>NC_138345.1:13747386-14947386 GCF_046562875.1 Panthera onca | reverse complement strand
TTTCTCCCACTGGCTATAAAGAAGGCTGTTAGTGAAGATGCTCATGGAAAACATAATAGGATTTGTTTCTTCATAAAATATGTCAAAAGGCTGAAAAATTTCCCTTGTTGGGTCAACGTTAATGTGGTGTCCATTTTTTTAAGTTGGCAAACTAACTTCTGAAGCCATGCATTCGCTGTGTGTGTGTGTGTGTGTGTGTGTGTGTGTGTGTCCTCCTAACAAGAGATAAACAAAATTAAATAGAAAAAAAATTGGATCAGGCCAAAGCATGGACACAATGGTCTTGTTTCCATCACACATAGAAACAAACAGCTTGTTTTAATAATCAAATACGTTTCCTAAGGGTCTTGTTAAATTGCTGAATGTAAATTGCAATTGGAATTGACTATTAAAGATCTTGGTAGAGTAGGTTAAACATCTGTTCAATTTATTACAATTTTATTTGTACTTGAGCTGTAACTGGGGCAATTAAGCCAATCAGAGCAAGCAAATCAAATCTAATTTACACTCTAATGGACTCAAAATGAATGAATAAACATTGCACTACTAGATCCAAATGATTAAACAGGTCTCTAAGGATTTTTTTTTTCTATTTCACTATAGAAAATCATGGTGTTCATACTATCATTAACCGCTAAAGGTGATGTAAACAAATGTGAACATCTCTTTATTTTTTCATGTTTTTATAAATTGCCAAATAAAAAATCAAGGGTATGATAAATTAGAGTTCTTCTTAACTCAGACAAATTTACCAAAAAAATCATTTATTAAATCCAATATCTGAAAGCCAGAGTATTTTTTTATTGAAGTAGAGTTGGCATACAATATTATATTGCCTTCAGGTGTACAACATAGTGATTCAACATTTATATACATTACAAAATGTCCTCCACAATAACTGTACTTCTCATCTGTCAACATACAAAGTTATTAAATATTATTGACTATATTCCCTGTGCTGTACTTTACATCCCCATGATTTATGTCATAACTGCAAGTTTATACTTCTTAATCCCCTTTATGTTTTTCACTCATTCCACTAACCCCTTCCCCACCAGTTTTCTGTAAGTACTTCTGTTTTGTTTGTTAATTTATTTTGCTTTTATGGATTCCACATATAAGTGAAATCATATGATATTTGTCTTTCTTTGACTTATTTCACTTACCATAATACCCTCTAGGTCTATCCATGTTGTAAATGGCAAGGTTTCATTTTTAGAAAAAAAAATTTAATGTTTATTATTTTTGAGAGAGAGTGACAGAGAGAGCAATCAGGGGATTGGCAGAGAGAGAGAGGGAGACACAGAATCCGAAGCAGGCTTCAGGCTCTGAGCTGTCAGCACAGAGCTCTATGTGGGGCTCGAAATCGCGAGATCATGACCTCAGCTGAAGTCGGATGCTTAACCGACTGAGCCACACAGGTGCCCTAAGAGTTCATTTTTTAATATGGTGGAGTAGTATTCCATTGCATATATATACCACATCTTCTTTATCCATTCACCTGTTGATAGACATTTAGGTTGTTTCCATATCTTGGCTTTTGTAAATGATGCTGAAATGAGCATAGGTTGCATATATATCTTTTCAAATTAGTAATTTTGTATTCTTTGGGTAGATACCCAGAAGTATAATTCCTGGATCATATGGTAGTTCTATGTTTAGTTTTCTCAGAAAACTCCATACTGTGTCCATAGTGCCCACCAATTTACATTCCCACCAATAGTGCTCAATGGTTCCCTTTTCTTTATATTCTCCCCAACACTCATTTCTTGCCATTTTGATACTACGCCATTCTGACAGGCATGAGGTAACATCTCATTGTGGCTTTGATTTGCATTTCCCTGACAATTAGTGATGTTGAGTGTCTTTTCATGTGTTTGTTGACTACCTGTATGTCTTCTTTGGAAAAATGTCTCTTCAGGTCTTCTGCCCATTTGTAATCAAATCGTTTGTGGGTTTTTTTGGTCTTGAGTGGTTTGAGATCTTTATACATTTAGGATATTAACCCCTTATCAGATCATTTCAAGTGTCTTCTCCATTCAGTACGTTGCCTTTTTGTTTCGTTGGTAGTTTCCTTCACTATGCAAAAGCTTTTTAGTTTGATGTGACCCTAATTGTTTATTTTCGCTTTTAATGCCCTTGCCTGAGACAGGTCCAAAAAATACTGCTAAAACTGATGTTCAAGAGTTTCTTGTTTTCTTTTAGGATTTTTATGGTTTTAGGTCTTACATTTAGGTCTTTAATCCATGTTGCATTTATTTTTGTATAAGATGTAAGGAAATGGTCCAGTTTCATTCTTTTGCATGTAGCTGATATAGAAAATTTTATTTAACAGTATTCATGAATATTCAATATTCATGGCTAAATGCCAGAATTTAAATGGAACATACAGACATGAATTTCGTTAAATTTTCTATATTCATTTTTTTGTCTTAGCCATGGGCTGTAATAAGGAAGAATAATAGTGGATTTCATTTTTTCAGTTCAAATTTTGTTGATCTTTGTTGGGCTCATACAATTTAGAAATAACAACTTGACAATACAGAAATGTGACAGTCAGCACACTATCTAGGTGGAACAAGTTAACATCCATCTTATCAGAAGCTCAGGGTCACTAAAGCTTCTAACTATACATAAGAGCATGCATCCCAAAATACAAATTGAATGTTGCAAAGGGAACACTCTGATCTGGATGGAACTCTAGGCTGACCTAACCAGGAGAGTTTTGGGAGCTGCTATTGTTTAGGCTTAGCAAATACCAAACAGAAGACCATCATATAATATGCACCAAATTGAGCAAAAATTAAATATCATGTAACAACATACCAGACAAGGTACTAGGATCCCTAATATACTACTTGTCATATTTGGCTAACTAAAACTTCTCCTATTTATAGACTCAATATTCTATTTTGTCTGATTTGTACAAGGTATACCTTTTAACACTGTCCAATTGGCCCTTCTATAAGCTCACTGGTAGCACTTGTACAATTTAATTCAGGATCTGAGGGCTTGGCAGATGCCATGTAGCCCATCCTTTTGCCTCCAGTGTCTGATAAAAATTCAGCAAGGTCTATTTCCTCAAAGGAAAGAACTTTGGCCATGTGTCTTAGAACACATCGAGTCTGGCTCATCTCATCTGAAAGCCACCAAATCAAGGAAATACACATTCAGGCTAGACCTCTAATTATGCATGTCACATGTGTACTTCTCTCCTCCTAGATGTGTTCTTTGCTGTACCCTGGAAACTTTCCTGCTCTCCCTAATCCTTTCCCCTGTCAATCAGTCATTGCTAACTACTGTAGATAAAGCAACAATTATTTATCAGGAAGTTACTAGAAACATTCCTGGGCTGAGTCCCATGCCTTCAGGGAATGTACTGTATTATGTCTGGAAAAGTCCCTCCCTCCTTCCTTGTCTTAGTTCCTCAAATAATTTTGAGGTGCCACTTAGTGCCATGTGCCAAGATGTTACCAAGAATATAATTTATAAGCAAGAAAGACATGTTCCCTGACCTCACAAAGCTAGTGGGGGGGGGGGGCAGGGTGTAGATAAAGCATTAAACATTCATACAATGAATGTTAAAATGAAACCTTGATAACGATTAAAAAGGTGAAGTCAGAATACAAAGAAAACAAAGACCGTGTTCAAGGCTTCTTGCCTATTAGGTTGGGGAGGGCTTTCTGGTGAAGGTCAGGGAAGTTTCTATTAAGCTGAGATACAAAGATGAAATTGGAGTTATGTAAGGTGAAGAGAGGAAGAAGGAGGGTTCCAGACAGAGGAGACAGGTATGCATGAATACCTGGAACCTAGCTGGAGTCTGATACTGGAGAGACACCAAGGGAAGGCTATGGTTGAGAAAGTGATAGGAGGTGAGGCTTCTCAGAGGGCTGGAGAGGGTCTGGGATTTATAGAGCTTGCAAACCATGTTAAGGAAGGTTGCCTTTATGGTAAAAGCACTACAGACTATTAAAGGTACTTAAGCAGAAGTTAAAACATTACCCTGCCAGCAGAGAGGAGAAGGAATTCATTGAAGTGAAGCAAGAGCGACTGGACCAGCAGACCTCTTAGGAGACCAGAGAATCTAGTTGCAGGAAGATGCTAGCTTAGGTTAGGTTGGTGGTAGTAATTAAGACAAGTGGACATACTTGAGAGGCATAAGGGTATATGTTTCAGTTTTGACTTGGTCTTTGTTTCAGGTGCTTTATGTTTACCATTGACTTTGAGCTTTATCCTCAGTAAAGGACAAACTTCTCCAACACAAATTTCTTTTCTTCCTTTTTCTCCCCCCAACACCCCCCCCCCCCAGCTTTGCTTTCTTTTGTTGTGGTCTTATCCACATAGTGGAACCCATTTGGACTTGGACAAAACACGACATAAACCAAACCTTTAAATTGAACGCTGTTTTTTCAGCTGAAAGGTCCATTTCTTAGTTTCCTTCTTGTTTTGGTGGAACAGCTATGGAGTAGTGAGAGATAGAAAGATGAGGACTTGAACGCTTTTGGAACGTGGCCAAGACAGCTTTACCTTTGTGGAGTCCTGATGAAATCTGGCTGTTAGAAATCCTAAGTGAGTCTCATGATGTTTTCCAAGCAAATGAGACCACTTTGTAAAAAGCAAAAGCATCTTCTCACCAGGAAAGGGGGCCATGTGCAAGAGGAGGAGGTGTAAATGGAGAGGAGCCATCAGCCCTTTGAGAAACTACATGATGTAACAGCCCCACTACACTGCCTCATTTGTGCTGGAAAATTTTAAATAGTTAGAGAAATATAATCCTGTCCCATTAGCATAGCAACAAGTATGTTCTCAGCATAATAACTTGGTTCCAGGGTGGCATTCAGCTCCATTTTGCGTGCCCTTGTGTCTCACCTTTTATTGCCAATGCCATTGAAATCCTAATGGAAAGACAGCCTTTGAAAGAACCCCGCTGGCTTTTTGGCTGCCTGTTGGCGACAGAGGAGACAAGGAGGACGAGAATATACATTTGTAAAGTTCCACTTGCTTATCTTACTTAGGGACAGCATTTTCTCCTTTCAAGCTCGTCTCCCAGCCACTGTAATTAGGCTTTCCAGAAACAGTCTTGCAGCTGTCTTGACATCACAATAGCATTTTGATAAGCTCGGACGGTTACCAGTTCATCTGTCTGGCAAGACATTGCCGCATACCCAAAGATTTCGCTGTATCCTGGTAGATGCCATTAGTTGTCAAAAGGGAAATGGAAATATTTTTATAACAATATGCAAAGAAGTCATTCAGGAGCAGCCTAACTGTGTCAAAACTTCTGTCTTCAAGCCTAGCGGCTAGTCTTCTATTAAATCATTAATTTTGGGGGGCATAAATGAGCCTAGAACTCTTTCATTGATCAGTAGGCAAGCATAAGATAATCAGAGAGAGAAGGGAAGGGTACATGACAGAGGGATAGGTTCATGGACAAAGGGAGAGAAGAAGGAAGACAGTAGGGAGAGAAATGTCTTGAGTTGTAAGCTTCCTGAGGTCAAGATTCAGGTTTTTCATATGCTGCTGCTTTTGAACACGATCTGGCCTATGGTCATGCTGAGCCTGTGACTATTGGGAGCTCACCCCAGTTGAGTATCAGTGGTTTTGCAGTCAGATCAAAAGCCTCTGTCATGTATCAAGGTCTTCTGTAATGGGAGAATCTTGAATTCAACACCAGGATCGTCTACTGCAGCACTTCAGGACCCTTTTCACTTATGTGGAGTAGGGTTATCCGAGAAGACTTCCAATGATGATGGAAATGGTCTATTTCCTGCTGACAAAACCCTTGAAATGTGACTAGTACAATTAAGGGGTTGAATTTTGAAATTTAAAATTTGGATTGATGAAGGGCCATCTGGCTGCTGGCTACCATATTGGACAGTGCACTGTGGAGGGCTGAGGTTACTTCTAAGTATTCATACAACTTCACCTGAAGAGAAAAAAAGTACCACCATCTCCCCCATCCCCAAACGAGAATTATTCTTCAGTAATTAACTTAATCCTCTGAAATAAAGTTCACATACTCTGACTTTCACATCCTCAAGTAAGAGAGAAAGGTATCTGAGGGATGGAACAGTGCCTCAAACCCTTAGGCAAAAGCCATGTCCGTTGCTCTTTAGGACTTCACTCCATTTCTTCTGAAAAATCAGTCATTGCAAATGTTTCCAGCATCACTGCAGAAGAATGGCTTCTACTTTTGATGAACACTTGTAGGGACCAGCACAACACTGAGTCTCTACTTGAGAGATGCTTACTAAATATATTCACTGTGTTTTCTAAATAGGAACTCTTCAAATTTTCTTCTAATATAACCATCTTTATCAGGAGACCTGATTTCCTGATGCTTGGAGGCAAGAAAGCCTGTTTCCCCTTCTAGATGCAATTGTGTGGTTGCTTTTAATAGCCCTTTTGCTTATAAGTAAGCCCCTTCATTTGAGCCACACCCAGGGTTATTTACGTTTTTCAGAAAATGCATAACTGCATTCTAATGCTGTCATTGACTCATCGAGGCATTAATGAATAGGACACTAGATATTCTGGGCCATCTCTTGCCCCCTGGCACTTGTGCTCTGCCTGTGTGGATCAGCAAAAGTGGCATGTAGGCAAAAGGGGGAACACAGCATTTGTCCCATTGATTCCACTGCAGCTGCTAAGACAGAAATGCCAACGCAAAGCTGAGCCACTAATTGGGAATGGAATAAACTGAAGAAATATTGGTTCAAATGGCAGCTATATTTTTTAAAGAGAAGATTTCAGTTGAAATGCCATAGGAGACAGTTAGCCAAAACATTTGTCTGTGGAAATTTCTCTTCTCAATTTTATTCGGATTTACAGCTGGGTGTTAAGTGAAGCATTTCTTGAGAACACATGCCATGGATAAACCAAGATGTTTATTTTCCTCAGTAGCAGATCAGATTGAACTCACAACAAATAGTTCAATTAGCATGATTACTAACAGGCTGATTAATGCAGGCTACAGTAAATGAAAGATGATGTGCTAGAACTGAGCTCTTAGGTAGGCCATATCAACACTCAAGTTGTTAACTGAGCAAGGTACCTACAGCAGGTTCTCAGTTTTTATGGAACATCGAGGTGAGAAAGGGTCAGATCAAGAACATGTCTGCATCTTCTGTAAAACTGTTAGTACAGACACTGTGCATGATACTGTTCTATGGCTCTTACACAAGGACTTCTGGGAGAAATCCAGAAGAGTCCAAATTCCCTTAGAATCTAGTGTCAGAAGAAGAAATCCTTCTCCTGGCAAGCTGGTTTAATTCCTTGTATCAGGCGATAAAACTCCACATCTCATTTTGATTTTGGTTTGGCCCTGGATTCATGAAAACTCAGCTGAATTCACCATTGGATTACATGATTAACCTTGGCTTTAGTTTCCCCCTCCCCCATCTGGTTAAGAGCAAGCTCCAAAAATACTGGGGGTCTGTGGAACTTACCTCTCTCCTTTCTGAGTAATCTTGACCAAGATCCCTTTCTTTCTGAGCCATAATTTACTCATCTGTGAAGTGGGTAATAATTGCTTTTTCATAGGTGTTTTTGCTCTAGTGATGATTCATAGTAAACATTTAAACATGCTAATTATAGGATCGTATGGTGACAGATGGTAGCTATGCTTGTGGCAAGCATAGCATTATGTATAGAGGAGTGGAACTGCTATGTTGCACACCTGACACTAATGTCACATTGTGTGTCAGCTATACTAAAAACAAAACAAGACAAAAAAAACAAAAAACAAAAAAAAACACTTAAAAATGATAATTACTTAATTTTCAACTATTCTAGATTTAAATTTTTTAACATGTTTGTTTGTTTTTGAGACAGAGAAGGACAGAGCGTGAGCATGGGAGTGCAGAGAGAGAGGGAGACACAGAATCCGAAGCAGGCTCCAGGCCTAGAGCCTATCAGCCCAGAGCCCAACCTGGGGCTCAAACTCAAGACCCGTGAGATTATGACCTGAGCTCAAGTTAGAGGCTCAATTGACTGAGCCACCCGATGCCCTAAATTATTTTTTAATCTGCAACCTAATGTAGATCATAAATCGCATTGGGAAGCAAGTATTGACATTAAGGAGACGATCAAAATATGGTTGGGGATCATTATTTCAAGGCCTGAGCCAAAATGGGTACATTGGCATTGCTTTTCCTATTGGTTTACAATTCCTTCTAAAGTTAAAGCTGACATACAGTGAAATGTACAAATCTTGGGTACAACTCAGTGAATTTTGACAATGTATATACTCACATAGGCTATACCCCTATTAAGATGGAGAACATTTCTACTGCCCGAGAAATCTCCCCTGGGCCTTTTTAAGTCAACACCTCCTCAGACAAAGCTTTTCTGAATCATTTCAGTGAAGAGTTCTTGTGCCTGTTTTAGAAATCCATGTAAGTGGAATCCTACAGTGTTTACTCTGAGGTGTCTGGCTTCTTTTGCTCAACCAAGATAGTGAGATTCGTCTATGTTTTTTTGAGACCAATGCTAAATATCTTCTAAATATCTCCTGTTGTAAGAAGGTACGGCAAATTACTTATTCTCCTGTTGAGGCGCACGTGAGTGGTTTCAACTTTTGGCTACTATGAATAAAGTTGCTTGTGAGCATTCAGCCCTTTTTTGGTTACATGTGTTCATCACTCCTGGAAAATTGCGTAAGAGTAAAATTGCTTTCCTGCTCTCCTCTTCCTGTTCCAAAGACAATGCTTCAGGGTAAGGACTAGGAAGGCTTAGGAAGAGTCTGAAGGGCTAGAAAATTTTTAAAAATAAATTCAGGGTATTGGGACTGGGTTTTGAGATTGAGTTGAAAGCAGGAAAAAAAAAAAACCCTGAAGGTTGGTAGCTCTATGGGGCAGGCCATTAGAGAACTCCCTTGACTGTATTTTTTTTCTTCTCTGGCTTTGAGGTCCTACATGCCAGGTGAGGTACCAGGGTAGAGAGAGCCCTCTTTGTGTACCAGTACCTGAATGCTGCAATGAGCAGACTTTTGTAAAATTTTATATATTAGTTTCTAACGTCAATGGTGACTCGGTTCCTGGGGGCTGCAGACAGCCTGGGACTTTCGTAAGAATTTTTGGGTGACTCACTTAGTGCTTCCTTCTTGCTCCCTCTTCCTCTGTGCAATCTAAGTGCATTAAACATATTTGCAGAAGTACCTGGGGAAAAAGAAAAGAGTAAAATAACTGTATGAAGTTGTACCATTTTACGTTCCCACCAGCAGAGTATGAATGCTCCTCGCCAAGATTGAGTGTTACCAGTCTTTTTAAAAACAATACAAAAAACATGCTTTTATATTTTCATATATTTTTAAATAAAATTTTAATTTTTGAATAATGTTAGATTTAAAGAATTATTTCAGATAGCCCAGAGACTTGCAATATATCCCATACCCAGTTTTCCCTGTTACTTTTTAATTTTTTTTTAACGTTTATTTATTTTTTTTTTTTGAGAGAGATGGAGCATGAACAGGGAAGGGGCAGAGAGAGGGAGACACAGAATCCAAAACAGGCTCCAGGCTCTGAGCTGTCAGCACAGAGCCTGATGTGGGGCTCAAACCCACAAGTCACGAGATCATGACCTGAGACGAGGTTGGATGCTCAACCAACTGAGCCACCCAGCTGCCTGGTTTTCCCTGTTATTAACATCTTCCATTTATATGGTACATTTGCCACAATTAATGAATTAATATTGACACATTACTGATAATTAAACCTCATATTTGATTCATATTTCCTCAGTTTTCCCTGATGTCCGTTTTCTGTTCTAAGATCTCATCTAAGGTACCATATTACATTCATCAACCATATTTGTTAGGTGCCTTTTGGCTGTGACAGTAAATGTGACTTTCCTTGTTTTTGATGACCTTGAAAGTTTTCAGAAGTACTGGTATTTCATAGACTGTCCCTCAGTTAGGATTTGTTTGTTTTTCTCAAGATTACACTGAAAAAATGTGTTTGGGGGAGGAAGATCACAGAAGCAAAATGACATTCTCATCACATTCTATAACGAATATGTACTAGAAATAAAATTGATCACTGTTGAAGCTAAACTTGATCACTTGGTTGAGGTAGTGTTTGTTTTTTCTATTTCAAAGCTACTCTTTCCTTTCTTCCTTTCCACATTATACTCAAAAGGGAAGTCACTATGCACAGGCCACACATAAGGAGTGGGAAATGATGCTCTACTTCCTTAAGTGTGGAGTAGGTACAGAAATTATTTTGAAATCTTGTACACAGGTGATTTATCTACTATCTTATTTTCTTATTGAATCATTTATATCAGTATAAATGAATAGATATTTGCTTTATGCCTTGGGTTGTAATCCAGTACTAACTTAGTAGACTTGTTTTTGATGCTAAATTGTTTGAGCTTTGGCCATTGGGAACTCTTACAGTTGGCCCCTATGACCCTGCCATCACATCATTATATGTGCCATTTCTTTCTTTGTATTTTTTTTTTACTTTGAAGCATTACAAAATGTTCCAGGGTTGCCTTGAACATTCCCTGCCTCAGTCTGAGAACGAGCCTCTCTCCACAAAGCCCCAGTTCCTTTTATTGGAGCATGGTCTTTAGGAAACAAGATCTGCCTGCCAGGTGTGTTTATTGTTGCTAGGGTATTCTTACTTGTGAGGCCCTCTCACCTGAGAGAGTAAGGAAGTATGTGTGTATACTGACCTATGTTTGTAAGCATATCTACCAATACTTCTGTATGTGACCATCTGTGTCTATATAAATCTAAATATGAATGAATACCAATGTCTGATCCATCACCACCATATGAATCATTTTAGCCTACAACCCTTGCTTATCTGTAGCCTTCCACAGAGACTGAGAAGCCTGCACCCCAATCTCTGCTATCCATTATGTTTTCCTCAAAAACTATTGGTATGATATTTTTAAGTGTATCACCAAATCCAAGGTCATGTAGATTTTCTCCCATGTTATCTTTGAGAATTTTTATGGGCTGGCATTTTATATTTCGGTCTGTGATCCATTTTGAGTGAATTATGTGCAAGGTATGAGGTCTGTGTCTACATTCTTATTTTTTTATTTTTATTTGTTTGCATATGGACATTCAACTGTTCTAGTACCTTTGTCAAAAAGACAAATTTCTTCATCAAACTGTTCCTTTTCTCAAAAGTCAGTTGATTTTGTTTATGTGAGCCTATTCTGTTGCATGTGTCTATATGCCAATATAACACTGTGTTGATTACTGTAGACTCACAGCTATCTTGAAATCAAGTATTGTGAATCTTCCAAATTCATTCTTCTTAAGGATTGTGTTGGCTATTCCAAGTCCTTGATATTCCACATAAACTTGGGAATCAATTTGTTCAGATCTACAAATGAGCCTGCTAGGATCTCACTGGGGTAAAAACTGAAATTATAGGTCAAGCTGGGAAAAATAAACATCTTTACGAAGTCTTCAAACCCAAAAACAAAAAGTATCGATTCATGTAGATCTTCGTAAGCCTCTTTTTTTTCTAACTTTATTCACTTTTGAGAGAGAGAAAGAGAACACAAGTGCACATGCAAGTGGGGGAGAGGCAGAGAGAGAGGGAGAGAGAGAGAGAATCCCAAGCAGGCTCTGCACTGTTAGCAGGGAGCCTGATGTGGGGCTTGAACCATGAACTGTGAGGTCATGACCTGAGCCAAAATTAAGAGTCAAACGTTTAACCGACTGGGTCACCCAGACACCCCTTCACAAGTCTCTAATAAGTTTTATGGTTTTCTGCTTATTGATCATGTACATCTTTTGTTAGGTGCTTACCTAAATAAATCATTTTGGGGGCTACTATAAATGGTATTGTGTTTTAATTTCAAATTCCAATATTTGTTGTAGGTGTATAGGAAAGCCAATGAATTTTGTGCATTAACCTTGTACCCCAAAGTCTTGTTGCGGTCACTTATTATTTCCAGGAGTGTAATTGATTCTTTGGATTTTTACATACACAATCATGTTTTCTGTGAACAAAGATACTTCTCTTTTTTCCTTCCCAATTAGTTAAAAAAATTTTTTTTAATGTTTATATTTGAGAGAGAGAGAGAGAGAGAGAGAGACAGAGCAGAAGCGGGAACAAGAGAGGAGCAGAGAGAAATGGAGATAGAATCTGAACCAGGCTCCAGGCTCTGAGATGTCAGCATAGAGCCTGACACAGGGCTCAAACTTACCAGCCATGATCATGACCTGATCTGAAGTCAGACGCTTAACCCACTGAGCCACCCAGGCGCCCCTCATTTATTTTTTATTTCACTAGTAGAACTCCCAGGGCAGCATTGAATGCAAGTGGTGAGAAGAGACATCTTTGTGTTATTCCTATCTTAGGAGGAAAGCATCCAACTTTGCATCATTAAGTTTGATGTCAGCTGTAGATTTTCTTTTAGATGTTCCCTTTCTAGTTGAGAAGTTTCCTTTCATTCCTTGTTTGATAGAAGTTTTTCATCGTGAATGGGTGCTTGGTTTTGTCAAATTTGCTTTTATCTGTGCCGATTGATACATAATTTTTCTTGTTCAGTCCATTAATGTAATGATTACCTTGATTTTGTTAAGCCAAATTCATAGACCTAGAATAAATCACACTTGGTCATGGTATGTAATTCTTTTTATGCAGTGTTGGATTCTATTTGCTACTAATTTGTGGAAATTTTTATGTGTATATTTGTAAGAGATACTACTCTTTAGTTTTCCTTTCTTGTAATGTTTTTTTTCCCCCTCTGGGTTTGGTTTTAGGGATATGCTGGCCTCATAGAGTAAGTTAGGAAGAGTTATCTTTGCCTCTGTTTTCTAGAAAATATTCTGAAGAATTTGTTTAGTTTCTTCTGTAAATATTTGGTAGAATTCACCAATGAATCCATCTGGGCCTGGTCTTTTTCTTTTTTTTGAAAGGTTGTGAATTATTTATTCAATGTCCTTAGTAAATGTACGGATATTTAGGTTGTCTCTTCCTCCTTGTGTGTTTTGCCAGCTTGCATCTCTCAAGAAATTGGTCTATTTAATCTAAATTATCAAATTTGTGGGTGTAGAATTTTTTATAGTTTTTTTATTAGCTTTTTAATGTCCATGGTATCAGTAGACATTGCCCCCTCTTTCAATTCTGGTTCACATATGCTCTCTTTGTTAGCTTAGCTAAAAGTTTATCTATTTTACTGATCATTTAAATAGTTTGAGTTGTATTGAGTTTATCTATTGTTTTCCTGTTCTCAGTTGCATCGACTTATATTCTCCTTTTGGTGGTTTCTTTTCTTCTGTTTGCTTTATGGTTAAATGGCTTTTCTTTCTCTAGTTTACCTAGGTGGAAGTTTTGGTTGACATTGTTGTACTTTTTCTAATCTACACATTTAATGCCATGCATTTCCTTCAGAGTGCTGCTTTTGCTACATCTCGGAAATTTGGTAATTTGTATTTAATTTCCATTTAGTTCACAAAATTTTTATTTTTGAAACCTCCTTGACCAATGTCTTATTTTGAAGTGTATTCTTTAGTTTCAAATATTTGGAGATTTTTCAGTTATCTTTATGTGACTGGTTTCTACTTTTATTCCATTGTGATCTGAGGAACTATTTTGTATGATTTTCTTTTAATTTGTTAAGGTGTGTTCTATGGCCCAAAATGTGGTCTGACTTAGTGATAGTTCCATGAAAATTTGAGAAGAGTATTCATTCTGCTTTTTTTTGCTTTTTTGAGTTTTCTTGCCCCTTCTTTTCTATTGAGATATAATTGACATAACATTGTATTAGTTTCAGGGGTACAACATAGTGATTTGAAACTTATATACACTGTGACGTGATTGCCACAGTTAGTCTAGCTGCTTTTTTTGAAAGGAGTATTCTGATTCTGAAATTGTCAGTTATTTCAAGTTGATTGATAGTGTTGTTCAGCTCAACTATATCCTCATTGGTTTTCTCTCTATTTAATCTATCAATTACTGACAGGAGGTTTTGAAGTCTCTATAATATAATAATGAATGTATCTATTTCTTCTTTCAGTTCTATCAGTTTTTGTTGCCCTGTTTTTGTTCCTTTATTGTTATGTGCATATATGGTTAGGATGTTACATCAACTTTGTGTGACATTAATATAGCTACTCCAGCTTTCTTTTTATTATTGTTAGCATGGTATATCTCTCCTTTTGCTTTTAACCTTTAACCACTTTATGTAAAGTGGGTTTGGAGGGTATGCAGGTGGCTCAGTCAGTTGAACCTCCAGCTCTGGATTTTGGCTCAGGTCATGATCTCGCAGTTCCAGAGTTCAAGCCCTACATGAGACTCTGCTGTCAACACAGAACCTGCTACATATCCTCTGTCTCTCTTTGTCCTTGCCCATCCCCTGCTTGATCTCGATCTCTCTCTCTCTCTCCTCTCTCTCTCTCTCTCACACACACACACTCTCAAAAATTAATAAATATAAAAAAATTTTAAATTACAGTGTGTGTGTGTGTGTATGTGTGTGTGTGTTTACAAACAACATAGAGTTTTGGCTTATTCTTTTTTAAATTCCTCTGACAATCTTCATCTTTTTTTTCCCCCCAAGATTTTACTTAAATTCCAATTAGTTAGCATACAGTGTAATGTTAGTTTCAGGTGTAGAATTTAGTGATTCAACACTTATATACAGCACCTGCTGCTCACCATGACACTTGGACTCCTTAATCCCCATCATCTATTTCACCCATCCCCCACCACCTCCCCTCTGGTAACCATCAGTTCTATATAGTTGAGTCTGTTTCTTGGTGTCTCTCTCTCTCTCTCTCTCTCTCTCTCTCTCTCTCTCTCTCTCTCTCTCCTTTCCCCCTATGTTCATTTGTTTTGTCTCTTAAATTCCACATATGAGTAAAATCATATGGCATTATTCTTTCTTTGACTGGCTTATCTCACTTAGCATAATGCTCTCCACCTCTATCCATATTGTTGTAAATAGCAAGATTCATTCTTTTTGATGGCTGAGTAGTGTTCCAGTGTGTGTGTCTGTGTGTGTGTGTGTGTGTGTGTGTGTGTGTCTGTGTCTGTGTGTGTGTCACATCTTCTTTATTCATTCGTTAGTCGATGGTCATTTGGGCTCTTTCCATTATTTGGCTATTGTAGATAATGCTGCTATAACATTTGAGGTGCATGCACCCCTTTAAATTAATATGTTTGTATCTTTTGAGTAAACACCTAGTAATGCACTTGTTGTGTCATGGAAGAGTTCTGTTTTTAACTTTTTGAGGAACCTCTATACTGTTTTCCAAAGTGGTTGCACCAGTTTGTATTCCCACTGGCAGTGTAAGAGAGTTCCCCTTTCTCCTCATCCATCTTTCATTTAACCAATTAACACCACTTACATTTAAATGATTATTGATATATTTTAATTAATAGCAATTATGTTTGTATTTGCTTTGTACTTATTGCCAGATGTTGCTTTCCTGCCTTCTCTCATTTTATGTGGGCATTTTATATGAGCCTGTTTCATCCCCTTTTTGAACATATCAGTCACACTTTCAAAAATAAATACTTTTACTGATTTCCCTAGAGTTTAAAATAATTTGATTAATGTAAGATCATTCTTCAAATGACACTGTTGTTTGAAGTGCAGTGCAGGTGCCTTATAATAGAGTATTACTAAATCCTCTTTACTGTTTCTTGTGACATTGCTGTCACTCATTTTTCACTTATCAATATACTATAATGCAATCCATAATTACTATATTTATGCCTTATTTTTAAAAAGTATTTTATTTTGAGAGAGAGAGAGAAAGAGTAGGTATGCACGTGAGTGGAGCAGGGGAGGGGCAGAGAGAGAGAGAGAGCAGGGAGAGAATCTCAAGCAGGCTGCACACTCTGAGCACAGAACCTGACACAGGGCTCAAACCCATGAACTATGAGATTGTGACCTGACCCAAAATCAAGTCATATGCTTAACTGACTGAGCCACCCAGGTGCCCCAATATAATCACTCTTAGTACTTCAGACATAGTTAGTTACATTCTATATCATTTAATAATGAGAAAAGTAAAAGGTTTTATTTTACCTTTATTCCTTCTGATGCTCTACCTTTTTTATACATACCCAAATTTTTTATGTGTATAGTTTTCTCCTACATGAAGAAAATCCCTTCCCATTGCTTGTAGGGTAGGCCTAAGGGTGGTGAATTCTGTTTCTACTTGAGAAAGACTACTTTTCCTTTACTTTTGAAATAGACTTTTGACAAAATTCTAATTGAGTATTTTTTTTTCTTTCAGTATATTTAGCATTTCCCTCCACATTTTTCTTGCCTGCATGGTTTCTGATAAGAGACCTTCCATAAATATTACCCTGTTCCTCTATAGGCAAAGTGTATTGTTCCTCTACAGGCAAAGGCTTCTTTCAAGATACTATTTTTGTCTTTGGTTTCCTGCAGTTGCAATATTATATGTACAGGCATAGTTTTCTTTTTATTATTTTGAGAGGGGGAGCATGAGCAGGGGAGGGGCAGAAATAGAGGGAGAGGGAGAGAGAGAGAGAGAGAGAGAGAATCCCAAGCCAACTCTGCACTGACTGCTCAAACTGTCAGGGCTCGATGCAGGGCTCAAAATCATGAACCACAAGATCATGACCTGAGCCAAAACCACGAGTTGGACACTCATCTGACTGAGCCACCAAGGCACCCCACATACAGTTTTTTTAGGCTATATTTTAATCTGTGGTGTGATGTCCATCATTACTTTTTGAAAATTCTCAGCTATTTTTACTTGAAATATTTGTTTTGCTCCATTCTCCTCTCTTCTAGTATTCTAGTTATGCACATTATATCTTTTGAAATCATCCCATTGTTCTTGGATATAGTATTCTATTCTTTCACTATTATTTCCTTTGCATTTCTGTTTTCAAAGTTTCTATTGACCTATCTTCGAGCTCACAAATCTTTCTTTAGCCTGTTGAGTCTGCCAGAAACCCTATAAAAGGCATTTCTCATTTCAGCTACAGTGTATTTCATTTTTAGTATTTTCTTTTGATTCTTTTCTTAGAACTTCCATCTCTTTGCTTATATTATCTTTCTATTTTGGCCTATTGTCTATTTTTTTCTCTTAAAGCCTTTAATGTACTAATCCTGGTCACTTTACATTTCCTGTTTAATAATTCCACAATTTGTATCGTAGCTTAGTCTGACACTGAGATTCGCCTCTTCAGACTGCTTTTCATGCCTTTTGGAACGTTTTTAGTTTTTGTTTAAAAGCTGGACCTTTATTATGTAGTAGGAATTGAGGTAAATATATTTCTAGTGTTTGATTTATGTTAGGAGGTGGGTTTCATCTCATGTTGTCTTTAGGTATATGTACCAGATGTTTCAAATTCCTCTAGTGTCCTTTTTTTCCCTTCCTTTTAAACTTTCAGGATACCTCAGAGATCTTCCTCAGAAATAATCTCTTAAAATTCTTAGAGTTGTAATCCACTATTATTAAATTGGGGCCTTGTGGATGTGGGGGTAAGCTATAAGGAGGGGATTCTATGATCTTCTACTTAGATCCAGTCTTTGAGTAAGCTAATGTCTCTGACCTCTCATTCCCACAAATTCTTTTTGGATGTGTATTAATTTGCTAAGACTGCCATAATAAAGCACCACAGACTGGGATCTTAAAGAGCAAAAATTTACTTTCTCACAATTTTCAGGGCTAGAAATATGTGATCAAGGTGTCTACAAGCTTGGTTTTTTTATGAAGCCTCTCTCCTTGACTTGTATTTGGCCATCTCCATGCATCTTGCCTCTATGTGTCTTGTCATAACTTTCTCTTATAAGAATACCAGTCAGGTTGAATTACAACCACCCTAATGAGCTTATCTTAACTTAGTTACCTCTTCAAAGACCCTACCTCCAAAGCCAGTCACATATGGAAGTACTGGGGGTTAGTACCTCATAAAAAATTTTGAGGGGACACATTTCAGCCCATAACATAGAGATTATTGCTGTCTCCCTTCTGTGAGACAGGAGGGATAGAAGGTGCTGGAATGAGAACAATGTCCTCCCCCATGGCTCTTGAATAAGGCTCTGGTAAATTCTTTCATCCTGGAGAGTAGGTCATTCTTTTTGAGAAAACTCGGGGCATATTTCATAAGGTTTTCTCTTCCCTTCTCCTTGCAAGAGGCGTAAAAGGCTCTTTCTTCAGTCTTCCCTATCAGGCGGGATTCCCGAAGGAAGAGCACAGGAAATGTGGGGGTTTCTCTAAGACTTCACCTCTCAGGAGTTTCTTAGTTCTGGGCTAGTCAATACACAGCCTTCAGCATTTCATCCAAATGACCGTTTTAATGTTCCTACCAGTTTTAACTCCATTGGCTTCTGTTCCAGTGAGGCAGATCTGGGCATTAACTCAGGATTCAGTGGTCTTTCCAGATTTTAAGGTATCAGTTTGACTTGCAAACTCAGTTCTCTGATAGGTCCAGGAAAAGACATTAACTTTTACTTTGTCCAACTTTTTCTTATAAGAATGGGTTTAATGACTTCTAAAATCTAATATTAAAGTTGAAACCAGAAGTCTCGGTTATATTTTACTAAAAGCTAGAAATTAAGAAAAACAAACAACTGACCCAGATAGAAGTTTCTCTTTTCTCCCTGTATGTAAGAAAATTCAAATTGCATTTTCTCTCTTTCCAATTTTATACTTTTTGTTGATTCAGATTGTGAGTTTAG
Source organism: Panthera onca (assembly GCF_046562875.1). NCBI lineage: Eukaryota > Metazoa > Chordata > Mammalia > Carnivora > Felidae > Panthera > Panthera onca. Next base: position 14,928,744 of record NC_138345.1, on the reverse strand, counting down.
ATCTGTAAGGTTATGGAATTTTTGGAATATGAATCTATTTGTCAAATACTGTTACTGATGATTAGGTCTTGTCTATACTTACTTGGATTTAATTGTGTTTTACAGACTACATTGTCCATCTTCAATTCTTTTATACCATGACTTACAGGGTGTTTTATTTGGATTTATCTCTTGCTCAGCTAAAATGTATTTCACTAGATATTTCAGGAAGAGTTCAAGTATAATTGCTGAGTCCTTCGATGACTAAGAATATCTTTGTTGCCTTACACATAATCATCAACTGCCATGAGCATGAAATTCTTGTACTCAGTCTCTCTTCAAAACTCTGTAGACTTTGCCCTGTGACTTTTGCCATTTAGTGCTGCAGAGATGTTTTTGGTCCCCTAAGATTTTTTTTTTCCCTTGGTAAATTGACTTTTTATGCCTGAATGGTTTCAATACTTTTTATCCTTGATTTTCAAAAATGTCATCAAGGTATGTCTAAATGTTTGTCTCCTCTCTTTAGTTTTGTCTGCAGTTCTTGATCTCTTTCCATTTTAATACTCAAGTGTTCCTTCCAGTCAGAAAGTTGTTTTTATTGCAAAATACTTAAAACACAGGAAAAAGAGAATACGATACTTATAATGTATGTTTGTATAGCTACCACTAAGTTTTAGTAAATCATAATAGTTTGCCACAGATGTCACCACTAAATTTTACAACTATAGTTCAACTTTCTTCTGCATCCCTCCACTGACCCCTTCCCCTCTAAGTCTAAATGTAAACATATTTCTGATTTTTTTAATCCATCTTTCTTCTCCTCCCCCTCCCCCTCCCCCTCCTCCTCCTCCTCCTCCTCCTCCTCCTTTTTCTTCTTCTTCTTCTTCTTCTTCTTCTTCTTCTTCTTCTTCATGTGAGAGAGTGAGGGAAGGGCAGAGAGAGAGGGAGAGAAAGAATCTCAAGCAGGCTCCCCACCCAGTGCTGAGCCCAACATGGGGATCATCTCACGACCATGAGATCATGACCTGACCTGAAATCAAGAGTTGAATGCTCAACTGACTGAGCCACTCAGGTGCCCCTGTGTCCATCTTTCTTAAACATTTCTCTCTATTGTATATAAATGGGCTCAAATATATGTTATTTTGCATCTTCTAACTTTAGATATTATGTAATCATATTACATACATATTTTTCAACATTTTTTCCAGTCTTTATTGACGCTACATTGTCTTTGAGACTTTTCTATGATGGTAGCTGCAGCTCTCATTTATTCATTTTAATGTACTGCCTCCTACTGTTAAGTAAATTTAATCACTATTAATTTATCCATTTTTGTGTTGATGGAGATTTTGGTACATGGCAAATGTTTACAAATATAAATTAATGCTGCAGTGAATATTCATTCACATGTCTTCTGGTGCATGGGTGAGCGTTTCTCTGGGTTTTGTATCATGAAGTGGAGTTCCTTGCAATAGGGCACAATAACCTTTGATATAGTAATATTATTAAGGAGCTAGTTCTTAGATAGCTCTTACTATGTGTTAGGCCCTATTCTAAATACCAAACCTATATAGATTCATTTAATCTTTCATAATAACTCTTTGAGGTAAGTACTATTTATTATCCACCTTTTAGAATGAGGAGACAAAGGCAGAGAAATTTTAAATTAAGTTGTCCACGGTCACACAGATACAGTTGTAGAACCAGGATCTGAACTCAGATAATCTTGTTCGAGTCTGCACAGTTAGCCTCTACAATGTATTGGGCAAAAGACATTCTACTTCCTCTTGATTCTGTTTTAGAAGCCTTATTTTTTTCTAGAAATCTGTGTTAAATTCATATTTTTATATGCTTTTCATTATATGTTCTCCCTATTTTCATCATCTTTGCTGTATATGTTTGTCTATTTTTATATTTTGAAAAATATTTATTATGCTTTTTCTCTTCTTGGAACATATGGAACATAGTTATAATATTTTAATGTCTTTGAATGATAACTCTAACATCTATATCAGTTCTGAGTTGGTTTCTATTTATTAATTACTCTCCTCATTACAGGTCATATTTTCCTGACTCTTACATGCCTGATAATCTTTAATTGGATGAAAACCTTGAGAATTTTATTTTTAGGGGGCTGATACTTTTGTATTCCTATAAATATTTCTGAATGTTAACCTGGCATGCAATTGAGTTACTAGGAAACAGCTCCATCCTTCTGGGTCTTGGTTTGAAGATTTATTAGATGAGACCATAACAGCTAATATAGTCTAAGGCTAATTCTCCACCATGGAGGAATTAGCCATTTGAATACCACACTCATTGCCCCATGTGGATTGTTAGGTTTTCCGGTTGGGCTTGCGGAAACAAGCACTCTTCCAGCCAGGTCTTTTGTCAGTTCTACTCTTCCCTCTAAAATCTTTGTAGGTAGTTTTTCCTCCAGCCTCCAGGAGTCCTTTCACACATGCACTAACTAGTACTCTGAAGAATTCTCAAGGGGGACCCTATGCAGATCTTTGTGTTGTTTTCTGTATAGCTCTTTCTTGTGAGGTACTCTGTCCTGACAAGCAAACTCTAAGTGCTTCTGTCTCCCTGGACTTTCCTACCGTGTCTCCTCAATTCAGGAGTCTGATGAGCTCCACTCCCTGCACTACTGCAAGGAAACTTTTACTGTGTTCTCCCTCCCTGCACTACTGCAAGGAAACTTTTTTTCTTAAAGTTTATTTATTTATTTTTAGAGGTGGGGAGAAAGAGAGAGAGAGATGGGCAGAGAGAGAGGGAGAGAAGCCCAAGCAGACTCAGTGATGTCACCACAAAACCCGATGCTGGGCTCAATCTCACGAACTGTGAGTTTGTGATGGGAGTTGAAACCAAGAGTTGGACACTTAAGCAACTGATCCACCCAGGTGCCTCTTGCCAGGAAACTCTTAAAGTAGTAAGCTGGAAAATCCTATGGCTCACTTTGTTTTCATTGCTCAGGAATTTCTGTATATTGTTTCCTGAGATCCAGGATTTAGAAAACCATTATTTCAGATACTCTTCTTTCTTCTCTCTCCTCCTCCTCCTCCCTCTTCTCCTCCTCCTCCTCCTCCTCCCTCTTCTCCTCCTCCTCCTCCTCCTCCCTCTTCTCCTCCTCCTCCTCCTCCTCCCTCTTCTCCTCCTCCTCCTCCTCCTCCCTCTTCTCCTCCTCCTCCTCCTCCTCCCTCTTCTCCTCCTCCTCCTCCTCCTCCCTCCTCCCTCTTCTCCTCCTCCTCCTCCTCCTCCCTCTTCTCCTCCTCCTCCTCCCTCTTCTCCTCCTCCTCCTCCTCCCTCTTCTCCTCCTCCTCCTCCTCCCTCTTCTCCTCCTCCTCCTCCTCCCTCTTCTCCTCCTCCTCCTCCTCCCTCTTCTCCTCCTCCTCCTCCCTCTTCTCCTCCTCCTCCTCCCCCCTCTTCTCCTCCTCCTCCCTCTTCTCCTCCTCCTCCCCCCTCTTCTCCTCCTCCTCCCCCCTCTTCTCCTCCTCCTCCCCCCTCTTCTCCTCCTCCTCCCCCCTCTTCTCCTCCTCCTCCTCCTCCCTCTTCTCCTCCTCCTCCTCCTCCCTCTTCTCCTCCTCCTCCCTCTTCTCCTCCTCCTCCCTCTTCTCCTCCTCCTCCCTCTTCTCCTCCTCCTCCTCCCTCTTCTCCTCCTCCTCCTCCCTCTTCTCCTCCTCCTCCTCCCTCTTCTCCTCCTCCTCCTCCCTCTTCTCCTCCTCCTCCTCCCTCTTCTCCTCCTCCTCCCTCTTCTCCTCCTCCTCCTCCCTCTTCTCCTCCTCCTCCTCCTCCCTCTCCTCCTCCTCCTCCTCCCCCCTCTCCTCCTCCTCCTCCTCCTCCTCCTCCTCCTCCTCCTCCCCCTCCTCCTCCTCCTCCCCCTCCTCCTCCTCCTCCTCCCCTCTTCTCCTCTTCCTCCTCCCTCCTCCTCCTCTCCTCCTTCCTCCTCCTCCTCTCCTCCTTCCTCCTCTCCTCCTTCCTCCTCCTCCCCTCCTTCCTCCTCCTCCCCTCCTTCCTCCTCCTCCTTTCTTCTTCCTCCCCCTTCTTCCTCTCCCGTCTCCTTCTCCCTCTTCGTTTTGCCCTTTCTTGTGTGAGGGTAAATTTGGTTCCTGTTATATCATCTTAGATTTTTTTTAATTATTATTCTCAAGTTAGTTAACATACAATGTAGTCTTGGCTTCAGGAATAGAACCCAGTGATTCACCTCTTACGTATCGCACCCAGTGCTCATGCCCAAAAATGCCCTCCTTAATTCTTGTCACCCATTTAGCCCATCGTCCCCCCCCCCACCCCCATCAACACTCAGTTCTCTGGATTTAAGGGTCTCTTATGCTTTGCCTCCCTCTCTGTTTTTATCTTATTTCTCCTTCCCTTCCTCTATGTTAATCTGTTAAGTTTCTCAAATTCCACATATGAGTGAAATCATATGGTATCTGTCTTTCTCCGACTGACTTATTTCGCTTAGCATAATAACCTCCTGTTCCATCCATGTTGTTGCAAATGGCCAGATTTCATCCTTTCTCATTGCTGAGAAATAGTCCAGTGTGTGTGTGTGTGTGTGTGTGTGTGTGTGTGTGTGTGTACACACCACATCTTCTTAATCCATTCATAAGTTGATGGACACTTGGGCTCTTTCCAAAATTTGGCTATTGTTGATAGCACTGCTGTAAACACTGGGGTGCATGTGCCCCTTCAAATCAGCATTTTTGTATCCTTTGGATAAATTCCTAGTAGTGAAATTGCTGGGACACAGGGTAGTTCTATTTTTAATTTTTTGAGGCATTTACACACTGTTTTCCAGAGTTGCTGCCCCACTTTGCATTCCTACCAACAGTGCAAGAGGGGTTTCCCTTTCTCTGCATCCTCACCAATGTCTGTTGTTTCCTGAGTTATTAATTTTAGCAATTCTGATTGGTGTGAGGTGGTATTTCTTTTTTTTTTAATATATTAAATTTATTGTCAAATTTGAGGTGGTATTTCAATGTGGTTTTGATTTGTTATTACCCTGATGAAAAGTGATGTTGAGTGTCTTTTCCTGTGTCTGTTAGCTATCTGGATGTCTTCTTTGGAAAAGTTTTTATTCATGTCTTCTGCCCGTTTCTTTACTGATTTATTTATTTATTTATTTATTTATTTATTTATTTATTTGCATGTTGAGTTTGGTAAGTTCTTTATAGATTTTGGATACTAACCCTTTATCCAAAATGTCATTTGCAAATATCTTCTCCCATTCTGTCAGTTGCCTTTTAGTTTTGTTGATTCTTTCCTTTGCTGTGCAGAAGCTTTTCATTTTGATCAGAAGGAGAAGTTACCCTTAAATAATTTAGATGGTGGTTTCTTATTGTTGAGTTCTGACAGTTCTTTATGTATTCTGGCTACAAGTCCCGTGTCATGAATGTAATTGGTAAATAGTTTCTCCCCATCTGTAGATTGATTTTTCAGTCTCAACACTAAGAAAAGTCCTAAATTTTAAATCAAATCCAAAGTACTATGTTTTTCTTTAACAGATGTTTATTCAGGTGTTATCCATAAAAATGCTTTGCGAAACCCAAATTGAAAAGATGTTCTCCGAATTTTTCTTGTGGAATGATTATAGTCCTATGTTTTACATTTGGTCGATTTTTAGTTAATTGTTACATAAGATATGATGGAGATTGTTTTTGTTTTTAACTTGTGCATATGAAAATCCATTGTTTTTCATATCTCTAATTGAAAAGACTATCCCTTCTTCATTTAATTGTTTTTGGTAACTCTGTCAAAAATCAGCAGTCTATATTTATGTGGGTCTATTTCTGGATTCTCTATTTTGTTCTACTGACCTATGTGTTTGACCATTTGCCAATCTCACAGTGTCTTGTCTACTGTAATTTAATAGTAAGTATTGAAATCAGGTGGTGTGAGTCCTCCAACTTTATCTTTAAACTTCTAAATCATTTTTTGGCTCTTTTACTTTTTTCCTCTTCATAGAAATTTTGGAATTTTGTCATCTACAAAAAAAGTGTGCTGGTATTTTTGTTGAGATTGAACTGAATATGTAGATAAATTTGGGGAGATTTAATTTCTTAATAATATTGAGTTGTCCATTCCATGCTAAATCTCCTAACTTATTAGAGTCTTTGATTTCTTTAGTGGCTTTTTATAGTTTTTAATATACATATTTCATATATATTTTATTATATTTATGCCCAAGATTTGGGGGGGTGACATTTAAATGGTACTTTAAAAATTTTTTCAAATGCCAGTTTTTTCATTGCCAGTATACAGAATTACAGACCATTGTTTTCATATTGACCTTTTGTTCTGAGAACTTGATGAATCACTTATTGGTTTTAGATTTTCTTAGATTATTTTGGATTTTCTATGGAAAATCATATTATATGTGAATAAAGACTTTTTATTTCTTCCTTTTGAATATGAGTGCCTTTTTATTATGTTCTGCTGGACTAAAATTCCAGCATAATCTTGAATAGGAGCTAAGAATAAGAACACCCTTGACTTATCACATTACGGGAAAGCCTTCAATATTTAACCATTAAGGTTGATTTTAGCTGTCAGTTTTTAAATAATATTTCTTATCTGGTTAAGTAATTTCTATTCCTACATTTTTGAGAATTTTTGCTTGAAATAATGCAAATTTTGTTAAATGTTTTTCCTGAGTTAATTGAGATTACTCTCTCTACATTTTTTTCTTTAGTCTGTTAATACAGTGAATCACGGTGATTTTCAAATATTGAGGACTATTTTACTTCAGTTACTCTGTTTGAGATGTCCTGGACCTTGTAGGAAGTATAAATGTGAAACTAGACCCATGTGAGAACAGCCAGTGGTTATAGGTCTCAAAAGAAAGTGCCCTGTCTTCTGTAACTACGTCAGAGACAGAGGTTCTTATTTTCCTAATGAAGACTTTTTTTCCCCTTAGCCCAGCTTCTTTACAGGTGGTGAAGCTCTTTCAAAGTCTCCAGCTTTATGCGGAGCTATCAAGTTCATGTACCTACCTTGCATGGTCTCAGGTGCCACATCTTCTGTTCCACTGCACGCTCTTCTCTGAATTTTTAAAATTTTATTCTGGCATTTGCTGTGAGTATTCTTGGTTTCCAAGATCCTTTATCAATTTGGTTTCTAATGATGTAGGTTTTTTTATTTAACCCTTCAGATATTTTTTTCTTAGATTGTTGAGCATGCTACAACACAACTTTAAATATTTCTGTCAGGCTTCATTTGGAATTTTGGTATTTTTTAGTTAGATCTCTTTTCAGAAGATTTGAACCATTGAAATGATTTCCCTGCCTACCAATTTTTATTTATTTTTAAACTTTTGGCTATAGTTTTGATTTAGGTGTATCTCTTCAGGACAGTAGATGACTTCTTTTGCTCTTAAGTCTGCCCTAAGAAATCTTTCAGCAGCTAAATTTATGCAGTTAATATTAGTATTGTTTATTTAGACTCTTTGTTATATTTATTTAGACTCTTTGTTATATCTTATCAAGGATTTTCTGATGATCCCAGTCAGTTACTGCTACCAAGGTTTTGATTTCTCTTCTTGCCAGATCATTCTTGGGCATGAGAAGCCCAAAGTGTCTAGGTAGCTGCTATAGCTTAATGCACAGTGATGCTCTTGCTGTTACTTTTATGAGAAGCAGGGCCTCCCTTTGGGAACCGGGTCCTCTCTAACTGTAGAGGCTAGAACTGTGTGGACACAAAGTCCAGATTTTTGATGGGTCACTGGAAGTCATGATCATCCAGACTACTCCTTACATTCTTTTGTTCCTCAGCCCATATTTTCTGCCTATTGGGAACATAGAATCATGCAATAATAATTGATTTCTAGTATATACCACATCCTAGTGCCCTTCTTAGTGGATTGTTTCTGAAATGACATCTCACTGGGCTCTCAGAAGACTATTCCATCACTCGGTTAAGACAATAGCTTTAGAGCCAGTATTGTTCATTTTTGGCTTGTATCCACACACTGAGCCAACCCAATAGGTTCTTAAAAAGTATTTTATTATGGAAGTATAATTGACATACAAAACTATGTTAGCTTTAGGTGTGCAACATAGTGATTTGACAATTCTATACATGACACGGTACTCACCATGTAAATGTAGTCACCGTCTGTCACCATAAAAGGCTATTACAATATTATTGGCTATATTCCCTGTGCACTGCTTTGCATTTCTGTGACTTACTGATTTTTGTAATGGAAAAAATGTATCTCTTCATTCTCTGCACTGATTTGGCTCATCCTCGCATTTACCTCTGGCAACCACCAGTTTTTTCTCTGTATTTATGAGTCTGTCTTGCTTGTTTGTTCCTTTGTTTTTTAGATTCTAGGCAAAAGTGAAATCACACAGTTTTTGCTTTGGTCTGTATGACTTACTTCCTTTAGTGTTCTCTAGGTCCATCCATGCTGCTGCAAATGGCAAGGTCATATTCTTTTTTATGGATGAGTAATATTCCATTGTGTATATATACCCCATCTTTAGCCATTCATCTATCAGTGAACACTTCGGTTGCTTCCATATTTTGGATAAATAAGCCGCAATAAACATAGGGGTGCGTATATCTTTTTGAATTAGTGTTTAGTTTTTTGTTTGTTTTAGGGTTTTTTTGTTGTTTTTTTGTTTTCATTTGTTTGTTTTTTAAATACTGGTAGTGCAATTATTGGATTGTATGGTATTTCTATTTTTAACTTTTTAAGGAATCATTCTTAGAGATGAAATTTCCCCACAGTGGTTGCACCATTGTACCTTCCTACTAATTGTGTGAGGGTTCCCTTTTCTCCACATCCTCGCCAACACTTGTTATTTCTTGTCTTTTTGATTCTAGCCATTCTGACTGGTGTGAGGTGGTCTTATTTGGTATTTCACTGTGGTTTTGATTTGCACTTCGCTGATGATTAGTGACATTGAAAATCTTCACAACATATCTGCTGCTCATCTGTATGTCTTCTTTGGAAAAAATGTGTATTCGGGTCCTCTTCCCATTACTTAATCACATTGGTTTTTTGGTGGTGAGTTGTATAGGTTCTTCATGTGATTTGGATATTAATGTCTTATATATATCATTTGCAAATATCATCTCCCATTCAATAGGATCACTTTGGTTTGTTGGTGGTTTGCTTTTCAAAAGCTTTTTGTTTTGGTGTAGTTTCAGTCGTTTATTTTTACTTTTGTTTCCGTTGCCTGAAGAGATGTATCTGTAAATATATTGCTAACGCTGATATCAAAGACATTGTTGCCTGTGTTTTCTTTTAGAAATTTTACATTTTAAGTTCTTAATATGTAAGTCTTTAATCCATTTTGAGTTTATTTTTAGGTATGATGTAAGTTTTATTTTTTTTATTTTTATTTTTTTTTTAATTTTTAACGTTTATTTATTTTTGAGGCAGAGAGAGACACAGCATGAACGGGGGGGGGGGGGGGCAGAGAGAGAGGGAGACACAGAATTGGAAGCAAGCTCCAGGCTCTGAGCCATCAGCCCAGAGCCCGACGCGGGGCTTGAACTCACGGACCGCGAGATCGTGACCTGAGCTGAAGTCGGACGTTTAACCGACTGAGCCACCCAGGCGCCCGTAAGTTTTATTTTTTAAGTGGCTTTGTTTTATTCTTTTGCATGTAGCTATCCAGTTTTCTCAGCACCATGTGTTGAAGAGATGATCTTTTCCCTGTTGTATATTCTTGCCTCCTGTGTCATAGATTAATTGACCATATAGTTGTGGGTTTATTTCTGGGTTCTCTGTTCCATTGCATTGATCTTTGTGACTATCATACTGTTTTGATTACTATATCTTGAAATCTGAGATTGTGGTACCTCTAGCTTTGTTCTTTTTTCTCAAAATTGCTTTATATATTTGAATTCTTTTGTGGTTCCATACAAACTGAGGGTTATTTATACTAGTTAAATTAAAAATGCTACTTTGGTACTTTGGCAGAGATTGTATTGAATCTGGAGATTGCTGTGAGTGATATGAACATTTTAATAATATTCCAATCCATGAGCACGCTAGATCTTCCCATTTGTCTTGTCTTTAATTTCTTTCATCAGCGTCTTACAGTTTTCAGAGTAAAGATCTTTAATCTCCTTGGTTAAACTTATTCCTAACGTTTTTATTTTCTGTGGTGTATTTATAAATTGGATTGTTCTCTTAATACCTCTTTCTGCTACTTAGTTATTGTTATACCGAAACACAACAGGTTTCTGTGTATTTTGCGTCCTGCAAGCTTACTAACTTCTCTTTTTATGATTTTTATTTTCATCTTCGAGATCATTGATTAATGTCTCAGTGGTGACCATCTTCTCCTTCTCTTTATTTACTAAATTCTTTAATATTTTTTGTGTTGAACTTACATCTCCTTAATGCCTTTCAAAAAATAGTTCAGGTTTTCATCCCTGTTTTTCATCAGTTTCATTTTCCTCTTGTTCGTTCTGACTGATACTACTCTCTCAAACTGCTGGTCCTTCTTGTTTCATGTGTTCAATTCTGGTTGTTGAAAAATTGGGAATTCCTCATGTGGTGGAAGGTAAAGGTATTTCTAGTCAATGCACTAGAGCCAGATGATAGCCTGTAAAAGCTTATTTTCAGGAATTTTGCAAGCTAGTTGTTGACAGAACTTTTATTAAAATCTATTTAAATTTAAAAGTACATCAGTTGTATTTTAAAAGGCAATAAATACTAAAAACTTAATACTGCCTAATTATTCTACTTGATTATTATTTGTGCACCTCAGGTTATTTACACCTATTATGTCTGCGTGGTGGAAATACTGTATAATGATGTGTTACTGTGAATCTCTTTCCAACTCTGCCTTCAGTGATGTGTTGATAACCTGAAATTGGCTATTTCGAGAGCGTTTACACCATGGAAATTGGCAATGGCTACAGAGCTGGGCTTGATTTATTGTTTTGTGTTTTTTTTTTTTTTATTGTCTAGATGTAAGAAAGTTATGCACAAAATGTTACAGATGCAAGCATTTGGTAAAAATCAGCTAAAACATTTTGTCAGAACTAATTTGTATGGAATTTATAATAAAGAGTATTGTGTATTAAAAAAACTGCAAACTGAATTGTGCAGTTTGCAACTTTACTAAATTCATTTATCAGTTTTAGTAGTTTTTTACGTGTAGTATGTCATATGCAAATAGTGACAGTTCTACTTCTACCAATTTACATACTTTTTTTTGTCCAATCGCTGTACCTATGACTTCCAGTACTATATTGAATAAAAGAGTGATCTTGTCTTGTTCCTGATGTTAGGGGGAAAGTTCTCAATTTTCACCTTTGAGGATGATGTTAACTGTGGTGTTTTTATCTATATGGACTTCATTATGTTGAGGTCTATTCCTCCTAAACCCACTTTGTTGAAAGTTTTTATCATGAACAGATGTTGTATTTTGTCAAAGGTTTTTTCTACATCTGTTTTGATGATTATATATAGTTTTTATCCATCTTCTTCTTAATGTGATGTATCCTATGGATTTTGTGAATTTTGAAGCACCCTTGCATCCATGGAATAAATCTCACTTGATCATGGTGAATGATTCTCTTACTGTATTGTTGAATTTGGTTTGCTAATACTTGTTTGAAAATATTTGCTTCTATGTTCATTGCGGATACTGGCCTGTAGTTGTTTTTTTTTTTTTTTTTCTATCATGGTATCTTTATTGCTTTTGGTATCAGAGTAACACTGGCCTCATAGAATGAGAATGGAAGCATTTCTTTCTCTTTAATTCTTTGGAATACTTTGGAAGAATAGGTAATAACTTTCCTTTAAATATCTGGTGGAGTCCATATGCTTCTGGACTTTTGTTTGTTGGGAGTTTTTTGATTACTGATTTAATTTTGTTACCAGTAATTGGGATGTTGAACTTTTTTCTTTACTCCTGATTCAGTTTTGGAAGATCCTATGTTTCTAGGAACTTATCCATTTCTTCTAAGTTGTCCAATTTTTGGCATATAATTTTTTTTTTAGTATTCTCACAATTATCTGTATTTCTGTGGTGTCAGTTATTCCTTCTCCATTTATGATTTTATTTCAGTCCTCTATTTTTCTTGATAGGTCTGGTTAAAGGCTTATCAATTTTGTTTGTTTTCAAAGAACCAGCTTTTGGTTTTATTGATATTTTCTATTTACTTATTTTATTTTTAATTTTTAAACATTTTTATTCATTTTTGAGAGACAGAGAAAGAGTGTGAACGGGGGAGGGGCAGAGAGAGAGGGATACACAGAATCTGAAGCAGGCTCCAGGCTCTGAGCTGTCAGAACAGAGCCGGACGCTGGGCTCGAACCCATAAACCATGAGATCATGACATGAACTGAAGTTGGATGCTTAACCGACTGAGCCACCCAGGCCCCCTGATATCTTCTATTATTTTAAACCTTTGTTTCATTTATTTCCACTCTAAACGTTATTCTTTTTTTCCCTCTACCAACTTTGGGTGCTGTTTGTTCTTATTTTTCTAGGTGTCAGATTCTCTTTAGGTGTAAGGTTAGATTGCTTGAGTGTGTGTGTGTGTGTGTGTGTGTGTGTGTGTTTAGTTTTTTTGTTTGTTTTGTTTTTTCCTTTAGTTTTTGAGGTAGTCCTGTATTGGTATAAACTTCCTTCTAGAGCTGCTTTTGCTGTTACCAAAGATTTTGGATTATTGTGTTTTCATTTTCACTTATCTCCATGTATTTTTTAATTCCCTCTTTGATTTCTTCTGATCCACTGACTGTTTAGTAGCATGTTGTTTAACCTCCACACGTTTGTGTTTTTTCATTTTTGTCATATAATTGATTTCTAGTTTTATACTGTTTTGGTCAGAATAGATGCTTGGTATAATTTCTGTCTTCTTAAAATGGAGACTTGTTCTGTGGCCTAACGTGTGATCTTTGTTGGAGAATGTTATATATGCACTTGAAAAGAGTGTGTATTCTGCTGTTGTTATATAATTGGATTTCTGTATATATGTTAGTTTTATCTGGTCTAATGTGTCATTCAAGGAAGCCATTGCTTCCTTGTTGATTTTCTTTTCTGGGTGTACATCTGTTGATGTATGTGGGATGTTAAAGCTGCCTATTATTATTATTGTGTCACTGTCAGTTTCTCCCTTCATTTATGTTAATATTATCTTTATGTATTTATGCGCTCCTTTGTTGAGTGCATAGATATGCCCAGAATTGTTATATCCTATTATTGGATCCATCCCTTTATCTTTGCATAATGCTTTGATTTGTTTATTGTTAGAGCCTTTGTTTTAAAATTGATTTTGTCTGGTAGTAATATTGTTATCCTGGCTTTTTTTTTTTTTCATTTCCATTTAGCTTGGACTATCTTTTTCCATCCCTTCACTTTTAGTCTTTATGTGTCTGTAAGTATGAAGTGAATCTCTCGTAGACAGCTTATAGATGGGTCTTGGGTTTGTTTTTGTTTGCTTGTTTGGTCATCCTATGTCTTTCGGAGGCTTTAGTACATTTTTATTTAAAGTAATTACTGATAGGTATGTACTTCTATTTTGCTCATTGTTTTCTAGATGTTTTTGTTGCTCTTCTGTTTGTTTCTCTTTTGCTCTTGTCCCTTGTGGTTTGATGGTTGTCTTTAGTGATTTGCTTGGATTCCTTTTTTTTTTTTTAATTATTTTTTGTGTATCTATTTCAGGTTTTGGATTTGTGGTTCCCCTGGGTTCATATATAACACATAACATCTTAAGTAGCTAGCAGTCTATATTAAGTTGATGGTTGCTTAAGGTTGAACACGTTCTAAAAGCAGTACATTTGTATCCCCTCCCCATGTTATGTATGTGACATCACATTTGACATCTTTTTATTTTGTAGAAAATAAAATTTGTCCCTTGACTAATTATTGTAGATATAATTGATTTTGCTACTTTTGTGTTTTCACCTCCATGCTGGCCTCGTAAGTAGTCTACTACCTTTACTATATGTTTGCATTTACCTGTGAAATAGTTTCCTTTCATAATTTTCTTCTATTGATGGTCTTTTCTTTACACTTAAACAATTCTCTTCCACATTTCTCATAGGGCTGGTTTGGTGGTGATGAGCTCCTTTGAGTTTTGTTTGTCTGGGAAACTCCATCTCTCACTCATTTCTCAATGATAATCTTGCTAAAACCCATTAGTTGCTTCTTCTTCGTCCTCCCTTCCATTAGTCAAAATAGTCCCTCGTGTACTGGGTAGCTGGTAAATTCCCCTCATCCTATCATTTCCAACAATTACCCTGTCTCCTCACTAGAATGTAACCTTCAGGAAAGAGGGATTGGTTGGGTTCATTGCTGTATCCTCAATTCTACAAGTGCCAGTTCAATAAATAAGGGTTGAAAGAATAAATTTTCTCCATCTTGAATGGTATACATTTATTTCCCTTTATTCTTCAGGAGCTGCATCTCAGTTTCTACTGCCTGCTCCTAACATAGACTTATGTAATATTTCTACTCCATTTGGTGTTTATTAATGGTACTAGACTTTTAGTACCAAATACTTGGTTCTCTCTCTTTTTGTTATTGGTGTTTGAAGACTGAGTGTTCATAGCATAAAATTTCTGCACAGTCTTTATTTTTTCCACACTTTTTGATGACTGAGTAATATTCCATCATTATATAATCCCCTTTATCTATTTACGCATAACCCCACCCATCTCCCATCAGGCAACCACCGGTTCTCTATATTTAAGTGTTCGTTTTTGGGGCAGGTGGGTGGCACAGTGGGTTAAGCCATCTGACTTTTGATTTCGGCCCAGGTCATGATCTCACAGTTCATGGCACTGATGCCCAAACTGGCTCTGTGCTGACAGTGTGGAGCCTGCTTGGGATTCTCTCTCTCTGACCCTCCCACCTCTCCCCAAATAAATAAACCTAAAAAAAAAAAGAGTGTTTTTTGTCTCTCCTTTTCTTTGGACATTGTTTTTTTTTTTGAGTTAAATTCTATATATAAGTGAAATCATATGATAGTGGTATTTCTCTGACTTACTTCACTTAGCATTATATCACGTAGATCCATTGATGTTACTAATGGTAAATTTTGTTCTTTTTTAAGGCTGAGTAATATTATATTTTATATACATATATAACATCTTTATCCACTCATCTTTTGATGGACACTTGGTTTGTTTCCATATCTTGGCTCTTTTAAGTAATGCTGCAGTAAACATAGGGGTGTATATATCTTTTCAAATTAGTGTTTTCATTTTCTTTGTGTAAATACTCAGTAGTGATTACTGGATCATAAGACATTTCTATGTTCAATCTTTTGAGAAACCTCTGTACCATTTTTCACAGTGGCTGCACCAATTTGCATTCCCACCAACAGTGCACAAAGGTTCCATATTTTTTGTTCTTTTGGTACCGCTCAGTTTGACAGATGTGAAGTGATATTTTATTGTGGCTTTGATTTGCGTTTCCCTGATGATTAGTAATATTGAGAATGTTTATGTGACTGTTGTCCATCTGCGTCTTTGGGAAAATGTCTATTCAGGTCCTATGGCACATTTTTAAACCGGGCTGTATGGTTTTTTTGGTATGGAGTTGTATGAGTCCTTTATATATTTTATATATTAATGACTTATCATATATATCATTTGAAAATATCATCTTCCTTTTAGTAGGTTTCCTGTTTTGTTGATGGTTTCCTTAGCTTTGCAAAAGCATTTTAGTTGAATGCAGTCCCAATTGTTTATTTTTGCTTTCGTTCTCCTTACTTGAGGAGACTGATCCAATTGCTAAGATGGATGTCCAAAAATTTACTGTCTCTGTTTTCTTCTCTGAGTTTTATGGTTTCACATCTTACATTTAGGTCTTTAATCCATTTTGAGTTATTTGTGTGTGGTGTAAAAAAGTGGTCCAGTTTTTTTTTGTTATTTTGTGTGTAGCTATCTAGTTTTCCCAACATCATTTGTTGAAGAGCCTGTCTTCCTGATGTTACATCCTTGTCTCCTTGATCATAGATTAATTGACCATATACATAGGAGTTTATTTCTAGGCTCTCTATTCTCTTTCATTGATCTATGTCTCTATTTTTGTACCAGTACCATCCTATTTGGATTATTATAGCTTTATACCATTGTTGGAAACCAGGGAGCATGATAGCTCCAGTTTTGTTCTTCTTGCTTATGACTGCTTTGGCTATCAGGTATCCTTTTCGCTTTCATACAAATTTGGTGATTCTTTGTTCTGGTTTTGTAAAAGGTACCATTGGTATTTCATTGGGGATGGCATTGAACCTGTAAATTGTTTTGGTTAGTATGAACACTTTAAAAATATTCTTCCAGTCTTTGAACATGAACTATTTTTCCAAATTTATCTACCTCAATTTCTTTCATCAATGTCTTAGAGTTTTCATTCTTTAGGATTTTAACCTTCTTGGTTAGATTTATTCCCAGGTATTTTAGTAATTTGAATGCAATTATAGATCGATCATTTCCTTAATTTCTCTTCCTTGTAGCTCATTATTACTGTGTAGAAAGACAAGTGATTTTTGTATGTTAATCTTGTATTCATCAATTTTACTTAATTTGTTTATTCTAATAGTTTTTTGGTGGAGGTTTTAGAGTTTTCTATATATAGAATATCAAGTCATAAGCAAGAAGTGGCAGTTTTACTTCTTCCTTTCTAATTTCTATGCCTCTTCTTTTTCTTGCCTAATTGCTATGAGCCTTTAGTATTATGTCAACTACGTATTGTGATGGTGGACACCATTGTCTTGTTCTTGAGCTTAGAGGAAAAGCTTTCAGCTTTACATTGTTAAGTATGATGTCAGCTATGGGTTTGTTATATATGATCTTTATTATTTTGAGGTATGTCCCTTCTTTCTATACCCACTTTGTTGAGAATTTTTATTATAAATGGCTATCAAAGTTTGTCAAATGTTTTTTCTGCAACTGTTGATTGTATGATTTTTATCCTATGTTTTATTAATGCAGTATATTGTGTTGAATTTTTGTGAATATTGAACCATCCACACATCTCAAGAATAAATCTCATGGAGGGTGTATGCTCCTTTTAATGTATGGTTGAATTTGGTGCTAGTGTTTTGTTAATATATTTACATCTATGCTCATCATGGATATTGGTTTCTGGAGTTTTTTGTGTTGTTTTGGTGTGGATGCCTTTGT
The DNA here is from genome assembly GCF_046562875.1 of Panthera onca. NCBI lineage: Eukaryota > Metazoa > Chordata > Mammalia > Carnivora > Felidae > Panthera > Panthera onca. Next base: position 14,911,661 of record NC_138345.1, on the reverse strand, counting down.
CTGGTTTTGATATCAGGGTAATTCTAGCCTCATAAAATGAGTTTGGAACCATTTCTTCTCCTTCTCATCCCCCTCCTCCCTCTTCTCCTCCCTTTTCCTCCTCCCTCCCCCTCCCTTTCCTTCTTCTCCTCCCTTTCCTTCTTCTCACCCCCTTCCTCCCTTCTCCCCTATCCCATCCTCCCTCTTCCTCTTCTCCCTCCTCCTCCTCCTCCTTGAATAATTTGAGAAAGAAAGGTACTAACTTTTTCTAAATGTTTGGTAAAATTTATCAGTCAAGGCATCTGGTCCTGGACTTAGGTTTCATGGGAGTTTTTAAATTGCAGATTGAATTTCTTTGCTTGTAACAGTCTATTTAGATTTTCTCATCTTGATTGAACTGGAAAGGTTGTGTGTTTCTAGGAATATGTCCATTTCTTTTTGCTTTCCAATTTATTGGCATATAATTGTAATAGTCTCTTTTACTTTGTATTTTTGTTGTGTCAGTTGTAACTTCTCTTATTTTTCTGATTTTATTTGTACCCTCTTTTTTTCTTGATGGGTTTGGCTATAGGTTTATTGATTTTGCTGATATTTCCAAAGAACCAGTGTTTAGTTTCAGTGATTCTTGTTTTTAAGCTTCGGTTTCTTCCACTAGGAGCTTTCTTCTTCTTTTTCTAGTTGTTTTAGGTGTACAGTTAGTTATTTGAGATGTTGTGAGTATCTTGAGACAGACCTATATCACAGTGAATTTCCCTCTTCAGATTGCTTTTGCTCTGTTTTACAAGATTTGGGAATGTTGTGTTCTGTTTTCATTTGTCTCCACGTATCTTTTTCATTTCCTCTTTGATTTCTTCACTGACTTTTTTATTGTTTGGCCTCCACATGTTTGTGGATTTTTTTTCTAGTTTTCTTCTTGTAATTGATTTCTACTTTCATGCCATAGTGGTCAGAAAAGATGTTTAATATGACTTCAGTATTCTTTAATTTATTGAGACATGTTTTATGGCCTAACATGTAATCTCCCCTGGGGAATGTTTCATCTGCACTTCAAAAAAAATGTGTATTCTGCTTTGAAAACATGTTTGTCTATTTTGACAGAGAGAGCGAGTGGGGAAAGGGCAGAGAGCGAGGGAAAGAGAGAATCCCAAGCAGGATCTGCAGGGCTTAATTCCACAACCATGAGATCATGACCTAAGCCAAAAGCAAGAGTCAGACACTTAACCAACTGAGCCACCCAGTCACCTCTATTCTCCTTTTTTTTTTTTTTAATGGAATGCTTTGTATATATGTATTAAATCCATCTGGTCTAAAGTATCATTTAATGCCAATGTTTTCTTGTTGATTTTCTGCCTGGATGATCTATCCATTGATACAAGTGAGGTGTTACAATCCCCTACTCTTATTACTGTCAATCTCTCCTTTTATATCTATTAATATTTATATATTTACATGCCCCTATGTTGGGTACATACTTATTTACAAGTATCACATCCTCTTGTTGGATAGATATTTTTTATTGTTGTGCAATTCCTTTCTTTGTTGTCTTTTGTTACAGTCTTTTTAAAAAATAATCTCTTGTGTGTGATAGTCCAGCATTCTTTTCTTTTCCATTTGTATGGAGTATCTTTTTTTTTCATCCCTCAATTTTAGTCTGTGTATTTTTAGATCTGAAATGAGTCTTTTATGGGTCTTTTTTTTTTTCTCTCCTTAGCCACCTTAGGTCTTTTGACTGGAATATGTAGCCCATTTACATTTAAAGTAATTATTAACAGGAATGCAGTAATTGTCACTTTGTTCATGGTTTTCTGGTTGTTTTTCTAGTCTTCTCTGCTCCTTTTGTCTTGATTTCTTCCTTTGTGGTTTGATGTTTTCTTTAGTGTTAGGTTATCCTTCATATTTCTTTTTATTTTTTTGTGTATTTATTATAGATTTTTTATATCTAATAACCATGAGGTTCATATATATTGACATAGATATACGTGTGTGTGTGTGTGTGTGTGTGTGTGTGTGTGAGAGAGAGAGAGACAGACAGACAGACAGACAGAGACAGAGAGAGAGACTGAAGCTAATTGTTGTTAAGGTTGAACGGATTCTAAAAGCACTACCTTGTTACTCTCCCTAGCTAATACTTTGTCTTTATAATTGCCTTTACTAGTGAGATTTTTTTTTCCTTCATGGATTTTCTTATTTCTAGTTATGGTCCTTTCTTTTCTGCTTCAGGTAGGCCCTTTAACATTTTATGTAAGGCCGGGTTATTAGTGATGAACTTCTTTTATTTTTTTTCTTGTCTGGGAAACTCTTTAACTCTCTTTTAATTCTAAATAATAATCTTGCTGCATAGAGTACTTTTGGTTTTGATTTTTCCCCTTTACGCATTCTAAATTTATCCTGCCAATCACTTGAAGCTTTAAAGTTCCTTCTAAAATATCACTTGAGAGTATTCTGGGGTTTCTCTTGTATATGACTATTTGTACTGCTCTGGCTGCCCTTAGGATTCTTTCTTTAACTTTTGTCATTTTAATTATATGTCTTTGTGTATATCTCTTTGGATTCATCTTGCTTGGGACTCTGTGTTTTCTGAACAAGAATGTCAGTTTCCTTCCCTAGGTTATGGATGTTTTCAGCCATTATTTCTCTAAATAAGTTGATAAGTTTTCTGCCTTTTTATCTCTCTCTTTTCCTTCTTAGACCCTTATAATGTAAATGTTATTCCACCTGATGATGTCCTAGAGATTTCTTAACCAATCTAATTAAAACAATTTTTAATGTTTATTTATTTTTGAGAGAGAGGGAGACAACGGAAGTAGGGGAGGGGCAGAGAGAGAGGAAGACACAGAATCCGCAGCAGGCTCCAGACTCTGAGCTGTCAGCACAGAGCCTGATGCAGGACTCAAACTCACAAACCATGAGATCATGACCTGAGCTGAAGTTGGATGCTCAACCAACTGAGCCACCGCAGTGCCCCTGGTTATCTTAATTTTTAAAAATTATTTTTTGATTTTTGCTTTTTATTGCTTTTTACTGATTTCCATTATTTAGTCTTCCTGATTTCTGATCCATTCTCATGTGTATTTTAATATGCTGTTGATTGTCCCTCATAAATTTTTCATTTTAGTTTCTGCATTCTTCACTTCTGGTGTTTCTTCTTTATATTTTTTATTTGTTGAAATTCTCATTGTGTTCCTACATTCTTCTCCCTAGTTTGGTAAGCATATTTGTGACCACTTACTTGTCACCTAAATTATTTGTCTCCATTTTATTGTTCTCCCTTCCCCCAGAGTTTCATCTTGTTCTTTCTTTGGGAACATATTCCTGTGTCTCCTCATTTCATTTTACTTTCTGTGTTCATTTCCATGAATTGGACACAACAGCTACCTATCCTAGTGTTGAAGGAATAGCCTTGTGTAGGAGCATCCCCTGTGTAGACTGTATGTGGCTAGTGGCTTTGGTAGGTCAGCTGGAGCTATAGTGGGCCTGAGCTAGGCAGTCTCAGGGTGTACCCCCTCAGGGTTACCTTGATGGAATGGCTGCAGCAGGAGTAGATACTGGCAAGAGAGTCCTAGGATACATGTTTTTGGGGTTGCCTTGATGGGTTAGCTGGAGCTGGTGTTGGTACAGTCCAGGGCTGCCCTGGTGGGAGCAGAACAGGTCCAGGCTTGAGGGTCCCAGGGTGTACAACACCAGGGCTGCTTTGGTGGGGCAGCTAAGTCAGACAAGTCACTGGGGTTTTAGAGTGTGCTCTACTGAGGACAGCTTTGGTGGGGGCTGGAGTTGCTGTGGCCCAGGGGCATATTGTCCTGGGGCTGCTACACCTAGGCCTCCTTGGCAGGGTAGAAATAGGTGTGAAGGGAATGGGCTGAAGGTGTCCCAGAGCACCCTGCACCAGGGCTGCCCAGGGGTTATAGCTGGAGCTGGGGTCAGCCAAGGGGTCAGGGTTTGCTGGGCTGGCCTAGCAGGCCTGCTAAAGTGCCTGGACTCTACTCTGGTCTGCACTGTCAAGGCGGAAGTAAAACCTAAAAAATGGTGCTTGGGTTCCCCTGCCCTAGAGAGAGCTCAGTCAGCTACCTGCCTGTTCAGTGGACTCTCCATGGTTAGTAGAGAATTCCTTCACTTATAGTCTTGTTGCCCTTTTAACTGCTGCTTTTTCTGCTGTGCACAAAGATGAATAAGTCTACCTGTGAGCCTCTCAGGGATACCCCTCCCTACTACAGGTCACCACATGGGGGGGCGGTATTCATGTTTTTACTGTGTCTTCATCTTTTTACCCTTTTAAGGTGGCTCCTCTTTCATTTGCTGTCCGAAAGCTGCTCAGTCAGCCCTCCGTTCATTTTCAGGAGAAATTGCTCTGTATGTAGGTATAATTTCAGTCCTCTGGAGAAGGTAAGTTTAGGATATTCCTATGCTGCCATCCTGGACCATCTCGCCCAGGTAAATACTATTACCACTCCATTTTACAAGTGGAAAAATGGAGACAAGATAGTTTTAGTAATATATTGATGATCATAAGTAGTTTATAATTAGCAGAGCTGTGATTTGAACTTGACGAAGCCTGTCCTTAACCACTCCTCTGCATTGCCTGACATGAGGTGAAATGTTCTCTTGGATTTTCTTAGGAAGGTGAATTAGAATGCATCTGAATTGTTCTTGTTTCCTGCATTAACCATTTCCTAGAAGACAGTTGTATCGATTGCTCAGCATGTTCCTTGCTTTCAAACTTGAGGACTCTTTCACATAAACTGTAATCTTTCTTTAATCCTTATTGGGGAAGATATATTCAGGGTTAGTATTGCTATCCTTCGTGGTTCCTCTCAGAATTCGTGACCCCTGTTTGAATACTCCAGACCTAGTAGACCAAGGGAGCAGGGAAGTGTGGGTTTACTGTTGTGTTGTAGCTTCATTGGAAGGTCTGTGCTTGGGAGAAAGAGCAAGAAGTAAGAATAGAAGAGATTCACAAGCAAGGGTTTCCCTTCTCTGCTCAAGTTTTCTTCCTCTGTACTTGATGTGGCAGCTGATAGTCCTCACCAACCCATTTGCCTTTTAGGGCCCTCGTAAGTTGTCAGTAGGAACCTCTCCTACAAATGAAAATTGAGTAAGCATCACTCTGGGCTTCCTGTTAGGTACATCCTGTCGTGCCTGGTGCATTCCCATCCCTGCTGAGACTGAGAGAAACTTCCTAATTGACCCATAGCTTACCCCATGCACAACTTTTGCCTGGACTTCATGGGTGTTAGTGGAAATCCTCTATAGGGCCTCTCAGGCGCGTTGTTACCTCCTATGCAAGCAGTAGAGGACAGAGTAATTCTGGTCTTCTATCCAGTTTCATCTGCAGAAATTTCTCACAATTCTTGGTATAGATCTGGAGTATCTAATGTCAAGTAAATAATACAGTTATCTCTTCTTTTTAAAAATTTCATTTTAATAGGAAACTAGGAAAAGGACAAGGAGAGTTAGGCACATGCATGCAAATTTGCTCTTCTACTCAGAGTCCTAAGTAGCAAATTACAAGGTGTACCATTAGATCATGGTAAAAACCAGACAATAAGTTTCGTAAGTTTCGAGACAAAATGTTCTTAAGTATATCTATGCCATGAGAGCAGATTTTGAGTTTTGGCAAGGCCCTTGGAAAAACTGTTCATGGAAACTCTGTAAATTGAACAGTAGGCATTATTAGGAGGGTTTATTCCTGGCAGAGATGGGGGCCCGCATCTTAGCCGAACTGCGGGAGGGAGAAGCTAGCTTAAATTGTCTGTAAACTGGCTTCATTGGAAGGCCTGTGCTGAGATGAGCAATTCTATTTAGAATGGCTGCTGCTCATCTTTCTACCAAGATAATCCTCTGATTGCAACACACAAAAAAAACAGATGTAGCATTTGAAGGGACATTCTGCTTTTCAAACTCTAAATGCTTTCACATTGCAGTATTACTTCCAATGAACCCAAAAGTCAAAGAAGTAATCGCCTTGAAATTCTCCTGTAACATGAGGACCTCAAGAAAGTTGAACCCTGACTTGTACCAGAGAGGAACCCTGAAAGCAAAGCCTTCTATAAATTGGAATTTTTGCTTCCTCTGTTGTCGTCCATATAGTCTCTTGCCTCTTTGCTAAATATCAAAGATATTTATGCTTAAACAAATGTTGTCTCCCTCTCAGTGCATCCTCTCCTTCTGGCAGGGAAGTCATCATGCTGAATTGGTGGCACTTGCCATGGCAACAGACTGTGATGTCAGAAATGTGGTGCCAAGCAATTAGATTTTGGAGGTGCCACAGTTGGGAATCTAAAACTCCAAGGAAGATTATGAGACAGAGCAGTTTTTGCAGAAGAAAATCTCGTAAAGACCAAGTGTCTAATGTGTGCCCTCAGAGGTCTGCTGCTGAGTAAGGGTGACAGCAAATGAAGCCAGGCAAGGGGGAAAGGGATGCAGCGTTCAAGACGAGACTTCAACGGAGAAGTATGTGGATGAAGGAAATTTGCAGAAAGCCACATCCAGATGGCTGGCACTCTGCCGCATCCCGTGGCTTTGATGCTTCACAGGTATTCTCTAAGGCATAAGAGAGAGAAGCTCCAGAGATCTGCTGTCTCACTGAGAGAGATTAGGGAGTCAGGGCAGAGAGAAAGAGCCAGCTCTTTGCTTTCCTTTCTTGTAAAGCAGGAGTGTGACAGCTTTCAAGGACGAAACATCTTGACATCAAGACCTTCTTGAAATCTGAAGAGCGAGCCTACTGTCAGGGGAAGGATGCCCTCGAAGTGTGTGTTAGGTTTGCAGCAAAACCTTGCAAGAGGTGGCAATGGAAGGTGGCCCCAAATGCTACTCATAGGAACAATCTGGGAGTGTTTTGAAATGGACTCTCTGAAAATCTTCACTTGTTCTTTACAGGTTCTATGTTGAATATGCAAAGGATGAAACCAATACCTGTGAAAAATCATACATGAAGTTTTAAAATACACATTTCAGTGATACAGTATGGATAAATTTGGACGGCATATGGCTTCTTATGTAAAGGAAAATTTCTTCTCCTTTTAGTAACACATTGTCTGCTGCCTGTGCTTAGCACCCTCTGCCATATGCTCCTTGAAACAAGCTGCTGAAATTCAAGAACCAGCCCTAGTAATTAAGATCAAATGAGCCAGATGAAGAAAATGAGCTGGTGAACCACATGCCAATGGAGCCCAGCCTTTTTATATTAAAGAGGTTGGGGGGGGGGCGCGGTGGAGAAAAACAACTATTTGCTAATGGACTACTCTGAGTGTTTATAGGCAATTCACATTCAGAATTATTAACATTTATACCTGTATTTTGAACTGTTCTGGACTTGATTGATTAGCTCTGTGGAAATATTGACTGTTGGATCCAGGGCCATCCCTATGTGATAGAAATAATAGTACTCAAGGCTCATCCAAATGCAATTTATTTCATGAAAAATACAATTGAACGTACAAGAGACTACAAAATAGTTTGAAATGAAGCTTTAAAAACCCCTGGAGATACCTGGCCTCTCATCTTGATATTTTAGAGAAGTTGAGGTCCAAACACAGTGAATTACTTTTCTCTGGTCACTGAGCTATCTAAAGACAGAACTCAGAGGAGAGCGTGGGTGGGATTTCTGACTCACCTACTAGTTTAGCAGTTCTCAGAATTTGGTGTGTGCATTAGAAACTCCTGGAGAGCTTGTTGAAACAGATCACTGGGCACCACCTCCAGAGTTCCTTATGGGTTGGGGTCCAGAATTTTACTTCCCAAATAAGTTCCCAGGAGAAGCTAATCTCTTGACATCACTTACTAATTTATGGTCCACACTTGGAAAACCACTGGTTTAATTCCTTTTTGCTTTACCTGGGGGGTTTCTAACATTGTTGGAGCCTTTACTGGAATCACCTGGAAGGGGAATTACTTATTAGAAAAAAAGATTATTGGGTGCATCTTAGACATACTCAGTCTGAATCTGGACATCTGCCTTGTACAGAATTACCCCTAGTAATTTCTGTGCACATCAGGAAGTCACAGTACCTGACCACATTGTTTTACTTCAGAAAGTCAAAGGCTGCATTTCTTGGTGAGATGGTAAAATTCAGTTGTCTGAATTCTACTTCCTCCTTTCAAATCTCTAAGCAAATGACCAAAGGAATAATGCATTAAAAACCTGCACCCAAGACAGGAAAATGAGGAAGGTGTCAGTCCTATGCCAAAAACGTCTAGGATTTTTTTGTGAGATATTGTACGAAGGAGGCTTGATAGACCTCTCAGGATCTAAATAAAGTACAGTTTTAGGGAGAGTAAGGAGAAAAGAGTTATAGCAGAGCTTCACTAATACCCACTGACATGGGGGGGCAGGTGCAAGTTGATATAGGTATAAGACGTGAAATACTGTCTACCACGTTGGATGGGGTGCATTTGACCACACCCACGGGGAGAAGCCTGGGTTTTCCTGGTGGTGGTTCATGGAAGGTTAATTGTGCATGAGGGCATCATGGAGGGGAGACAAAACACTATGTGAGTGATGATGTGTGAAGTGACACCATGGAGCCCCGGGCAAAATTTTGAGTAGCAGCCCAACAGTTTTGCATTGTAACAGTCGTGAAGGAAAAACTGCCCTGAGATAGGATTCCTCTGCTTGGGGAACCCACATCACAGACTTTATGCATAGGTACACAAGCTGAGTGGAGACTGAACCAAAAATTACATTAATCAGCTTGGCAGTTGAAGATGCAAAGGAAGTTTATAACTGCAAATGGGCATACTGTGTGAAGGAATTCAGGGAACACACATTTGCCTGATAAGTGAGAAAGCCTCGAAGAAATTTTCCTGCTTCACAATGGGACCTAGGAATTACATACCAAGCAAGTTGTCAATCATACATAATAAAAATAGATATTCTAAGGAATGCAGGCATTCATAAGGAAACACCTCAGTGCCCTTACAGAAAATATGGGGAAGTAGAGACAACCAAATGATGACTATGGCAAAGAAAAAATATTCTCATAGAAAAATGGGTAAAAGGACAAATAGGCAATTCATGGAAGAAACAAAAGTAAACATGAGAGCCCTAGCTCCACTAAAGAAATGTAAATTAAAACAAAGAAATGCCAACTTTTTGCCCACCATTTTTGCAAAAATTTAAAAATGTGAAAACATGGAAAAGCATATGAGGAAATAGTCATTTATATTCTTTTGGAGGGACTTTAGGCAATTTAGAATACAATTTTAGAAGGCAATTTCATGATACGTATCAAAAGGAAAAATATTTATATTTTAGAAGTGATTATCCATTACAATAATCCTAAATCAGCAGTCATCATGAGAGACATAAAAATATTTACATGTAATTATGTGCATCATGACATATTAATATTAGTGAATAATTTGTAACAACTTTAATAAATATACATTTAAATTATATAAATGTATACATATATACACATATATCATTTATATTTAACGAATATTAACGATTAAAGTGTGCAACATTTTTAAAGGATAGTGTAGATTACCAAGTCATATGCTTAGATATCAAAATTATATATGAAAGGAAAAGAGCTAGAAACATACACCCATGTTTTATCTTTTCCACATTTTGTGCCGTGAAAACCTTTTGTTTAAAAATGATGCAAACAGTGTCATTATATAAACTATTCTGCATGATACAGTGGGACACTGTGCAGCCATTCGGAGACCAAAGCAACTTGGAGTTATTGATACAGAATAATCACAAGGTTGTTAGATGTAAAAAGTAGTGTGGGACTACGTAAAGGATTAAGAATTTAAAAACAAGGCATGTTTAGGTATAACGGACTCCCTTCTCCAAACCCACTGAAAGGGAGAATAAAATATAGTAACCATAATTGCTTTCTATACATAGCAAGCTCAAAAGAGGAAAAAAAACCCAGGTGCTAGAAATTAAGATGAGATGGAATTCAAGTTACAAATCTCACAAACTGAGAAAGCTGTCATGATCTATGGGCATAGTGGACATAGTCGTAGGCTATAAGAATGTGGGTCCGAGGTCTTAAGGACATTGTGGGGATAGGCAATATTGCCTTAAGCTACCCAAGTCAATAAGCTAGGCATACCCTTCAATAATCTCAGAACTGGGTGCCCTCTTAAGGATAGAAGACTGTAAAATCTTTAAGCTTAGAGAATCAGAAATTTTGCCTTCATTTACGATTATAGTTAAAAATAGAAAAGTGCCTTAAAAACTGTAACCCCAAACAGGCGGTACATAAAGGTGTGGAATTTGCATTTGTAGTAGCCTCAGGGTTAGGAAACTTCAAGCTGAGAAATGAATATATAAAGGGTGCAGGACCAGTGAATTTTGTGGGGCAGCTGACAGAAGCATACATAAAACCACTCTGTTGGGACATTCCCATAACGCAGACAATCAGGACTCCATAAGACACAGCCACTTGGGGAAAAAAATGGATTAACATCCCAAGAACTTCAGAAAAGAGAAAAGTCTTGAAGAAACTAAAAAGGACTTTAAAAATGTTCAGGACATGAAGAAAGTATACCTAAAATCTCAGTGATAGATGAGAGCACTTTGACAAACAAGACTGGAAAATAACATAGAGAATGCTAGATGTTAATTGAGCCATTGAATAAAAGAAACTTTCACGATGTGGATGAGACACAATTTTACAGGAACGCACAAATTGGGATATATACTGGGAGATCGCAAGCCCTAAACAATGGGTAAGAGTTATGGAGGATTGAATGATAGTAGTTCCCCAAAGACAGAATAGAACTCGTGGGGGAAAGATGAAATGACAGAGTTATACAGAATTGCAGAATGCCCTGAATTTTGAAATGGAAGACTATGGTAAATAAAGATTCACATCGAGACCCATCATGGTGAACTGGCAACTCACCAAAGGCAGACAGAAAACTTAATCATTATCATAAACAGCAAACTGGGGGGAAAGAGACATGATAAAAAGAAAACACAAAATGAATTTAACTATATCAGTAATCACAGTAAATGTGAACAGATTGACCTACCAAAAAGATGTAGATGTATCTCTTTAAACAGCATGTGCCTATTTTTTTTTTTTTAATTTAAGAAGTAAAGGGATAAAAAAGTAAAGAGATGGAAAAAGATGCCAGCACACACAGAAGGGCATGCTAGAGTGCAGGGCTATTAAGATCAGGCAAAGCAGAAAATAAAGCAAAATAAGATAAACAACAAAAAACATTTTAAAGACAAAGAAATCCTTATAAATAATCTTGTATGCCTCTCATAACCTAGCCTTACAGCACATGAAATGGCCACTATTAGAAAGAGAAGTGAACAAACCTAAATCACAATGGGAGATTTTAACATACCTGTCTAAGTTTTAGGGTAAGAACATCCAAAATTATTAATGAGCCGGTATCTGATAAAACAATCAAAAGACTCCTGTAGAACCTCCCTTATAAATACACGTTCTTCTAAAGCACAAGGGACATTTATGGTAAATAATCATTGAAAGGAATCTATTCAAAGCATACACACCCCTTCCACCCTCTGGCAACCACACTTACAGGTGTCTGCCCTTGGCCCTAGCTCTTTGTTTTTTCTAGGTCAAGCTGCCCTGCATTCTCAGAAAATAAACCCTAACTACAAAATACATTCCTCTCTATCCTGACCACAACGGCATATCCCAGACAAGCTCCCAACAGAGCTCCTAAAGAAACCTGCCACTTCCTGTTCTACCTGGCCAAGAGTTGAGCCCCTCCCCTTGCCCACCCCCCACCATGGGCACAGCGGCAATACTCTCACATCCAGCAGTTTAAACTCCTTAAAGGCCCAGCCTGACAGAAAATCGGGGTGGACATCTCTCTAGATGTCTGGCCCCTCTCCTCCCTGGGGCACTGAATTAACTCTGGCCTGCCTCTTGCTCCACTCCCTGTGCAATTCTTTGTCACCTGCGTTACCGGCCATCTTAATCATCTACTAGACCATTAATAGAGTTTCGACGATATAAAAAAAGTTAATACACAACTCATTCTTGACCATAGTAAAAAATAACTTAGAAATCTCTAATAAAAATATATCTGAAAACTGATGTGTGTGAAAATTTAAAAACCTGTAACTGGAAGATCTGAGAAAAAAATAAGAAATCAAAAGAAAAATTCAAAGCCTTTAGAACAAAATAAATAATATACTGCATAGGAAATCACATATGATAATACTAAAGACAGTAAATTTTGGAAATTGATAGTAGAAAATAAGTTGGAAAATGAATGCCCTAGTGTTGAACTCAAGACATTAGTAAAATAGTAAAGTAAACCCAACGAAAGTAATAAGAACATAACAAATACAGGATCTTAAATAATGAAATAGAGAAAATAAAATACGGAGGATGAACACAACCTAAAATTTTTGGCAAGATTAGTGAGACAAGAAAATACGTTTTAAAAGATAAAATGAGTAGCTGTTAAAGAGTTAAGAAATTTAATTGAGATTTGAGGCAGAGAATTGGACGCTTAAATATGGAAAGTCTAGAACTGAAAAAACAATGAGCTGACTAAATGGATGGAATTAATGGTTGTAATAATAAATTAGAGTTTATGAACTGGATGATAGGTTGGAAAAATACATAAAGAATGAAGCATAGACTATCTGAGGGCAAATAATAGAATAATGGGTACAAGATGTAGAGACTAGACAAAGTTAGAAGTATGGGTGATCTCTGGGAGAGCAGAGAGAAGCAACACTTGAAGACATTATGGTTGAGGATTTTTTCAAACTGATGGAAGACACCAGGCCACAGTTCCAGGCACCCCGAAGAACCCCAAGCATGATAAATAAAAAAGAAATCATAATTTAATTTTTTTAAGGTTTATTCATTTTTGAGAGAGCATGAATGGGGGAGGGGCAGAGAGAGGGAGGGAGACAGAATCCCAAGCAGGCTGCAGACTCTGAGCTGTCAGCACAGACCCTGATGTGGGGCTTGAACCCACAAACTGTGAGATCCTGACCTGAGTCGAAGTCAGATGCTTAACCATCTGAGCCACCCAGGTGCCCCAAAAAAGAATCATAATTTGAAAAACCAGTTCCAAGCGGAAAAATCATTTGATAGATCTCAATCCAATTATAGTAAAAACACCTAGTAAATGTAGTGAAAAAAAAAAAAAGAATAAAAGAGAATCCCTTAATTGATCATAGGTATCCTTCATAGGTGTACAGAAGTACATGGTGAAACAGAAGTATTCTCTTAAAATAAACATGGGGGGGGGACAGGATATTTTCTATCACCATGGCTGTTCAACAAAGTCGTGGCAGTCTTAGGTACTGTCCTAGTTCTAAAGAAGAAAGAAAAAGGAATGAAAAGAATCATAAAGAAGTAAAATCTTGCCACTTGTTCATTGAATGCTTTCTCTAGGTGCGCCTGGGTGGCTCAGTCAGTTAAGCATTGACTCTTGTTTTCAGTTCAGATCGTAATCTCACAGTTCATGAGTTTGAGCCCTGCATCAGACTCTGGGCAGACAGTGTGGAGCCTGTTGGGGATTCTCTCTCTTCCCCTCTCTCTCTCTACCCCTCCCCTGCTCATGCTCTCTCTCACACACACAAAATAAATAAACTTAAAAAAAAAATAAATGCTTTCTCTAAATAAGAAATCCAGAAAAGTCTATAAATTCATGGAAAAAATGAGTTTTTAGAGTAGACTAGATATAATACTTACATGGTAAAATTGACAGGCACAAAGATAATAAATAGAAAATGTGATAATGCTGAAAAGAAAAATAATGTTAAAAAGATCTGCTTCACATTAGCAGCAAATACTGTAGGTAACGTAGGAATAACAGATATACTTGACCTTTAGCGGAGAAAAAATTTTAAGTCAAAGGATGTAAGAGAAGATCAAAGAAAATGATGGGTACGTGCATGATCATAGATGGGAAGATTCAATATTATAAAAATGATCCTCAATTTCTAAATTCAGTGAAATTCTATAAAATATATTCGTTTCTCACAGATTCAGTAATAAGTTATAGTTTTTCATTTAAACAATAGAAATTTATTTTCTCAGGGTTCTGGAGATTACAAATCCAAAATCTGTATCACTGGCCTGAAATCAGGATGTTGGCAAGACTGAACTCCTGGGGACTCTAGCTGAGAATCTGCTTCTTGTTGGCTGCCCTCTTTCTTTGGCCTGTGGCTCTGTCCGTCTATTCCGTATCCCCATCTTTCCTTGAATTCTCGTGTGTGTGTGTGTGTGTGTGTGTGTGTGTGTGTGTTGAAGTTTCCCTCTGCCTTCTCCAGTAAGAATGTGTGGTTTTGTATTTAGGGACCATCTGGAAAATCCTCCCTATCGCAAGATCTTCAACCTAATCATATCGACATAGACCCTTTTCCCAATAAGGTTACATTCACACATTCCAAACAGTACAGTGTGAATGAATGTCTTTTGTGGGAACCATGTTTTGACCTCCCATCGTCTATGCTCAGGCCCTCAAAGATTCATGTCCTTCGCACGTCAAAAATACATCTACCCATCCCAACATTACCCAAAGAGTCTGAGCCTATCACAGCATCAACTCATGTCCAGAATTTCATCTGATTATCATCACTCTCAGATCTCATCATTTGAATTACCCAAATCAGGTATGGGTGAGACTCTGGACAGGATATATACATCCTGGTCCAGAATTGACCTCCACTGATGGACTTGTGAAAATGGAAAAGAAGTTGTCTATTTTTGGAATACGATGATGGGAGAAAAATTACAATGATGGGACAAGTGTAATATGCTAATTATAGACTTTTACGTTCCTAAAGGCAGAAAATGGAAGGAATAAAAAGGTCACTAATCTCAGGCAATTTTTTAGTCCCATGGGGGAAATTCCATTATGTTTCAAGTGTCTGGGGCTTGAGACTCTGGCCTCTACCTCTGCATCTGCAGCTCTAACCTCTGAGTCCAAGGCCATGCCCTCAGCATTATCCTCCCTCGTTCTTGAAAGGTAACATTTGTTTGCAGCTTTGTAGTTTTATCAACTTTTTTCCAACCTATTGAATATTGAGATGTAATAATATCCGCATTTTGTCCTGAGTCTGTTGCTTTTAGTCCAGGTTATTTCTTCTGGGATAATATTATGATGGTTAATTTTATGTGTCAACTTGGCTTGGCCACGGTGCCCAGACAGTTAGTCAAACATTATTCTGGGTCTTTCTGTGAGGGTGTTTTTGCATGAGATTAACATTTAAATCAGTGAAACAGACATGGATGGATCTAGTTAGAGTGTTTTATGTTAAGTGAAATAAGTCAGGGAAAGACAAATACCATATGACTTCATTTAAATGTAGAATGTAAAAAACAAAACAAACAACAACAAAAGAGAAACATACTCAGAGAGAACAAACTAGTGGTTTCCAGAGGTAGAGGGGTAGGGACACAGACAAAATCAGTGAGGGGATCAAGAAGTACAAACTTCTAGTTATAAAATAAGAAGGGGATGAAAAGCACAGCATAGGGAATATAGTCAATACTATTGTAATAACTGTGTATAGTGACCCATGGTAACTACATTTCTCATGGTGAGCATTTTGTAATGTACATAGTTGTTGAATCACTGTTATACACCTGAAACTAATAAATTCAACTATACTTTGGGGAAAAAAAAGTGAACCAGATAACTCTCTATAATGGGGGTGGGCCTTATCTAATCAGTTGAAGTCTTCTATAGAACAAAAAGCTGACCCTCACCCTGAGCAAAAGGAATTCTACAGAAGATGGCTTTTGGACTTGAAATGTAGCATAGGCTTATTCTGGGTCTTTATTCTGCTGACCTACCCTGTAGCTTTTCGACTTGCCATCCTATATAATCACATGAACCAATCCCTTATATACATATTTCTCTCTCTCTCTCTCTCTCTCTCTCTCTTTCAATCTCTCTGTCTACACACACACACACACACACACACACACACACACACACATCTTTTTTTTCCCCTCTAGGGAACCCTGTGTGTATCATGAGCATTCATATCACCAGACAAAAAGGACCTTCACAGATCTTAAATGGATAATTCCTGGCTTCTGTTGAGATGTTTGAAGCAACCCATGAACCATGTGTCTAAATATCTTCAGCACTTAAAATACGTTGTATAGCCATACTTTTGGACTTCTTTGTGATAGAACACAGTTAAGCTAAATTTTCTGCCACCTAGAAGGAAGGATCATCTTTCTTCCATTTTCCAATAACCTCCTCCTTGTTTCCTTCTGAATCTTCATGAGCAGTGCTTTTAAAATTAATATTTCTCCAAACATTCTGTGTATAATGATCTGTTTTCTCCCCAATGACATAGACTTTGGCTATACTGTGCTTCTCATTTTCTTCTAAGCCGTCCTTTAACACCCATATTTTACCACCAGTTTGGTTAAGGCAGTTGAGGCCATTTCTCATCACTAGAAAATTCTGTCCACCACTATCCAGTTCTGTGAGATCAGTTTTCTTCCTACCAACCACCTGTCCACTCAATGAATGCAACATATTTTTTTTTATTTTTTGACGGCAGGATTCTACTTCTGTTACCAGTATTAAACACTATGAAGAATGCCACAGGT
The DNA here is from genome assembly GCF_046562875.1 of Panthera onca. Lineage (NCBI taxonomy): Eukaryota > Metazoa > Chordata > Mammalia > Carnivora > Felidae > Panthera > Panthera onca. The sequence continues at coordinate 14,895,144 of NC_138345.1, read as the reverse complement.
TGGATAGCATGCATATACATTGATTTCACGATAATGTTAACTTCAGGGAAGGAAAAGAAAACCGAGTTATTGGCGGATTCAACTATATCTCTGGCATTCTATTTCTTTTTTTTTTATAATTTTTTTTTAATATTTATTTATCTTAGAGACAGAGAGAGACAGAGCACGAACGGGGGAGGGTCAGAGAGAGGGAGACACAGAATCTGAAACAGGCTCCAGGCTTGAGCTGTCGGCACAGAGCCCGACGCGGGGCTCGAACTCACGGGCCGCGAGATCATGACCTGGGCCGAAGTTGGCCGCTTAACCGACTGAGCCACCCAGGCGCCCCTCTGGCATTCCATTTCTTTAAAAAATTATAGGGTCGCCTGGGTGGTTCAGTCAGTTGAATGCCCAACTTCCGCTCAGGTCACCATCTCCCAGTCCGTGAGTTCTAGCCTAGGGTCGGGTTCTGTGATAACAGCTCAGAACCTGGAGCTGCCTCAGATTCTGTGTCTCCCTCTTTCTTTCTGCCACTCCCCTGCTCATGCTCTGTCTCTCTCTCTATCTCAAAAATACATAAACATTTTTAAAAAATTGTTTAATTATATTTGAGGGGTGCCTGGGTGGCTCAGTTGGTTAAGCATCTGACTTCAGCTCAGGTCATGACCTTGTGGTTTGTGAGTTCAAGCCCCGCGTCAGGCTCTGTGCTGTCAGCTCAGAGCCTGGAGCCTGCTTCGGATTCTGGGTCTCCCTCTCTCTCTGCCCCTCCCCTGCTCACGCTCTGTCTCTCTCAAAAATAAACGTACATTTAAAAATTCTTTAAAAATGAAAAAAATAATTATATTTGAGATGAAAACCACAAAAAAGTTAGGCTTCTAAATCTATGTGCAGGTTATCTACTATATTATGCAGTTTCTGTATATTGAAGTATTTCAGATTTTTTTAAATGTTTATTTTTTGAGAGAGAGAGAACACAAGCAGGGGAGGAGGAGGGAGAAGGGGGGTGGTGGGGAGACAGAGAATCCAAAGTAGGCTCCAGGCTCTAAGCTGTCAGTGCAAAGCCTGACATGGGGCTTGAACTCAAAAACCATGGGATTATGATCTGAGCTCAACTCGGATGCTTAACCAACTGAGTCACCCAAGGGTCCCAAAGTATTTCAGATTTTAAAGAAATTTTTAAAGTAAAAAAATAAAAATATGTGTGTGTATGTGTGTATACATATGTATATATGGATTTGTATGTATATGTATACATATGTAAATGTGCTTGGGTAGGCATAAAGTATTTTGAAAAAATCCATAAAAGCTGGGGAAGGAGATGGTACCCCTGGAATACTAGGAGGGGAGTGAGACTAAAGTTCTGGAAAATTCTGTGCTTGTATGAATTAACTAATCTCAGTAAATAATACCTAAATGCATTGTTTAAAAAAATCAAGGCCTTGGGACACCTGGGTGGCTCAGTCAGTACCACATCTGACTTTGGCTCAGGTCATGATTGGGGTCTCTGAGTTCGAGCCCCCTGTCGGGCTCTATGTGGACAGCTCAGCCTGGAGCCTGCTTCGGATTCTCTGTCTCCCTCTTTGTCTGCCCCTCCCCCTCTTGTGCACTTGCTCTCTTTCTCTCTCTCATAAATAAATAAAACTAAAAAAAAAACAAACTAAAAAAAAATCAAGGCCTTTAAGTAATTACAATGGATTTGTCACGGGGTTATGTTAGATCATTTCTGGGCATTTGTATTACTTTGTATTACTTCATGTATACTGTTTACAGCTACCATATTTGACTTCTTTCTCTTCAGAAGTCCTTACTTTAAGAAGATTTTTAATGTCTAACCTGCTTGCCCCCTTTATATCCTGAAATTTCTCAAGAAATATCCAATGCCATTGGAATTTGATAGTCTGGATATTTAGTGAAACCCTTGTTTGCCAAAACAAACAAACAGACAAAAGCTTCTAAAAGATAATCAGCCACAAACTCTTGGATTTCTTTCCAAGGTAACGATAAGTGTTACCTTCTCCCTTCATTGTGTCCAATGTTGACAATTCAAATTCATTTATTTACCAAAAAGGAATAATATGTTTTCTTGAAAGATCTTTAGATCTTTGTAATCTTGATATTCTGATCTGGTTCCATTCACAAACCACTTAGAGATCCATCTCTAGAGGTGCCGTGTTAGATACAGGAACAGCAGGGCTTGGTCCACAGAAGGATAGTCCATGTGCTAAGCTTCTTTTAAACTTTGAAGTTGGCTGTTTCCTTCAGTTAGGATGTACCTGCTTCCTTGCAGTTTTTCTCATGCGCTGTTTTGTACATGTTAAATGTATTCAGTAAGATTGCATACTTGGTGAGAGAAGTCTTCTTTTCTTCTTAGTTATCCCAAAGCAATTTAAAAGAAAATCACTTAGTAAGTAGTACTGTGGTGTCAGGCACTGTGCTAGGTGCTGGGAATACAAGGGTGACTGTGACCCTCTGGGCCTCTGGGAGGTTCAGAGTGTTCTCATCCAATATTCCATAGTAAGCGTTCAGTAAACTCTTGTTATTGGAGACACAGAGAAACCACAGTCTTGTTCACCTACCCAGTCAAGGGACATGCCTGATAAGAACTATCATCCTTTTCTTTCCTTAATGATGCCCAAACATATATTAATTTCATGAAGCCTGTGCTAAATCTGAGAAAAAAAATACTTGAGATGGAGATCCCAGACTTCTGTCTTCAGGATAGTAGGGAAAGAGTCCATTGTATCAGGGTCACTTATTATGTTACGTGTAGCCTTTCGTTCTCCAATAAGTACTTCAAATTTGTAAGCAATCCAAACTGTAAACAACATTCTCATGAATTGTAACAAGTTCTGTTGCATAATTGAACAGAAATCATGTGTCTACAGATGCCAACAACACAGAAAACCTGCCATTTGTAACCTTCCCTTGACTGGAACACTGGATGTAACACAACTTGCTTCTGGTACTCAAATCCTGAACTTTGTAACACCTGTGGATAGGCCCCAAAGTAGAAGTTCCACTAGGCTTTATCTGCCTTTTTTTCAAAGGAAACAATATCACTGTTATGTAAAGGGGAAGATAGAGCTGGAGGTTGTCATTTTATATCCAGCCAAGTGCAAGGGTATAGTATAAATAAGAGGTCCATGGAACTGTCCTCATTTTTTTTTAAACTAATTTCTTCAGTTAGAGGAGAAAATAGACCACAGGAAGTGGAAGAAAAATGAAAAAATTTCTGTAATTGGTGAGATTTTTCTTTGCAAAGTTCTCATTTATTGAGTCAAATGAGTAAATTTTTTTAAAAATATTTATTTATCTTAGAGAGAGAGAGACACAACCTGAACAGGGGAGGGGCAGAGAGAGAGGGAGATAAAGAATCCAAATCAGGCTCCAGGCTCCAAGCTGTCAGCCCAGAGCACTACACGGGGCCTGAACCAGGGAACTGTGAAATCATGACCTGAACCAGAGTCGGATGCTTAGCAGACAGAGCCACCCAGGCAACCCAAGTCAAGTGAGTATTTAAAATCAGTTTATGCCATGTATACAGTGGTGCTTACTAGAGAAAGACAACAAAAGTTTCAGCGAGAATTCTAGTGTTTGCACTTGGAATAAAAGAGAGAGATTCATTACAAATGTTAGGCAAGATGAATCTGAAATTCAGAAGGAAACTTCATGTGAAACTCAGTATGAAGGAAAGTATTCACTGAGAGAGAGTCCTTACCCAGATGGAGCTTTCATGCTTTGGGGCAAAATTCCACTTGATGGTTTAGAAATAAGTTGTGCAAGGGCACCTGGGTGGCTCAGTCGGCTAAGCATCTCACTCTTGATTTTGGCTCAGGTCATGATGTCAGGGTTCGTGCGTTGGAACCTCACATGGGGCTCTGGCCTGACAGTGTAGAGCCTACTTGGCATCCTCTCTCTCCTTCTTTCTCTGCCCTTCCCCCACTCATGCTTCCTCCCTCCTTCTCTCCCTCTCTCTCTCTCTCTCCCCAAAATAAACTTTTAAAAATAATAAAAGAAATACGTTGTATGAATTTTTGCCATTATACTGAGCATTTATAGTCATGGTAAAAGTACTTGAAGTTGATATCAAGGGCCTGCATCAGAGTTGAGGGTATATTCTGTGCTTCTCACTGAAGCAGTGAGAATCTGGAATCTTCGCTGTTCCAGGTTTAAGTAATGTTTCCACTTCCTGCCTTGCTGGTTTGAGAAATAATACATTCCTCTGTTTTTCTACATCCATTCAATAAAGGCTTCTCCTGGTAGCCTCTACTCCCACTTGGTCTTAACATTCTTTTTACCTTTCATATTTGGTAAACAGGATCTAGTGGTTGTGGACATTTGTATCAATTGAGGATGGCTCCGGGGAGAGGCACAGGTGCTACAGTGTCTTGTAAAAACAGTTTCAGAAATGTTAAGAAATCACAACCTGAAGATCCAGCATCTTTCCGGTAATAGACAAATGGAGCAGTGACAGGTGATTTGACCTGTCTCTCCTGGTATAATCCTTCCAGGCCCTGTCATATGCTGTGGGTGGTTATGATGTTGTCTTGGCAAAGAGCTGAAATTGGAAAGAAGGTCTGAGTAATGCTCTGCTACAGGAAGGGGTTTTTGCGGTGTATCTAAGTCTTATTATAATCTGCATTGACAGCCCCCCATGTCGTTCTTTGGGCTATTCACAGAATATAAAACCTCCAGAGTTATTTCTAGGTACATCGGTCTTTTTCTTTTAAATTACTGAGATCACAAAGTGACTTGACAGTGAAAAGTGGGTCCTGATGACTCAACCTCTCCCACCAAAGTTGTGAACATGGGAGAAAATAATGCATATGGTTAGGCAGTACCTGACACATAAGAGGTATGTAATTATGTTTGTTCTTTAAAAGATGCTGAGCAATAATCTGAAGTTGACATTTTTTGTTCATTCAACTTGAAGGGAAAGAGACGTGCAACTTCACTTGAAATGATGATGAACTTGACCCTGGAGAGACCGTGCTGTAATTTGAAATCCTACTGGCTGTGTAAAGTGTGAGGTAAGACTATGCTTATCCTGGGTTGGCTTCGCTTCCAATGTAAAGTTCACCAAGTCAGTAACGTGGGCCCAGGAAACGATATGCAGAAACTCATTTTCTTATCTGGTGACAGTGGCATACTTGGTTGCATTGCCTCTAGGAAAAGCGACAGGATAGCCTTTTGTCTTTCATGGACATGTTCAAAAGCTCCCCAGTTGGTTAGAGGAAAAGATAAGTAAAGTGGATTAGAGGGTCCTGAGAAGCTCCAGAACTGACTTCCTTCAATGAACTTCAATGAGCATACAGTTGTATTGACACTAGTATTTGTTTGATTATCCGCTAGCCTAGTGGAGAGGTATGTAGTGGTGCAAGCGTGAGATATGGACTTAAACAGGGTACAGAGCAGGGTAACGTAAGGCAGTCATTGAATTTCTAATGCACGCTCTCACTCAAACATTGGTGGAGGAGGCCACCTATATTTGAAGAACAGAGAAGATATCAATCAAATTGAAAACAGAAAAACAAGAGAAGAAAATCAGTGAAGTCAAAAGATGTTTCTTTAAGAAGGTCAGTACCATTTATAAAACTGATATGTTAGGAGCGTTTGAGTAAAGGAATTGATGGCCTTTGTACCTAAATATCTTTTGCAATAACCCAAACATGTATATATTATCGATTTCATTAATTGAGACATTAAGATCTCTTGTTTCAAATGGAAGATATAGTGTTCAGAGGTTAAAATATTAAAGGGATTATCAGCTAACAGTATCTTAGGGCTATTATATCACTATATTATTTGGATGCCAAAAGATGGGACAAAGAATAGTTAAGTTTCAGTGATGGAAAAGGTTTGGGAGGTTCAGAGGGTACAGAATGTTTAATCATGTTGAAGGCAGGCCCAAAACAACATGATTCTGGTTGCATTTCCAGATTGGTTTCTCCTCTTGGGACATTTGGATGACTCTGTGTTGTTTGAAGTATGACTTCTGTTAAAACATATTAATTCTTAAGTCTTTATCTTTAATATACAGTAAGAGGCAAAAGAGTCTAGCTATCTATAGTCAGAAGACAATAGAATGATAAAGAAGTAAAGCTACTACTTGAAGCAGGTGAAAGATACCATGTATGAGGTATGGGATCACATGTATATCTACACATACATGCATGAGCATAAAAGTCTCCAAATGAATTTCTGTGCCATTTCACTGAAATTGGGCAAGTGAGTTGGTGACCAGAAAGAGACTTCTTTTAAATAGAAACCCTACTTTTGACAGTGAGATATGTGATGGCCCTACTGAAGCTATTCAAGCGATTGGAAGCCTTCTATGTCCTGCGCCCCATAAAGGGATCCTAGAAGTGAACACATTTGAGCCTTAGAGTTACCAGGCGTATGTCACAGCCTACCTAGAGAGTGTGTCCTAGGCTGGAGGACTCGGTGTAGAGCACAGGGTTCTTGGGAGCTTCCTGGACAGTGGAATGGTTAATACTGGCCTAAGAGCCTGGGTTCTGTCTCTTACTCTCTTCCTTTTGACTCCAAGTTTTTATCATGGGCTCGTATCACATTTGAAATAGTTTTCTTTGCCTAGAATTCGGGCTGAAATTCCCTGAGTCCTAGATAGGAGCTAGTCTGCTTGAGTTAGGCAGGTGTAAAATTGTTTAAATTTTACTTAAAAACAAATAATTTGGAAAGAGTACATAAAGCCAGAGTGACAACTCTTCATGGAGTTCTGTGATCTGTGTGTGTGTGTTTTGTTAGCAAATCATTCCTTTAACCAAAAAAAAAAAAAAAAGAGTCATGATTGAAATCCCAATACTGATAAAGACAAAGTGAACAGGAGGAGTAATAAAGGAATTAGTGGGTGGAAAGGGTAGTAAGTGTGAACATCATTAAAAAACTTGACACTTCAGGGAATGTAAATAATGAGAACGAATTAACAGTTCCTCTCTTCCTCACCTCCTTGACTGACTCAAAAAGAAACAAGATGGGAATACTTTCAGGTATAAATGAATCTTTGCTTATATTTATCTTAATTTTGATAATTTCTTGTCTGTGATTATTCTTTCTGAACCTGTGGCAAGATTGAAATCTGTAGTGCCCACCTCCTCTCGTCCGGCAGTTCACCTTCTTTAGCTTGAAGAACTGTTACCCATGTATAGCTCTATGATGTTTTCTTTTAGGAAAAGCATAAAAATTGCTCAGACAAGGTATTCTCTGATTACAAGTCCCTAACGTATCTCAGGTGGTCTGTTTGACTACTTATTTGAGGGTATCAGTAGCACTATCTATTTTAAGTAGAAATCGCAAACCTACTCTATTCCCATACAGTTCTTTTTCTTACTTTGCTAGAAATTTAATTTTCCCATAGTTTTACGTACCACTGTCCTGTCCTCGAAACTGGCAGTCATTTCTAGGTTTGTTTTTTTTTTTTTTCCTTTCCTTCATCCCCACAGCCAGTACATCAATCTCCAACACTGGATGATTTCTCCTTTTAGTCCTGGGTTGGTCTTTCTACTATGTCATTTTAAATTCTTATCATTTGAGGATTGTCACAATAACACCCAGGTGGTATGACTGCCTCCAGGCTCAATCCCACTAATCCATCCACCAAAATATAATGAAAACAAATTAATATTTTACTTCATTATTTTTACATAGTTCCATGATTAAAGACCCCTAAAAATCTTCCCATATATATTTTTTTCTTATGTGTCATTCAAAGACTTTTATACTTGGGTGTCTCCTGTGCAGGCCATAAAGAAGGCATGCATGCTTTTGGAGGAGAGCTTATTTTGGGATAAAAGTGTTACTGTAAGAAAATTAGAATCTTCTCAGTTCTCAAGTGCATTTTGATACAAAGATAAGTTGTAGATGAGGGGTCTTGCTTTAGTGTTTAAGGCAATAAGGTAGGCGTGGTGAGCCAAATCATGAGCAATGGTGGAAACCATAAGAATTTAAGGAAAAGAAGAGATCTAAGTAATATGGACAGAAAGAGAAATGGAGACCCACAAAAGTCTGACATTTTGGATAGCCTGTGCATCAAGCACAATGCTAAAAATCCTATCAGAAATACAGAAATAGGAAGATGAGTCAATTTAGGGGCCAGAGAAAGAAAATATTTCTAACTTAGAGATTCTCAGTTGGAGATGAAGCGTGCAACCAAATGAAAATGGCCACTTGGTAATCCAAGGCTGAAATTCAGGAGATAGGTCTTGCCTACAAAGACTTTAAGTCATCCCCATGATTGAATTGTTGAGTGTGGATGAGTTCATATGTAGAAGGCAGTATAAATAAAAGAGAGCAGAATTAATGAGAACTAATTTTTAGAATAGCTATAGTTAGGGAGTAGGGAGATAAAAAGAAGGAGAAGAAATCAGAAAAGGGAAATGATAAAGACAACACTGCACTTTTGTGTCATGAAAACCGACCAAGAGAAGAGCCTCCAAAAGTCAATCTGACAATGTCAAGACAAAAATAATGAGCAGTCGGGATGTCATGAAATAGATAACAAGGCCATTGATGACTTCTGCAGGAGTATTATTGGTCCAGTGATGGGAAGAGAAGCCAGATTTCAGGACGCTGAAGAAAATGGGTGGAGAAGCATAGGAAACCAAGATTTAAGAAACTGGCAGCAAACAAAAGGAGAGTAAGGTGGTAGCCTCATAGTTCAAAATAGTCAAATGTTTGAGTCGTTTTTATCCCCCCTAAATCAAGGGAGACTTGAGCTTATATCCAAGCAAAAAAGAGAAGAGACAGAAATGCTATAGATGCCCTCAAAAGGGTCTCATGAGAAACAGTCAATATAGAAGAGATTCATTTTAGAATGTAAGACACCTCTCCCGTGAAAAGAAGCATAAGAGCATATATCTGGAGGGGGGAAAAAGAGTGTTAGGTGAATAAGGGATAATGTCAGTTGTTAGCATGACAGTGAAAGGGAAGATGTGGAGAAGAATGGCTAAAAATAATCCAATAAAATAAGTGAGAACAACAAGGAAAGCCCGATTGAACTCGATGGCGTGGCTTTTGGATGATAAGCATTCAAAGAAACTACATAATTGTTCATAAACGTTTACTGATATAGCACCACTTACTACTTGCTAATTAATTCACTAAGATTGATAAAGATTAAATTGGGATAGTGAGATACTGGAAAATTTTATTTCCTGATCCTACGCACTCACACTCACCATGAGCCAAAGCTCTGGTTGTCAATGGTTACACCACTGTGATTCAGAAGAAAGCTGTTCCACATTAGTAAATTAGATTAAAAACACATTGTTACCTTCAACATTAGCAAAAGCCACATGGTGTGTTGCAACCAAGCAGAGGAATAGGGAGCATAAAATCTTCCCAAACTAAGTAAGGCAGTAAGAATGGTGAGTCCTTACTCACTTGCACCTTGGGACTACAAGAGTTATTCTTACTTGAAAATAATTAATTCTGAGGGAACAGAAAAATGCCCTGTTCATCAAAGACACCAGAAAGTGAGAAATAGGTAAGTACAGTTAGAGCTGTGTGAGAGAAGCATGAGAGAAATCTGGTACAAGTAATAATATGCTGGGACAAAGAAAAGCTATTTAGGAGGTAGGAAACTAGTAGCTGCTATGATTAACCGAGAGGCAAAAGGAACAAGAACTAGAAATCCACCCAATAACATATAAGTTGAAATGTAGGACAGTTTCCTCACATGCATTTTTCTCTTTATTAACTAGGAATTGAATTGAAATTTGAATGTAGCTTCCCAGAATAAACCTGGGAATGTCTCCAACCTTCTTATCCCACCTCCAGAGTCAAAGAACTAATATTTCACCAGCACACTTTGCCTTTCACTTAGGATAATAACAAGCTGGTTCATTGCAGAGGGGATTCTGCCTATATTCCAATCCCTTAATGTTACCCATCCCAGGGGGGACATGCATCAGGATGCTTATAGACAAAAACAAAAACCAAACAGAGGTGCCTGGGTGGCTCAGTCGGTTAAGAGTCGGGTCATGATCTCAAGGTCCATGAGCTCAAGCCCCGCATCGGGCTCTGTACTGACAGTTTGGGGCTGGAGCCTGGAGCCTGCTTTGGATTCTGTGTCTCCCTCTCTCTCTGCCCCTCCCCTGCTCGTTCTCTCTCTCTATCTCAAAAATAAATAAAAACATTTAAAAAAATTAAAACAAACAAAAACCCCGATTCTGCTTTAAGCCTAATCACATGTGATATATGTAGACTTCCATTATGGTAACAACATAATCACTGGGGATAAACCTTGAAATTAAGGTTGGACCACAGATAAGACACCAAGAGACAATTTCCTGAGAAATTAGAAGAGCATCACAGAAATCAATAGAGTACTTCTTAACGGAATATTACTGTCAGCATTCTTTTTGGCCTGGAGACAAGGCAGGGCTCCTGGAGAGGCTGGCAACATATTACATGGTTAACACTAACAGTCAGTTTCCACTGAAAGCAGCTGTACCAAGGGATCAGGAGTTAAGCAGTGACTACACCAAGTAGAAAGTCATCATGATTTCACTTAGACACATGACAGCAACATCAGGGCAGATCAGGCACGACTCCTTCATGGGGTGGATGATGGGTTAAAAAGACACCTTAGAAGTGGGAATTTACAGATTACCAAGGGGAGATAGCTAAAATGATCCATGTGCTGATGAGATTTAGAGACATCAGTATGAAGTCATGTTTACCTTAATATAAATACAAGTTGTTGCATATAGACCTATTTATAGACAAATACATATACCCGTTAGAATTTATACATACATATTTCTTGCTCAATAACCTTAGGGCCCCATAACAATGAGCACACCTTGTATCCAGAACTCATTTTCTAATACCATTCTCCAATAAAAGGAGGCAGATCTCCCTGGAGAAAGGGTTGATTGTAGGACTAGGGCAGGGGATAAGTCTGGAGCTTCTTGTAGTAACTGAAAGTAAGTAAATACTAAGAAAAAAAAATCACCCATAATCAGGGAGACATGCCATAGGGACACTGGAGCTTATCTGAAGGCACCCCCTATGGCCAAAACTGGAATAATTTGATAAATACAGTATTAGGAGTTTAGCCCTATGTGTAAAATAAATACCTACAAGTCCATACCGATATAAATAAAATGATTGGCTAAATAAATGAGAGATGGACAAATCTTCCATGTGAAAGAATTCCAAATAATTATGTAGATCTATTGTCCCCAAGGCAGAAAAGCAAGACTCTTCACTCCTTAAATGTAGGCTCAGTGTAGTGACTTCCTTCCAAAGACTACAGCATGGAGAAGTGGGACATAACTTTAAAATGGGAAAACGTACACACACTACCTCAGCCAGGCAATCAGCCATTTAAAACACCGGGTAAGGGGTGCCTGGGTGGCTCGGTCAACTGAGCCTATGACTTCAGCTCAGGTCATGATCTCATGATGTGTGAGTTCCAGCCCCACATGGGGCTCTGCACTATCTATGCAGAGCTTGCTTAGGATCCTCTGTTCCCGCGCACCTCCCCTGCTCCCCCCCACCCCGCCCCTCTCTTGCTCACACACTCTCTCTCTCTCAAAAACAAATAAATATTTAAAAAACACGAGGTGAGGTAGGAAGAAATGGGTTGTGTTTCAACAGTATGTTTATTGGAGGTTGTGGTTTCTGTTTAAACTGTTGAGTCACTTGTGAGTTCTTTGCCTTTGCACTTCTTAAATAATGTTTTACTGCAAAGATATCCATGAACTCAAGTTTTCTATCTACTCTCCTCAAAACATTGATTGGCTAAACTGATAATGACACTTTATCATTTAAAACAACACACAAAACCCTTTCCAGATTAAAATATTTGTAGGTAGTGAAAAGGGAACAAGCTAAGCCTGTTTATGAAAAATCCTCTACCTGGAAAGACTTATTGTCTAAGCTCTAAGTGATCATAAAGTTTATAAAAACATTGTGCAACATTAAAAACAAAACAAGACAACAAAAAAGCGATGCATGGGATGATTACAAATTGAGAAAAGATTAACCACAAGAAAATAAGTAATTTCAGAAGTAATTCTGCTTTGTGTTCTCGCTAAAATTTAAGGAAACTTGAAATTTATAATATAATTAGTTAAAATTAAGATGATAATGGTTTAGAATGCGATAACAAATGAAGTTTGCTCAAAAGCAGACAGAAATAAAAGGAAAATAAAGAGGTAAGAAAAGAACATGGGGGCAAAGGAAAGATAAATATAAAAGAATATAGAGGATGTAAAAATAGAAACTGTAAAGAATTAATCCATAAATAAATGATATGGAGGATAAATTTTAAAACTCTGAGAATGCAAGAGAAAATGGGAAACTAACAATTTCTAAACATATGGATGAAAGATAATGGATATAGACATAAAGATAGCTTAAAGATAGTTGATGGTTCTAACAAAGAATACATTATTTACATTTATAGTAAGTCATTGCTTTTAGGAAAATGAGGAAAAATTCCAGAGTCTTTCTCTGATGCTAAAATAGTGAAACCTGACAAAGATTGCATAAAACAAACTTTACACATCAGTTTTACTTATTAATATTGACACAAAAAACTTAAATACAATATGAGACCAATATCCCTTGTGAACACTGATAGAGAAATACTCAGCAAAATACTAGCAAACTAAATTTAGCAGCATGTTAAAGGATTATACACTGAGACCAAATGGAATTTATTCCTGGAAAGCAAGGATATTCAATGTATGGAAATCAATCAATGTAATATACCACATTAACAGAATAAAGGGAAGAAAAAAAACCCACATGATCATATCAGTTGAAGCAGAAAAAGTATTTAAAAGATGTTATATTCCTTCATGACAGCAACACTGGATAAACTGGGAATAAAAAACAAATTCTTCAACAAGATAAAAGCCATCGATGAAAAACTCACAGCTACCATCATACTCAATAGTGAAAGATGATGATGGAAAAAGATTTTCCACTTAGGTCAGGAACTAGACAAGGACGTCTGCTTTTAGCACCTCTATTCAACATAGTATTAGAAGTTCCAACCAGAACAGCTAGGAAAAAAAATTGGAAAGAAAGAGGTAAATTGTCTCCTTTCACAAGATGACATGATCTTCTATGTAGAAAACACTAAGGATTTTACCCCCCAAAAAAATCAAGTTAATGAGCAAACTCAGCAAAGTAGTAGGATTAAAAATCAACATAAAAATCAGATGCAATTAAGAGAAAGCATAAATAAATGGAAAGATATCCCATTTTTATGAATTAGAAAACAATATTTTTAAGATGTTCATACTACCTAAAGTAACTTTAGAGATCCAGTGTAATCCCTATTAAAACTCCTAACAATGTTGGGATTCCAGAAATAAATTCCACACATATAAAAAAGTCTAATTTTAAAAATTGAAAAATCCATTGTAAATTTTCTTTTTATTAAATATTTATTTATTTTTGGGGAAAGCTCAAGCAGGGGAGGGGCAGAGAGAGAGGGACAAAGGATCTGAAGCAGGCTCTGCGTTGACAGGCTGACAGTAGTGAGCCTGATTCGGGGCTTGAACTCACAAACCACGAGATGGCGACCTGAGCCAAAGTCAAATGCTCAACTGACTGGGTCATCCAGGTGCCCACTGTCTTAAATTTTCTATGGAATCAAGGGACCCTGAAAAGTCAAAACAATCTTGAAAAAGAACAAAGTTAGTTAACTAACACTCCTTGATCTCAAAATTTACTGCAAAGTTGTTGTAACCAAGACAGTGGGGTACTGGCATATAGACCAATGGAATAGACTAGAGAGCCCAGAAATAAACCATTCCTGGATGGTCAAATAGTTTTCAAAGAGAATGCTAAATTCATTTAATGGGGGAAAGGACAGTCTTTTCAACAAATGATGCTTGAAAGACTAGATGTCTACATGTAAAAGAATGACTTTGAGCCCTTACCTAACAATATACACAAAAATTAGCTCAAAAATGGATCAAACACTTAAGTGGAAGAACTAAAGCCATAAATTTCAAAGAAGAAAACATAAGGAAAAAACTTCACAACATTGATTTGGCAGTGGTTTCATAAGTATGACACCAAAGTCACAGGCAATAACAAAAAATAGACAAATAGGACTTGATAAAAGTTAAAAACTTTTGTGCATAAAATCAACAGTATCAACAGGAAAAGAGACAACCATAGAATGGGAAAAATCATTGGTAAATCACAAATCTGGTAAGAGATTAATATCCAGAATTGATAAGGGAACTCCTCAAACTCAACAACAAAACCAGCTTACTTAAAAACTGGACAAGAGATTGAACAGAGATTTTTCCAAAGAACGTGTACCAATACATCCATAAGATGCTCAAAATAATTAGTTATCAGGGAAAGGAAAATCAAAACCACAATACGATACCAGTTCACAAGTATTTGGTTGACTTTTTAAAAAAAGAAAAATGACTTGTTGGCAGGGATTTGAAGTAACGGGAAAACCCTAGCGCATCGCTGCTGGGAATGTCAAATGGTGCAGCTATTGTGGAAGACAGTTTTGTGTTTCTCCAAAAGTTAGACATGATTGTCATATGATCCAGCAACGCAACTCTTGGGTGTATCTCAGAAAGACTGAAAAGGATTAAAACAAATGATGTGTACTCGTGTTTATAAAAGCATTATTCACAGTAGACCAGGTGTGGAAAGGACCCATGTGTCTATCAATAGATAAGCAAATAATAATGAAAAAGTTGCATATAAATATAGTAGAATGTTATTCAGTCTCAAAAATGAATAAAAGTGGGATGAATACTAAAACATAAATGAACCATGAAAGTTTTATATTAATTCCAGTAAGTAGGACACAAAAGGATTTATGAAAGGTTGAGGGAGGGGGCAATGGTGAATTACCACTTAATGTGTACAAATTTCTGTTTGGAATGATGAAAATGTTCTGGAAATGGATAGCAGTAATGATTTCACAACACCGTGAATGCACTTAGAGCCACCGGATTGTACATTTAAAAATGGTTAAATGCTAAGTTTTATATTATATATACATATACATGTATTACTGTATATATACAGTATGTATATAATACATATATGTATGTCATTGCAGTAAAAAATGTATTCTAAAAAGGACATGGCAAACAATAGAAGGAACTCCTATCTAAGATGAAACAATCTGACTAGCCAAAAGATTAATCATAGAAATGGAATAAAACACAACAAAAATAAACCATTAGTTCATAATTATAAAAAATGGTAAATAAGAGGATAACCAAGGATTTTTTCTACATATCATATAAAATTATATTTCATGTTAACCAAGGAATTACCTAGGGAATGTCCTCCTTCATAGAAGAACTACAATGAATAAATTCAGATAGGATGAAGTTAGAAAATCACTATCTTTTTCACCCCTCATGAAATAATGGATCTAGGTAACAACGATTTAAGGAGGCAGGAACTGTGGCTGAAAAGTTGCAAGTGGAGGGATCAGGTTAACAATGCCTTACCCCACTGATCAGTCTTACCATCCTTATAGTGGGAGTCCTGAGGTCATGTGTTAGAAGAACACAATACTATTTCTAAGGAATTATTAAAAATGTTTATATTATATACAATATACAGATGTATATCATATATATGAATATGTAGAATCTCTGGAACCTAATCAAGCCCTTTCTCTACCATCCAATATGTAAATTACTAGACATATATGTCTATTTAATATTAAATTTAAGTTAAATAAATTTAGAGTTTATTCTGTAGTCATCCTGGCCACATTTGAAGTACTCAATAGCTACATGTAGCTTGTGGCTAACATTTCAGGTAGCATACACAAGCACAGATAATATTTTCATCATTGAAGAAATTTGGGGGGGATGGAAATCCTGTTTTAGATCCAATTACCACTTTATAGGAAGTACAGGGGATACAAAATCAAGTTACGGCACCATGAAGACGCGATTGCCAAAATACACCATTCGAAAAATTCCACAGAACAAATAACTCATTTTTTCAACCAATAAATGTCAGGGAGAAAAATAAAGAAGGAAGCATTGTTACATACATACTAAAGAACCTTGAGAGACACATCAACAAAATGGAACTTGTGTACCTTTTTCGGGTGGCTGGTGATGCAGGTGGCAAAGAATTGCACAGAGTGGAGCAACAAGCAGGACAGAGTATATTCATCTTCAAGGGAGGAGAGGGGCCAGACGTGTAGAGTAATGTCAGCTGAGTTTCTGACAGGCTGGGCCTTCTAAGGGATTTTGCAGGATGTGAGAGGGTTGCAGCTGTGCTGACAGGGCAAGCGGTGTGGGAAAGCTCAACTCTTGCCAGGTAGAGCAGGTTTCTTGAAGGGCTTTTGTCAGGGGCTCATCTGGGGTGTGGGTTGTGGTCAGATTAGAGAAGAATGTGTTTTGTGGTTGAGGTCTATTTTCTGAGAATGTAGGGCACTATGACCTAGAAAAACAGAGTTAGGGCCAAGAGCAGACACCTGTGTGGTTTTTGTGTTGGGGGGCAGAGGGGGGGAGTGCTTGTGGAATAGATTGCTTTCACTTGTTTAGATCCTAATTTGAATAAAAGACCTTTCTGAGAGTGCAGGCTACATTGATCAATGGACTGCATTTTAGTTGATGCTAAGGGATTATAATGTGTTGATTATATATTAATTTTGTCACAGGGTCCATAGGATTGTATTTAGGTTTTAAAAATCCCTTAACTTTAGAGCTGTGTTTGTAAATATTTATGGATAAATTGAAAAGATGTCCAGGATTCATTTCCAAAGACTCTAGTGCTGACTTCTTCCTCCACCCTCCAACCAAGTGGAGTAACAGATGAAACAATTTTGGCAAAGTGTTAAGGATTGTTGATGCTCAGATGAAAATCTGTGATCTCAGTTTGTACATGTGGGTAGAAATGAAGTCTTGAGGACTATACATCATTAATAGTGGCCATCTTAGAGTGATTGGATAATTAATGATCCTTTCAAGTTTAAAAAATGTTATGTTTCCAAAATGAGCATTTATTACCTTTCAAATTAGAAAAATAAAGGATTTTAAAAGCAGTGAAAATACAAGATGTTGTAAAACCAAGACAGACAGAACTTTAAAGAGAGAAACGTGGCTCTACACTGGATATGGAGACTTGTTTGATTAGCCCCAAAGTGTCTTGACTGATAGCACCTATGGATAGTATATAGAAAGATAAGGATATTGATCTAAAATTATAATTTAATAGAAAGCAGGTTATAAGGTCAATTGCACACGCCTACTGGGTATTCTGTTTTACATTGTTTTCTTGATTAATTGTATGAATTGAGAGAAGAGAAAATATGAGACTTAGAAATAGGATGAGAGAGACAACACCTAAGGATCATAGTCTGTGTTTAGTCTGTGTTCTTGTAAGCAGTATATTTTACTTGTCCAGCAGAGGAAAAGTAGTCTGTATCTCAGAGATTTCAAAATGGAGGAAAGTAGTAAGAAATAAACTATTTTATACAATGGTTTTTCGCCCATAAAAAAAAGAAGCCTGAACAAACACACTGTCTTCATTTCTACACAGGGACATGTTTGAATCTTATACATAGGCTCATGATACTAACATTGGCGAAGTGATCCCTGACTACCTAATGTCTATCCTTTTGAGTATCACTCACCTACCAAATCCATCATCTTATCATTCAGTATAGCTGTGAATCCTCACCATTATTGGGAAAAGTGCTAAAATGTATATGCCGACCATCGTAAGCTGAAAGTGTATAAAAATATCAAAACACTAGTATGTTCTAAGAAGGATAGGGTTAGTGTGAAAAAGCAAATAATTCAAAGGACCTTTCCTATTTGTGTGTACTTTTTTTTTTCAATATATGAAATTTATTGTCAAATTGGTTTCCATACAACACCCAGTGCTCATCCCAAAAGGTGCCCTCCTCAATACCCATCACCCACCCTCCCCTCCCTCCCACCCCCCATCAACCCTCAGTTTGTTCTCAGTTTTTAACAGTTTCCTATGCTTTGGCTCTCTCCCACTCTAACCTCTTTTTTTTTTTTTTTCCTTCCCCTCCCCCATGGGTTTCTGTTAAGTTTCTCAGGATCCACATAAGAGTGAAACCATATGGTATCTGTCTTTCTCTGTATGGCTTATTTCTTTTTTTTTTTTTTTTTTTTTTTTTTTTTTATTTTTAAAAAATTATATATTTTTATTTTTTATTTTTTTATTTTTTTTTTATTTTTTAAAAATTTTTAACGTTTATTGATTTTTTTTTAGTGTTTTTTTTTTATTTTTTTTTATTTTTTTTATTTTTTAATATATGAAATTTACTGTCAAATTGGTTTCCATACAACACCCAGTGCTCATCCCAAAAAGTGCCCTCCTCAATACCCATCACCCACCCTGCCCTCCCTCCCACCCTGCCCTCCCTCCCACCCCCCATCAACCCTCAGTTTGTTCTCAGTTTTTAACAGTCTCTAATGCTTTGGCTCTCTCCCACTCTAACCTCTTTTTTTTTTTTTTTTTTTTTTCCTTCCCCTCCCCCATGGGTTTCTGTTATGTTTCTCAGGATCCACATAAGAGTGAAACCATATGGTATCTGTCTTTCTCTGTATGGCTTATTTCACTTAGCATCACACTCTCCAGTTCCATCCACGTTGCTACAAAAGGCCATATTTCATTCTTTCTCATTGCCACGTAGTATTCCATTGTGTATATAAACCACAATTTCTTTATCCATTCATCAGTTGATGGACATTTAGGCTCTTTCCATAATTTGGCTATTGTTGAGAGTGCTGCTATAAACATTGGGGTACAAGTGCCCCTATGCATCAGTACTCCTGTATCCCTTGGATAAATTCCTAGCAGTGCTATTGCTGGGTCATAGGGTAGGTCTATTTTTAATTTTCTGAGGAACCTCCACACTGCTTTCCAGAGCGGCTGCACCACATTGCATTCCCACCAACAGTGCAAGAGGGTTCCCGTTTCTCCACATCCTCTCCAGCATCTATAGTCTCCTGATTTCTTCATTTTGGCCACTCTGACTGGCGTGAGGTGATATCTGAGTGTGGTTTTGATTTGTATTTCCCTGATAAGGAGCGACGTTGAGCATCTTTTTATGTGCCTGTTGGCCATCCAGATGTCTTCTTTAGAGAAGTGTCTATTCATGTTTTCTGCCCATTCCTTCACTGGGTTATTTGTTTTTCGGGTGTGGAGTTTGGTGAGCTCTTTATAGATTTTGGATACTAGCCCTATTTGTGTGTACTTTTAAGGACAATGAAGGGGTTATACATATGAGAAAATTTTAGAGCCCTTGGGTAGATACTTATTATCATCTCATTTATTTCTTAAAGTTGGTGTTCTTTCATTAAAAATCAGTTAGTATAACACTTTGCATTAACTATAGTAGAATTAAAAAATAAGTTTGTAAATACTAAAATAGCAGTTATAGAAGCAACTTACATATCAAGAATATTTGAGTTTGAATATATTTTCAACATGTAGATTCCATTAAAGTGCAGAATGGATAAGAAAACAAGATCCATCTATATGCTGTTTACAAGAGACCCATCTTAGACCTAAAGACACCTACAGATTAAAAATAAGGGAATGGAGAACCATCCATCATGCTAATGGTCAACAAAAGAAAGCTGGAGTAGCCATATGTGTATCAGACAATTTAGACTTTAAAGACTGTATCAAGAGATGCAGAAGGGCATTATATCATAATCAAGGGGTCTATAGACCAAGAAGACCTAACAATTGTAAACATTTATGCGCCAAATGTGGAAGCACCCAAATATATAAATTAATTAATCGCAAACATAAAGAAACTCATCTAAGTAATACCATAATAGTAGGAGACTTCAACACCCCACTCACAACAATGGACAGATCATCTAATCAAAAAATCAACAAGGAAACAATGGCTTTGAATGACATACTGGACCAGATGGACTCAACAGATATATTCAGAACATTTTATGCTAAAGCAACAGAATATACATTCTTCTCCAGTGCACATGGAACGTTCTCCAGAATAGGCCATATACTGGGACACAAATCAGCCCTAAGTAAGTACAAAAAGATCAAGATCATACTGTGCATATTTTCAGACCACAACACTATGAAACTCGAAATCAACCACAAGAAAAAATTAGGAAAGGTAACAAATACTTGGAGACTGAAGAACATCCTACTAAGGAATGAATGGGCTAACCAAGCAGTTAAAGAGCAAATTAAAAAGTATATGGAAGTCAATGAAAATGATAATACCACAACCCAAAACCTGTGGGATGCAGCAAAGGCAGTCCTAAGAGGAAAGTATATAGCAATCCAGGCCTTCCTAAAGAAGGAGGAAAGATCTCAGATACACAACCTAACCTTACGCCTTAAGGAACTGGAAAAAGAACAGCAAATAAAACCCAAAACCAGCAGAAGACAGGAAATAATAAAGATTAGAGCAGAAATTAATGCTATCAAAACCAAAAAAAAAAAAAAAAACCAACCAAACAACAACAACAAAAAAAACAGTAGAACAGATCAATAAAACCAGAAGCTGGTTCTTTGAAAGAATTAACAAAATTGATAAACCACTAGCCAGTTTGATCAAGAAGAAAAAGGAAAGGACCCAAATAAATAAAATCAAGAATGAAAGAGGAGAGATCACAACCAACACAACAGAAATAAAAGCAATAATAAGAGAATATTATGAGCAATTATATGCCAATAAAATGGGTAATCTGGAAGAATTGGACAAATTCCTAGAAAAAAATACACTACCAAAACTGAAACTGGAAGAAATAGAAAATTTGAACACACCCATAACCAGTAAGGAAATCAAATTAGTAATCAAAAATCTGCTGAAAAACAAAAGTCCAGGGCCAGATGGCTTTCCAGGGGAATTCTACCAAACATTTAAGGAAGACTTAACACCTATTCTCTTGAAACTGTTCCAAAAACTAGAAATGTAAGGAAAACTTCCAAACTCTTTCTATGAAGCCAGCATTACCTTGATTCCCAAACCAGACAGAGACCCCACTAAAAAGGAGAACTATAGACCAATTTCCTTGATGAACATGGATGCAAAAATCCTCAACAAGATATTAGCCAACCAGATCCAACAATACATTAAAAAAATTATTTACCATGACCAAGTGGGATTTATACCTGGGATGCAGGGCTGGTTCAATATCCGCAGAACAATTAACGTGATTCATCACATCAATAAAAGAAAGGACAAGAACCATATGATCCTCTCAACAGATGCAGAGAAAGCATCTGACAAAATATAGCATCCTTTCTTGATAAAAACCCTCAAGAAAGTAGGGATACAAGGATCATACCTCGAGATCATAAAAACCATATATGAATGACCCAATGCTAATATCATCCTCAATGGGGAAAAACTGAGAGCTTTCCCTCTAAGGTCAGGAACAAGACAGGGATGTCTTCTCTCACCACTGTTATTCAAGTTAGTATTGGAAGTCTTAGCCTCTGCAATCAGAAAACACAAAGAAATCAAAGGCATCCAAGTCGGCCAGGAGGAGGTCAAACTTTCACTCTTCACAGAAGGCAGGATACTCTATATGGAAAACCCAAAAGATTCCACCAAAAAACTGCTAGAACTGATTCATGAATTCAACAAAGTTGCAGGATATAAAATTAATGCACAGAAATCGGTTGCATTCCTATACACCAACAGTGAAGTGACAGGAAGAGAAATCAAGGAATCGATCCCATTTACAGTTGCACAAAAAACCATAAAATACCTAAGAATATATCTAACCAAAGAGGTGAAAAATCTATACACTGAAAACTATAGAAAGCTTATGAAAGAAATTGAAGAAGACACAAAAAAAATGGAAAAAGATTCCATGCTCCTGGATAGGAAGAACAAATATTGTTAAAATGTCGATACTACCCAAAACAATCTACATATTCAATGCAATCCCTATCAAAGTAACACCAGTATTCTTCACAGAGCTAGAACAAATAATCCTAAAATTTGTATGGAACCAGAAAACACCCCCGAATATTCAAAGCAATCTTGAAAAAGAAAGCCAAAGCAGGAGGCATCACAATCCCAGACTTCAAGCTATACTGCAAAGCTGTAATCATCAAGAAAGTAAGGTACTGGCACAAGAACAGACACTCAGATCAATGGAACAGAATAGAGAACCCAGAAATGGACCCACAAACGTATGGCCAACTAATCTTTGATTAAGCAGGAAAGAATATCCAATGGAATAAAGACAGTCCCTTCAGCAAGTGGTGCTGGGAAAACTGGACAGCGACATGCAGAAGAATGAACCTGGACCACTTTCTTACACCATACACACACACAAAAAAACTCAAAATGGATGAAAGACCTCAATGTAAGACAGGAAGCCATCAAAACCCTCGAGGAGAAAGCAGGCAAAAACCTCTTTGATCTTGGCCGCAGCAACTTCTTACTCAACACGTCTCTGGAGGCAAGGGAAACAAAAGCAAAAATGAACTACTGGGACCTCATCAAAATAAAAATCCTCCACACAGCCAAGGAAACAATCAGCAAAACTAAAAGGCAACCCATAGAATGGGAGAAGATATTTGCAAATGACCTATCAGATAAAGGGTTAGTATCCAAAATCTATAAAGATCTTATCAAACTCAACACCCAAAAAACAAATAATCCAGTGAAGAAATGGGCAAAAGACATGAATAGACACTTCTCCAAAGAAGACATCCAGATGGCCAACCGACACATGAAAAAGTCCTCAACATCACTCATCATCAGGGAAATACAAATCAAAACCACAATGAGATACCATTTTACACCTGTCAGAATGGCTAACATTAACAACTCAGGCAACAATAGATGTTGGAGAGAATGCGGAGAAAGAGGATCTCTTTTGCATTGTTGGTGGCAATGCAAGCTGGTGCAGCTACTCTGAAAAACAGTATGGAGGCTCCTCAAAAAACAAAAAACGTCTGTGACCTAGCAATTGCACTACTAGGCCTTTATCCAAGGGATACAGGTGTGCTGTTTCGAAGGGATGCATGCACCCCCATGTTTATAGCAGCACTATCAACAATAGCCAAAGTATGGAAAGAGCCCAAATGTCCATCGATGGATGAATGGATAAAGAAGATGTGGTATTTATATACAATGGAGTATTACTTGGCAATCAAAAAGAATGAAATCTTGCCATTTGCAACTACGTGGATGGAACTGGAGGGTATTATGCTAAGTGAAATTAGTCAGTCAGAGAAAGACAAAAATCATATGACTTAACTCCTATGAGGACTTTAAGAGACAAAACAGATGAACATAAGGGAAGGGAAATAAAAATAATATAAAAACAGGGAGGGGGACAAAACAGAAGAGACTCATAAATATGGAGAACAAACTGAGGGTTACTGGAGGGGTTATGGGAGGGGGGATGGGCTAAATGGGTAAGGGGCTCTAAGGAATCTACTCCTGAAATTATTGTTTCACTATATGCTAACTAATTTGGATGTAAATTTTAAAAAATAAAAAATAAAATTAAAAAATAAATTAATTTAAAAAATAAAAAAATAAAGGCAAATAATCCCCCCCAAAAGTGCAACTTTATATTCCAAGCAAAGCAAGGAGCTGAGTGAATTATTTGCCTAAGTCAGTCAGCAATTTGATTTGAAAAAAAAAAAAGTAATCTGGCAATGAATTTGGGAAAGTTGCAGAATAAAAGTTAACATACAAAGCCAGTAGTGTTTCTGTACACTAACAAGCACATTTCTGAAAAAGAATTTGATCCAATTTATAGTAGCATCAAAAACAGTAGAATATGAATAAATTTAAAAAGATGAAAGATAGCTACAATGGTGAAAATTATAAGGCACTGATGAAAGAAATTGAAAACACAGATAAATGGAAAGTTATCCAATGTTCATGGACTGGAAGAATTAACATTGTTAAAATGTCAATACTACCAAAGCCACGTATCGATTCAGTGCAATCTCTATCGAGATTCCAGTGGCACTTTTCACAGGAGGGAAAAACAGTCCTAAAATTTATATGGAACTGCCAAAGACCCCAAATAGACAAGAAAATATTGAGGAAAAAAAAATAACAAAGCAGAAGGCACCACACATCCTGTCTTCAAGCCATAAGGTAAATCTAGTCATCAAAACATTGTGATACTGGTATGAAAACAGACACATAGATCAATGGAACAGAATCAAGAACCCAAAAATAAGCCCAAGTATGTATGGTTAACTCATATTTGACAAGGGAGCCAAGAATATTCTATGGAGCAAAGATAGTCTATTCAACAAATGGTGCTGGGATAATTAGATATTCACATGTAAACTAATAAAATTGGACTCATATCTTACACCATTCACAAAAATTAACTTGAAATGGATAAAGTACTTAAATGTAAGAAAACTTGGGAACAAAGCTTCTTGACATGGGGCTTGGTCATGGTTTTTTGAATATAATAACTAAATCACAAGCAGCAAAATAGAAAACTGTATCAAACTAAAAAGGTTCTGCACAGCAAAAGAAAACATCAACAAAATGAAAAGACAACCTACAGAATTGTAAAACAAATTTGCAAACTATATACTTGATAAGAGGGTAATGCTCAAAACATATGAAGAACTCCTACAACTCATTAACAAAAAAACAAACCAAAACAAAACATAACAACAACCCCATTTTAAAAGTGACCAAGTAGATACTTCTCTAAAGAAGATGCATGAAAAGTCAGCAAGTACATAGAAAGATACTGACCATCACTAATCATTAGGGAAATGCAAACATCCATCATCTCATATAGATGAGATGTTAGCTACACTCATCATATTGTATATTATATCCCTAGTACTTATTTATCATATGAGTGGAAGTTTATATCTTTTGACCACCTTCCTCAAATTTTAGCCCCGCTCTGACCCCTCCTTTTGGTAACACAAGTCTGATCTCTTTTTCTATGAGTTTGGTGTTTTGTTTTGTTTTTATTTCACATATAAGTAAGATCATACAGCATTTGTCTTTTTTTTTTTCAGACTTATTTCAGTTAGCATAATGACTTCAAGGCCCATCCTTGTTACAAGTGGTAAGATGTGTTCATTTTTGATGACTAAATATTCCTATATATAAATAATCTTCCTATATATATTATAATTTTAATTCTGATGTTTTTCATAGATTTCCTTACTGATTGAATCTAAATTCTTTTAGTTCTTTAACATACAGTTGTAGGTTTCATCGTATCACCATGAAGGACTTTATTTGAGAGCCTAAAGATTTAGTTTAATCATTTCAAAAGAAGATTTTATGGGGACTTATTTCTTGGTACATTTGACATTGTGATATAGAAATTACTTCAACATTTCTCCTGAGCCTTAAGTAGTAAAATGTCAGGTGTACCATTCAAATATTTGTGTGAACAAGCCATCAGCTTGTTTGTGGAGAACTGCAGAATAAGTATTTAGAATAACCCTTCCCAAGAATAATCTAATGCCGTGGCATGCTAGATAAGGAGTAAGACCCCTCAAAATAATTGTTCAGTGAACTAATGTTTGAAGATACACTTTTTTAGTCATAATTCTATTAACTATTCAAAACTCTTCTTGTGCTCAAGTAACATCACATACATATAGGAGCAAATAGATACCTACGTTAGATTGGAGTTGAGGATCCTCCTCTTGGGTGATATGTAGGCATGAATAAGGACAGGAGACCATCTTTAAATTTTGTCCCAAGTTGAGCCTGGTGTTTTCTGAAGAAACACACAATTGCATAATTGAGGTCTCATTACTTTCAGAAGGAGTGTACTTTATTAAAATCAATCTTTTTTTCATCCTTTCTTTTTCTTTCCTTTCTTTCACTTCTTGGAAGTTAACATAAGTTATCAGTACATATTACCTGACAGATACATTGGGTTGTGTTTATTTCAATTCTGAGTGAGATTTTAAGAATAAATGTGCAGTTGAGGTTTGTTTTTTTTTTTAACTGAGAGACTTAATTTGAAAAAAAAACCTTTGTAATCTAATTTCATGGTAAAAAGAAATTGAATGAATTAACAATTATCCTTTGATTAATCATGCTAATATTTTGACTTAATCACAAATCTTTTGACTTAAGATCCTTTTGTAGAATCAAACAGTTCCTCCTTTTTTTAAGTTTAGTCAAACACTTTAAAAAGTTGGGTGATGGAGTGCCTGGGTGGCTCACTCAGTTAAGCATCCGACTTTGGCTCAGGTAATGATCTTATGGTTCGGTTCATGGGTTGGAGCCCCATGTCGGGCTCTGTGCTGACAGCTCTGTGCTTCAGATTCTGTGTCTATCTCTCTCTCTTCTCCTCCCCCATTCATGCTCTGTCTCTCAAAAATAAACAAACATTAAAAAAAAAGTTTAAAATTTTGGGTGATGCTTTTATATTTAGCAACTTTTAACATCTAAAATATTTATAACTAATAAGGTGAAGACTTACAAACAAATTCATGTAGCATGCATTCACTGTGGCTAAATACAATGATTATTTTTATTATCAATAACCATAACCCAGGGTTAATAATAATGTAGTAACATTCCTTTCTATTGCTTGTTGACTGTACTCTCCAAAGAGACCACTGGAAAAAACTTAATGATTAAGCAAGACTAATTTTGTCAGATTTGCTGTAGTAAGAAAGAATAGTACCTAGATAGATAGATACGTGGGTGGGTGGATGGATAGACAGACAGATGGACAGATGGATGGATGGCAATGTCTTAGCACACTAGAAATAGGAAGTCAGGAGAAGATTCAAGTTTGAGCTCAAGTGGATTAAGGTAAGTCTTTCAAGGTAGGGGAAAAATGGTGTTGGACAGGTTTGTGACATGAATAGGATTTGTGGATGCAGTAAGATAAGGGTCTTGCAGTTAAGACTTGATTAGTTAACTGTTTACTGAGCAGTGATTTGTTTGTTCAAGTTTGCAATCCCTTGTCCCAGTAAGAAAGCTATTTGCCCACAGAAATAAACTGTTAGCCTAAAAAACTGGTTTACAAGAATTTCTTAAAGCAAACAGTAAAGTACTATATCAATTTAAGGTTTTATTTCCCTGGAATAAACCATTAAGTCATGTTGACACAAGTGGACCCAAATCCTAGTCCCAAAAGATAAACTTAAATTGATACAGGTTGTATGAGTACTCACCTGGGAACATATTTTTTTCATATATTAGGCTGTCCTCAATAACACTACCTTTAATAACCTCTAGAATTAAGAGGCATGCTCAGGTATGAGTCTTAATTCGAACTGTCCCAATTTGATCACTTTTTATCCCTCAAAAGAGCAGAAAAGCTAATACATGGGAACCCTGAGACTGCTGACTGCAGTCCCATCTGTCAACTGCTGTTTCATTAATGAGAAGTTTAGTGGGACATTGATATTGTACCCTATAATATCAGAGGCAGAACAGAATATGGAAATACCTGGGCAGATGTTTAGCCTCATAGGAAAGAACTTCACGGGATGCCAGCTGAAGTGAGACTGGAGTTCAATCATTCCATTCTAATGATTTTTCAGAAAACAGGAAAACGGATGGAGAAGGCAGAGGGAATGATGGGGGTTGGACACCCATGGCTTGAAAAATAGCCTGAAATGGCATTTTCTCCATTCATAACTTAACAAGACTACTTAAAGAAATCTTTGTAAGTAGAAGTGAAATTGTAGTTCAAAGTATGAACTGTTAGGATAAAAAGGTTACTGCTAGTCCCTCTCCTAAAGTGAATATTACCAAACAGAAGGACTGTTCCTCTCGAGTGTCATACCGGACTGTGGAGAGAGGGCATGAAGTACCTTTCGAAATCAAGTCTGAGAGAAGGAAAATTGATGGGGAAAAAATCATAGGAAATCAGAGAGGAGAAAAGGTTTTCCATTTTAAGCAACCTTGGGGACTCTTTTAAGGCACTGGTTTATTCCATTTCTTCTGGCATGGCGCCTCACCATGGCCCCCAATTCCCAAAAGCTGTTGCATCCATAAGTTACTATTTATTCCCCAGTAGAAGTAGAGTTGCTCACCTGCTATTTCTAAAACTACTATTAATAGAGCCCCTACAGCACTCCTGTCTCCCCATCGAGTCTCAGAAATAGTAACACACTGCAATCTGCTATGGAAACTTGTCAATTAAAATAATGGATCTTTAGTCACAAATCGTTATCACAGTTTGACTTTAAAGTGAATAGATGAAGTATGGTAAGGGTAAAGGAAGGGCAACGGCAAAGAACAACTTACCAATGATTCCAGAACTGGCTGCTTTTCACAGAGGGCTGGGAATACAGGGAAAAGAATCCAGTTACTGTGGCACTGAGGCTGGCTGGACAGGTATTAATTCTGAGGATAGACAGGGATATTAAGGCGTTCTGAAGCATCAGTATTTCTTGGTTTTGTTTTGTTTAAAGTTTATTTACTTTGGGGGCAGGGAGAGAGAGCTGAGGAGGGGCAGAGAGAGAGAGAGAGAGAGAGAGAGAAGAGAGATGAGAGATAGAATCCCAAGCAGGCTCCACAATCAGGGTGGAGCCCTATGCGGGGCTTGAACTCATGAACCGTGAGATCCTGACCTGAGCGGAATCTAGAGTTGAAGGGTTAATCGACTGAGTCACCCAGGCACCGTCTTGGTTTTGTTTTTTATGAAAATATTTAATTGAAGTTTAACAAACAAGATTTTATATATGCTGTGTGTAAGTGTATGTATACGGTTGAAAGTTCATAAAACAAATACGTCTCTATACTCAGTACCTAGATAAAGTAAAATAAAATAGTAGTGACCTGGAAGCACCCAGTTTTCTTTTCTCCAGTCCCATCACCTTCTAGATAGAACCTCTTTTTTTGTCTTCTCTTGCCATTGGTAATTATTTCCTGCTTTTCTGCTTCTGGCAAGTAGTCTCACAGGGTATTTACTCTTTCATGGCTGGTTTCCTCTGCTCCCTATCCCATCTGTGAGGCTCTTCCACATTATCCATTCTTCTTCACGGCTGTGTAGTAATGCCTCTTGTGAATACACCACAATTTATCCATTTAGCTGTTGATGGCCACTTGGGCAGTTTATAGTTGTGAGTTACTACATGCAGTGCTGCTGGGAAAATTCTAATGTGTGCCTTTGAAATGCGTTGAAAATGCATACTCTTTCTGTTGCATACCTTGCTAGAAGTAGAACTGGTGGATCATAAAGGGTATGTGCACGTTCAGCTTCACTGGGTTCTGCCGCTCACTCTTCTGAAGTGGTTAGGTAGACTCTATCCCAGTCATACTGATGGAATATGAAGTTCCATTTTTCTTTCCAGCAATTGGTATGTTCTGCCTTTCCTCCACTCCCCACATTATCTTCTTTTTATATATCATCTCTCCAGTCATGTCTAGAATTTTAGGCTTCCCCTCATCATGCAAAGTTAAGACACACAGTCCCTCAAGACAGTAGCATGATCAGTGGGACTCTAGGTCACAACAAAGGGACCCACATATAGTGGTAGGACAATGTCAAAATTCTATAGGGTAAAAGTAGATAACTCCCAGGAGGCTAAGTCTGTTTTTTTGTGGTGTTGTTGGTTTGTTTGTTTTTTGGTCATGAAATAGAATATTCCTGTCACAGAACTCTGGTTATAAAGTATGTGCAAACATTCCTTAAATTTTCAGAAAGGGAATTTCACGCACAGAGGTTAAGGGTCAAAGACCATCCCCTTTAGACTCAAGTGAATATATGCGTCTTTGATGTTTTTCTGCAAGGCTATATTGCTTGGTTATTGTGGGATTGTGTCTACACACTTTTACATTGTAATACCCTAGATTAGCTCTGTTCCAGTGTTTCTTTTGTTCTGCAAATTTGTTCATTTTTACATCTACTTATTTATTCATCAAATTGTTTAATTCTTCATTATCTGACTGCCCGCTAGAATACATTTCATGAGGGGAGAAATTATGTCTGACTGAAATTGTGTTCATTTTTTAAGTTTAATTATTTATTTTGAAAGAGAGAGACGGAGAACCAGTGGAAGACTGGCGTTGGGGGTGGGGGGGTGCGGTGCTCAGAGGATCTGAAGCAGGATCTGTGCGGATAGCAGAGAGCCCAATGTGAGGCTCGAACTCATGAATCATGAGATCATGACCTGAGCTGAAGTCATACACTTAAGTGACGGAACCACCCGGGGGGCCCCAACTTGTTCATTGTTTTCTGTATCCGGTACTTGATATGTCTCTGGCACCGAGAGTAGATGCTCAGGAAACATTTTGGTGGGAACGAATGAATAAATGATCACTGGAAGGAATTTCACAAGCGCACGGAAGGATGAAGAATGAGGCATATTTTAAATTATTAAACTGAAAATATTCTGTTTGTGCTGCTGCTCCTCATAACTTTATATTTTTTGGCTTTTTAGATTTTTGTATTAATAACAGTTAACATACAGTGTCATATTGGTTTCAGGTCTACAATATTCAACAATTGCATATATCGCCCAGTGCTCATCATGACAAAGGAAACACTCTTTATTTAAAGCAACTAATCTGATGGGAAGTACCTTATGCTTAACAATTTAAGACAATTCTCTTTATGGCAAGATCTTGAGTACATATAGTTAAAATAAGTCTGTCAAGAGCCTCCCTAAGAGGAAAGCTGCCATGCCAAGACAGGAGGGAAGACAGAATTATAGAAGCAAATTCTCAGTGTTCTTTCCTGTCCTATTCCTAGTTAGAATATTTGCTATTAGTTTCATGTTCCCATAAGTAACACATCTGCACTATTTTTAAAAGTATCTAATATTGTCTTCTAGCGATGGGGAAAGCTAGTATTCTGATGTATAAAGGCAGCTGTTACCTTTTGTCACTATTTTTAGTTCTTATAACTACTAAGCTTAGATACAGAGTCCTGAAGCTTTACTACATGCATTTATCATTTACAGTTCTGTGACAGCACATCTTGAGAGAGTCATTTAATTATTCCTCTTTTTCCAGGTAGTTAACAATTCCAGACACATAGTTCTCTGCTAAATTCTTTAACATTTCTGTAAAATGAAATAAAATTACCTAACCTCTTTCGATATCATACTGAAGCTTCGCATCCCTAAGCTTTAGCTACCTTCTTTGTGTTTTATCCTTACTTGTGATATTCTAGTTTGAGTTTATTCCTAGCTCGGAAAGCGCTTTCCCTTTTAAGTTTTAAAAAACCAAATGGCCTTTCCTTCCTCGGTTGCTCTCTGAAGAGGCTGCCCTCTGCCCCAAAGGCACACTGTCCTGTCTCATGGACATTTATGCCGGTTGTGTCTCGCCGCCCTCTCTCATTTGCATTGGAACTAACGTAAAGGTGGATGGTGTTGTTTGCAGCCACAGGAATAGCAAATGCAGAGGTGTTAGAGATATTGTCATAGTTGTCGGAGGAAGTCTCTGTCAGCATTTTTCAGAAGAAGAAAACAGCAGGAGCTTTTTATAATGTAACTTTAATTACAGTGGCCAAGCACCCCAGCATAGGCTGACGATCTGTTTATGATACACCTGCCATGAATACTTTGAAATGCCTCAAGACATGTGTCTCATAAATGGTGTCACCCCCTACAGGTGCTAGCCAACCGTTCTTTTTTTTTTTTTTCTTCCCCTGTCCCTGGTCTGTTCACTGTTGGTCTGGCCACTCAAATACACAGCAACTCAAAGCTAAGAGCCATAATTAATGACACAAGATTAACAAGCCACTACATCTATATGTAATAAAGCTACTACATGTCTATGACATGGCTAAATCCAGTTTTCAAGCTGTGATATGGAAATGTAAATTAATAAAATAAAATGGGTCATTTGTCACCTTGTACACTTAAGTTTATTTGAGGAGACTTGTGTTTTGAACGTGACCTTCAGAAGCTTGGACAAGGAAACCTCAGAAAACCAACCAGCAGATGGCAATATGTAGACTTGCGGAAGGCTTACTGATTGCCCATTCTCTGTGACATTGTTGCATTTGTTTGCAATTTGGTTGGGCAATTTAGAGAAACTCTGGGAAAAGGAAGTATTTAAACCAAACAAAGGCGAGCGAGCAAATTTTATCTATTGGTATTTCTAATAACTTTTTTGTAGGGAATTCTACATTTTCTCTAATTTTCGGGGATTATGTGTTAGATAATAATCACCAGGGTTTTCACTTTACTGTTTTTAGCGTAATTCTTTGGAATGCAGTTGATTAGAAAGTAAAACTAAAGCATTTTTAAACCCTTGGAGCAGATCACTATGTCTAGGGTTTTAGAAATAATTACAAAAAATTGGGGCGGTCCTATTAAACTTTCCGATAAATTTATTTCATATTTACCCTGATGTTCATATAATCTACCTGTTAGTAAAATCATTTCCAAGGTGGATTTTCAAAGTATTTCAGAATTTTTCACTAAGATTCTGGGAAGAGGAGTAAATGGTTGTCTGTTGCAAGAGTTGCATTATTTAAACGGAGGCATTAATGAAGGCAAATATCTACGTTTTCGTGACCACTGAGAGGCTAAACACTGTTCTTCTCTCTTCCGACTCTCTGATCAAAAAATCAGAAGAGATACAGGGTCTTTTCCACACTGACCCCTGAAGGCAGCTATCCCTAACTTGGTAGAGGGTAAGAAAACTGACCATTATCATTAAGTTGGTAACCCTAATATTAGTCTACCTCAAAATATGAAATGAAAGGTGTGGAGCCCCACATTGGATATTGTATAACTCTTTCTTTAATGCAAGTATCACCTGCTAATATTAATTATCAGCCAGCACAGGAAATCTAATACAAGGCATTATTACAGTCTTATTTTTCTCCTTATATATTCTGCTAACTCACGCACACCAGGGAAGTGAGTGGATATTGAAATCGGTGGCAGATGAATGATGGATGAATCATAAATTGGATTGTGTGTTGGTTTATTTAATTAGTTTATTAGAGTTCTCTGGAATCATCTAGGCACTGTGCAAAACTAATATATACATGAATATTTAGCTGTCCAATTAGGAAAACATAAATTAGTCATATCGTCTATGCCGTAAAAACCACAACTGCCAAAAGAAATGAAACAAATGAAAGGCTAATAAAAATAAATGTTTTCCATGTGTTCTGAATGCTTTGTGCATGAACACAGTGCAGTAGTCTGAGTTGATTAGAAGGAAATGTCTTTGAACTGAGCTTGGCCATTCAGAATTGTCGATTTTACCTATGTTACTTTATTGATTTGCTTATTGATTGATAGATTGGTTGATGGTGGGAAGTGGGCTTTCCAAGAGCAGAATTGATGAAATTTCTGACTTTATATCCAGATCATATCACAGAACTAGGACAATTAGTAGAACATATCCTTTTGTTACACACTTGTATTTTTGAGAAGCCAAGAGTTCCACCTGAGATTATCATCTGTTTTGTTCTCATCCACCTTGAAGGTGACAAACCTTTGCACCGAGCAGTGACTGTAAATAAAAGAAAACTTAATTCACGTTAAAATCTACATTAGCATGAGCTCTGTGGACTTTGAAAGATTATTTTCCCATTAACAGTCAATATCCTCTCTTCATTTTATTAATCGTTAACCCTAAAAAATCATGGAACCTGAGCTAATACCAAAAAAAAAAAAAAAAAAGTAAATGCAGTGTCTACATAATCTATATAACAAGTCTAAGGTGTAACTGTCTTAAAACTGAGAAGTTTGTAATAATAATCAGTTAATGTTAAAAATGAAATGACTACTTAAGCCGGTCAGAGTGGCTAAAATGAACAAATCACAAGACTATAGATGCTGGCGAGGATGTGGAGAAATGGGAATCCTCTTGCACTGTTGGTGGGAATGAAAACTGGTGCAGCTTCTCTGGAAAACAGTGTGGAGGTTCCTCAAAAAATTAAAAATAGATCTACCCTATGACCGAGCAATAGCACTGCTAGGAATTTACCCAAGAGATACAGGAGTGCTGATGCATAGGAGCACTTGTACCCCAATGTTTATAGCAGAACTTTTAACAATAGCCAAATTATGGAAAGAGCCTAAATGTCCATCAACTGACAAATGGATACAGAAAATGTGGTTTATATATACAATGGAGTACTACTTGGCAGTGAGAAAGAATGAAATCTGGCCATTTGTAGCAATGTGGATGGAACTGGAGGGTATTATGCTAAGTGAAATAAGTCAGGCAGAGAAAGACAGATACTAATGTTTTCACTCACATGTGGATCCTGAGAAACGTAACAAAAGACCATGGGGGAGAGAAAGTGGGGGGGTAGTTACAGAGAGGGAGGGAGGCAAACTATAAGAGACTCGTAAATACTGAGAACAAATTGAGGGTTGATGGAGGGTGGGGGAGAGGGGAAAATGGGTGATAGGCATTGAGGAGGGCACCTGTTGGGATGAACACTGGGTGTTGTATGGAAACCAATGTGACAATAAATTATATGTAATATAAAAAAATGAAATGGCTATCCCTCAGGAGAAAGAGGCTGTGGATTTTGACACAGTCTTTGCTTCCGATTATGTCTGAAGTTTGAATAGCTAACTGTGATTCTCACTTGTGATTCTAGGATGATATGATTTTCAGAGGCCTGGAAATATCTGTCACTGGTCATACCATCCAGTAGATAGACCCTGTGTGTAAAACAGAACAGGCCCTGCCCATTCAGAAATAGATGAACTCAGTGAATTAAATGGAAATATTATGAGGCATTTAGGGGTCTTTGGAAAACATGCATGTGTGTACATATGCACACACAGACAGATACACACAGAGACACAAACATTGGAGAAGCTGAAAACATTCAGACTATGCTGGGTATCCAATGTCAGTATTGAGGGTAGAATTTAGTTCTGTGGATAACACAGAAAAATCTTACCTGAATTCCTATCAATCCATGTAACTGGAAGGCCAGCAGTGGGTATCTCTATTTTCATTTACCTAAATGTTTAGCAATTTTCTTGCATGTTAAAATTATTATTTGTTTTTTTTTTTAAATGTGTTTAATGTTTATTCATTTTTGAAAGAGAGAGATAGCACAAGCAGGGGTGGGGCAGAGAGACAGGGGGACACAGAATCCAAAGCAGGCTCCAGGCTCTGAGCTGTCAGCACAGAGCCCGGTGCAGGGCTCGAACTCACCAACTACGAGATCATGATCTGGGCCGAAGTCGGATGCTCAACCGACTGAGCCACCCAAGCGCCCCTAAAATTATTATTTGAGAGAGAGCATGAGCCAGGAAGGGGTGGAGAGGGGCAGAGGGACAGTAAGAGAGAGAATCTTGAGCAGATTCCGCTGTCAGCACAGAGCCCAACACAGGGCTTGATTCCATGACCCTGAGATCATGACCTAAGCCAAAATCAAGAGTTGGGCACTCAACTCACTGACCCACCCAGGTGCCCCTCTGTACATTGCTTTTTGCATCTCAGACCTTATTTCTGGGAATTTTGGGGAATATACCTTAGAAATTTTATTAAATTTTTATTTAATAGAAGAATTTAATAATCTGCTTTGCATCTCAGATCTTATTTCTGGGAATTTTGAGGTACATACCTTAGAAATTCTATTAAATAAATTTTATCTAATAGAATAATTTAATATTATGCTTTTATATGCCTGAAATATCTTTATTTATCACTGTTCTTGATAGTTTAACTGGAACATAATTCTTTTTTTTTATTTTTTTAATGTTTATTATTTTGAGAGACAGAGACCAAGAGTGAGCAGGGGAGAGGCAGAGAGAGAGACACACACACACACACACAGAACCCAAAGCAAGTTCCAGGCTCTGAGCTGTCAGCACAGAGCCCAACACAGGTCTCTAAGTCACAAACCGTGAGATCATGACCTGAGTCAAAGTCGGATGTTTAATAGACTGAGCCACCCAAGCACCCTGAACAGAATTCTTTTTTTAAAAAAAAATGCTATATTCGTACAGTAATATGATTGCCATTTCAGCATTAGTTAGCACATCTCTTACATTGCATAATTATCATTTCTTCTAGTGATAGGAACAATTAAGGTCTAGTCTGTTAGCAAGTATAATATATATAATATAGTTTATAATATAAACATTAGACTACATAGAAACTATTATACAGATACATCTATCCATATATAATACAGATACACTGTGTGTATTCATGTTGTTGGAAATAGCAGGATTTCCTTTTTTGCTCAGGGATGAATAGTACAAGCATACACACACATACATGCCTTTAGCTAATCATCTATTGATAGACCCATAGGTTGTTTCCATATCTTGGCTGCTATGAATAATGCTGTAACATCCACGAAAGTGCATATATCTCTTCGATAACCTATTTTCATTTCCTTTGGACACATTTTGAGGACTGGGATTGCTGGATCATATGGTACTTGTATTTTTGGTTTTTTGAGGCCTCTCCATACTGTTCCCCATAGTGGATGGACCAGTGCACAATCCCACCAATGGTGTACAAAGATTTCCTTTTCTCTGCCTTCTCACCAATACTTCTTATCATCTTGATGATCACCATTGTAATGGGGATCAGGTGATTTCATTTTCATTTCCTTGATGATTAGTGATGGTGAGAACCTTTTGATTAGTGATATTGGCCATTACCTCTTTGGAAAAAGTGTCTATTTCATTGTTATGCCCATTTTCTAATGAGATTGTTTGCTTTTTTGCTATTGAGTTCTGTGAGTTTTAATAAACTTCTGATATACCTCCTTATCTGATATATGGTTTGCAATATTTTCTCCCATTCTGTAGGTTGGTTTTTCATTTTGTTGGTTGTTTCTCTTGCTGTGCAGAAGCTTTTTACTTTGATTTGTTGATTTTTTTTGTTGTTGGCATTTGTGCTTTCAGTGTCATATCCCAAAAGTCATTACCAAGGTTGATGTCGAGGAGTTTCTTCTCTGTGTTTCTTTTAAATATTTTTTAATGTTTATTTATTTTTGAGACAGAGAGAGACAGAGCATGAATGGGGGAGGGTCAGAGAGAGGGGGAGACACAGAATCCAAAGCAGGCTCCAGGCTCTTAGCTGTCAGCACAGAGCCTGACGCGGGGCTCGAACTCACGGACTGTGAGATCATGACCTGAGCCGAAGTCGGACACTTAACCGACTGAGCCACCCAGGCGCCCCTTCTCTGTGTTTCTTTTAGGAGAAAGTCTTATATTCAAATCTTTGATCCCTTTCCAGTTAATTTTTCTGAGTGGTATAAGATAGAGGTCCAATTTAATTTTTCTTCATGTGGTTATCCATTGTTTCCTGTACCATTTTTTGGAGAGACTGTCTTTGCGCTTTTGGATGTTCTTGGCTCCCTCACCAAATATTATTTTTCCATATATGGAGGGTTTTTATTCTGGGCTCTCTATTCTGTTCCATTGGTCTATGTAACTATTTTCATGCCAACACCATACTGTTTGGATTACTATAGGAGGATCTTTTGTAGTTCTATATAAATTGTAAGTTTGTTTTTTCTATTTCTGTAAAAAAATGCCATTGGGATAGTGATGAGAATTGTGTTGAATCCATATATGACTTTGGGCTGCATGAACATTTTAACACTGTTAACTTTTCCAGTTCATCAGTACTGGATGTCTTTCCATTTGTGTCATCTTCAATTTCTTTCAGCAAAGTCTTGGATTGTTCATTGTACAGATCTTTCACTTACTTGGTTAAATTCATTTCTAGGCATCTTATTGTTTTTGATGCTGTTGTGAAGAAATGTTTTCTTGTATTTCTGATGTTTCATTGTTAGTGTATAGAAATACAGCTAGGTTTTGTGCATTTATTTTATATCCTGCAACTTTACTGAAATAATTGATTAGATCCAGTAGTTTTTTAGTTGAGTCTTTGGGACTTTCAATATAAAAGATCATGTCATCTGAGTAAATAACAACAAATTTTCTCTTTCTGTGTGGATGCCGTATATGTTTTTCTCTCATCTGATTGCTTTAGTTTGGACTTTGAGTACTATGTTAAGTAATAGAGTGATTTCTTTCTGGTTCCTGATCTTAAGGAAAAGCTTTTAGCTTTTCTCTATTGAATATTACCTTTGGGTTTGTCACATACAATGTTTATTATGTTGAGGCAAGTTTTTGTATCCCGAATCTGTTGACCGTTTTTATTATGAAAGATATATTTTGTCAAATGCCCTTTCTGCATTTATTGAGAAGATCATCTAATTTTTATCTTTCATTCTATTGCGTATCATATTTATTGATTTGCATATATGAAACCACCCCTGTGTCCTAGGGATAAGTCCCACATGATCATTGTGTCTAGTCCTTTTAATAAGTTGCCAACAGTGTGTGTGTGCACGCACGTGTGTGTGTGTGCAATTCCGTAAACCGATTGAAAAATGTATGTGGAAGAGAAAAGAAGCAAGAATAGCTAAAACAATCCTGAAGGAAAACAGGGGATAAAGGATGGTGGGTTTTGTTCAGAAAACATTGAGACAGTACTAAGATAGCACTGATGACAGCCCAGGACCAGGCTGCATCCAGGTGAATGGAAGCCCCTGACCCACCAGCATGGTGAGTGTTGGAGAGAAGTGTCTTACCCCACAAACAATGCTGGGAGAATGGATTCTCCACATGTAGGGAGAATGAGATCAGATCCCAACCTCACACCATACACATAGACAAAAATGAATCCCTGGGTTAAGGACTTAACATGTAAAAGGCGAACTGACCAAATTCCTGGAAGGTAAGATTGGAAAATATCTTTGTGAACTCTTGGTAGAAAATCATTTCTTAAACAAGGCGCCTGTGTGGCTCGGTTGATTAAGCATCCACCTCTTGATTTCAGCTCTGATCATGGTCTCACGGTTCATTAGATTGAGCCCCATGTCAAGCCCTGCATCAGGCTCTGTGCCATCAGCAGAGCTGTCTGCTCCTACCCCACTTGCACTCTCTCTCTCAAAATAAATAAATAAACATTAAAAGTTTTCTTTTAGAATCCGTTTGGAAATGTTCCCTCCTCTTAAATTTTTTGGAAAACTTTGAGAAGAATTGGCATTAAATTTTCTTTAAATATTTGGTAGATTTCACCAATGAAGCCATATGTTCTTGGGGTTTTGTTATGTTGGGAGGTTTTCGGTTACTGATGCCATCTCCTTAATTCATTATTGGTCTGTTCAGACTTGATACTTCTTCCTTATTTAGTCTTGGTAGGGTCTATGATTTAGGCATGTACCCATTTCTTCAGGTTTATCTAATTTGTTGTATAATTAATTGTTCATAATAATTTCCTATGATTCTATGTATTTCTGTAGTGTCAGTTGTCATTTCTTCTCTTTAATTTCTGATTTTATTTATTTGACTCTTCTCTCTTTTTTTCTGTTTCACAAAGTTTTGTCAATTTTGTTTATCTTTTTGAAAAATCAGCTCTTCATTCCATTGCTGTTTTGCTATTTTTTGCTCTTTATTTCATTTATTTCTACGTTGATCTTTATTATTGTCTTCCTTCTGCTAACTTTGGGTTTAATTCATTCTTTTTCTAGTTCTGTGAAGTATAAAGTTAGATTATTTATTTGTAAGCTTTTTAATTTCTCAATGTATATAATTATCACTATACTATCACAATGTATATAACTATCACTATATCACTATCATTATCTGAAAAGGAAAACTCCTTCTCAGAACTGGTTGGCAGTGTCCCATATGGTTTGGTATGCCATGTTTCCGTTTTAATTTGTTTTGAGATATACTCCGATTTTCCTTTTAATGTTTTCTTTGACCCGTTAATTGTTCAGGAGTGTGTTGTTTAATTTCCATATGTTTGTAGATTTTCCAGCTCTTTTCATGCCTTTGATTTCTAATTACCTATCACTCTGTTTGGAAAAGATACTTGGTATGATTTCAATCTTCTTAAATTTGCTAAGAGTTCTGCCATATCATGAGATCTGTCCTTGAGAATGGAGTAGAGTTCTTGATTCAATGGTATTTTCACTCAGTGTTTTGATAGTATTAGTCTACCACTTTGGTCTTTCACAGATGCTCCTAAGATAACTGCTCTGTCTCAGAGGGCAAGCTTTCTTTTTTCTGTATTTTTTAAAGTTATTATTTTTTTTAAGTATGCTTTCTAATCTCATCAATTTTTGGAACTTCTCAGCCATGAACTAATATATTCTCTTCCCCATTCATCTACCACCCTTTGAACTCCAAGTAGGTGCATAGTATATCTTTTTTCATTCCATCTTCCATATCTCGTAACTGTCTCTTTCTTTCTAATCTTTATCTTTCTATGCTTTATTTAAGTAGTTTTCCCCCATAATTACCTTTTACTTAACACATTTCCTCTTCAGAATTATAACTTGCTAATTATCGGGTAAGTATTTTTTAAATTTATAATCATATATATTTTATTTCTAGATCCTTAATTTCTTTCTTTTTCACATCTGTTTTGGTCACTATTTACAGTCTTGATATTTGTACAACTTTTGGATTACCTCTTATTTCTTTAAACTTGTAAATTTCAATCTTATTTCTTTGTCTTATAATTTCAATACCTAACATCCTTGGGGTTCTGGTTATGCCTTTGGTTATTTCAGAAGACTTTCAGTCAACACTGTTAACTCCTTTGAGTATTGAGTCATTTTAGATTGCGATTTTAAATTTGACATCTCAATCCGTGGATTTACAGAGGGCCCTGGCTTATCGATGTGTTCTTCCTTAGAGTTTATGTGTATCCTTCTGCCAGGCTCCTGAGGCACCATAATCCACAATTAATTTCTTGCCTTGACCTCTGTGAGGCCACACATGCATGAT
Organism: Panthera onca; assembly: GCF_046562875.1. NCBI lineage: Eukaryota > Metazoa > Chordata > Mammalia > Carnivora > Felidae > Panthera > Panthera onca. The sequence goes on along the minus strand of NC_138345.1, from coordinate 14,854,494 downwards.
AGTAGGTAGGTATTTTAAAGCCCCCTCCCTTTCACTGAAAATGTAGCTTTTGATGTCCCAGGCTTTATGTGAACATCTCAGTTCCAGTTTCCCAGGGTTTTATTTCATGTTTCCTCTGGACCATAGATGTCTTTAAGGTGTCAGTGATTTCTTTTTTTTTTTTTTTTTTTTTGTAGAAACATAATTCACACACCTTAGAATTCACCCTTAAAGTGTAAAATCATTATTTTTTGGTATATTCACAAGGCTGTCCAACTATCACCACCATGTTAATTCTAACACATTTCATTACCCAAAAAGAAGCCCATGCTCATTAGTACTCATTTCTCATCACCTCTTCTCCTAGCAAACCATTAATCTCCTTTCTGTCTCTATGGAGTAGTGATTTCTGGACATAAATCCAGATAACAATTTAAATATTTAAATGAATAAATCACACAATTGGGGCCTTTCGTGTCTGGCTTGTTTCACTCAGCATAATGTTTTCAAGGTTCATCTCTGCTGTAGCATGTGTCAGTATTCTTTTTATGGCTGAATAATATTCCATTATGTGGCCATACCACATATTGATTTTTCATTCATTAGCTTATGGACATTTGCATTGTTTCCACTTTGGAGCTATTGTAAATAATGTTGCTGTACACGTTCATGTGCCATTTTTTTATGGGGGCATATTTTTTTCATCTCTCTTGAATATATAGGAGTAGAGTTTCTGGGTCATATGATAACTCCACCTTTACCATTTTGAGGAAGTACCAAAGTATTGTACAAAGCAGCTTCATCGCTTTACATTTATTGCATTAATTTTCAATGTATGAAAGTTTACATTTCTCCACATCCTTGCTTACATTTAGTGTCTTTTTTATTGTCAACCTAGTGAGTGTGAAATGGCATCTCATTGTGGTTTTGATTTGCATTCTCCACTGGCTAATGATATGAGCATCTTTTCATATACTTACTGGCCATTTTTGTGTTATCCCTGGGAAAATATCCATTCAAACCCTTTTCCTGCTTTTTAATTGCACTGTCTTTTTATTTTTGAATTTTAAGACCATCTTTTGGCAGACACAAGATTCACAAATATTTTCTCCCATTTTGTGGGTTGTTTTTATACTTTCTTGATAGTGTCCTTTGAAACAAGAAAGGTTTCAGTTTGATTAAGTCCAATTTCTTCGATTCCTTATACTTTAAGTATCATCTTTAAGAATCCATCAGGCTGCTTCTTCACTTGCCAATTATGTTTCAGCTTCTTATGTTTTTTGTTTGTTTGTTTTTATCTTTGGGGATTTCTCTGACATTTGTGCATGCTCAGGTATGCATTTAATAGGAGCCTTGTTGTATTTTTTCACAGGTTTCTAGATATGTTGTATTGGGAGGGATTGCCAAACTATCTAGTACACTTTATTCAGGAAAGGATGTGAGAAGTTCTATTTTAGTATATGGAGTCAGTAAAACACATGTCAAAGAACACTTTCTTGGGAACTAAAGAGACTTGAATTCAAATTCTGTTTCTACTACTTGATAGCTATATGACCTTGAGCATGTTATTTAACCTCTCAGTCTGAATATCCTCATGGTAAAATAGTGCTAATAGTAATAATAGGTAATTCATCCACTTATTGTGATAATATATACAGCTGAAACATTCTAAAAACGTACTAAGTGTTGTATAGCTATATCATTCATCATAATAAAGTTGTCTTCAAAGTGTCTTTAGAAACTGCAGGGATCAACTACTTAGCTATTTCTTTTCATTCCATAAGAGGAAAATATTTTTAAAATGCTACATTTCCTGAAAGGGAATTTATTGATCCCTAATATATTTATTAGTTTGTTTTACAAGGTAGGACAGTGAGGTTGAGGGAGACCCAATAGGCTAAGAATTGCCAAAATCAGGAGGTAATAGAACTGAGATTTGAGCCTAACTTATCTGACTCTGAAATACATGAACATTTCAGTTATGGAACTGGTTCTATTGGACAGTATTACTCTAGATTTTTTTCCATTGAGGAAACTATATCATGGGATGTATCACAGCCTTGGTTTGTTCTTTCATTGCTCTTTGAAATCATATCAGGCACTTTTGCCCCCCGCAGTCTGTGCTTAACCACATCAACAACTGTAAGCTGGGGAAAAGACTCCAATTTGGTTGGCATTTGTACTTGGATTAGCCTGTGCTTTTGGTGAGTGAATAAGGTACAGCTTTCCTATCATAAGCTGGGGTTTGGCAACCATCCCTCCCGGAGCATACAACAACATTTCAGATCAAAGTGACTCACTGCCCGAAAACAAGCTGATGCACAGCCCAAATGAAAGTATATAAAAATTGTTTTGTCCTAAGTGTGAACCCTGTATAACCATTTATTTCTATTAGACAAATTATGATACTTGTGGAAAACTACTGAATCCTGTATGCTTTAAACCTTTCCTGTATGAAAAGGAAGAAGGATATAGCATCAGTAAGCATTTATCTCAATTTTAGAGAAAGTAAGAAATAGATTTGCAAAACAGGGCACTATTAATACAAAGCGTAATACTTGGTGTCTATCAAGTGAAGATCATAATATCCATAAGTTACTGTTCTTAGCATCATGATTCCTGACAGAGAAATGGAAACAAATTATAGCAAATGTGTTATAAATATCAATCACAAAGGCGAGGCTGGAGTACTTCTCTGACTCTTGGATCAGTGATTTATTTCAACTTTGGTGTGTTTCTATTTTAGAGGATTTCATGGCCAGTGCAATTTTTATTTCAAGATGACTCCTAAGTTAATAACTGAAGAGATGGAATGAGAACCCCTGCCCTTTTGAGAGACAAGAAGCCAACCTCCGATTTGGCATCATCCTCATTTTACAATTTCATTTATGCAATAAGTGAAACAATTTTACAATTTAGTTTATATGATACATTTACAATTTATACAATTTCATTTCTCAGTAAAAGGAATATGGTATCACAGATTGGTCCTCCATAATAAGGCATTGCTTAGGAAACAGCACAGATTTCCATAATTTTAATACCTGGTGCAAAAAAAGTCATCTTTTAAAATTGAAGGTAACAAAAGGCAGCAGAAAATAGACGTGTTAGTTATCTGAAAGAATTGGTTTGTAAAGAGTAGACTCTATGAGGACAGTGATGGGTCTCTCTTACCACCTCATCTTTGCAACTTGCATAGAACCTGGCAAATACTAGTTGCTAAATAAATACCCATCAATCCATGTGGTCAAGATAAAGCAAAGCAGTTGCAAATATTACCTAAAGACATGGCCTTTATAACCATGACTAAGGAGAAGATAAGATGACCTGCTTTTTAATTAAGTTTATGTAAATGAATGTTGCCTTAGCGGATAGGTAGTAGTCTGCATTGAACACTCCAAAAGAAATCCAAGGCTCAGAAAATGTCAAAGTAATATGTCAACAACACTAATGAGGAGTGGAGAGTAGCATTCTGGTATAAATGACCCAGTATAGGTAGTATAGATCATTTCTGAATAGAAGTATCTTCAGAGAGGCATGGGTAATTTGTGAATGTTGCAATTATTGGAAATATGTCAAAAATTAATATAGAACTCCCTCTTTCTTAGTTCTTTGTTCATAAAGCTAGTTTATGATTGGTTTCCCCATGCTGACCTAAATACTTGACTATTATGGCAACCACATTCCTAATTATTATTTTATAAATGAGCTTTCTATTTTAGATGTCAGTCTTTCCTGTCTTGGGGTTCATGTGAAAAAGTTCTCTACAAACTCATTATCTCCTAAGAAACGAATAATAGAAAATTCCTGGGCTTGGAAAAGCTGAGAGATCCTGGATCCATGGTGACCCCCAAGACACAAAAATTTTATGAGACTTGGTGAAACAGATCCTTTGTTTATTTGTGTTTTTATGTAACTGCACCATGACTGATATAAAAGAAAAAAGTCAACTATTGGTTTCCAGTCTGACATCTAAAGAGCTTAGAAGTCATTATTCTCATCCTCATAAGAAAAAAGGGGAACACACTAAACATCAAACTGAAAATCTTCTTAGATCCATTAGAGAACTGAGATCACAGGGCAAATTACTGCCCTGAAACCCAGAGAGATGGACAAACAGTGGGAATCACAGTTTTCTGGAAGCTGCAACTGCCAGGAGCCAGCAGGTGTTAGGAAACCTTAAGCAGTAATTGATTAATTTTTGGAGACTGTGAACCAGCTTGAGAGATAAAAATGTCTGGGATTCTAGGCTTTAAAGGCCCCCATGCTTTCATGAGTTATACCCCTTGGAGCCCCACTGGGATCTCAGGGTGAAGATCAGAAAAATTCTCTTCTGTTTTCAATAAGGCAGGGGAAAAATAATAATTTTGAAATACAACCAGATCGTGCTGTTCTCCCCAGAAAGACCTGCTCTCTCAGAAAAATACTTTACCAGCACCTAACCAACATCAGTTTTTGCAGAGCCTGCTGACATTGGGAAAGGGAAATACCCCTCTTGATCCCCGCTGGCCTTCTTCCGGGACCTGACTAGGGGGAAGCAGGGAACTGAGAGGCACTTGTGAAAGTCACAGCCCAGGAGCCTGGGCCCATGGAAAGCTTGAGTCCTTATCACAGGACCAAAACATGGATGGTACACCTTACCACCACATCAACAGGGCTCCTGGGTAATAACAAGGAGTTACAGCTGTGAGAAGTGCCAGGCTCAGACTCTGTTTAAGAAGGAGCCTTTAGGGAAACCCAAAGACAACAGGTGAGACAAAAACAAGGATGATAAAGGAAATTGTAGATTCTAACACCTGCGACTGTTGGAAATGGTAAACACAACCTAACTCTTGACCAGTTAAACATAAAACCTCACGTTAAAGGTCTACTTCCCTCAGTTCCTTTTATCCAATGCATGATGCTTTCAACAAAAAAAAATACAAAGCAAAATAAAACCAAAAAACCAAGTTAGTAGAGACAATCTAAGCATTTTGTTTAACCAGACTCACCGATGGCAGAGATTTTGGAATTACCAGAGCAGGAATTTAAAATAATTATGATTAACATTCAAAGGATTCTAATGGAAAGAGTGGGGAACTTGCAAGAAGAGCTAGCTGAAGTGAGTGTGGAGATATAGAAACTCTAAAAAAGAATCAAAAGGAAATGCTAGATATTGAAAACACAGTAACAGAAATAAAGAATGCCTTTGATGAGCTCATTAGGAGACTGGACATGGGTGAAGAAAGAACAGGGAACCTGCAGACACGTCACTAGAAATTCCCCAGACTGAAAAGTAAAGACTAAAATAATGGAACAGGATATTCAAGAGCTATAAAGCAATTATGGAAGAAAAATATAAGCATAAAGGTAATACCATAATAAAAAAGGAACAAAAGAAATCATTGAGGTAATAATAACTGGTAATTTCCCCAAATTAATGAGAGATATCACTAAACCACAGATATAGGAAGCTCAAACATCCAGTAGGATAAATATCCAGTCTACACCTTAATGTAATAAATTAAAACGTCAGATAATCAAAGTAAAAGAGAAAAGAGAGAACGGGGAGAGCTTACCTATAGAGAAACAATAAGATTTACATCAGAGTTTTCTTCAGAAACCTAGCAAGTAATAAATAGTGGAGTTAAATGTTGAAAGAAAAAAATCATTAAACTAGAATCCCCTCAATTTTTTATTTGTTTGAAAAAAAGACTTTTGTCACCTACACTTTGAAGGATACCTTGACTGGATACAGAATTCATCAAAAGTAGACTTGTTTTGCAAGAAATGTTAAGTGAAATTTTTCAATGAGAAATTAGAAACTCAAGTATACATAAAGGAAAGAGCATTAGAGAAAGAATAAATGAACATAAAATACTTTATTTTTCTCATTCTTAATTGATCTTACAAATGAGTTTGTTTGTTTTTTAAATGTTTTTATTTATTTTTGAGAGAGACAAAGATACAGTGTGAGTGAGGGAGGGGCAGAGAGAGGGGGAAACACAGAATCCCAAGCAGGCTCCAGGCTCTGAGCTGTCAGCACAGAGCCCGACGCAGGGCTCGAACTCAAAAACTGTGAGATCGTGACCTGAGGTGAAGTCAGATGCTTAACCAACTGAGCCACCCAGGTGCCCCACAAATAAGTTTGTTTAAAAATAATATTGATGATGGGTTGAATGATTATAACTTGTGCATAAGTAAAATAAATGGCAGCAATGCAAGGAGGGACAGAAGAGAGGAGTTAAAAATACTCTAAGTTACCCGAACCACACATGAATTACACAGTGTTATTTGAAAGTGTACTTAAATTAGTTGTAAGCGTATATTGCAAACTTTAGGACAACCAGTAGAAAATTTTCAAAGGAAATATAGTTGATATGCTAAGAGAGAAAATGGAATCATAAAATGCCCAGTTAAAATCAGAGAAGGCGGAAAAAAGTATGGAAGACAAAAATATAAACAATGAACCAAAAAGCTGTGAATTAAGTAGAAAGATATTAATTCAACTGTACCAATAATCACTTTAAATATGAGTGATCTAGATACACACATTTAGAGACAGACTTTCAGAATGAATAATGTATAGCAGCAAACTGCGTGTTGTCTACAAGAAACCCATTTAACCATAAAGAAACAAATAGATTAAAAGTAAAGGTTTGAATAAAGATACACCATATTAAAACTAAATTTAAAAAAATATGGACTTATATTAATTTCAGACAAAGCAGACACCAGAACAAGGAACATTATTAGTGTTAAGGAGGAGTATTACATAATGAGAAAAGAGTCAGTTCTCCAAGAAGATATGACAATCCTAAATCTGTTGTGCCTGACAATGGAGAATTAAATGAGGCAACAAGTGTCTATTGATTGATGAATGGATAAAAAAGATTTGGTATACACACACACACACACACACACACACACACACACACGAATATTATTCATCCATAAAAAAGAATAAAATCTTCCCATTTGCCATGATATGGATGGCTTAATGCTAAGCAAAGTAAGCTGGTTAAAGTCAAATACTACATGATTTCACTCATATGTAGAATTTAAGAAACAAGCAAAGGAAAAAAAAGACAAATCAATGAATAGACTTTCTAAAAAAACGTTTGTTGAGAGGGAGAGAGTGCACACTATTTGGGGAGGAGCAGAGAGAGAGAGAAAGCCAAGCAGAGTCCGCACTGCCAGCACAGAGCCGGACGAGGATCTAGATCTCACCAGTTGGGAGATCATGATCTGAGCTGAAACCTAGACTCAGACACTTAACTGACTAAGCCACCCAGGCACCCCCCAGAAAACAGATTCTTAATTATAGAGAACAGACTGATGGTTACCAGAGGGGAGGTAAATGGAGGGATGGGTTAAACAGGTGATGGGGATTAAGGCGTGCACTTGTCATGATGAGCACAGGACAACATATGAAAGATTTGAATCACTATATTGTACAACTGAAACAAATACATAACACTGCATGTTAACAACTGGAATTAAAATAATAAATAGATGAATAAATGAGGCAAAAATCTATAGAACTGAAAGGAAAATTGATAAATACACTATTGTTGTTGGAGATAGCAGTACCCTACTATCAGTAATTAACAAATCCAGCCGACAGAAAATGATGACACATTGAACTGAGAGTACCATCAGTCATTTGGATATGATATTTATAGATTATCCTACGAGAGCAGAATATATATTCTCTTCAGGCTCTGAAGAGAGCTGACCAAGAAAGACCAGCTCTGAAGAGAGCTGACCAAGTTTTCTTGGACACTGACCAAGAAAAATCACAGTTTGGGCCAAAAAACTCATCTTAGCAAACCTGAAAGAATAGAAATCATACAAACTATGCTTTTAGACCACAATGAAATTAAACTAGAAGTCAATAAAAGAAATATCTAGAGAGTCTCCAGATATTTGGAGATTAAACATCACACTTGTAAATGACACGTGGATCAAAGAAGTCTCCAAATCAATTGGAAGTATTTTAAATGAAATGAAAATGCAATTCATCAAAATTTACGGATACAGCATAGTAGTGCTTAGAGGGAAACATATAGCATTAAAGGGATGTATTAGAAAATAAAAAATAAGTACAGTCAAGAATCAGAGTTTCTATTTTAGGAAACTGAAAAAGAAGAGCAAATTAAATCCAGTGTGACCAGAGGAAAAAAAAAATTCCCAATTTGATCTGTAGATTCAAGCAATTCCGATCAAAATCCCAGAAACTTATTTTGTGGTTAATAACAAACTGGTTCTCAAGTGTGTATGAAAAGGCAAAAGAACTAATACAGCCAACATGTCTGACAGTACTCAACTTAAGGATTTATTATAAAGCTTTGGTAATCAAGGCTGTACCGTACTGGTGAAAAAACAGACAAAGACATCCGTGGAACAGAATAGAGGACCCAGAAATGGACCCAAAAAACATATCAAGTTCTCTTTCACAAAGGAGCAAAAGCAATTCAAGAAGAAAATGATAATCCTTCCAACAAATAATGCTGTAACCACTGAATATTCACACGCAAAAAAAAAAAAATGTATACACAGACCTTATACCTTTCACAAAAATGAACTCAAAATCGATCATCCCTAAATGTAAAATGCAAAATTATAGAACTTCGAGAAGATAAAGTAAAAAAGAGAAAGAAAAAGAAAAAAGGTGACCTTGGGTTTGGCAATGAGATCTTAGACCAAATTTCCAAAGCATGAACCTTGAAAGAAAAAAATTGATGTTGTACTTGATTAAAATTAAAACTTCTCTGTGAAAGCCACTGTTAAGAGAATGAAAGACAAGTCAGACAGGGAGAAAATAATTGCCAAAAACTTATGAGTTAAAAGACGGTTATTCAAAATATACAAAGAACTCTAAAAACTCAATAAGAAAAATAGCCAGTTAAAAAACAGGCAAAAGGTTAGAACAGACACATTACCAAAGAAGTTGTGCCAATGGCAGATAAGTGTGAGAAAAGATGCTTAACATCATATGTCATTAGGGAAATAAAAATCAAAGTGACCATGAGATATGATTGTTATCATTGAAATGGTTAGAATCCAAAGACTGACAATACTGCATGCTGGGGAGGATGTGGGAGGAGGGACACTCATTCATTGCTGGCGGAAATGTAAAATGGCCATTTTGGAAGACAGTTGAGAAGTTTCTTACAAATCTAAGCCTAGTCTTAACTGGAACCAGCAATTGCACTTCAGGGCATTTATCCAAACGAGCTGAAAACTTATGCCGTAATAAATATCTTCCCCCAAAATACTTAGTGCAGCTACGCAAATAATTACCAAAAAATAGAATCAAGCAAAATGTCCTTCAGTAGGTGAACGGATAGACAATCTTTGGTATATTCCTGCAATGGAATACTCCTCAGCAATGAAAACAAGTTAACTTTTAAGGCAAAAAAGACTTGAAGGAAATTTAAATGTATGTTGCTAAGTGAAAGACGCTGGCCTGAAAAGGCTACATTCAGAATAACCACCTGTAGGACGTTCGGGAAAATGCAAGACTGGAAAGAAGGTAAAAAGGTGGGAGGTTGCCAGGCATTCAGGGACAGAGAATGTTCATGAATAGGGGGAGCACAGGGTATTTTTAGGGCAGTGGCAGTATTCTTTATGATACTGTAAGGATAGATGCATGATACGCATCCATCAAGACCCAAAGGACTGTCCAACACAAAGAGTGAACCCTAATTTCAACTAATAATGTGTCACATTTGGTTTATCACTTGTAACCAATGCACTACGCTAGTGCACAATACTAATCACAGGTGACATGGTAATTAAAAGAAATCAGCTCCATGACTAGTAGAACGCGCTGAATTGTTTTCATGGTATAACTCTGAAATTCAAGATACAATAACCAATTGATAGCATTCAGTAAACAACATGTTAGCTGTCCTTTTGATGTACTAATCACTTGAAAAAATTAACAGCAACCCCTCAAGATGTCTGGCTTACAACAAAAAGCGAGTTGGGAATAAGAATTTGGCTCAAATATTATTTCCTGCATCATCCCACCCTTAATGCTGTCTGCCAATTTGACTAATCACTTAACTAATTAAGATTTAGGAAAATTTTCCTGATTGCATTTAGTGAAAAATTTTTGGAACTTACACATTATCATACGTTTCGTGATCTGCTAGTATCACTGAAGAAAAGTTAGAATTAAGAAGAAAAGCTATTATTAATCTGCAAGGAAGTGCTACTGTGCCAATAACAATGTACCAACTTGCCTGTACACCCAAAAAGTCAACCTGTTCACTTCTCAAAATAGTAAAAATATTCACACACAGCTGTCAGCATAAACAAAACTGTGCTCTCTGTATCACATAGAGTGTATTTGTAAAAACTAAAACACAAGCATGGCTGAGTCTGTCTCCACACAGGTTTAAAAAGTTATCAGCTGTGTAAAGAATCAGCAGGGTGCAGAATGTTGGAAAAACTTGAAATAAAAATACACAGCTGAAGGACTGCAATGGAAACCACAACAACAACAACAAAAATCCTGAGATGTTTTCTAGCTGAAATTAAGTTGATTTTAAGATGTATCGTACTAACACTTTACTAAGCGTAATATACCCCTAAATACTGGGTGGGAAGGTTGGGCATAAAAGAAATTAGTCTATAGGTGATAAAATAGTAAAATATTGAAAAGTTCACTCAGAGTGGGCTTTTGGAGATAGACATTAAATACTCTGTGCATCACTGAAATCTCTATGGGCCCTCAAGTTCTACCTACTTTTCTTTATTATTAAAATTTTTTTAAATGTTTATTTATTTTTGAGAGAGAATGACCAGAGTGTAAGCAGGGGATAGGCAGAGAGAGAGGAAGACACAGAATCCAAAGCAGGCTCCAGGCTCTAAGCTGTCAGCGCAGAGGCCCGTGGGGGGCTCGAACTCATAAACTGCGAGATCATGACCTGAGCCGAAGTTGGACACTTAAAGGACTGAGCCACCCAGGCGCCACTCAAGTTCTACCTTCTAATAAAGAAGTCATAGATAGGGACTGATAGAATCCTCAAAAGTTAGTAGTCACAATCTGGCATCCCCTTAATACAAATTTATTATCTCTGATAAAGCTCAGGAATTTTTAAGAGGTGGTGAAGTAAAGACACCATTGGTCAACCAACAGCAAATATGGATATTGGCTCCATGCACATCTGTCTTCATTTAGCCATATAGCTTTGAGAAAGTCATTTGGACTTTCTGAGACTCAATCTATTTATCCCTAAGGTAGAGATAATTATACTTATTGTGATAATCAAATGAAATCATAAATGGTGTCTATTAATTATTAAACATTGACAAAAGCGCTTGGCATTGAATGAATAAATTTTCTTTTCTATTAATGGCCACATAGGGCAATTTTGGTTTGGGCTGTAATGTTTTTAAGGAAAAGTAATTTCAGGGCAGAGGAGGGAGTAATGAGTAGGTAGAATACAAGAGATTTTAGAATGGTGACGCTATCATGCATGATACTGTAATGGTAGATTCGTGATATTTGTTAAAACTTACAGAACTATACAACATTAGGAGGGAACCCTAATGTCAACTGCGAACTTTAGTTAATGAGGTATCCATATTGGTATATAAATTGTAACAAATGTCCTCATGCAAGGTATCATTCCTGGGAGAAATTGTGTGTGTTGGGCTGGAGGCGTAGTTTATGGGAACTCGCTGCACAATCTTTCTCTAAACCTTAAACTTCTCTAAAAACATTGCACTCACTTAAAAAACGTTAAAAGAGCAAGAATGCAAGGGGAAGTTGGGAGGTAGAAAGGAAGCGTAGGGGTGGTGGGGTGAAAGGAAGAGGCAAGCAGGTTTTGAAGCTGATGGAGGGACTTCTTAACCAAAGGGTTGAACAGTGGGACAGACAGTGGGGAACAAAAGGGAAAGCCAGAGAGGAAAGAGCGTATGTGAAAGAAAACGTGAATTAGAGGCAGGCAGAAAGGGGAAGCAGGGACAGGTGTAGTGCCACCTGGGTGTCACCCTGGGGTCTAGCACATAGCTTTATGAATGTGATCGCCATTTGTCTAAAGCCCCCGTCTAGCTAGTATAAAATAAAAGAGTTGGGACTGGAGCACACCTGTCCTGGAAGGTATTCATGGACTTTCCAAGGGATTCACTGGTTGAGGTGACTTTTCCCCAGTCATTCAGCCCCTACTCAGGCTCCTTCCTGATTAATGTCACATAGGGTTCCCTTTCCTCCTTTTCTGTATTGCCTTTCACAGTGGTGCTTCTCCAAATTTATCAAAGAGAGCTTGTCCCTTCCCCCTCCTAAATTCATTTCCTGGGGGTTGTTAACAAACCAGGGGCCAAATAAAAAGAATATTCGAGATACCGTGTTGGAGAATCTGCTTTTAATGGTCAGTCAAGTCACCACAAAATCATAAGCTTTCCAGTCTTCCCCTTGTCTCAAACATATATCTGTTAAAAAAAAATATTAGAAATGGAGTATTCCATCATTCTTGGGATGTTCTGAAATGAAATACTTTGTAGTATGAGAATACTGGGAATAATGGCAATTTTTGCTTAATGATCTCACCTCATCCATTCCCCAACTATTGGAAAAGGATGCCCTGTTCTTTGAACAGGAACCATCCAAATTTGGGGGTTTGAGGTTTATAAAACTTGGCAAGGCTCATTGTGAAAAAAATATAAAATTATTATTACCGAATTGTGTACAAAAGTGGCTATTAAGAATGAGAAATCCAATGTAGTATATTTGCCAAATTTGACAAATGTGACAAATACCACAAAAGTCAGAAAAATAACATTTTCTTAACCACCTGAATGAAAATATCTCTGATATTTTTCCCTCCATTTTTTGCTTGCATATATTTTGAGCATTTATTCACTTAACAATTGTTAAATTTGGTAATATTGCATTAGAAGGATAATCATTCTTTCCTCCATCGTGATTGATGGAAATTTTGATCTTAGTATTGATAACACACAAAATTTTCTGTTAGCTTTGCAACCTGTTATTGGTAATATCTGGTGACTATTCAGGATCATTGTCAGATGTGGAATAATCATTATAAGGTGCCTATATGAGCTGTAAGATCTGGAAGAATTTCCCAATACTATCTTGTTTCTCCCACGCTATCCACCAATTTGGGGTAGCAAATTTCATCAGATAAGTTCCTGTCGTGGTACTCTAAGTTCACATCATCTCACAATGAGGGGAGTATGCCTGAAAGATGTTCCTATATTAGGACAGTGAGGGTAATAAGTATACATGGTCGTGACGAACCTGAAAGTGAATAATATAAAAATATCCCATTAAACCCAAAATAAATGTATCCTCAACTCTCCTTTCCTTTCGTTACTTCTTCCAAAAAGCCTGAGGCCACTCCAGCACAGAGGGAATGAGGCAGGAAGGGAGGTTTAAGTGAAAAGAGGAGGCAGATAGGACTATCCTCCTTACTGTCACACATTTTATGAGAGTATAAGGACCACGTGAACACAGAGCTTGGGCCCATCCTAGGCCTGGTCTTGAGAGATCTCTGGGCAAATCCCTGATGTTTCTTCTTCTGTACCTTCACAGGAAATTTGCCTTTTTATTTAAGGGAAGAACAAACACCAAGCCAAAAGACAAAAAACAAAACAAACAAAAAAAAACAAAACAGTGTGTTTTAAGTATCACCAGTAAGAAATAAGGAACCCTATGAATTACTTGTTTTTTTCATATTTAAATATAAGCCATTGGGCTCCTGGACGGCTCAGTTGGTTAGGCATCATGATCATGATCAGATTTTGGCTCCTGGTTTGTGGGTTCACACCCCATGTCCGCCTCTGTGTTGACAGGGTGGAGCCTGCCTGGGATTCCCTCTCTTTCTCTCTCTTTCTCTCTCTTTCTCTCTCTTTCTCTCTCTTTCTCTCTCTTTCTCTCTCTTTCTCTCTCTCTCTCTCTCTCTCTCTATTTATCTCACTCTTCCCCCCACCTCTTGCTCTCACTCTTTCTCAAAAATAAGTAAACATTTAAAATATCATATATATATATATATATATATATATATATATATATACATACACATACACATATATATAAGTGCATTTTATCAACTTATTTCATTTTACAAAATGTTTAATCTTACCCACTTCATTAGAAAAAGTACAGTTATAGTCTAACTACCCAACCAGGTTTTTTTAGCAATAGTTTTTTTGTCTTCATTAAATGTAGAAGGAAAGTACAATTATGATGTTTTGGGATGTGGATTTTGTTATCTCATCTTTAAAATGTGATTTTTACTTAAATATCCTCACGTGCTAAGCATACATGCTAAACCACATTTACTGAAGGCACACCATATGTTACTTCATAAATAAATTATAATCTTAACTAGACAATATATTGGATTATAACAGGCTAAGGGATGAGAAACAAAAATTCTTATTTTTATAAATGAGTGTGATGCACATAAGTACATTAGATCACTATAATTTTTTGACCTTTTGTTCTCAGTCCTTGATATGAACTGTAAGCCATGTACCCGAATTGAAAAATCAATTCAGACTTTTTCTGGAGGCTGGATCAGACCAGTTGTTGATGAAACTAGACTTGCCTATTAGACTGTATCCGGCCAATTTTCCACAAATTGAAGGAGCTCAGTCTGCAGTTACAAAATTTGGATTGAAAAAGTTATTTAAACATAGGATAAAATAAAAACATTTAATCAAAAACATTAATATAGCAAAGATGTATTGAAGCACTTAACCCATGTTTAGATTTTTTCCAACTCTTTCTGAATCTCTTGAGGCACATTATGCAAAGTGCCTCATGAAGGCATAATTAATAATTGTTAAGGCTTCGTGAGGACTTTGTCTACTTATTTAAGTGAAGGCCTCTCAACAATAAATACAATGAGTTCAATATCATCAGTGTTTTGGCCCATCTCATTCATAAACAATAATTCATAAATAATATTCACGAATACATGAACTGATTGAAGTAAAAACAGCTCTACTTATCTCATGAGATTGATTCAAAAATTAAACTTTACTCTTCATTTAAGTCACTTTCCAAGTTTGCAATATATTTATTGTGTTAATTATATTAATACATCACTAATATCACTCATAACTCAATCCAGAAAAATTATTTTTGAACATTTAGAGCCTTATGGTCAGAGAAAATTTAATATAAAATTTTAATGTATACATATTTTTGTAGCAGATGTATGTTGTGTAATAAAAGACTTGAGAATAAAAATATATTACAAGAGGATAAAAATGTGGGGAAGGTAAGATAAAACAGAATTTGAGGGAGAAAATATAATACTATAGTTTTCCTAATAAAGAAGAGCCATGGATTCTTTTTAAATTTCTTTTAAATTTTTTTTCAGAGAGAGAGAGAATGTGAGAGAGTGGAGAGAGAGAGAGAGAAAAGGAAAGAGAATCTTAAGCAGGCTCCATGTTCAGCACAGAGCCTGATGTGGGGCTCAATCCCATGACCCTGGGATGATGACCTGAGCTGAAATCAATAGTCAGATGCTCAACCAACTGAGCCATCCAGGTGCCTTGAGCCATGAATTGTTTTAATTGAAATTATGGGTATTAAATTCTTAAGGCACTTGGAGTCTATTGGATACACGTAATTTATTTTTATTATGGTTAGAACACTTAACATGATATGTACCCTCTAAACAGATTTTTAAGTGTGTGAACAGCACATGTCTAGAAATTAGCTTGCCTAACTGGAACTTTATACTCAATTCTCAACTCTCATTTCCCCCTCCTCCCAGCCCCTGCAGACCTCATTCTACTCCCTGCTTTTAGGAGTTCAACTTTTTTAGATTCCACATAGAACTGGGATTATGCAGCGTTTGTCTTGGTTTGTCAAGATTTTTAGATGATCATTGAAAAAGGATACTTAAGTTTCAAGATAATTTTAAGGGCTAAACGTGAAAAATGTTTGAAGACTGCTGCTGTAAGTGCTATGAAGAACTTAGAAACTTAAAGTTTTTTCTTTAAAATAATTTTATTTTCAAGGGAACACATAACGTAAAAGTTAAATAATAATATTGTGACTATAATGAAAATTAGTCCTCCTCTCCCAGGGGTCAGCAAAGTATGTTCTGGCAGCTGTTTTTGTAAAATATAATTTTATTGGAACACAGCATCATTGGCCATTTGCTTCCTCATCGTCCAAGGTAGATTTCAAACTAGCACTAGCTTTCACTACTATAAGGACGGAGATGAATAGGTGCGTTAGACTGGTGCACAAACACTTCCATTTTGCTTAAATCCATATTTAATGTTATTTAAAAGTTCTTGTGACTATGTTAACAGCTTACACAATTCATCTCTTTCCTGTGCAATCTTTTGATTTTCCTAAAGTTAAAATTACTTTGATGTGTGCGAAGATAAAATGATATTAATATAAACCTCACATCGTAGAGCACTGGGCACTTTCAGTAGTATTTCATCCACGTGGCCCTAGTACAAGCACATAAAAGTATACAGATCTCATGTGTGCAGCTAGATACAACTTTACAAAATGGCACCACTATCCAGATCAAGATAGAGAACATTATTACCACCCCCAGAGTGTCTCTGTTTTCTCCCAGTCATTACAGTCCCAAAGGAAGTGCTACTATTATTTCCATTGTTTTCCTGTTTTTGAACTTGATATAAATGGAATCATGCAGCAGTTACTCTTTTGTGTCTCATTTTTCTCTGTCATGTCTGTGAGATACATTCATGTGGTTGTTTACAGGCCGTGGCAAATAATTATCATGCTTATTTTATAAGAAATTGCCAAACCATCTTCTCAAGTGGCTGTACCTCAGTGGTGAATGAGAGGTCCTGTTCCTCCACATCCTCACCAGCTGTTGGTGATGTCAGTGTTCTGGATTTTGGCCATTCCAGCAGGTGTATAGTAGTATCTCATTGTTTGAATTTGCGATTCCCTGATGACATGTAATGTAGAGCATTTTTTCATACGCTTATTCATAGGCTGCTGCTTTGGTGAAGTGTCTGTTCAGGCTTTCAGCACATTTCTTATTTGGGTTGTCTGTTTCCTTTATATTTTTGGATATATATATATATATATATATATATATATGTATATGTATATGTATATATATATATATATATATGGTTCTTTATATTTTATATATAGATGTTTCTTTATATTTTTGGATATATATATGGTTCTTTATATTTTTTGGATAATCATCTTTTATCAGGTGTGTCTTTTGCAGATATTTTCTCTCAGCCTGTGTCTTACTGTCTCACTCTCTTAACAGTGTCTTTTGCAGAGCACACGTTTTAAAGTCCAGTCTATTTCTTTAGTGGGTTGTGTTTTGGTGTTACCTCTAAAACCTCATCTCCTGTCCAAAATCATCTAGATTTTCTCCTGTGTTATTTTTTAGGAGTTGTGTAGTTTTGCCTTTTACATTTAGGTCTATGAGCCTTTTATTTTTTTAAGTTTATTTATTTATTCTGAGAGACAGAGCGAATGTGAGCAGGGGAAGGGCAGTGAGAAGTGGAGAGAGAGCATCTCAAACAGGCTCTGCACTGTCAGTGCTGAGCCCCACTCAGGGTTTATAGTCATAAAACTGTGAGATCATGGCCT
This sequence comes from Panthera onca, assembly GCF_046562875.1. Classification (NCBI taxonomy): domain Eukaryota; kingdom Metazoa; phylum Chordata; class Mammalia; order Carnivora; family Felidae; genus Panthera; species Panthera onca. Next base: position 14,836,934 of record NC_138345.1, on the reverse strand, counting down.
GAGCCAAAACCAACAGTCAGAGGCTATCTGACTGAGTCACCCCGATGACCCTAGGTCTACGAGCCATTTTAAGTTAATTTTTTTAAGTTTATTTATTTATTTTGGGGGGGGGGGACACACACACACATATGCAAGTGGGGGAGAGGCAAAGGGAGAAGGAGAGAGAGAATCCCAAGCAGGTTCCACACTGCCAGTGCGGAGCCCTGTGTGGGGTTTAACCCACAAACCTTGAGTTCAAAAAAGATTTTGACCTGAGCCAAAATCTAGAGCTGGATGCTTAACTGACTGAGCCACCCAGATGCCCCACTAAGTTAATTTTTGTGAAGGATGTAAGGAATGGGTCTAGTTTCTTTTTCCTTTTGCATGTGGATATCCCAAGTCATCTACCATCGTTTGTGGAAAAGACTTTGTTTTCTCAGTTTTATTGCCTTTGCTCCTTTGTCAAAACCTTCTGGCTCTTTTCAAGATTTTTCTTTTCTGTTCTATTCTCTTCCTTCTCTCTCTCTCTCTCTCTCCTTTTTTTTTTTTTTTTTTTTTTTTTTTTTTCTTTCAGCAGTGGAGCATACAATCCGGGCCTGATGTATCTCCATTTTTCTTTTTTTTACTTGTTTTGATTTTGTAGACACTTTTGATTATGTAACATGATAGCTTTCATGAATTTGAGAAAATTTTGGCCAGTATTCCTTCTGGAACTTCTTATGTTCCATTCCTTATTTCTTTCTTTTTAACATTCTATTTAAACACATATTAAATAATTATCTCATATGTGACTTGTGCTTCTTTTTTATTTTATACATTTCCTTTCTCTGTTCTTTCTGGGCTACAATTTGGAGTCTTTGACCTATCTTCAGTTCACCAACCTTCCTTTCTTTGTCTTATAGGCTATTAAATCTAATCACTAAATATGATTCTTGATATAAATCATGTTTTTCAGGTATAGGATTCCTACAGCATTCCTTTTTATGTATTTCACTTCCCTTTTGAAAATCTCTATATCTTAAAATTTTTTTTTAATGTTTATTTTTTAGAAAGGGAGACAAAGCATGAGTGGGGGAAGGGCAGAGAGAAAGGGAGACACAGAATCCGAAGCAAGCTCCAGGCTCCGAGCTGTCAGCACAGAGTCTGATACAGGGCTCGAACTCACAAACCACGAGATCATGACCTGAGCCAAAGTTGGGCGCTTCACTGACTGAGCCACCCAGGCTCCCCTCTCCATCTCTTCTTTTATGTACCCGAATATTTTAATCATAGTTGTATTTTAAAGTATATTTCCCATCACCTATGGGTTTCTTCTTTGCCTATTTTTTCTCTTAGTTTTTTTAGTAGTACATCAGTCTCCTAACTACTAACGTTTTATTGAATGCTATATAAGAGATTCATCCAAGTGGGGTCTGTCCTGGAATAATAGTGATTTTCCTCATAGTCACATATTAGTATGAGAGTAACCAAGCAGGCACATACACATATAGCTTTTGCTGTGATGATTTTTTTTCTGACTAGCCACCTTGTAGTAGACATTTAATATAATGTGGGCATAATTACACTCGAATTATTATCCATGGATAGTTATTTATATTACTCAGAAAGTCACCCAGTTTTGGGCCAGCAGAGGCTGCTTTCATTGCTGGTCTAGTGTTATAATTTGGTTCGGTCTGGTGACATGTAGACTAACTCAGTATTTAAGGCTCTTTCCCCACAAACTACCAGGATCCTCTATCCAGGTCAACAATGTACCCATTTATTTCTCTCACTCCTCTTTCTCTGCCTCTGTCATGCATGTGCGTGCACACATGTATCAATCAGAGTATAAGCAGGAGACAGAAACAATATGGGTTATCTTCGCATATCATTTAATATATATTATCATTAACTAGGTACTGGAGAATGGAAAAGGCAAATATTGACCACTTACTTCTCACTAAGTAGGAGCTGTGGGGCTAGGAGAGGAAAATAGATTCACTTGAAATTACTGTAAACAGACATCCTAGAAAGGAGCCCCATGGAGTTGACCTCTGGGAAGGGAGTGTCATGTGGCTGGTGCTGATGTTTCTGACAGAGGCCAGTGGTGCTGATTATCAGAACGCCGTACACCTGTAAAGAGTTGGAATTATTGGAACAAAATGCCGATCCAGAATAAAGAAATCATTTTGCTGGAATGATGATGAAAAGAATAGGAAATAAGAAGCAAAATAAGGAGAGATTCTCTTGTCCCTCTTCTAGCCTGCCTTTGTTCCTCCGGCAGCCCCCAAGGAATGGTCACCTGGAAAAGAAACAGTAACATTACATTTCTCCCACTCTGGGATGTACATTTATTTCACATTTAAACATACCTGAAATGGACACGAATCTTGGAATAGATGGCATGTCATTGCTAAAGTGGTAATGCTTTTCTTTCTTAATGTCATAAAAACTCGATGTTCCTCATGATCAATGATTTCTTCCAATTTATGAAAGATGGTATCCTTAAAAGCATAAAATGATTTCTATCATCAGAGTTTCTGCCCTAGTAAGGATTGTTTTCTCTTTCAAGCTCTCACATACCATCTGTTAAATAGTTCAGTTTTGTAGGAGTTCACTATTATTCTTTCCTGTTTATAGTTTCTGCATTATTTCCCCATGTTTTAAAACTTTCTCCTAGAACTGTGGTAACCTTCTTAGTTTTGGCTGAACCCTCTCTCAAAAGACATTATGACATCTCTTGCACTTTAGACAGTGAATGGTAATTCTGCAGTCACATTTATAGGCCCTTTTCGTGTCTTGGGGTTTGAGTTGTATGGCTATGAAAACTCCCTTAAAATTATTCTTCTCTGCTATTTTAATTTCAAATTCCCTCTTAATAGTATTTGTTACTCTTCACAGTTTGAAAGTTTTGCTTCAAGATTTATGGCAACCTTTCATTTATCCCTCAAAAGCACCAACACTGACTCTGTGTTAAAGTATAACTCATATAACTATTGGATCTTTCCAGAGAACATTGAAATGGTGTCTAGAACCTTATTTCTACTGTATAGAGTGCAACCAAAGTACTTTGTATATGTTTTGTTGTAAATTTTTATGCTCATAATATTTTATATGGCTCTGGAGTTCGACCTCTTCTCCTCATCTTGAGTTTGATTTGCAGATGTTTTAAATTCTTAGAAGAAATATTAACATGTAATTGGAGTTGGAGGAAAGGTCACACTTTTCATTTCTCTTTGTATTTGATGAAACATATCAATACACAGGAAGAGAAGACCACCTTATAACACTATAGGAGAAAAATGATTTTGCCCACCAAAATAAGGGGCTCTATATTATTTACTAGATAATGCATCTACTCAGCTATTTCTGTTAACAAACTGCACCAAAAATCATTATCTGAAAATCTGACTTAATTAGAAGAGCTTTTCTGCATAATTTCTATTTTCTAGGTTATTGCCAGTGACTTTAACCAAAGTTGTGCTGCTGTATGATATAGATAACCATTTATCCTCTAGATTTTATCACATTTCACCTGGTCTTTCATGGAAATTTCTCCATCCCCCACTGTCTAAACCCTAATCCTATGTTACGTATTTTAGGATTATTTTTTACAGAAGGACCCCATTTGAGGATACTGATATCTGTATCAGTTAATTACCATCTGCCAGAAAAAGATACCTCAAATTCAGTAGCACATAATCATCATTTATGTAATTCTTATGGACATAGGGATCGGTTGGGGTTTGGTTGATCCACATTGGCTCAAATAGATGGCCTTGGCTCCAAGATGGACATTGAGCCCAGGTCTGCTCTCTGTGTCTCTTACCCTCTTTGGACCAACATGTTCTTCTCATGGCAACGTCTGAAATATGAGAAGCTAAGCGCCTCTCCATGAACATGTTTCAAACCTATACTTGAATCATGCCTGCCAATATTTCATTGTCAAAACAAACTGAATGGTCAGAGACATACATTCTACCCACAATAGGAAGAGGTTGGGATGTATATTTGCTCAACAATAATTGCAACGATCCTAGTGGTTAACCATAGAGTAAACCTAAAAATCTCAGATAAAACTTCCATGTCAATTGATCTTTTAGTATTTCTTTCATCCTACAACTGTTGGTCACCTCTCTGGGAAATGCTAAGTAGAAAATGATCCTTGTCTTCCCGGAAAATAGATTTGTAGTATTTATACAGTTACAGACACACATGAATGCATGTAATGTAACTACGTATCTCCTTTCTGACCTTTGAAAATAGCTTTTTCTTGACAGAGAGTGCACGCTTAGAGAGAACCCAAGAGATTTCCCCCAAATCTGAGCTCTGGCTAGCATCTTTTAAAATCAGGTGACTTTATTTTGAAAGGCTTATAAAGAACAGACTCAGAAATATAAAGTGGGTTTCAAAAAAGCCACTGAGAACAGAGCACGATGCACAGCCAGACGCAACAGTTAATAGACCAGTTAGTAAAACCTTGTGTCAGACAGGCTAGCATCTTTGCATCAATAATCATATATTTGTTTTTATGTACAGGTGTTTCAGGCCTCTGTGCTTCCAATTATTTCTGTGAGTTCTGTCTCTCTGATAGGCACTCTCTGGATAATCCCTCTTCGCTCTTACTGTACGTCACTTAAACCAGAGACATTTACTTTGAGATTTGGTGGAGGGGGGTAGATAATTTTGTTCAGTAAAACAATTCTAGAAGGTAGAAACTTCCCGTCTTAAAGTTTTCTATGTACTAAATATTTCACCACCTTCACTTCCCACAAGGTGCCTGGACTGTGGTTACATAAGAGGTGGTAACTTTGAACTCTCCCTGTAGGCCCCAAAAGAGAAGAAATCATTGTGATTCTCCTGAGTGTCATTTGGAAACGCTCCCAAACTTCTTTCCACGTTGTGATAAATAATGTCAACCAATTCCCCAATCCAAATAAAGTATAATACTAAGACTTATTGGCTCTGTCAAAGAGTTGTCCAAACATTGAAACAGCCAGGAGGTCATTATGCTCCAAGGGCCTGATCTACAAATACATCTTTGGGGCTGATTTTCTTAGGAACAGAGAATAATCCATAGCACCCTGGACCAACGCGCTATACCTGGTGAGTCTGGGAGGCTTTTCTAATACCAGGAGTGGCCAACTTCAGTGTGCTTTTCCCGGGTGGGGGAGGATGGGAGGAGACAGGGTAGTGATGAATACTAGAAAGGGGACCAATTTACATGAAAACACAGCAACAATCTTTCTCTTTCCATATGTGCATGAATTAGAAAGTAGTCTGGTTGGTACTTCATCCCATGAGATCTATTCTCTGAAGTATGTGTCTACCTCCCATTAGCCTTGTATGAATGAGGCTTTTGTACTAATAATGAAGCTCAAAGAGGGAGACCTTTGCTACCTAATCCATAGGGGTATATTCTTCTCTTGATAAACCTGTAATTCATATCATAGCTAATGGGACTTCTAAACTGACATCAAAAAACCTGTCTGTCCCATTGAAAAAAGGTAAAGGTCTCTCCTGGCAGGCCTCATTATCATTCAAACTGATCTCTTCTCTCCTGCTTCCCTCTCAAAGGATGTGCCTCTCCCTTGAGGTACTTATAAGAAGGGAGAGCTTTGGAAATTGCCCATCTGGTAAATAGAACAGATTTCAATGCAGTTTACTCTGTGATTCTTAGTCTGTTTCTCTGGGATACCAATGAAAAGGTTTCAAACTCAGAAAAGACATTATTCTTTCAACAAAATGGGTTCACATTTACTCACAGAGCGTATGTTCTGCAAATGTGATACAGTGAAGGTTTTTCTGAAACCATAAAAGTTTATGAATTCTTTAGTTCTAATGAATAAAATCACACAAGCTATTCAGATCTCTCTGTGCATAGTGTAGCCCTTTTCTTTTTCTCCTACGTAGAATTTTTTAAGCTATTAAGAGAATGGAAGTAGGGAGTAGGAATCGAAACTGGTATGGAAAATGATTCTTTTTAAGACAACATTTTCCAGCATTTTCAATTTTTGACTGTAGCATTCATTCTGACATTTTGTGGAATGGCACCTTGCACTGTTGAGTGGGCCACGTTGTGTCTCCTTCGAGATGATGTCCTGCTCCTAAACACGAGCTATACATGCTGGACGTTTTTGCATTCCGCATAATAGTGCACCCCCTTAACACAATGTTCACTAAACCAAATGGAGTTATATGACCCGTGGTTTGTATTGTTAGCAACAAAGCTAAGCTGAACTACATTTCCCAGAATCCTCCTCATCATGTTTCCAAGTTAAAGATACAAAAGAGAAATTCACATTAAATTTGGAAGGTGAAAGGAAAGCAGTGGTCACCTCCTTCTATAGGTGATACTGCTAAGTAGTCTGAGAGCCTGACAGACAGACAGCTCTGGGATCCCAGCTTATCCTCACTCTCCCCCTGAACATGCAGTGACCCCCACATGTGCCACCAGATGCAGAAGCAACAGGCTTCTTCTGTATGTGGAAATGGACCTCCCCACAAGCCTCCCTGATGGCCCCACCCTAGAATCTGGACCTTCTTGCCTTCCCAGATTTCTTGGAAAACCCCCAATGGCCTCCTTGCACCAGCATTTCAGAGTCAATCCACAGTGGCCTCCTGGTCACCCAGCTTCTCCACATTTGTGCCTAGCCTTATTCATAAAACAGATCTCTTATTCTATGACACTCCTAGGAGCTTGGCTTCCCTGATTGAATCTTGGCACATGTGGCCTGTATATATTCATATAAAATGTGAGACCCCTGGCATTCTTTCGGAAAAGAAGATAAATGGTTCCAGTGCCTCGTAAGGTTTTTGTAACAGCCAAATCTGATTGACTCTGCAAATAATGCTGCTGCATTCATTTGACGTTGAAGTAATTGAGCCAAAGGGTAACTCTGTGAAAGAGGGGCACACCATGTAAATTTATAGTCAAACAAGGTCTTAGAATAGTCTCCTGGAAGGAAAAATAATTTTCTCTACTTACATTATTCCTAATATATAGGCATATCTTTAGCATGAAAAAATAGTAATTTCACCTTAATGTTACTTATTTAGATAATGCAACTTATAGCAAGTACTTAAAGGTGATACATTGTCACTTAAAATACATTCCCTAATTTTGTTAGTCTCTCCCATATTTTAATTAATGAACATATTACATCTTCTATTTTGTAAAAAGAGGAAAATAAGAAAACGTATTCTGGCCATTGAGTAAACTGGTATTCTGCCAGAGCTATATTATGCTTTTTTTTTAAGTTTATCATTTTGACAGAAAGGGAGAGAGAGAAAGAGGGAGAGACAGAGGGGGGAGAGAGAGAGAATTCCAAGCAGGCTCTGCACTGTCAGCACACAGACTGATACAGGGCTCAAACTCATGAACTTTGAGATCATGACCTGAGCCAAAACCAAGAGCCAGATACTTAACAGACTGATCCACCCAGGTACCTGCTAGGTTATGCTTTTTATAACTTGAATTATACATTTATCATATTGGAATATATTCTTTGTTTTATAATTAGAGAAAATGCTTTGAGAAAAATAGAAGTTGCAATGTGGAACAGAAATTAAACTTATCTAAGTTCTAAATAGTTCTAACAGTTATTTTTAGGCCCTCATTTAGATAGCATTGGTTATGTTTTACATGTCTAAGGTGTGTTGTTCTAATTCTCAAACAATTATATGGCTCTAGTGATAATAAACCCCTATGGTTGCATAGTCTTAAATTTGTTCTAAATTCTTTGGTCTCACATTTCTTAGCCCGAATTTGGCAAATTTTATAGGCTTTATCATAATTCTATTTTCACATCCTACAAGGCTGTAAGTTTCTACCTTAGTATTAGCACACTTCCATTTACAGGATTTTACCTGTCACAAAATGAAGTGACCCAATGTTACCACCTCACCCTAGGAATAAGGAAAACATTTACAGGAATACATCGGTATTTTACCATGTGTCCCGCACTCATCTGTCCCAAGTATCTGCAACTCATATAAAAGCCTTATGTTTGCTACATGGTTCTTTTTATTTTTGAAGATCTAAACAAACCGTAAAGTAGTATTTTAAGTCTGGAATTAAAGAGATAGAGAGAGAATGCTATCTGATTCTACTACCACGTGGAGTAGAGATAAATCTCAAGTTTTATTTAATAACAGAACCATTCCTTACCCTTAGCTGTAAGTGCTTATGGTACTACAAGAAAATAATAAAATATTGACTGAAAGGTAGTACTGAGGGTTCAAGCCAGAGAAGGATGTCTAAATGGATTGTCAGGACAGAGAACTGAAGACAGAAAGTGAAAACTGGGAGCAGGGACGGAAACTAAGAGGTAGGAGCGCCAAGAGGGTAAAATAGGTATTGTCTGATGGTAGTAAAAAAAAAATAAGGTGGAAAAGCCTGAAAGAATTCCAGAGACAGGGAGTTGTGCCTGATGCTGAACTTCCATACCCTGTCACTAACAGCTTTTGTGTGAGAGGGATGGACCCATTTAAAAGCACAACTAAAATAAAGCTGAGCATAGCTTTTGATTATTCTGAATCCACTCTCTGTGATTGATTGATGGGTCACTTATTTAGATAGAACTTTCTCCAACACGGTTTTTCTTTCTCCCCAGGTTTTAAAACTTTTTATTTGCATAATTTAAAAATTGTGGAGATGCCTGGGTGGCTCAGTAGGTTAAGTACCCAACCCCTAGTGGGGGTTCAGGTCACTATCTCATGGTTCATGGGTACCAGTCCTGCATCAGCCGCCTTGCTGATGGTGTAGAGTCTGCTTGGGATTCTGTCTCGCTTGTTCTCTGCCCCTCCCTTGCTTGCATGTGCCCATGGTCTCTCTCAAATAAACTTTCAAAAAAAAAAAGATTAAAAACAATTGTGCATTCCAGTAATTAAGATCCTTTGAATGAAAGAATGGGGCTCTAATTAAACTGCATTTTACAGCCTGCAGGACACCTTGGACCAGCTTGGTTTTTACTCTTGATTTCACTGTCCTCCCGCCCAGCTTCTTCCTTCACCACATGAAAGTTCTTTTCTTTCCCTGCCAGCCAGACAGGTAGAAGGGAGAGGCAGGGGTGGATTTTCTTGTCAGTGGTTCTGGATTCTTTGAGGCGCAAAGGGGCTAACACAGTCATTGAAACTGGGTCCAGGCTCTTGGCATCTTACAAAGTAAAACAAGAAGGCAATGGTTGTGGGACGGATAGTGCATATTAGCAGTGGACACCTCATCATAATCCACCTGCTTGCTTCTCCTGTTCAGTCATCTCTTTGGGAGGCAGTGGATTTTTCTCTTGCATTTCTGTCTTCTTCAATGTCGATTCACTGAACTTCTCAATCTCAGCCCTCCTGGGTTTGTCAGACGTGGTTGCAGAGCAAGCGGACCGAGGCATGGGAGAGAGCGACATCCATTCTGCGCTGTGGCCACTGCCGAGTGTTTCCAACCAAGTTTTTATTTACTTTTCCCTTATCCCCAATCTTTGGAAAGAATTATTGAGCGCTGTTATTCCAGTTTTGGATGTGAAATATACTAAGCATGACCCTGACCTGGGCAGCATGGTACTTGACTTTGCCTTATGAGTCTTCTGGCCCCCAACTGAGACTGTGAGATGGAGAATTCTCGGCCTTTGGTTTGGAATCACACTTCACTGTGGCCACAGCAGATAAGGATTGCCAGACCTCACAATGGCCTTGAATCTGTTTCCAGTTCCTCAGCCTGCTGATCCTGATATGCAGGACTCTGGCTGGGGATTCTGGAAGGCTGGCCAAAGTGCTCTATAGCCTATGTAAAGTTGACTGTACTGTTCTGCTTAATAATGTAATTTAACTGTATTTTGGAAAATAGAATTACTCCTCCAAGCAAACAGGAATAAGTACCCATCACAGACTATTGAAATGCTTATCACAGGACGAGGAAGTACCTCCGCCTTGTGCCTCCTGAGTCTAATGCTGAGAGCACAGTGCTACAAAGACACACACACACACACACACACACACACACGGCATCAACAATACAAAGGATGGAGGCAAAGAGGGACAGGAGGTGTCAGAAAGGATAATAAGAAAGAAGTACTTAAATGGAGACTGAACCCAAGAAAGAGACTGGGAAAACCAGGAGGAAGTCCTGTCTCTCTGTTCAGAAAGGCACTATTTATACTAAAGGTCTGGTCCTAGTTCAGTAATTTTTCGACTTTGATGACCAAAGTGGGTAATTGAGACCTCAAGTAGAAAAACACACCCCTGGTTGCCATTACCCCCTTTTGCCTGAATTATCTGGACCTTTCCTTTTCCACACAGTCTTGTGCGGTATGTTCTGGGAGAGAAATAGCAAGAGAGAAATACCCACCATTTCGCGGGGACTTCTTACCCAGCTAGTGCAAAGACAATGGCAAAATGAAAGGGAGGACCTGAAGGAAGGAGCGCAGCAAACTTGTGCAATGAAAACAATGCACAAATGATTTAATACTCAGTAGAGAAAACCTTGGGAATTTACTTGTGGGTGTTTTTTTTAATGGGATACCAGTCAGGAATAAAAATGATACTTCCCCCACAACTTCCCCCACAAGTGCATACAGAGATTAGCTAAACTTGAATCAAAGCTGTAGACACAGGAAAAAAGAGTCTTTTGATGAGACGTGGGGGCGACTTCTTAGACCTAACTGTGGCGCCCATCAACAGGGCAACCAGGGGAACCCACAACTTCTCTGTGCTTGATGTGAGGGAAAGGTGAGGGAAAAAAGAGGAAATGCCCAATCTGTGATTCATGACAGTTCTGTGTGCAAGGTACTGTTTTTGTAAAATTTTTTATGGGAGTAAAAAGAAATCTTGGCAAACATCAAAGAGCAAGGAACTCTCATCATCCATGATCCAAATATTAGAAATCTAAGCATTTTCCATTTTGGCCAATCGGAGGATACCTTTGGCCCGGCAAGGATCCAACAGAGATGCAAACATCATCTGAGAGTAAATAGATGGAGAGAGAAGAATCAAGGGATGGTAGGTCGATGGCATTGGAAGACCTGTCATTCTTTGCAACTTCTATTGATATACAGCAGCTGTATTGATACACACAGGCGCACTTAATAAAATAACAATAACATACAAAATTGTCTGTTTATTCTTTGTTGAGGTTTTCTTTGCACATAACATTTTCACTGACTTTATTTGAGCCTGTGAGGAGAATCAAATTATGCTTATTAAAAATATGTGTATTTCTGGAGGGATATGCATTCCTATAACCTTCATTATGATGCTCTTAATTAACCAATATGCCTCATAATAAAGTATCTAGCTGTCACCAAAATCAACACTTTTCAGTTATTAATAGATTAAGGAAAGAATGTTAATTTCTTCAAGCTCCATTTCATTTGGTCTCATTACTTCAGGAGCCAGATGGTTACAGGGCTGGACCTGTCAACAGTTACTGTGAGAAAGAATACATTCAGAAACACCCAACTGAAGTATGAATAACAGCTGAAAAATGAATTCTGGGATAGCTGTGCACAATGCAGAAAGCGGGGCAGAAAGTTATTCTGCTGAGAAATACAGAAAATTATGAATCAGGTCTATTTTAATTGATGGCTTTTTTTCCCCTGAACACCCTCTCCTTACCTGCTCCCCCCCACCCCATTCAATTTTCTCCCCCCCAAATAACAGCCCCACAGCTCCAGCTGTGCTGTGAAGCAGCTCTCCATTTTTCAGGTGTCTGATGATTTCTCTTGTCCCTCGTGCTGCTGGGATTTGACAGCTCTCCTACACTGTTGGTTGATTGATGATGTCAACTTGGAAAAGACAGTTCCACCCGCAGCCAATTTTGTCAAGATGTTTTCTTCTTTGATTTTAAAAATTCTTTCTGAGTGCTTCAAAAGGAAACCGCCCTGAAGGTCACCTCCAGCTTGGCTCCTCGGTCTGGTCTGTGGCTGACTGTGTTGTAGGATGTAAAATGAATGAGGTAGTTGCTTAGACTGTGGTACCTGTTGGGTGAAACAATGTCTAGGTTTGCCGACAACTTTAAGGTTCTGTCGCTCGGTAATTCAACTGGGTGATGGTCCGTGTTCAAAGCCAGGAGACAGGATGTTGGACTCTGAGACCATACTTGGGGTGAAGTGTCTGTGCTTTGGAGCAAGTCGTTTGCTCAGAGTACACCACAGTCTCTGTTACTGGCCAAAGAGGATCAATATTTTTTCCTTGTGAAATTTTTTGTGATGTTCAAGTGTGAAGTGTTATGCAGCTCGCATATCTGTGCCACAGTAACTCACGTGGTACTGTTTTGTATTTCTAGTCCTTCTTAACCACAGATGTGTCCCGGCACCTGCCCCCTGGTGGACCTGAAGCCATTTGCAACCTGCTTGCTTGCTTGCTTGCTTTATTTATTTATTTATTCATTCATTCATTCATTCATTCATTCATTCATTCATTTAAGGAGAGATTCAAGTGGCACAGATTTGCTCATTTCTGGTCATTAGTACCTCTAAGCCTTGAGACTGGAAATTTTAGCCTTATAGAGCTTGAGGGAGTCCTAAAGCTTTCTTGTCCAAAACTTGCACTTTATATGAGCAAACTGAGAAAGACCCATGTAAGCCCCAGATGAATTCAGAGCTGACCCTAGGCTATGAATCTTATTAAATTAAAACGGTTACATCTCATTGTAGATCCTAATCTATGACATTCACTTAGCTATGCTTTTATTGATTATTTTTTGAGAACCTACTATGTCCTAGGTACTACCATAGCCATGAGGGGATACCTGATGAGTAAGCATATCACCCATTGGTTATTTCCAGCAACCTTTTCAACTTCTATAGAAAAGTAACTTTAGAAATTAACTTACCCTCAGGCAATTGTTTCATTCTTAACAACAACTTAATAAAAGGGTGCTTAATTAAAGATAAGAGTATATTACTTTTAGGATATATTTTCCTCTATATAATGAAAAAAAAAATCCCATTCTGTGACTCTTTTACCCAGGCTGATGATCTGAACTTTAAAAGGGCGGGGGTGGGGGGGAGGCGGCGGGGAGAATCTAGTTGAACTGTCCAAAGGAAAGAAATTCTAGGAGATCTGAAGAGGAACATTTGCTGTCCATGAACTGCTTAACACTTCTCTCTGAAAGGCACCAGACTCTTCAGTCAGCTCTGTTTCTCTTGAAAGTTTCTCTCCTTCTCCCCAAATTGATTGAGAACCAATCTGCTAAGAAAATACAAAGGTGTGAGCAGAGGATACTTGGTTCTAAATGAATGGTAGGCAAACTTACTGCAAAATAACCTCAGAGGAAACTGTCAATGGGACACATTATTTTTCTCCTTGAATTCAAAATGATAATAGGTATCTTTGAGTATGGTACAGTAAGGTATATGCCTCCAGGTAAAATGATTGGCTTAACTGCGTAGAACAATGCCAAAATGAAACTTCACGCTTAATTCTAGGCATTAGAATTAAACACATAGTCAATAATCATGGTACAAGACAGTCCTCTTTCTAGTCTTCCTTCTGGGCCAGCTGTATTTATCCTGAGAACTCTAGTGGCTCATCACTGGTGTAGACTAAGAACACCACTGGCAGACTAAGAACACCACTTGTTTGGGTAACAAGGAAGGCAGGCATGTCAGGACCTGGAAATGTTTATTTGTATAAGAATTGAGTACCCTCTTGGGAGAGATCCCATCTTAATGGTGGAGTGATCCTTGCATATTAAGTTTGGCTCCGTAAAGCGTCTCAGCCATTGGAGAGCAGGGTAACTCTTAATAGAGTACATTGTCACCGGTGTTTTCCCAAGCCAGTTCACCCACCTGCATGTCCATGAGACCTGGAAGGGGGAGCACTAATAGAATAAACTGAACAAGCCATTTTCTCACAAGCTTGTTGCAGTCATTGGAAATCCAAAGCATCTTGGATGACAATGAAAGTGAGGCTTTCTGTTCCTTTGGGCATTGGGTATTTGACAGACACTGGGCTCCAGCTCATGATTCCAGCCATGACTCCAGTTTCAATGAGAGCTGGGGTCTGTGCTGTTTTTGATGTTTGCTTGTTTGTTGTGGTTTTTGACACTATCCATCACCCATAGCCTCAGCCGCAGCCAGAGGCAGTGCCTGGTGGTGTTGGATGCTGGAACAAGGGATGACATAGTCTCAGACTTTCTTCGGCAGGGACCATCCGCAAGAGCAGGAACAAGGGCTCAGCTGCCAGATCACCAAAGAGGATCCGAGGAGGAAAAGAGAGTGGGAGGCACCTCTCCCTAGCTCAAGGGATTTGTTTGGGAGGACACAATAACAGATCCCTTGGGGTTCCTACAAATCGCTGGGGGAAGAAAGTGGAGACTTGGAAGAGAATAAAACGTGTTCCAGAAGTTTCATTGTTGGGGAAATAATGCCCAGGAAATACTATGAAGTGGCCCCATTTTATACTTAGAATGCTGTGACCTGGAAATTAAAACAAACAAAAATCTTCAAGAGACAGTAGAGTAGTCCTTATAAAAAACAAAGGAGAGCCACGATTTCTATATTTAGTCTTTGTTATGCTTCTAACTACCAGACACTGGAAAGGCCACTCTGTTTTTCAATTCACCATGTTAGAATGTTATAATTGGGTATTATTCAGGAACCATCTTTTAAAGTCCTATAGCTATAGCTATTTATTCTCTACTGTTTAGAAAGAGGCTTAACCTTCCCCTCAGCTTGACTAAGCTTGGGACAGCTTTCTTCCTGACTATAAGCCCCTGACCTCCCTTTACTTTGGCATTTACTTTAGAAACATTACAATTGTAAATTCTTTATCTACCCCTTTGAGGTATAAATCTCTCGACCTCTAGCAACTTTTAATCCGGGAACATCTTTCTCAAAGACCTGAGAGCCATCCTTTTGAGATGGAATCCTCAAGAATGATGGCACCCCATGTTGCAGCATCTGATGTCCATAAGCACCAATTAAAAAATCCTGGTGGCCTAATCTCTCCACTAACATTCTCTGGTATTTTTTCCCTAGCTTATCCCAGTGCTTAAAGATCTTCCATCTTTAGTTGAGTGGAATTCTGTGTATTTTCTCTCCCCTATTGCAGTAGTCTGGAATAAAGTATTGCTTTTTAAATTCTGTCCAGGGCAATTTTTCTTTGATACCCCCTGTAGGCCAGATTCTTTTCTCTGTTGTTTAGACTAATCCTGGCCAGGGGCAGGAGGGATTTTACCTGGTGTAAGAGCCTCTTGTTGCTGTTCTCACTCTGATATAAACAAACTTCCATCTGGTTGCTAAGCTCCAACCTGACCCTCATTCCCCTTGAGATGTCCTGTTTTTATAAGACAGATTTGAGCTTGGTCGGTGTTTCTCAATTTTTCTTTCTGGGAAACTGCCTGGTTTTTGCCTCATGTCCTGACTGTCCCCCTGTCCTGATGTGTATCAGCTCTACATTGTTCTCTTCCTTTCTGTGGACACTTCAAAGCTTGTTATATCAGCTTGGGTTCCATGTTGCCTGCCTGGACTGAAACTGGGCATAATGTTGAGACCCTCTGGAAGCAATGTTTAACATTTAAGGTGGTAAAGATGCCTTGGGCATTTGCAACCAGGTTACTTCTCCCTGGCTCTCCTTGTCTTGATTCAGTGAATTAGTCTAATTAGTCTAACTCCAAATCCTTGCTCCTGCCTATGTGGCTTATTTTATCGTGATTTAGTGAAATTTTCTCTCTTGACTTCTGAAGTTTTTGAAAAGGAAAATTAAGTGGCCTCTGGGTCAGACTTTAAAAGGTAGATTGGGGCATCTGACTGGTTTAGTCAGTAGAGCATGTGACTCTTGATTTCAGAGTCATGAGTTCAAGCCCCATGTTGGGTGTAGAGCCTACTAAAAAAGTAAAACAAAATAAAAATAAAGAAGGTAGATGATGAATATTTATTACTATAATCATTTTAACATCCTATGGAGGAGATATATTGCTGCCCTCAATTTAGAGATGAGTAAACCAAGGCTCAGAAAATTTTAAGCTTGTTCAAAGACATGGAACCAGGGCACAACAATATTGTTGAATTTTTTTAAGTGCTATTTTTTTTTTAACTGGAATCCTCCTGCTTCTAAATCTTGTGCTCTTTCTTCCGTACCATGCTTAATTCCTTCTGGTTGTAAACAGTATTAATGAAATACCTTCACAAAGTTTTCAGGGAACGAATGTAAAATTCAATTCAGCAATTTAAGGTATTATTTTCAGTGGAAATTGACTAAAATTATAGAGCATTATAATATATATATAATATACGTTATAACATATAATTATATATGCCACACATATTTATAAGTTCCACCTGAATACTTTGGGAATCACTAAAAACTGGTTTTGGTGAGTCCTTTAGTAAATATTTTAGAATTTGTGCGTGTGCTTTTTTATACATATACGTCTTGTTTTCACGGGAGGTATTTTTCCTTAGCATCTGCTTCTCTCGCCCCATCTCATGTATTCTCCCACACAGTTTACTCATACTGTATTATGTCTTTGTATTAAATATCTTTGCTTTCTATTGAGCTCTTTTCTAGGATTCTACCATCATATCAGTTGCCTTTAAAATCCCAAGATGAGCAGTATTGTGCTTTTTGGTTTATGTAAATCTGAGAAATTTGGGGCAATAAAGGAACATGGTCTTGTGTTTCCTGAGTGCCTTGTAGTTTCCTGGCATGATGGGCTTCTTCCCTAGGGCCTGTTGGTCAGCTCTCAGAAATCTAGCCATTGGGCCATAGGTTTTAGGGCACTGCTTCCTTCCTCCCTCTAAAGTATGAGGATCAAGGATACATTACTGCCCTCTGTTCACAGTTCACTTGAAACACTGCTCCCTAACTCACTTTCAGGCAGGAACGACACCGGCTAGATCACCTTAAGATGATGTATTAGTTTCCTATTGTCACTATAACAGATTGTCACAAACTTAGTGGCTTACAAGAACACAGATTTTTTATTTTACAGTTCTAGAGGTCAGAAATCCAAAATCATTTTCACTGGGCTAAAATGAAGATGTCAGTAAACTTTCGTTCCCTCTGGAGAGGCCAGCAGAGAGTTCTGGTTTTGGTTTTTGTTGTTGTTGTTGTTGTCGTTGTTGGGTTTTTTTGTTATTTGTTTATTTTTTGCCTTTTCAAGTTTCTAGAGATCACCCAAGTTTCTTGGCTCATGGCCACTTCATTTATCATCAAAGCCACTAATAGAGTATATTCTCTCCTTTCTGACCTCTGTTTCTGTCCTTTATCCTCTCTCTCTCTCTCTCTCTCTCTCTCTCTCTCTCTCTCTCTCTCTTTCTCTTTCTCTGACTCTTATAATGCCACCTTTTTATAATGATCCGCGTGGTTATATTGTGCTCTTCAGGATAATCTGGAATAACGTCTCCATCTCAAGATCCTTAACTGAATCACTGTTAACAACTTCCTTTTACCATATAAGGCAACATATTCATAGGTCCTAAGGATTAGGATATGGACATTATTGGGGAACTATTTTCAGCCTACAGCAAATGGTTTCTCCTTTTTTTTTTAAAGTTACTTATTTATTTATTTTGAGAGAGAACGAGCATGCAAGCAAGGAAAGGGCAGAGAGAGGCCGGGTGGCCGGGGGGGGGGGGGGGGGGGGGGGGGGGGGGGGGGAAGAATCCCAAGCAGGCTCTGTCAGTGATGTCAGTGTAGAGTCTGACTCAGGGCTCAATTCCAAGTGCAGTGAGGTCATGACTTGAGCCAAAATCAAAAGTCGGATGCTTAACCAACTGAGCCACCCAGGTGCCCCAAGGGTTTCTCCTTTCTAATGTTGATGGCAAAACTGGTAGAATAAAATAGCCTAACCTATTTTTCTTTCTTTCTCTTCCTCTTTCTCTCCTTACTTCTTTCTTTCCTCCTTTCCTTCATATGCTCCCTCCTTTCCCCCTCCCTCCCTCTTTCTTTCAACTTTAGATCTAATCCTACTAGAAAGAGTGGACTTCAGGGTGTTGGAAAGATTAAATGGAACGATGAACTATAAACTTTGAGCCCTAGTTCTAAGTCTCCCATGGTTATTAAAGAATCAGAAACATTACTCTTTGTTTTTCTCTTTCCCTTAATTTATTACATGGCATTATTTTCTAGCTTTCTTTTTATCAAATTCTGGCTGGATTCCTCAAACAATTCCTCAAAAAAATTTTTGACAGTTGAACACATTCTTTCTTAAATTTTAACATGTCTTAGGGGATAATCATTAGTTTTCAAAAGCTTATACAATAACTCCAGCTGTATGCATTTACCAGATTACTTGTTCCAATTCTTTTCTGGAAACAAATACGCCATAAGGCCAATGCACTTCTAACAACCTGGATCATCTGGAACTTTAAAATCAGAGAAAGAGCTGTTCCCATCGGTCCTAATAAGCAGATGAAAAATAGAATTCTCCAAAGGTCTTTACCTACATACATTTTAAAATTTCTCATGTCAAAAGAAACCTCTTCTGCCTTTAATATAAACAAGGGACAAAATTAAATGCAAAAGAGTCTGCTAATGCAAGATTGAGATTCTCAGAGGAACATCAATTTTCCCACATTCCACACATTCTGAATATTAAGGTATCACATTTAATACAGTAGCTAGTTCTGAATACCACAGTATTTGAAGTATAATGGATACAAATGAAAGGAAAGGCAGCCAGTCTTACTTTTTTTAGTATGTATGACCAAAAGAGTCAATTCTTGATTATTCAGTCTAATCATTGAGTGTTAGTATGATCTTTGTCTCTCTTGCTTTCCCTTTCCTTTTCTGCTGTCCCTTCCACTAAAGGACCCTTAAGCTCAGGGAAAAGAAAGAAAATAAGAGTAGGCAATTTGGTTTCCACTTCTTTGTTCAATTACTGGTTTGGGAAATGTGGACGCAGGGCCAGGTTGAAATAATCATTAATCAGGAAATATTACCCATATCTTGTCCCTTGAGTAATTTGCCATAAAAAATTTGGATCTTAGGCTTTCACTCTTAAATGGTTCCTTAAAATGGTCCACAAACAGACATCTAATATAATTTCCTCTAAAACCATTCGAATTTTTAAAACTTTTATTTTATTTTATTTTATTTTTAATTTCAAGGAAATGTTTTTGTAAACAGGAAATAGGATAGAGGCAAACTCAATGGGCCATTTACCAGAAGTGGAAACAAGCACATGCCAGATGAAGTAATTCATACACTCTGACTTTACCACACTTCCCAGGTTTTAAGAAATACAGAGAGAATTTGCAACAAAGATGCTGTGGAATATCAAGAGCAACACTCTGTATTTATACAGCACCTTTCTTCCAGAGAGTTCAGAGTGCTTTATAAACAGTATCTCATTAATCTTCACAACCTCCCTATATGGAAGGCAGTTTCAGCTATCATTACTCACATCTTTATCAACAAGGAAACAGTTGCCTGCAGAGTGGCTAAGCACCTTGTCCAAGGTCACCGAGGGAGTGAGTGGCAAAGCCAAGAAGAAAACTCAAGGCTTTGACCTTCCAGTTTAGTATTCTCTCCAAGAGGCTCCAGTGAAGGAAGAGCAGCTTCTAACATGCATATTCATAAGTCTCCCAAAAAAATATCTAGCATTTCTCAATATTTTCATCAGCCCAACTTTGATACTAATTGGTGCCATTTGATATAAAAATCCAATGGTTGTCGTAATGGGGAAATATTCAAACCATACTGAGATAGCCCACAGGTCTCAGTCTCTAAGCTTCCTGAATCACCTAGATACTAGCAGTCGAATACCTCATTGGACCGATCAGGTAACAGAGCACTGAGGAGCACACAGTGGCCACACAGGATATGAAGACCCTGCTTGAAATGACTAAGCTTTCAGTCTCCTTCCCAAAAATAGGTGGTAATGCCTGTTCGAGTAAATTGTCACTAGTTAGTTCGATAAATATTTCTTTATTATTTGTCATTTAGTGTGTGGTAAGCAGAAGCTAAGGCTGCATACCTGTTCTCAGGTAGCTTATTATCTAGTGGAAAAGTATGGAAATGAGTACACACAGTGTCATAGAGAGGATGATGGCTAATCTTGTCTGGGGCCATTAGAGCAGACTCCAACTCCCAAAGCTCTTGTCCAACCATGCCATTAGATTCAATCATAGTATCTCCTTTTCCTGGACCTCTCATCCACTCCTCCTTGCATGGCAGACATGTTTTAGTCTTCAGGTAACAGGTTAACTGCATCTCCTCAGAGAGGTTTTCCTGACCCTTCCAACAGGTTTCCCCTGGTTGTTGTCAGTCACATAACTCCATTTTTCTTTACAGCGTTCATCTCAGTTGGTGTAGTTGACCTGTTTGTTAACCAGTTTATAATCTGCCTTGCTCTCTAAACTGTAAGCTCCATGGAAAGCAGGAACATTGATTATTTAATAGTGTGCACACAGGGAATATAGGTAATCTGAAAGTGGCATTAGATGTCTGTGGATTTAACAATGTGCAAGTTATTGATTATTTTGTCAAATGTGAATTTTTTTGTGGAGCAGTAGGAGTTGAATAAGCCAAATTAATGAGTTATAACTATTTTTATAGAAGTATAGTGTGTAAAGAAAAGACATCAGGGCTAGGATTGCATAGGAAGATATAGGATCGCAGGGAGTATGTGTATGTTCATGTGTGTATGTGTCTGTGTGTATGAATTTATCTGCCGGGGGACTGAAAAATACAGGGTAAGAGAGGCAGAGCTGATGGAATGTGGTATCAGTGAAACATGAGAATATGGAGAAATTAGTCTTGGGCATAACAAAGAACAGCATCTGTGAGACGCACAGATGAATATAGATGTGACAAATTATTTTTACAGCGAACATTTCCTCAGTACTCACTAACTGGTAGGCACTAACTAAGGGCTCTCATACTTGAAAATAAGTACCTTTATTTTCATCCATTTATACCTGAGGAAACCACAGATTAGAGGGTGACATAATTGCCAAAGGTCACACACATAAACAGTAGTATGAACAGGCTTGGCTGCTACCGTGACCCAGGTCGAAATCACACTGCTAAATTACCTCTCATATGCATACGTCAATGGAGGCAGTTTCTAAGTTGAAAGCATTGAATCCTGATCATCTTTAATTTCCCTGGGAAGAAAGAGATCATTTTTGAAAGTGTGTGTGTGTGTGTGTGTGTGTGTGTATACATGTATACATATATACATATACATATACATATACACATATATGTGTATATATATATATATGGGAGGGTATATATGTGTGTGTGTGTGTGTGTGTGTGTGTGTGTGTGTGTGTATGTCTATATATATATATATCTACACACATGGGAGGGTACAGGGGCAATATGGTATTGAAGAACTTGAGAAAAATTGGTAAAGGTTTAGAATAATGATCATGGGATCGGCATGAGGCTTTGGGTACCAGTACTTGTGTGTTTCCAGTATCTCCAATCTTCTCAGCTTCATGAGCAGCCTCAGTATTGGAAAGACTAGGAGAATAGTTAGATTGACCCAAGATAGGACAGGGGTTTGTTGCCAAACAGCCTTTGTTTGGCAACAGCCTTTGTTGCCAAAGGCTAAGAGAGAAAAATGATGGATAGTGCTAGTAAGGAGGTGAACAAATTGGTTAACTATGAGATCTAGACTAGATAGGTAAGTATGTGAACCCAGGAAGAGACTTTTATTGCTTAGGCACAGAAAACAAAAGTCGAAGAATTGGAAAACAATAAGATCAGAAAGGGAATAAGGTACCTGGAAAAAAAAATAAAAGATCTGGTTTAATAATTTTAGGAATATACAAAAAGTGAAAGATGACAAGACCCAGGGGAGGCTCTTGAAACTGAATTAGGATGGAGATCTCAAAATTATCCAACATAGCATTACCCAGAGAAACTGGATTCTAAGACAAGGGCTTCCTGGTGTGCAAACATAAGTCATGTGGATGTAAAGTGTGGTTTTCTGGTACAGAGGACATTCTTTGTTTCTGATGTGCCTGAATGTTCCCTGGAATCCCACAAAGGAAGCTACCTGCCTTTTCTTGGTTTGTGGTTTGATAATGTTAACTAGGAAGAAGCGCTTTGTCTTTATCTCTCACACTAGTTGGCATTCTCTTAAAACAATCTACAATTTCTGCCAAAATATGTTCAGGAAATATGAGCTACTGCAGCTTGTGACCCCTTTAGATAACCACAAACTGAATCATGGAATACAGTTCAGCTGAGTAATAAAATATAATCGGATTGGCAGGCGGCATCAGACTCGGCCATGCCCGTACAGACCTTCTTTTAACCCAGTTTAACAAGTTGCTCTCCACAAGTTATTTATTCCCCCTGTCAACATTCCTATTGTGGAAATGATAGCCATCAAATCTCTTTTAGATCCTAATCCTATTCTTTTCTCTTCTGCCTCAGGTAGCGAAAAGCCTCATATAAACAATATCCTTTGAGTCAACCAAGTGATTTGTTTCACATTGATCACTTGAAGGAATAGCTATCAGTTAAAAAATAGTAATAATAAATGTAATATCCTCATCATTAGCCATGTAGTAAATTCAGAATAAATACCTGCAACCAAAATTACTTTGAAATCTTATGATGCTTGCAATAGTGTAGGTGGCTGTCCAACCAGCAGTAATCTGCCATCTCACTCCAAACGTCAGTCCTAGTAGAACATCGCTACAAGGTACTGCTAGACTGAATTTCACATCATTCTAAAGCCCATTCTTAACAGAGACTCATGCTAAAAGGGCCAAATGAGGTTGGTGGGTAGGTAGAGATGATCTTCCAACTGAATCCCATATTTAATAGCAATTAAAAATTTAAGTATTGAATGCACAGATTAAAAAATGATAAGTCATAGAAAATTAAAAGTTAGTCAGGACCACTCCTAGGCAGACCCAATCTTAGGTCTAACCAAATGTCTTTCATAATTTGGTTTGTATTTATTGACTCTTTTTCTGTTCCTGGTCTTTTTGAGTATGTTTTTTACTACATGCAATATATAGTATTACTATCTTTGTTCTACAAACAAGAAAAATGAAGCTTGGGAAATTTAAGTACCTTGCCCCAAGCTAGTAAGTGACAGATCCTGAATTTGGACCTGGGTACTTGGACTCTACAAGCTGAACTTATAAGTGTTGCGTTAGTCTGCCTATACGTGCCCTTTTTTGGAACTTGTTCTAGAACAGCAAAGAGAGAATGCTGCTCAGGAGTTCTTGAATCTTAAAATCTCATTGCCCAGAGAATTTTTGGCAATCGAATTCTTGAAGTTAAAACTAAAAAGACAGAATAGAGAGTTGTGCTTCATAAGTTACACGTGGTCACAAAAGGTTCTCATTAGTGTTGCGTCAAAAGGAAAACACCAGATCAACTAAAAAAAAATCATGTCTTTTCTTTAGAGGCATCAAAAGTTGTGGATGCACAAAAGTCTAAATTAACAAAATTCTGGAGTGGGAGAAGTCTTTTGTTGGTAAGCAGGGACCAGTGACCACTTCCATTGCTGGGATATTTGCAAAATCTCAGGGCATGAGCGGAGAAGGAAGTATGCCTGCCATAAACAGAACTGTGTTGAGACAAGGAAAAACCAGCTAGATTTTTAACAGCTACCCATAGCCTGGTATGGCAGTTTAAAACACAAAAGAAGACATCACTGATAAATTTCATCAAGCATTTAAGAAATTATACCCATCTTATACAAATGCTTTCAGAAAGAGAAGAATGCCTCTCAACTTGTTTTATGAGGTCACCATAATTCCCATGACAAAATATGACAATATAACAAGAAGATTACAGGTCACTATATATATATATATATATATATATATATATATATATATATAGACACAAAATCCTTTAAAATTGGCAAATTGAATGCAGCAATACATAGATAATATACCCTGAACAGATGAGGTTTATGCCAGAAATTAAGGTGAACGAACAGTCAAGAAATCAATGTAATTGACCACATTAGCAAAATAAAGAGAAAAATACATATGCACTTCTCAATAAACATTAAAAGCATTGCATAAAATTCAACACTCATTCATAATAAGACTCTTGGAATAGAAGGGAATTCATCAAATAGTGAAACATCCTACAGCTAACATCCTGCTTAATGGTGAAATATTAGCATTTTCTTAAGATTTTGAATATGACAACAGTTTCTACTCTCACTACATCTGTTTGAAATTTACTGGAAGTCCTAGCTACTGGAGTAGAGAAATAAGAAGAAATTTTTAAAAAAATCTAGATTCCCATAAGATTGTTCTAGAATAGCCAAAACAATTTTGAAATGAATAAAGTTTGAGGGTTCATACTATCTAATATCAAGACTTGTAAAACTACAACAATCAATACAACATGGTATTGAAATAAAGATAGATACATATGATTAAAAGAGAAGAAATATAATTTATTTTTCTGTGACTTTCTTCTATTTCCAAATTTTCTGTTATTTATAGCTTGACCAAATCACAAATACAAAATCATTTTAATATTGAGTTGTCTTGTTCATAAACATGGTATATCTGTCCATTGATTTTTCTGCTTTAATGTCCCCATAGCAGGCAGAAATTTAAAATGGCTCCAGTGACTTTAACCCCATAAGTATGTTTTTTTACACACAATAATAATAGCAATAATAATAATAAATCAGGTTGTTAATCAGTTTACCTTAATATAGAGAAAATTCTTGGTTGTCCCTTAATCATATAAGTAGAGAGTTTTCTGTGTGCCTGGGTGGTTAAGCGTCCAACTCTTGATCTCGGCCCAGGTCATGATGTCAGCTCAGGTCACAATCTGATCTTTCATGAGTTCGAGCCCTCCACTGGGCTCTGCGCTGATGGTGTGGAGCCTGCTTGGGATTCTATCTCCCCTTATCTCTGCCCCCTTGTGTGCTTTCTCTCTCTCTTCCTCCTCTCTCTCTCTCTCTCTCTCTCTAAATAAATAAGCTTAATTTTTTTTTTAAAGAGTAGAGAATTTTCTGGGGCACCTGGGTGGCCCAATCAATTAAACGTCCAACTCTTGGTTTTGGCTTAGGTCGTGATCTCATGGTAAGTAGGATTGAGCCCCACATCAGGCACATGGAGCCTGTTTGGCATTCTCTGTCTCCCTCTCTCTCTGCCCCTCCCCTGCTTGCTCCCAATCTCTCTCTCTCAAAATAAATAAAGATTCAAAAGCAAAAAAAAAAAAAAAAGAGTAGAGCATTTTCTTTGGCTGGTAGCACAAAAGGAATGCAAAAATTGAAGGCATTCCAGGATTCATTGTAAGGAAGGTTCATTACTGATATTGAGGGAACCACAGAGCAAGGACCTAAATGCAGACTCTAGTTGCTAGAGCCATCCTGGCAGACAACAGTCAGTAAGCAAATAGAGAGCTTAGCCTTCAAATGCACGGAGCTCATTTCTACCATAAACCTAAAAAAAGCTTGGAAGTAAATTTTTTTTTCCTAGGAACTCAGATAAAAGCCAACCCTGACTGATACCTTGACTTTGGCCATGTGAGTCCCTAAGCAGAAAATTCAGGTTAGCCTGCTTCTAGTTTTTACGTACAGAACCGTGTGATAATACATGACTGATGTTTTAAGATTCTAAAATTGTGGTAATGTTATTCAGTAATAAAAAAATTATTACAGTCCATTAATAAAGTTTTATAATTTCTTCAAAAAGCTACTATCTCTTGCAAGATATACTCCTAATTTATTTTTTATTGTAATTGTGTCATGTTTTTTTATTCACATTTTCTGACTGTTGCTTATAAAGTTTCTGAATACTGATCTTATTTTTGACTGTTGAATCATCTTCCCAGAAGTTTTAATAATTTGTATGAAGATTATCTTTGAGATAATCATAAAGATACTGCAGAGGTATTGAGTTTTGCCAAATACGTTTTCTACTTTGAGTTTAATAATTATATACTTTTTCTCCTTTAATAAATGTGCTGTTGAATTTCTGAGATATACCTTGGTCATATGCATTTTCTCTTTTACATGTTATTGAAGAGGTTTCAGCAAGATGGTTTTCTCGTGATAGTCATGCCTGCTTTGGCTCTCCAAGTGAGAATTAGTTTCAGAATTAGTTGAACTGCATTTAGTTTTTAATTCTCTTACCATTTGGCTCACAAATGCATCAAATTTACTCATTAATCCTTATTTCATGACACCATCATCTCTAGTCATTGCATTCATTTCTTAACTATTTTTATTTTATCCATTTTAATAACAAACATCCATATACCCACCACACATTTCCGGATCTAAAATATTATCAATAACTTACCTCTAAACTATGTGAACTCCCTTATCCCATGATCTACTTATCCCCCAAAGCTGGCCATTTTTCTGATTGGTTTGTTGTTTTTTTTTTTTTGTACTTTTCATTTCCTTGCTTAATTATTTGCTATTTAAATACCCACATGTACATAGGCCTAGTTAATGCAGTGTTTCTCATTTTTGAATGTTTAAAGAGAATATCACACTCCAAATACTCCTCTGAGACTTGCTTTTGTCACTTAGTTACATTACCAAGACTTATTCATGTTACTGCATGTGGTTCTCATTCCTTCATTTTCACAATTTGAAAATAAACTTATCCTGGGAATATAATACAGAAGTGCACAAATCCTAAGTGTTTAGCTCAGTGAATTATCACAAAGTGAATACAGTCAGATGGCCACCACACAAATAATACAGAGGTTTCTCAGCACCCCAGATACCCTCCACATCCCGGTCATAATGAGCATGCTCCCCCTTTGCAGAGGTAATCCGTTGTGCCAATTAGCAGTGCCATAGGTTAGGTTTCTGGGTTTTGCATTTCTCTGTTGTCTCATAAGACTGAGCACCTGTTCATATATTTAATGACCACTTGTGTATCCACTATTGGGAAGTGGCTACTGGATCTTTGCTAATTTCCTATTAGATTGACTAACATCTTATTAGCGATCTGAAGGAATATTTTAAAATAAATTCTGAATATGTGTTGTTTGTCAGGTATTCATCTTGTAAATATCTCGTAATACTCAGTGGCTTGCCCTTTCACCCCCTTAATGGTGTCTTTTGATGAAGAAAAGCTCTTGCGTTTAATTAACTCCAAGCATTAATTTTTCCTTTTGGATAGGGTATGTGTACATAGGAAATTTTTCCCTACTCCAAAATCAGGAAAACAGCTTCCCATGTTACTTTCCAGAAGCTTTCTTATTGTATCTTTGCTCTTCAGATTTATAAGCTATTTGGACGTGATTTTTGTAATGACATAAGGTAAAGATCAAAGTTCATCTTCTTCCATATAAATAACCTGATGCTCCAGCATGATTCATCAAAATGGTCATTCTTCATCTACAACATAATTGTGTAACCATGCTGCAAGTCGGGTAACTATATAGGTGTAGGTATATGTAGGTATATTTCTGGACCCTGTATTGTGTTATGATTATTTGTCTGGCTTTACACTAATTCTAAACTATATTCGTTCCTGTGTTTTTATAATCACTCTTGTTATCCAACAGAGTAAGCCCTTCAATTTTATTCTCTATACTCTGAGATGTCTCAACTATTCTTGACTCTTTGCATTTCTTTTTTTAAAAATTTTTTTTTTTATGTTTTATTTATTTTTGAG
This sequence comes from Panthera onca, assembly GCF_046562875.1. Lineage (NCBI taxonomy): Eukaryota > Metazoa > Chordata > Mammalia > Carnivora > Felidae > Panthera > Panthera onca. Next base: position 14,809,446 of record NC_138345.1, on the reverse strand, counting down.
ACAGAGAGAGACAGAGCATGAATGGGGGAGGGGCAGAGAGAGAGGGAGACACAGAATCGGAAGCAGGCTCCAGGCTCTGAGCCATCAGCCCAGAGCCCGATGCGGGGCTCAAACTCACGGACCGCGAGATCGTGACCTGAGCTGAAGTCGGCCGCTTAACCGACTGAGCCACCCAGGCGCCCCGACTCTTTGCATTTCTATACACATTTGAGGATTTTCTTGTCAACTTTCACAACACAAAACCTACCGGATCTTGATTAGAATTATACTGAATCTATAGATTAGTTTGGAGAAAAAGCAAGTTTTTGTAATCTGATCTCTGAACACAGTATATCCTTCCATTCATTTAGGTCATTAATTTCTCTCAATAATATTTTTAGTTTTCTGTGGAGAGATCTAGCACATGTTTTACTATATTTTTAGAAATTGGATGATGTTTGATGCTATTATGAATGGTACCTTTGAAAATTTCATTTTTAATTTGTTATTTGAATATACAAAGTCCCTTGACACATATTTTATAAACATGGATATATCTTAGCTGCCATGTCTTAGTTCTAAATATTGCAACATGCTCATATGATTAAGTTATAATATGAATTTATACTTTATCCCTTCTTTTGTAATTGAGGGAGCTTAGAACATTTGAACTCTATTCACTGTGCTTAATTTTTGTGCTCTTGTTATCACATATTTTAATTCTGTATAAATTTTGAATGCTGGAAGCTAAGATTATTCTTTTTTACAGTCAATATTTATTTGATTTTCCACTGGTTGATCCTTTCTTTTACTCTTCCTTTCTCCCTGTTTCTCTGTACCTTAAAAGTAAATGCTGTTGTCTGAAGATCTCCTTTAGAATTTTATTATTATCATAGGTCTGCTGCTGATTAATCTTTTCAATTTTTGTCTGGAAAGTTCTTCATTTTTGCCTTCATTTTGATGGATATGTTGGCAGGGGGAGGGTTGTAATCCTAAATGGGAAGTTATTTTTCTTTCATAGTTTTGTCTTCTTTCCTTATTAAGGGCTGAATTATTTTCACCCCTGAATTCATAGGTAGAAGCCCTAACTCCTAGTACCTAGTCACAGAATGTGACTGTATTTGGAGCTACAGTATTTAAAGGAGTAATTAAGTTCAAATGAGGTCATTGGGATGGGCCCTTATCCTATATGACTGGTGTCTTTATAAGAAGAGGAAATTTGGACATAGAAACAAAAAGAAGACTATCTGAAGACACAGAGATCACCACCTATAAGCCAAGAAGAGAGGCTTCAGAAGGAGCCAACCCTGGCTGACACATTAATCTTGGGCTTCTAGCCTTCAAAACTGTGAGAAAATATGTTTCTATTTAAGCCATCTAGTCTGTGATGTTTTGTTATGCAGCCCTAGCAGACTGATACAGTCTTCTACCACTTTTATTAAGAAGACGGTTGTCTTGCTCTTAATCCTTTGCACATATTGCATATTTTTCTCCTGGCACTTTTTAAGTTTTATGTATTTTATTTTCAACACTTTAATGTGATAAGCATAAATATGATTTTTTGTATTGATTCCACTTGTGGTTGATAGTGGTCCTCGAACCTTTGGTTATCTTTTGTCAGTTTGGTAGGATTCTAGGCCATTATCTCTTTACGTATTGATTCTGCCCTATTCCCTCTCTCCTCCTTCCTAGGACTTCTACTTCGTGTCAAGACATTTTAAGTATATGCCACATAACTCCTATGTTCTTTCTTGTATTTTTATTCTTTTGTCTCTGCTTCAGTTTGAATGTTTTCTTCATATCTGTACTACAGTTCACCAAATTTGTGTCGGCCATGTCTAATCTGCCATTAAATCCACCAATGTAGCTCATAATTTGTTACATTGTTCTGTTTCAGGATTGCCATCACGTTCTTTTTTAGAGTTTTCAATCCTGACAAAATTCATAGCTATTTCAAAAACTTTGCTTGATTACTGCAATATTTAGATTTTCTCTGAATCTATTTCACTTCACTATTTTTTTACGCAGTTCTTCATCACTTCATCTTCCTTGCCTATTTGTCTTTTGCTGAAATTGAGGGATAATTAATGACATAATTTGAGATTTTGAATAATGCTGTCTTTCCTCAGAGACAACTTAGTTTTGTTTCTAGGCATTTAGAGTATAAGCAGTTCACTTTAAAGCAAATGGGGATTCCTTGATTACTAAGGTTGGTTTTCTGTCTTTCTGGGAGTAAATCTATTTCGAGTTCATCTTTATACTTAGGTATTGCCTTTTCATGACCCCAGTTGAATGCCTGAAGCTTTTACCATGACCAGTACTCCTTATACCATTGGTATGCAATTCAGGCACTGCTTTCTAAGGTTTTCAGCCTCTTAGCTACTGCTTTTATTTTTTTTTAATTTTTTATTGTTTATTTATTATTGAGAGAGAGAGAGAGAGAGAGACAGAGCATGAGTGGTGGGGGAGGGGCAGAGAGAGGGGGAGACACAGAATCTGAAACAGGCTCCAGGCTCTGAGCTGTCAGCACAGAGCCCAACACGGGGCTCCAAGTCACAGACAGCGAAATCATGACCTGAGCTGAAGTAGGCTGCTCAACCGACTGAGCCATCCAGGCGCCCCTCTTAGCTACTGCTTTTAAACCAGCAAATCTTTTACATGAAAAAGGAAGACCAAACATTGCACTCACCTCTTTAAATTCTGCAGCTGATGCTACCATTTGGGACTATTTTAATTTCAAGAATTTCTTAAAGTATTTCTTACACTGAGAGTTGCTAAAAATAAAGTTTCTCCACTCTTGATTGTCTTGGAACACATCTTTGTTTCAATTGCATTTTGGAAGCATGTATCAGTGGGTACAGAATTCTAGGTCAGCATTTTTTTCACTGCTTTAAAGATATTGTTTGTTATAGTGTCTTCTGGCTTCCATAGCTGTGTTGTGAAAGCAGTCAAATACCTAGGTGCTACTCCTGTGAAGATGGGTCTTTTATCCTCTGGCTGTTTCACACTTTCCATTTGGTCTTGGTCTTCATTAGCTTGGCCATGGTGTTTTTCTTTGTATAGATCCTTCTGTTGATTCCCTTAGCTTTTTGAATTTGTGAGTTGATATCATTTATCAGTATTGGAGTTAAAATAATTTTCTTCTAGTATTGCTTCTGTCTCATTCTTTATTCTCTTTCTGGTAATTCAGCTACCTGTTAATTTCTGTTTTGTTTTTTCTATTTGTGTGTGTGTGTGTGTGTGTGTGTGTGTGTGTGTGTGTGTTTTGGATATTTTCTTTATTTTTTCTTTCTTATGGTTTAGACATCCTCAATTAGATTATCTTCAGGTTCACTCATCCCATCTTCTGTTGTATTTACTAAAATTGAGTTCAACTCTGGTCCATTCTTGTTCCCCAGGTTTGGCCCACCTTGGCTTTAGATTGAGTTGTGGTTAGTCTCATGTCCTTTGCCCTAAAATTTACATAAGAATCAGTTCTGTTCTTTGGAGATTTTGAGCTTAGTGCTTCAACTTGATCCCACCCAGCTTCAAGATCTGACAAATGTCTTGAGAAGCACTGTGTATTTGTGTCAGACTTCCTACTATAGCAAGACTTGTTTCTTGTGCACTATGGGAGATTTTGCTCTGTGTATATTTCTTGGCTGCTCCTCAGTGTCTTGCAAATCCTAGAACTTAGCTAACATCTCATGATGAAAACTGTCACTTGTTTGGGAGTCTTCTTTCTTCCAGTCCGTTGCATCGTCAAAACTCTGCTGCTTTCTCTTTTCCCCATCAGGGTGACTTTCCTAGGTCAAGAAGATTCTCACCCGCCCTTAGAGTCAGTAAATTCTAATGGCAGGAAATGGCTAGGAGTTATCAGCCCAGACAAGAAGAGCTCTTTCTTTGTGGAATTTTAGTTAACCAAATTCTTGTGACTTCTACAACATCCTTACACTTATCATCTAAAAATATATATACCCATCTTGTAATTGCTTAGTGCTGGCCTGCTGAACTACACTGAATCCTACTTACAGATAAAATTATGAGACTGTTAAGGATAAGTGTTCTATCCTTTCTACCACAGTATCCTTTATGCCATGAATGAGGTAGGTAGTGCAGGGATTCTTTCAGTTGTTCAGGGCATCTATCCCATGTACTTATGCAAGATTTTGGATAATATTCATTCTATAACTTGGAGTACATTAGGCCTCCTAAAAATAGTCTTAGTCAAAACTCCATTTATCACACAAAAAACTCTATTCCTATTCTGGTAGTCCAGAGTGAGGGACTTGACTGTCATGCACTTATGAATCCAAAGGAAATAGTATCGACTACATTAATGGAAGCATCCAGTCATCTCCCCTCACTCGTTGGCAATGTTTGGTTATTTCTTTTCCCCTGCTACTAGTATGACATTTAATAGCTCCACATTCCTCTAAGAAAGGCTAGCAGGATTTTCCTAATATATTCTTGTTCTGTATAATCTTTAATAAGGTATAGTGAACTTCTTGCTTTTCAAGAAGCAGTGCATTTGTAAACTGAACCAAGCCTAGGGATACGCTAAAGGATTGTGATGAGACAAATAGTTCAAGTTAGGTCTCTGATCAAAACATCTTCCAGAAATTTTGTTAAATATCATATAACTCCTTAGTGAGTCCCTTATTCTGTGGACCCTGTGATTATTTATCCATAACTAGAGGTAGCTACAGGTTGAGTACTTTTTAAGGATATTATGACTATAACTGTTCTATTGCCTTTTGATTTGTCCAAACCCACTTTGCATCCATGTTCAGGGTATGCCTCTAGGCTGAGCTGCTCCAAAGATCTCCTATTCCAATCCATTTCAAGTGCAATCCTTTCTATCAGAATTCATGGCCTACAGAGACCTGCTTGTAGAGTGATTTTTAAAAATTCTAGTGCTTCATTCCCCAATATATTCTGCCAGGATATCTTGAGAAGGAGAAAAATGGAGAAAGAAAAGTTACACTTGCAACTCCAGGATAAACCCTATTTGATCATGTTGGATTATTCTTTAATATGCATTATTATGATAGGGAAAGGATTCAGAAGGCAGAAAGGGAGAGAGAGGTTCAGGCTTGAAGGTCCCTGGTTAGGGCAAAATACCTATTTTAAAACATTTCTTCTGGGAAGGGATGGTTCCAGCAAACTCCCTCAGGCATAAAATTCCTCTTAAGAATGTAGCTGACACTACCTATTCCCTCTCAGGTTCTCCTCAGGAATTTGACAATCAAATACCTAACTAAAATAAGTAAGCCATAAAACTAATGGTATAGGACGGATAGTATGACCATAGTCTGACTCTTCACACAATGGAATGGGGCCAATCAAGAATGGACAACCCAGCACCTAGAGCTATCAAGATGGTTAGGGTAGGACCTGAGAAGGAACAAGGAGGAAGTGAAGGGGGCCGGACCAGAACCCTATAAAAAAAGTCCCTTGCCTATAGTCGTGGGCATTCCCTTTCAAATGCCCCCTCTCTGCAAAGAGAGCTTTCATACTCTTATTTCTAACCTCAGATTCTATTAAACTTTTGCCTGCTGCTCATTTTATTCTGTGTCCACCTCTTCATTCTTCGAAGTGGTGAGACAAGGAACTCTGGGCATTGAAGTAAAGAATCCTGCAACATTATGGTTTGGATTTCAGCTTTTTGTGTTATTTAGGACTGTAACAGCCACTTTCATAGATTAGTATGGTTTCTTTCCAGTGCTAGGTTAGGGTATGACAAGCTCCAACTTAATCATTGTATAATGTTCCTTAAAACTACAGGTTTAATTTGAAAGAAATCATTCGTTATGCTGAGACTCTTTTAGAGGACGTTCTTTGACAGATTTTAAAATCTGTTCACTTCCAATTTCTTGATTAAAAATTTGGTCATCTTTTTTTTTTACTTGAAATCCAAATATTTATTAAGATTTTCAAATACATCAGCCATGCTCATGATTGTTATTCTCTTATGATTTTAATACCCCCTTTATTTGTTCTCCTGGTCTGTTTGCATTTTCTCTTCTTTAGATTTGTAATAGATGTATCTCTAATTCTTTTTATTTAAAAAAATGTTTTTAACGTTTTATTTAATTTTGAGACAGAGACAGAGCGTGAGCGGGGGAGGGGCAGGGAGAGAGGGAGATGCAGAATTTGAAGCAGGCTCCAGGCTCTGAGCTGTCAGCATAGAGCCCGAAGTGGGGCTTGAACTCACCAGCCGTGAGATCATGACCTGAGCCAAAGCCAGACACCTAATCGACTGAGCCACCCAGGTGCCCTTCTCTAATTCTTTTTAAATGTTGCCCTTACATGTACTTATCAAAATGACTGTTTTCTATAATTGTGCTATTACGTTTAATATGTATTTTTTCTTACAATATTAATGGTAGCCATTGTCTTCTTCCTTAGATTTAGACTTGCCCTTTTAGTTCATTTATGTTAAATAATGAAAACTTTAAATTTATAATTTTCTTTAATATGGTTTGGAAACATTCTATAATGTTTTTGAAAGAAGTTTTTATTATGTGTGAATACACAATGTTTGCCTAGTGCAAGCATTCCTTAATCTTTTCCCACCCATCCCCAAATTTGGTTATTTCCCTTCCCTTTGTACTATTATTCAGGTTAATGGCTCTCTATTCTTTTTAAGGATAGGCTAAGAGAATTTTCATAATATATCCTGTGTAAATCTATTGTAATTTACAAAAGTTGGTGAGTGGGGCTTTAAGCTCTAATTTTTTTCTGTCAAAAATAATACACAATGAATAAATACATTCATCAGGCATATTGTATTTTGGAAATGTATCTTTGGAATAGAATCTAAGAGGTAGGGATGCTGTATCAAAGGGTTAATACGTGTGAATGCTTTCCAGATATTTTCAAATTACCCATCATAAGGAATTACAACAATTTGCGTCTGTCATCTCAGCGCCAATGTATCAAAGTATCTATTCCCCACAACCTTGACTGAAGAGTATATTGCCACACTTATGGATTTTTGTCCATCTCATTGGGTAAAGATATTTCCCTTGTAGATTTTCATCTCTGTCATCAGTAAAGTTTAATTATGTGTCATTAAATAAATGAAACATAAGTGTACAAATACATGAGCTTGTATAACCCACCATACTTTTAAGAGAAAGAATATTTTTGTTATGTTAGAAAGCTCTCTCACTCCCCTTTCCTCAATTCCCCACTTCTAAGCAACTGCCTTTCTTACTCTGACCACCATAGATTAGGTTTGCCTATTCTAGAACTTTCTATAAGTGAAACATACCGTATGAATTCCTTTGCTCCTTTCACTCTGGGCAATATTTTTAAGATGGGTTAATACTTGGAGGTACCACATAGTGACTGATCATTCATTTTTACTCCTGAGCAGTATTCCATTGTATGAACACTAAAATCTTTTTATTTATTTTTCTGTTGAGGGACAGGTGGGTTGTTTCCTACTCATACTAATGAGTGAGGAGTGATTATCTCATTTTGGTTGTAATTTGCACTTTCCTGATGTTGAATAATCTTGAGTGCTTATTCTTCTGCTTAGTGGCTATTTATATACCTTCCTTTGCAAAGTATCTTATCAAATCTTTTACTCATTTAAAAATTTATATGCCTTTTTTCCATTTTTGAGTTGTAAGATGTGTGTATATATCCTATATACAACACCTTTGCCTGATAGATGTTTTGAGAATAGTATTTCCCAATATGTAGCTCTCCTATTCATTTTCTTAGTGGTATCTTTTGGCAAGCACAAGTTTTAATTTTGTTGGTGTTAAATTTACCAATTATCAACTTAACAATTCTATTTTTTAAGTTTGTGTTTTTTGTATCTAACCTAAAAGAAAATATCTCTGTTTAACCTAAGATCATAGAAATAGCCTCCAATGATTTTCTTCTAGAAGTCTGATACTTTTAAGCTTTCATTTAATCTATGACACATCTAAAATTAATTTTTGTGCACAGTTTGAAATAGAGGTAGAAATTCATCTTTTTTTCTGTTTGATATCTAGTTGCTCTAGAATAAGTAGTTGAAAAAGTTTTCCCTTACCTGTTGAATTGCTATGACACTTCTTTTCAAAATAACTTGATTATACATGAATGGGTATCTTTCTACTTACTTTTTTACATTCCATTTATTCTTAATAACACACTCTCTGAATATCTGTTAGTGTAAGTTCTCCAATTTTTTGTTGTCTTACAATAGTTTTCATTATTTTAAGTCATTTTCATTTTCTATGTAAATTTTGCAATTAGCTAATCACTTTGTGAATTATAATCCTAACAAGATGGAGTTTTCTGATCCATCAATATGGCATAGCTCTACATTTTTAAATTATTCAATATTCAAGGCTGTATTTATATAATATTTCTAAATACTTTATACTTTTAAATGCTATTGTAAATAATACAGTTTTAAAATTACTTTTCCCTTTTGCTCATTGCTAGTTTATTTACATATGTCTTTTTTTTTTAACATTTACTTTTTTTGGTATGACCTTTCTAAATTATTCCTTAAGTGTTTTTGTAGTTTTATTAGAATTTTTTAGGTACCCTATCATCATTTCAGAGTAAATATACTTTTGTTCTTTTCTTCCAATCCTTACACTTTTTATTTCTTTATACTCCTTTGTTCACTGGCAAAGATTTCCATTATAGTACTGGATAGAAATGATGAAAGGGAGGTTCTTGGTTTACTCCCAAACTTAAGAGGAAAGTATTCAGTCTTCTGTCATTTTTTATAATTTTTTAAAATGTTTGTTTAGTTTTTAGAGAGAGAGAGAGAGAGAGAGAGAGAGAGAGAGAGAGACGGAGCATGAGCAGGGGAGGGGCAGAGGGAGAGGGAGACACAGAATCCAAACCAGGCTCCAGGCTCCAGCCTCCAGCTGTCAGCACAGAGCTGGATACAGGGCTGAAACTCATGAACCCTGAGATCATGACCTGAGCCAAAGTCAGATGCTTAACCAACTGAGCCACCCAGGCGCCCTTCAGTCTCCTTTCATTAAGTTTGATGTTAGTTATAGGTTTTTATAGAAATACTTTACCAAATTGAAAATCTTTGCTTCTACTCCTAATTTGCTGTCAGTTTGCTTTCTATAAATGTTTTAAGTAGTTTTATTAAACTATGATTTACATACATTTAAATTCATCCTCATGTGTCCAGATTGATCAATTTGGCAAACCATATACAGTTATGTAATCAATGCTATAAATAAGATAAAGAATTTGTAGTACTCCACAAACTCAAGTTGTGTTTATATGAACTTAGGAGTTCTGTTTTTTAATTTTCAAGTTGTTTTCTTTACCTTCTACCGAAGCCATGTTCTGTTTGCTTTGACAAAAAAAAATCCTACCTTTATTTCTACTAGTAACTTTCCTCTACCATGTTTTTCTCTAAGTATCAAGCTCAAAAGCACATTAATAACTTCCGATGAACTTTGTATTTTTTTAGTGCCTCTAATTTCTGCTCTCCTCATTTCCAATCCTTTGTTTAATCTGCTTGTGATTGTTATAAAATTACTAATTTGCAGTTGCTTGGTGCAATAACATTTTTTTAATGTTTGTTTATTTTGAGAGAGTGTGCATATGTACCTGGGGGAAGGGGTAGAGACAGAGGGAGAGAGAATCCCAAGCAGGCTCCACATGTCAGGGCAGAGCCCTAAGTGTGGCTTAATCTCACAAACCCTGAGATCGTGACTTGAGCTGAAATCAAGAGTCTGATGCTTAACCAACTGAGCCACCTGTGTACCCCAGTAAAATAACATTTTTTGATTTCTAAATAATTGTTTTTATGGTGATAAGAATACTTAATGTGAGAGCTATCCTTTAACATTTTTAAATGTACAAGACAGTATTGTTAACCATAGACATAATCACTTCCTGAAGATTTTAGCTTTTATTTATCTTGCACAAATGAAAATTTATGAACCAAACTCCCCATTTCCCCTCCTCCCAACCTTGGTAATAACCATTCCACTCTCTGCTTCTAGCATTTTGACTGTTTTAGATTATTCTTGTAAGTAGAGTAATGCAAGATTTGTCCTTCTGTTATTGGATTTTTTCATTTAGCATAATGTCCTCCAGGCTTATCCATGTTGCAGGATTTCCCTCTAAGGTTGAATGATATTCCGTTGCATACCACATTTTCTTTATCTATTCATTTGTCAATGGACATATAGGTTGTTTCAATGTCATGACTATTGTGAATAATGCTGCAATGAATATGGGAGTATTAATATCTTTTTGAGATGCTGATTTAAATTATTTGGTTTAATATATAGATTTATTCCCAGTGGGATTGCTGGGTCATATCATGGTTCTGTTTTTAATTTAAAAAAATTTTTAAATGTTTATTTGTTTCTGAGAGACAGAACACAAGAGGGGAAAGGGACCAGAAAGAGAGGGAGACACAGAATCCGAAGCAGGCTCCATTCTCGGAGCTGTCAGCACAGAGCCTGATGCAGGGCTTGATCTCACGAGCTGTGGGATCATGACCTGAGCTGAAGTTGGACGTTTAACCCACTAAGCCACCCAGGCACCCCTCAAATCCTTTTTCTGCATCTATTGAGATGATTATGTGATTTTTGTCCTTTGTTATGTTAATGATATGTATCACATAATTGATTTTTGTACCAGCATCTCAAGGATACTTCCTACATGGTCATGGTGTATGATCCTTTTAACAAGTTGTTGATTTCCGTTTACTTATACTTTGTTGAGGATTTTTGCATCTATGTTCTTCAAAGATAGTGGCCTATAGTTTTCTTTCCTTGCAATGTCTTTGTTTGGGTTTGATAGTATAGTAATTCTGGTCTCATAAAATGAGTTGGAAAGTATTCCTTACTCTTCAATTTTGTGGGAAATTTTGAGAATTATTGGCATTAATTAGTCTTTAAAGGTGAAGTAATATCTATCATTGAAGCCATCTGGTTTTGACTTTATTGTTGCAAAGTTATTGCTTCCTCATTCATTATCTTTACTTGTTTGTTACAGATGTTAAGATTTTTTATTTCTTCATATTTTAGTCTTGATAAATTGCATGACTCTGGGAATTTATTTCTCTTATCGTATCAGATCTGTAAATAATTGTTTATAGTAATCTGTTAAGATCCTTTTAATTTCTATGGCACAGTAATATTTTTACTTTTTAGTATTTTTATCTTTAATATCAGTTAATAGTGAATTTTTTAAAAACTTTTGGACCATCTTTACAGATTTGACACTGGTATTTAGTTGTTAACAGTAAGGACACCAAGTGTATTCACATGCTAACCCAGAAATTCATATATTAGTGTTGTTTTAAATATGTTAGTATCATTTTGATAGTTGCTTTTTCAGTCCAGGTTTGGTGATTTTCTTGGACTTGTGTACTTTTAGTTTTTGTTTTACCCAATGACTTGTATACTGTTGTCAACCAATGCTCAGTATTACAGAGATTAGAAGATAAATCTTTGCTGAGACATATCACATTTATGTTTTCCATCTATTTTTCTCCACACAATCCATCATCACCTACAAGTTAAGCTGTGTGTGTGTGTGTGTGTGTGTGTGTGTGTGTGTGTGAAATACAGAACTGATACATTTTTCTCTGTGTTTGAACACAAAAGTATGTAATAGAATGGTTACAGCAAAAGCAGTATGTATTGTTCCCTTAAAAGGCCACATTATTGGTAATAATACAATTTGCAACTCTTTGATAAATATTATATAGACCTTAAGGATAACCATTTGTAAATATGCAGTCCCAACCTGTCATTAGGTTTCCTCAGTTATAGTGCAAGGAAAACAAAAGAAGGAAATTTCTTATCTTGGCTTGGTAACCATGAAGCATGAGTAGAACACTAAGGAAGAATAGAAATCTTTGCTAGTAGAGGGTATGGTTGGAAAGACAAAACCCCACTAAGATTATAAAATCCGTATTAAATATTAACATTACACACTACCTAAAAGAACATATCTGGAGTGTTTAGTTGAAACTCTCAGAACCCCTAACTTTCAGTGGATTAATGAAATAGAGAACTATTTCTTACCCCCAGAATATTCATATGCAAGAGTTACTGTCAATAGTAACTCTCCTAGACATAGAAATTTAGAAACCAACAATTCTTTCATCTTGTGGCTCCACTGTTGCCGCGAATCACAGAATCCTTTCCCCCTGGCAGTTGAAGGACAGGTGTCTTAGTCCATTTGGACTGCTGTAACAAATTACTATATATCGGGTGGCTTATAAACAACAGAAATTTATTTATCACAGTTTTGAAGGGTGGAAAGTACAAGAGATCTGGGTGCCAGAAGATTCAGTGTCTGGTGAGAATCTGCTTCCTGATTTAGAGACAGTCACCTGGTCTCTGTGTCCTCACATGGCAAGTGGGGACAAGTTACTCTCTGGGGTTTCTCTAGAAGAAAGAGCACATATCCTTTGGGGCTAGGGGGACCCGAATGGTCAATCAACAGCATTGGGTATGGAAAATAAATCTAGCATTCCCCCAAAACTCTGGCCTCAAAGTAACAGTCATCACTTTTGCTTGTATTCCATACATGGTGCCTCCTGAATATAGTGAGCATTGTGACGGTAAACAGTAATACTTAGTTTCCATCTAGGCAGCGATTTCTCTGCAATAGCCCTACAATGGAAGGGAGGCATTAGTTTTTGATGGACCTGCCATTAACAGAAGGGGACTATGAATTGGCTACTCAGAAACCATGAGCAAGTCACTTGTTTATTGTCTTTATTAACTGAGGAGTCTGGAAAGTTAAAATACTCACTTCTTTCAGCCAAAATTCAGGTGAAGACGATGAGGGATACATTTTTGGATCATGAGACTTAGCCAAATTGAGTCCCTGTTCCTCAAGGAGAAAATTCTTTTCTCCCTTTGATCTTCTGCTTCTTCCCTTTTTGTTTGGTCTAGAAAATGACCTGTAAGGCCCATAGCTAATGATCTAGGATTATTAAGGCCTTCACATCAAAGAGTGAAAAGGTGGAAGGAGTTTCGATCAATGACATTGTTGAACAGTTGCATCATCCTTGATTGCTGATCTTTGGACTTTTTTGTTATATGAGGAAATTAACTGTATATCTCTCTTTATTTAAATGACTGTTGGGGTTTCAGTTATTTACAGCTATAACCCTAATATATAATTAAACTGGTAGTCCCATTCATGGAATTTACTTTTCCTTGGGACATGAAAAAAAAAAACATTTTTAAAGTAAATTCTTAACCTAAGTTCTCATCTTCTCTTACTTTTGTATCAAAAGTCATTCCAAAATTCACATCGCCCCAAATTTCACAGTATTCTTAGAATCATAGTCACCAAAAGAGTATGAATTCAGAATCAAGCTGTTTAAAAAACTCCTGTGACATTACTTAGGCAAACAGTCTCTAGAAAATTGAAAGCTAAAATGCCCATTCTTGTTGCAAACAAACATGAAAAATATACAAGAAGAGAACAAAAGCATTAAAATGCTATGGGATAATGTGACAGTTCTATATCATAAAAGGAAGTATATTGGGGGAAAGGAAGCAAAAAAATTAATTGGATGGGAAAGAAAAAGAATTATCTGATACCAAAGACCAGAGTTGTGAGTACATTATGGAGAGGAAGGAAAAAAATTAAGAAGAAATTTAATAAATGGGAGTGAGAATATTGAGCATCGAGGTGATAGACTAAGTAGTCCAGCAGAGTAAGACAACAATAACCTGCCAGATTGGAAACTAAGAATCAGTTTACAAACATATTACTCAAAGACTGTGCACCTTCATTGCTGTCTGCGCCTTAAGAACAGATCCACACCTTAAAAACAAGACAGACAAATGAGCATCACTTTCAGGAATTTCTTAAAATTAAATGAATGTGACAGGTATATTTCCAGAAGAGGCTCAGGATGTCAATTTAGTACTTCTTCAAAATTTTACCATTTTTACTGAGGAAAGGATTGTCCCTCCCACTCCCACTTCATTTCTTATAAGGCTGGTTCATTGGTTTTATTTTTGCTTCTCGTAATTTGGGGACTGAAATTGTGTGCAAAAAAGAAAATTCATCTCCTTTTGATTTCCACTGTCTCTCTGAGCTTTATTCGAAAATGTATAAATCAGGCATTTATTGCATGTACCTTAAAAATGTCTACATGTTCCTTCTTAATTCCTCATTAGGAAAGATAAGTTCATGGTTGGATATTCATTTTCCTCTATCTTGGAATGAATCAGTGGTCTTCTGTTTTTGTTACTGTTATTTATGACCTTCCAAAGTGTAGACCCTTGAAAATTAAAACCATAGAAACCATATTATGGGAAAGCCACAATTCTCATAATAAAATGCTAAAGTTTCCCTGACTTACAAAGTTACTGCACGCTTTAATTTTGTTACTATTTTCATATGGGTAGTTGTTTCTGCAGCCAATTTGCTTACAAAATGTGGCTACTCATCCCACAGAACTGTTTGTTGAACTCTACAAATAGATATTATCACATAATTGGGATTAATGCATAGAAATATCTTTGGCATATGGCAGATTGAAATGTACTTGGGAAAGCAGATACAGAATGTCACTTGGCAGTGGTTTATGTGCATTAAACTCCTGCTTTTTGCTGAGATTGGAGTGAAAAAGAGAAATGTGTGCAAAAATCTCATAATCTTTGACAAATTCTCTAATACCTTTTGGACTCTGCGATTAGTTTTTCATGCTCAAGTTTGTAGAACAATTTAGGATTCCCAGTAAACTCTTTCAAATAACGATAAAGCTGAATAGCATATAGGATCTAATGGGTATACCTAAATTTAAAAAACTTACTCTGTGTATCTTGCATGATGCTTTGCAAAATTAAAACCTACACATAAGATTAAATTTTTTAAAAAAGCATTAGAGCTAGCATTAGAACCATGGACATTTTTTTTCAATAATGCAGAAACTTTAGACTGGATATTAAATATACATGTATGTATTTCAAAACAAGAACTTCAATGAAAACTATAATCATCTTTAAAGGAAATAGTAAAAATTCCCCTAATGCATTTAGTGAAAAATATACAATACAATTCAATCTAGCAATCTATATTATTAAGACGGTATTTGTGAGAACCAAAAACATGTCACCACTCTTATTTTCCAAGATAATTTGCTATTCCTTTGACCGTAGTTTTTTCCTATATAATTTACTCTATAGCACTAGAAAGAAATGTGAGTAATACTCAAAGACCCCCCCCCTCCCAAACCAAACAAAAATAACATTTTAAACATGACAAACTGCCTTGACTGAAACTTTCAATCTTGTGTCCTATATTGACCAGCATTTCATAAAATTATGAAAACGTGGAAATGTAACAATTCAAGGTGAATGGGAACAGGAAGACTTTTTGAAAACATTGTGTTTTTTGATCCATGAGCAGAGAAAATCTCATTTCATTTTCATCTTCTTTAGTTTATTTCAGGAGTTTTGTAGTTTTTAGTGTGCCAGTTTTTTTTGCCTTCTTGGATGAATTTATTCCTAAGTATGTTATTCTTTTTAATGATATGGTAAATTGAAATTGTTTTCTTAATTTCATTTTAAGATCGTTCATTCCCAGTGAATAGAAATACAACTGATTTTTGTTTTTCTGTTCTGCAACTTTGCTGAATTTGTTTGAGTTCTACTAGCTTATTGCTGCAATCTTATATGTAATCTTTACATATAAGATCATGTCATCTATTAACAGAGGTAATTTTACTTCTTCCTTTCTAATGTGGGTTATTTTTATGTATTTTTTCTTTTCTTTTTGATTATTTTCTGCCTAATTGCTCTGATCAGAGCCACACTATGCTGAATAAATGTGTCAAAAGTAAAGACATTCTTAGAGTGCCTGAGTGGATCAGTGGGTTAAGCATCCAACTCTTGATTTTGGCTCAGGGCAAGATCTCACAGATGGAGCCCCATGTTAGGCTTTGCACTGAGCATGGAGCTTGCTTGGGATTCTCTCTCTCTCTCCCTCTCTCTCTGCCCGTCCAGCACTCTCATGTACTCTGTCTCAAAATAAGCAAACAAACATTAAAAGAAAAAAGTAAAGACATTTTTGTCTTGTTCCTGATCTTAGAGGGAAAGCATTAAATATGTTAGCTGTGGATTTTTCAAAATGGCCTTTATTATGTTGAGGATGTTTCTATTTCTGGTTTATTATTTTTATTTTTGATCATGAAAGGATGTCAGATTTTTGGAAATGCTTTTGTTTTAAAAATTGAGATATTTATGCAGTTTTATGACTTCATTCTATTAATGTGTTATAATGACATATTTTATATGTTGAACCATCTTTGCATCCAATAATAAATCCACTTGTTCATGGTATATATTTTTTCTAACATGCTGCTGTATTCTGCACTAGAATCTTGTTGACGATTTCTGTATCAGTAATCATGAGGGATATTGGTGTGTAGGTTTCTTGCAGTGTCTTTGGCTTTGGTATTGTAGCAATGGTAGCCTCATAGAATGAGTTAGAAAGTGCTCCCTCCTTTTTGATTTTTTGAAAGAGTTTGAGAAGCATAGGTGATAATTCTTCTTTAAATGTTTGCTGAATTCACCAGTGAAGCCATATAGTCCAGGTCTTTTTGTTGTTGTTGGGAACAATCTTCTTACTAGTTATAGATCTATTCCAGTTTTCACTTTCTTTTGGAGTAAGTTTTGGTACATTGCATATTTCTAGAAATTTACGCATTTCATCTGCATTTCCATCCTTCTGCTAGCTTTGGGTTCAGTTTATCCTTCCTTTTCTCATTTGTTATGGTGTAAAGTTAGGGTACTGATTTGAGATTCTTCCTCTTTTTTAATGGATGCATTTACATTAAAAAATTTTACTCTTACAACTGGCTGCATTACACACATGTTGATATATTGTGTTTTGTTTGTTTCCAGACGTCATTCTGTTTCTCCTGTGATTCCTTCTGGACTCATTTGTTGCTTAAAAGTGTGTTGGTCGATTTCCACCTGTTTGTGAATTCTCCGGTTTCCCTCTGTTTTTGACTTTGAGTTTTATTTTTTAATCTGAAAATATGCTTTGTATAACATCAATTTTTAACAATTTATTAAGGCTTTTCCGTGATCTACCATACGGTCTCTCATGGAGAATGCTCCACGTGCACTTGAGAAAAATGTGTATTCAGCTGTCGGTGGGTAGAATATTCTATGAATATCACTTAGGTCCAGCTGGCTTGTAGTATTGTTCAAGTCCCCTAGCTCCTTATTAATCTTGTCTGGTTTTTATATCCATTATTGGAAGTGGAGTACTGAAGTCTCCAATTATTGCAGAGCTGTATATTTCTTCCTGAAATTATATCAATGTTTCCTTTATATATTTTGGGGGTCACTGTTTTATTGGTGCATGTAATGTTTATGATTATTACATTTTCGTTATGAGGTGACTTGGTAGCAATATATAATGTCCTTGTTTTTCTCTTGTAAGAAATTGTTACTCAAAGTCCATTCTTTTTGTCACTATTTACATGGAATATATTTTTCGTTACATTCACTTTCAAACTATTTGTCTTTAGGTTTTGGTATTTTGAAAATATAACTTTTTGCTCTTATAATTTTATTAAATTGTTGCAGTGGGGTTCGTCCTGTGTTTTGGTTGACTAAAGTATATGCTTTAGAAAGGGAACTGAAAGGATGTTGTGTGGTAATTGTTTGAGGCTACTCTTCAGAACACTATTGTGTGCCTTCTAAACTGCTGGATGGTTACCAGTGACCTTAGCTTTTGATAGACCACTATAAACCATACAACCCATATTCAGAATGAGGGAAGGTAAGATTTGGGATAGAGAAGCTAAGAAACTATAGTTAGATCATGTTTTTTTAAGTCTATTCTGCTTTTCTTTGTCTTTTTTTGTTAAGTTTAATCCATATACATTTAAATTGATTACTAACAAGGAGAGATTTATTTTTGCCATTTAAATATTTGATATGCCTTATAGTTTTTGTTCTTTGTTTTCTCTCTTACTGCCTTCTGTATTTAGTTGATTTTTTCCCCTCCAGGTAGCACCCTCTGGAGGTCCCCAAGAACCAAAGAATCATGTTCCTAGCCAACACCTAGGGCCTGGGGGTTGGTCTCCTGTCTCCACAATGGCCCAACCACCCCCACTGGAGGCTGACAGGCACCCCCAAGGGTCTTTAAACCTTTGAGTGAAAGGGTATCTGGGTGGGGGGTGGGGAGGAGGGGGGAATGACAGGGTGGCCACAGTGCCACTGCCTTGAGGCCGACACCAGCCATGACTACCGACGCGTTGCAAGTATGGACACTGTTGCCTGTGATGGAAGCTTCCCGGGCACGACCCCAGACCTGCTGCTATTGGACACCAACTGCCTTTCTCCCAAAGTTTTCCTCCACTGTCATTCTTGGCACCTGCAGCCAAGACACCTTGCCGTGGAGGGTGAAGGGCTAAGGCAGGAAGTGGGGTGTAAGACCAGTGCCAAGTGTGGAGGATGGGGAAAGACAGGAGGTGGATCAGAGGGGACTGTGGACACCTGGAGAACCCACGGCAGGAATGGTGGGGGAGGGGAACCTTACCCTGGAGACTGGAGACTCTAGAGGGCTGGTGCCTACTTGATTTTTTAT
This sequence comes from Panthera onca, assembly GCF_046562875.1. Lineage (NCBI taxonomy): Eukaryota > Metazoa > Chordata > Mammalia > Carnivora > Felidae > Panthera > Panthera onca. The sequence continues at coordinate 14,790,906 of NC_138345.1, read as the reverse complement.
AGTGACTCGTTTTAATTCCCTTCTCATTTCTTTTTGTATATATTCTACAGCTATTTTCTCTGAGGTTGCCATGAGATTTACATATGACCTCCTAAAGTTAATAACAATCTATTTTGAAAGGATACCAACTTAACTTCAATCACATAATAACAAACAAAAAAGCTATATAGCTGTATCCTTTTTTATGTTGTTTCACAAATTACATCTTTTTATACTATACCCAATAACACATATTTATCATTATTTTTGTGTTTTTTTAAATAGTGTAGAAAATAAAAAGTGTAATTACAAACCAAAATTAAAATAATACTGCTTTCATATTTGCATTTGTTTTCGTTTCTTTATATGGCTGTAAGTTATAGTGCAGGATCCATTTATTTCAACCTGAAGATACTCTCTTAACCTATCTTGTAGGTCAAGGTTAGTGAGAAGTAACTCCTTCATTTTTTGTTTATCTGAGATCCTAGTACTCTCTCCTTCATTTCTAAGGAAAGTTTTAATGGATATAAGATTCTCAGATGATAGGATTTTTTTCTTTCATTCACCACCTTACATATGTTATCTCCTTCATTTCTAAGGAAAGTTTTAATGGATATAAGATTCTCAGATGATAGGATTTTTTTCTTTCATTCACCACCTTACATATGTTATCTCACCACCTCGTCTCCAAGGTTTCTAATGAGAAAAGCAGCGGATCACCTTACTGAGGATCCCTTATACATGATGAATTGCTTCTGGCTACTTTCAAAATTCTCATCCTCGTTGACTTTTGAAAGTTTCATTATAATGTGTTTGGTGTGGGTTCTGCCGGGGCTGTGCATAGCTTTCTAAATTCGCCCATATATATGGCTGTTTTTGAATGTCCTAATTTCCCAAAGAGTCTCACCCAAATGTCTCCTTTGGACCTCAGAGGTTTATGTGTCTGCTCCTCATCTCTTGTCACAGGAGTCTGTGGGTTTTCAGTCACCTTTTAGCTTTTATGAGTAGGGCTCACCACTTTGCTGTCTTAGTTCTGACTTAGAAGAATGCCTTGTGTCAGTCCTTCACATATTCCGCAGAGAAGTGAGAACAGATATGCATAATAATTTGCAAATAAGGTCTGGTCTGCTTCCTCTGGTTTAAAGGAGGAAACTAAAAACTGGACCGATGTCAGTTCAGAGCCTAGACTCCCACTGTGTTTGGGAGAACCTCTTTTCCCTGCTGAACTTTTCTTGCTTGACTCCTAGAGTACTCTTGTGGTTCTCTTACTTTCTTCCCTTCCCTCCAGTCTTCCCTTTCTGACAGATGTGGAGGAGCCCCAAGACTAGTTTTGGGGCTTCTTCTCTTCTCCATTTATTTCCCTGTTTCAGCTCATTCATCTGTATAGTAATGACTCCCAAAAGTGTATTTTTAAATTCAGACCTCTCTCACAAACTTCAGATGTATTTCCAACTGTCAGCTTGACTCCCCACTTACATGTTCTATAGACATCTCAAGGTTTCTATTTCCAAAATGGAACTCCTTGTCTTATCATTCAAATTTTCTTTTCTTTTGGCTTTTCACGTCTCTGTTGATTAGAAACTTTGACTTGTACAGAGCAAAAAACTTGGGATCTTTTTTTTTCTGTTTACAGCCTTTTTTAAAAATAATATAATTTATTGTCAAGTCAGCTAACATACAGTGTATATGATGTGCTCTGGGTTTTTGGGGTAGTCTCCCGTGGTTCATCGCTTACATACAACACCCAGTGCTCATCCTAACAAGTGTCCTCCTCAATGCCCATCACCCATTTTCCCTTCTACCCTGCCCCCCCCCCATCAACCCTCAGTTTGTTCTCTGTATTTAGAGTCTCTTATGGTTTGCCTCCCTCTCTGTTTGAAACTGTCTTCCCCTTCCCTTCCCCCATGGTCTTCTCTTAAGTTTCTCAAGTTCCACACATGGGTGAAAACATGATATCTGTCTTTCTTTGGCTGACTTATTTTACTAAGCAGAATACCCTCCAGTTCCATCCACATTGTTGCAAATGGAAGGATTTCATTCTTTCTCATTGCCAGGTAGTATTCCCTTGTATATATAAACCACATCTTCTTTACCCATTCATCAGATGATGGACATTTAGGCTCTTTCCATAATTTGGCTGTTGTTGGAAAGTGCTGCTATAAACATTGAGGTACATGTGCCCCTAATGAATCAGCACTCCTGTATCCTTTGGATAAATTCCTAGCAATGCTATTGCTGAGTCGTAGGGTAGTTCTATTTTTAATTTTTTGAGGAACCTCCATGCTGTTTTCCAGAGTGGCTGCACCAGTTTGCATTCCCACCAACATCAACGAACTTTGACTTGTACAGAGCAAAAGACTTGGGATCATTTTTGATGCCTGTTCTGCTTCCACTATCCACTTACAAATTGTTACCAAATGTTTTGGCTTTACTTTGAAAATTACCCAGAATGCACTTTCACCATCCCCTCTACTGTCATTCTCATCCACACCACCATTATCTGTCACCTGGATTGCTCTTAAGTGGCTTATTTGCTATTGGATCTTTTCATTGTTCTATTTCCTACTCTCAACACAGCAACCAAAATGACTGGTTTAAAATTTAAGTCAGGCTCTGACACTTGTCTGCTCAAAACCATGCAATAAATCTGATTTTACTCCTAATAAAAGCCAATGTTTTTACAATGGCCCTTAAGTACTTCTCAGAGTACTTACTGAGTAGCGCTGATGTCCAAATCCTCAGTGTTGAGTGAGTTGTGCTAGTTAAAATTCAGAGCCCTAGGCCTGACCTTCTCAATAGGAACCTCTGGGAGGGAGTCCTAGGGATCTTGAACAGACTCTGTGGTAATTGTTATGCACACTAAGGTTTTGTGCACCCCTGGTACACAGCCTCTCTCAGCTCTGCTCCTGTGATTCTTCTTGTTTGCTCTGCTTCAGGTCCCCTGGACTCTTTCATGTTCCTTGGAAACCTCACCTTTGAGTAAGAACCTTTGCAGTCACTGCCCCTTCACCTGGCAAGTTTTTCTTTCAGACTGCTGCACAGGTTAGACCCTCACTGACCTCAAGTCTTTGCCCAAATAGCACCCTCGCAATAGGGCCTACTTGGATTCCCCAGTTACATTCACTTCTCACCCTGCCTTTCATACTCTTGACTTTCCTTAAACCTCTTCAACTTTTTTGCCCCCATGGCCTATCACATTGCTATGGAATGGGAGAAGATATTTGCAAATAACCTATCTGATAAAGGGTTAATTTCCAAAATATATAAGGAACTTATAAAGCTCAATGCCTCAAAATCAAACAATCCAGTTTAAAAAATGGCAGGAGACATAAATAGACATTTTTCCAAAGAGGATATACACAAGGCCAACAGACACATGAAGACACATGCACCATCACTCACCGTCAGAGAAATACAAATCAAAACCACAGTGAGGTGTCACCTCACACCAATCAGAATTAACAACACAGGAAACAACAGGTGCCGGCAAGGATGCAAAGAAAGGAGAAAGCTCTTTCCCTGTTGATGAGAATGCAAACTGGTGCAGCCACTCCAGAAAACAGTGTACAGGTTCCTCTAAAAGTTAAAAATAGAACTGTCCTATGATCCAGCAATTGCACTACTAGGGATTTACCTGAAGGATACAGAAATACTGATTTGAAGGGGCACATGCACCCTGATGTCTATGGCAGCATTATCAGCAATAAACAAAAAGTATGGAAAGAGCCCAAATGTCCATCAACTGATGAATGGATAAAGAAGACGTGGGGGGTGTGTGTGTGTGTGTGTGTGTGTGTGTGTGTGTATTCTATTATATATTACTGATCCTTCAGAAAGAATGAAATCTTGCCATCTGCGATGACATGGAAGGGATAGACAGTATTATGCTAGGCCAAATAAATTAGAGAAAGACAAATACCATATAGCTTCACTCATGTAGAGTTTAAGAAACAAAATATGTGAACAGAGTGTAATGGAAGAAAAAAAGAAAGGCAAACGAGGAAACAGACTCGTAACTATAGAGAACAAACAGGGTTACTAGAGGGGAGGTGGAGAAGGGTTGGGTTAAATAAGTGATGAGTATTAAGGAGGGCACTTGTTGGGATGAGCACTGGGTGTTGTATGTAAGTTATGAATCACTGAAATCTCCTGAAACCAATATTACACTGTACGTTAACTGGAATTTAAATAAAAAGTTGGAAAGAAAAAGTAAATTAAAAAAAAACATTAGTGTTGAAACATACATACAAACATACATACATAAAATTACTAACATTCGGTCTAAGTTATTAGCTTATCACATATATTGTGGATGATCTGTTTTGTCCTTCTGGAACATAAGCCTAACACAGGTTAGGGATTCTTGTCTTGCTCACTCACAAATCCCAACTGTCTACAACAATGCCTGGCATATAGGGTGGCTTGGGACTTATTGAGAATAATTGAGCAACAATTTATGGTTGTGGAAGTCTATTGTAAATTTTTGCTTTGACATAGGAAAACATATTAAAGGAAAGACTAAGAAAAGTACTTATAATATGGTAAACATAAATAAGGAAAGCAAATTACCATATTTTCAGTAGATTTTTGTTTCTTCTATAAAGAATTTATAGAGGGGTGCCTGGGTAGCTCAGTCGGTTAAGTGTCAGACTTCGGCTCAGGTCACGATCTCACTGTTGGTGGGTTTGAGTTCTGCGTTGGGCTCTGTGCTGACAGGTCAGAGCCTGAAGCCTTCTTTGGATTCAGTGTCTGTCTGTCTGTCTGTGTGTCTGTCTCTCTCTCTGCTTCTCCTCTGCTTGTGCTCTCTCCCTCTCAAATATAAAATAAACAAACTTAAAAAAATTGTATTTAAGAATTTATAGAATTTTTCATAATTTTTCAGGAAAAAAGGTAAACATAAAAGCAAACACTTTGAAATAAGGATTTGTTAGAATAATATTTTAAAAGACCAACCATCTCTTTAATTAAAAAATACCCAGAACTAGTATAAATTCTTTCTCTGAAGATTTGTTTTGTGGTAAGCAGTCTGTCATTTTTAATTTTATACTTTATTCCTTGTATTTTTGGTTAGTATTTTTTCTCCCAAATATAATCTATATAATCTTATATTTCTTACAATTAAAAGACATGGAGATGTTGAATTCTATCTTAAAATAAAATACAGCTTTTTTATATGGTAATTTATCTGTTCTACCATGAGACGGTTTAGATACTTTGTTTGGGAGAGGGGATAAGCAAAGTAAGAAGAGAAATATATTGTCATTAAAAAAATATTCTCGGTAGTCACCCATATTTCCATAGAATGCGTTCAAGAGTCTTTCGAGAGTCTAATCTGTTGTTTAGTCCCCCAAACAAATTGTGAACTGAAGCTTGGGTGAATTTTGAATGGCTCTGGTTATAACTACATATAACTTTAGCTGCTTACAATTCCTGTGTTGAGGAGTGAGAAAATGAGATGGAGAATATAAACTTATATACGAGTTATATATAAACTTATATAGAAGTTATATATAAACTTATATATATGAGTGAGAGAGGGAGCCTACTGAAAATTATCCCACCGATTCAAATCCCAGTTACCATGAACCTCCTCATTCTTTGCCCTAAATACTAGGGTAAGCTAAATAATACTGCTTATTATAATCTACAGCTTTAATAATAATGAGAGTCAACACACCATGCATAATACAAAAAAAGAGAAGTTTTTATTAAGTTATTATTTAGAAAGGACATTTTGGAAGAAAAGCATGAAGAATAGGATCCATTGAAAATGATCATTTCAAGATGGCAAAATTCACCGTTCTTTTTACTGTTCTGCCTTCTATTGTGCTGGGCTGTATTATTCATTTTTATCCCCAACGTATATTATACTTAAGAAATGTTATAAACGTTGGTTGAATAGAAAAGTGAGAAGATGGACCTTAAAGTTTTTTTAGCTCAATTCTCCTTTTTAGAAATAGCCCCAACAATAATGGCTATTGTTCCTTTAGAGGTTCTGATAGATCGATAACCTGAGTTAAGTACCTTAAGGCATTTATGCTAAAGAAACAAGAGGTTTATTTAATGAAGGCAAAACTACTCACCCATTAGTTTTGATCAATTGCTTTGTGGTCACTTTCATTAGACTGTTTAATTTGAATCACAATTAGATTCTATCCTTTTAAAAGGTAAAGCAGATTCTTTGGCCATTAATTAAAGGTTCTAACTAAAGTTAGTTGCAAGATGGATGTTACGTACCTTCCACTGATGAACCAACTCCGCAAAATAGTGCACTTCTGGTTTGAGAAGCAAAGATTGTAAGTCTAATTATGAAAACTGTTGCTTCTTCCTGGAGCAGGTGGATAGGAACTCACAAAATGGTTTCAGGTCTGTTACTGCAGCACACTGTTCCCTAGGATTTCATACCAACAAAATAAATCTCTACATGCTATTCTTCTATAGGAATATAAATTCGTGTACATAATTTATAAATTGATTAAAATGAGAATGCTGCTTAAATAATGATCTATATTAAACAATTCTTGCCCCTCATTAAAGTGGTGAAACGACATACCAGTTCTCAAATGCCCAGACTCCATGTAACACAGTTTGCCTCAAAAGCAATGCCACAAACAGCTCAAAAGCGGAAGTCTCTGCATCTTGGAGAGGTAAAACCTCAGCAATTGCCAATAATGCTTGAGTCAGCTATTAGCAATCTTCTGCCCTCCTGCCTTTAAAAACCACTCTAAGAGGAATGTTCCCGTTTGGTAAAATAAAAATAAACATTTTTAATGAATCAGGTACTAAGGGGAAGACTATTTCGCATTTATATCTATATAACTCTAAAGTCCATTATTCTTGAGACTGCTGGTGCTAATGACATCAAATGTAGATATTTCTAGTCTACACTCATGGAAGCTCTACAAAACCTGCAAAAATAAAACTAAAAATAAAACATTGTCTTCAATGAAAGTAGGATATAGCCACAATTTCAACACAGAAGGAAACTCTGTCTTCCAAATTTAGTGCCATTTGGAGCGATTTAAGAAAGAACACAAGAGGTAATGCAAGTAGCAGATGTAGATAGTTCTAAAAGTAAATTACAGGGCTCCTGAAAGTTTCAAGCAGCATTTCATTTCCTTGGAACAACAAAGTCTAGAGGTATGGATAAGCCAAAGTCAAAGGAGGACATCCGTGTAAAAACTTAGTTTGACACTATGAAGAACAAAAGTTAGTAGAACCAAAAGAAGTCATGGACTAATCCACGATCAAATTACAGTTGGAAACGTTAACTCCTTCCTCTCAAGAGTTGGCAGAAGCAGAAAAAAATCAGAAGAAAATACAGAAGTTCTAATCAACACAACCACCAACCTTGACCTAACTGGCATATGTATAACACATCTCCCAGCAATTAACGATTTACATTCTGTACAAATGTGCACAAAATATTTTTAAAAATTATCATATCCTGGAACCAGAAGAAAACCTGATTACATTCCAATGATTGCAGTAATTCAGAATCTCTTCTCTAACTGCACTGACTTTAAGCTAGAATCAGTAGTAAAAACATAACTAAAATTTCCAAACCACCTAGAAATTACATAAAAATTCTTAAGGTATCAATGGAAACTAATATAAAAAGGGCCCCTCCAAAATCTTCCATTCAAGTTATCTTTGCATATTCATAGAATATCTATATGTTAGGCAATAAAGTAAACAAATTCCAAAAAGAAGAAATACGATCTGTCACATTCTATAAAAAAGAGTAAAATATAGAAAACAATCGTAAAAAATATAAGAAAATCTTCATAGGACTTTGAAAATTTGATATGATTGCCACTTTGGGTTAAAGGAAGAAATAAAAATGCAATTGCATTTTTCCTTATACCTCCTTTTATTTTTTTATTGAATTGTGGCTGGCAAACAACATTACATTCGGGTGTACAACATAATGACTCAACATTTATATACATTATAAAGTGAGCACCAAGATAAATGCATACAAAGTTGTAACATTATTAACTATATTTTGTATGCTGTACATTGTATCCCCTGTCTTATTCATTTTAAAACTGAAAGTTTGTACCTTTTAATCCCCGTCCTCTATCTTGCCCATTCCTTTACCATCCTCACCTCTGGAAACCACCAGATTGTTCTCTGTATCAATAAATCTATTTCTGTTTTATTTTGTCTGTGTATTTTCTTTTTTAAATTCCACATGTAAGTGAAAGAGCATATTTGTCTTTGACTTATTGTGTTAGCCTAATACCCTCTAGATCCATCCATGTCGTTGCAAATGGCAAGATTTCATTTTTCATGCCCAAATAATATTCCACTGCGTGCACATGTGTATATGTGTGCACACACATATATACACCACATCTTGCTTTAAAAAAAATTTTTTTTAGGGTTTATTTTAAACTGCTAAGAACAGATACTACACATGATCTTAGCCAAAAGGCCAAGAAGCGATTAGGGTTTATTTTAGAGGGAGAGTGCAAATGCAACTGGGAAGGGCAGGGAGAGAGAGGGAGAGAGAGAATCCCAAGCAGGCTCTGTGCTGTCAGTGCAGACCCTGATGTGGGGCTCAGTCCTACAAACTGTGAGATCATGACCTGAGCTGAAATCAAGAGCCGGATGCTCAACCAACTGAGCCATTCAGGTGCCCCACATCTTCCTTTTATCTACTGGTGGGTGTTTAGGTTTCCTCCATATCTTGGCTAGTATAAATAATGATGCAGTGAACATAGGGGTGCATATATCTTATTGAATTAATGTTTCTGTTTTCTTCAGATAAGTAACCAGAAATAGGTTTGCTAGATGATTTGGTAGTTCTACTTTTCATTTTTTTGAGGAAACCCCATACTCTTTTTCATCGTGGCTGCACCATTTTGCATTCCCACGAACAGTGTGCAAGGGTTCCATTTGCCCACATCCTCACCAACCCTTGTTCTTTCATACCTTTTTGATAATAGCAATGCTGACAGAGGTAAGGTAATATCTCATTGTGTTTTTGGTTTGCATTTCCCCAATAACTGGTAACATTGAGCACCTCGTCATATGTTTGTTGGCCATTTGTCATTCTTGGAAAAAATACATATTCATGTCCTCTACCCACTTTTAATTGGACTGTTTGTTTTTTAGTATTGAGTTGTGTGTTTTTATATATTTTGCATATTACCCTCTTATAAGTTATATGATTTGAAAATATTTTCTCCCCTTCAGTAGGTTGTCTGTCTTGTTGATGGTTTCCTTTGCTGTACAGAAGCCTTTTTGTTTCATAAGTACCATTTGTTTATTTCTGCTTTTGTTGCCTTTATGTATGCATTTATAAACATTTATATATGTTTATATGTGTATATTTATATACGTATATATATGTTATGAACATTTCCGTATGTTTATTTCTGCTTTTGTTGCCTTTATATATGCCTTTATATATACATATATTTGCCTATATATGTATAAAAAAGTGGTCTAGTTTTATTCTTTTGCATATAGTTGTCCAGTGTGCCAGCACCATTTGTTGAAGAGACTGTCTTTTCCCCACTGTATGTTCTTGCCTACTTTGTCTTAAATTAATTGTCCATTTATACATAGGTTTATTTTTGAGCTCTCTATTCTGTTCCACTGTTCTGAGTGTCTGTTTTTATGCCAATACCACCCTGTTGTTTGATACGGTTTGAAATCAGAAGGTCTGATATCTCCTGCTTTGTTCAACTTTGTCGCTATTCCAGGTCTTTGGTGGTTCCGTACAAACGTTAAGATTGTTCCATTTCACTGAAAAATACCCCTGGAATTTTGATAGGGATTGCATCGAATATATAGATTGCTTTGGATAGTATGGACGTTTTAACAATATTAATTCTTCTAGTCTATGAGCATGGTACATCTTTGCATCTATTTGTGTCTTTTTTTTTTTTTAACATTTTTAATTTTATTTTTGAGAGAGAGAGACACAGAGCACAAGTGGGGGAGAGGCAGAAAGAGAGGGAGACACAGAATCTGAAGCAGGTTTCAGGCTCTGAGCTGTCAGCACAGAGCCCGACGCAGGGCTCTAACTCACAAACTGTGAGATCATGACCTGAGCCGAAGTCAGACGCCCAACCCACCGAGCCACCCAGGCGCCCCTATTTGTGTCATGTTTAATATTTTTTGTCAATAATCTTATAGATATCAGAGTACAGGGATTCACCTCTTTGGTTGAATTTATTCCTGGGTATTTTATTCTTTTTGATGTAATTGTAAATGGGATTATCTTCTTAATTTCTTTTATAGTTTATTATATTCTTGAAGTGGGCTTATTTTGCTATAAGCTTCTTCCTTCCTTTGCTGCATTCCATAAATTTTGGAAACTTTTTCTTTTTCATTTGTTTCAAGATTTTTTTTCTTTCTTTTTTGATTTCTTTGTTGACACTGGTGGTTTAGTAACATGTTTAGCCTTCACATGTTTGTGTTTTCTCCAGCTTTCTTCTCAAAATTGATTTCTAGTGTCTTACCATTATGGTCAGAAAAGATGCTTGACATGACTTCAACTTTCTTCAATTTATTGACACTTGTGGTTCTAATGTATTATCTATTCTAAAGAATGTTTCATGTGTACTTAAAAAGAATGTATTCTAGTAGTTTTTGCTGGAATGCAATGTATATATCTATTAAATCTATCTGGTCTTAATGTGTCACTTAAGGCCAATGTTTCCTTATTATTTTCTGTCTAGACTATCTACTTATGTGAGTATGGTATTAAAGTCCCCTGTTATCATTGTATTGCTGTCAGTTTCTCCTTTATGTCTCTTAATATTTGCTTTATGTGTTTAGATGCCCCCTATATTGGGTGCCTAGATATTTACAAGTGTTACATATCCTCTTTTGGACTGATCTCTTTATCATTATGTGGTGCCCATCTTTGCCTTTTTTTTTTCAGTGTTTGTTTTAATGTCAATTTTGACTCATGTAAGTATTGTTATCCCAGCTTAGTTTTCTTTTCTATTCACATGGAGTATCTCTTTCCATCCCTTTACTTTCAGTCTGTGTGTATCTTTAGATGTGAGGCTCTTATAGGCAGAATATATATGGGTCTTGTTTTTTGTTTTTGTTTTTGTTTTTTTGTTAATCAATTCAGCCACTCCTCATATCTTGATTGTAGCATTTAGTGCATGTACATTTAAAGTAATTATTGATAGATTTGTATTTATTGTCATTTTGTGTTGTTTTCTGGTTGTTTTTTGTAGTTTCTTCTCTTTCTTCTTTTGCTGTCTTCCCTTGTGACTTAGTGACTTTCTTTAGTCTTAGGTTTATGTTCCTTTCTCTCTATTTTTAAAAATTTGTTAAAGCTTATTTATTTATTTTGAGAGAGACAGAGGCATTGTAGTGGGGAATAGCACACAGAGAGTGGGAGAGAATCCCAAGCAGGCTCCACTCTGACAGCATGGAGACTGATGTGGGACTCAAACCCACGAGCCATGAGATCACAACCTGAGCTGAAATCAAGAGTTGGATGCTTAACCAAATGAGCCACCCAGGTGCTCTGCTTTCTTTTTATTTTTTATTTATCTCCTACAGATATTTTGTTACCATTGGGTTCACATATAATATCCTATGTATACAGCAGTCAATTACAAGTATCACTCAAGTTTCAATATACTCTAAAAGTACCACATTTTTACTGCTTCCCCAATATTTTATGTTGTTGGCATCATATTTTACATCTTCTTATTTGTATATCCCTTGGCTAATTATTGTAGGTTTAGACTTTTAATATATACACTAGCTATGTAGGTCGTTGACCCACTACCTTTAACATATGTTTACCTTTGTCAGTAAGACTTTTTCCACCTTATTTCTAGTTATGCCCTTTACTTTCCATTTGAAGAAGTCTCTTCAACATTTCTGCAAAACTCTTGTTGATGAATTTCTCTTTTGCTTATCTGAGAAAATCCTTATATCTCTTTCAATACTGGGTAATAACTTTTCTGGGTAGTGTATTCTTGGTTGTACGTCTTTTTCTTTCAGAACATTGAATCTGTTGCACTACTCCTGGCATTTAAAGTTTCTGCTGATAAATTAGCTGATAGACTCATGGAGTTCTTTTGTATGTAACTAGTTGCTTTTCTTTTACTACTTTTAAGATTTTCTCTTTAACTGTTGACACTTTGATTGTAATGTATCTTGGTGTTTATCTTTCGGGTTTATGTTATATGGCATTCTCTGTGATTCCTGAACTTGAATATTTATTTTCTTGGCCAGAATAAAGAAATTTTCTGCCATTAATTTTTCAAATTATTTCCTGTCCACTTCTCTTTCTTCTTCTGGGATCTTTATAATATGACTATTAGCATGCTTAAAATAGTCTCAGAGGTCTCTGGAACAATCCTCATTTATTTAACTTCTTTTTTCTTCTTGCTGTTTCACTTGGGTGATTCCACTACCTTGTCTTCTAGATCACTAATCCATTCTTCTGCTTCATTTATCTACTGTTGGTTCTCTCAAGTGCATACTTCATTTATTGTATTCTTCAGCTCTGATATTTTCTTTGTTGTTCTCGTTGGATTTCTCACTGTGTTCATCCATTCTAAGTTTGATACGCATCTTCATAACCATGACTTTGAACTCCTTATCGGGTAGTTTGCTTGTCTTCATTTTGTTTAGTTCTTTTTCCAGGTGTTGTCTTATTCTTTCTTTTGGAATATAGTCATCTTTCTCCTCATTTTGTTTAACTCTCTGTTTGTTCTTATTTGGTAGGTAATAAGTTTTGACTCCTGATATTGAAGGAACCATTTTATGCAGAAGTTATCCTGCAATGCCCAGTAGCACAAACCTGCTGGTCATCCAAACCATGTGTCCCAAGTTGCCCCTTGTGTGAGTTGTGTTCACTCTTTTTTGTGGCTAGGTTGTGACTGATGTAGACTAACCAGTGTGCATAGTTGTCCCTTATAACTGTTTGTAAAAAACAGCCATGACTACTATAGGTATGCTGGTATGCAAGGTTGGCCTGCAGCTCAGCTGGTTACCAGGCATGGCTACAACATCTGTAGGCATGCTGATGGGCAGGAAAGTTCTCTGGCATAGTCTGCTATGAAATCTGGCAGTATCTCTGGTAGGCCTTTCCGTGTGCCAGGCTGGCCCATTAGTGAAGAGGCACTTGGGAGGGGATCAGACACCACCTGAGGGTACTCCAGAAGTGGTGGGGTAGTAAGCTAGTTGACAGGTGTTTAGGCTGGATGGGCAAGCTGGTCAGGGTGAGTCTTACAGGAAATGCTGGGATGGGGCAAGCAATGCCAGCACAGTAGATAAGTGTCAGAAATGGAACCTGTCAGCACTGGGTGAGCTAGGTAGAAGGAAAATGACCCCCCCCCCCCAAAAAAGTGCCCTTTATGCCTCAGTCCCCAGAAAATGTTCCAACAGATCCCTGCCTCTCTAGCACATACAACACATTAGTCGTTGTATCTTTTTTTACATGTAACCTATGTACTTTTCAAAGTGTTGCCCCTGCTGGGACTTAGAGCAAGTGAGATGATGCATGGACCCCTTAAGGATGAATTTTCAGATTCCTACTGCCTTCTAGCTCTCATGGACATAAGCCCCATTGCTTTCCAAAGTCTGTTGTTACAGTTGCTCATCTTCTCTGTGCAGTTGTCCTGGGCTGTGGAGCCCAATCTAGGGCCCAAACTCCTTAGTGAGGGCATTTACAGTTTTTATATCACTCCTGCTTGTAGGTCACCACATCCGGTACCTGGGTCCTTGCTAAATAATGTTCTTGCCCCGTACCCCTGTCAGTGTGGCTTTTTCTTTATACTTTTGTTGTATATGATCAGTTCTGCTAGTCTTCATACATAGTTGTTCTCAGAGATAGTTGTTGTATGTGTAATTGTGGATTTTGGTGTGACCATTAGAGGGGGTGGGCTCAGGACCTTCGAACTTCCACCTTCCACCTTCCATCTGGATCCCACTTGCATTTTTCACTGTAAATAACACAATTTAAGACAAATGGGATACTGTTTAATTCGTTGTTTGGAGAAAACTTCATAGCCTTCATAGATAGTTACTATAAAAAATGAACAAAAGTGATCAAACCATTGCAATGTATTACTTTTTACTATGTTGCTGTATTTGATGTGGTAAAAATTGTAAAGAAATGTTTGCATCTCTCTTTGTGAGGGATATTGGTTTGTAGTTTTCTGTGACGTCTTTGGTTTTTGTATCAGGGTAGTAATGCTGGTCTCATAATATGAGTTGGGAATTATTGCTTCCATTTGGATTTTCTGTAAGAAAATCTGTGTTGCTATTCCTTTGCTAGATATTTAGTAGAATTTACGAGTGAATCCACTAGGCCTGGGGTTTCTTTTATGGAACAGTTTTTAACTAAAAATTACTTTTCTTATTTATAAAGATATTTAGGTTATTTATTTCTTCTTGAGCCTTGGTCATTTGTCTTTTAAGAAATTTATGTTTAACCTAAGTTGTAGAATTTATCAGGATAAAATTGTTTGTTTTCCCTATTATCCTTTTAGTATATGCAGAGTTGTGGTGATGTCATTGATCTCATTCCTAAGATTAATTTCTACCTTCTTTTTTTCCTGATCACTGTAGCTAGAGTTGGATCAATTTAATTGATCGTCTCAAAGAATCAGGTTCTTTTTTTGTAATAGTTTTATTGACATACAATTTACATACCATATAGTTCACCAATATAAAGTGTACAACTAAATGGATTTCAGTGTATTTATGGAGCTCAGCAACTGTTACTAAAACAATTTTCGCAGAATTCATCAACTCAAAAATCAAAATCCCATAAAGAACTCTTATACCATACTGGTAGGAATGTAAAATGGCATACTGACTATTGAGAACATTTCAGTCATTTTTTAAAAAACAAGTTAAGCATATTTATCATTTGGCCTACCCATTTCACTCCTTTATTTTTTTAAATAAATGAAAGCATATGTTCATACAAAGTCATATAACTGAATGTTCATAACAGCTTCATTTGTAATAGCCACAAGTTGCAAATAACCCAAACACCACCAACAGGTAAATGGATACATTTGTAAAATGACATACTTCTCAGCTTTAAAAATGAATAGTTTATATATGTAACAGTATGAACAGATTTCAAAATATTTATTTTGTGTATTACATAATTAAGAAAGGATCATATCATCAGGACTATACATATATATCTCCAACTTTAGAGCACCTAAATATATAAGGCATACATTGATAGCACTGCACAAAGAAACAGACAGCAATAAAATAATAGTAGATTTCAATACTCCAGTTCCAACCAAAGTAAATGGTTCAGACAGAAAATCAGTAAGACAAGAGTAGACTTAAAACAATTCTATAGACCAAAGGGACCTGCGAAACATATACAGAATATTCCACATTAACAACAGCATAATACATTCTTTCTCCAGTGCTCATGGATGACTCTCCAAGATAACCCACATGTTTGGTCACAACACAGCTCTTAACAACAAATTTAAGAAGACTGAAATAACACTTAATGTCTTTTGTGACCAAAGTACAATGAAGCCAGAAATTAATATGGTCGAAAGTTTTAAAATTTACAAATATGTGGAAATTAAGTAGCATAATCCTGAACAACCAATGGGTCAAGGAAGAATCAGAAGAGAAATGAGTGAATATCTCCAGATAAATGAAAATTAAAACACAAGAAACAAAACTACAGGATGTAGCCAAAGCAGGTCTGAAAGGAAATTTAATAGTGATAAACCTACATTTTAAAAAAGAAGATCTCAAATAAATAATGTAACCTTACACCTCAAGGAACTAGAAAAAGAGAAACACATCCAAAAGTTAGCATAAGGAAGGAAATAATAAAGATGACAGCACAGGGGTGCCTGGGTGGCTTAGTTGTTGGTTCAGTTGTCTGACTTCAGCTCAGGTCATGATCTTGCAGTTAGTGAGTTCGAGCCCCATGTCAGGCTCTGTGCTGACAGCTCAGAGCCTGGAGCCTGCTTTGGATTCTATGTCTTTCTCTCTCTCTGCCACTCTCCAGCTTGTTCATATTCTCACTCTCAAAAATAAATAAACATAACACAAAGATGACAGCAGAAATAGTAAAATAGAGAATAAAAAAATAAAAATGATTGAAACTAAGAGTTGGTTTTTAGAAAAGGTAATCAAAATTGACCAATTTTTAGCCAGACCAACTAACAAAAAAGGAAGGCTCAAATGACAAATGAAAGAGAAGACATTAAAATCTTGTCACAGAAATAAAATAGTTTTAGCAGATTACTATGACCAATTTCACACCCACAAATTGGAAAACTGAGAAGAAATTAATAATTCTAGATATATACAATCTACCAAGACTGAAATCATGAAGAAATAGGAAATCTTAACAGACCTACAATTAATGAGATTGGATCGTAAACCTGCCAACAAATACATTTCTAAAACCAGAATTCACTAGTGGATTCTCAGCCTTCACTGGTGAATTCTCCTAAACATTTAGGAAATTAACACCAGTCCTTATCAATATCTTCCAAAAATTTACAAAAGGAGGAAACACTTTCAAACTCAACTTACGAGGGCAGCATTACCCTGATACCAAAAGCCAAAGACACTTTTAAGAAAACTGTAGACCAATATTCCTAATGAATGTAGATGTAGAAATGCAGAACAAAATACTGGAAAACTGATGTCTTCAGTTCATTAAAAGGATCATACTCCATAACCAAGTGGGATTTATCCCTAGAATGGAAGGATGGTTCGACATGTGAAAGTCAATTACTGTGATATATCACGTTAACAGAATATAGGGTAAAAATCATATGATCACTTCAAAAGATGTATAAAAAGCATTTGACAAAATTGACTGTCCTTTCATGATAAAACTTCCAACAAATTGTGTGTGGAAGGAACATACCTCAACATAACAAGGGTCATGTAGGACAAGCCCACAGCTAACATTGTATTCACTGATGAAAACTAAAAGCTTTTTCTCTAAAATCAAGAACATGCCAAGACACGTACTCTTGCCACTTACAGTCACATAGTACTGGAAATCCTAGCCACAGCAATTAGAGAATAAAAGAAATAAAAATCCAAGTTGCGAAGAAAGAAGTAAAATTATCTCTCTTTGCAGACTGATGATCTCATATGTAGAAAACCTTAAACGTATCCTAGTCCCCCAAATTAGAACTAACCAACAAAGTTAGTCAAATTGCAAGTTACAAAATCAATATACATAAGTCACTTGCATTTCTATACCCCAATAAGGAAATATCCAAAAGCAAAATTAAGAAAATCTCATTTACAATAGTATCAGTAAAGATAAAATAGTTAGGAATATACTTAACCAAGAGGTGAGAGTATCCTAAAATTCTTATGGAACCCCTAAAGTTTTCCAAATAGCCAAAGCAAGCTTGAGAAAGAACAGAGTTAGAGACATCACTCTTCCTGTTGTCAAAATATACAACAAAGCTACAGAAATTAAAACAGTATAATATTGGCATCAAGACATATATATAAACCAATGGAACAGAATAGAATCCATAAGTAAAGTCACGCATGCATAGTTAACTGGTCTTTCACATGGGTGCCAAGACCATACAACGGTGAAATGGTACCCTTTTCTATAAATGGTCTGGGAACAATAGACATCCACATGCAAAAGATTGAAATTGACTCCTTGTCTTACGCCTTACAAAAAATAAGCTGAAAAAAGATTAAAAACCTAAAAATAAGACCTGAAACTATCCAACTGCTAAAAGAAGACATAGGGGTGAAAGTCCTTGACATTGGTCTTGTCAGTGATTTCTTGGACATGACACCAAAAGCACAGGCAAGTATAGAAAAAGTAAACAAGCAAGTCCTCTTCAAACCAAATGGCTTGTACCTAGCTTAGGAAACAACCAACAGGATGAAAGGCAAGGAGTTGAATATAAGAAAATGTTTGTAAACACTCTATCTGATAAGGGGCTAATATATAAAATATATAAGGAACTCCTACAACTCCATAGTGAAGGACAAATAACCCTATTTAATAATGAGGATTTGAGGGGCGCCTGCGTGGCTTAGTCAGCTAGGCATCCAACTCTTGATGTGGGTTCAGATCATGATTTCATGGTCATGACATCGAGCCCCATATTGGGCTATGTGCTGGACGTGCAGCTTGCTTACAGGCCTTTTACAGCCCCTCTCTCGCTTGCTCAAAAAAACAAACAAACAAAAGATTTGAATAGGTATTTCTCAAAGAAGACATCAAAATGGCCAACAGGTGTATTAAATGGTGTTCACGTAACTAATAATCAAATAAATGCAAACCAAAACCACAATGATATATCACCACATATTTTTTAGGATGATTTTTATCAAGAAAAATAATTATTGGTGAGATTGTGGAGAGATGAGTTCTTTGTACACTGTTGGTGGGAATGTAAAATGGTTCAGGAGCTAATGGAAACTGTATGAAGTTTCCTGATAACATTAAAAATAGAATTATCATATGATCTTGCAATCCCATGTCTAGGTACATATTCTAAAGAATTGAAATCAAGATCACAAAGACATCTACATTCCCCTTTTCATTACAGAATTATTCACGTAGTCAAAATATAGAAACATAACAAATGTCCGTCAGTGTATAAATGGATAAAGGAAATAAGTGTGAGGGTATAAAGTACATTTTTTTGGCTATTAGGGTGATTTCAGTTTATATTATTTTTAATAAAACTTGTCTTGCATATTCTTGGTTCTATTTTGTTTTATATAAATTTATACTTAGTTTGTCTAGTTTCTTGTAAAATTATCTTGATATTTTGTTTCATCATACATTGATTGCTGCTTGTACAGTATTAAATTGTTAAACCCACAAGCATGGTAAATATCTAAATTTAGTGTGATTTTTAAAAAATTTCTTAGGTTGTTTTTTTTGTTTTGTTGATAGTTTCTTTTCCTCTGCAAAAAGCTTTTTATTTTGATGTTGTCCCAATAGTTTATTTTTTTCTTTTGTTTTCCTTGCCTTGGAAGACATATCTAGAAAAATGTTGCTTTGGCCATTGTCAGAGAAATTCGTGCTTGTGTTCTCTTCTGATATTTTTATGGTTTCACCACCTACTGAATGGGAGAAGATACTTGCAAACGATATATTTGATAAGGAGTCATTATGCAAAATATATAAGGAAATTAGTAACTCAACACCAAAACACAAACACTTCAATTAAAAAAATGGGCACGGGGAGGCGCCTGGGTGGCTCAGTCAGTTAAGCGTCCGACTTTGGCTCAGGTCACGATTTCGCGGTCCGTGAGTTCGAGCCCCGTGTCAGGCTCTGGGCTGATGGGTCAGAGCCTGGCGCCTGTTTCCGATTCTGTGCCTCCCTCTCTCTCTGCCCCTCCCCTGTTCATGCTCTGTCTCTCTCTGTCTCAAAAATAAATAAAAACGTTAAAAAAAAAAATGAGCACAGAATCCAAATAGACATTTTCCCAAAGATGACCTATAGATGGCCAACAGAACGTGGAAAAGATGCTATCACTAAATCATATGGGAAATATCATATGGGAAATGCAAATTGGAACCATAAGATATTATCTCACATCAGTCAGAATGGCTAACATCAAAATGACAAGAAAGAGTAAGCGTTGGCGAGGATATGGAGAAAAAAGAACCCATGTGCACTGTTGGTGGGAATGCAAACTGGGTCAGCCACTGGTGAATCAGTATGGAGGTTCTTTAAAACGTTAAAAGTAAAAATACTGTATGATCCAGTAATTCCACTACTGGGTATTTACTCAAAGAAAACGAACACTAATTTGAAAAGATACGTACCCCTTTACATTTGTTGCAGCATTATTTACAATAGCTACGTTATGGAAGCAACCCAAGTATCTCTCAACAAATGAATGGCTTAGGAAGATCTGATATAGTTATACAATAAAATATTACGCAGCCATAAAAAGGATGAGATGACAACACAGATGGACAGAAAGCATATTGTGCTAAATGAAATATGTCAGACTGACACAGATACCATAAGATTTTACTCATGTGTGGAATAAAAGAATATGAATACACAAACAAAAAAGCAGAATCAGGCTCGTAAATATAGAGAAAAACACTGGTAGTTGCCAGAGGGGCAAAATGGATGAAGGGAGATAGGAGATACAGGCTTCCAGTTATAGAATGAATAAATCATGGTAATAAAGGACACAGCATAAGGCTCATAGTCAATGATATGGTAATAGTGTTGTGTGCTGACAGATGGTAGCGGCACTTGTGAGCACGGCATAATGTAGCAACTTGTTGAATCGCTGTGTTGTACACCTGAAACTGTTGTGACATTGTCAACTCTACTCAAATAAGAAAATTCCTTAATTACAATGTTATTTTTTTTAATTAAGTTTGAACTTTTTAGTAGGTTTCTTCCTTGGCTCTATTAGCGTTCTTGTATCCACTATAATTGGCATTTTAATATTTTCGTACTGTTATAGAAATGCTGCTGGTTTTTCTACGTTGAACTTTTCCACCTCACTGATGTCTTTCTTCAGGTTTAATGTGTTTTTTGGGTTCTCTATGTAAATATTACATGTAGACAGTTACGTGATTTCAATTTGGTGTCAGTTTTGTCATTTTCCCCCTACTATGTACGTTTCCTTCAGTTTTCTTATGGTATTTTTCTACTGTTTGAATGGAAAGTGTGAAAGTAGATATCTTGTATAAATGACTTTAAGGGGATGGCATCGGATACTTAACTATTAATTATGACGTTTGTATGGCTGGTCGGCAGGGACCCTTTGTCAAAGTAAGTTAGCTTACATCCAGTATGATCTGGTGATTAAAATGAAGGTTTCTGGGGCGCCTGGGTGGCTCAGTCGGTTAAGTGTCCGACTTCAGCTCAGGTCACGATCTCGCGGTCCGCGAGTTCGAGCCCCGCATCGGGCTCTGGGCTGACAGCTCACAGCCTGGAGCCTGTTTCAGATTCTGTGTCTCCCTCTCTCTCTGCCCCTCCCCCGTTCATGCTCTGTCTCTCTCTGTCTCAAAAATAAATAAACGTTAAAAAAAATTTTTTTTTTAAATTTAAAATGAAGGTTTCTCAAGCTAGATTATCTGGGTGCAAACAGAATGCAGTGTTTATTAGACAAGGATCTAGGCAGATTTATAGAACTACTCTGTGCCTAATACAGCTTCATCAATACTTGCTTTTGGCATAGGATATGTGCAGTATTCGTTGATGTTTCTTATACTCTGGAAAATAAAGTTTGTGTGTAGAGATCTATAAACACGCATTAGCCCAAGTCTGTCAAACCTCTCTATGCTTACTAATTTTTGTTTGCTGGCCTATCAGAGATGAGTTCAACTATGTTTGATTTGTTACTCAACAGATGAATTGACTATTACATTTAAATGACTATTTTCCATTCCTAGAGTAAACTTTATTCAGATATGTGATGGTCTGGTGGTTAATAATACTCTATTTGTGGTGTTTGCAATTGACTTTTCCTTGGTGTGTTGTTTCCTCAAGTGTTTTTGTAATTGGAGACGGTGAGCTTGTCCTCCCTGAAGTTTTACCCGTGAGAATACTGGAAGCCCTTGGCCATGGAAATGGTTCTTCAAGGTGTTTTAGAATTTGTTTTTTTCCAGGGGCGCCTGGGTTGCTCAGTCAGTTAAGCATCCAACTTTGCCTCAGGTCATAATCTCATGGTTTGTGGATTTGAGCCACGCGTCCGGCTATGCAAGGAGTCTGCTTGGGACCCGTTCTCTTCCTCCCTCTCTTTCCACCCCTCCCCCTCACTCTCTTTTTAGAAAGAAAGAAAGGAAAGATAGAATGATAGATTTTTTTTTTTTCCAAATCTCACCATAGAATTCCTGAACTGGGCCCTTTGTAGAGTGTGTGTGTGTGTGTGTGTGTGTGTGTGTGTGTGTACGCGCGCACCCACCTGTAAAACAGCTTTATTGAGATATAATTCACATATGGTACAATCTATCCAGTGTACAATTTAATGCTTTTTTAGAATATTCACAGAGCACAAACAATTTTAGGCCATTTCATCACCCTGAAAAGAAACCCTGTACCCCTTAGCAGCCACTTCCCATTTGCCTCAATTACACCATCCCTCTCTTTTAGGCAGCCATCATTCTTGTGCTTACTATTATTTTACCTATTCTGACATTTCATTTAAGGAGGATAATGCAATATGTGGTCTTTTGAGACCAACTTATTTGGCTTAGCATAATATTACCAAGTTTTATCCATGTTAGAGATCATATATCAGAAATTCATGGGTCGTTTTTTTGGTTTTGTTTGCTTCTTTCCAACTTTTTATTTAAATTCCAATTAGTTAACATAAAGAGTAATAGGGTAATATTACTTTTAGGTGTAGAAGTTAGTGATACGTCACTTATACACAACGCCTGGTGCTCATCACAAGTGCCCTCCTTAATACCCATCACCTGTTTAACCCATCCCCCACCCACCTCCCCTCAAGGAACCATCAGTTTGTTCTCTAAAAGTATGTTTCTTGGTTTTCCTCTCTTTTTTTTCTTCCTATGTTCATTTGTTTTTCTTCCTAAATTCCACCTATGAGTGAAATCATATGGTACTTGTCTTTCTCTGACCTATTTCGCTTAACATTATACTTTCCAGCTCCATCCATATTTCAAATGGCAAGATTTCATTCTTTTTTATGGCTGAATAATATTCCATTGTGTATATATACCACATCTTCTTAATCCATTCATCAGTCAGTGGCCATTTGGGCTCTTTCCATACCTGGCTATTGTTGATAGCACTGCTATAAACACTGTGGTACATGTATCCATTCAAATCAGTATTTTTGTACCCTTTGGGTAACTATTGAGTAGAGAAATTCGTTTTTACGGTTGGATGATATTCCATTGTATAGATATACTACACTTTATTCATTCATTGGTTAATAGACCTTGGGCTGTTTCTACTTTGTAGCTAATGTAAATAATGCTGCTGTAAGCATTCATGTACAGATTTTTGTGAGGACACATGTTTTCATTTCTCTAGAGTGTATATAGCTGTGAGGCAAGTTGTTGAGTGTTAGTTCACTATATATGTCAACTCTTTGGAGAACTTGCCAAATGGCTGCACTATTTTAGTTTCCCACCAACAATGTATAAAAGTTCCATGTCCTTGTCAACACTTGTTACTATTTGTATTTTTTATTTTAGCCATCTTAGTGGATGTAAAGTAGTGTCTCATTTTGGTTTTGATTTAAATTGACCAAACAGCTAATGATGTTAAGCATTTTTCATGTACTTATTGGCCATTTGTTTTCTTTGGAAATATCTATTCAGATGCTTTGCTTATTTTTTCAATTTTTGCTTATTTGTAAATTTTTATTTTTTAAATTGGGTTGTTTGTCCTTTTATTTTTGAAATATATTTCTTTATATATTCTGGGTGCAAATAATTTACCGGAGCCTAAGAGATACAGAATTTGCTAATTTTTCTTCTTTCTGTGAATTGTATTTTCACTTACTTGATTTCCTTTGGAGCACAAAACATTTTAATATTGATGAAGTCCAATTTATCCATTGTTTCTCTTGTCACTTGTACTTTTCTTGTCCTACCTAAGAAGTCTTTGCCTATCCCAAGGTGACAAAGATTTGCTCCTATATTTTTCTTTTAAGAGTTTTACAGCTTTCAGCGTTTTCATTTAAATGTTTTATTTATTTAAGTTAATTTGTGTGTATACTGTGAGGCAGGGGTTCAAGTTTTTCTTTTATATATAGATAGTTTTCTAAGTACCACTTGTTGAAGAGACTATACTTTAAACTCTTACGGAAAAATGCACATAATGAATTATTTCCGTATTCGGAAATCTATTCCATCAATCTTTAAGTCTGTCCCTATGCAAATACTACACTGTCTTGACTGCTGTAACTCTGTAGTAAGCTTTGAAATTGAATATGTGAGTACCCCAACTTTGTTATTTTTCAAGATTGTTTAGGCTATTCTTGGTCCCTTGAATTTCCATGTGAATTTTAGGATCAGTTCATCAACTGCAAAGAAGCCAGCTGGTGTTTTGATAAGGACTGTGTTGAATAAATGTATAGATCAGTTTGAAGAATATTGCCATCTTACCATTTTAAGCCTTATTTATGATAGTGTAAGATCTTTCCATTTATTTAGACCTTTGATTTCTATCAATAATGTTTTGTAGTTTTCAGAATATATATTTTGCATTTATTTTGCTAAATTTGTTTCTAAGTGTTCATTCTCTTGATGTTACTGTAAATGTAATTGTTTTCTTAATTTTGTTTTCATGTCCACATAAATTTTCATTTTTCAGAACAAAGCAACAGTTATACTGGCAAAGATCTTGAATTAACAGGGACCCTTGAACTTCCAATACACTGAAAAGTAACATTAATTTGCATGTCTACAGTGTATGCACTTGTTTTCAGAAATGTGGCAAAGTTTATCCTAACAGGACCTTTTCATCAACTCATAGACATATTTATGGAAATCATCACCAAACTTGATGAAATACATAGAGGGTTTGGCTTCCACTTGATGGATGACCATGCCGATTCTTTTGGAGCTTCATGTATTCCACATGTTTACCTATCAGGCCATCTACAACTCCTCCTGGCTTCTTCTCTCCTGGAGGAGACTCACTGGACTCTGGCATGAAACAGAAGTCTCCTTCTTTTATAATCATCTAGAAGCTGGTACATGTACAAGACAGAATCTTTCTCATAGGTAATGAATGGAGGGGAATGGTCTTAGCCCTTCAAGCACCTATCATGAAAGCCTCGTTTAATTTTGTTTTTGGATTGTTTATTACTACTATAGAAATACTCTTGAATTTTCCTTGTTTTCTATTGATGTGGATCTTGCAGCTTTGGTGAACTAATTTATTATTTCTAACAACATTTTAGTGTATTCCTTAGGATATTCTATATACAAGATTACTCCATCTGAAAACAGAGATAGTTTTACTTCTTTCCAATCCGGATGGATGCCTTTTATTTCATTAGATTGCATAATTGCCCCGAATAAAACCTCCAGTACAAAGTTGAATAGAAGTTGCAACAGTGGACAGTCTTGTGTCACACCTGATCACGGAGGGAAATAATTTTAGTCTTTCGACAGTATGATGTTAGGTGTGGGTTTTCTATAGATCCTCTTATCAGGCTGAGGGAATTTCATATACTCCTACTCTGTTTTTATAATAGAGGTTGTTGGATATCCTCACATACTTTTCCTTGGATCTATTGTAACCATGTGGTTTTGTTCCCTATCATATTAATGAGTTATAACACAAATTTTCTGATGGTAAGACAACCTTTAATCCTGGGATAAATCTCAGTTTATAATGCTGAATAATACTTGGCCTATATGTTGCTGGATTCTGTTCATTTGTATTTTGTTGAGAATTTTTGCCTCTATATTCATAAGAGAAATTGGTTTCTACCTTTCTTTTGTTATTATGTCTTTGGTGTTGTTATCAGAGCTCTATAGAATGGGTTAAGAAATGTTTCCTGTCTTCTATTATTTAAAGAAGTTGTGCATAGTTGGTATTAATTCTTCTTTGCATGTTTGGTGTAATTCACCAGCAAAGACATTTGGCTATGATTTTTTCTCTGTAAGAAGTTTTTGACATTACTAATTCAATCTTTTTGAAACAATGTTTATTTACTTTGAGACAAACAGAGAATCCCAAGCAGCCTCTGCATTGCCAGCGTGGAGCCTGATGTGGGGCTTGAACCCACTAACTTTGAGATCATGGCCTGATCCAAAACCAAGAGTTGGATGCCTAGCCAACTGAGCCACCCAGGTGCCCCATTAATTCAGTCTTTTTACCTGTTATACAGCCATTCAAGTTTTCTCTTCTTCCTTAGCTAGAGTCACTAGTTTATGGTTGTTATTTTTTTTTAAGAATTTCTCCATTTAATCCAAGTTGTCTGATTTGTTGGCATACAGTTGCTCGTACACTTCTCTTGTAATCCTTTTAGTTTCTGTAAGGTCAGCAGTAATGTCCACATTTTTGTACTTCATTCTAGATAAGGGATTTTGAAATAGGGAATGGACTTTAGGCTTGTGAGTTTTTTTCTTGGTCATTCTAGCTAAAGGTTTGTTCATTTTGCTGATCTTTCAAATAACTTTTGGTTCATTTTTTTCTATTTTACTTTTCTCTAATATTTATTATTTTATTTCCTTCTGCTGGCTTTAGGTTTGATGTTCTCTTCTTTTTTTGCTTGGGATCAATTTCCACTATTTTATTTTCAGCTTTTAATTCCCAAACATCTAGGAAGTATGAATTCAGCCTCCCAATAAGCAGGGAACACATTACTCAGCATCCGTTCACAGGCTTACCCCTCTGGTATATTATTTCTTTTTATTTCTTTGAACTAAAAATAATTTTTTTTCCATCTTGCAAACATACTCATGTAGTTTTTTAAAGCTAACATTTCTAGGCAGTGTGGCAGAAAGAATGTCTTTTGCATGTGAATAATCCCATTCACATTACCTATAATTGCTGGTTTGTGAAGTTAGATCTAAAACTTGTCCTCCTGCCCAGTAGTCAATCCATAAGGATGAAGGAGTAGACTGCTGGTAGGCAAGAAAGCATTTTGCTTATGCCTTCAGCATTTAAAGAGTAGAATAAGATTTTAGGTGAATTCTCCCTGGTAGAGAGTGTCTGCTTTGCAGATAAAAACATGAGATATCTATATAAAATTATTATTTTTGTGCGACCAAATTGTTTGACTCTGTCTTCACATAAGCTATATATAAACTTGCTCATTAAAATGAAAATGCCTTTCTAATAAAAGTGTTAGATTCAATAGCAGTAGGTGATTATAATTATTGAGTATGGTTGACAATGTTACATTAGTTTCGTCTATACAACATAGTGATTCAACAACCCTATATGTATGCTGTGCTTGCCACAAACATAGCTACCGTCTGTCATCATACATCACTATTATTCATAAAGGAAAGCCAAGTGAGGGTGACACCATTTTCTAATTTTTACTGTTGTTTTTACATAAATCCTTTGTAATTTAGGGAATGGATTTTTTTTAATTAGTAAGAATTAGAAGCTGGTAAAGTAAAATCTTTCATAACTCTCAAACTTTTAAGATCTTCAAAAAAAAAAAAATCATTCCTTACTGTGTATCTCATTTCTTTGTCCACAAAATATGATTAATGACACTAATCTGAGGACAATTTATAGCACAGATACAAGAGATAGAGCAGAATCTGAAATGTAATTTTTGCCCCTTATCAAGGAAACTTTGTATAAGGAAAGGCTGCATTATTCAAATGCTGCTCAGTATCCCAATTGCTTAATGTTACTGGAGCTGTGGGTACGCTGTAGAAAGTTAAATAGTTCACTATGTGACATCTGCCTTTTTTTTTTTTTTCAATTAATACGTTGGAGAGAAAGAGATCAACTAGATCAGGTGTCTCAAAGTCATCTTTGTTGTATTCACCTATCATATTTACGTTTTTCTCCAGGCTTTGCCTAATTATATTTTGGGTTCCTGTGTATTTTTAATCTAGTTAAAATAACGAGCATGCTTCCAAACGCTGAATGCTAAGTGAAGCCTGCTTGTTGCCCTTGGAAAAGGTTCTGTCATCATATGTGGTGACTCCACATTTCAGCTCCCATCATTTTTCTGTGTGTAGCCAGGGTACCAGTTCGGCTGCCAAAAAGCCAAAGCTGAGCAAAGAAAAGGATGACCTCAATCAGTTTGATATTCGTTACTAATAGCCATTGTTCAGAAAAAAAACCATGAAGAATAAATCTGAACATGAAACAAAGAAATACACAGGTTTTCTAATCAGATTAAGAAGGAAAAAGAACTACTTCAACCATCAAACAAGACTTATGTTCTAGATTTTTCTTTTTTTTTTTTTTTTTGTAGGATCTTAAAAACAATCCTTGACTTGGCCTTTTCTTCTGACTCATGGACCCGAAAAAAAAACCATATTCTTACCGATTTAAAACTCAAAGTTTGAAGCTTTCCAATTTAGAACTTAGAGCTTTGTTTTCTTTATATCTAGCCTGATGTGGAAACTTCTGATAACAGTTAAGTTTAGAAATCTTAGTAACAACGAATCATACTTGGAGTAAGAAACTTACAGTAACAAACATAACAGTGAGCCTCTTTGGTGACTGGTATTGTGTTTTACCATAGGAAGCATTCAGCAAATATTTGTTCAACAAATAAGATAGAGAAAAATATTTATTTGTGAAAATCACAAATTGTCAAGAACATTTCAGGTGCCACTTCAAGTAATTATGGAGCCTTTTGATAGGAGGGATATTCACAAAGAAAAACTTCAGCAATCATATATAGGTTGTTTATGTCACAAGGAGAATTGGCTTAATTGAGAAGCATTTTTTTTATTTCCCAAAAGAAGAATTAGAAAAGTTAATGAGATGCCCACTTATATTAACATTGTTTTAATTTATCTGCTTTCTTTCTTACTTGTTTGCAAAAGCAGGCACAAAAAAAGTAAATACTTTCCCAATGCATTCATCACCAGTCATCTTTAACTCCCTGATCTGGATTCTGCACAAGTTATTAATTTGGGGTAAGAAGACGAGTAAAAATCATCACCTTGGCTCAAGTTGCTTACTTTCTGTCACTCAAAGCAGTTCACAGACACAAATAAAGAAAGGGGAAAATATGTATGATTCTCTTGTCTTTTGATAGAAGAGAAATTTCTCAAAAGAAATCCTTAAATGCTGAAGGAAAAAGCTCATCAGAAATCTTTACCATCTAAAATAGCACAGGGGTGCGTGGGTGCCTTAGTTTGTTAAATGACCGACTCTTGATTAGGTTCAGGTCTTGATCTCATGGTTGGTGAGGTCAAGTCCCTCTTTGGGCTCTGTGCTGACAGTATGGAACCTGCTTGTGAGTCTGTATCCCTTTCTCTCTGCCCCTCTCTGGCTCGAGCTTTCTCTCTCTCTTGCTATCTCTCGAAATTAATTAGTTAGAAAAAATAAGATAACGTCAGGAACAATCATAATAATACATTGTTCAGGCATTGCGAAGTCCTGTATAGAGGAAAGCAGACCTTTATTCTTGACTGCTGTAAAAGCAAAGATGGATGAGAGAAATCAATACTCCTTGTTTCCTGAGAGTGTATCATCTATGGTCTTCCAAATCTGTAGCCTTTAATGCTGATACTTAGTAGCAACCTTTGTTGGGGCTATTACTGAGGATGACAAAATTATACACAATGCTTGGCTAGCTAAAATGCAACACGGAGATGTCTGTGGGCTGGATTTAAGATTGGGAGGGACATGGGTCTCTTGGAATGCTGGAGGCCTGCATAACCTCCCTGACCGGGGAATGCCCTGGGGACCGGGCACCAGGGACCGACCCTCCTAGGCATTTCTGCAGTCCTTGGGGAATCCCTCATCTATACGTTATACACAAAGTTTAGCAGAACAATAGGACACATAGACCCTTGCTTTATATCTTTGATTTGATGAGTGATTGCTCACCTATAAATCAGGCACCCTTTGTTCTTGCACACCTGAAATGTTGTAAACCCTCTGTATGCAACTAGCCAACTGAGATTTGTGATTGGCCTGACAATAATAAATGAGAATTAAATGAGAATATGAGTGAGGCCAACTGGGTCTTCGTCTGCAAACGTTGACCCCCATGCCTTCTCTCTTTCTTCGCAAAGGGTGGAGTAATCTTTCATCCGTCGGCACAGGGTTTGCCGGCCATTCCCGGCACACCTCCACTCTTCATACTACGGTGTGATTATAGTCCTGACAAAATGACTGCCCTTTTAATTAGTCCCAAAGCTTTACCATGTGCAAGCACTTGCTCTATAGCAAACACCGAACCACTTCTTGGAGATACAGAGGGAAACATAATGCTGCCTTTGCCTTCATGGATCGTTATAGCCCGTTCAGGCTGCCGTAACGAAATACCACAGAGCAGGGGGCTAATGAACAAAAGAAATGTACTTCTCATGGTTCTGGAGGTTGGGAAATGCAAGATATGGCACCAGGAGGTTTGGTGTGGTGGCTGGTGGGGACCCACCTTCTGTTTCATAGACAGCACCTTCTTGCCGTGTCCTCACATGGTGGAAGGGGCAAGAAAGTTCTCTGGTGAATTTTTTTTTTTAATTTTAGAGAAAGAGAGAGAAAGAATGTGAGTTGGGGAGAGCGGCAGAGGGAGAGAGAGTGAGAATCCTAAACAGGCTCCACATTCAGCACAGAGCCCAATGTGGGGCTCAATCCCATGACCCTCGATTATGACCTAAACCAAAACCAAGAGTCAGATGTTCAACTGACTAAGCCACCCAGTCACGTCTGGCACCTCCTTTATAAGAGCACTACTCCCATTCATGAGGGTTCCCTCCTCATGATCTAATCACCTCCTGGAAGCCCCACTGCCTAATACTATTACCTTGGGGGATAGCCTTTCAACATACACATTTTGGGGTGATACATTCAGACCATAGCAGTGATATTCTGCTGAGGAAACAAGCAAATAGGCCATTACAAGGAATGTTCAGTGATACAACAAGGGCTCTGGGTACTTTTGGGGCAAACCCAGTGGAGTATCAAAGTCATTCCTGAGAAGCCCGGAAATGTATGTGAGAAAAGTGGCTTCTAAGCTAAAAACTGGAAGGTAAATAGAAATTAAATGGTTAGAGATGAAAAATAAAAAAATAAAAAAATAAATGGGGCTAAGGCATCCAGAGCAATAATTATATTCCAAATCATTGATTTCTTTTGTTAGTTTTTTCTTTTCTAATTTTTTTCATGTTCTTTTGTATGTCCACAAATAGACTTAAACTGCTAAAACTTATACAAACCAAACTAGACCAGGTAAACTCTCTCTTATACATTAGCACCCCTGAGAATGTCTACAGGCTCTGAGTTTCTGGTGTAGGTGGTTTTCATTACTTATTATCCATTTGTAATTCATGCTAAGGGAGTAGTTTCATATGAATATCGTAACTTGTGATACAATTCGAAAGCAGCTACCCAGTTAATTTGTAAGAGGGAGAGAGAGAAGTCAGTTGAAAGTAAAACATATTTTATGCTATTCACTTGTGTGTATATGTATTTTGGATATTAGCCTCTTATCAAATATATGGTTTGCTAATAGTTTGTCCCATTTTATGAGTGGCCTTTTCACTCTTTTGTTAGTTCCCTTTGCTGTACAGATGCTTTTGAGTTTGATATTGTCTCATTTGTCTATCTTTTCTTATGTTGTGTGTGCTTTTGCTGTCATATCCAAGAGATCATTCCCAAGATCAGTGTCATGAAACTTTCTCCTTATTTTATTTTAAGGATTTGTATAGTTCGAGGTCTTACATATAAATCTTCAGTCCACTTTTAGTTGATTTGTGTTTGGGGTTTAAGATAAGGGTTCAGTTTCATTGTTTTAGGCAGATATCCAGTTTCTCCAATACCATTTGTTGAAAACTACACTTTCCCCATTGTGTATTCTTGACATCTTTGTCAAAGATCAGTTGACTGTATACATATTTGTTTATTTCTGGACTCCATTCTGTTCCATTGGTCTGCATGTCTTTATGTCAGTAGTATACTGCTTTAATTTCTCTAGCTATGTAATATCTTGCAAACAGAAAATGTGATACCTTTAGCTTTATACTTTTTAATCAAGATTGCTTTGGTTATTTGGAGACTTTGTTGCATATGAATGTTAGATTTTTGTCCTATTTTTGTGGAAAATGTCATTGGAATTCTGATAGGGATTATGTAGGCTTTTAACAATATTAATTCTTCCAATCAAAGAACATGGGATACCTTTCCATTTATTTTTGTCTTCTTCAATTTCTTTCATTATTGTTTTCCAGTTTTCAGTGTACACATTTTCACCCCAGTGGTTAATGGCTAAATACATAATTTTTTTTGATGCTCTTCTAAATGTTATTTTTTTCTAAATTTTTTTTCACATCGTTTCTTGTTCATATATAGAAACACAACTGATTTTTACATGTTTGTTTTGTATCCTGCAACTTTAATAAGTTTCTGTATTCTAATCATTCTTTTGTGGAATCTTTAAATTTTCTACATATATGACATTCATCTGCAAAGACAGTATTATATCTGTCTCTCTTATTTGGATACTTTTAATTTCTTTTTTCTTGCCTAATTGCTCTGGCTAAAACTTCTAGCACTACATTAAATGTAATTGGAAAGAGTTATAATTATTGCATTATTCTTGATACTGGAGGAAAGACCTCTTATTTTCTCACAATATAATGTTACTGTGGTCTTTTTATATATGAACTTTATTATGTTCAACTACATTTCTTCTACACATAGTTTATGGAGAGTTTTTATCATGAATATGTGTTTACTTTTGTCAAATGATTTTTGTACATCTATTGACACGTTTATATGAATTTTATCCTTTATTCTGTTAACGCAGTATGTCATATTAATTGACTTTCATATGTTGAAACATCTGTCTGGGAATGAATTCTACTTGGTCATGGTGTATGACCCTTTTAATATGATGTTGAATTCAGCTCACTGGTATTTTTAACTTTTTTTAATGTTTATTTTTGAGAGAGAGAGAGAGAGCAGAGGAAGGGCAGAGAGAAAGGGAGACAGAGGATCCATAGTGGGCTCTGTGTTGACAGCAGATGGCTTGATGCAGGACTCAAAGTCATGAACCATGAGATCATGACCTGAGTCAAAGACACATAACCGACCAAGCCACCAAGGTGCTCCAGCTCACTAGTGTTTTGTTCAGGATTTTTGCATTTATGTTTATCAAGAATTCTGGCCTATAATTTTCTTACAGTGTTTTTGTCTGGGTTGGGTATTAGGCAGGGCAATGCAGGCCTCACAAAATGAGTTTGGAAATGTTCTCTCCTCTTCTATTTTTTGGTAGCATTTGAGAATGATGGGTATTATTTCTTCTTTAAATGTTTGGTAGAATTTACCAGTGATGCCATCTAATTGCAAACTTTTCTTTTAGGGGAGGTTTTTGATTACTGATTTAATCCCTTACTTGCAATTGATTTATTCAGATTTTTTATTTCTTTATTATTCCTTCTTGGTAGGTTGTATGTTTCTAAGAATTTACTCATTTTTCCTTTGTTATCCAGTTTGTTGATCTATAATTTTTCATATTAGTCTGTTATTGGATTAAGGATTTGAACAGACATTTCTCCAAAGAAGACATATAAATGGACAGCAGGTATATTAAAAGTTGCTTATATCACTAATAATCAAAGAAACACAATTTAAAACCATGAGATACCATCTCACACCTGTTAGAATGGCTGCTATTTAAAAAAAAAAAAAAGATAACAAGTGTTAACAAAAATGCATAGAAATAGGAACCCTTGCAATGTTGTTGAGAATGCAAAGTGGTGCAGTTGCTAAGGAAAACAATATGGAGGTTCCTCAAGAAATTGAAAATAGGACTACCATATGTTTCAGAAAGCCCATTTCTGGATATATATCCAAAAGAATGGAAATCAGGGTCTTTAAGAAATATGTACACTCTCATGTTCATTGAGGCATTATTCACACTAGCTAAGATACAGAAGCACCCTAAATGTCCATTAGTGGATGAATGAATAAATAAAATGTAATATGTACATACAGTGTAATGTAATTCAACCTTAAAAAGTAAGGAAATTCTGTCCTATACCACATGGATGTATGTGGAGGACTTTATGCTATGTAAAATAAGCCAGTCAAAAATACTGTATGATTCCACCTATATGTGGATTATAAAATAATCAAACACCTAGAGACAGAGAGTAGAATAACGATTTCCAGGAGTTGAGAGGAGGGGACAATACAGAATTGATCCTCAGTTGATATTAAGTTTTACTTATGCAAGGGGCACCTGGGTGGCTCACTTAAGTGTCATGATCTCACAGTTTTTAAGTTCAAGCCCCGCATTGGGCTCTATGCTGACAGCTCAGAGCCTGGAGCTTGCTTCAGATTCTGTCTCCTTCTCTCTCTGCCCCTCCCCCACTCTCACTCTGTGTGTGTGTGTGTGTGTGTGTGTGTGTGTGTGTGTGCGCGCGCGCGCGCGCGCACGCGCGCGCGTGTGTGTGTGTCAAAAATAAGCATAAAATTTAAAAAATTTAATGTTTTAGTTATACAAGATGAGTATTTTCTAGAAGTTGGCTGTACAGCCTTGTGCCTATAGTTAACAATACTGCATTGTGCACTTAAAAATGTATGGATGTTAGATCTCATTTTAGTGTTCTTAAAAAAAAATAATAAAAGCGGGCTGGATTTATCCCATGGGCTGTAGTTTGCGCACTCTTTTTATGGCACTTAAATATTTGTCTAATTTCTTTACTTTTCTTATTTTTTCCTACTTTTCTTAGTTTTAACTTTTCTCCCTGTTCTTTCGTTATCTCTTATACTTATGTTATTTGGTTGTTTTATGTAATTGTGCTGCCTTTCTGGTATTTTTGAGCAAGTAAGAAATACATAAATACAAAATTTAAAATTAAAGTAAAGCATCGTAAAACACCTTTATTAAAGAGAGATTAAACACATGCGCACAGTGGAGCCAGTGGGATTTGGTATCTCTTGGTATTAAGCTTCCAGAATATAGATGTCCAGAGAGAAATAAAACAAAACAATATCTTAATCATATGTATTATTGAAATCTGGCTGGAAATAAGTACATGAGGATTTCCCAAATGGAAAGTAAACTTTTTAATTTGAGGAAAAGTAAAGTTATTTTCTGGACCATGAAAATATCACTTCACGATACCAAAAAGTGAATAAAATATACATGTTCTGCCTAAAAAAACTTTAATATTTAGTCATTAATAAAGTTATTTGATTAAAAACACATAAAATGGAATTCGTATTAATGGTGGGGAGTTTTATTGGTGAATATTTATTTTATTAGTAAGTATTTTTAACACTAAAACGCACATACATATTTTCTTAAAAATATTTTCCATTGCTGATGAGATATGTGTAACTTAATTAAAAATATATTTAATAGTATATCAAAATTCAGCTGATAGTACAGAATTGCTGGCCATGCTTTCCTTGCAAAATCACAAGCCACAGCAGGATGGTCTGTCTTTACTACTACGTTTTTGAAAAAGCTACTAGTTAAGGGATAAGAAATTGACCTTTTCTATAGCCCTGACATACTGCAATTCTTTCTTTAGGTGATTACAATAAAAGGTAGATCATTTGAAGGAAGACTGAAATGAAAAAGAAACTTATTTTTAAAGAAAATATAAGAATAATTTAGTTATATGAGTGGTCACATATTTGCACATTTCCTATCAAACCAAATGAGTCTTCCATGATTAATATTAACATGGGAAAGAAACAGAATGACTCTGCCTTTGATCTGAGTTGCATCACTGCTGATCTGCTGATTAGACAAGCTGCTTCTTTCTAATTTATCACTTTAATGCTACTGTTAGTATAAATGACTGGTTTGCAGAACACTAAAATGCAATTATAAATAGTCTGACCAGCTTACAGAAGTGCCAGTGTAAGCACCCGCACAGATCTTCCATTTATCACCATTTGCTTTGATAGAGCAACATTCATTTCATTTATCACTTGATCCCTTTCTATTATTTCTTCGATGGGAGGGTGTCTAATCAGCATTATTTATCTCAAACCGTATTTTCTTGAAAGCTTTTAAGAAGGTTCTAACAAGAGCACAATGACTGTACTCATTTAAGGAAACACCCAGCCCCACAAGACAGAGGTTCATATTCAGATTGTGCTTTTAAAAAGTGAATTATTTAAAGAGATTCTGAACAAAGATTAATTTTAACCTTATGTGGCTTTCTGCTGTGTGCGTGTGTGTATGCTAATCAACATAACACTCATTAAAATGAATGGACTAATGGAGCACCACTTCTTAACTGACAACCTATAAAAAATGAATGGTTAAAGGAAGAGTCTATGGCCTAATGGTTAATATGGCAAATGAGAATCGTGGGATCTTTGCAGTGAACCCATGAGGTTACTGAGGATTGTAGGTTATCCACATTGTAAAGTTCTCTACCGCTGAAAGAGACACTCACCATTGCTGTCGTGATCTCTTACTGGCCAGCACCCATTCTCCTTTTCATTTCCTCTGAAAACCAGGGAGAGTAATAAGCATCATATTTTACATGATAGGAAAGATCTGAGATTCTTAGATAAAATGGCTATTTTTGCAAGTTTTCCTTCTGCAATGGTATTTTTTTTTTTTTTTTTTTTTGCCAATTGGGCATTCTCCTCCTTGTACTTTGAAGTTCATATGGCAGCAGTATTTGTCTGTGTAAGAGGCAGGAGTCATGTAAAAGCACTGATGAAAAACAGGCAGAACCAGAAGATGGGTGTGGAACCCCAGAAAATCAATTCTAATGCACATTCTCGCACCAAGAGGTTGGGCAACTTATATTACTTCTAAATAACTGTAGAATAAATATATTTGAGTAGAGAAGTGTTTTCCATTCTAATAACTTTTAAATCATTTCTGTCATATTTGTATTCAAATATAAAAACACATACACTAATATGCTGGGTATGTTTCTAATAACTTTAGCTTTATTAGCTCATTTAATCTTCCTATCAGCACTGTGATGGAGGTACCATATTGGTTCTTATAACACAGATGGAGAACAAAGATTGGACAGCCAATAAGTGGTAGAACTTGGGTTTCAGTCCAGACAGGCTGGTTCCAGTATTTGTATGTTTTGCACTCTATTGTTATACAATTTATGGAAAATTTTCTCAATGTCATTTCTCATTTGTAGAGTTTTTAAAAAGAAATTTATTGCAAAGGAAATCTTATGTCCCAATAATAAATGTAAGACCAATGTCATTAACATAAACAAAAGTTTGCCATAAACATGAAAAAGATACAACATAAGGCTGTTGATTTAAAAATAATAACATAGGAGTCGTAAGAAATCTAAGTATCTCCAATAATACTAGAGGAGACTGAGACTGATTTGCCCCAGATTTCAGAATGGTTTCATTGCACATGGCAAAAACCATGTCAGTGTTATTATCTGTAGCCCAGAACTCTGTTCACATTACCCTCACTAACCCTTTCTCATGTCATTAGCAGTTGATCAGCATGCTGGCTCTTCACTGGGCCTCTATTTCCCAGAAATTCCAACTCCCCCACTCTTAATGGCATTTCCTATTTCTCTGTCTCCGAAAGCTTTATTGTTCATTTCCTTTTCTGCGTGCCTCTCCATTTCCTATCCCACATGCCTTTGCAAGCAAGCATTCTTTTCGTCTACTCTCAGTAGGCGTGGGTCCCTTTGGGGGGTGCTAAGCTCTACAGCCAGAGTCCTCAATGTATTATGGAAGGACTGAGAAGTCAGTGTAAATCACTGAAGTCCACCACCCCTTTTGGTGCTTTCTCCATCAGCCCTCTCCCCCGGGGTATGTGTCCACATGCCCACAAACATACACACCCTCTTTGTCCCTCCTGCTCCCAAAGCTTATAGCTTCCAGTGTCCTAAGAGTCAAACACCTCTGCCTTAATTCTAGATGGCTTTCCTGGCCTACCTTTTTTCTTTCCTCTGGCTCATCTTCTCTCTTTCTTTTTTTTTTTTAAATCTCATCTCTGTTCCTTCCCTCTCCCCCCTTCCTAGTCTTGATGTCAAGGGGGAGTGATTACGCAATGGTGGAAAAATAGAAATGCCAAGATCAAGATATTTGATGCTCTACTACCTAAAACTACCAATTAACTACAGGCAGCACACACCCTACACGTTTAGAAGTGCTACGTAGATGATATGTATGGTCCTTTTCAGTCTAAATGATGAGATTGAAAATGGGCCAGGTCAGCCACCTGCTCATCAGTAATCTTTCCCTAATAATCACATTAAGACTTCACAGCAATTGGAACCAGTTGGGTGATTACTTTCTGGCCTGAATCTAACTAGTAGTGTTGAAGGCATTTCAGCTCTAGAGCTTTCCATGGGAGCCCTTTTAATTAAAATAACACCCTCTCCCCTAATGTGACTGTGAACTCCTGTGGCAACACGTTCTATGGAATGAGGGTGCTTGTGTGTCTGCAAGAAAAGAAGGGAACTTGTGAAAAGGGGTTTGCACTGACCTGAACAGACTAATGGCCTAATTAAACAGAATCAGGGCAGTTTAGAAAAATCAGCTTCACAGAAACACAAATTTGAGATGGAATGCTATAGTTAAAGGGAGCGATGCATAATATTTCAAAGAGTTCTTGATCATCGAGAGGCACAACTTCAAGAGATAATGGAGCAAGAAACATGAGGTTTGAGACCTGGAAAACTATACCTGAAGGTCTAAACAACTGAAATGAATGTGTGGGGGAAAATTTTTCATGAGTCTTGAGTTTACAGTAATAGAATCTAGAGACTACATGAAAACATAGGAGTCACTGTTACTCATCATATAGTAGAAAAAGAATTGAGATGGCTGAACTTCCTGAATCATCTTGGTTATGGCAAGTGCCATTCTTTTATGCCTTTGCTGTTTTGCGGGGAGGGAGAATCTATGAGTCTAATCTGAGAATGGGACCAGTGACTTCTAGAAATTGGCATACCACCCACTAGAGTTATTAGCTATGCAAAGACATGGCAAAGAATTTAGATAATTGCTAACGTGGCCCAATTTGAAATCTGTACAAGAAATGAAGGAGAAAAGCACGTTCCTCAGTAAGTTCTCCCGTATTTGTAGCTTCCACGACGTCCACATTACATTGGGGAATTAGAGCTATATTTTTCAATTGCTTGATTAGTTGGAAACTTGCCCCACTAGATCATATTGTGTCGGGTTGTATTTGACTGTACTCTATGCCAGAGTGAGGCAAAGAGGTGACTAATATCACCAAAGACGTTAAAAATAACCAATCTGGGGGTGCCTGGGTGACTCAGTCAGTTAAGCATCCAACTTTGGCTCAGGTCATGATCTCACTGTTCATGGGTTCGAGCCCCGTGTCGGGCTCTGTGCTGATGGCTCAGAGCCTGGAGCCTGTTTCAAATTCTGTGTCTCCCTCTCTCTCTGCTCCTCCCTCACTTGAGCTCTGTCTCTCAAAAATGAATAAACGTTAAAAAATGTTTTTAAAAAAATAACCAATCTGGTTGTGAAGATGCACGTCCATTTCATTCTGAAATACACTGTCCTAGTTCCAAAATGTCATCTAAAGGCTCCAGATGGAACTGTACATATGTGGTGTTGTCACCCAGCCTCAGAAGAAGACCACCATGCTGGATGGATCTATGCTGTATATACCATGAGTAGGCAGAGAGAAAGCCCCCTGAATCTACTTTGGCTCCCAGACAGTATGGAAAGAATTCAGATGTTCCCCTCTTCAAGATAGAAGAGACCAGAAGTAAATAACAATACCTAAGGTCATGGTGCTTGGATCTCAGGCCCCTTTCCAAAATGAGAGCATGAGTGTTCTACCATCACCTGGCTGCCATCTAGGGGGTAAGAAGGATGTAGGAAAACATCTGAAAGACTAAACATTTACCTAGTATATTAAGTTGCCTAAATGAAATGGCTTAAATTACTGGACATGGAGGCATTTAATTGAAGATTTAATGCCCTTCTATCCTCTTTCAAGCCCTCATAGCATGAAGCTTCCAAAGAAGATTAAAAGATCAGTGTTCTTTTGCACATTTGGTTAGTAGCCTGTAAATGTGTGGCCTTCTTTGCTTTTCCCTCTTCCCCCTCTCCCTCCATTCCTTCTTTCCTTCCTTCCTTCCTTCCTTCCTTCCTTCCTTCCTTCCCCCTTCCTCCCTCCCTCCCTCCCTCCACTTCCTTCTCCTTTCTGTATTAAATAAACAATTCATTCCTTCTATGTATTTAATATATTACTAAGTACTTGGAACAAAAAGGTAACAACTGTAGGTCCTGCATCCAGGGATCTGATAGTCTAGGGGAGGAGAAAAATTGTAAATAATTACATTACAGTGTGGTAAGTCCAGAATGCAAAGGTGTTGTAGGTGAAGTTTTTGGAAGCATTAGCTTCCTGTACCTGGAGTAGAACTTGGAGATTGAATAGTATTTGGTAAAGTAAATAAAAGGATTTCCAGACAATATTATAGTTTATGTAGAAACCCCTAAGGAAGTGATTTTAGAAAGATCACCAGGGGCGCCTGAGTGGCTCAGTCATTTAAGCATCTGACTCTTGATTTTGGCTCAGGTTATGATTTCACAGCTAGTGAGATTAAGCCCCATGTAGGACTCTGTGCTGACAGCATGGAGCCTTCTTAGGATTCTCTCTCTCTCTCTCTCTCTCTCTCTCTCTCTCTCTGCTCCTCCCCTGTGCACATGCACATACTCTCTCAAAATAAATAAACTTAAAAAAACTAATATTGAAAAAAAAGATCACCAACTACAGTGACACCAGAAATGAATCTTTGTAATTTACAATGTTTAAAACAATCTCATTTACAATAAAATCCAAAACAATGAAGTATTTCATCAAATATGTGGAGGATCTTATGCTGGAAACCACAGAACCCTAATGAAAGAAATGAAAGATGTGTACGAATGAAGAGATAGATCATGTTCATGGATTGAAAGACAATATTATTAAGATGTCAGTTCTCCCCAATTTGATCTACAGATTCAACTCAGTTGTAATCTAAATACCGACAAGTGTCTCTGAAGAGAATAATAAAGTGAATCTGATCTTTATGTGGAAAGGCAACGGAACTGGGATAGTCAAAATAATTCTAAAAAGAACAACAAAATCAGAGGGCTAACACTGCCCGGAGGCAGGCCCTGAAGTTGTTACCTGATTTATGACTTACTATAAAGTACAATGGTTAAAACATATAGTTTTAGCCAAAGGATAAGCATGTCAGTTGTCAATCTATGAAAAAGAACAGACAGCCCAGAAATACACCCATGCAAATACAGTCAATTAATTTTTGACAAAGCTGAAAAGGCAGTAGAATAGAGAAAGGACAATACCTTTAACAGTGGTGCTGGGAACAAGTAGACATCATATGCAGAAATATAACCCTTCCCACAAATCTCACACAATATGCAAAAATTAACTCAAAATTGATCGTACTCCTAAATACGCAGTATAAAACAATAAAACTTAGAGAAGAAAGCATAGGATGAAAGTCTATGTGGCCTTGGGTTTGGCAGTGAATTTTTAGAAAGTACTTCAAAACCACAAAACCTGATCAAAATTACAACTATTACTCTTTGAAAGACCCCATTAGGAGAATGCAAAGGCACAAAAAGGGGAAAAGTAATTGCAGATCATATAACCTTTAATGGACTTGTGTCCGCAGCATGCGAAGAACCTTAGAACTCAACAGTAAGTAAACAAACAACTGATAAATAAAGGACAAGAGATCTGTACAGAGACTTCACCTAGGAAGATACATAGATGGCAAATAAACACGTAAAAAGATGTTCAACATCATTAATCTTTGGAGAAGTATAAATTAAAACCAGAAGATACTGCTGCACACCTATCCAAATGGCTAAAACATTATTTTAATAAAAATTATATATATCTAAAGGGTATAACATGTTTTAAAACATAGGTACAACATGAAATGACTACCACAGTCAACCTAATTAAGATGTCCATGTCCTTACATAGTTACCTTTGTGTGTGTGTGTGTGTGTGTGTGTGTGTGTGTGTGTGGTGAGAGCACCTGAAATCTATCTTAGTAAATTTCCAGTATATAACACAGTTTTGTTAACTATATTCGTCATGCTCTACATTAGGTCTCTAGACATGTTCACTGTAAGTAAATTCAACTTTGTATTTCCCCATTTCCCCTACCTCCCCATCCCTGGTAATCCCCTTTCTCTAATACACTTCTATGTATTTGCTATCTTTAGATTACGCATATAACTGATATTGTGTAATATGTTTCTTTCTGTGTTTGGCGTATTTCACTTAACATAATGTCCTCCAAGGGGTTTCTGGGTGGCTCAGTGGGTTAAGTGTCTGACTTCGGCTCAGGTCATGATCTCCCAGTTGGTGGGTTTGAGCCCCTCATCAGGCTCTGTGCTGACAGCTCAGAGCCTGGAGCCTGCTTCAGATTCTCCCTTTCTCTGCTCCTCCCCCCCGCCCAATGCTCTCTCTCAAAAATAAATAAACATTAAAGACAAATTAATGGGGTGCCTGGATGGCTCAGTCAGTTGAGCAACCGACTTCAGCTCAGGTTCTGATTGCGTGGTCTGTGAGTTTGAGCCCCACGTCGGGCTCTGTGCTGACAGCTTGGAGCCTGGAGCCTGCTTCAGATTCTGTGTTTCCCTCTCTCTCTGCCCCTCCTCTACTCATGCTCTGTCTCTCTCTCTCTCTCTCTCTCTCTCTCTCTCTCTCTCTCTCTCTCTTTGTCAAAAATAAACATTAAAAAACTATTTTTTAAAAACAAATTAAAAAAAATACTGTCCTCCAGATTCACTCGTTGTCACAAATGACA
Organism: Panthera onca; assembly: GCF_046562875.1. NCBI lineage: Eukaryota > Metazoa > Chordata > Mammalia > Carnivora > Felidae > Panthera > Panthera onca. Next base: position 14,748,578 of record NC_138345.1, on the reverse strand, counting down.
GGATTTCCTTAAGTTTAGATAATATTCGTGTGTGTGTGTGTGTGTGTGTGTGTGTGTGTGATGAGTGTGTATCACAATTTCTTTATCCAAGAATGGCTAAAAAATTTTTTAAGATAATATGAAATGCTAGTGAGAATATAGAGCAATAAAAATTATTATGCATTGCTTTTAGAATGCAAAATGTTACAACCACTTTGGAAAATATTTTGGCAGCTTCCTATAAGATTAAATATATACTTCTCAGATGACCCAGCCGTCCTACTCCTCCTGGGTGTTTAGTTAATGAAATAAAAACTTAGGTCTACCTAAGAATATATAAAAATTTTATAACAGCCCTATTCATAATTGTGAAGAACTGGAAATAGCCAAGATGCCCTTCAAGAAGCAAATGAATAAGCAAAGCATCGTGGATTCATAGAATGGAACACTACTCAACAGTAAAAAGAAAAAAAAACCCTTGTGATTCAGGCAACAACATGGATGATTCTTAAGTACGTTTTTCTGAATAAAATAAGCAGACCCCAAAGTCATTTTGTATTATGATTTCATTTATATGACATTCTAGAAATGGTGAAACTAGGGGCAGAAAACAGAGTTATAACAGCTTCATCTTATGCTGATGTGTTCGCCCGATCTACCTATTGTCTCACCCTGGAGAATGTGCTAGATTTCAGAGTTTAATACCGAGGGCATTTCTTCTGCTCTGAGCTAGTTTCTTGAAGATACACTAGCCAACTGCAGTCATCTTGGCTTATATATACCCTTGAGACATAGACTCTTTAACTACCCTCACCCTGCTTGTTACTTAACCTCCTATTCCAGGAAAGACACAAAACCAGTTTTATAATATATTTTTTTATAAAGGCCAGCATCTGGCCTTTTCAGTATTACCATAATCATTCTCCTTCTTTGGCGTAGAATACATTCCTTACAGGAATAGTACAAGCAGTAGACCTGTAAAATTTCAAACAGGAGGAAAAATATCAAAGAAAAGACCAAGTGCAAACTAATAAAGCATAAAACACTTGCACCATAAAAAAACTGGAGAAGTATCATTAGCGTTGCAAATTATTGGAAGAATGATTATCCCCAAGATGTTCAGGTACTTGCTACATCTTGCTAGCAAAGAACTGACATAATGCAATAAGGAAATAAAACTGTCAGCCCTCACATGTTTGAGGGGATAAAGGTTTAAACATCAGATTAAACTAGCTATACAAATATCATTTGATTTCACTCATACGTGGAATTTAAGAAACAGAAACAGATGAACATAGGGGAAGGGAAGGAAAAATAAGGTAAAGGTAGGGAGGCAAACCATAAGAGACTCTTAAATACAGAGAACAAAGTGAGGATTGCTGGAGGGAAGATGGGGGGGGAGGATGGGCTAAATGGGTGATGGGCATTAAGGAGGGCACTTGTTGGAATGATCGCTGGTGTCATATGTAAGTGATGAATCACACTAAATTCTCCTCCTAAAACCATTATTATATTACATATTAACTAACTTGGATTTAAGTTTAAAAAAAAAAATAAACTAGCTCTACAAACAAGTTCAATGACTGCAGTGAAAATTGGACTGTGTGAGATTTTCAGCGTATGTATGTGATGGGAGCATTTTTATGCCTACCATAGGTGACCTTGGACTGTTTGACTGGAAGGAAAGGAAGATGAAATTGTCCTGCCAGATGCTGCCATGACTTAGTTTCCAAAGTAAAAAAGGCCCAGAGACTATGTTTTTGCCTGGGTGACTGACTTAGAGGAGTGATGCTCTGTTTGGACTAATGTCATGAGGATGTAGAAGTTTCTCAACAGTTGGAGGGATATTGAAACATCCAGTGACTAGGTCATTGGGGGCTTGCCAGGCCTTCCACTTTAAACATACTCATGATATTGAAATCATACTTGGTGAGACTGGTGTTTTCCAAGCCACTCACACACCAACTTGGGGCATGAGAAGCTGATTGGATGGCATAATAATACAGGGGAAGTTATGACATTTCTTTTTTTTTTAAGTTCATTTATTTTGAATGAGAGAGAGCATGAGCCAGGGAGGGGCAGAAAGAGACAGGGAGAGAGAGAATTCCAAGCAGGCTCCTTGATGTCATTGTGCAGCCCAACTCAGGGCTTGAACACACAACTCTGAGATCATGACCTGAGCTGAAACCAAGAGGCCAGATGCTCAATGGACTGAGCCACCCAGGTGCACCCCCCACCCAACTTTTTAAAAATGATACATTCTTATTTAAATTTGATTCCTTGCCATGTCTTTTTAAGGGGAAAAAAGTTAAATTCTGAGGATAGTCGCATCTTAATCCTGGGTTTTCCCAAATCCTAAGCCATTTCCTAACTGTAAATTAGGAAAGCGATTCTTCTAACTTCTGCTTTAATGCAAGACAATTGTTCATTAACTTATACTGAACTGAAAAGATCCACACGTTACCAGGAAAAACCACCTTTTTCTGAAGATATATGTCCAAGGATCAATTATCTCTGAATCATGTATCTTCATTTGGCTTATGAATACATTTGCCCTCTACGTTGTTAGTTAGAACTAGAATAGGGTAAGTCCCAGTGAAATTTCAGAGAATCAAGTTTCATTTTGTGAGTATTCAGTGATGGTGGCTTGTGTAGCATTGTTTTATAGACTAAGATAGTTTGCATTGTCTTTAGGCCCGTCTTCCTCATTGGAATCTTTTAGGAACATGCTAAATAGAAATTGTTAAGATTAACATAAGGCCTTATGTCTTAAATGACATTTTCACATATATTTTCTCCTTAGATTTTCTAGTTATCATTTGAAGTTTGATAGTGTTTTTACCATAGATGAGGAAAGAAAGACTTCCAGAAATAATTGGCCCGTGATCACTTGGTCAGTAACTGTAGGGCCAGGATTCAAGCCCAGATTGACCGATTCCAGAGTCTAAACTCACCTTCCAATAGGCCAAGCTTTGCTACTGGATGGAGTTTGTTCTGTGTAAGGATAGAGGTAATGTCAGATCTAAGCTGTCTGCCCCCCCCCCCCCACCCCGCCACAAATCTCTTAAGACTCCAGAAGTCTTAAATAATAAGTAAACACTCCTTTGGTGATGTTTGAATACAACAGGAAGAGTTGGTTGAAGGAAAGATGATGAATTCAACTTTGGACACATGGACTGTTTAAGAGGAGATGCACAGGTGACACGAGATGTAGGGGTCTAGAGACTCAAGACAAATCTGGGCTGGTGATAGGGATTTTGGAAACACTAGTTATAGACAACAATTAAAGCTCTTGGAATGGAAGAGACTTCTATGAGGCTATTGCTAATAACTTGTATTATGGTGTGAATAATGTTCAAGTGAAAGAAAAGTCAGTTCTACTTAACATTAATCTTGTAGCTTTAAACTATTAATGTATCAGAGGAAAAAAAAAACGAGGAAAAGAATACTGTAGTATTGAAGTGCTACCGAGCGAACACCAACACAAAATTTTTGTGGTTTGCTACATATTACATAGTGATAAAACATGACATTTAGACTTAAGCACTTTAAATAGTCCCTTGGGCTTTGTTCAGGGCACAGAACAGCTGTATGTGTAATTAAATAAAGCTAATTTAAATAAATTACATTAACCAGAAAATCACTCAAAGTTTGCATTCATAAAAGTTTTTTATGGAAGAAGTTGTCAATGCTATTTCTTCAAACAGCATATTTTGGAGAATGGTGGGTTCTGGGATAAGGAATACATTTTAAAGTTGTAAAAATAGAAAGCATTTTCTTCACATTTCATGTTGAAAGTATAATTTTACTGATATTTTACTCAGATGAATTGCAAGAGAATGTTTGCGATATAATTGTTATTGAAGGCACCAAGAAAGACAGTGAAACAGAATGAAAAATATGCTTCTTTTAGTTTCTTTTGCTGCAATTATTTTAAGCACGACACATGCATCTGGGAAATATTACTCTTCTTTTTTGTAGAAGCTACCTTCTGAACATACTTTCACGTCAGTATTTACTTGAGAATCTCTATTCAAGAAATTGGTCAGTCGTTATGTTTGTTCCAGGGGCTTGAAAAGGGGGATGTTGCTTTAGCAAAGCTAAGAATTTTCAGAATAAAAATGAACACATAACTAGCTTTAATGTTCCTGATGGCTAGACTGTTATAATGCAATCATCAAGGGCTATGAAATTGTTTTCATCAAAGAGCCATAAGGACTGTTGCTGGGAACCAAGGTGAATTAGAGTTTGACCTTTTTTAATATTGTCTTTCTTGACACTCTCTCCCGTAGATCCTTGTTTCTAGGTTTCAGGAATGAAGTGCATTGATCCCGTTTTTAGAGCTCAGTCATAGAGGTAAACAGAAGGATCTGTGATTTATGAGCAAACCCGCTGATGGTTCCTTAGAGAGGTACAACTTTCACAGATTGAGAACTGTTGGAGGAAACAAGGATTCAAACATTTCAGGGAAACAACTCCACTCAGTCCCCATTTTTGAAATGAAAGTAACTTCAAGTTGCAATTATAAAGATATATCTTGCCAATCCATAATAAACAGGTTTTTTTTTTCCCCTGGACTCATCTATGATTAATCACCTCATTTTGTCTCATTTCTCCTTTGAACGGGCTTCGTGCAAGTGTTTAAAAAATACACTTACATCTGAAGATGGAGAGATGCTTTTGGGCTATTTAATTTAATCCTGTTCTAGAACCAACAGTCAGGGGAAAGCTTAAGCAACAGAAGAGCTTTAAGAAAAAAATTTACAGGACAGTAGAGTCGGCTGTCATCCGCTTTTGGTATCATTTCACAGCAGCCATGCAAACAGAAAATACCGTTTGCTACGTCTTTGTTAGGCATTAAGTGTCATGGATGTAAAATAAAGCAAATGCAATTATTACCCACCATACATTAATCAAAACCACTTTCTCCTCAGCACGAGTCCTTCTAATTAGGCTCTATAAAAAGTATTTTATAATAGAGGTATCAGGTTTACTGAAGAATTATATCTTGGTATGTCAGAGAGCTAGATGTTTCATTTGATTTAAAATATATTAATATATATGACATAGATATATGACTTTTACCCTGAGCATTTAATTTTTGTTAAAGCTGTGTTGCAAAGCTTAGAAGTATTTGTCTAGTCTTTGCTTCCTTTTACATTTTCTTAATGTTTATTTATTTTTGAGAGGGAGACAGAGACAGAGCACAAGCAGGGGAGGGGCAGAGAGAGAGGGAGACACAGAATCCAAAGCAGGCTCCCGGCTCTGAGCTGTCAGCACAGAGCCTGACTCAGGGCTCGGGCCCACACACCATGAAATCACCGCCTGAGCCAAAGGTGGATATTTACTGACCGAGCCACCCAGGCACCCCTGCTTCCTTTTAAAATCAGAGCATATGGGGCGCCTGGGTGGCGCAGTCGGTTAAGCGTCCGACTTCAGCCAGGTCACGATCTCGCGGTCTGTGAGTTCGAGCCCCGCGTCAGGCTCTGGGCTGATGGCTCGGAGCCTGGAGCCTGTTTCCGATTCTGTGTCTCCCTCTCTCTCTGCCCCTCCCCCGTTCATGCTCTGTCTCTCTCTGTCCCAAAAATAAATAAAAAACGTTGAAAAAAAAAAAAAAATCAGAGCATAGGGGCGTCTGGGTGGTTCAGTGGGTTGAGTGCCCGACTTTGGCTCAGGTTATGATCTCACAGTAAATGGGTTTGAGCCCTGGGTCAGGCTCTGTGCTAACAGCTCATAGCCTGGAGCCTGCTTTGGATTCTGTGTCTCCTTCTCTCTCTGCCCCTCCCCTGCTCGTGCTCTGTCTCACTCTGTCTCTCAAAAATAAATAAATGCAAAAAAAATTTTTAATCAGCATAAAATATAGCAGTTCTGTTGCTACTCTCTTCAAATTCCTCTCCATTATGAATGGAAATCTTATTTCTTTTTCCCCTTAAAATAATTACGACCTTCTAAATATGTTCTGAGATGTAATTGCCCACAAAACGAGAAAGCAAGAAATACTTTTTTTATCCACATCCCTTTGTGTTCAGAGCAAATTCTGTTTTCCCAGCGTTGTTTGGACCAAGTGCTTCTGGTAAAGTGTACTTATGGAATTAAACTGTTTACCACTGACTGTGAAAAATAAAAGTAATGATTATTTCACATTCCCACTTTGAAGGTATTTGAGCCCATACTTTATTGAAGACTTTCAGCTTAGTGTTCCTTCCTTAGTTTGCATGTAATAAAGCCTGTGCTTGTGATAGATCTCCCTGGGAACTGGTTCTATACCTCTTACAGATATAATGCTGTATCTTTTGGGAGATTTAATGACAATTTTATTGATTATTTACAAACTACCCATATGTCATGATGAAGAGACCAATAAGCTTCAAAGTCAATGTTTGAAAGTTTTAAAAATGGTGTAATCAATATACCAATTCCAACTACAATAATTTACATCTAAAATATGTGTGTTTCTTCCTTTCTGTAAATGCCAAGTATCTTTACAAGCACATATGTACACCGGTCAACATTTTAAAAATTACTTCCAATTTAGAAGCAAGCTATTTATTTTTATTCCTAGAAAACAAAGCTTTTTAAGATGATTTTGTTTTTATCATAATTGCACTAAATGCCAAATAGTGCTTCAACTAGTGTGCCTCATCTAGTTAACTTAGTCAATTAAATCTCATCAGAACAACGTTTTGGTCTTTGATTCAATCAATATATACGTCAAACAGCTTTGCATTAAGAAAAATATTATCACAAGAATTCCATTTCCGAGAAGAAGAAGAAGAAATACATTGTTTTGTTCAGGCCAAAAACAATGAACAATTATGAATAGTGTTTTTCATAAATCTTAAATTCATTGAAAAGTGGGCAAGAAAGTAAGAAATTCTCAGGTCAAAAAAATCTCTGGAAGGGTGTCTGGGTAGCTCAGTCAAGTTAAGCAGCTGACTCTTGATTTTGACTCAGGTCATGATTTCACAGTTCATGAATTCAAGCCCCTCGTTGGGCTCTGCCCTGATAATGCAGAGCCTGGTTGGGATTCTCTGTGTCTGTCTCTGTCTCTCTCTCTCTGCCTCTTCCCTGCGTGTGTGCTCTCTTCTGTCTCTCAAAAATAAACATTTAAAAAATCTGGGGGGTAGTTGGAGCCCTTCTCTGTAGTAAGCTTTTGCCTTGTGGGTCCTCCACCTCATATAAATCGGTACTTCAATTATCCAGAATTCTAGTGGTAACAGCACATAGAAAACAAAAGCCCAACCACCACCAAAAGTAAAAGAACAAAGTCTAATAGATCTTCCTCCTTGAAAGTGGGGACTCCCCTCAAAGGAGCCCACTGTAAAGAAGTACCTCCATTCTCTATAAGAATTCTCACAAAGCATAAACTTACCTCAAACCTTGCTCTGAGCAGGTAGGAAAAGTAACACCTGATTGGTTAGAATCAAAATATGGCTACTCGGAAAGTTGACATCTAACATTCACAAGACACTGGATGCCAGTGAATCTCAAGGCAAAATGTATTTTAAAGTTGTCTCGGACAGTAATGGCCCTGGCCACCTAGACAAACCAAATGCAAATTCTCTTTAAAGGAATGTGTCCTCATTCCAGGAAATGCTATTACTTATCCAGTATACGCTACTACATTCCTATGGGGTTTTTTACATTTGGTGTTGATTCTGATTGAGCCAGCATCTTTTTTTTTTAAGTTTTTATTTAAATTCCAGTTCGTTAACAGAAGAGTCGTGTTAGTTGCAGGTGTACAAGACAGTGACTCAATCCTTCCGTATAACACCCAATTGAGCCATGGTCTCTTTAGATTGCTTGACATCCCTGACATACGAGTTTTTAAATATTTTTAATGTCAACTTTATCGGGACTAGCATCTGTTTTGATTTCAGAGCGTTCATATCACAGAACTTGTTAAATAGTTGTTATTGTAATTCTGATCTCAGCCTAAAGGAATTGCTAAAAGGAAAAACCCAAGGAAATTGAGCATCTCATAGTTAATACTAACAACAATGACAACGACAACCAAACACAAATGAAAGCAACACTTTCATAACAGAGAAATGGCAGAAACAAGAAACAGTAAGAATAAATCTGCAAGTAATTTAGGTACTGTAATATCAAAACCCCATCATGAAAAAACAGTGCTAAATATTATGTGCAAAAGAAAAGAAAAGCTTGACAATCTGTACAGAAGGAGAAAAATTACAAAGAATGTCCAGGCAGAATTTGAAAAAAAGAACCAAAGAGAAATGAAACATTTATTCACCAAAATTAAAAATTATATGGATGATTTAACAACAAATTAAACACAGCAAAAGAGAGAAATAGAAGGCTGGAAGTTAGATTTGAAGAAATTATCCAGAATTCAGCAACGATTTAAAGAGAGAGAAAATATGAAAGGGAGTTTAAGAGGTATGAATGCTAGAAAGGAAAAAAAGATTAGCAAATATAAATTTGGTTCAATAAAAAGATTAATAAAATTCAAATGATGCTGGCAATATTAAGGAAAAAGGCAAAGATGAACAGTAAAGGAAAAGGAAAACACAACTATGGTTTCTGAAGACATTTTAAAAGGAAATAATTTAACATTATGGACAATTTTATGCCAAATATGTGAAAACAATTGAATTATATTTCTTATTAACATATGTATTAATATATAATAAATCTTATTAATATTCTTAATTTCTTATTAATGTTAATAACATATAAACAGACTTAAGAAGAAATGAAAGAAAGACTTTGGTCAAACATTTTCCACAAAGGGAAATTCAGGTCAAATATCTTCACTTTGAAGTTCTACCAAATATTCAAGAAAAAATAATTTCAATTGTAAACAGTCTATTCCAGACTATAGGACAAAGGACACGCTTTGGTTCATTTTATGAAACTAGAATAACCATAAATCCAAAATCTGACAATGACAATGTAAAAAGACCACCCCCAAATTTGGGTGGCATAGAGATATATAAAGAATTCCTACAACTCATTCAGCTAAATGTAAATAACTTCGTATGTAAATGGGCCATTTTGCATTTTCCCCACAAAAGGCAAGATCCAGCATTTCCCCTAGTCAAAAGTGGTTCAGATGTCAAGACTGATGATGCCATATATACACAAAGGGGAACAAGACATTTTGTTATTCACATATTGAAGATGTGGGGGAGAGTAGACACCCAGTCCAGTCTGAAAATGGTTTGTGTTTTTATTGTCATTAGGAGGTGGCTCTCAGGTAAGTGTTCCCATATGCAAGCCAAAATTTTCATGGTCTAAATGTCTCAAAGTGCTGAAGGCTTTCTTACACAAATGTGAGGCAAGAGGGGAATGTCCCTCCTCTGACATCAAAATTGGAGTCAGACTCTTCCTTGATTGATGTAATCATGGAAGGCACTTTACAAAAGAGAAACCTGAATGTCCAACAATAAGTGAAGATATCCTCAACCTAATCAGTTATGGCAGTGCAATTTAAAACATGAAAAATCAAGGAGAACTGACATCACTAATGGTCATAATAATCCTCTAATAACTGAACCCAAAGACGTAGAAATCTGAGATGTACACAGTAAGGAATTCAAAATAGCTATTTTGAGGAAATACAGTGAACTACAAAGAAGCATAGACAATTCAGTGAAATGAGGAAAACAATACACAAACAAAATGAGAACTTTAACAAAGAGATAGAACTCATTAAAAAGGAACCAAACAGAAATCCTGGAGATGACGAATTCATTGAATAAAATGAAGAAAGCAATAAGGAGCATCAACAGCAGAACAGATTAGACAAAAGACAGAGTCAGTGAGTTTTAGATAATAGGAACTCTGAAATTAACTAGAGGAGAACAAGGGAAAACTAACGAAAATGAGTGAAGAAAGCCTGTGTATTCTGTAGGACACCATGAAAAGAATCAAAATCAGAATCATTAGAGTTACAGAAGGAAAAAAACAGAAAGAAGGGGGTGATACTTATTTAAAGAAGTAATGGCTAAGAACTTCCCAAGCCTGGGGAGAGATTTGAATATCCAAGTTGATGAAGCTAATAGAATGCCCCATTATTTTAATTCAAAATGATCTTCTCGAAGACACAGTTTTCCTACAATAAAACTGTCAAAAATAAAAGAAGAGAGAGAATCCTTATAAAAGCAGCAGTGGAAAATAAGATTGTAACCTACAAAGGAACCCCCCATTAGGCTATCAGTGGATTTCTTAGCAGAAACCTTATAGGCTGGAAGAGAGTAGGATGTGGCCCTTTCATAAGCACATATTCAAAGTACTGAAAGAAAACAATTGCCAACAAAGAATACTATATTGGGCCGAGTTATCCTTCAGAAATGATGGGTAAATAAAGACAAAGGAAAGCAGAGGGAATTCATGGTCACTAGACCTGCCTAAAAGAAATGCTGCAAGGAATTTGTCAAGTTGAAACGAAAATACACTAATTAGTAACATGAAGATAGACAACACACCGGTCACAGCAAATATATGCCAGATTTGGAAAAGTCTAATCCTGTAATATGGTGTGTTAATTATTTAAATTAATTATATTAATTACATTAATTAATATTAAAATATAACTAGAGATACTGTAACTTCTCAAAAAATACATAATATAAAAAGAGCTAGGGGCGCCTGGGTGGCTCAGTCGGTTGGGCGACCGACTTTGGCTCAGGTCATGATCTCGCGGTCTGTGAGTTTGAGCCCCGCATCGGGCTCTGTGCTGACAGCTCAGAGCCTGGAACCTGTTTCAGATTCTGTGTCTCCCTCTCTCTCTGACCTTCCCCCATTCATGCTCTGTCTCTGTCTGTCTCTAAAATGAATAAACGTTAAAAAAAATTTTTTTAAAAAGAGGTAAATTGTAATATTAAAAATAAGAGAGCAAAAGGTGGGTATTTTGTATGCAGAGTTAAGTTGCTATCATCATAAAATGGACTATTAGCATCTATGAGATGTTTTGTGTAAGCTCATGGTTACTTCAAAGCAAAAGCCTATAGTAGATTCCCAAAAGGTGAAGAGAAGGAAATAATCCGAGCATACCACTATGGAAAAATCACCATTCAGAAAGGTAGGCAGTAAGGGAGGATAAAATGAACAATAGAAATACGACACAATTAGACAGCAATTAATAAGATGGCATTAGTAAGTCCTTACATGTCAGTAATTACTCTAAATTACTCTATGAATTGAAAGTCAAAAAGCATAGAGTAGCTGGATGGATAAAAATTAAGACCCACATATATACTGCCTACAAGAAGAGGCTTACTTCAGCTTTAAGGATACACATATGTCCAAAGCAAAGGAACAGAAAAAGATATTCCATACAAGTGAAAGCCAAAAGCAAGTGGGGGGTAGCTATACTTATATCAGACAAAATAGACAGCAAGCCAAAATAGCAACAAGAGACAAAGTCGCTATACAATAATAAAGGTGTCAGCTCATCAAGAACATAAAACAGTTGATACACATGCTCAACATTGGAGCACCTAAATATATGAAGCAACTACTAACATAGCAACAATAAATGATAGTAGGGAACTTCAGTACCCTACTTTCAGCAGTGGGTAGACCATTCAGAAAACCTCAACAAGGAAACATTAGACTTGAACCGTATTTTAAATTACACATAAATATATGACACTCCATTCCACAGCAATGGAATACACAGTCTTCTCACAAGCACATAGAATATTATCCAAGATAAATCACATAATAGGGCACAAAAAAAAACTTAGCAAATTTAAGATTGAAATCATACCAAGTGTCTTTTCTGGCCACCATGTTGAGAAAGTAGAAATTAACAGCAAGAAGAAAACTGGAACATTTACAAACATGTGAAAACTGAGTAACAGTCCTGAACAACCAGTGAGTCAAAGAAGAAACCTAAAGGGAAATAAAAAATATCTTGAAACAAATGAAAATGAAAACACAACAGACCAAAACCTCTCAGATGCTACAAAAACATTTCTGAAAGAGTTTATAGTGATACATATATCGAAAAAAAACCTCAAATAACCTAATTTAACACCTAAGGAACTAGAAAAAGGGAAAAAACTAAACTCAAAATTAGCACAGCTAAAGAAATAACAAGGACTGGGGCGCCTGGGTGGCTCAGTCGGTTGAACGTCCGACTTCAGCTCAGGTCATGATCTAACAGTTCATGAGTTCGAGCCCCACGTCAGGCTCTGTGCTGACACCTCAGAGCCTGGAGCCTGCCTCAGATTCTGTGTCTCCCTCTCTCTGCCCCTTGCCCGCTGATGCTCTGTCTCTCTCTGTCTCTCAAAAATGAATAAATGTTAAAAAAATTTTTTTAAAGAAATAACAAGGATCGGAGTGAAAATAAATGAAATAGACACCAAAAGAAAAATAGAAAAGATCAATAAAACTAGTAACTGTTTTTGAAAAGATAAAACTTTAAGAAAAAAAGACAAATTAGAAATGAAAAAGGAGATACTATAACCAATACCACAGAAATACATAGGATCACAAGAAACTATTATGAGCGTGTATAGCCAGTAAATTAGATAACCTTGAAAAATTGGATAAATTCCTAGAAACATACAACTCTCCAAGACTGAATCAAGAAGATATAGAAAATCTAAACAATCCAGTAAAGAATAAGGAGATTGATTCAGTTTGGAGTAGAAAGGTGGTTACCAGGACCTTGAGGTTGAGGAAGGTGAAGGAATTGAGATGTTGGTCACAGTGTACAAACTTGCAGTGAGTAAGTTCTGGGGAATCTAGGGTACAACGTGGTGATTGTAATTAGCAGTACTGTGTTGTATACATCAAAGCTACTTGGACATTAGACGTTAAATGTTCTCACCACAAAAAAAAAAAAAGAAATGATTATATAAGCCATAATAGAAGTTGTTAGCTAAAGTTATGATAGTAGTCATATTGCAATATATAAATGTATCAAGTCAACAAGCCTTTCACCTCAAATTTATACCACGTTATACGTCAATTATGTCTCAACAATATCAGTTATGCAGACTTGATGGGTCTGTTTCTGGATTCTCTATTCTATTCCATTGATCCATATGTATTTTCTCCCTCAGTTGTACTGCATGAGTTACAGTTGGTGGGGTTTGAAGGATCCGTTCATTTCACCTCAAGGTGTGTTGTATTCCCTCATTGCCCTCTCGATGTGGATACAGTCAGTAGTGACATCCCTACTTCTTTCCTGATATTGGTAATTTATGTCTTCTCACTTTTTGTTGTGCGTCTGGCTAGATGTTCATCTATCTTTTTGGTCTTTTCAAATAACTTTTTAGTTCATGATTTTCTTCAAAAAAATTTTTTTAACGTTTACTTATTATTGATAAACAGAGAGAGACAGAGCATGAACGTGGGAAGGGGAGAGAGAAGGGAGACACAGAATCGGAAGCAGGCTCCAGGCTCTGAGCTGTCAGCACAGAGCCTGATGCAAGGCTTGAACTCACAAACCGCGAGATCATGACCTGAGCCAAAGTCGGACGCTCAAATGACTGAGCCAGCCAGGTGCCCCCGTTCATGATTTTCTTTATTCTTTTGATGTTTTCAATGAATTGATCTGCTGTTACTTTTGTTATTTCCTTCTTTCTTGCTTTGGGTTTATTTTTCTCATCTTTTTCTGGGTTTTGGTGAGATCTTAGATTATTGATTTGCAAGTTTTCACCTTCTCTAATGTAATCGTGTAGTACTATAACTATTCCCTCATTATTGCTTTGTCTTTGTTCCACAAATTTTGATGTTACAATTTTATTTCATTTGTATTCAATTAATTGTATTTTTTTTATTTTTTTTTAACGTTTATTTATTTTTGAGACAGAGAGAGACAGAGCATGAACAGGGGAGGGTCAGAGAGAGAGGGAGACACAGAATCCGAAACGGGCTCCAGGCTCTGAGCTGTCAGCACAGAGCCCGACGCGGGGCTCGAACTCATGGACCGTGAGAACATGACCTGAGCCGAAGTCGGACGCCCAACCGACTGAGCCACCCAGGTGCCCCTAATTGTATTTTTTTAACTTTCCCAGAGACTTTGACCCATGGATTACTTACAAGTATGTTCTTTAGTTCCCAAGTATTTGGAGATTTTCCTGGTACCTTTCAGTTATTGATTTCTAATTGATTTCATTGTGGTCCTGTGATTTTTAATTCTTTAAATGTGTTGAGTCATGTTTTATGGACCAGGATAAGGTCTATCTTGGTATATGTTCATTTGGCAATTGAAATATGTACATTCTGCTATTTTGGATGCAGTGTCTAATAATGTCTATAAGATTCTACTGATTTTGTTGTCAAGTTCTTCCATATCCTTGTGATTTTCTATTAATTGTTGAGGGATGGTTGTTAGAGTCTCCATCTATAATTGTGGACTTCTATGCTTCCTGTTTCATTTTTGTTTTCCATATATTTTCAGCTGTGCTGTTTTGTGTATATGCATTTAGGATTACCATGTCTTTTCAGTAGACTAACACTTTTGTCATTATGTGACATTCCTCTGTTTAGTAATTTCACATGCTTTGATGTTAACTTTATCTGGTATTAAAATAATCACTTCTCCTTTCCTTTAATTAACGTTTGCCTGATATCTTTTTCCATTCTTAACTATCAACCTACCTATATCATTATATTTGATGAATTTCTTGTGGACAGCATATAGTTAGGTCATGTTTTTAAAGCCAGCTGCAAAACTCTGAATCTTAATTGATAGAGTTTGACCATGAATATTTCATAAAATTATTAATATATTGGAGTTTAAGTATTTCTTGTTTTCTGTTATTTTTAATTTTCTTTTCCCTTCTTGTGGATAACTTGTATATTTTTTTAGAATTCCACTTTGACTTATCCTCAGTGTTTTTTATTGTATCTCTTTGTATAGCTTCGTTAGTGGCTACTCTACGTATTATATTGTATATACGTGAACTACTTTCCATGAGTGTTAACATTTTATCAGTTTGGGTGTAGTGAAGAATATTACTTCCTATTTATAAATGTCTTAAATATTTCCTTTATGTAGATGTAGAGTCAGATAAGATAATATTGTATTCTACTTTAATACTCAAACATATTTTAGAATTCTCAAATGAGGGAAAATGTATTTATCATATTTTATTCTTTCTGTTAATCTTTCTTCTTACTGATGTTCCATGGTCCTTCTTTTAACATTTCCTTTCTGTTTAGGCAATTTCATGTACTTATTATTCTCAGATAGTTATTTGCTTCAGGCAGAATTTGCTGGCTACAAATTCTCCTACTTTTCCTTCATGTGATAATGTCTCAAGATGCCCTTTATTCAGGATATTTTCACTAGATATAGGATTCTAGAGAAGCTATACAAAGAGATACAATAAAAAACACTGAGGATAAGTCAAAGTGGAATTCTAAAAAAATATACAAGTTATCCACAAGAAGGGAAAAGAAAATTAAAATTGACAGTTCCTTCCATTAAGCACGTTAAAAATGTGTGCTGCTTCCTTCTGACCATGGTTTTTAATGACAAATCCACTGTTTTTTAAATTATGTTTCCCCCTGTAGGTATGGTGTCATTCTTTCTTGCTGCTTTCAAGATTTTTCTTTTCCTTCACATTCACTAGTTTGACTATGATGGATATTGGCAGATCTCTTTGGGTTTATCTTGTTTGGGATCTTCTTCCAAAGTTAGAAATTTAATCCATTTAGGCTTGTTTTCTAAGGACATGAATGTTGAATCTTTTCTTACAGTGCCACAGATCCCTGAGGTTTTGTGAATTAGTTTTTGTCTGTTTTCTCTCTGTTCATATCTGGGAGTAATTTTTATTTTTCTATCTTCAAATCCACTGATTCCTTCCCCCATTCTGCCCTTGAGCTATCCATTTAGTTTTTTATTTCAGTTGCTTTTTTTTTTTAATTCCAAAATATTCATTTGCCTCTTCTTTATATCTTCTTTTGGTTTGCTGAAGCTTTCTACTTTTCATTTTCATTCAAGCATATCGATATTACTCGTTAAAGCATTAAAAAATTCTAATTTCTTTCATTTTAATTACAGTGTAGTTAACATACAGTGTTTTATTAGTTTCAGGTGTCCAGTAAAGTGATTCATCAATTCTGTACATCGTTACTCAGTGTTCATCTTGATAAGTGTGCTCTTTATTCCCTTGGCCTGTTTCAGTCATCCCCCACTGTACCATCCCTCTCATAGGTTTTATTTTAAATGAGTACCCTCAGTTAAAGTTGTTTTTTTTTTAACAACATAAACATTTTTTTACTTGAAGCATATTTCAGAATACACAATTCTAAAAGATGTATGTAAAACATTCCATTAAAGAAAATAGAATACACATATTTTTCCAGTACACACAGAAGAATCCTCTGGCTAAATGACATAAAAAGAGACATAACAAATATTAACAATTTAAAAAGACTAAAATCATGCCAAGTATATTTTTGTATATTTATACAAGTATATATTTTGTATAAAACAAAGCTGGAAAATGTCCAATGTAAATATTAAATATTTAATATGTAAATATTAAACAACACACTACTCCACAAGCAGTGGGCCAAATAAAAAATCTAATGAGAAATCAAAAATATGCCTCAAAACAAAAGAAAAAGAAGACATAATATTCCAAAACCTATGGGGTACAGCAAAAGCAGATGTTAAGTGAAATTTTTGCTGTAAATACTTGTATTAAGAAAAAAAGTTCAAATGATCAACTTAACATTATACCACAAGGAACCAGAAAAAGAAGAGGCTTAGATGAAATTTACTACAGGAAGGAAATAACAAGGAAAAATCAGAAATAAATAAGATGGAGACCCGAATAAACAATAACATAACATTGGAAATAATGACCATTTTTTTCAAAAAAAAACAAAATTGGCAATGTTTTAAGTATATTAACTAAGAAAGAAAAGAGAGAAAATTCAAAAACCAAAATGAGATAGAAAATACAACAAATGACACAGAAATACATAGTGTGATAAAGATTAATATAAACAATTATATACTAACAAATCAGATAATTTAGGGGAAAAAAAAACAGATAATTCCTAAAAATGTACAAATTACCAAGATTGAATCATGAATCTTAAACGCACGAAATAGGGAATCTTCTTAAACCAATAACAAGAATGAAATTTGAGCTGGGATCAAAAATCTCTCAGCACAGAAAAGCTCAAGACTACATGGCTTCATTGGCAAACCCCACCCACCAAACATTGAAACAAATAATGACAATCTTGGGGCACCTGGGTGGCTCAGGCTGTTAGGCATCTGACTCTTGATTTGGGCTCAGGTCATGATTTCATGGTTTGTGAGTTCAAGCCCAGTGTCAGGCCCACAGCCTACAGCCTGTTGGGATTCTCTCTTCCCCCTCCCTTCCTCGCTCCTTCTCTCTCTCTCTCTCTCTCTCTCTCTCTCATTCTCTCTCTTTCTCCAAAAATAAATAAATAAATAAATAAATAAATAAATAAATAAAATAATTTAATAATAATAAATAATTAAAATATAATAGACTTAACCAAAAAAGTGATTAATGTCAACCTTTATCAAAATCTTACAAATAATGAAATAGAGGAACACATTCAAAATCATTCCATGAGGCCGGTATTACCCTAATACCAGAACAGGATAAAAACAGTACAAGAACAGGGATGCCTGTGTGGCTCAGTTGGTTAAGCATCCAACTTCAGCCCAGGTCAAGATCTCACGGTTTGTGAGTTCAAGCCCCCTGTGTCAGGCTCTTTGTTGACAGCTCAGAGCCTGGAACCTGCTACAGATTCTGTGTCTCCTTCTCTCTCTGCCCCTCCCCTGCTTGTGCTCTGCCTCTGAAAAATAAATAAATGTAAAAAAAAAATCTCTTTTTAAAACAGTACAAGAACAAAAAAAAAAAATCTCTTTTATCCGGTATAAGTATTGCTACTCTAACTTTCTTTTGTCATCCATTTGTGTGATAAGTGTTTCTCTACCCCCTCACTTTCATTCTGCTGGTGTTTTGAGGTCTAAAATGAGTCTCTTGTAGGCAGCATATAGATGTATCTTGGTTTTTTTAATCCGTTCTGACACCCTGTGTCTTTTGACTGGAGAATTTAGTCAATTTACATTCAAAATAATTACTGATAGGTATGTATTTAGTGCCATTTTATTACTTGTTTTTGACCTTGTTTCTGGAGAATTTCTCTGATCCTTTCATGCCATCGAAGTATTTTTATGTCTGGTTTAAAATCTTTTTCAGAGAATTCTACCATCTCTACATCTTACTTAAATCTTTTGTTTTAGCTGGCTTTCTCTGACATTACTCTAGTAGGTAAAGCAGACGATGGAGGGGTTGCCTGGTTACTGTTGAAAGGGAGTAGGTTTAGGTTTCTCTCTCAGTTTATTTTGCTGACACCTTAGAAAAAAGAACTTTCATGTTATTACTGGGCTCCTTGTATGCCTCCCCTGATTCTGTCCTGGCTGGGAGAAGTGGGAGTGTCTTGTGACACCTGCTCCTGTGGCTTTCACTGACATAATGGGAAGAGGGAAGCTTTACTATCCCTGGGTCATAGTAAAGGTCCTGACGCTCCAGTAGTCTTCCTCTGACACCACCCCAGCACAGAAGTGATGGGGTACCTTGTTACTGCTCTGTTGGAGTAGGAACACAAGTCTTCAGCATGTCTCCACTGATACAACAGCAGCAGGTTGAGGGTACATGGCTCATTACCACCTGGTGAACAACAGTGTCAAATCTGTGCCTGGTCTCCTCTGACACCACCCTTGCAAGGGGCGTTGGTTGCCTCATTATAGTCCGTCAAGGATGGGAGTCTAGGCTCCCCATTTAACATTTGCAAGAGTGAGTGAGAAAAATCTGTGGCAATTGGAGTAGAACAATTATTTCCTAGACCTTTTCTAACTTGCCAGGCTGTTCTTTTCCTATCCTTTGGCTGGAGACAACAGGATTTTGCTGGAACTTTTTTGTCCATCCTCTTGACATTTCTAGGTTCCCAGGTTCTTCAGCTCCAAGTCTGGGATATATGAATCAAAAAGAAAACCCAGGAAACTCTGCCTCATTTTTTCTGGGATTCAAGATCCATAGCCATTCTACCTGTTTCTCTTCACCTTTCAGAGTCCTCTTAAATTTCTGCATAAATACGTTCAGATGATTTCATTGCTTACCGACATGGTTCTACCTGGTTCCCCTTCTTTAAAGATTTCACCTTACTTACTATGGTATACTAGGGAGTAAAATTTTGAGTGATACTTTTATTTATTTATTTTTTTAACCTTTATTTATTTTTGAGATAGAGAGAGACAGGGCATGAATGGGGGAGGGTCAGAGAGAGAGGGAGACACAGAATCTGAAACAGGCTCCAGGCTCTGAGCCATCAGCACAGAGCCTGACGTGGGGCTTGAACTCACGAACCGCGAGATCATGACCTGAGCCAAAGTCGGACGCTTAACCGACTGAGCCACCCAGGCGCCCCTTGAGTGATACTTTTAGAAGAGAGTAACAATTGTTTACTTCCTCAGCCCTTAAATATCTAGGAATATCTTTCTTTTTCCTTCATATTTGTAGCCCATGTCAGTGTAGAATTTTGGGGCTTCCATTTTCAACTCCAGTTCTCTGACAATAACTTTTCAATATTTTCTGATACCAACCTGGTTACTATATTAAGGCCCCTTGTTTTCTCTCCTTACATACTTTGAGAAGTTTATTTTGATGGTACAATCTTCACCACATAGTTTACATATAGGGCACTTTTTTTTTCTTGGTTGAATTTCTATAAACTGATAATGAAATAGCAGAGAGAGAAATTAAGAAAAAAAATCATCGATAATTGCATCAAAAATAATAAAATACTTAGGAATAAACTTAACCAAGGAAATTAAAGACAAGTATTCTGCAAATTCATAAAACACATGAAAGAAATTGAAGATGACACAAATAAGTGGAAAGGTAGTCCATGCTCATAGATTGGAAGTATCAATATTGTTAAAATGTTTATATTCTCCAAAGCAATCTATAGATTCAGTGGATTTTCTGTAAAAATACCAATAGCATTTCTTTATAGAACTAGCGCAAAGAATTCTAAAATTTGTACGGAACCACTAAAGACTCCAAATAGCCAAAGCAATCGTAAGAAGGGCAAAGCTGGAGGGATCATAATGCCGGATGTCAAGATATACTGCAAAGCTGTAGTCATCAAACAGTATGGTACTGGTACAAAAAGGAAACATAGATCAATGGAACAGATTAGAGAGCCCAGAAATAAACCCATGCTTACATAGTCAATTAGTCTATGACGAGGAGCCATGAATATAAAATGGGGAAAGACACTCTCTTCAATAACTGGTGCTGGGGACATTGCATAGCTACATGCCAAAGAATGAAACTGGATCACTTTCTTAGACCATACAGAAAAATAAAGTCAAAATGGATTAAAGACCTAACTGTGAGACACAAAGCCACAAAACTCTTAGAATACAGTCAGTAATGTCTCTGACATCAGCCATAGTGACATTTTTCTAGATATGTCTCCTCAGGCAAGAGAAACAAAAGCAAGAATAAACTATTGGGACTGTATCTACATAGTTAATACTCTTTATAAATGGCTTTTATGTCTTCCCTGGTCTAAAAAGTTTGTTTTTAAATATACAGGTGGTTATTTCATTTGGTCTTTCTTCACTAGACCCCAAGCGAGTTCGTAAGTTGCAGTGGTTGCCCTGCACAGTTAGGGATCTTCATCTGGTCTTTGATCATACAGATAGTTTAGCTTTTCTCTCTCTGGCTGTGAGGATAGGTTGTTTTGCTAAGATATTTCTAGATGACACTGGTTCATGTTTCCTGTCAGTCAAGAGATGAGCAGCGTCTTGCATGGCCACGGCACAAAAGACATCAATTATATCAAGGCCCACCACAGAGAGATGAGACATGTTCCAGTTTTCTACTAAGAATAAATTCCTCCTAATCTCACCCTCTTCAGTGTGATGTAAATGGTTGAGAGAAATTCTTTGTGAGGTTCAATTTTATAATTTCTGCAAAACTGGAAGTCAAAGTCTACAACTTAAAAAGTCTATGGTCACTTCCTTGGTGGCCCTTCAGACCACACAATACAATTTCCCTTCAGTAGGCAGCTGCCAGGATATAAGAGGTAAGTCAAAGGTGCGCTATATTGGGGCAACTCGGTGGCTCAGTGGGTTGAGCGTCCCATGTCAGCTCGGGTCATTATCTCACGGTTTGTGAGTTCAAGCCCTACATCAGGCTTGCTGCTGTCAGCACAGAGCCCAGTTTGGATCCTCTGTCCCCCGCCCCTGCCCCTCCCCTGCTTGCACTCTCCCAAAAATAAAAAATATTTTTTAAAAAGATGCTATGTATAAGAAGAGTTGCTGCTTTTACAAACCCAATCATTGGGTAATTGGTGTAATTAAAAGACATCCGAGAGGCACCTAAATGCTCAGTAAGTTAAGCATTGGACTCTTAATTTTGGCTTAAGTCATAAACTCACAGTTTGTGTGATCAAGTCCCATGTCAGGCTTGATCACCCACCCACAGTGGTAGGTGGCTTGGGTGCCTGCTTGGGATTCTCTCTCCCTCACTCATGCTCTCTCTCTCTCACTCAAAATAAATAATTTTAAAAAGTATTTTAATAAAAAGAGATCTGAAAGAGTTGCGATCACATATACCTCATCTAAATAACAAGGAATCTAGGAAGAATAAATCCTGGTTCTTTGTTGTATTCTATGACATCTCCACATTTTCTATGGGCTGAGGACAAGTACCAAGCCCCTGGACAAAGGGAAAGGGGAATGGGTCACCTTGTGCAAGGAAATTGGGCATCATTTTCAAGGGGCATCAAACTTCAGTTATGTAAGAGGAATCAATTCTAGAGACCTGTGATACAACATAGTGTCTACAGTTGAAAAGACTGTATTGTGCAGTTAAAAATCTGTCAGCAAGGTATAGCTCATGTTAAGTGTTTTCACCACACTAAAAAAAAGAAGAAAAGAAAATTAGATGCAAGCATGTGATGGTGGTGGGAGGGATGTGGTTGGCAGTGGTTTTGGGAATGCACTTATAGATAGCATGGTTCACACATTACTAAAATCTCCTAAAGCTAGACTCTGTGCCTTTCACTACTCTTTATTTTCCCCTGAATTCTGGAGAATTGCTTAATTTTGTCTTCTGCTCTACAATTTGGTTTTCTGCAGTATCTAAGCTGATGTATACTGCCACCAGTCTGATTTTTATTCTGTCATCGTTTTTAACCCCATGCAGTCTGTCGATTTAAGTTTTTCTCTTTTGTTTTAGATACCATATTCTCTTGAATGACACAAAGAGTATGAACCAGGAATTTCCTCCTTTTTCAGTAAATCTTTATTAGGGGAGGGTCTCTGGTTTGATTCTTTGTCGTATTCCTCTTATTTGAGACTGGAATATTTTCTCCCAGATCCGGTCCAGAGCATTTCTGTTTGCTTATCCTTACAGAGAGAGGTCCACTGGCTTCTGGTGAATTTAGCATTGAAATGGGGCCTGTCAAAGACTGATGTGGAATTTTGCCCAATTCGTTCATATTTAGACAATAAGGAAAGGAAAAATATAAATCTCCTGTAAATGATCATTACCAATTCACAATACGGCAGCCTGAGGGAAGTGGAGCAGAAGCTGAAACCCTGGGCAGTCCCCACAAAGATCTGAGTCTCAGGGTCATTTATTCTCTGTGTTTAGTGAACTGCTATGCTGGGTTCTACCTCTCAGGACAACCAGTTTCTGTCTGGATAGTCAGTGCCAGGTATGAGCTGCAGCAGTACCTGGAAAAGGTAATGCCTCTCTCTTCCACATTGCTTTCACTCACTTTATTATAGCTCATCCCCCATGTGCAAATCCGAGAATCACCCACAGTGGTAGGTGGCTTCTCAGGGTGCTGACAAAACATGTAAGGCGAGTCCCTCACAGATCCTGGAGCCCACCTTTGCTTTCCCCCCTCTTCCATCCGTCTAACATGTGGTTTGTTGGGTTTGTCACTATGTTTTCACTTACTTTCTGGGGTACTTTCTTGTCAGCAGGATTTATCTTTCTCATAGGAAGGATTTTCTCATAGAAAAGTCAGAAGGCTTTTCGGGGCACCCGGGTGGCTCAGTTGGTTAGGCGTCCGACTTCGGCTCAGGTCATGATCTCACCGTTTGTGAGTTCGAGCCCCGCGATGGGCTCTGTGCTGAGAGCTCAGAGCCTGGAGCCTGTTCCAGATTCTGTCTCCTTTTCTCTCTGCCCCTCCCCACTCACACTCCGTCTCTGTCTCTCTCGAAAATAAACATTAAAAAAAATTTTTTTTAAATACAAAAGAAAGAAGGATTTTCTCTTTTTAGTTAAGTTAATTTATTTATTTTGAGAAAGAGAGTAAGGGAAGGGGCAGAGAGAGGGAGAGAGAGAGAATCCCAAGCAGGACACCGATGTGGGTTCAAACCCATGAACCATGTGATCATGACCTGAGCCAATACCAACAGTTGGAAGCTTAACCAAATGAACCACCCAGGTGCCCAAGTCAGAAGGATTTTCTATACATCCTTTGGTACATTGGGTTAGTTGATTCATTGAGAATCTAGGAGGTGGCCATTAATAATCACTATTTTCTGCTCAGTATCTTACCCACCAAATACCTCCTATTAAATTCAGCACTAGTGTTGAACGTCACCTTCATACCCTTACTGCTTGTCTTTTTTCTTCTTTTTTTTTAAACTTTATGAGAAGACTGAAATTGTTCTAGAGACTTAAAAGCAAAGTATGGCACCCTCAGAAATGAAGAAGCTTGTACCTTTAAATTAATTGCTTCAGTAATTATGGAAGACCTACAATCATACTGATTCATTTTATTTGTGAGGCAAATATTTATTCAACACCAACCATTCGAATTCCATGGTCAGCATTGGGGAAAATATATGTATTTTTTTTAAATATACGGCCTTTTCTTTAAAACATCTTGTGGGGTAAAGAACAGTTACACACACAATTACAATTTAGTGTGCTCAGACCAGGAAAAGATGTGATGGGAGCACCTAAACAATGTTGTTATAATCCAGATCGGCAAAGATTTCTCAGAGGACTCGATAACTGAATTTTAAAAAGGAAAAAGTAGATGTTATTCTAAAAGGGCTATTTGATGGGGCTGGAAAGAGAAAATTTCAACTACAGCCAAATCAGTGTCTGCTGCATTATCATTCAACACCCATACTTACATTCTCCCATGAGCATTGCCATCAGACACCCATATCTACATTCTCCCGTGAGCATCCCCACACAGCATCCATATCTACATTACCCATGACAAGCATCACCATCCACACACTCTTATCGACATTCTCCCTTTATTTAGCACAACTGGCTCTACCTGATAAGTCAACAGATATATATTTTTAAATAGATGAAAAGTTTTCTTAGCTCCCAGAATGACAAGCAGAAACACAGCAAGATGTGAAGAAAATGGTTCTCATGCAGCAGGTTTTTGTTTGTTTTTGTTTTTGCTCCTGGTATCACTATAGCTGTGAGCCATGGGGGAAGGAGCTCCCCCATCAGATGAGCAGCTCACACTTGACGCATCCCTGTAGAGACTGCTAAAACCCAGGAAAGGAAGATTTGGCTATGATTTATGGCAAGATAAATCCATAGTTGTTCTTTGCTTTTATAGACGCTCCAAACACTGATGTCAGAGGGCACGACCTAGGCAAGAATGAACTCAGTGAAAGCATATACCAGTGTATATTGCTAAAACAATCAAGGAGCTCTCATGAATGAACAGGACGTCAGTTGAGCTGTGGAAGATAAATTATGAAAGGCAGAGGGAAGGATAGATGATGGATAGAGTCTTAGAACAGGTAAAACCTTGACTTGGTCAGAAAACAGCGGAGGAAGAAACAGGAGCAGAAGGAGGGATTCAGAACAGTGAACACTATATCTGGAGACATGAGTCAGTGCCAAATTGAAGAGAATCTTAATCGCCCCGTGGAGAAGTTAGACTTTTAGCTTCCTGCAAAATTGTTTGTGATTTTTGAGAAGACTAATGACCTAATTTAAAAAAATAAAGATTAGGGAAGATTCATCTGATGTGTGCATAGAGTGGCTGATTTAATAAAATTAAGTTAAACGAGCATTTAATAACTTGGATCACTCCCTTCTGTCCTAGCAATTTCTCCCATGTTGTGCAACTACACACTGTCCTCTTCAGCTTCACTTCCAACTTCTTTTATCTTTGTCCTTTTTTTCCTCAGACTTCTTAAACAGTTTCCTTCCTTTCATTCCTTCATTATTTATCCATCTATTCATTTG
Source organism: Panthera onca (assembly GCF_046562875.1). Classification (NCBI taxonomy): domain Eukaryota; kingdom Metazoa; phylum Chordata; class Mammalia; order Carnivora; family Felidae; genus Panthera; species Panthera onca. Next base: position 14,723,352 of record NC_138345.1, on the reverse strand, counting down.
AGACAGATACTGTCTACCGTGAGCCAGATAAAATACATGGTGTAGGGTTAGTGTAGTGAACAAACTAGTCGTAGTTCCTGACTACTTGGAATTAAATATAACTTGCACCATTGTTCAGTCTTGGGTCCTACTTTTGTGTAATTCTACCCTTTGACCCACAATCCCAGATTCCCCCCTGACTTTAATAACTCCTTGTTGATTTCCCTTGTATGGTCTTTTCTCCTAAGCTTTATTCCTAAATTTCCACTTGTAAACTACTTTTCTCCTGCTGGATACCTTGCATATGCCCCCAAATGAACATGTCCCAAACTAAACTCACTATCTCATCAATACTACACACCAAACCCTTCTCCTCCAAAAAGATCTCTTTTGCTTAATGGCATCACAAGCTATCTGAGTATCATAAGGTAAAAAAATTAACATTATTCCCTCTTTATTCCTCATATATAAATGATCTTCCATCCTGTAGACAGCAACTCCAAAATTAGTCCCATCTTTCTTATCTTTGATGCTACTCAAAGTTTTGTCACCTCTTCCTTCCGTTATTTGGATCCTCCTATGAGTTTCTTTGCCTCTGATCTCTCACTGGCTCCGATTTATACTCCTATTCCTTCACAAAATACAAATAATCCTTCTTGTTAATGCTTCTTGAAAAAACCTTCCCACAGCACCCCTATGGTTATGAAGATTCAAGCTTTTTAGCATTGCATTCAAGAGAATTCACAACCTGGATCCAGCTGACCTCATCTCCAGCTACCCAAGTCCATTCTCCTGTGCATTTTTATACCTTCATCTTTGTTCTTCTGTGAGAATCTGTTCATCTTGCACAAAAAAATCTTCCTCAATCCCATCCCCTGACAGGACAAAACTTGTCTCCCTCTAGCTACCTATTTCTCTCTTGTAGCATATAGTGGAAAGTAATAAAGTTTTATGAGAAGAGCAGTGGGCTTTGGAGCTAGATAAACTTGTAATTAATTCTGATCTTAGCCTTACAGTTCAATGTCTGGGTGACTGGAGCAAGTTACCTAACCTCTCAGAGCTTCAGTTTCTCAAATGAGGACAGTGACAACATAAGCCAATCAGAATTGTAAAAATAAAACTACATATGTGAGTTGCTTAGCAGGAGTTTAATGTTTTGACAAGATAGAATTGCATTATACTTTGTGTATGTGTAGGAAGCCCCAGAAATGAATTGTAGATGTCATATGTATCTTTGCATAGTTAGCACATGCACATGATAGGTGCCTAATAACATTTTTTAATAAATGAAAGAATTAGACTGTCTCTGTCATGCTAAGATAAGCTAATTAAAAATAACTTGATAAGAATTTTTCTAAATAGCATAGAATTTATACCTCCTGTTCTCAAGTCCCTTGAAGGAATCTTTGAAAAGTATATTTGTATAAAAAAAAGTATATTTGTAGATACTAGCTCCGTCACAAAAGTTAAGTACATAGCTGTTTCCTTAAACTTCTTTCACTCCCTACTTCTCTTTCTATTCTCCTTCACTTAGCCACAGTAATAAGGTATTCAAAAACTTACCCATAACCAAATAATCTGTGCTAGAAATCCTATGAGGTTGGGCCACAGTTATTTACCCGTGTTTGATAGGACATGAAAAAGACATTACAATAGCCTCTTATCGAACATCATTTCCATCATGTTCCAAGAACATGCCAGCTCTCCACTTTCAGACACAACACGGTTTCTACTTTCCATCAATGTCTAAAGTCGAGTTTAGCTTTTTTGATAAATATATTTCTAATTTTCATTCTTTATGTAAATAAAATTATTTAAGTTCAAGAATATAAAGAATATTGACACTCTCTTGTTATGTTAAGTGAAATAAGTCATACAGAGAAAGACAGATACCATACTTTTTCACTCTTATGTGGATCCTGAGAAACTTAAGAGAAGACCGTGGGGAAGGGGAAGGGGAAAAAAAGAGGGAGGGAGGCAAACCATAAGAGACTCTTAAAAAACTGAGAATAAACTGAGGGTTGATAGGGGGTGGGAGGGAGGGGAAAGTGGGTGATGGGCATCGAGGAGAGCACCTGTTGGGATGAGCACTGGGTGTTGTGTGGAAACCAGTTTGACAATAAATTCCTTATTAAAAAAAAGAATATTGACACTCTCATATGTCCTCACTGATTGTTGACCCTTTCATAATCTGAGTGATTTGAGTGATAATAATCTGAGCAATCTCACACGGTGCTGTGAAATTCTCGCCAGCATGTGTGTTTGCTTCAGTATTACCTCATGGAAAGTAGAAATGCCAGCCTGCGAAAAAAGTCACTAATAATATTGTTTTTTAATTGACCCCCTTATATACAAGACTGTATGTTATGCTATTCAGCATATATGTTTAAGCTCTTTTTTTTTTCCAGGTGTGATATACTAGGATTGGAAATGGTATTGAGCAAAAGCATTGTCTCTATCCTCATGAAGTTTATAAAGAGGTATCTATCAGACCCTCACACTCATAAAGGTGTAAAGCTATCAGTGCATTAAGTGCTATAACCAAGAGGGATATAGCGCCATGGTAGTGTTTAAGAGGCATGGGTGTTTAAGAAAGAAATTTGACTAGGAGGATAGTGAAAGGCTTCCCGATGGAAACATCGATTGATTAGAGTTATGAACACTGTGTCCCTAACTTGGGTTAATTTGAGAGAAGGAAAGAAGTTGTATTGACAGAGAATATAGCACGTCCCAGGACTCCTAAAATACTTGTGCTGGTGTTGGAGATGAATGTTTTTAAAAGTTGTCTCACAGAGTTGTGATTTATATCTTTTACCGAATGTAATTAATGACATTCAGAAAATATCGATCTGACACAGGCTGAGTACATTCAGCGAAGGAATGATCCTTGATGTAAAGGGACCCTACAAGATTCGTTTTAAACGAAAGAAGTAAACAGTGGAAGAAGCATTGGCTCTGATGTCACACACGTCTGGATTTGAATGTTGGCTCAGGCACCAGCTGAATGACCTTGAGGATGATTTTTACTTTTTACTCTGAGTTTACTCCACAGGTTTATCTGGGGAGCCGAAAGAATGAAATAGCAAGTGTACTGCATCAGAGCCTCAGTAAATGTGACTTCCCTTGAAGAAACATCTTTAAATGAACCGAGTGACATACGGGATAATGCCTCTTTGCATTTTGTTGTTTGCATATTGTTAATGATTTCAAATTAATTGGTTTGGCACATAGCTGTGTGTGATAATTATTTAAGAGTGTGAACAGATTAATTTATTTATGCTGTTCCACTTTCACATGTTTAAGTGGTTCTTTTCCTCATTTACTCCTTCAGGGTCCTTTATGTATATCTCTTCTATCAGTTAAACTTTGATAGTATCTGATTTACTGTTGTCCCTTTATTTAGTTTAAGTTCTGTTTCCTCGCCTATATTGGAAATACTGGAGGCCTAGGACTCCATCTTATGCCTCATCACAGCCTAACTGCCCAATAGGATGTCCCTCTCATAATAGGAGCTCAATAATATTGGCCTATGATAATAGATACATCAAATCAAAAAGTTTTCTTACATAGAACCACTATCCCTGGCCTCAATAGTTTGAATATGGTATCTTTAAAACTGTATGAGAAAGAGTGTTACATGTCATAGCTGTTTATATCAATATATAGATAGACAATTTTATTGGAAGATAGAAGAAATATGTGTGTGTGTGTGTGTGTGTGTATACACAATATATATTTAGAGAGAGAGAAAGAGAGAAAGAAAAGTAGAACCTAAAAGTAAGTTTGTATAAGTGTATAAGGTTGAGATTGGCCTGAAGAAGCATCAGTGAAGTAAAATTCATCAAGTGACTTCATTATAATGACTTATAATGATATCTGATTGTATCTTTACCTTAGATATGAAGGTTGCTGCTCACAGTATAAATAAAGACATAGTTTTAGTAAAATTCATACCTCAAAGCTTATTGAAGTTAGGCATTAGGGGTAAAAAATGACATACTTTATAATATAATTATAACCCTACCACTTGAATCCTACAACTATTAGTTGTAAACATTAACCCTACAAAATAAGTTTATTTGAATCGATTGAAATTCATTAGAAGACCTTTAATTAGTGAGGCACTAGAACATAAACAAATTTCTAATACCATGAGTTCTAGCACTCAGTGGCTAAAAACAAAACAAAACAAAACAAAATCCGAAATACAATTAAAAATAGACATTTGCATTTGGGATTCCTGCAAAAGAAAATAATAACATATGAAATTATACGGGTTATTGTACAGAAGTGGTAAATTTATGTAGGTGGCCATCTACTACCACCTGCCAGAAAGGCCTTCTGTTCACATGAATTTTTGACTGGCCAAGTTAACTCCTTCATTACTTATCTTTGTTGACTTCAGAATATAAAACATAGTCTTTCTTACCCCATACACAAAAATAATCTCAAAATGGATTAAACACCTAAATGTAAGACAGGAAACCATAAAAATCCTAGAGGAGAACACAGGCAACAACCTCTTTGACCGCGGCTGAAGCACCTTCATACCTGACATGTCTCCAAAGGCAAGAGAAACAAAAGGAAACATAAACTATTGGGACCTCATCAAAATAAAAACCTTCTGCACAGTGAAGGAAACAATCAGCAAACCTAAAAGGCCATCGATGGAATGGGAGAAGGTATTTGCAGATGACATATCAGATAAAGGATTAGTATCCAAAATCTATAAAGAACTCATCAAACTCAACACCCCCCCAAAAAATAATAATAATCCAGTGAAGAAATATGCAAGAGACATAAATAGACACTTTTCCAAAGAAGACATCCAGATGACTAACAGATATTTAACATCACTCATCATCACGGAAATACAAATCAAAACCACAGTGAGATGCCACCTCACACCTGTCAGAATGGCTAAAAATTAACAACTCAGGCAACAACAGATGTTGGTAAAGCTCTGGAAAAAGGGGAACCCTTTTGCAGTGCTGGTGGGAATGAAATCTGGTTCAGCCACTTAGGAAAACAGTAGGGAGGTTCCTCCAAAAATTAAAAATAGAGCTACCCTAAGACCCAGCATTTACACTACTAGGTATTTATCCAAAGGATACAAAAATCCTGATTACAAAGGGGCACATGCACCACAATGTTTATAGCAGCACTATTGACAATATCCAAAGTATGGAGATAGTCCAATAAATATATATTATATACATAAATATATATTATATACATAAATATATATTATATATAATGGAATATGATTCCGTGATCAAAAAGAACGAAATCTTGCCATTTGCAGTGACATGGGTGGAACTAGAATGTATTAGGCTAAGCGAAATAAATCAGTGAGAGAAAGACAAATATCATATGATTTCATTCATATCTGAAACTTAAGAAACAAAACAGATGAACATAGGGAAAGGGAAGGAAAAATAAAAGAGAGGGAGGCAAACCATAAGAGACTTTTAAATACAGAGAACAAACTGAGGGTTGTTGGTGGGGTGTTGGGTGGGGGAATGGGCTCTTGAGTGGTGGGCATTTAGGAGGGCAGTCGTGATGAGCACTGGGTGTATGTAAGTGATATGTAAGTGATGAATTACTAAATTGTAGTCCTGAAACCATTATTTCACTCTATGTTAACCAACCTGGATTTAAATAAAAATTTAAAAGATAATAGATTTTAAAAAAAAGAATGTAAAATATAGCCATCATACCTCCAAACTAACTGCCCGTGTTCTTATCACTAATAAATTGATTGCACTTAGTGCATAATTACTATCCAGCAGATATATTAGACTGAGTTTAATCTTGTTTTGAAAATGAAAGTTGTACGTCTAGCTAGTGTATGTATAATCTGCCTACCATATCCATGGATGTGATTTGACCCACAGTGTAGGTGGAAAGAGAAATAGAGAATGCTAATATTCTTTTCAGCCAAGGTTATTAGATAGAGCAGCATTTATGCTTCACTGGATAATGGGATTACCCTGTTGCTATTTGTAGGAATGTCTCTTAATACAGTTTATCTAGTGAACAGGACATATTGGATGTATTTCTCACATTCCCATCACTGAAATGCACACTACTGCCTGACTCAACTACGTCCACATTAGAAGAGGTATTGATTTAATGGGATGTTTCTCCATGATTTCAGGTGGAGCTCTATGAATTCTTTTATTGTTGTTGTTCAAATTGTTTGATGTTCCAGGGCCTTTGACACATGAAAACAGCACCTATGTGTAGTAGCAGCTTTCTGTTTTGCACCTATGTTTCTCATCTCCTCTCAATCTCTTAAATAAGTAAGCCCTGATCCAGTGTGAATTTATTAACAGTACTTTTCTTCCTTTCTTTTATTTCTAAGCCCAATTCCATCCCTAAGGAGTACGATACTTGATTTCTTGTATATTTTTAGATCAAAATGCAGTTGATCTCCCATAGATTTCAGTGCCATGATGATACAGTTCCTTCCCCCTTGAATCTTAAATCTCTCCTTCTTCACTGATACCTTCTACACTGTCTTCATACATGCACACTTTTCTGCTTATTTAAAAAAATTTAAAGTATCTTATGATTCTCACTTTTAATGCTCAAATTCATTATTTCTGTCCATACTTACATTTTCTCAACACTCATTACTTACCAGGTCTTTACTTACCATGGCATATTTCGTGTCAAATTAACTGACCTTGGTGACTTCTCTGTGGATTTTTTTTTTCTGTTTTTGTTTTTGTGTTTTTTCTGAATGTTTTCCACATTTTGTTTCCATGGCTATGGATATCTCCTCCTATTTGTATCTGTTTTGTTGAATTATATTTCTTTTTTTATCATATAATTGTAAAAAAGATCCCCACAGTTCAGTTTTTGGGTATTCTCTGTCTCTGAAACCAGGTGTATACAAGAAGGAGCTGCTCCAGTGTCATGGCTTCCATCATTATCTCCTTGAGGATAACTCTCAAAGTTAAGTTTATCTTAAGAATAATCTCTCATCTGAGACTTAGACCCTCATCTCCAACATGTTGCAGCATACTTATGCTTTTTCTTTTGCTTAATTCCAAGTGCAATATGCAAGTGTTAATCTTACAGACTGGTACAGAGTAGATATTTAATAAATTTTTGTTAAACAAATGAATAAATAAATCTTTACAAGATGACCTAATGTTTCCAGATTCCATTGTTTATTACTTTGGAATTTTTAAATCATTACTCATCTTTTAAAAATTCTATCATTGCCCTTTTAGTTCTTACCTTCATTATTTTATACCTAACTAAGATAGTCACCTATAAAGTTGTTCTGACTCAATTTTTCCTGACTGTAAATTTTTGTCCACATGTTGTTACCACTTGATTCTTGAAAGTCCCAAATTTAATGATATTATTTCCATACTGATAAATCTTCATGTCTACCACTACTTAGAGAACTTAACTTGGCACATAAGGCCCTCCTAATATGATCTGACCATTAAAGCTAGGTTTAAAAGTTTATGAATTTGGTACGTGTGCTCAATTGTCTTCTGTAAGTATTGTAACAACACTTCCATAAAATAATGTCTTCCCAAATGAAAGGGATAATCAAATCATGAAAAATACATGGAGGAATTTTAAATACATATTACTAAGTGAAAGAAGCCAATCTGAAAATGCCACATACTGCATGATTGCAATTATATGACATTCTGTAAAAGGTACAACTATGGAGACGGGAAAGATCAGTGGTTGCCAGGGGTTTGGAGGAGGGAGGAAATAATCAGCACAGAGGACTTTTAAGGCATTGGAACTATAAGTCTAATAATGGTAGTTCTATATTTATATATTCATCAAGACCCCTATAATGTACAACACAAAGAGTGAACCCTCATGTCAACTATGGAGTTCAGGTGATAATTATTTGTCATTGTAGGTTTATCTATTGTAACCAATGTGCTATTCTGGTATAGGATGTAGATAGTGGAGGAAGGTTTGGTTATGATAAGGGCAGGAAGAATATGGGAACTCTATGTATTGTTTGCTTAGATTTGCTGTGAATCTAAAACTGCTATAAAAAAATAAGTCTTTTTTAAATTGTCTCCCCAAAGCCTCACCATATAATGTATGATGAGACTTTTAGATTTTTTGTCCATAGTTTAGGTGAAAGTGGTATGTGACTAGTTGTTCAAAAATTTTTATTTCTCTTGTTATGAATTCATTCATTTTTCCCTAAACTCCATTCAAGTTCTTTGTTCATTTTCTATAAGGGTGGTTGTTTTTTCTTAACCATTGGGAAGAATTCTTTTAATATATTTTTAACATTTTTAATGTTTATTTATTTATTTTTGAGAAAGAGAGAGAACACATGCACACAAGCGTGGGAAGGGCAGGGAGAAAGGGAGACACGGAATTGGAAGCAGGCTCCAGGCTCTGGGCTGTCAGCACAGAGCCCAATGGCGGGCCTGAACCCATGAACTGTGAGATCATGAGTTGAGCTGAACTCGGATGCTTAACCAACTGAGCCACCCAGGCACCTCTCTTTTAATAGTTTTTTTAAACAAGTTTCACTTGTTTTTCTTAGCTTTGTTGAAGTTTAGTTCCTCTTGTATGTAAGATTTTACTTCGTTCTAAAGGTTCTTAGTTATACTCATATACAACCTTTAGGTTCCTACCATAAACATTGATCAGATCACTGCATTTCACCTTCTACTCTTTCTCTTCTCTCTCTTCCACCATTCACTTTCAGCCAATAATATTCTTTAATGTTTAGTTTTATATTCTTAAGTACTTTAAATAAAGTTGATTGTCTTTAAATGATATTCTTTAACTCCCAGCTATCATACATGAAGAAATCAGTAAACTCCCTCTCCCTCCCTTTTTATTCTCTTCTCTCCCTGATTTTTTATATTTTTGGCATTTCTGCATTATCAGGGTACATGTTACTTACTTGTCTTTTCACCCTAATTCCCACATCTGTCTGAGTGCTTGTTCTTCAAGTAATTGTTTTCACTTCTCACCAACAGTATTTGCATCATAATTTCCCAAGCCATCGCTTGCTGAAGTCATCCAGTAATACTCTATCCAAGAAGTATTTTGAGGAAGAATATTCCTTGAGTTCTGGCATGTTTGATGTAACTGGTTTATACACTAGAATAACTTTCCAGATACGAAATTGATGACTTTCTTTAAAAATCTTGAATGTTGCTCTACTGTCTTCAAACATTGAATGTTACCGTGCAGAAACTTTATGTCAGGCTAAAGTTTCTGTCTTAAAGTAAGGTGATTATAGATTCCATTTTGTTCAAGACGGTGTTGCCATATGACTATTTGGCATCTCATTACATTTAGCATTTTCCTTGACTCATTTTAGTCTCAAAAGTGTTCTATGATACTTATCTTACCAATGGTTGGTCTTTTGCATCCTGAACAAAAAAAAGATTTTCTTTAGCTTTAAAGTTCACTAACTTTCTCATGGTAGGTAATGATGTTGAAAGTTCTGAGGCAGTTTTGCCATACACAGGCTATCCCAAATGGAGATTCAAGTCTTACCCACCTTGCAGAAGGTTTCTACCCATGACACCTTCTCATTCAAGTTACAAGCAAGGAATAGAGTCCCTGTACTTTAGGGGCAGCCTCTTAGGTCAAGAAGGTCAAGAAGTGTATTTTGCTGGTGCTTTTATGGAGGTGCTAACGCCAAGCCTTCCTGCCAGTTCCTATGTTTATTAGTACTTTGCCCATTCCACTTTCTGCCTGATCACAGCTTTTTTTTGGCAACTCTCCCACATATTTTGGCAACTCTCAATTAGAGTTGTCTTGTAATATTACTGAAGATGGATTTTAATTTTTTTGTTTTCATTCTCCATCAAGTTTTTGGTGAATTCCAGAAGAGAAAAACACTGAACTGACTTTTGCAAAAGTTTAATAGATTTTCTTTTAGTCTGTCCCTAGTTTTTTGGGAAAAAAAAGAAAAAATGTGCCTGTGGTTACATTTTGCTAATTTCAATAAAGTCACATTTTACACAAATCCAGAGGCCCACTCTGGCTTCTATTATCAAAAATAGAGAAAGGGCAGCACTTATTTAATGCATAATTGTTTGCAATGTGTTTTTATACTCATTTTCCTATATTATCTTCAATTATCTCTATGAAGTCAGCAAGATATACATTATTATTCCTACTTCACAGATGAGAAAGATGTGATGCTACTAATTCTACTGTGCACTATAGTCACAATATTAATTACAGATTTTATAGGCCAGCTCAGGATAATCCATACCTACATAAGACCATTTTTTTCATGAATGAAAGCAAGATATTTTAAAAAATGAAGAACTGAGGAGTCTTTCTTTTTCTAATGCTCCAGTTGTCTTGGCGCACTTGATTTCGTATGTGCTCAATAAGACATCAAGGTGTCCAAAACCACCTTGGTAATCTGAGGGAGACCCTGGGGGTCTGCTTCCCATTGATCTGTGTTACGTATCAAGTTTTCATGTAAGATTTCACCTGCCAAGGAGTTTCATCAGCTAAAACAGTAATTCTAGGAAACCGCTTACCTGCAAAATAAGAGAAAAACTTACCTGTGGCATTTTGTGATAATTCTAGGAGAGCTAAATTTTTCTCATAAGCCTCCTAGTCCTTTTATTTCTTCAATAGCCAAAAACAGAGAGAGAGAGATTTTGTCCTATAATTCATATATCAATGGCTTGGTTGTCACTAAATCTGAGTGTTAAAGCTCAAGTAAGAGTTACTTGAGGAAAAAGTGGGGACGGGTATTAAGCATTGGGGGTGTCGTAAGTGTAGATGGTTTGTGTAAGGAATCACATAAAGTTCAGAGCTGCTGGAATATATTATGAAACTAGATGCACTTAAATGTCTTACTCCCTGTTTAGAAGTTGGAGGAGCTCTTTTTGTTGTTATCACTTAACTGTTACTTCTTTATATGTACATGTGTTATGTGTACATACTTGCTTTAAGATGACTTTGATGGTACTTTCTGATTTTCCCCATTCTGGCATTTTTATTCCTTTTTAACCTCTTGCATCTCCCTTGAAATAATGACCGAAGACACCATAATTTTTGAGTCTGGAGCATAGGAAAGAAAAAGCAAGAGAATTTACAGGGGCGCTGAGATTAGAGTGTTCTTCATAAATCCAAAAGATTCACAAATTGGCACTCTTCCAGAAGAGGAAGGGCTTATTATGCTGTATTTTTCCATCGTCATCTGACATCTAAGTTTAGATCTGCCTTCTTGATGGAAGAACCTTCCCTGTGACACTTCCATATGCTTCTTCTCTTCCCATCTCTATCAATGTTTATGTAGAACTCTGTGAATTTAAAAACACAAATAACTTATGTGAACTTGAACTCCTCTATAAATAACGCTTAAAGACAAAACAACTTTAGAAGAACCATATAAGGACAAACTTGTAAGAACTAGTCTGGAATTTTCCTCGTTTGAAAAGGTCTGGAATCAAAGCCACCCTGGTAAATATCTCTTTTCCTTTTTTCTCTTTCATTGTGTACTTACTATCCTCCATCATCTTGTATCCACCCACTTAACCACCAGCAGGTAATATCTGACCCAGTTCCGGGGTATTCACTTTCATTCTTTCCCAGTACCACAGATGCTGACTCAATGAAGAAATGTTCTGGAAAGGCTTGTGGGCCAGTGTCATGTAGAATCATATACCTTTGAGAGTTTATTAAAATTTCTGGCATTAAAGACATTGATAATTTGAAAAGTCCACATTTTTCTGATGAAACTCCTTGAGGGGATAAGACCTTTCCACCTCCCGCTCCTACCCTTGACTGTATGGCTAACCCATCTGGGCTATTTTCTTAATCTGTTCAGGTTTTACATGATGAGCCAGGTCAACAAACTGATTTTCCCAAGGTACTTAAATGTCATGAAAAGAATACAAGAAACTCCTCAGGATAAATATCTCCAAAGTGGGTGGAAAGATTGTAGCGGCAAGCTAACTAGTCCCTGACATTGCTTCCGGTTGCTGCAATTGTAGTAAAATGCTGAAACAAAAAAAAGTATTAATTATAAAAACTCAATGAGACAAGAAATAGGATGTGGTGCTTCTCCAGTATATCTCCATTCAAAATGCACCACTTCAGGATAGGTGGGGGACATTCACATTCTAGCTGTTGAAGTACTGTGATTATTATCAACCAATAGAATCTAAGATTCTCAAACCAAACAAATTTCATTTATTAAATGACTCAATGATGTTTATATACTCCAAACCAGCTACTCATAATCATGCCAATCCTTTATCCAACCTTAACTGAATAAAGTCATAAGCCTGGCTGAGTCTGTCCGTCTGTTTGCCTCCTTTCTCTCTGTCTGTGTCTCATTTGAAGTAAAAGAATCTGAGCCAAATACTGGCTGAATTTCATTATCGGTGGAACATTAGTTTGAAGGTTGATGAACCTGAATTCCCAGTTGCCAAAGTTCCCAAAGTTATGTTGTTCACAAGACTTGCTTTTTCATCTTGTCCTTGATTTCAGTGAAGTCTCTATGCTTATAATAAACACATTTTTTTTGGTGAGGTAATTGGAGCAGGTTTAGGTCCCTTGCAATTAAATTTTCTCCATGGTGCAGTAGTCTCTGGCCTCAAGGAGCTGAGAGTGAGAGTAAACAATTAACTATAATCTTATAACCTAAATGCTTATGTAACCAGTTTATTAACTGGCCCCAACTTCTTGGGCATATAAATGAAATAGTTTATTCCAATTCTTTAATAACATGTTGGCCAGATTCTATACTTTTTCAGACACTTACAGTTATTTAAACTTTGTCATTCTACTATTTAAAATTCAGTTCTATTTATTTTGAATGTTTGCATTTCAGTTCTGACTCAGTGTTCTCCTCGTACCCTTCTTCATAGAGAAGGGAGAAAGGAGACGATCTGGCTCTCAACTGCCTTTCCCCCTTCCTCTTATGTTTCTTCTCTGTTGGGGATTTTTGAAAGGAAATAGAAAATGTCAAGTAAGTCTTTCACCATATAAAATAGACTGTGGATGTTCTCTGTATGGCCGGCACATTGTTAATATCCAGTGTGTGGTGCGTGTGGTTGTCGGTAGAATAATCAGGGTATATGAATGGACATTCACATGTATCACTTCTGCAGGTTCTTGAAGGAGGAACTACAGCTTTTTCCCCACTACTCAGTTTCCTGATAGAGAAGATCTAGTTCTAGTTTGACTACCAGCCTCCCCCCATTTCAGAGCTCACAACACATGTGGATTTTTCTGCAGCTTCTACCTGCTGAGATCATCCTGCTTTGCAGTGGAGTACCAGCAAGTTGACTCATCACATTCCTAAGTGTCCAGCTGACACATGAAAAATCATACAAGTTCACCATGCTAGGGAATGGGAGAGCAGGTCGCTGTTATGCTATTCCTGTAATTATCTTTGACATCTTTCTCTTTCCCCTCTCTCCACACTACCTCAACACACTTAGTCATTGGACTCAAACTAGTGGAGTAGAGGACAATTCAGAGACTCACCAACTTAAAAGCAATTCTCATGGAATTTGTTTTCCTTGGCTTCAGGAAAGATAAGCTCAATCTTGGCTACCCATGAAAGAAGTGAGGCCAGGGAATACCCTGTATTACAGAGGAATGTAGTAGCTCATAGAAAGCTCCCTGAAGGGAGTGAATGTCTAAGTAGAGAACTGGAAGTTAAGTCGTTTTCCAGGACAAGAACAAGAATGGCAGAGTGGCAAGGAGAGAAAGCACCAGATATTTACCCCATAACTAGGATCAAGAGTCTCTCTCTCCAAATCCCTACACTGCCCCTGACGCAAGATGGGCATCTTACCAATGTCTATTGATACCAGCTATTCACCCTATTTGAAGGTTTCAAGGATAATTGGGCTGGTTGTTCCTTGTGTGTGTAAATCCCCATCCATACACTTAACTGTGATCACAAACAATCCTTATGATGTTTTTTGAACACCTTCTGTAGTAGGCTGGATCATGCCCCCCGCCCCCAAAGGTGTCTACTTTGTAATCCCAGAAATTTGTTAATTACCTTATATGGTGAAAGGGTCTTTGTGGATGTGATTAAAATAAGGATGTTGAGATGGGGAGATTATGTTGGATTATCCAGATGGGTCCAGTGTAACTTCATGGGTCCTTTTAAAAGGGACATAGGAAAGTTAGAAGCAGAGAAGTCAGTCAGACCATGAAAGCAAAAGTGATGTATTCAGGAGCCAAGGAATCACAGCAGCCAATAGAAGTTGAAAAAGCAAGAAATGCATTCTCCCCTAGAGCTTCTATAAGAAACACAGCCCTGCCAATACCTCGATTCTAGCCCACTGGTTTTTGACTTCTGACCTCCAGAACTCTGAGATAGTAAATGTGTGTCACTGCAAGCCACTAAGTTTGGGTTAACTTACCGTAACAGCGAAAAGGAAACCAATATACTCTTCAAATCCCTTGCTCTTTTGTGGTTCCCTTTCATATTCCTCTCTTTCCTTTCTCTCTCACTTCCTTCATTGCAGAGGCCATTTCTACCTACAGCTTGCCGTCTTCCTGTCTCACATAGTTTCAGCTGATGATTTATCAATGTGACATTAAATTTTACAGCTCTTCTGAGAACAAACTGAGGGTTGATGGGGGGTGGGAGGGAGGGCAGGGTGGGTGATGGGTTTTGAGGAGGGCACCTTTTGGGATGAGCACTGGGTGTTGTATGGAAACCAATTTGACAGTAAATTTCATATATTAAAAAATAAAAAAAAAAATTTACAGCTCTTCCCCACACTCCACAATTTTCCCAGGCTTCATGGTGTCATTGCTGCCTGCCTGTCTTCTTCACCTGGAAGCAATCTCTGGGCTGGGCTCACTTGCCCTGTTCGGTGTTAGCAGACAAAAGTGAAAAAGGAATTTACTTGTTTTTGTTATTGTTGGGTTTGTTGTTGTTGTTGTTGTTGTGTTTTCATCCTAGAGTCTTCCAGCAAGTGAAACATCTTTGTATATTGTCTTTCTTGCAATGAAAACTACACGCATATCTCTTTTCCCATCAATAATGAGGAAGAGGGAAAGTCTATCTTTAGTGTGAAATAAAGATCTGAAATGGATTATATGAGTATATTGAACCTTCTCTAGCTCTTTCAGAATCCTAATAGTCTGAGTCAGAGAATAAATAGATTTACGATCAAGCTGATATTAAGCGATTAGTGGGAAAAAATAACTTGGTCAGAAATTGAAGTTGAAATCCAAATTGTATTTTAATTCTTTGCTATGCCTGCCTTTTGTTCTGTTAAGGTTTGGAAATTACCTTGGGCAGTATTTTTGATGACTTCATAGCCCCTCATTTTTCTCTCCTAACTAAGAGAAAATAATGGGGGGCACCTTTTAGACCTGATGGAAATCAATGCTGTAGCATTGAGGAGTGTCTCTACAGTGTCCTCAACAGATATCATCAGCATCTTCTTAAAAGTCTACAATGAGCAGCCACTCATAGTTAGCCAAAGTTGCCTTTGTAAGAGAGTACAACGAGAAATCTAATGTTCTTCCTCATTTAGACTGTTCTTGTATATCACTAAGACACATTTCTCTTGAATAAGTTATTGTTATACATGTTATACACATGTACATATATATAATTCTTTTTTCTTTTGTGTGTTGAACTAGAAGATTAAGGACATCCAAATAAATAAAATGCTAATTTCTGAAAAGTAACCCCTGTGTTGCTGAGGCCTCCTGCTCTTCAGAAATGCAGCTGAACTTGGCCTAAACCCCCAATCCATAGCAAAGCACAGTCCAGAGAAGTCCCCACAACTTTTCAGACATCCCAATTGAACTCCCCTTTTCTCACGTTAATTTTTTAAAATATGAGCACAAAATATCTACCTCTTGTCCTCAAACCACACACTCACCCCAAATGTTCCCTGAAATTCATAATTTAACTATAGATTTGAAGGATCGAGGAAAGGTCATAATACAAAACATAAACCCTTTGTCTTTCTCTGGCTCTGCACCATTATTTTTCCCTTCTCTCATCCTCTTTCTTCCTGATCCAACCGAAAAGTTCCTCTCCTTTCCTCATTCAGGGCAAGCCCAAACTCCATTTGGACCCAAGCTTCCATCATGATTGGTTTTCCAAGTAATTTCCTCCAAACAGACAATGGTCTCCTTGAAGGGAGGCTCTGGTGGATATTCTTGATTCCACCCTTTGCACAAAAAAAATGGTGAATCAGTCATATATCTATCAATGTAGGATGAACATCTACCTTGTCATTTCCTCCCACCTAACTGCTGTTATAGGCAAAGGCAGATATCAAAATCTCAGCTAGGGAATCTACTGAAGATACACCACAGTGTTGCACGTACTGGGTGGGTGGAGACCTGGCCCCATCACAGACTTGCCTTGCTTTTCACCTTGATCACATAGCCACTCAGAGTCTCAGAACCTCACAAGGTTCTTGGGAAGATGAAATTATCTCTTGCATGTGGCAATAATTTGAAAAGTGCACAGTGCCATACAGGTGTCTGTTGTGATTATTCCTGTGATGTTCATTTAAAGCAACAAACAGACCATGTGTCGTTGAGCACAGTTGTGAGAAGACTCACAGTTTGCACTTGATAAGCTTCCCAGATTTAGCAACATCTTGGCTGCATGTTTGGCCAGGAAACTCTGTAAAGATCTGTTTTCTGGGGGAGAGACTAAGGACTTCCTTCTCTCTTGTAGGCTCAAATTCGTGAGACTGTCCCTTCTGGGTGTTTTTTTTTTTTTTTAACAAGTCCACCTCCGGTCCAGATGGTATACGAAAGCACAGTGGCAGGACAAAATAACAAACAACAGCAATTACACTTTTTCAAATATTCATCCATTTGTATGCAATTCAGGAGACTGCAAAGTGTTTGAGGACAGCTTCAAGGATAAACGAGATCAGCGAAATACAGGATATCAGTGATTCAGATGCAGGGAATAGTGAAGTGACATTTATTTATGCAGGGCTGGGATAAACAGTTTTATTTCGCAGTCAGTTCCCTAACGCTCTTCAGCTAAGACCCACAGGAGGAAGGTGAGAGGATGGCAAGCCCTGGAGGAGCCCTCACCGGATCTGGAAGAAGGCCAGTCTCAAGAGGAGCAACCCAAATGAGCAAAATGTCACCTCTCAGCTGACACACAGTCCAGGAAGCGTGGCTCCTTTTTGTCCCCTGATCCTTACTGCATATGTTTAGTAGCCAGACCATCACCCGGGTAGCCACCATTGCCTGTCTCTTTCTTAGCATCATCCTGAAGTCATCAGGGAACACTGAGTTGCTAAACACAGCAGCATTAGCTGCCTTCTCTCCCTCTTCCAAGTCTCCGTAACATTAACACCGACGAGGGCACCGACTTCTGGGCCAGCCCTCCCTCATTCCCCCCTCCCTCCACTGTGTCTCATGCCCCTTCTGCCCTGGCAGCTCTTCAGAGGCCGATCCTCCAGTGCAAAGGTTGTGCCAAGGATCTTGCAGTGGTTCTTTTTCTTCCTCTCATAATCCTCACGTTCTTGGAAACTTAGCTAACTCAGTTCTGTGGCTTTGAAACACTACAGCGTTATCCTTAATTTCTCTCCCCATTTTGGCCAGTATCAATTGCATCTACAACTGGATGTCTTCTCAGTATCCACAAGTCACTCTTCAGAAGTGAAACTTCTCCTTCCTGAGCCTCCTGCCCCATGCTCTCTGATTCTGTCAAGAGCATCAGTGTCCCCAGTCCAGCCCCCTGCCCCTCCGGTTCCCCACTCACTCCCACATCTCCCCTCACCTAACATTTATGCTACAGTTCCTTCTGTGATCACTCTCTCCATCTCTCCCCTCCTTTTTCCCTCCCCATTCTATTTTCTCCTTTTCCTTGCTGTCATTAATCCGGTGTCAAGATATATTATATTCACCCATTCAGTTTCTTCACCTGTCTATCTCCTGTCTCTCCATTTGAACTGTATTAATCCCGGGACAAGTTCACGCAACCTATTTTTTTTTTCCTTTTGATTGTAAAATAATTCAAACTTAAAGAAAAATGTAAACAAGAAGGTAAGAAATATCTGTGAAAAACACCCAGATACTGCAAGTATTAACTTTTACATATTGAGACATAAAACATTGAAAATCATCCCCTTGTCATCACTGTCACGTATGTGACCATACGTCCCCTTCTCTGAAGTTACAACTACTCTGAAATTGTAAAATCTCCCTCCCAGCCAATAACATGCCACAATTTATCCATTCCTCTATTGATTTATATTGTTCCTAGTTTTTCATTAGGACAGCGGATATTGAATAACACCAACTCTGGAAGTGGAAATATTGGGCATGCGCATCCTCAGTGTTACTGGAAATTACTACCAAGTGGCTCTCTAAAGGGAAGTATCAAAAATACATTCCCACCATCATCATGTAGGGATCTTGCTCCCACATCTTCTAGTCAACGCTTAATGTTATCAAGGTTTTTAGTTTTTGCCAACTTGACGAATGCAAATTACATCTGACTCTTGTTTTAAATTACATTTGCATGGATCCTGGTGAGATTAATCATCTTTTCAAGTATTTATTGGCTCTTTAGGTTTGATTTCCTCTATATTTCCAGTGCTTATTATTTGGTTATTTTTCTTTTGAGTTATTTTATTACTGATTTGCAAGATGTTAAAAATATTCCGTAGGGCAACTTTCTTTTGTTTATATGAAAATGCATTTCTCTAGTTGATCTCATTTTTTAAAAGGCTGTGATATCCTTTGTTGCGTGGCAAATTAATTTGAGTGAGGCCAGGTTCCCCGAGTTTTCCTTCTATTTAGAGTTTTTGAGTCTTGTTAAAAAATATTTATCTAACCATATACTCCTCAAGTTTTAAAATAATTTTTAATTTTTTGCTGTTCACTGTTTTGTAACTTCCCTTTTGACATTTGATATATCTACGGGTAAGGTAGGTCTTGACATCTAGTAATGTACATCTTTCAGTTGTATTTTCTTCTTTAACATTTCTCTACCTATTCTTGGACTTCCGGTTAAACTATTTCTCTGGTTGTTTCACAACTAGCTTGTCTATTTCCACAAACTATATTCCTATTACATTAAATTTATGAAATATTTCAGGGATAATCAATATCTTTGCAAAGTTGAAAATTCACATCCACGAACATGGCATATTTCTCCATTTGCCAGCATCGTCTTTTGCTCTCATAATAATATTTTGTAGTTTTTGGTGTAGTGAAATATGATGTTTTTGACCTTATTTGTTATATTTATTCCTATTGGATATTTTAGACACTATTGTAAATAATATTTTTATAAATTTATTTTTTGTGCATCACTGATATATAGAAATATAGCCGATTCTTGTATATTAATCTTATATCCAGTGGTCTTTGTACTACACTTGTCTGTAGACACAAAAATGACATCTGCAAATAATGGCCTTCTCTTTTTATTCTTTTCTAATCTTTATAATATTTTCCCTGCTTCCTATACTGACTACATCTCCAGTATAAAATTGAAATCAACTGAGAACAGCAGATAACTTTGGCTGATCCTTGATTTCAGAAAAAAAACCTTTTAGTAACGTCTATTGATTTTCTTTGTAGTTACTCTGTCTAAATAGGAATTTTCCTTTTATTCTTGGTTTCCCAGGCATTTGTGTCATGATTGAGTGCTTCAGTTTGTGAAATGCTTTTTCTTCATCTATCAAGATATCAACCACCTTGTATTTCTAAAATGAGCGTCACTTGGTGCTGTCATATTATCATTGTCTATATCTCATTATTAAATTGACTAATATTTTAGACTTCAGCTTCTAATGTCATGACAGGGATCAGCCTTTACGTTGCCTTTTGTCTACTGTCCTTGGCAGGTTTAACTGTGAAGTTTATTCTATTTTCAAAAAAAAGAACTGGTATGTGTTTCTTTATTCTGCAACAGTTAGTACATGGTGATGTGATTTCAGTTTTAAATATATGGGATGATTCACCAATAAAGCCATCTTGTTATGGAGTTTCCCTCATTATGTGTTTTCTAATGATTCAATATCTTTTATATAAATAGAACTACTAAAAAAATTCTATTTCTTCTCTTTTCCTAGAATGCTTTATGTTATCTAACTTAGTAAATGTAGTGTTAGAAAGTTGCTCATTCATATCTTTCAGTTATCCCTCTGATGAGAACTGTGTCAGGGTAGTGTCCAGGTTTTCATTCCTGATATAATCATTTGTAATTTTTTTCTTAATGTTTTCAAAGAATCAACTTTAATTTTGCGGAAATTTTATTTTCTATTTATTTATTGAGATGTAATTGACATATGACATTTTGTTAGTAGAACATAATGATTCAGTATATGTTTACTGCAAAATGATCATCACAGCAAGTCAAATTAATATCCATCACCTCACATAGTTAAAAATTATTTTCTCTTGTGATAAGACCTTTTAGGTCTTATCTACTCTTCTACTCTCTTAGAAGCTTTTAAATACACACTACAGTATTCTTAAGTAGAGTTACCATGTTCAACATTATATCCTCAGGACTGTTTATTTTATAGGACTATATATTTTATATTTATTTATTTTGTAGACTATTTATGTTTATTTTATAAATAAATAAATGGAAACTTGTAACTTGTGACCTCTGTTTTCTATTGGTTTGATTTATGCTGTTATTTTTGTTACTTACCTATTTATACTTTCTTTGGGTTTATTTGTAGGGTTCTTTTTTCCTAGCTTCTTAAGATAGAAGCTGAACTAACTCATTTTTAGGATGTATTTTTTCTGGGAAATGCATTTAAGATGATAAATTTCCCTCTAGGCACTGATTTCCCTATATCCCACAGTTTGAAATCATTTTCTTAAATATCTTCTAAATTTACCTTTTCTGTCCCTGGGTTATTGATAATGTATTGTTTAATTTCTAAGTAGTTTGATATTTTTTAGTTGTAGTGACCTCAAATTCTAGCTTAATTCTTCTGTGGTGAAATAAAATTATATAAATTATTTCAATTTTAAAAAATTTGTTAAGCCTTCCTAACTGACCCAGAATATGGTCAATTTTTGCGTAAAATACATGTGTACTTGAGAAAGACTATGTTTTCTGTCATTTTGTGCAGTGTATTGTGTTGTTCAGATTTTCTATGTTCTTATTGAATTTTCTTTTCTCATATAAATTCAAATTTTAGATTCCTTTTCTGGAATAGAACAGGCTCTTCCCTGTTTATGAGGTTATATCCTAGTTGCAATATGAGTTCTTCCCTGTTTTTATAATTCCTGTATATCTCCATTCAATCTTGGCTGCCACAATCAGACAGAAAATGCAGACACTTTTCCTTACATCTGTGAGGGAAACCTAGCAGCAAATAGTAACCGCTCCAACTCTGTCTAATAGATACATTTAAATATGTTTTGTTTGTTCTAAAAGCATTGAGAGAAATATAATAGTGTCACATTATAATTGTGGATTTGTAATACCTCTCCTCTTAGTTCTATAATTTTTTTATTTTTCTATTTCGAAGTTATGTTCTTACACACAAATTTAGAACGGTGTTATCTTCATTGTAGGTTGAACCCATAACTATCATGAAATAATCCTTCTTACTTCTCGTTTTGCCTTTGTCTTTGAAAGTTTTTAGTTGCTATAGGAACTAGTCTTTGCTTAATGTTTGCATAGTTTACCTTTTTCCCTTATTTTTTCCCAACATTTCCGTTTTCTTATATTTGAGTTATGTTTTTATAAGCAGCTTATATTGAACGTGGTTTTATAATAATTCTGTCGATTTTAGTCTTCAAATCGGATTACATAGTTTACATACCCTTAATGCATGACGACTCTATTTGTATTTAAAACAGTAACCTAATACGTATTCTCTGTTTGCCCACAACTCCCATTTTATACTCCTCTTTCTCTTCTATTGGTTTTTTTATTTCTATTCTGTTTTATTGACTAACAGATGTCTTTATTATTTACTTTTCCCCTCTATTAATTAGTTAGGTCTACGTTATTTTCTATTCCTTTAACAGTTGCCTTATAACTCACAATGGGGATATTTTACTTAATAAAATCTTATGCAAAAAATTTAAAAAATTAAAAATTAAAATAATATGCAAATCAATACTTGACCACTTCCAGGATAATACTAAGAGTTTTAGACCATATCAACTCCATTTACGCTCTCACATCTTTGTATTATTGTTATAAATCAGTTTAATTCCACACATATTTTAAACACCCAAGATACTGTCTCTTGTTTTGTAAAGTCAATAATCATTTCTACTTACATAAATTTTTCCTTTTTTGGTGCTCTTCATTCATTATTTCATTCCTGTCTGGGGTCATTTTACTTCCAATGAAACTCTCTTATAATCTATTTTAGTATAGGTCAGCTGGTGGTTTGTTTCATTTTTGTCTGTTTAAAATATAATCATTTTTTTAAGTTTATTTTTTGAGAGAGAGAGAAAGAGAGTGAATGAGCAGGGGAGGGGGAGAGAGAGAGAAAGAGAGAGAGAGAATCCCAAGCAGGCTCCATATGGCCAGCATGGAGCCCAATGCCGAGCTCGAACCCATGAAGTGTGAGATCATTACTCCAGCCAAAATTAAGGGTTGGCTGCTTTAACCAACTGAGCCACCCAGGTGTCCCTCAAATGTAATTATTATTGAAGGTGTTTTTTTCTCTGGTTATAAAATTCTAGGATGGCAGTTTTATAATCTCCTTACTTGGATAATATCATTCTGTTTTCATCTGGCTTCCATAGTTTGTTGGAAAATCAGCTTTAAGTCTTACAATTGTTCTCTAAAGTTATTGTGTAATTATTCTCTGGTTGTTGAAGAGTTTCTTTGTGTTTGTTTTTTAGCAGTTTTACTAATGTTCTTTTTTTAATTATTTATTTTAACGTTTATTTATTTTTGAGAGAGAGACAGAGTACGAGTGGGGAAGGAGCAGAGAGAGAGGGAGACACAGAATCCAAAGCAGGCTCCAGGCTCTGAGCTCTCAGTTCCGAACCCGAGGTGGGGCTCAAGCTCACAAGCCTTCAGATGATTATGAGTGGAAATCTGACTCTTAACTGACTGAGCCACCTAGGCAACCCAGCAGTTTTACTAATGTTCTTAAGTGTGGTTTTCTTTATGTTTATCCTTCTTGAGGCTTGCAGAGTCTCTTGAATCTGTAAATGGATGTTTTTCATTAGCACTGGAAAGTTCCTGGCCATTCTATCCTCAAAAAATTATTCAGCCATATTCACTCTTCTGGAGTTCCAATTACACAATTTTAAAAGACTTTTTCTGTGCTTCACAAAAGCCTTATGGTCTTTTCACTACTTTTCTTTATTGTGTCTATGTCTCAATCTGTGTATTTTCTACTGACCTGTCTTCCAGATGACTGATCTTATCCTTCATTGTGTTTTTCGTGTGGTGGATTTTTTAAAATGTCTATCTGATTTCAGTTGAGTTGATTGTTTTCTAATCATTGAGTTTAGAGAGCTCTTTTTGTATAATAGATAGAGGATCTTAATCACAAATGTGTTTTGAAAATATTCTGTTTCTGGCTTAGCTTTTCATTCTCTAATGGTGAATTTCAAAGAACAGAAGTTTAAATTTAATGGAATCCAATTTACCATTTTTTCTTTTATGTCTGTGTCTTGGTATCACACCTAACAAGTCACCATTACACCAAACATTGCAAAGATTTATTCCTGTCTTGTCTTGTATATGTTTTATAATTGTAAATTTTACATTTAGGCTTATGATCTGTTTGTTATTTCATTTGTGTTATGGTGCAAGATATGAACCGAGGATTCCTTGTTTTCCTTTTGAATATCCAATTGTTTTAGCACCATTTATTGCACTAGATATGCTTTCTCCATTAAATTGCCATTTCCTCTGTGTTGAAAATCAATTGACCGTATATGTGCCAATGTATTCTCTTCTACTGATTTTTATGTCTATTCTCTTATCTACATATATGGCTGTCTTGATTTCTGTGCCTGTATAGGAAGTCTTGGAATCAAGTATTTGGAGAGTTTCTAAAATCTTTTTTTATCAATTTCTAATTTAATTTGTTATGGTTAAAGAAAAACACTTGCATGATCTCTCCTTTTTAAAATTTCCTGTGTTTTCTTTCATGGTCTAGAATATGTTGATTAAATTTCCATGAGAATTTTATTTGTTGTTATTGGGCGGAGTGTTCTATAAATGTCAACTAGGTCAGATTGGTTCATAGTGTTGTTTGTATCTTCTGTATCTTTGCTGCTAGATTACTTGTTTTGTTTATTACTGAGTGAAAAGTACGATGTTACCTTATAATTGTGGCTTTGTCTCTTTTGCCTCATCAGTTTTATAGCTATTCACCTTATGTATTTTTAAGCACTGTTGTTAGATGTATACATATTTTGGCTCATTATATCTTATTGGTACATTGGCCCTTTATTGATAAATAATATTTTTCTTTTTCCCTCAGAATATTCCATGTTATAAAGTCAATTCTCTGATGTCAGTATACTTACGTTTAGTTTTATTTTCGTTATTTTTTAATGGTTCATTGTATATTATTCTTTCTATTTTTACCTATCTATGTCTCTATATTTATAGTCAGTTTTTTGTAGGTAGTATATAGTTGGTTCATTTAATTTTTAATTCAGTCAGACTATCTTTTAGTGGATGTATGTATACCATTTAATATTTAATGTAATTATTGATATTGTTAGTAAAAGCGGACCATATTTCTGGTTATTTTTTATTTTTTCATGTGTTCTTTTATTCTTTCTTCCTATTTCTGCCTTCTATTGGATTGAGTACTTTATGATTCCACACTTGCCTCCACTATTAGCTTATCATTTATAACTCCCTAAAATGACATTTTTCATTTCCCTAGAGTTTATATATACAATTTTAATCGCACCATCCATGCAAATAATATACATTTTCACATATAGTATAGTGAATTTACAATGGTATACTCCCAATTACTCACTTCCATGTTTTATACAGTGATTACCATATATTTTTTAATGTTAGCTGTATACAGTACATATAATGCTAACACATATCACCACTGTTTTTGTTGTAGAGAGACAATTTTCTATTAGAGCACTTTGTATAAGAAAATAATAAATTATATATATCTATATATATGTATAGATACATACATACATACATTCATTCATTCATGTCATTGCCAACACTCTTCATTTCTTTGTGTAGGTCCTAGTTTCTGTCTGGTATTTTTATTCTGCCTGAAGAAGTTCCTTTAGCATTTCTTGTAGCACACGTATTTTGTTTAAGAATGCTCTCAGTTTTTGTCTAAAGACTTCTTTATTTCTTTTCCATTACTGAAAAATATTTTCATTGGATATAGAAATTGAGGTTGACAGGTTTTTTTTTTTTATTTCAACACTTCTAAAGATCTCAGTGAACTGTCTTTTACTTTAATTGTTTGTAATAATAGGTCCAATATAACTCTCAACTTCGTTCCTCTGGATGTAATGTGTTCTTTTTTTGTTTTGTTTTGTTTTTTGAGATACTTTCAAGACTTTGGTTTTCAGAAGTTTGAATGATTGGGTAAATTTTGTTGATATTTATCCTGCTTGCTTCCTCTGAGCTTCCTGGAGCTATGTTTTGGTGTCTTTCATTAGTCCTGGGAAATTCTCAATCATTACTTCCTATATATATAATATATAATATATATATAAATATATATATAATATATATATATATATTATATATATATATTTATATAATGCTTTCAATGTTTATTTATTTCTGAGAGAGGAACAGACTGCAAGCAGGAGAGGGACAGAGAGAGAGGGAGACACAGAATTCAAAGCAAGTTCCAGGCTCTGAGCTGTCAGCAGAGAGCCCAAGACAGGCCTCAAACTCATGGACTGTGAGATCATGACCTGAGTTGAATGAAGTCTGATGCTCAACCGACTGAGCCACCCAGGCACCCCTCGATCATTATTTCTTTAAATACTTTTTTTGCCCCATTCTTCCGATAGCTATTCCAACTATACATATGTTAGAGGATTTGATGTCTCACAGCTATGAAATGATGTTTCATTTCTTACTCTACTTTGGGTAATTTCTTTTGACCTATCTTTGATGCACAAATTCCTTCCTCAATGGTGTGAAATTCTTTCCTTCTGCAGAGTCCATCACAGGCATTTTTCATCTGTTACTGTGTTTTTTACTTCCACATTTCCATTTATTTTTTTCCTTACAGTTTTTACTCCTTTGCTGAATGCCTCCATCCGCTCATATGTTGTCTACCTTTTCCACTATTAATCGTGACAATACATTAATCATTGGGTTTTTTTTAATTCTTGGGTGATAGTGCCAACATCTGGATCATGTTGGAGTCCTCTGCTATTGATTTTCTTAACACTGTGTTGTTTTTTCTTGCCTCTGTATGTTTCTCACACTTCTTGTTTGAGGGTTAGATCTGTTACATTGCACAACAGTGTCTGACATAAAAAGCACTTATGTCTGGAAGTGGACACATGTCTTTATTTGGTAGGTTATTAGTATATGGGTTGAGTTAGTGTAGCCATAAGTTGATTTGGATTCAGGTTTTGGTTTTGCTGTGGTCACCATATGCAGCCCTGAGTTCAGATTTTTCTGATGGCAGTTTATGCTTAGGATAGTCACTGTATTTCTGGAATATTTTTGTTAACATTTCTATTCCGCCATCATCATCCTTAGATTTTCCCTGTGATCTCAGCTCTGTAATGCATTCAGGAAAGGTTAAGATTTCACAGCCTAACCATCTTTTTTCTTATTGTAAGGATAGGTACCAATATTCTTCCCAGATTTCTCTATCATAAGCAGAATCCCTGGAAACTTGATTTTTAAGTTTCTTTGAAACTATCTATGTTCTGATACAATGTCACGACCAAGGAACCTCAAGAAAAAATTGTCCAGCGCACTTCCAGAAAGATTAGACAATGGATTGATGTGTTTTGCAAATTTTTGCTGGATGGCCACAATTTTAAGGTATGCAACCATAAGTCATGCAGATCTGGTCAAAAAAATTCAGTTGTTAACTAAAATTAGTAATGATGGTTAACATCTATCAAATAAAATGTGCTAAGCACCATGCAAAGCACTGTATATCTCTCATGATGTGATCTCCATCTTATATAAGAGGAAGCAGGTTCAGACAGCAGGTAATCTCCCCGCTATCCTAACACTCTAAAATGTTCTGTGATGTTCCAGAAGTCCCACTCTTGACCACTATGCTGTACTCTTTTATTTTGCTGTTGTTAGGTTATTTATTTTTTTCTCTTGTAAAAAGCATTCCCCTTATTTGTTTTTCTATATTCCCTTTTTGGATAATTTTTAAAGGAGCAAGTGTTTAGCAGTTTGGTGAAATATCCTATCCGTCACAGATTTTGACTTTATTTTTCTATTACGAAAGATTGATAAGTTTTCTACCTTTTAAATTGTGCGTATTGTTTGCTATATGATGTAAAGTTAGCAAAAGTTTTGAAAATGGGGTACAGAAAAATTCTCTACTTTTATTATGAAACTATCATGTTGATCTCTCAGTTTTAGAAGACTTGGCCTGCTCATAAATTCCATCACTCTCTTGCTGCTATTTCTGTCTAGCAAATTATTTCTTTATTCACGAGGCAATAAAAGGTCACTGGAAAGAAGAATATAATATTCACTCTCATAAAATAAAGTTAAACAGTAGTTAGCATTTATATCTTTCCACTGTAGTAAACAAAATACGGTTTATTTGACTCAATGAAGACCTATGATACCAAAAAAGATAAATCTAATGATTTGTTTGAACATAGGAAGATAAATCTTGCACAGCATGCCCTCAGTGATGATGTGTTACCATTGTCCTAGTTCTCTGTAAAATTAAATTGAAAGGCAAAGCAGGCCTGGCTTCTTGCTCCAAAATATCCCAATTCTAGTCCAGGGCTATAGTCTACGAGAACCAACTGTGAATAAGTAAAATCTGTTTTTTTTTTTAATTTACTTGCTTTGCTTTTTATGCTACTTATTGAAATAAGACTGACATCGTGTCCTATATTTGCAAGAGAGGATAGAGAAAGAAAAAGTCAGTTGTTCTTTTTAATGTGTTTTAATTCAAGGTAAAATGTTCTGCTCTTTTATCATACATGCCATAAGAAAATTATTTCCTGTTTTTAATTTTTTTTAGACTTTCGTATCTGTGGTTAAGTTAGCAAGTGCATTATTAAAACTGAGTTGTACACTTAATATGAATCCAAACATCTTATTTTTTAGAAGTCCTATAAATTTTATTGATAAAATACATTTTACACAAAATTGGAGTAAGAAAATGTTACCTGGGGCTCCTGGGTGGCTCAGTCGGTTGAGCGTCCGACTTCAGCTCAGGTCATGATCTGGCAGTCCATGAGTTCGAGCCCCGCATTGGGCTCTGTGTTGACAGCTCAGAGCCTGGAGCTGCTTCAGATTCCGTGTCTCCCTCTCTTTGCCCATTCCCTGCTCATGCTCTGTCTCTCTCTGTCTCTCAAAAAAAATGAACAAACGTTAAAAATGTTTTTAAATAAAAGAAAATGTTTCCTTTATACTTCAAATTGTTTTTATTGCCATAATTAAAATAACACAATTAAAAGACAGTAAGTTAATGTCTTTGAACAATTCAGATACCAAAATAATGCATTCTTCCTTATAAGTTCTTTCTTATTCTTCCTTATAAGTTCCTGAGTTCTTTTCAGTAGGAATAGAGTGGTTTAAAAGAAAAGACCTGTAAAACCCAAGAAAAGAAAAGCAATAGAAGCAAATGTTTCAAACTATAAGTTGGGGGGGGGGAGTTTTTGTACCCTATTTATCAATCTAGGCATTTCCAAAGGGTTTTGATGCTTTTTCATATAATAAAAGTAAATCTAGTTTCAAAATGTGCTAATTTCTGCTAAAGTTATTTACAAAAAAAGAAAATCCATCTAGCACTACTTTATTGCTCAAAGTCTTTTTTTCCATTTTCTTTTTCATACATTTCCCTCTCATTATCAAATAAAAATCTGTCTCACGCTCTTATAAGCCTTTTATAAAGGACTCCCTTCATTGAGCAGTAGACTGTGGCCTTTTCTTTTTATCTCTCTAATTAAAACATTGCAACCTGGGGAAACTATCAGTTAGTTCTCAGTAAATGGCACTTATTTTCATCTCCTTTGGTATAGCAAGAAAAATGGTAAAGTTAACAGAAATGTCCTAGTCCCTAAAATTAGACATAAACCCACTAATATGCAACCTACAGAGTCTTCTAGGCCTTCAGAAATGGCACTCAGTAATTTATTTCGACATAAATCAACTTGCTTTCACTCTACAGCTCAGCTGTGCTAAGATCAATTTTCAGAGAAGCTTAACAGTTCAAAATTGTTCGTGCCTTCTGCAGTCTTACATCTGTATTTTCTTAACTCTGAAGTTTGAGTCAAAGACCATATGTCATGGTATAACTCCAGTACTTAGTAGGTTTATGATTCAGGCTACCATTTTGTGTTCTTTTTTGCCCTCAGCTAAGTCTTATGTATCTGCTCAACATGATAGCCTGGAAGTATAAGGATTTTTTGTTGTTTTCCATAGAAAAGTCTTGTGCTCTATTAGCAAAGGCATAGCCAAAATCTTAATAATTGTACCAACCCATGTTGGTGCCCATGTCTTTTCCTGTGTCCCAAGAATATCAAGAAGGCCATGTCTAATGGATACATTGATCTCATAATGGTTTGCTTTTAAAAAGTTTTCTTTTGAGGTACATTAGCCGAAATAAAGAATGTCAAGCAAACAGTATAATCAACTTATGTTTAATGAGCATTCATAAACATTATGACTGGTTGAGTGTTTACAGGATAATTAAGAAGCAATTTCTCAAGAAATTTAGTTTCTAGCATAGAGGGGCCGGGCAGATGTTCAGAGGCAATATGTGCTAAGATGTATCACGTACATAACTTATGTGAGAATTTTGACTAGAATATGTGATAAAGGATATCTACCATTCCTGTAAGAAAAACAAGGTAACTGGTGGTTGTGTAGGAGGTATTCATTCCATAAATGTTCTTTACCCAAAAGAAAATAGCTTCTAATATATGCTAAAAATTTATCAGATAAGGGGTAATTTGAAATTACTTTTAGTGTTGTCCAAAGGTATCTGTGTAGTTAAGGTTTTCTGGAATGAAGGTCTGTATTTTGGCAGATTTGATAAAGTGCTTAGAAAGTAGGAAAGCATTCTTGTTTCCTTAGGTTAGGGGGTGCTGGCCAGTCCATATCGAAAGCATTCTCTGATTCCTTTCTTTTTCGATTATGGGAATGGACATGACCTTGGAGGTCAAAGTCTCCGATCCACTCAGGAGACAGTGGCTACCAGTCCAACTGGAAGGAAGAATGTTGCGGTATCTTCATGCTACCTCATCAAACAATTTAGTGCCTCCTGAGAGGAAGAGAATCAAAATATGTGGCTGTCTAGGAATTGTTTGGGGTTAGCAAGGGAGGCCACCCATGAAACGTCAATTTGATTGCTAAAGTCTATTTGTGGTTTCCTATAGATCTCTGGGAAAAGATGTTGAGGTCACTAAAATACAGTCTGCTGGTAATGTTTCTATCAGGTGGACGCAGTTATCCTAGAAAGTGCATGTAACTTTTTTTGTGCCTGATTAAATTTCAAAAGCCCCTTCGTTCATGCCTGAGAAAACACAATTTGAGATAAGACCTGCTGAAAGGTGCCTATTAACCCCGCTAATAAGCAAATATAATTTTTGTCACTTGCAGACGACACTTAATATGTCTTTGGGCTTGTATTTCAGAGAAGCCTTCCACTCGAAGATCATTCTAGCAGAAGGAATACTTCCTGACTACTGACCTGAAGCCGCTCTCCTACATATGCAGGCTCTGTGGCAGATGCCAGATTGGCTTGAGCCCATCCTTGGGGGTTGTTCATAAAAGCAAATTCATTTTTCTGAGAGACTAATCTCTTATGATGTTTGACCATCCCTAGACATGGCAAGGGCATAGATATCTCTGGCCTGTCTGCAAGCTCTCCTGTAGAGCCCTCTGATTTCTCCAATTTATTTAGAGAGTCCTTCTAGGAGGCAGAAAATGAAGTGCACCAAACATGCCCCATGCAGTATGGAGCACATTATCAGTCTTTATTAGAGCGTTTGTGATCACGGTGGCATTGATAATGTTGAAGGAGTTCATTAAGATTTGAGTGCCCATGACTAAATGGGAGCTTCAGAAAGGGTGAAAAATAAAATAATAAAATAAAATAGTATCTCAGGTCATCTAAGCAAGCTCCCTGCCCTCATTCAGATACAAGTATCTCAATATTGCTAACGAGGCAGCTCCCTTCAAAAGAGGTGAGATGACTTTTCCAAGGTCACACACAGAATGAAGAAAGGGAGAGGAAGATAGGAGCCCCTGCTTGTCGCAGGTGCTTGCTTATTTATGCAGCAAATATTTCATTGAGTGCAAGGTCCAAAAAGAATGGTCACTATTACAGAATATAACCAAAAGAACAGTTCTTTCCTTTGACAAACTTACAGCAAATGAAGAGTTTGAGGACACAACTGAGGACAATTTCTGAAATACTAAGTCAGCCTCATTTTTTTTCTGACCACTTTAGCTCTAGTGTTTTTTAACCAATTTTTAAACATGGAAAGCATGTTTATTTTCATGTTATTTATTATAATATTTTAAGGGGAGGGTGGATTTCATGTCCTGGTCACTTAAGCTAATATTTCTTTCATATAAGTTAGGGAAAGTCCTATGCCTGAAAAGAAAAGCATTAAATATGAAACTCTAACAACTACCACTAGGTTTTTGGGTATGATCACCAACCAGTGTTTTGGATAAAAAATAAATTATATAATTTACTATGGTGTAAAGCTTAGCTCTGAGTCTTAATACCTTTAACAAATTTGATTCAACAAGCACTTAGCACATAAGGGCAAGGTCCTCTGGGGAGTACAAAAATGAGTAAGATTTATTCTCACCTTATCACTGAATTGCAAATAGAAAAATATCCTTAACAGGTGCCTAAAGGAGGTAAAAACAAAGTGCTCTGGGAACACAGGTGAAAAAAAAAAAAAACCTATCTTGTCCCCTAGGGGCGTCAGGGAAATACTTACAGAGGAGTGACCAGTTGAGCTGAGCCTAGAAGCATCGTTTGAATTTCAGTAGAGGGAGAAGAGGAAACCCCTCTAATTTAGCAAAGGGAGGGGTGGGGTAGAAAGCCTGCACAGAACATCATGATACAGGTAGTCAGCCTACTAGGGTGGAGGTCAGTAGAACAAGACTGGTAAAATAGAAACCAGGAAAGGATATTATCGCTGCCTGTAGAAATTCCTTAGGTGTGACCTTTATAAGCAGTGAGGAGTCTTTGAGAATTACTTAGCCAGGCAATGAGTGGCCTGGTCCGAATTGCACTTTGCGAACAGAACTCTGCAGCTGTGTGCCAGACGTTGGAGGGGAAAGCCTCTGAAATGAAGATGAAACAAGAGGCTACTGTGAAGTCGTAAAAGAAACAGAAGGAGGTTGAACAGAAATAAGGCCAATAGGAAAAGGAGGAGGGCGGGAAGGAGGCTTGAGAGTCCTGACGGGCCCGATGAAGGCCGCAGTGATTTTTTGCATCATGCATGTGGTCCGCCCAGGGATTCACTGAACAACTGAACAGCACTGAACAACAATTCACCAGGATTCACTGAACAACTACTGAGTGAGAGGCATTGCATTGAGTGAGGAAGACACAACAGTGAAAGATAAATAGTCTTTGCTCGTAGCGTACAAAGATGGGACACAGATGAACGTGTAATAGTAACACAATGTAAATAGTGATAATACATATGAAGGAACATTCCAGAAGGGGGAACAGCATGTGGAAAGTTCAAAGAGTAACCAGAGTAAGCCTGGTATATTGAAGGGACTATGAAGTGACTGAGCCTGGCTGGAGGACGGAGGATGAGGCAGCGTGTGGAAAACGATAAGACGGCAAGTTTAATAAGCAGGGGGGTGGATAATGGCAGACCCTGGGAACCACAGTGAGAGTCTGTGCTTGATGCCCATGCCAGTGAGGCGAGCAAGGAAACAACATGACCAAGTTTCACTTCAGGAGGTGGAAGATATTGGGGAAGAAGATATGGGTGGATACAATTTTAAAAAAATAAAAGAAGGGAGAGAAGTAAAAAGAGGGAAAGTTAGTCATATTGAGAAAATTACAAACACCCAAAGGTTTCGAAATCTGGGACTTAGGATTTTTGAGGAAAGACGGTAGTTGGTGTCATCGTTTAAGTTAGGAACCAAAGGGGAAAAGGATGGATTCAAGGCGTGTGTGTGTGTGTGTGTGTGTGTGTGTGTGTGTGTGTGTGTGTGTATCCTATCTAGGAAACTGTAGGAAAGAGTTTTCTTTTGTTCACAAAGCGTAGAGACATAAAAATTTTAACACAAAAATGGAAGAAGCCAAAGAAGAAATGTGATGTAAAGGAGGTAGAAAAAACACTAGATACTGTTTACTTGATAAACAATATCAAGATGTGATAAGCACCCAAGGGAAATTTCTCCCGAAAGCCTAGATTCTAAGATAGAAAAGCTCTATCCTGATTACCCATACTTACTTAGGAGCAATTAAATAAATATAAAATATTTTTCAGAAAGCTATCTTGCAAAGGGGCGCCTGGGTGGCTCAGTTGGTTAAGTGTCCGACTTCAGCTCAGGTCATGATCTCACGGCTGGTGAGTTCGAGCCCCAAGTTGGGCTCTGTGCCGACAGCTCTGAACCTGGAACCTGCTTCAGATTCAGTGTCTCTCTCTCTCTGCCCCTCCCCTGCTCACGCTCTCTCTCTGCCTCTCAAAAATAAACATTAAAAAAATTAAAGAAAAAGAAAGCTGTGCTGCAAAAAGAATCGGATGGAGAACTCCATCACATATAAGATTTGTTTACCAGGAACTTGGTGTGAGTTAGAAGCTTACAGAACCGTGCAGATTCCACCTCGTGGATTTAAAAGAAGGCACTTTCAGCTAGGATTACTTAATGTTTCGGCAAAACAAACAAAACCAAATCAAACAAAAATGTGTACAAGAGGCAGGACGGTCTTTTCACTGAGGTTGGTGAAACCCCATTAATGTTTCCTCCCCTCCAAAATGGTTTGTAAGATTTAGCCTGTGATTCCTGCTCTATTAGGTTTAATTGGATAATGAGGTGTCCTTGCTGGGTCTCTCTTTGCTTACAGAATACAAAAGATGCCTCAGGCCGAAAAGAATAAGACAGCCAGCTGAGAGCACAGCTGGAGGTCTGGACTGTCTGGCCTGTCAGGGATCAAATGTCCTTCCTTTGTACCCTCTCTTCTGCTGCCAGGCAAACACCCAACCCTTGAGAAATGTTTGCATGGGAGCAGTGCTTAAACGGGAACACG
The DNA here is from genome assembly GCF_046562875.1 of Panthera onca. Classification (NCBI taxonomy): domain Eukaryota; kingdom Metazoa; phylum Chordata; class Mammalia; order Carnivora; family Felidae; genus Panthera; species Panthera onca. Next base: position 14,689,039 of record NC_138345.1, on the reverse strand, counting down.
GTCACTCTCGTGTTCTCGTCACTGGCTTAATATGGGGTATAAACATCACAGGGATTGGTGGGGATTACAGGGTAGTTTGGAAAAATAGAAAAACTGTCCCCATTTGATTTCAGTCGTATTTGCCCCTCATTGGATTTTCTTGACGCGTGGATCGTTTTCTTCAAAATCCAGCAATTTAAAAAAAAGTTAATTTCAGGATAGTTAACATACAGTGTTATATTAGTTTCAGGCATACACTCTAAGGATTCAACAATTCTATACATTACTCGGTGCTCGTCACCCCTGTACTCTTAATCCGTGTATCCTATTTCACCCCTCCCCCTCCACCCACCTTCCCTGTGGTAATCATCAGTTCTTTATAGTCAAGAGTCCGTTTTTGGGCGTGTCTCTTTTTTCATTTGTTTCTTAAGCTCCACATATGAGCGAAATCACATGCTACTTGTCTTTCTCTGACTGACTGATTTTGCCATCTATGTCGTGGCAAATGGCAACATACCATTCTTTTTGATAGCTGAGTAACACTTCATGTGTAACATCCCACTTTTTGATATAGTCATCGATCAACAGAGCTTCCATATTTTGGCTCTTTGTAAATAATGCTGCTCTAAACATAGGGGTGCATGTATTATTTTGAATTAGTGTTTTTCTAGTTTTGGGGTAAATACCCAGTAGTGGAGTTACTGGATTGTAAGGCAGTTCTATTTTTAACTTTTTTAGGAGCCTCTGTACTGTTTTCTAGAGTGGCTGCACCAGTTTGCATTCCCACCAACAGTGCATGAGAGTTCCTTTTCCTCCAGTTCCTTGTGAGCACTTGTTTCTTGTGTTTTTGATTTTAGCCATTCCTACAGGTGTGAGGTGATACCTCATGGTGGTTTTGATTTGCATTTACCTGACGACGAGTGATGTTGAACATCTTTTCAAGTGTCTGTCGGCCATGATGATGGTGAACCTGGGGTTATACAAAGCCTGAAGAACTATTCAGCAGAAAAAAAAAGTATTAAAAATTGACCTTCCCAAGACAAAAGGGCTCTGGTGGACAATCAAACATTGATGGGTTGGTTGGTTTTTTAAAGAAGGCTCTGTTTTCCTCTGGAAAGGAAAAAGAAAACATGAAAAAATGAATGAAGTTACAAATATGCCGTATTTCACTGAATCTAAAGTATAATTCATTGGAACACATCCCAATTTAAGATATGCCAAACATGAAAAAAAGTGTCTTGGAACCGATAAAATATGGCAGCCTGAGATGATGAGATTGAGAGTTGATGAAATTCAGTATCTGATTGTCATAATGTTCTCTGTAAGACAAGAGACGATGTTGTCAGCTGAGAATGAGATGACCTTAGAATCTGATGAAGGTTAAAGAGAACAAGTGTCAGGAAAGTCCTTGATGGAGATGATAAGAAATAGGAGAAAATTTTTCCATTCAAACTGCTCTTTCTCCTGATTTGGGAGAATACCACCGTCTATTCAAGCAGGCAAGCTAGAAGTCTGGGGTTATCTCAAATTATATCTTCTGCCTCTTCCACACCTTGCTGGCCACCAAGTTCCATTAATTCTAGGTCCTAAATATTTATCAATTAGTTCTCTACTTTCTTCTCCCACTGCAATTCCTTTTGTTAAAGCCCTCATCATTCCTGGCTTAAAATATTAATGTAACCTCTTACATTAAGCAGCCTCCAGGATGGCACCCAGTGATCCCTGACTGCTGGTACTCACCGTTGTGTAAGTGCCCTTTCACTCCTACATTATATCAGAATTGGTCAATAGGACGACTAGGACATAGAAGTGATAGTATGTCACTTTTGAGCCCAAGTCATAGTGGACATTATAATTTCTTCCTTGCTATATTTTTCTCTGGAATCATTCACGCTAGGGGAAGTCAACTGTTTTAAGGACACTCTAGTGTCTTAAAGACACTCTAGCAGCCATATGAAGAGATCCATGTGGCAAGGAACTGAGTTCTCTGCAAAGAGCCACTGAGGAACTAAGATCTCCTATCACCAGGCATGTGGGTTAAATTGGAAGTGGATCCCTCATTCCTAGTTAAGTCTTTAGATGACTCTAGCCCCAACTACATCTGTGTTTATTAAAAAAATAAAATTGGGGGGCGCCTGGATGGCTCACTCCGTTCAGTGTCCAACTTTGGCTCAGGTCATGATCTCACAGTTCATGAGTTCGAGCCCCACGTCAGGCTCTGTGTTGACAGCGGGGAGCCTGAAGCCTGCTTCGGATTCTGTCTCCCTCTCTCTCTGCCCCTCCCCCGCTCGCACTCTTTCTGTCTCAAAAATAAATAAAGATTTAAAAATTTAAAAAATTTTATTGAGGAGTAATTAACACGTAATATATAAATTTAACGTCCATATCTAGTGTATGCAACTCGATGAGTTTGGGGATGATTATATGCTTGCGAAACCATCACCGCCATCAAGGCCATAAATATATCCATCACCTCCCAGAGTTTCCTCCTGCCCCGTTTATTGATTGATTGGCTGATTGATTGATGTAATAAGAACACTTAACATAAGATCGACCCTCTTAGCAAATCTTAAGCATACAATACAGTATTGTTAGCTATTGGCACTACCCTGTTAGTAGATATCTGGAACTTTTTTATGTTGCATACTGAAACTGTGTCCCCTCTGACCATCACCTACCCCTTTCCTTCTCTCCTAGCCACCAGCAACAACCATTGCCCTCTCTGCTTCTATGATTTTGAACATTTAAGATTCTTTATATAAATGATATCATACAATATTGGTCTTTCTGTGCTTTGCTTATTTCACTTAGTATAATGTCCCCCCAGGTCCTTCCATGGAAATGACAGAATTTCCTTCTTTTTAAGGCTGGATATTATTCCATCGTATGTACATGCAAATCTCTTTTTTAATATTTTTTTTCAGTTTTATTGAGATATCTGTGACATAAAGCAGTATCTAAGTTTAAGGTATACAGAATAATGACTTGGCTTACATACATTGTTACGTGATTACCACCTTCAAGGTCCATTCATGTTGTCATAAATGGCAGTTTCCCTCCTTTTTTTGTGGCTAAAAAAATATTCTATTGTATATATAAATATTCCACCTTCTTTTTCCATTCATCCATCAATGGACACTTACGTTGTATATGTGCCTTGGCTATGGTAAATAATGCTGCAATGAACAAGAGGGTGAATATATTTCTTTGACTTAGTGTATTCATTTCCTTCAGATATACACCAAGATGTACGTGTACCACATCAAGTGATAGTTCTCTTTGTAATTTTTTTAAGAAACCACCATATATATTGTTTTCCATAATGGCTGCACCCATTTACAGTCCCACCAACAGTGCAGAAGCATTTCCTTTTCTCTGCATCCTTGTCAACCTTTGTTATGTCTTGTCTTTTGATAATAGTCATTCTAATAGCCGTGAAATAATAAATAGCTCATTGTGATTTTGATTTGCATTTCCCTGATGATTAGTGATGCTGAGCACCTTTTTTATGTACCTGTTGGCCATTTGTATGTCTTCTTTGGAAAAAGGTCTGTTCTGGTGTTTTGTCCATTTTTTTAAAATGTTATATATTTATTTTGAGAGAGAGAGGGAGTGTGGGCGTGAGTAGGGGAGGGGCAGAAAGACAGAGAGAGAGAGAGTACTCTGAACACAGAGCTCAGTGTGGGACTCAATCTCATGACCTAAGCTGAAATCAAGAGTCAGATGTTTAACCTACTGAGCCACCGAGTGGCCCATGCTTTGTCCATTTTCTTAATCAAATTATTTGTGTGTGTGTTTACTATTAAGTTGTAGGAGTTCTTTATATACAGCATATTGAATATTAACCCCTTATCAGTCTGTGATTTACAGATATCTTTCCCATTTTATATGTTGTCTTTTATTTTGCTGCACAAAAGCTTTTTAGTTTGATGTAGTGGCACATTAACTTTTCATTTTGTACTTTAGGTATTATATTTAAATGTCATTGCCAAGACCTATGCCAAGGAGATTTTTTTCCAGTGTTTTTTTCTAGCAGTTTTATGGTTTCTGGTCTTGCATTTATACATTTAGTGTATTTTGAGTTAATTTTTGTGAGTAGTGTAAGTGGTCTAGTTCCTTTCTTTTACATATGACTATCAATTTTCCAAAAATCATTTATCAAACAGACTGTCTTTTCTCCACTGAATACTCTTGGCTCCCTTGTCAAGTATTAGTTGACTATATGTGTGAGTTCATTTCTGGGCTCTCAGCTCAGTTCCATCAGTAAATGCCTGTTTCAATGCCAGCACCATTCTATTTCAATTATTATATCTTTATAATATACCTTGAAATCAAGGAATGTGATGCTTCCTGCTCTGTTTATCTTTCTCAGGATTGCTTTGATTCATGGTCTTTGTGGCCCCATGTAAATTTTATGATTGTTTTACTAGTATGTAAAATATGCCTTTGGAATCTTGATAGAGATTGCATTTAATTTATAGATGGCTTTGGGTAATATTGACATTTTAATAACATAATTTCTTCTAATTTATGAACATTGGATACCTTTACATTTATTTGTATCTTTTTTATTTCTTTCATTAATGTCTTAACGGTTTTCACATCTTTCACCTTCTTGATTAAATTTATTCCAAAGTATTTTATTGCTTTTGATGCTATTATAAATGGTGTTATATATAGTTAGCATATAGAAACTCTGTTCATTGTCAGTGTATAGAAACTCTATTGATCTGTGTATAGTAATTTTGTAACCTGCAACTTTACCGAATTGACTGATTAGATCAAAGAGTGCTTGGTGAAGTCATTAAGACTCTCTATATACGTATAAATATATATTATATATATATTTATATGCAATCATTTAATCTATAAATAGAGACTATTTTGCTTTTCCTTTCTAATTTTGATGATGTACTGCTTCTTTTTACCTCATTGCTCTAGCTAGGATTTCCAGTCTCATGTTGAATAGGAGTGGTTAAGAGTGGACACCTTTGACGTATTCCTCACCTTAGAGGAAAAGTTTTCAGTTTTTCACCACTGAGCATAATGTTAGCTAAGGACTTTTCATATGTAACCTTCATTATGTTGAGGAACATTCCTCCTACACCTAATTTGTTCTTTTTAAATCATTAATGGAGAAATGATGGAGAAATTAATGGAGAATTTTCTTAAGTGCTTTTTCTGCATATGATTTTTTCCTCATTTTATAAATGAGATGTATCACATTTTACTCATTTGCTTTTGCAGAGAATTTATTTGAAGAAATATTAGCTGAAAACTTCCCTCACCTGGGAAAGGAAACAGACATCCAGGTTAAGACAGAATTCCAAACAGGATGAGGTCACACTATGATACATAATAATTAAAATATCAAAGTTTAAAGATGAGAGAATTTAATTTTTTTTATTTTTTTAAGGTTTATTTATTTTTGAAGGAGAGAGAGACAGAGCGTGATCAGGGGAGGGGCAGAGAGAGAGGGAGACACAGAATCCGAAGCAGGCTCCAGGCTCTAGCTGTCAGCACAGAGCCCAATGTGGGGCTTGAGCTCACAAGTTGTGAGATCATGACCTGAGCTGAAGCTGGACGCTTAACCGACTGAGCCACCCAGGCGCCCCAAAAGATAAGAGAGAATTTTAAAAGGAGCAAGGGAGAAGCAAAAATTATTTACAAGCGAAACACCATAAGGCTATCAGATGATTTTTTTAGTAGAAACTTTGCAGGCAGGGAATGGCATGATACATTCAAAGAGCTGAAAAGATAAAACCTACAACCAAGAATACCCCACATGAAAAGGTTATCATGCAGAACTGAAGGAAAGGTAAAAAGTTTTCCAGACAAAAATTAAAGGAGTTCATCACCACTAAACTGGCCTTATAGGAAATGTTAAATGTACTTCTTTAAGTGGAAAAAAAAGTACCATATTTAGAAATAAGAAACTTATGAATAAAAAGATGTGAAATATGACATCATTTATATAAAACATGGGGAAAGGGGGGAGAAGCTAGTTTAAAATGTGTTCAAATTTAAGTGACCATCAACTTAATATAGACTGCTATGTACTAGGATCCTATTCATGAACTTCCTGGTAACCGCATACCCAAACCCTATTGATTTGCATTTGTTGAACTATCCTTGCATCCCAGGAATAAATCCCACTTAATTGTAGTGAGTGATCCTTATAATGATCTGAGGAATTCACTTTGTTAGTATTTTATGAGAACTTTGGCATGTACATATTATCAGGTAAAATAGCCTATAGTTTTGCTTGTAGTGTCCTTTTCTGGCTATGGTATTAGGGAAATACTGGCCTCATGAAATGAGTTTCAGAGTTTATTAAAAAATGAGTTTTTAAATATTTGATAAAATTCACCAGTAAAGTCATCCGGTCCTGGGCTTTTTTTTTTTTCTTTTCATTTGGAGATTTTTTTAATTACTGATTCAGCAGTATTTGAACTGTCCAGATATTCTATTTATTTTGAGTCACTCTTGCTACGTTGTATATTTCTAAGAATTCTTCCATTTCTTCTAGGCTGTCCACTTGTTGGTGTGTAGTTCATAGTAGCTTCTTATAATCCTTTGTATTTTGGGGGTATCAGTAGTAATCATATGTCACATAGAATTTGACATATTTTGGTCCTCTCTTTTTTCACTGGTTAGTCTAGCTAGGGAGTTGTCACTTTTATCTTTTCAAAAAACCTACTCATAGTTTTATTAATTCTTTCTATTGTTTTCCTCCTCTGTGTTTCATTTATTCCTGCTCTAATCATTATTATGTCCTTCTTTCTGTGAACTTCTTGGTACTCAGTTTTTTTTTTTTTTCTTTTTCTGGTTCCTTGAGCAATAGAGTTAGGTTTTTTATTTGAGATCTTTCTTGTTTCTTAGGGTAGACATTTTTCTCTCTAAACTTCCCTCATAACTACTTTTTCTGCCTTGCATAAGTTTTGGTATTGCTGTGTTTCCATTTACCTTTGTCGCAACATATTTTTTAATTTTCCCTTTAATTTATTCTTTGATCTATTCAGGGGAATATTGCTTCAGGAGAATGTTGTTTAATTTCCATGTATATGTGAGTTTTCCATATTTTGTCCTTTTATTGATTTCCAGTTTCATACCATTGTGGTCAGAGAGGACACTTGGTATAATTTCAGGTTTTTTTTGAATTCGCCAAGTCTTGTTTTCTGGTCTAACATGGGGTCTATCCTAGGAAGTGTTTCATGCATGCTTGAGAAGAATGTTGTCAGATAGAATGTTTTGTGTATGTCTGTTAAATCCATTTAGTCTATAGTATTGTTCATATTCATTGTTTCCTTACTGATTTTCTCACCCTGGATAATCTGTTGTTGAGAATGGAATTTAAAGTCCACAACTATTACTGTATTGATATTTATTTTTCCTTTTAGCTCTGTTAGTTTTCACTATATATTTAGTTGCTCCAATGTTCGGTACATAAATATTTACAATTGTTGTACCTTCTTAATAGATTGATTATATAATGGCCTTCATTATATAATGGCCTTCTTTGTTTCTTTCTATCATTTTTCATTTTAAGTTTATCTTTTGTGATATAAGTAAGGTATCTCTGCTTATATTTAGTTACCATTTGCAGGACAGATTTTGTGATTTTTTTTTACATCCCTTCCCTCTCAGTCTTTGTATGCCAGTGAGCTAAAGTGAGTCTCTTGTAGGCAGCATATTACTGGATCTTTGGTTTTGTCTTCTTGTTTTTTATCCATTCAGTCAAGATTTAAAATAATTACTGTTAGAATAGGACTTAGTATTGCCATTTTATTGGCTGTTTTCTGGCTTTTTTTGTAGATCCATTGTTTCTTGTTTCTTTTTTTTTTTTTCAATATATGAAATTTATTGTCAAATTGGTTTCCATACAACACCCAGTGCTCATCCCAAAAGGTGCCCTCCTCAATACCCATCAGCCACCCTCCCCTCCCTCCCACCCCCCATCAACCCTCAGTTTGTTCTCAGTTTTTAACAGTCTCTTATGCTTTGGCTCTCTCCCACTCTAACCTCTTTTTTTTTTTTTTCCTTCCCCTCCCCCGTGGGTTTCTGTTAAGTTTCTCAGGATCCACATAAGAGTGAAACCATATGGTATCTGTCTTTCTCTGTATGGCTTATTTCACTTAGCATCACACTCTCCAGTTCCATCCATGTTGCTACAAAGGGCCATATTTCGTTCTTTCTCATTGCCATGTAGTACTCCATTGTGTATGTAAACCAGTGTGGAGGTTCCTCAGAAAATTAAAAATAGACCTACCCTATGTTTCTTGTTTCTTAATTGGCTGTATTGCGGGGGGGTTATGCTTTTGGTGTCAGTAGGTTTTGACTTCTTTATCATGTTCTTTTGTGTAATAAATACAGGTTTTTGTCTTATGGTTACCATGAAGCTGACCTAAACTTTACACTTTTACTTCTCCTCTTTCTCAAGGTCTATGTTATAGATGTTACAGTTTACATGTTTTTATGTTGTATATTCAGTGACACATTATTGTAATTATGTTTTTTTACCACATTTGGTTTTTAACTTATAAACTAGAGTTGTGAGTTACACACTACCACTGTCATATTACAGAATCTAACTTTGACTATATATTTACCATTACCAGTGACTTTTAAACTACTTTCTTACATTTTTATGATGTTAATTAGTATTCTTTTATTTCCATTCAAAGAACTCTCTTTAGCATTTCTTGTAAGGCAAGGGTAGAGATGATGAACTCCCTTAGCTTGTGCTTGCTCAGAAAAGTCATTATCTCCCCTTCATTTATTTTTTTTAATTTTTATTTTAATTTTTTTTAAATTTACATCCAAGTTAGTTATGATGTAGTGCAACAGTGATTTCAGGAATAGATTCCTTAATGCCCCTGACCACTTCACCTGGTATAGAATTCTTAGTTGACAGGGTTATTTTTTTCTTTCAATATTTTAAATGTATTATCCCATTCTTTTCTTGCCTGAAAATTTTCTGTTGGGAAATCTGCCCATAGACTTATGGGGGGGTGTTCCCTTGTATATAACTGGACTCTTTTATCTTGCTGCTTTTATAATTCTTTCTTTTTTTGACTTCTGACCATTTAATTATAATGTAACATTATTCAAGTTCAATTTACTTGGGGTTCTGTGGGCCTCATGCATCTGTCTATCCATTTCTTTCCCCAAGTTTGGAAAGCTTGTAGCCATTATTGCTTTAAATATAATATCTGTCTCTTTCTCTTTCTTTTCTCTCGGAATTCTCACCATGTGGATATTATTTCTTTTGATATGTTTTTACAAGTTTCATAGGCTTTCTTTACTATTTTTCATTCTTTTTTCCCTTTTGTTCTTCTGACTGGATAATTTCAAATGCCCTATCTTTTAGGCCACTAATACCTCTGCATGCTCAAGTCTGCTTTTTCTTGAATTCTTTCAGTTGAATTCTTCACTTTGGTGATCGTATTTTTTAGCTCTAAGATTTTTGCTTGTTTTTTTTTAATGGTTTCAATTTCTTTCTTGAACCTCTCATTTTGTTCATGTGTTGTTTTCCTAATTTTGTTTAGCTGTCCGTGTATTCTTAGAGTTCACAAAACTTCTTTAAGAGGATTATCCTGAATTCTTTGTCTCTTTGTAGGCCTCTATTTCTTTAGGGCCAATTGTTGGAGTTTTATTAGTTTCCTTTTGTAGCATCATATTTACCTCATTTTTCATGATTCTTGATTCCTTGTGTATCTGTGAATTTGGGTAAACATTTTGCTGTTGTAGATTTTGCAGGTTCATGTTGGCAGAGAAAGTTCTTCATTCTGGTTGGATCGGTGTTCTGGATGTCAGTAGGAACATCCTTGAGCAGGTGAAGTCTGCTATTAGGATCTATTTTGAGGACAAGGCCACTGCCTATGCTTTGAGGTCTTAAGGGGGAAGTGTGCCACTGCCTGATAACAGTTAGATAAAACCACTGACTTGTTTTCCTGCTCAAGCAAAGCTGTAGGATAGGATCCATGGTTGTCTAGTGTCTCTGGTCAGGCTTTCTAAATGGTCTGCTCTGGGTATTATACTAAGGAATAAGTGGGATTAGAAATTAGCTTCCCTGTCCTGACAGGGCAGCAGAGTGAGACCCAAATCCAGCAGTGCTAATTTCGGTGGGGGGGGGGGGGGGGGGGGGGGAGACCCAAATGAGTCTATATTGTGCACTAAATTTCCTGGCCTAACAAAGCCACCAGTTTTTCTCTGTAGATGGGAAAAACCCCAGGCTGCGCTCTCTGTTCAAGTGTCACTAGAAACAGGACTGTAGCATGGGCTATATAGCTCCCTATGTGCTCTGGTTAGGTCCTCTGGTTAGGTGGGCTGAGGTCTGCATTCAGCAGTGGGTGGGGTTGTGAATTATTTTCCCTTCCTGGGAAAGGCCCTATACATGCCCCAAAGCTATCAAGACTCTTGCCTGGGGATCAAAGTAGGCAGAATTAGGCACCAAGTTCCCGGTCTAATGAGCCACTGTCCTTGCTCTGCAGATGGGTAGGGCTTCTGGCTATGCTTTCCATCAAGTGCCTGTGTAATCAGAGTTACTAGATGGGCTATGTGGAATCCTAAGAGCTCTAATTAGATTACTAGTCAGGTAAGTCTGAGGCTGTATTCAGTCTTAGGCAGAACTATAATTTAGCCTTTCTGCCCAGCTGGGTTGCAGAACAGACCCCCCCCCCCCCCATGACCAACAAAGCTCTTTATCTAGGAATCATAGCAAAGAAACCTGCTAGATAAACTATCTGGATGGAGGGGCCACAGTATTGGCTTTGCAAATGCAGAGCCACTGGTCAGGTTCCCCAATCACTGTCACTGTAATTGGGGCTGTAGAATGGACTACCAAGATTCCCCGGAGCTCTGATTAGTAGCGTTGGAGATTGTATTCAGTAGGTTGTAAGTTAGCTTCTCTGTTCAGGGTGGGGAAGTGGGAGCTGGTTGCAGAGCAGGCCCCAGGACTGACAAGACTCTTGTCTGGAGAACTAAGAAGGCAGACCTATGCAGCAAGTTCTCTGGTTAGATGTGGTCATCAACTTGTCACCGAAGATAAGCAGAGCTACTGGCTGGGCTCTTTTTTGAAATGCTGCCGGGCCAAGCCATTTCTTAGGTTGTCAGGACAGGCTTCCTGGTCAGGCAGGGACAGAAGCTACCCTTAGCAATAAGCAAAGTTACTAATTAGGTCCCTTGCCCAGGCTGGTGGCAGAACTGACGCCAGAACCAGCAAATCTCTTCAGAGTCTTGTCTGAAGCATGCCCTAAGTTCTCTGCCTGGATGGGGATACCCGCTTTGCTCTACTGAATGCAGTGTTGTCTCCCAGGATCCCCATTTGAGTGTTGCTGGGCTGGGAAGCTTCCCAGATGCTCAGACCAAACTTCCTGGTCAGGCAAGACCACCATGTACACTCAGCAACGTGCAGGGCTAAGACTCACTTCCCCTGCCTTGGAGTGAGAGGGCACAGACCAGGCTCCAGAGTTAGAATGGCTCTTCATTTGAGCTCCAAAATCAGGCAGACTGTGCCACCATCTTGGCTCTCCATATGAGTAAAGGCATTGGTTTGGAATACCACTTAACCCCTGCAGGTAGGAATTCAGTCTGCTAACATCCAAGTGCTGACTGTTGCAAGCCCCTTCCCCCTTCTCCATCACATCGTATTCCCAGTGGTCAAGCCTTACACATTCCCCCATACCCTTGAGTGGAGACTAGTATAGGTACTCCCAAGGAGTTACCCACAATGCTGGGGGATCTGGATGTCCACACTGAGCTCCTTTTCCTACTGGAGGAACCATAGGCTTAGAGAAGACTTCTCAGTATGGTACTGTTCCTGCCCCAGGGAGGGAACATGTGGTCAGTGGGTAGCCATTTCTCTCATCCTACTAACCCAGTATGTATTTGTTCATGTCAGTGGTGGAGGGATTGCTTCGGTCTCAACTTAGGAATGACCTATGTCACCGTGTGGTGATGTCAGTCTTCTACCACAGTTCTTAAATGCATTCACCACTCACTAGACATTTAGGTTGTTTCCATATTGTGGTTATAGTGAACTATACCACCATGAACGTGGGAGTGCAGGTGTTTCTTCAAGATCCTGATTTCAATTCCTTTTGCTCAATACCCAAGAGCAGGGTTACTGGATCCTGTGATAGCTTTCTTTTTAATTTTTTGAGCAACCTCCATACTAATTTCCATAGCAGCTCTACCAGATTACATTCCCACCAAGAGTGTACCAAGGTTCCCTTTTCTCCATATCGTCACCAACACATTTTTTTAAAATAATGACCATCCTCAAAGGTGTGAGGTGATATCTCATTGTGTTTTGATTCGGATTTCTGTGATAATTAGTGATGTTGAACACCATTTCATACACCTGTTAGCCATTTGTACGTCTACCTTTGGAAAAATATCTATTCAGGTCCACCATCCATTTCTTAAACAGATATTTGGTTGGAGTTTTATTTGTTTATTCGCTGCTGAATTGTGGGAGTTCCTTACATACACTGGCTATAACCAGATACCTGGCTTGCAAATATGTTCCCCAGTTGACATGTTGATTGCAGTATCATGAGATAGAGCCCAGCTAGGCCACTCGACCAAGCTGTTTGTGAATTCCTGAGCCACAGCACCTGTGAGATAATAATTGTTTTTGTTGTAAGCCACTAAATTTGGGGATAATTTGTCACATAGCAACAGAAAACTAATATACCTCTTAAGTTTTCTTCCTATTAAGCAGTCTCATAGCTCCAGTATTTCCTTCTTATAAAATGTTCACATTTCTTATTTCTTGTTCAATGGCCATTTTTTTTTCTAGGCCGCTGACTGTAGGAGGTCAGAGGTATATGACCTTGGAAAAGTTAGAGTTTATTTTAGAGTTTCTCACCTCTAAAATAAAGGCTGCCATTAAGTTTAAAGCACAGGTAATGGTGCTAAACACTAAGCAAAGAGTAAATATTAGAAATTATTATTGTCTTGCTCACTCAGTAAATGAAAGCCTATATCTCATCATCGATTCAGAAGTGTTCAGTAAACATTTGTTGAATGATTTGTATGAATACCTCTGCCTAGCTTTGTCTTTCTCTCAAGTATCTTTTTGTACCACTAGAACAGTAATGTTATCTTACCGAAGTGCACCTGTCATCCTTCGTTCCTGCTTCAAACCCAGTACTTAATGATTCAAAGCCCATACTCATGTTGTTTCTCACCACCCTGCCTTTTTATTATTTAATTATTATTATTATTAAAATATCACTCTTCTCTTTCTTATATTTATCTTAACACTATTTACAGAAAAAATAGAAAATAATAATTGCTTCCCAAAAAGGAAAAAGAGAAATAAAGAGAATCAATCTTTGATAATTCAAAGGGAGATTGTCACCTGTGTTCGGCTCACATGATTTTTTAAAAATCCTATGGTCTGTATCTACTCCATTCAAAATGGTAGCGACTAGCCACATGTTCATTTAAATTTAAGTAAAATTTAAAAATTAAAAGTCATGGGGCGCCTGGTGGCTCAGTCTGTTGAGTGTCTGACTTCAGCTCACATCATGATCTCACAGTTCATGAGTTCGAGCCCCACATCGGGCTCTGTGCTGACAGCTCAGAGCCTGCAGCCTGCTTTGGATTCTGTGTCTCCCTCTCTCTGCCCCTCCCCAATTTGTACCCTCTGTCTCTCTCTGTCAAAAATAAATAAACATTAAAAAAAAATAATAAAGATTTAAAACTTTTTTAATTAAAATTCATTGCCTCAGTTGCACTAGCCATATTTTAAGAGTGCAATAGCTTAGTGGCTGCCTTCCACAATTATAGAACATTATAGAATTGTAGAATATTTCAGTCATTACATGAAGTTCAATTGGACAATGCCAGTATATACTAAATATTGATCTAGAATTCTTCCATTTGGAAGGGGGTTTTTGGTGTCTTTTTCCTCTATCCCATTTGTAATCTAGTTTTTGAACTATTTTTAGCTTTTTTAAATTATGAAATATATCACATATGCAAAAGACTGTATATAACTTTCATATACAGTTTAATGAGTATTAATAAAAAAAGAATACCCATTTTCGAGATCAGGAACTACAACATTACCAGCACCTTTGGAACATCCTGTGTGTCTATCCCTTTTCCTACTCCCTTTCCTTCCCCTCAAAGTTAAACACTATTTTATGTTAACTATTCTCATTTTCCCTTATAATTTTATTTCCTATGTGTTCAACTAATCAAGCTATTTTACTAGTTTTACCTGCTTCCGAACTCAAACCTATATTTCTGTGTATTTCTCTACTTCTTAACATAGAATTGACGCACGTTGATAAAAGTTGTAGTTAATTTCATTTTTTAACTCTTGCATAGTATTTCTTTGTTTGGATATTTCACAATTATATTTACCGAGGTTTCTGTCATTAAACATTGTGGTTTTGTTTGGCTTTGTCGTACTATTATAAACCACGCTGCTGTGAACTGTGAGTGTATAATTCTCCATCCATCTCTCCTGTTGCTAAACCTCTTAGGCATTAACAGCCAATGTGCTCCAGTATTACCCTTTCAAGAATATTTGTATAAACAAATAGCCTTGGAAAGATGGGAAGAGTGAATTGCTCTAGAACTAACTTGTGTTCCCAGATAATAAAGATAGAGCTATCCCCCTCCCCAAAGACATCCCAGAGTCATAAAATAGAGACGAATCTCTCTTCTCCCCAGAGAGAATTGCTTACATTTCAGGCTAGTAGGATAAAGTCGCCTCTCAGGAAGAGAGGATGGCCATGTTGGTCCGCTGCCCTTACAGAGGATCAGAATCTTAATCTCAGGCTTCTTCTCTGTAGCGCACTCTTACTGCTTGTGCAAGTACCATCTGGCCCTCACCACATCATCCTGTGGAAGTTGTGGGCTTCAATGTTACTCCGACTTTTGCTGTGAATAATAAACTGTCTTTTGTCTCTAACCTTGACACCTCTGAGTCTTTCTGCCAGCATCTATGAAGCTCTGACGGACTAGCTTGTTAGCTTGCAAGCAGGATAAAATCTCAGAGGCTCTCATAGTTCCTGCCTTGATGATTGAACATGGTCATTCTTGTGCGTGTCTCTTGGAGCGCTTGTTCGAGAATTTGTTAGAGAATATACCTGCAGAATTGCTAGGTTATGATTTTATTAGATAATGCTGAATTGTCAAAGTGGTTTGGCCAATTTCTACTCCAGTCAACAACGTTAAACAGTTTTTGATTCTATATCGTCACCAATGCTTGATATTCTTAGTTTATTAAATTATCCTCACCCCGTTTGGCATAAAAAGTCCTCTGTGGTTTTAATGCGCAATTTACTGATCTAAGTGCATCTAAGCAATTTTTCATATACAGGGTAACTATCATTATTTCCTCTTCTAAGAAAAGTCAGTTCATGGTTTTGTTTGATGTCTCTATTGGGTTGATGGTCTTTGTGTAGTTAATTTATATTAGTTCTTCATATTTTCTGGGACATAGTCATGCATTAATCATACGGGATCTAAATATCATCCCCATTTTTTGCTTTCATTTCTGTATCATGGTTTTTGAAAACTAGAAATTTTTATCTTGAATGTAGTAAAATTTATCAATGTTTTTCTTTGATATTTTTGCTTTGGGATCTTATTTCAGGATTATTTCCTGCTCCCCAAATTATCACTATGTATACTGCCTTTTGAAATGTAGTGTTTTGTGTTTAATATTTAAATCTCAGAAGTATCTAGAATTTATTTCTAACTATGTTATTGGGGAAGAATCAACCTGAATTTTTTCCATATGGATGAGAAATTGGCAGAGTGCAATTTATTGAATTAGCCATGCTTTCCACAGATATTAATGACATTTTTCTTTCCTTTTTTAACATTTAGAATTTTAATTTAGTCTTCTTGTCTTAGATCGCTATTTAATACCTTCTGGAAAATATTACACATAAATGGTGATAACAGACTTCCTTAGCTTTATTTCTCAACTTTAAGGAAAATGCTTTTACAATTTCCAGTTGAGTGTGGTAGCCCTTTAAGAGGTTGGAAAGATTTTATTCTATTCCTAGTTTACCAAGAGAGCCATATAAATTTTGACTTTATAAAGTACTTTTTCCTTCTTTTGTGGTAATCATGTAGTAAATTAAATTAATAAAATCAATTAACTTTTTAGTGTTGATACAACTTTACATCTTTACCCTAAACTCAGTTTTTATACATTGAAACATTTGCATTGTAACTTTGTGTGAATTTTATATCTATTTTTTAAATTTCTTATTTATTGTTTAAATTTTATTCCAGTATATTTTATATCAATTTCTATCAGTTGGAATTTTTACCTCTATTTTTCATGAATGAGAATGACCTGTGATTTTTTTTCTCCCTCATTGTCTGTTTCTTCTTTCGACATCATGATTATTCTAGTTTCACTTAATTCCTTTATTGGATCTTTCTGAGTGCCTTTTATGTGTTAATCATGGCTCTGGTACTTTGGAGAAATTACTGAATGAAACAATCAATATCCCTGCCCTTGTTTTACTTTTTAACATAGTGAAACTGATGATAAATGTTCAATGTAATAAATAATTAAGCCCCATAGTATATTAGAACAGGAGATGTGCCATGGAAAGAATATCACATGGGGGAAAAAAGGATCAGGAAAGCAAGGGAGGGGGTTGCAATTTCAAATATAGTGTGATGAGGGGAAGCAGTCATGGAGAAGGTGACAATCGAGGAAAGCCTTGAAGAAGATGAGGAAGTGAGACATGGGGTACCTGAGACAGGAGGATTCCAACAGAGAAAAGGTCCCAAGGTTGGGCATGGCTGGAATGTGTTCCAGAAGCATCAAAGATGTTTCTGAGGCAGTATGGCCAGGTCCTATGGGAACTTTGGGACGATAAGAACTTGGCTTTACTCTGAGTGAAGGCAGGAGTAATTCTAAGGTATGAGCAGGAAAGTGACATGATTAGTGTTACATTTTAGGAGGATAATACCAGCTACACTGTTGAGAATAGACTGCAGGAAGACAAATATAGAAGCAGGGACATATCAGGAGACTGTTGCAACAACCCAAGCAAGAGACTAGGACAGCTAGCAGTGGGTGGTGAGAATTGCTCAGATCATAGATATTTCTTGAAAGTAGATCCAACAGAATTTCCCGACAGATTGGGTATAAAGTGTGAAAGATGATTGCAAGGTTTGGGTCTGAGCAACTGAGATGCAGAAGACGTAGGTGGAGCAGATTTGGTGGGAAACAGTGGGAATTCAGAAATTTAGTTAAAGACTGTTAAGTTTGAAAAGCTCTCAGATACCCAAATGGAGATGCCTAGTGGCAGTTGGAGATACAAATCTGGAGTTTAGGCAGGAGACAGGCATACATTTCTGAGTGAATATGCACCAGGCAGTGAAGTGTAGAGAGAAATAAGAACTAAGTGTTAAGTATATCGCCTTATGTATGCTTAAGGATATCACCTAAGTGGTCAGGGAGAAGAGAATGAACCTTTCAAAGAAAGAGCAGTGACAATTTTTGCTTGCCCTTTTGCTACATAGAGTATGAATCCAGGCCCTAAACCCCTCTGAATGTGAGCCTGTGGTAGGAAATTCTTAAAAAACGATTTCTCTTCTCGTCATCCAGATCTCCCCAATATTGAGATATGGACACTTTGTGGGTCAGGTCTCCAGTCCAACTTCCCATCAGTGCAGTCCTCTGCTTGACTCCTCTCCACTGCTCTTGTGATCCCTCAAAATGCAGGTTCTAGGCCCATGGCCATAGTAATTTAGCCCAGGACAAACTGAAGACTCAGGATCCAGGTATTCTTATCATTATTAACGTACAAAGAACTGCTTTATTTTGCAGCACCTCAGTTGCCCATTTAAAAAATTATGTGCTAGCTAGAATTTAGATATATAGATCTTCCTCTACTTACCATGTGGTTATGTCCTTTAAGCCTACCGTAAGTTGAAAATGCTGTGAGTCCAAAATGCCTTGAATACACCTCACCTACACAACATCATAGCTTAGTCTGGCCTACCTGAAGTGTGCTCAGAACACTAATGTTAGCCTCCAGCTGGGCAAAATCATCTAGCACGAAGCCTATTGAATGAGAA
The DNA here is from genome assembly GCF_046562875.1 of Panthera onca. Lineage (NCBI taxonomy): Eukaryota > Metazoa > Chordata > Mammalia > Carnivora > Felidae > Panthera > Panthera onca. Next base: position 14,670,982 of record NC_138345.1, on the reverse strand, counting down.
AGTGTTGACTGATTCATGTAATTTATTGAAAACTGTACTGCATGTGAAAGACATGGGTAGAGAATGGTTGTCACTGTATCATATGTTTATCCTGGTGATCGTAGGACTGACTGGTGGCTGTGGTTGCTACTCCCAGCGACAGGAGAGAATATCATACCCTATATCACTAGGCCAGAAAAAGATCAGAATTCAAAACTCTCAATAGAGTTTCTATTGAACACAGACTGCTTTCACACCATCATAAAGCCAAAAAAATTCTAAGTTGAATCATCCGAAGTCAGGGACCTCCTGAATATAACCGGATGGATTTCTTTACACTTCTCAAATGCCACATTTCCCTGTTCGGATTTCCTGTTAGAATGGTTGTGGGCTACAAAAAATTACAAGAAGTCTGGGATGACTGTGAGGTTTTGGGACTGAAGACCTGGAAATGGTGAAGATTAAGGGCTGAGTAACCCTCCTTTTCACAGGGTAAACACAGAATCACCAGTCGAGGCATTGTAAGCTAAAACGCCTGGTATTTTGATGGTTTCAGAAGTTACAAATACCACATGCACACAAATCCCAAATTAAAGTTGTTTCTTTCAAAGTAATCATCTTGGGAAATCTTTCATTTAATTCCAATGACTCTGGCATTTCAAAATCATTTGGGGACTTCTTTTTTTAAAGCCTGCCTTCAAAACTGGTAGAATATTTTTTCTTAATATCCTCTAGAGCAGTAAATCTCTGGCCTGCGAGAATGAATTTGCCTTTTAGAAAAAGCCAAGAAATTATTTAGTACTGGGCCTGTTGCAAATGGTGGTCGATCAGATTAGAAAATGATTGTTTGGGATCGAAAATGAGAAGGACCGCAATTGAATGACCGGTCTTCTTTCGTAATGTCTACGCCGGCTTGTGCACATTTTGACACGTGTGATCCATGTGTCTTTATTGATGTTGAGCCTCTTTATAGTATGATCAGTGACCCTGGCCAGAGTGAGTCAAAATCATACACCATAAATCTGAATGAGTAATTGTGAGGAGGCAGAAGGATTCCAAGCACTTTCTAATATATCTTGCCCCTTTGTTTATTCACTGGAGCTCGGGCTGGCCCTACTGAGGATAGTGCTTGTCAGTGGTGCTGACTTTGAATGACAAAGTCTTCACATAACCTTCAAGCAAAGCCTCAGTCCAGACCTATCACGGGCGGCCCAGGGAATCCCTCAGCAGCAATAAATGTCTCATATTCATTTTTCACCAGATAACAGTGTGGCTCTTGGTCCTGGAAAAAAATTGCACACAACTCTATTACATTTTAAATGCTCCCGATTCCCTTCCTTACTGGCCTCCCTGTAAGGAAAAAAAGAAGGAGTTCCTTCTGTCATTTATTTTTTTGTCCATTTACGTCCTTTTTGTTTCCTTTTCAGTTCAAATGTCCTAGGTAATTGTATTGTAAATAATCTTAAGTGACTCTCACATCCACTTTAACACAATTTTCATGGATTTCTTCATCTATAACAAATACATCTGTCTTGGCTTTGGTGACAATGTTAATAATTTTGAATCATTTTACCATTAAAGTGTGATGCCGGCAATTATAATAAAATATTTCTACTGCTCTCTTTGTATGATACGTATTTTAAGAGGAAAAACTATGGATTTTTGCCTGACAATAAGTTTCTGATGCAAAACAGCTAAGGAATATGATGTCTGACTTTATTCGTTGCGTAAATCACGTGTTTATAAATCGCTGAGCGACTTGTGTTAGGCTTTAACCAAATCGCAGTTCTCTTTTTTCCATAAAAAGTCATGACGGTTCTGAGCTGGATGAAGAAATAGAAACTTAAATACTGCAAAATGATCCTAATTACATTTAGAGAATAATTTTTAATTTAGCTATAGATTAATAGCTAACATAATGTTTATATTCACGTTGAGTAAGTTCTCACAGTTCTCTTTTCAGTTTGGGGATTTTTGCTACATGAAGTAGAAAACACACGGACAGTTTAGCAAAATGTACCTCCCAGGTTGCCCAGAAGATTCTGATGACCGGTCAATTCAATATGTACACTTCCCATAAGTTACTTTTTAATTTTAAATACAGTTACTGGTATAAGCTGAGTCTAGGCACAAATGTGATTACGAAGGGGTCACCTGCCCAGAAGGAGGTATTGAAGTTTTAAGTGCTAGTGACAAGGGGTCTGGTGTATCAGGTCCAAGGAAACAGTTCTCCCTCTTGATCCATAGCACCACCACTCAGCAAGGTGAAAAGGAAGGAGTGGAAAGTCAGTGAAGGGAAGTGAGTTTAGGTGATTTCTAAATTGATACGTGAATTCCTAGTCAAGGCCTTTCCATATGCTTTAAATGTGTAGGAATACATGCCATGGACCAGATCGACCTCTTCATTACCTGATGGGTATAATTCAAAATAAGTTGCTATAATCTGAAACCCCGGTGTGTGTTTTTTTTAAATTCTGCCTGAGCAAATAAAAAAAATGGAAATGTTAGGGAATTACATGTGCTGAAAGATACACAGAAATTTTTTTAAATGCACACACACACACACACACACACAGCTACACGTGTGCTTTACACTAGACGTAAAGTAACTATCAACTCTTTTGAGTTTAACAAATATCCTCTAGTTTGGAAGGAAAGAAATAGAAGACAAAAATGATTTTGATACATTCATCATTGCAAACTATTATGGAACGATGAAAATTAATTAAGAAAAGGCATAGAAACATAGATGAATGTTTATATTAAATGTAAATACAAAAAATCCTCATGAATTTGACTGAAATTGTTTAAAATATACATGTATATGGATAAAGACTAGAAGAGTGTATTAAAAATAAAAAGCAGGGCACCTGGGTGACTCAATGGGTTAAGCATCTGACTTCAGCTCCGGTCATGATCTCATGGTTCGTGAGTTCGAACCCTGAAACAGGCTCTCTGCCGTCAGCACAGAGCCTGCTTGGATGTTCTGTCCCACCCCCCTCTGCCTCTCCCCCACTTGTGCTCTGTTTCTTAAAAATAAATAAACACTTAAAAAAGAAAAAAATAAGCTACAGGGCTCCTGGGTGACTCAGTCTATTGAGCATCCAACTCTTGATTTCAGCTCAGGTCATGACCGCAGGTCATGGAACCGAGCCCCGTGTCCAGCTCCAAGCTGAGTGTGGAACCTGCCTAGGATTCTCTCTCTCTCTCTCTCTCTCTCTCTCTCTCTCTCATAGGTAGGTAGGTGGGTAGGTAGATGATAGATAGATAGACACAGAGACAAATAAATAAGTAAAGCTACGGAGCAATTACTTTTGCATTTACTCTTTGACCCAGCAATTCTATTTTAAGAAATCTATCCCAAAGATTCACAGGAAAAAAATACAAACTGGTACATATAAAAGGATATTCTTTGTTATCTTATTTATAGAAGCATTAGATTAGAAACAATCCGAATATTCAAAAAGAAAGAATTTGTTATATAAACTGTAGAACATTTACAAATTAGAGTATTTTGCAACTGTAAAGAGGAAGGCATGTGATTCTCCATCTTGATATGGGCCAATCTCTAAAATACATTGTTAAGTGAAAGAGCAAGGTGGAAAATAGCATTCATATTTATGAAATTAAAGAAATATCAACGTATTTATGTATGGATATATTTCACTGGTATTTTACAAAACACTCACTGGAAAAATCAAGCAAAAACTAATAAAATTGGTCTCCTACATTGGGAGAAGGAACAGAATGGAGAAGACAGGGATAGAATTGACCTTTCTGTGAAAATACTTTTTTAATGATTTTTTTATTGTTTATTTATTTTTGAGAAGAAGAGAGAGAGAGAGAGCAGAGTAGGGGAAGAGAGAGAGGGAGAAAATCCAGAGCAGACTCCAGGCTGATAACAGAGAGCCCAGTGCGGGCCTTGGACTCATAAGCTGCGAGATCATGACCTGAGTTGAATTTGGATGCTTAACTGACTGAGCCACCCACATGCCCTGAAAATACTTATTTTCATTATTATGGCTTTGGAATCATGTACATGCCTTATGCAGTTAAAAAAACAACACAAATCAAAAAGAAAGAAAAGTAATCCCTAAATACTAAAAACAAATTAAAAGAAATTATTCTGTACATATAAATAGCATATAAAGTTAATGAAATAACCACATTGACACATTTCTTCGACTGGCTTTGAAACATGGTATTTTGACTGTATATTCTTTTTTCTTTTAGTCTATTTATGTATGTATGTATGTATGTATGTATGTATGTATGTATTTATTTATTTATTTGAGAGAGAGACAGAGAGAGTGACAGCGTGAGCATGGAGGAGGGGCAGAGAGAGTGGGAGAGGGAGAGAATCCCAAGCAGGCTCCTAGCCTTCAGCACGGAGCCCTACTCCTCATACTTACGAACCATCAGATCATGACCTGAACCGAAACCGAGTCAGATGCTTAACCAACTGATCCACTCAGGCTCCCCTTGACTGTATATTCTTAATGGAATATATTCTAAAGGCAAAACAACCACAAAGGAATCAAAGTACATTCAGTGTCTTGTTTTTAGTGCTAATATTAGCACTCCTGTATTGAAATTTTAAGACACAAAACAAACACAGATTGTCCCCAACTCTTCATGATTTGACTTACAGTTTTTCAACTTTACAGTGTGCGAAAGTGATACTCATTCAGTAGAAACCTTTGAATTTTGACTTTGGAGCATTCCCTAGGCTAGGGACGCGTGGCACTCTGTCATGATGCTGGGCAGTGGCAGTGATCCTGATCTCCCAGTCAGCCACGTGATCCTGAAGGCGAAAAACTGATACACTTGAAACCATTCTGCACCCATGTGGCCATTCTGCTTTTCCACATTCAGCCTAGTGTTCAATAAATTACATGAGATAGTCACCACATTTATTTTATAAAATAGTCTTTGTGTTAGATGATTTGCCCAACTGTAGGCTCATGTGAGTGTTTGCATGTTTAAAGTAAGCTAGGCTAAGGTACAATGATCGATAGATTAGGTGTATTAAATGTATTTTCAACTTTAGATATTTTCAACTTACAATGGGTATATCAGGATGTAACCCTATAGTAAGTCAAGGAAGATGTGTAGTAGCAATAGATACTATGGACATAAAAGTACAAAAGTTTTCTAAATATTCCCAGAAGGTAACCACTCCGAACTCTTCAATGGAGTTGTAAAGATGTTGCCTAGAGTGGTACTAATCTACCATGGACTTCTCCTAAAAATAATTTTAGTGCGTCCCATTCTTATAATTATATAAAACATAAACTTCATGACCTCCTACTAAAACAAAACACTTGAGAAATAATAGAATCGTTTGAGGGATAGGAAAAATTTATTTGGGTGACCTGTTAGTGTTTCTTTCAGGGACTAAAGAAGAAAGTAGGCTTTAAAAAATTTACTATTTTTAGACAATGGTTTAGTTATCTCCCCTGTAACAAATCATTTTCACATTTAAGTACACTAAAAATTTTGCCTTATGTTGATTCCTTCTTAAGGAAAAAATAAAATTAAAGACAAGTATCGATATTAATAGAGCAGTAATCAGAACCATAATTTAACTCGTAACTGTCCAGATTACATGATTATTTGGAAGTTTAGATATTTTATTGAAAAAGTTATTTTCATTGTTTGCTAGAATCTTATTCCTTTAGAATCACCTTATTGTTATTTTAAATTATTGTAAATGGGCCTTCATCATCAGTGCTATATTCTGCCCAACATTGATGTGTCAACATGATTATTTTTAAACATTACATAAAAATGGCAAATCATTGGTTGAAGGTATATTTAAAAAAAATAATAAACTAAAACAGAAACGTTTTGAATGCCCAAAAGAGAGAACAGAAAAGAACAAAAGAACAAAATAATGAACAGGTTCATAGTAAAAAGTATGAAACAGACCTTTTAAGAAAATGTCTAAAACTAATAGTAAACACAGTCAATAGTTTGGAAATTATTAACTTTTTTTGGTCAACAAGACCATTAGTTTAAAAACCTGTAGAGCTTGCTTGCTTGCTTGCTTGTTTTTTTAGTTTATTTATTTATTTTGAGAGAGAGAGGGCCTGGGTGCACGTGAGCAGGGGTGAGGGGCAGAGAGAGGGTGGGAGAGACCAAGCAGGCTCCACACAGTCAGCTCAGAGCCCGAAGTGGAGCTCCATCTCACAAACTGTGAGCTCATGACCTGAGCCAAAGTCACGAGTCAGACGTTTAACTGACTCAGCCACCCAGATGCCCCAAACCTGCAGAGATTTCTTCTCAGATTGGTTTATATTATTTAGTTACTTGTGTTTCCTCCACTGAAGGTGAGCTCCTTGGTGGCACCAGCTGTGGGTTAATCACATGTGTGCCTTTAACGTTTGGTATGTGATCTAACATTCTCAGCAAAGGTTTGATGAGTGGGTAGAGGAACAAATGCATGCATGAATGAGTGAATATTGGATGAACATAATTAGCATTCTTCACCGTGGTCATAGGTCCGGTGTGGCCCAATGATACCTAATTAAGTTTCTCAGGAAGTTTCCTTGGCATGGTTGCCCAGAGTAGAGGTTGAGCCCAAAGAGGTTTTGGAACCCTTCATGGTAATAACTGTCTCTCTTATGTGATGGGTCAGAAACTCTGGGACGTGAGCCCAGAAATCTAGACATGGAAGCATGAGAATCAATAAGATAAGGACCTCTTGAAGCAGGCAGCTTCTGGAAAATATATGGATCTTCTTTCATTTCTGATAGAGCCTGTTTCTTGTTATTCCTTCCTAAATGACCCACAGCAATTTGTGTCAGAGTTGCCTCTTCAGTAAAAGTTAATGATTGATTTGAAAAAAAAAAAATGATTCATTACACATTCAACCCAAAAGTCCTGATTAGCATGTGACTAATTGGTCCTCTTCTCTTCAAAAGAAAAACCAGGACACATACATGGAACTTTTGGGGGTCAACGAAAGCAAAACATATGACTCTGCAAATTCATCTCAAAGTTTCCTAAAAGTTGTGATGAGATGTTTTCAGATATTTCATCATTCATGATTAGACAGACTAAATATAAGTATTCAAGGATGGCTTAAGGGTCATCTCAAGGAACCTTGAACAGGGAATCTGTTACTCAAAAGATTTAAGAGAGAAAATACATAATTCATTTTTTAAAAGGTAATTGGCAAATCATATGACCTGTAGGATTTTAAGAACAAGCGCAGAAATGTTTTCAACCTAGGAAGTGTGTTGACTTAGATATCTAGCTGCAGAGATGCACATAAAAATACATGCTCTGAAGAAAATACGATGACCTATAGTCGATGCAACTTCAACCATGAAAGTATTTAAACAGCCCAACATAACTTTGGTCAAGTGTTTGTTAGTGTTTCACTGCAAAACACACCTCGTCGGGCCACTTGCTTATTTCTCACAGGTTGTTTGGTTCGGTTTTAGTTTTGGTTTTGTTTGTAGCTAAGACGCGTTATAATCCAAAAATCTCAAAAAGAAACTGGAGGCTAATTTGTACCTTCATTCCTATCCTATGCTTGCTTAATTTTGTAGAGTAAATCATTGCTTTTTTCCCCCCAAACTCAATTTGTATGACTTCATGAATGCCTTCACGACCAAAAGGAAATAGGTGTTTGGAGAAGTAGGTTACGTGGGATTTATCGTCTGCTTGAGGAGTCTATATCTGGCTCTGTTCAGCAGAAAGGTTTAGGTCAGGAGCCTCAAAACTCTGACTCGGGCACTGACAAAAGGATTCTCTCAGTGGTCTGAAAAAGGGAAAGGATGATGTAGGCAGGGGGTAAGAAAGGCAGCTATTTATATATTAGGATTGTCTTTAAGAGACAAGGACCTGGTGTATATGACTTGAGGATGCTTTGCCTATATCTCTTCTTCCTTTCCTCATTTACCTTCCCTTTTCCTATAACTGAATTAGCCTCAGAGGACTTTTCGATCAATCCCAAAAGGCAGGGGAAGAGAGGAAGTGAAGGCAGCAAGGAGATTCAACCCTTCCGTAAAGTTTTGCCACAACAGGCACCTGGAAGGAGACATACAGATGTGTGGAGAGTTTCTCTTTTTTAAAGGAGAGAGGAGAAGAGAGATTATTGCTGTGGTGACGTATTGGAGTAGGCACAAGGGAATGGGATCCAGAATACAAGTGAAGGTCTGGGCTTTAGGCAGGAGCACAAAGAATTCATCCATGGAAACAGGAGGTAAGGCAGGATGGGAACATGTAGAAGTTCTTTTCTGATTATTCAAATTTTGTCAGGGAGTTAGGAAGCAAGATAATCCCCAAAAGTGAGAATGGCTAAGGGGCATCAGAGGTTTGAGAAGAGATAACTCATTATAAAATGATCACTTGAGAGAAAGATAATTAGACAGGGAAATACAGCATTTCCAGGCATTCTTTGAGGCTGGTGGTCCAGTTAGCATGATTAGATATTTGCTTTCCAGAAAGGCTCAGCAACACAGATAGAGCCCTTGAATAGCCAACTTTGAGTTGCACCCATGCATGTTGAGGTTGTATTGTGGAGGACGATGGGATCAGATAGGAGTTGGGAGGCAGCATGGTAGCTGAGGGTGAAAGCAATGGAGTTATAATGATGAGCTATGTAATCCAAGCTGCGTAAGAAGGAAGGTGACTACAAGAGAGGGTTGAGAGACATTCAAGCGTTAAAAGGGCCAGTGGGTTGTAGGACCCTGGAGGGTTGAAAAATTGTTGGCCATAGGGTACTGAAGACTATGAGCTGCAAAGTGGAAGATGGTGGTAAAACAACGAACACTCGAAACTAAGATTATGAAGGCTGTGCCATTACTGGTCATGACTAAGTCTAGGGAATGTCTCCAGGGCGTAGTGGGGAGGAAGGACAACAAAGTCATTCACAGAAAGGAGATCAGGCACTGAGAAGCCAGAATATTGGAGAGATCATCTATTTATACACATAAATCACTGTGAATTATTATAGAAGTAGTATTAGAAATAACAACAGGAGAGGAACCTGGGTGGCTCAGTCGGTTAAGCATCTGACTTCGGCTCAGGTCATGATCTCATAGTTTGTGAGTTCGAGCCCCACGTCGGGCTCTGTGCTGACAGCTTAGAGCCTGGAGCCTGCTTCAGATTCTGTGTCTCCCTCTCTCTCTGCCCCTCCCCCACTTTGCTCTGTCTCTCAAAAATAAATAAGGATTAAAAAAAATTTAAAAACAAAAGAAATCATAACAATTATCAATAAAATAAAATACTGAAGAAATGAGAGAAGAAACCTGAAAGCCTGAAAATGGGTAAAACAAAGTGCTTAGTATGTTATATGAATTCAGATTATGGCATGACTTTGAAAATGGTGCAGATGAGTAATGAGGGGTATAGAAAGAGAATTATTTGAGAAGAACGGGAAGGGACAGTGGTATGAGCAATGTAAAAGAGAAAACAATAACCTTCTGAGGGCTGTGAGGAAACAGTAACCTGAAGAGGACAAATTTCATTTAAGGTAAGAGGGTAAAGGAAACACGTGGAAATAAGGTTGAGGATGCAAAGGATCTTGCTGGTGATGGACTGTGAATTCCAGAGGGAACAGTGGGAGGATTTTGAATATTGGGAACATGGAGAGATGCAGTCAGGTTAAAGGAAATACAGAACTATATTGGCGACGAAGATTCAGGTAACAAGAGATGTGGGCACTTTGAGTCCTTTGTGATGATTGAAGTCAATGGATGAGGAGCATGATGGAAATAGTCTTACCGTGTGTTAGCTGGGAATATTTCAGTGCTGGCAGAGTGGAATTGTCTTCTCCAAGAGCACGGAGGGCTCTGTGGTGCGCCTTACTCCTGCCACTAGCAGCACAATGACCTTCTGTCTGTCTCATGTTCTCACTGGATATCATCCTTGTCTGCTGCCTTCGTGGTGTCCTGCCAGTTACCTCTGGACAAATGGCAAACGTGAACGTCTAGCTGTTATACCTATACAATTGAAGTTACAACTTAAGTGAAGTTTCTGGAGAGCCAGTGGAGCATGTAGGGATTTCACTTCCAAGGAGAAGAGGTCATTGGACATCTTGAACTCCTTACCCACTAACTTCTGAGTAATTTTGGGTTTTAAAGGTAAGATGTCTCTTTGGAAACCCTGACTCATTTACCTCTTTTAGGGGGTCAGGAGCAGGGGAATGATTTCTAGAGAACCCAGCCTATGCCATTATCTAGCCTGCTGCCCCATTACTATGACTCAAGGAACCTTAGATTGTTTGTTCTCTTAGTACTAGACCAGGTGCCGTGTGTATGTGCTATGGTAAACTCCAGTAAAATAATTTTAGTGGGAGCCACTGAATTTAAGAAATAAAGAAAAAAAAACCCACTTCTTAAAATCAAAGCTATCGTCCTTTGGAGACAAAGCTCTTGCTTGTGACTAGACTCTGTTAGAATTTGTTATTGCCTGAGAGATACCCAGTGTCTATGCACATTGAATTGTGTAACACATAGTGTGAGCTTTCTCCATCTGCCGAAACTCAAGTTGGGTATAGTCAGAAGTGTTCCATCTTAAATGGAAGTAGTATTTATGGGATTGGACGCTCAGGGTAACTGAAATGCAAAAATATATTACCTACAACTTCTCCACCAGTCTTCTCTCCATTCATTTTCACTCAACCAATTCTTGGGGCTCCCTGTGCTAATTTGACAGAGTAAGAATACTGAGAGGGTCTGAAAAGATTGGACTTGTGTTCAGTGGAAACTCTGAAATCCATCTGCATGTACCCTGTAGTTCATGTAAATTTCCACCACTTACTAGAAAATGTTAGGTACTGGCCTGACTTCCATAGTCTTCCATTCCATATTACCATGGTTTCTTTCTTTCTTTCTTTCTTTCTTTCTTTCTTTCTTTCTTTCTTTCTTTCTTTTCTTCCTTTCTTTTCTTTTGTCCTTTGGTTCTTTCTTTCTTTCATTCTTTCTTTCGAGAAAGAGAGTGTACATGGGGGAAGGGCAGAAGAAGAGGAAGATAGAGAATCCCAAGCAGGTTCCAAACCCAGCCCAGTACAGAGCCTGACATGGGGCTTGATCCCATGACCATGGCATCCTGACCTGAGCTGAAAACAAGAGTCAGACACTTTAACTAACAAAGTCACCCAGGTGTCCTTCATCTTTTTATGTGCTTTCTCAAACAATTTAGCAGTGAAAGAAGCTCCAGTTGATTTTTGGTTTTGGTGGTAGTTACATTCTTTCTCTAAAGTCCCTGTGAACAGTAAATTAATAAACACAGAACAATCGCTCCTAAGGAATATACAGATTAAGTTCCTGTGAGCCTCTGGTCATGACATTTTCATCAACCAATTAATGCATAACCTTCATTATGTCTTTCTGTTTAAAGGCACTTTGTTTAGTATGTATTAATGTATGTATGTATTAATTCATTATCTTTCAGGTCACAGCCAACAGCACCATAACTCATGCCTCAAGGAAGTTGATATAACACTTATATTTTCTCTATAGGGCACATCACTGTCTTCTTGACCTTGGGGACACTAGAAAGCACTTCAGTACTATGCACAGAAGCCATTTTAAACAACAAAGTCATGAATAAAAATCACAAAAATACAAAAAAAGGAACACTAAATAGACCAGAGAAGGACACCTGTTTTATAGTATGAGCTCTGAAACAAGCAGTGCCCTATTCAACCTTAGCCGGCACTATGCACATCACATGACTCAACTTTTTCACCTCTAAGCAGTTGTCTGTCAATGACCGCGAAGCATCGCATTTCATTTGGGGATTACAAATCAATTTCCGTGAGTACATGAATTCACAAATGCAGAATCTGCAAATAATGAGCATCACCAGTAAATTGGAAAGATTCCCTGGCAATGTGCTGTCCAGATGTCTTATCCGCACAAGCTAGACCTCAGACAAGGTGCCTTATACAGTTGTCCCCCAAGCCACCTACCTAGGAAAAATGATAACGTCGCACTGATTTTTTTTTAAAAAGCCATGGCTTCGGGAGCATAATCCTGTTTACTGTATACCGGACAAAGATAAAGGAAAGCGGTAGCACTAATTTCCTGTGTTTCCTAATTTCCTGCTGTGCTGCCGAACAAATATTCTCAAGACTGTCTTCTTTAGATGGGGCATGCTTGGAGATGGGTACACGTCTTTTTTGTCTTTTTGGATAATGACTTGGCTAGCACCAGGCCCTCTTTCTAAAGACAAGGTGACGGAGTCCGATCTCACCATTCAAACAAGTAGGCGTGCCTTAGGGTCTTGCCAGAGACCTCCGATAGCATGTGCACCCCCACCCGCACATTTCCACCAACTCCTGTCTATCCCAAGAGGGGCACGCTCCTTAATTGACCTCGTTCAGTAGTAAATATAACACTGTCTAATGAGAGTTTGCTCTGTGCCACGTGTTATACTAAATATCGTTTCACGTAATCACTGTAATAGCCCTGTGAGTTAGTATTGTTATCTGCATGTTATACAGACAAGGAGGCTGAGGTTTATAATTTCATTTAGGTAATTTACTCCAGATCACAGAACTATTTAGGAGTATAGCCAGAATCAAGACTATACAAGTATATCTCGGTAGACCCTAAACTTGTTTCTTCAGAAGCACGGTAGTTGAGCAAGGATAGGCTGGGTTCTATAGCAGGAACATGCAACCAGAGAGATCTATTTCTCAGTTATGCTACACATCCATCTTGGATCAGCTAGGGGCCTGCGCTGTGCTGCTTTCCTTCTAGAACGCAGGGTGATGGAGCAGTCACCTTCTGGAATGTTGCTCGTCACCAAAGTAGAGAGAAAGAAGAGAGTATGGCAATCTCAAATTAGGTCACAGTCTTCTTCTTGGAAGTGACATTGTTACTTCCATTCGTTTATGAGTGACTGTAACAAGTCACGTGACCAATCCCAGCTCTAAGGATTTGGGGAGTGCAATCTGATGAGGGCTGAAAGAAATGCAGTGAGTGCAAGGTGTGGTGAATAGCATTAATGACCACCATCCAGGAGCTTATTTTTTATCACCTTATTTAGCCTGAAGATGTCTCAGAGAAGCAGGCCTTCTCATTTCTGCCTCAACTAATATTTTGTTCTTAGAAAATGCATATCCAGGGGTGCCTGGGTGGCTCAGTCAGTTAAGCGTCCAACTTTGGCTCAGGTCATGATCTCACAGTTTGTGAGTTTCAAGCCCTGCGTGGGGCTCTGTGCGGACAGCTCAGAGCCGGGAGCCTGCTTCAGATTCTGTGTCTCCCTCTCTCCCTGCCCCTCCCCTGCTCGTACTCTGCCTCCCTCAAAAATAAACTAAAAAAATAAAATGCATATCCATGTAGATAAGAACTAAAACACTTTTATGGTCAGATCTGCTGGCCACATGATTTTAAAATAATGAATATATATTTCTAAATCCTTATCTAAATAGTTACATAATAATTCATTATATCACGATTCCATTAATCATTAAAAAATTCCCTAATGTTAGACATTTAAGTTGGTGTCTTTCACTATTATCTTAACACAGAGTTGTTATAAATATTTTCTATTGGGAGTAGTTTATGTTTTTTTCTTACAGGTTTGAAGATTTGATTTTTAGTTACTAAGAGGCTTTTCCTATCATAAACACTACCGATAGTTTTCATGATTTTCTCTTTGCCTTTTAGTGTAATTACGGTATTTTTGAACAGGGAGATTTTCAAGAACTTTGTTGTAACAGCCACACATGAGCAGATGAACACTCTGTTTCCATCCTGCGCATCATCTCAATAGTCAGAGCAAATGAAATCTGATTATGAGCTCTGGGGTCCTAACACCCCATAGCTGTCCTTATCTTGTAGAATTTTTATTTACTTGTGTTTTTAATTGAGTCCTTGGATGCTCTGATCTGTATCTCTACAAACAGTGAAGAATAATAAATGAAACACATGAGGAAAAAAAAAACAAGTTTTAGTATTATTAAAGGAAAAAAGAGAACACCAGTTTAAGGAGACAGGAGAATGGATGTCCCTAAACAATGGCAAATGCACTGAAATACAGATCATATTAAATTTCTCCAGGTCAATCTCGAAGGTTTTTTTTTCCCCTCACTCCTTAGCCTCTAGCATTCAAGTGTACTTGTTTTTCAGCTTCAAGGCACAAATTTCAAAGGCTTCTATTTGCTCACTCTGGATGACATCCGAGTATAAGTCCATTTCATTCTTTGTTGAGAAAGCAACTTTGTTATCCTCTGGTAATGCAAAAAAAACAAGTTTGAAGCTAAGACTTCTTTATCAAGATAGTTGTTAAACATGGAGATATTGTGGGATTTAAAGAGACTTGGGGTTTTTTCATTTTTTACTTGATGTACTTTTATACCACTTGAATTTTTTTGTGTTTGTTGTTTTTACCAGAAATATTAGTTTGTGATGGGTACATAAATGAACTTGGGAAATATTGTTTTAATTGAAAATTTGATATTCTTAACTATTTTGTGCAAGGCAAAGCAATTTCTAGAGATAAATAAAAATGGCTTTAAAGGTATGATGGTGGTCTGGAGCAAAGTGGGGAAGATATTTTTATGTTACTCTAATTGATACAGTTAAAGAGGTATCAAAGTAAATAAAATCTTGATTTGAACATAATTCATACGACTTCTTTGAATTGCATGAGTTAGCATTACTTTGTTCATGCTTTTTTCCCCTAGAAAACAAAACACTTGATTGATCCAGAAGATCTATTCAAGAGTTGCATTGTAGAATGTGATTTAAAAATTAATTTGATTTAGTGGCACCTGGGTGGCTCCGTCGGTTGAGCATCCGACTTCCGCTCAGGTTATGATCTCACGGTTTGTGGGTTCAAGCCCCACATCGGGCTCTGTGCTGACAGCTCACAGCCTGGAGCCTGCTTCAGATTCTGTGTTTCCCTCTCCTCTCTCTCTCCTCCCCTGCTCATGCTCTCTCTCTCTCTCCCTCTCTCTCTCAAAAATATTAAAAAACAAAATTTTTTTAAAAAGTAAATTCAATTTAAAAGAAAAATTTCTCAGATGAGAAATTGATCCCATGACCAATTCTTGGGGCTCCCTGTGCTAATTTGACAGAGTAAGGAATAAAATAAAACCATTTGTTTCCTATGGTTTGTACTATAGATATATTATTACCAAAGAAATTAGTTAGAAATTATACTCTGATAGAAAAAAAAGCCTCTAATTGGAAAAGCAAAAACACATTATGTGTTCGTCGCAAGATACAGGAGAGAAATATTCTGTAGATGTCTTGGATGTTGTCCAACAGAAAACTTTCAGAATCATCCCATGATTAAGAAAGATCTATAAAAAAAAAAAAGGTATTGGGATAAAATAAGTCATCTCCTGAGAACTATTTCATTACAACATTCAACTTCTCCTGACCTTATGCTGATTATATGATAAAGTTTTATGAGGAGGTATAAAAATGTAGCTGCTGCCTCAGGTGGGGATGTGACAGGCCAATAGCAAGTTGACTGCTTAAACTACTTTAGTTTAAATAGCAGCACAAAATTATGGCAAAAGATTTCCAAAGGATAAAAATCATAAATATTTTAGGACTCTGATTGATGGGCATTTTGCAGTGTTTTGAGATACTTTAAAATGGGTAGTTTACTTTTCTCTAGGTGAGAGCTATAACTTGAAGTTCAAATAACTGTAGTCTCGTCTCTGAACTAAGGTGCAGTAGTATTAGTCAAGGCATCTTGAGAAACTATTTCATGCTTGTGTGCTACCCCTAAAGAAAATGTAGTGTACCCATTCTTTTAATAAAGGCCCACCTTTTAAAATTTCTTTTAAAACTCACATTTTTACTTCAAAGTGATTTTTTTTAGAGAGAGAGAGAGTGAGTGAGCAGGGCAGAGGTGCAGAGGGGTAGTGAGAGAATCTTAGGTAGGCTCCCTGCCCAGCACAGAGCCCAACGCAGGGCTTGAACCATAAGAACATGACCTGAGCCATGATCAAGTGTTGGATGCTTAACCGACTGGGCCACCCAGGTGCCCTGAGACCCAGTTTTTTTTTTACCTAGTTTAGCTTCACCTATCCTCATGAAGCCACTTGAGACAGAACTGACCTTGTATAATAGCAATACAGCACCTCACTGACACAGAAGCCATTTCTCTACTAACTTCAATTATCTAGGAAACAGTAAATATCGAAAAGTAACGAAGAGCTCAGGTCATGATCTCATGGTGCGTGAGTTCGTGTCCTGCATTGGGCTTTCTGCTGTCAGAGTCCCTGTCACCCTCTGTCCCCCTCTCTCTCTGCCCCTCCCCCCTCAAAAATGAATAAACATTTAAAAAAAAAAAAGCAATGAAGATAAGTGAATAGCCAAAACAGATAACATAGATGCCAAAATTTATGAGCTGCATGTTCATTGAAGAAATCTTTAGGCCTCTATTCTGTGCCTAGCGCTAACTTCAGACATAATCTCAATGTCTACATTTATTTGCTTCCCTGTCTATGGCAAATTGACAAAGGAAGAACTGATCACGTGTGGCCTGAGTGTGAGAAGTGAGGCAGAGCATAAATAGAGCATAAACTCCAGAAGTCACCCATGACAACGATAATAGTAACCGTAGTAACAGTGATCTGTTGTCATTTGGTATGCCTTGATTGGCTCCTGTGTCTACCAGGGTAGAGTTGAGAGAAAGGCTGAGTCTGGGGTGGGCACATATTCCTGTATGAGAGATATATAGCATCCTCTGTGGAGAAAGTCGATCTGTAAACTTTCACCACAAGATATAGCTGAAGGTTTGCACTAATCTGCGCTCACCAAGAAGATTTCTACTTAGCTTCCAAAGAATGGTGACATTGGGAGAAAGGATCACACACACACACACACACACACACACACACACACACGCGCGCGCACACACACACACACACACACATATATATATACATGCATACATCCCTAGTAACCGTAACTCCCACATTAAATTAATAAATTGACTTTCTGATTTATATGTGTTGTATAATGTAAGTCCATTATGAATCATATCATCTTTATTTTACTAATAAAATCCAGTTGCTAGACCTGCAAGTGTAAAGAAACGAACCCCAGCTCCTAGTAAAATTACTAAGCCATGCCGTTGCCGGAGTTCTTCCCCCGTATCCTCCTACATATTGATAATTTTTCTTCAAGCAAAGTTTCAGCAGGAAGAAATCTGATATAAAAGCTTTTGCTATTATTTCCTTGAGGAACGGTTCATTTTCTTAAGGAAATCCTAAGAGTACTTCCCATTTGCATAAGGCAAAAACATTCTTTAGCAAGTCACAGGCTGTGATATTTTTACAAATGACCCAATTACTCCTCTTTTAGAGTCTTTAAACATTCACCATTAAAGAATTTCTGGTCACACATACAGACATTTTTTACAATTATGGGGAGAACTCAAAAAATGCTGCCAGAAGCAAAAATAAGACTTTTGGCTTGCAACCGCCCCAAAAAAAGTTGTTTGGGATTTACACATATTTTTGTGACTATAAATCAGCTTTTGGACAGGTAAAATTCTGAGGTAGCATTGCAAGCACTCAGACTGTAAGTCTAAAACCTGTATCTGTAAACAGATGCCACCCAAGGTGGCTGTTCTCGGAATCTGCTAGCATCATAAATATTAGCGGACTCCCTTCATGATTTCTCATTCAGAGGGCAGTGCTAGGCACCGTGCAAAGTATATTAATAGTCATGGTTCCTCCTTATACCTTAGACATGGTTTACAAACACAGTCATATATAAAAGCCACACCTGCAGGGGCGCCTGGGTGGCTCAGTCGGTTAAGCAACCGACTTTGCCTCAGGTCATGATCTCACAGTGAGTGAGTTTGAGCCCCACATTGGGTTCTGTGCTGACAGCTCAGATCCTGGAGCCTATTTTGGATTCTGTGTCTCCCTCTCTCTCTGCTCCTCCCCCGCTCACACTCTGTCTCTCTCTCAAAAATAAATACACATTAAAAAAAAATTTTAAACCACACCTGTAGAGAAGCCAAGTGTGGACACACTTGCTTTGTTTATCTCTAAGTACTTATGAGAACTGCATTTTTAGACAGGGTCAGGGCAGTGGGAGGTGGTCTTGTCTTTTCCAATTTATCAGGGAAGACTTCACGGTGAAGTGAAAAGGAGAGGGGAGTAACTGTTGAGCAAATTGCTTGCCACTTGTTTATATTTGAGTCTGTAAGTCATTCAGTAAACATGTGGTTGCACAGAGCCACAAGTGATCAGAAGCAAGGAGTGTTGGGGTGCCTGGGTGGCTCACTCGGTTGAGCGTCCAGCTTCAGCTCAGGTTGTGATCTCCCAGTTCATGAGTTCAAGCCCTGCATGGGGCCCGCTGATGTCCTCGCAGTGTCTGCTTCAGATCCTGTCCCCGTCTCTCTGCCTCTCCCCCACTCACACTCTCTGTCTTTCTCAAAAATAAACAAACATTAAAAAAAAGAAGAAGAAACAGGGACTTGGTACCCTTCCACAAAAGCAGGTGTATACATTCACACCCGCAATATCAGAAAGCATGCCTACGTAGACAACCACATGAGATCAGGGCCCTGCACTCAAGATGAAGTAAAAATTAACAAGAGAGGACCAAGTATGTTTAACTGCGTCTTCCAACAAACCCTCCCCACCAAAAAAGTTTTCCGTCATCAGAAGACATGTTTAGAAAATGATCTCACGCATAACAATCTAAATGGGTCTTGTAGACAGAGTGCTGAACTGCAGATCTAAAAACAGAAAGCCAATGGCCACCTTACAGAGAGCGTGGCAAAACGATGGAACCCCACGTAACTTTTCCTTTGGGTTCGTAGTAGTTTTGTTCTTTGTCAAGCCTCTGATTGTTAGTGTGAGAGAGTACAGTATGATTTGCGTGGATCATTTTTTTGTGGTTTATAATGCATCTTTAGGCTTTTGGCTTTTGGCTCTGTCCTCCACAGCTGGACACTTAACCTTCTCATATACACCACTTTTCTCTGTTAAGTGGGTGAAATAATGCATCTCTTCCCAGATTGCAGGGAGTCCTAGAGATAATGCACATAATACAGCCAGCATAGTGCCTGTCATAGTACGTGCTCAAAAAATGGAAGCCTTTGCTAAGAGCATTTTAGTAAGACTTCATCCCCTGCCTGTTTCTGTTCTCTAAATATTATATTCTGATTTACCAGACACGTAAAATGTTACTAACTTTTCTTTTTGATGCTTTATCCACTTGTAAAATGAGGCTAGCAGGCCAAAAAGCATATTTAATCAGAGATAAAAATTACATTTGTAAACTGGATCCACTTGAGAGAAAGACAGCATGAGCTGCATCCTTGGTACTTTAGTAGAAATAAAGTGTTGCCTTGGGAATAAAGTTTCTCCTCATTTATATAATATAAAATATTCTTCTCTAAGACTTAGTGTATTCACAAAGCCTTTCTTTATTACTAAGTGATGGTTAAAATAATAAAAACCTGTGGCAGAGAAATAAACCATGAGACTATGCATTTGTGGCTTCATAGAAAGATCCCCCGAAGAAAACCCAAAAGTCCAGAAATCAAAGAGCAAAAGAAATAAATAGCTCAAAAATAGATTTTTATGTATATTTCCTCTTCATTTGCTTCACTGTTCCTTAGGTAAGGACTCATTGATTAGAGAAATTTATTCAGAAATACCTTTTTTTTTTTTTTTTGGTAACTATGTGTTGCCAGATTGGTATCTGCATAAATATCCTTATGTGAGTAGTTTGTAGAAACTGATGGTTATAATAACGGAAAGAAACTCAGTAACGAAATTATTTTGTAGTCAGGATTCTCATGATGTCAAAAAGATTCTCTTCTATATTTATGATTCATAAAAGCATTTGAACCCTTCAAAATACACCCAGTATTTTAATTTCATAAAAACCATTTCCAATACATTCAGAACTCTTTCAAAAAAAATAATTTTAAAATATGAAGAAAGAAAATTGATATATTAAAAGATTGGGGGACTTCAAAATCAGAAGACAGAGTCTGTGTTTCATACTGTTTAAATGAAATTTACAGACAACTAAAGGGAATTTTCCACCTTATCTAGCTTAAATAAGAGGACAAAAGGGTGGATAGTCCAGACTACAAGCAGTGACCTATAAGATTAAAAAGAAGTCTCTTTGTCGCAATTTTATCATCACTTGTAAGTGATAAAGTGCCAAACGACAGGCTTGTGGCAGTTGCAATGCATTTTCTTCGAGGCAGTAAAATCATCAACAAGGTGTCTGTATATGTGCGGCCCTGCTTGAATATGAAAGCAATTTTCCAAAGCCCTGTAGCTTAATTCTATTGTTTTCGTCAAGAACGAATATTCTAGATCACATTTTCAGTGACTGATTGTAATAGACACAGCTTGAAAAATGGATGAGAAAGCTCCCCAAATGATTCCCGGACAAGAGTCCAATACAATCAGCAGCAATATTTGCATTTATCTAAAAAGAGATTAAATGCTAGCAGAACTGCTCTGCACTTGTCTGCATATCATCCTCGTGTGCTTTTTCTATTAAAGTAAGGATAGGGCAAGATTGGAGTAGAGCAAAGGATTTAAATTAAATAGACCTAAAAGTTCAAGGGGATGTTATATAGTAAAAAAAAATGGATACCCACGTTAGACTAAAATATTTTTGAAGAAATATTTTATTATTTAAAAAAATAAAATATAAAAGTAAAAATGTCACTCAAAATATAAATGCCATTTAATTATATCACTTTTAACAACTTCATTTTAGGCTAACTTTTCAAGTGTAAGGCAAATCCAAAGTTGGAAAATATTAGCATGCCATCTCTGAGCATGTAATCCAGTTATGACCAAAGGTGATTTTAATTATTTAGATTCTCAATAGCTTTTATGGATAATTTTATAGCCAATAATTACTTGTGTGGCAATGTTGCTTTTATGTGTGAAGAAATAAGCAGGTTGTCATGGGTCAAAAATGAATTGCTCTCTCTGCTCTTTGGTACCACCGAGTGTGATTGGGTAAGTTCATCCTTTGGAGGTTTTCTTATCCTTGGAAGGATCTTTCTGTGCCACAGGGGGGTGTACATAAATGATAATCTCATATCAAAACTTAATGATATTCATTTTACAACATCCATATGTGTGTATACTTAAGAAATTAGCAGGGGTACTTCAGTGGTTGTTTCTGAGACACCCAGGAGATAGCAAATGACAGGGAAATTTAAAAAGATAGTAGTACCCAGGGGGGAAAGGAATCAGAGATTGTGGATGGCCCAACAATTTGAATTCAAATACTTTGGAATAAAGTAGGAGGAAAATAGTAGTATAAAATTCTCATCAAATAATGTTTCAGTTAATTGTGTTTTTAGACACACTGTAAGAAAGTCCTTACTTCATTCCTTCATTCTGAAGATGTTTCTAACACAAAAAGTTTTGTTTCATTAATTAGCATAGTAAGTGGGATAGTTCCATTATTCATTCGCTCTATGAAGATTTAAGGTATTGAAGAAGGCTCATTCCACACTTTAAATGTCATTGTAAAAATTCTATAAATGGAGAGGGAAAAAGGTACAGAAGATTGGGCTTAATGTAGATAGACCTAGACCACATTTAAAACGTAGATTATGTCATAAATCCCGAGTATTATCTTATGTTTTGGAGATTTGCTTTCTAATTTTTAAAAGCAGCATTGTTCTTGTTCATTAGAAATTCCTATCTTTCAAGATTTCACTTAACTAGAAAAACATGATATGGAGAGATAAGCATCTTGGATCTTAGGAAATGCTAGACTAATCACAGATTTGAAAATTCTGGCTCACATAAGTAATAGGAAATAATGATGAAGCTAAAACAATAGTCACGCTTTTTCAAGACACTATGTAAAAAAAAAAAAACATGAGATCTCTGTCTTTAAAAATTTTTATAAGCAGTTTGGGGCACCTGGGTGGCTCAGTCCGTTAAGCATCTGACTTCACCTCAGGTCATGGCCTCGCAGTCTGTGAGTTCAAGCCCCGCATTGGGCTCTGTGCTGACAGCTCAGAGCCTGGAGCCTGCTTCGGATTCTGTGTCCCCTCTCTCTCTGCCCCTCCCTCACTTGCACTCTGTCTCTCTCTGTCTCTCAAATATAAATAAACATTAAATTTTTTTTTTAATTTTTATAAGTAATTAGGCAGTAGCCTGGCTAGAATAATTTAGCAAATTTTGGTCCTATAAAGAAAAGGTAGAGCAGAGGAACCTACTATAAGTACTTTTTACATTCAACTCTATGAGTCTATCCTTTATACAACAGAATTTAAATGCCTTTTGGGGGCAAGTTGGAAATACATCTAAATTCTCCATTATTTCCCCGATCCTATACTGATTCCTCATTCCCACTCTAATTCTGTTAAGAGAAATCCACATTAAAATGTACTGCACAAGTTGAAAAGGAGTCTGTAGGTCATTTTGTCTTTCATCTTCGTTTTACAGAAAAAGAAAATGAGGTGTACAGAAATCAAGTGATTTGTTCAAGACCACACAAGTAATTCCTTCTACAGCAAGTAGCAGAACCCAAATCTTTCTCTGCTTAGTGCCTGAATCTTTCATATTTAACAAGGAAAGCAGTGGTGGTTCTGAGTTAGTCTGTGACCAAACTACAAATAATAGTTGAGGCAAAATCTATAAAAATATCCCTGTATTACTGTTGGTGGGAATGTAAATTGGCGCAGCCCCTCTGGAAAACAGTGTGGAGGTTCCTCAAAAAATTAAAAATAGACCTACCCTATGACCCAGCAATAGCACTGCTAGGAATTTACCCAAGGGATACAGGAGTACTGATGCATAGGGGCACTTGTACCCCAATGTTTATAGCAGCACTCTCCACAATAGCCAAATTATGGAAAGAGCCTAAATGTCCATCAACTGATGAATGGATAAAGAAATTGTGGTTTATATACACAATGGAGTACTACGTGGCAATGAGAAAGAACAAAATATGGCCCTTTGTAGCAACGTGGATGGAACTGAAGAGTGTGATGCTAAGTGAAATAAGCCATACAGAGAAAGACAGATACCATATGTTTTCACTCTTATGTGGATCCCGAGAAACTTAACAGAAACCCATGGGGGAGGGGAAGGGAAAGTAAAAAAAAGGAGGTTAGAGTGGGAGAGAGCCAAAGCATAGGAAACTGTTAAAAACTGAGAACAAACTGAGGGTTGATGGGGGGTGGGAGGGAGGGGAGTGTGGGTGATGGGTATTGAGGAGGGCACCTTTTGGGATGAGCACTGGGTGTTGTATGGAAACCAATTTGACAATAAGCTTCATATATTAAAAAAAAAGAACAATAATATAGTTTTAATAAGTGAAAAAAAAATCCCTGTATTATGGGACATACACTCCTTTACATTATGACTTTTTTATCCGCCCCCCCCCATCCACATATCTCTCACCTCATGAATAAGGCCACATATCCCATTTTGTTCTAAATAGATAATTCTAGAGGATTTGTTTCTCTGAAACCATAAGTTAGACCACACCCTAGAAGATAAGTAAATGAATGTCATTCCTGGTGCGGGAAATGCATTAAAACTTTAAACTGGGGTGTGGAAGGGTTTATTTTTCTCTGGTTTAAATGTTCTAATGTAGAACTTGCTAGCCTGTATTTATTTTAGTTCATTAGAAGCCAAAAGTTATTTTAATTGATTTGATGTAATATATTAGTCCTCAGAGTTTAAGAAATAGTGTAAAAAGATAAACTAGATCAATTGTAAATTAATATGCCATGTCAACAAATATATGTGCATTTTTTTAATTTACCGGTTGGTAGACATAGGATTTCAAAAACTAAGATGTTGAGTGTAAGAGCAACTTCCCAGAATTTCACAACCTGAAATGAAATATTTCATTTAGTACTATTAATAAATCTGGAATTATAAGGAGGCAGAGACTTTCTGTATAACATTATGCCCTAGATAGGAGTTTGCATGTCTAACTGTTGAGCCATATGATAAATACACATTGTTAATCTCTATACATGAAAGGTGTTTTCAGAGAAAACATAATTTCTATGAAAAAGATCAGACTTATGGTGGGGTGAAATGAGTCAATAGAAAATAACTGTGAAGGAAAAGCATTTCTGGAATGCCAGCATAAGGACATTAGGAAATCTACTTCTTCATAAAATTAATGAAAACCCTGGGGGAAATGGTCAAAATCAACTATTTTAGGACTCTGAAAATTAACCAAAGTCTTTCAATGATCCAAGGAGTATTTATTAAAACAAACAAACAAACAAAAAATCTGAAGCTCAGTAAGTACAGTGAGCTTGTGGCATTTTAATTTCTTTTTTAAATATCTTCCTCCATAGTTCCAAAATCACCCTGAAGTCCAGCAGCTTTGCAACTATGCTGAGAATACAAGTAGCCCAGTGGCCACTAAAGGAAGCTAAACAAATTTGACTCTTTCCCCAAAAGCCCCATTTCCACATAATTAACACTAATCAGCAAGGACTGGAAAGTCCTTGGAAAGGGAACACGCATTTACAGAGCTCGTCTCTATTTGACCCAAATCAGGGATCACTCAGTGAGGAAAATCCCATCCCTAAATTGTTAGTCCAAAACAAAGACATTGTTTAATATACCAAGTAGCTACCTGAGGTGATGATACCTGTTGGGGTAACAGTAGTCTGGCCAAAAACCTTAAAAGGAAAATATAGTTAATAAGATATGCATAAGGGGCAAGCTTCATTATATTTCTTAGGATTTAGAGTGCTATAAGAATGTGCAAGGAACACATGAGAAAGCCTCGGCTTTCTCTCGGCTTTGGCTGACCTTGATGCTCTGCACAAACAGTAGGTGAAGGCTAAGGCAGAGCTATAAAGTGCCTGCATGCTCAGGGCATGCCATGAAACAAGCACAGAGACCCTCATCAAAATATGCCAGACTTACTGGCTGAATAAATTTAAGTAAACCTCTGTCCAGCCATTACCTGACCATTCAGGCAAGAGATACTACAATAACTGCACACCTTACAAAATTAGTCCAGGAAAGTCACTAAACAAACAGTAGCAGCAACAAAACTCTAGAGAAAAAAAGTGAATCTGATTCCTCAGTATTTACATTATGTCCATAATTCAACAAAACTTAGGAGACGTACACAGACATACACATACACTTTCTTGTACATACAAGAAAGTACAAAAGTAGATAGGAGGAAAAAAACAGTCAACAGAAACGGTGCCTGTGGGGCTCCTGGGTGGCTCAGTTGGTTAAGCGTCCAACTCTTGATTGTGACTCAGATCACGATCTCCCAGTTTGTGGGATCAAGCCCCACATCAGGCTCCATGCTGACATCATGGAGCCTGCTTGGGATTCTGTCTCTCCCTCTCTCTCCTCCCTTCCCCTGCTTGTGCTCTCTCACCCTCTGTCAAAAAATAAACTTAAAGAATAAATTAAAAAATAAATTGTGCCAGAGGAAATTCAGATATTGGGCTTATTAAGAGAAAGACATTAAATCAGCTGGTATAAACATTATCAAAGAATTAAAAGAAACAGTATCTAAATAATTAATTAAGTTATGAGGACAATGTTTCGCCAATAGATAAAATCAACTAAGAGAGAGAATCTAAACCAAAAAAGAAAGAAATTCTAGAGTTAAAAATTATAATCACTAACCAAAAAATTTACCAGAGGGGCTCATCAGCAGGTTTGAGCTGAAGGAAGAATCATCAAACCTAAAGATAAGTCAGTTCGGACTATCCAGTCTAAGGAACAGGGAAAAAAACCAAACAAAAAAAAAACAAAACCACAGCCTCAAAGACATGTGGGGATACTATCAAGTGTATCAGTGTACCCATTATGAGAGTCCCAGAAGGAGAAAAGAGAGAAAAATGAGCATAAGGGTGATTTGAAGAAATCATGGCTGAAAACTTCACAAACTCAAACATTCGCTAAAAATCTAGGAAGCTCAACAAACTGAAATAAACTCAGAGATCCATGCCTACACACATCATGGCCAATGTGTTGAGTGGCCAAGTAGAGACAGAATCTTGAGAGAATCAAGAGAAAAAAAAAAGATTTACTATCAGTAATATTTACAACTCAAATTTCATCAGAAACAATGGAGACCAGAAGGCAGTGGGCTGCCAGAGAGTTCTGGAAGACATAACTGTCAACCAGGAATCCCACATCTAGAAAACCATCCTTTAAAAAAAAAAAAAGTCAGAGAAAGACAAATATCCTATGGCTTCACTCCTATGAGGACTTTAAGAGACAAAACAGATGCACAAAAGGGAAGGGAAACCAATTATAAAAACAGGGAGAGGGGCAAAACATAAGAGACTCATAAATATGGAGAAGAAAACTGAGGGTTACTGGAGAGGTTGTGGGAGGGGGGATGGGCTAAATGGGTAAGGGGCACTAAGGAATCTACTCCTGAAATCATTGTTGCACTATATGCTAACTAATTTGTATGTAAATTATTAAAAACAAATTTTTAAAGGCAAAATTGGAGAAATTCAGACATTTCCAAATACACAGAAAACTGGGAGAACTTGTCATTGTCGTACCTGCCCTACTAGAAATATTAAAAGGAGTCCCTCAGAATGAAATGAAAAGATACTGAAGAGCAATGTTAATTTGTACAAAGAAATAAAAATCACTAGTAAAGTAACTACATAGGTAAATATAAAAGAATGTAAATACATTTTGTTTGCAACTCTTTCCTGTATGATTGAAGAAACAGCTGTATAAAACTATTTGTAAAACTGTGTTGAGGGACTCATAATGTATGGAGATCCAAGCTGTATAATAATAATAGCACAGAAGGTGTGGGGAAAAGCCATAGCTCTCTTAGAGCAAAGTTTTTCTACACTGAAGTTAAATTGGTATCAATATAAACTAGATTGTTTTAAATTTAAATGTTAATTTGAATCCTCAGGAAAAACACTAAGAAAATAACTCAAAAATACAATCAAAGACATAATTAGAAAATTAAAATAGTAGTCTAGAAAATATTTAGTACAGAAGAAAGAATGGGAAAACAGGAAAAAAGACATAAGACATTTAGAAAATAATTAGCAAAATAGCAGATGTAAATTCTACTTTATCAGTAATTATATTAAATTAAATGGGTTAGTTGCTCTAATTAAAAGGCAGAGGTTAGAGGGATTGATAAAGTATATATCTACAAGAAACAGTTTAGATTCAAAGACATAAATAGATTAACAGTAAAAGGATATATATAGATATATAGATATATATATGAAACAGTAAACTAAAAAGGAATTAGAGTAACTATATTAATATCACACAAAATGGGCTTTCAGATAAATTATTACTAAAAACAAAGTAGGCTATTTTATAATGAAAAAAGTCCAATCCATTAGGAAGGCATGACAATTGTAAATATATATGCACCTAACCATAGAGCCCCAGAATACATGAATCAAAAACTGATGTAATTAAAAAGGAAAATAGAAAATTTAACAATACTTGGAGGCTTCACTGCTCCACTTTCATTAATGGATAAGACAACGAAGCAGAAGATAAACAACAACAAGAAAAATTGAACAGCACCATGTGTCAGCTTGACTTCACAGACATATGTACTCAATAACAGAATAGATATTTTTTCAAGTGTCCATAGAAGTTTCTCTATAATTTGCCATAAGTTATGCCTTAAAACAAGCCTCAATAAATTTAAAAAATTGAAATCATACAATACATGTTCTATAACAACAATGGAATAAAATTAGAAATCAGTAACATTTGGAAATTCACAAGTTAGTGGAACTTAATACACGCTTAAATAACCAATGAATCAAAGAAGAAACCACAGTACAAATATTAAAATACTTTTCAATAATGAACATTAATATACAACACCAACATTTATGGATGAAGCTAAACAATGCTTAGAGAAAAACTGATAGCTGTAAATGCCATATTTTTTAAGAACTCAAATATATCTTATCTTACACCTTTAAAAACTAGAAAATTAAGAGCCAACTAAATCCAAAACAAGTGGAATAAATTAAATGATAAAAATTAGAACAGAAATAAATGAAATCAAGAAAAAAAACACAACAGAGAAAATTGATGAAACCAAAGCTGGTTCTTTGAAAAGATAAATAAAAATTACACATTTTAGTTGACCTTACAGAAATACAAAAGATTATAAACTAAAAATAATCTTAGGTAAATAAATAATCTAGATGAAATGGACAAATTTCTAGAAATAAATAAACTATTAAAACTGGCTCATGAAACAAACTGAGGGTTGATGGGGGGTGGAAGGGAGGGTAGGGTGGGTGATGGGCATTGAGGAAGGCACCTTTTGGGATGAGTACTGGGTGTTGTATGGAAACCAATTTGACAGTAAATTTCATATATTAAATAAATAAATAAATAAATAAATAAATAAATAAATAAATAAACATTAAAAAAAACTGGCTCATGAAGAAATAGAAAAATTTTATAGGCCTATGACAAGTAAAGAGACTGGATTAATAATTTTAAAACTTCCTGCAAAAAAAAAGCTCAGGCGCAAATGGCTTACTGATGAATTCTACAAAATATACAAAGAGTCAACACTAATTTTTCTTTTTTTTTAACACTAATTTTTCATAAACTCTTCAAAAATATAAAAGAATAGGGAACACTTCCCAACTAATTGTATAAAGCCAGTATTAACTAACTCTGAGACTGAACCAGAGGAAACATCACAAGAAAACTATAAACCAATGTCCCTTATGAATACAGATGAAAAACTGCTTAACAAAATACTACCAAACTGAATTCAGCATCCTATAACAAGGATTCTACACCATACCGGGTGGGATTTATCCCAGGAATGTAAGGTTGGTTTAATGTCAAAAATTCACTTAATGTACCACACTATATCAATAGCATAAAGGATTCAAAAAAATTATCTCAAAGAATACAAAAATAGAAAAATAAAACCATTTGTTGAAAACTACCAACAAACTAGGAAATAGGCATTGATTAAAAAAAAAAAAAAAAACAACTAAAATCACACTTAATGGTGAAGGATTCAATGTTTACCCCCAACATCAGAAACAGGATGTCTACTCTCACTCTATCAGCTCAATGTTATAATGCAGTTTCTATCCAGGGAAATTAGGTAAGAAAAAGAAAAGATATCCATATTGGAAATGAAGAAGTAAAATTATTTCTATGCATAGAGCATATGATCTGATATATAGAAAATCCTAAGGAATCCACAGAGACACTGTTAGAAATAAAAAAAAAAAAATTAACAAGTTTTCAGGATACGAGATCAATTGGCTATACTAGAAACAAATAACCCAAAAATGAATTAAGGAAACAATTCCATTTCAATAGCATCAAAAAGAATAAAATGAATAAATTTAACAAAAGAAGTGTAAGACTTGTACACTGAAAACCATAAAACAAAGAAAATTTAAAGACTTAAATAAATGCAAAGAAATCTCATGTTCACAGATAACAAGACAACATTCTTACTATGACAATATTCCCCAAACTGACTTACAGATTCAGTATATTTCATATTAAAATCCTAGCTGTCTCTTTTAAAGAAATTGACAAAGTGATCCTAAAATTCATTTGAAAATGCAAGAGATGTAGGAGTCCAAACGTTCTTGAAAAAGAACAAAGCTGGAGAAATTAAATTTCCTGATTTCAGAACTTACTACAAAACTACGGTAATCAAGACAGTCTGGTACTGGCATGTAGATATTCATGTAGTTCAATGGAATGGTATTGAGAGTGTAGAGGTAAACTCTTAAATTTCTGGTTGCTTGATTTTCAAAACTGGGTGTTAAGATAAATCAATAGGTAAAGAGTAATCTTCAGCAATGGTATTGGGACAACTGGCTATTCACATGCTAAAGAATGAAGCTTGATCCTACTTCACATCATACACAAAAATTAATTCAAATTGATAAACTTAAATGTAAATTTTTAAGCACTAGGATGAGACTATGATTTCTTAAATATGAAACCAAAAGCATGAGGAAGAAAAGAAAAAATAGATAAATTGGACTGTGTCAAAATTTAAAGCATTTATGCTTCAAATGATGCTATCAAGAAACTAAAAAGACAACTCACAAAATGAGAAAATATCTGCAAATCATATACCCAATAAGGGATTTCTTTTCCTATTTTTAAAACTGGAAGTTTGTATCCTTTGGCCATCTTCACTCATTTTGCCCACCACTTACCCTCTGCCTCTGAAAACGACCAGTCTATTCTCTGTATCTATAAGCTCATTTTTGGTTTTGTTGTTGTTGTTGTTGTTGTTGTTGTTGTTGTTGTTGTTGTTTTTAGATTCCACATATAAGTGAGACCAAATGATATTTGTCTTTCTCTGACTTATTTCACTTAGCATAAGGCCCTCAAGTTTCATCCATGTTGTCACAAATGGCAAGATTTCCTTTTTCATAGGTGAACAATATGCCAGTGTGTATCTAATACCACAATTTCTTTATTCATGCATTTATGAATGAACCCTGAAGTTGTTTCCTTCCCTATCTTGGCTGTTATAAATAATGCTGCAATAAACATGTAATGCGTATATCTCTTGGAATTACTATTTTCATTTTCTTCAGATGGATACCCAGAAATGGAATTGCTGGGTCACATTTTAATTTGTTGAAAAAAACCTCTATACTGTTTTCCATAGTGGCTGCCCCAGTTTATTTTCTCATCAACAGTGCACAAGTGTCCTCTTTTCTCCACATCCCCACCAACACTTGTAACTTCTTTCTTCTCTTTTTGATACTAGCCATCCTGACACGTATGAGGTGGTAGTTTCCTGTGGTTTTGTTTTGCATTTTCCTGATGATAATATTGCACATCTTATCATGTGTCTGTTGGTCATCTATATGTCCTCTTTAGAAAAATGTCTATTCAGATCTTCTGCCCATCGTTTAGATTGTTTTTTTGCTGTTGAGTTCTGTGAGTTCTTTATATATTTTGGATATTAACCCCCTGTCAGATATATAATTTGCAAATATTTTCTCCCATTTAGTAGGTTGCCTTTTCATTTTGTTGATTATTTTCTTTGCTTCAAACAGGCTTTTAATTTGATATAGTCCCACTTGTTTATTTTTGTTTGTGCTGCCTTTGCTTTTGGTGTCAAATCCAAAGAATCATCATCAAGACCGATGGAAAAGAACATATCACCTATATTTTCTTCTAAGAGTTTTATGGTTTCGGGTGAATATTCAAGTCTTTAATCCATTTTGAGTTCATTTTTGATGTAGTGCAACTAAGCCAAGTTAGTGGTCCAGTTTCATTTTTTGCATGTAGCTGTCCAGTTTTCCCATTACCATTCACTGAAGAGACTGTCCTTTCCCTATTATATATTCTTTGGTCTTTGTCATAAATTAATTGACCATATATGCATGGGTTTATTTCTGAGCTCTCTATTCTGTGCCATTGATCTATGTGTCTGCCCTTCTGCCAGTGCTACCCAGTTGTGGTCACTATATCTCTGTAACATAGTTTGAAATCGGGGACCATGATGTCTCCAGCTTTGTTCTTCATGCTTAAGATTATTTTGACTATTAAGGAATTTTGTGGTTCCATACAAATTTTAGGGCTGTTCTGTTTCTGTAAAAAAATGACATTGGAATGTCAATAGGGATTGCATTAATTCTATAGATTATTTTGGGTAGCATGGACCTTTTAGCAATATCAGTTCTTCTAAGATGTGAGCATGAAATATCTTTAAATTTATTTGCGTCTTCAGTTTCTTTCATTAGTGTCATAATATTCAGTGTACAAGTCTTTCACCACCTTGACTAAATTTTGTCCTAGGTATCTTATTCTTTTTGATAAAACTGACAAATTTTACATAGCCACAATATGTAAAGAACTGCTAAAACTCAATAATAAAAAGGAGGGATAATCCAATTAAAAATTGGGCAAAGGGTTTGAGTAGGTTTTTCTCTAAAAAAGCCCTACAGTGGAAAACAAACACATGAAAAGATGCTAACGATGTTAGTAATTAGGTAATAAAAATCAGAACAACAATGACATTGCTCTCCACACCTATTGGGATGGCTATAATCAAAAAGAGATAATAACAAGTGTTGGCCAGGATGTGGAGAAGTTGGAGCCCTCATAATTTGCTGGTGAAATTATAAAATTGGCCAGCCACTTTGGAAAATGGTTTGACAGTTTCTTAAAATGTTAAACATTGAGTTACTATTTGACCTAGGATTTCACGTCTAGGTGTATATCCAAGAGAAATAAAAATATAATACATCCACGCAAAAACTTGTGCCTGGGTGTTTATAGCAGCATCATTATTAGTAGCCAAAAGTGGAACAACCTAAATCAACTGGTATATGTGTTATATGTGGTATAGTCATCCCATGAAATATAATACCCCATTAAAGTGGAATGAGACAGCAGGTACATGATACAACATGGATAAACTTTGAAAACAGTGTTCTAATTGATAGAGGTCTGTCACAAAAGACTGTACATTTATGATTCCATTTATTTGAAATGTCTAGAAAAAGCAAATCCATAAGTATAGAAAGTAGCTTAGTGGTGGCCAAAGGGAAGGGAGAAGGGGGAAAGGAGAGTGATTGCTAATGGTTGTGGGATTTCTTTTAGGGGTGATGTAAAGAAGTGATAGTCATACAACTATGTGAATGAACTGAAAACACTGAACTATGTACTTTAAAGTGGTTATGAATTGTATTTCAATAAAGCTGGTATTTAAAAAAAGACTTTTAAAAAATTCCACCTCATAGCTAAGACCTAAATGTAAACAAAAACAAAAAGTAAATCAGGAAGTAAGAAATTTTCAATGTCAATAAAAGACATGATCGCCCCCAAAATGATAAGATATAAGAAAAATATAATACAACATAATATAGTACAATACAATATAAATAGGATATAATGATATGATATGAGAATACTAGACTAGAGTATGATGTGATGTGACATGTCTCTAGGGTAGATGTTGAAAACGTAGCTAGGAAAAGGTCACACCAACTGGCTTGGAAATTGATCTCCTAACCAGTGTTCTGGGAATCAGAGAGGTGAGACAATTATCTCGTTTGTCTTCTGCCTTACTCCAATTCTTTTTCTTGGTGTCATCATGGGATGAACCTATCCAGAACTACCAATCATTCTTTGGTGAAAGCTAGGTCTTAAGAAGTGAACCATGTTGGGCTAGAAGCATAAGCCTTGGACTACCCTCCATTGTAGGACATGCCTTCAAACTCATCAGCTAGCACTTATTTTTTTTTTATTAAATATTTATTTATTTTTGAGAGAGAGAGAGAGAGAGAGAGAGAGAGACAAAGTGTGAATAGGGGAGGGACAGAGAAAGAGGGAGACACAGAATTTAAAACAGGCTCCAGGCTGTCAGCTGTCAGCATAGAGCCCGACGCGGGGCTTGAACTCACGAACCGTGAGATCATGACCTGAGCTGAAGTTGGACGCTTAACCGACTGAGCCAGCCAGGTGTGCCATCTAGCACTTATTTTTTTTAATGACATGCAACAGTAATATTAGAGTCTACTTAAAATACTTTTCTTTTTTTCATTTCTGTGACTTATTCATTTCATAGCTGGAACCCTGTATCTTCCAGTTCGTTCATCCATTTCACTCCCCGCTCCATCCTCCTCCCCTTTGGCAACTATCCATTTGTTCTTTGTATTTATGGATCCGTTTCTGTTTGTTTGTTCATTTTAAAATGACTTTTGTATTTAATTTCTTTATACATATAAGCAAATATACATACACATGATTGAGAATACCTCATGCTCATGCATATGTTCCATATATACATAGTTTTACATAAATGCACAAGCATGAGTATACACATGCCTGTTTCAAGTGTAATTCCTTGCTTGGTTCTTCCTTCCCTTATGCTTCCCTCTTCACTGACATCAAATACCTTCCCCCACATAATCCATGTTAAAAGTCTAATATTATTCATATTTTTTCTGTTACTGTAATCCTATGTGGTTATGCTTAGTCACACACTGGGGATTATCTTGGTTTTTAAAAATGAAGTCATGGTGCACTGCTTTTCTACATCTTGATTTTCATTCTAAAATACCTTGTGAAAATTCTTCCAAGATATCTGATACAGCTTTAATTCATTCTTTCAAAGCTGCATAATAGTCGTGTCCATTCTGGGACTGTGCTGTAGCATATTCAGTCATTATCTCACTTTGGGGACATTCATTTTGCTGCTGCTTTTTTCCTACTATGAAAAATGCTATGGTAAACAGCTCCTAGCTTTAGAAATATATGGCCTTTGTATGTTTTTGTTTCTAAAGCATAAATTCCCGGGAATAAAATGAATATATGTATCTGTATATACAAATATATAATTTTATATACATGTAAAAGCCAATGGATGTTTCCAGAAAAACTAATACTTTATATCTCTATCTCAATGTATACATGTATACTTTTCCCACATCCCCACTGATAACAGGGACTGTAGTTCTTTTTTCATTTTTCCTATGTCTTTGTTATCTATTAAATTAGTTAATCTTTCATCCTTTACAAATTTACAAAGAAAGTTACCAGATTGCTTAACCAAAAAGGGAGAAGATTCGTTATTCAATTATACAAAATTATCAAGACATTTTTTTCCCTTTATCTCCCTCAGCATTCCCTCCTTCTTCTTAACTTTATTCTCAGGTTGGCTCTCCCCTTTCCCTCACAAGATGGTGGCCAGCAACTCCTGGAGCTACCTTCTTTCAGGTTGAGATCCCACAAGAAAGAAACAATTCAGTTTTAGCATTCCCAGCCTTGCAGTTTTATTTTTGTATTTGAGAGAGAGGGAGAACGTGAGTGGGGGAGAGATACAGAGGGAGAGAAAGAGAATCTCACGTAGGCTCCATGCTCAGTGCAGAGGCCAACATGGGGCTGCATCCCATAACCCTGGCATCATGACCTGAGCCAAAATCAAGAGTTGGAAGCTCAACTGACCGGGCCACCCAGGTGCCCCACCCAGAATTAGTTTTGAGGTGTCCTTTCATTAAATCAACTGAAGACATCTTTGAACATAACACTGGGTGATTGGGAAAATGTGATGCTTTGATTGGCTTACATCTGGTCACATGTTCTACTTTAGGACTAGAGAGAGAGCCTCAGCCAGACTATCCGAGATGGGGGGAAAGAACACTTCCTCCAAAAATATCATGGTTGTTGCCAAAAGGAGAGACAGTGGCAACACAAATGTCCACTACATCTTTCTTAATATGCAAAGTATGATTGCGTGCATCTTACTCATATTGCAATTGCTACAAAAGGATTTGTTCATCATAAGTCAATGATGGTTCACCCCTTTACACAGCTGTAAATGTCAAAATTACAAATTAAACTTCTGTTGAAAAATTTGCTAAAGTATATTATATCTTAAATGATAATCATATCATCTTGTATGTTCTTATTACTTCAGAGAAATCGTGAGGAGTGTCATTATAATATGCTATATTCCAAAATAATTAGAGTCTATGAGAAATATAGAGCTATTGGCTTTTAATGATCTGTTCTTAATTTCTTAATCTTATTTATATCTCTATTTCTTTTTCTTCATAATATTATGTACCCATTTCTAGCTTTTTCCATTTCACCTCTCCCAACGTGGAAACCTGCCATTTGTAACATGTGAGTTGTCAGAGAATAAGAGATAATATTCTCTGGATGAAAACCTAAGGTATTCCTCCATATCAAAGTCTACTAGCTTCAGAAAAAAAGGTCCTGGGTCATGCCAAGTCAGTCTATTTTTTTTTATTTTTTTGATGTTTATTTTATTTCTTATTGAGAGAGAGCGTGAGTGGGAAAGGGGCAGAGAGAGCGTGAGACAGAATCTGAAGCAGACTCCAAGCTATCAGCCCAGAGCCCTATGCGAGGCTCAAACCCATAAACTATTAGATCATGACCTGAGGTGAAGTTGGACACTTAACCGACTGAGCCACCCAGGTGTCCCGCACCAAGTCAATCTGGGTCACAATTGTGTGTGAACAACTAGAGGCTCACTTGTTTATTGAATGGATAAATTTATTTAAGGTACTCAGAGGTCTTTTTTGCTTACTTTCTGGCCTTTAGCTCTATCAGAGGTAAGTGAGGTTATCAGGTAACTTAGGATAATTGAGGTGTGTGTGTGTGTGTATGTGTGTGTATGTGTACACATGTACATGTAATATATTGTGTATTATAAATATGCAGGTATAACAGGAGCACAGACTCTGGAATCTATGTCCAAACATGGCTTCTGTAGTTACCAGCTGTATGATCTGGAGGAATACACTAAACCTCTCTGTGTCTTAGGGCCCCTGCTAAAATGGCAATAATAATGATATCTACTTCAGAGAGCCGTTGTGAAAATTGAGATCATCTTTGTGAAACTCAGCAGAGTGCCCCATATGTAATGTGTTCAATTAGTAATAGTTGATATTATTTGTTTACTTTTTCCTCTCCACTGGATTGTGAGCAACGATACTCCCAAACCCAGCACAGTGTCTTATTCATGCTAGGTGACACATAAATAGTGAATAAATTACTAGAAACTACAAGGTACTTTTCTTCTGTTCAGAGATATGTACATGCATATTTACACCATCTCGGACAGGAACTGCTAGTCTTAAATATTGCTGGAATAGGAATCAGTAGGAATAAAATGAAATGAAACTGTATATGCCTGGATTTATAATAAAGCCATCATAATTCCTGAAAATTGTGCCGAGAAATCCCTGAATTATGCTTTCCTGTTTCCTTTTAATAGGCTACTCATTTTCCCGGTCAAAAATTCTTCTTCTAGCAGTATTTTGCATAGAGAGACTATAATTTTCAGAAAGATAAGGCAATTAACAGGGAAAAGAACGTTTAACAGTTTGAATGAAGAAATAGTGGAAGTTTTCTTTTTAGAGCTGTTCAGATTCTGATTTGAGAACTGTTCAGAGTTTAAATAACATTGACTCAGGTTACCTGGGGACTCCTTCCAGAGCGCTCTGACCCTGTGATGTCTTTGGAATGTCTTCACTACATTTTATACTATCCTCTCTTCCCCCATAGGTATACTCCCCCCCAGCCCTCAGAAGTATCAGGCTTTATCGTAAAAATCAAACAAAAAGAAAATCAAGATTATACAGAGATGTTAAGAACCAAAGCTTTGCCTTCAACTTTCAATCCTCTTATTAATACCCATGTCATGACTCTTGTTGAGAAAAAGGTTTAGTGTCACTGTCCTCAATCAGTGTTCTTTCATTCACTTTCATTAGGAGCCATGTTTTCCTGACAAAGGATAACAAATGGACACTGTTGGTCCCTAATGTGCTTTTGACTACAGATCCTGCACCATTTCTCTGGGAAGGAATTGCAATTATTTGTCATTTTAATATGACTTGGCAAGGAGGTCCAAAAAACATGGCTATTATTCATCAATATGTATATTTTGTACTTATATTAATATTAGAATATCATGATTACTCGTCTCACATTGTATGAGCAAGATAAAATTACACCATGTAAAAAATGCATGAAATTCTTAGGCTGCACTCGTATAGGAAAAGTAAAGGTAATTTAAGAGCTTGCACCATTTATATGCTAAAAGCTGCCATTTATTGTTAGTGGAGAAATACTTTTACCTTTGCACTAATGAGTAATATATCAATATGTTTCCACTGTTAATTGGAAATAATATAGCTAATACTAAAACTCCAATCTTTTAAAGTATGTTTATTCATCCTTTTATATTCTGTAATGTTGTAGTGTCTGATATTTCTATCATGTTAGATAATGTAAATGTAATCTTGATACTAGAATATAACTCTTTAGTTCTGAGTTCTTTCAGAGGCTTTTGCATAGAAGATTAGTTTTGAAACATTTCAATTCAAGAACTAGCTTTGGAAACTGTTAACTACTAATAGTTTATCAGCCAACCTCTTCTCAATGAATAATAGTTCATCTTGTATCATATTTGTGATGAAACAAGCCCATATCCAGTTCTGGTTAGCTTAAATTTTTCTGTAATTCTATTAGTTCTCTTTTTCTCATTGGAAGCAGGAGCTAAGTAAAATTCAAGTGCATCGCAAATTAGCACATAACCAATTTTTTTAAGTTGCTACCTGCTAACAGAGTGGAAGTTAAGTTTACTAGAATTAAGGACAACACACACACACACACACACACACATTTGTACTGTAATAAAAACCAGAGAAAGGCCAATCAAGTAGGCTCTCACCCTTCTTTTTTAATTTTTTTTAATGTTTGTTTATTTTTGAGAGAGACAGAGACAGAATGCAAGTGGGTTGGGGCAGAGAGAGAGGGAGGCACAGAATCTGAAGCAGGCTCCAGGCTCTGAGCTGTCAGCACAGAGCCCAGCGCGGGACTCAAACTCACAGGTCGTGAGAGCATGACCTGAGCCCAAGTCGGATGCTCAACCCACTGAGCCACCCAGGCACCCCAAGGCTCTCACCCTTCTAACATGAATAAAACCTATATCATCATAGCTTGAAGTAAAATTAAACTTTTATTCATTCAACTATTATTTACTAAGTGTCTTGCAAAAAGACAGGTACATTCTTTTAATCATCTACTATATACAAGAGACAATACTAAGGCCTGATTTGAGCTTATAAAGCTCAGATAGTTGAGGAGCAGACAACAGCCTCTTCCTTTAGAAAGAAAGCAATGGACAAAAATCACAGCAAATCATCTTGCTTGTTTGTGTTTGTGGGCAGGATGGGTAAGATAGAAGAAAGGAAAAGACTAGTATTTAAGAGCATTGCCAAAACCCACCTATAAGATAACTGGAATAAAATAAATTGAGAAATATGTACATTCAAGAATATTCATCCCATTATTTATAGAATAAGGAATTTGTTAAGCAAAATATAGGTTATCTACACAATGAATTACCTGAAATGATCTTTTAAAATAACTATAGTTATGAAAACACTTAAAGCCATGTCTTAAACGTATATTTTTAAATGTGGAGATGTGAAAATACTTCGAGTGAAAATAGATTTTTTAAAAGAATGCACACACATATATAAGAACACAGATATATACATGTATAAAGCATAATGCTACAAGATATTTACCAAGTGACAAGATTATGGGTGATGTTAATTTTCTTCTTTATACTTTTTTATATTACCCAGATCTTCTGCAATGAATGTGTTACTTCATCAGAAAAAAAGTCACTTAAAAGGCATACTAAAATATTAATTAGAAGATTATTTTTTAATGTTTAGAATTTAAAACTTTTATTTTTACAACTCAATACCGGATTAAATTATAGATTTCTGTTGAATGTATTAGGAGGCTTAAAGCTGTGCTAAAAAAACTTTTGGCCCTTCTTAATGGTATTTTAAATATCGACAACTTAAATTTTTAAACTATCTATATGAAAGGCTAAGCATTGTAGGAGGTATATTAAAAACTTGCTTTTATCCTGAAGAAATCACAGAACCTCTGGGAAATACAAAAACAATAGTTATTTTTTAGGGAAACATAAACAATATAACCTAGATTTTTTTCTTTTAATTGGGACCCTCCAAGTGTCAAATCTGAAACATAGATGGAGTCAAAAAGTGTTGAAAATTAATGTTTCTACTGTTGTACTGAGTGACTCTGAAGGAGACCATGACTCATGAATTACACTACACATCACATGACAACATTTCCTCCAACATGTTCTTTGAACATCTCTTCTTTTCCTCCTCAAATTTCTACCTCCAGCTCTCTCTCCCCCTTAGGTGTCTTTATGGCTTTTCACCTATCTTCAAGATCTCTCTTTGCTCAAGTGTCTCCATCCTTCTCCTTCTTCTCAGATCATTCCCATCCTACCACCTCTAGAAAACTCTATTCCATTTCTCTAGGCAGATCTAGGCAGATTTTTAGTCTTTCTTGAATTCTTTTGGTTCCCTTCTCCACTATCCATCCCAGCCAGCACCTGTTTGTTCATCTGTAAAAATGTGAATATTAATATCACATTTTATCAGCAGAATATCACCTCAGAAAAGATAAGTAAACTAGCTTTTCGTGTAATCCACATTCGGTAAATATTACCTTCCCTAATGGTGACAGCTCTGTTTTAATCCTATGAGTCTCTTCTCAACCAAAATACAAGATGGTGCATTAAGAGCCTTTCTGTCCCCATCATCCTTTGTGAAATCAAGTGCAAACAAAAACCAACAAATAAAATTCTAATTTCAATAAAGTAGGAAATAGTCACAACATTAAACAACAATTCTGAAGAGTAGCTACCAGATACAGTAAAATTTGTAGTCAAGTGAGTGAGATATCCGTTGGAGAAATAGATCTTCGATATCCCATGCATCTTGTTTGACAGAATCTCCAAGTATAGGTGAAAATTTTCTGAAGGGCCCAGACAGGACCTTTTTTGTAGAAGAGAAAGATTTCATCAATATCTATGAATTGCGTTCAACACTGAAAATGGCAGAAAAGGTAAAACTAAGAGAAAAACCTCAGAGATCTTTTATATAGAAGAAAATGTGTGCAAAATCCCTTATTGTGCAAAAACCATAAGAAAATGGTTTCTTAGATATGTGACCAAAAGTACAGGCAACCAAAGGAAAATACAGATAAATAGGAGTAAATGATAATGCATGGGGCACCTGGATGGCTCAGTTGGTTAAGCATCTGACTTCGGCTCAGGTCATGATCTCAGAGTCTGGGGGTTCAAGGCCTGCATCACGCTCTGTGCTGGCAATTCAGAGCCTGGAGCCTGCTTTGGATTCTGTATCTCCCTCTCTTTCTGCCACCCATCTTTTGTCTCTCTCCCTCTCAAAAATGGATACATTAAATTTTTTTTTAATTAAAATGTAAACCTTTAGTACTTCAAAGGATACCATCAGGAACATGAAAAGACAATTCAAAGAATCAGAGAAAAGTTTTACAAATCTGATAAGGAACTTGTAAAATATTTAAACAATTTTATAGCGCAATAATAAAGAGGCAAATAACCCAATTAAGAAGTGAGCAAATGACCTGAACAGATGTTTTTTCAAAGAAAATATACAGATGGCCAACAAGCACTTGAAAAGATGCTAAACATCATTATGTATCAGGGAAATTTAGGTCAAACCGCAATGAGATCCCACTACACAACCGCTAGGATGACCATAATCAAAACAAAGAAAAAAAGATAATAACAAGTGTATTGTCAAGGATATGGAGAAATCAGAACCCTTATGCATTATTAGTGAAAATGTGAAATGGTACAGCCGCTTTGGAAAACAAGGTGGGAGTTCTTCAAGAGATTAACATAACTACCACATGACTCAGCAATTCCACTCACGGGAATATACCCAAGAGATATGAAAATGTGTGTCCACACAAAAACTCGTACACAAATGTTCATAGCAGCATTACTCATAATAGCCAAAAGATTGAAATAACCCAAATGTCCATCAGCTAATGAATGGATAAGTGAAATGTGGCACATCCATGCAATGGAATATTGTTAGGTAATAAAAAGAAATAAAATACTGATACCTGCTACAACATGGACAAACCCTTAAAGACATTATGCTAAGTGGAAGAAGCCAGTCACAAAGGACCACATGTATGATTCCTTTTATATGAAATATCCAGAATAGGTAAATCTGTAGAGACAGAAAGTATATTAGTGATTTCGTAGAGCTGGGGTGATGGGAGAATTGAGGATGAAATTAAAAGTATGGAGGACCTTTTGGGGATGACGAAAATGTTCCAAGATGGACTGTGGTCATGGTTCCACAATTCTGTGGATACATTTAAGCCCATCAATTTCACATTTTAGGTGGGTGAATTGTATGGCACTTAAATTACATCTCAGTAAGGCTATTAAGAAGAAGAAAACAGATAATTTCAGTCACTCAAGATATCTAGAATACAGTGTTTTATTAGTTATAGGTGTACAATATAATGACTCAAAAGTTCTGTACATTTCTGGGTGCTCATGAATGAAAGTATACCTTTAATCCCATTTATCTATTTCATCCATCCCTCCACCCACCTCCCCTCTGGCAGCTACCAGTTTGTCTCTGTATTTGTCTGATTTTTTCATCTCTTTTTTTGTTCTTTGTTCTTCTTAAATTCCACATAGAAGTGAAATCATCTGACTGACTCATTTCACTTAACATTATACCCTCTAAGCCTATCCATGTTGTTGCAAATGGCAAGATCTCATCCTTTTTATGGCTGAGTGATATTCCATTATGTATATATACCATGTCCTTTGTATACATTCAGCTATGGATGGACACTTGGCTATTTACCCGAGGAAAACAAAAACACTAATTTGAAAAAATATATGCAGCATTATTTACAATAGACAACATACGGAAGCAATCCAGAGGTCCATCCATAGATAAATGGATAAAGGGGTCTTCTTTTAAAGGGAGGAAAATGGACTTTGTGACAAAAATCCCCATATCACTATTCCACCCATGTCACTTCTATTTTGTCTGTCCATCCTCCCTACAGGACCCCTTCAGATCTAGATTTCTCTTTCAGTCCCCTCAGGCATCAGCATGTCATTTCTAAGTCAGGTTTGCGTGCAGGAAAATCCTGAAGTCACTTCTTTGAGGTCCCTCCAGCAAGAAATATCATTTTTGCGCTCTTATATTAGGCTTTTAAGTGCTTTCAAGTCTTCTGCCTAGACTAGTCATGTAAAGGCTTTCTCCTCTGAGTTATTTTGTTGTTTGTTTGTTTGTTTGTTTGTTTTACCTCCCAAGCCTCTACCCAGGAAGGAAAAGAACAAGTACTCTGTGCAATTAGATTTCCCCAAACGTATCAAGAATATGTCACATATACTCTCTCTCCTGGAGCCTAAGCAGGTGACCCAAGAGAGACAGGGTTCAGGACCCCATCAGTCACTTAAGATGTTTTGCTTTCTCTTACACACTCCTCTTCTCATTGCCCAAGGAATCAAAATTATGTATGAGGAGAAGGAATATCTGATGTTTACATCTTTGTTTTGTTTTCCCAAACTTGGGAGCTTTCTCAAAGACTATCCTCCTTTCTCACAGGCTTATATCTCTGAAACTCAGTAGCTGGGAAAATACATTTATCTATTTATGTTCATTCTTCTGTGTCATCTCCATCATCCTTTCGACTACCATCCATTGCTTCTTGAATGAAGAAGCCTCACAGTTTAAAAGAAATTTCACGGCAAGAAATAGTTGATTCATGTTTCCAAATTACATAATTCTCTAATCACATAATTCTTTATATAATCAATAGCTAATTAGAAAACACAATAAAAGAAGGATCTTGTTTATATTGGCAATGGTAGACATAAAATTTCTACTAATAAAATTAGCAAGAAATATATAGAATCTACACTAAAATAAAAAAAAATGCTTCAGAGCTCTGCATGGGAACATAAAAGGAAGACTAGAATAAATAGCAGAATACACCTTGTTAATGAATAAGATTCAATACTTTTAAAATGCCATTTTTCCAAAGAAGGTCTATGAAATTAAATAAGCCCAGAGCAAACACCAATAGAGGTTTTCCGTATGAAAAACTCATTCTAAAGTCCTGTGAAAGGACAGTTATGGGATTTAGCTAAGAAATTCTGGGGGAAGAAACAGTAATGATGGATGGATAACCCAGCTAGGTATTAAAAGTATTCACAGAACTACAATAATTAAAATAGTTCAGGACTTCCCAGTAATGACAGGAGATTAATGAGACAGAATAGTGAATTTAAAATACGTCTAAACACTCGTGGTGTTTGATACATTATAAGGATGGCATTTCAAATAGGTGGAGAAGGTGGGTTTTTCAGTAAGTAGTTACGGGAAAATCCGTATCTGAAAAAAAAATTTAAACAGAATTCCTACATCTCTCTTTATTAAAAATACAAGTTGACTATATGTTCAAAGATAAAAATATGAAGCCATAATGTAGGAGGAAACTAAGACAAAATTTTTGTATACTCCTAAAGTAAGAAAAGTCTTTCTAAATAAGACACAGGACCTAAAATCCGTTTTGAAAAGATTGAAATAATTACATAAACATTTGAAATTTAAGTATGGCAAATCTTAAAAGTCAAAGGCAAACCAAATAACAAACAAAACGCAGGTGTCCTATGTATATAAATAGCTCTAAAACGCAGGTGTCCTATGTATATAAAAATGTAATTTTAAAAACCTAATAGAAATATTGGCCAAAACAGGGAAGGACTATTTCATAGAAAAAGAAATACAAAGTAAATTTTAAAAAAATAAAATAATCCTGAACAACTTGGAAGGGACCAGTGGCGGCCAAAATATCTAGTAAAAGAGTCATACAGCTGTTCATGGAGACTTAGGTTACTTCCATATCTCAGCTA
The DNA here is from genome assembly GCF_046562875.1 of Panthera onca. NCBI lineage: Eukaryota > Metazoa > Chordata > Mammalia > Carnivora > Felidae > Panthera > Panthera onca. The sequence goes on along the minus strand of NC_138345.1, from coordinate 14,626,760 downwards.
TTGTAAATGCTGCTATAAACACACGGTGCATATTTTTTAAATGGGTGTTTTTGTTTTCTTTGGGTAAACACCCAGTAGTAGAATTATTGGATCATATGGCATTTATATATTTAGCTTTGTGAGTCATCTCCACACTATTTTCCACAGTAACTGTACTGATTTACATTCCTCCCAACAGGGTACAGAGTTCCTTTTTTCCTCACATCAAAGTACAGCATAAGTAATATAATCAGTGATATGGTAATAGTTTTGTATGGTAACAGATGGTAGCTACTCTTGGGGTGACTAGAGCATAATGTGTAAACTTGTTGAAATACTGTGTTGTACACCTGAAACTAATATAACACCGCGCTAATGTAACTCACATAAACATTTTATTTTCTGACAAAAATTCTCAAAACATTTTTTTTTAAGTCCTGCCGTATCAAACTCTGGATATAAACTGTGAATTCACCATTTCTCCATGGTTTTGCTGTAATTCCCTGAAGTACCAAAGATTTTATTGCGGTTACTACTAATTCCTGTGATCTTTCTCCTAACCAACGTGTTTAACATAGGTGTGTGTTTTAGATATCAGGGTAATATTAAGCTCATTCAACATTGGTGGCAACTGAAAATAAATCACTCAAACAAATCATCCTATTTTTATTGAAGAATAAATGACAGACAATATCCCATTAGTTTTGGTGTGCGTCATAGTGACTTGATATCTTTGTGCCTCTGAAACGGTCCCCATGATAAATCTAGTTACCATCTGTCACCATACAAAGTTGTGACAATATTGTTGATTATATTCCCTATGCTGTACATTACATCACTGTGACTTACTTATTTTATAACTGAAGGCTTATACTGCTTAATCCCATTCACCTATTTTGCCTTCCCCCAGTCCCACCCACCTCTGGTAACCAACAGCTCATTTCCTGTATCTATGAGTCTGTTTCTGTTTTGTTTCTTCCCTTGTTTTAGTTTTTTAGATTTCACATATCATGCTGTATTTGTCTTTTTTGTCTGACTTATTTCACTTAGCATAATACCCTCTAGTTCCATTTACATTATTGCAAATGGCAAGATTTCATTTTTATGGCTGAGTAATATTCCGTTACAAATATCTCCTACATCTTTTTGACCCATTCATCTTTTGATGGACACTTAGGTTGCTTCCATATCTTGGCTGTTGTAAATAAGGCTGCAATAAACATAGGAGTGCGTATGTCTTTTCCCGTTGGCGTTTTTGTCTTCTGTGGATAAATAACCCGAAGTGGCATTGTTAGATCATATTTTATTTTTTATTTTTTGAGGAGCCTCTGTACTATTTTCATAGCAGCTGCACCAATTTACAGTCCCACCAGTAGTGCAGAAGGATTCCCTTTTCTCAACATATTCACCAACACGTTATTTTTTTACTTTTGATAATAGCCCATCTGACCAGTGAGAGGTGATATCTCAATTGTGATTTGGATTTCCATTTCCCTGATTATTCGGGATATCGAGCATCTTTTCATGTGCCTGTTGGCCATCTATATGTCCTTTATTGGAAAAATGTCTATTCAAGTCTTCTGCCCATTTCCAAATTGTATTGTTTTGTTTTTAGCAAATTGTGCAAGTTTTGTTATATTTTGGATATTAACACCTTATTGGATGTATGCTTTACAACTATCTTCCACCATTTAATAGATTGTCTTTTCATTTTGTTGATGATTTTCCTCACTGTGCAAAGGTTTGCAGTTTGATGTAGTTCATTGGTTCATTTTAGCTTTTGTTGCCTTTACCTAAGGAGACTGGTCCAAAAAAATACTGCTAAGACGCATGCCAAAGCTTACTCCTTTGTTTCCTTCTGATTTTTATGGTTTCAGGTTCTAAATTTAAGTCGTTAATCCACTTTGAATTGATTTTTGTATGTAGTGTAAAACAGTGCTCCAGTTTTGTTCTTTTGTGAGTAGCTCTTCACTTTTCCTAGCACCGTTTATTGAAAAGACTGCCTTTTCCTCATTGCATATTCTTGTTTCCTTTGTCATAGATTAATTGGCCAAATATGCATGGTTTTATTTCTGAGTTCTCTATTCTATTTCATTGATTTATGTGTCTCTCTTCATGCTAACACAATATTGTTTTGATTACTATACCTTTTTAATATAATTTGAAATCTGGGCATGTGATATCTCCAGCTTTATTCTTTCTCAAGATTGATTTGGCTCTGGGTCTTTTGTGGTTCCACACAAATTTTAGGATTTTTTATTCTAGTTCTGTGAAAACGGCCATTGCAGTTTTGATGGAGGGCATTATTGAGTCCGCAAAATGCTGTGTGTAGTATGGACATTTTCACAACGTTAACTCTTCCAATTCATAATCACATGATATTTTGCTATTTATTTGTGTCATCCTCACTCTCTTCCATCAGTGCCTTACAGTTTTCATAGTATAGGTCTTTCACCTCCTCAGTTAAATATATCCCTAGCTATTTTATTCTTTTGATTCAATTATAGTACATTCATTATTAGTGTACAGAAACACAACTGATATCTGTATGTTACCTTTGTATCCTGCCACTTTATTGAATTCATTAGGTTTAATAGTTCTTTGGTGGAATCTTTAGGGGTTTATATATATAAACCCATATATATACATCTGTATATATATATATATATATATATATATATATACATGTGTGTATATATAGATGTATATGTATATACATGTGTGTATATATAGATGTATATATATATATATATATATATATACATGTGTATATACATATATATGCATATATTCATATATACATATATACATATATATACACATATATATAGTATCATGTAATCTTCAAATAGTGATAGTTTTACTTCTCCCTTAACAATTTGAATACATTTTATTTATTTTTCTTGACTAATTGCCATAGATAGGGCTTCTAATACTGTGTTGAATAGAAGTGATGAGAATGGGCATTCTTGTCTTGTTCCTTTCCTTAGACAAACTGAAGCTGAGTATGATATTAGCTTTGTATTTATCATATATGGCCTTTATTATGTTGAAGCGTGTTCCTTCTCTTCACACTTTATTGAGAGTTTTTATCATAAGTGGATGTTGAATTTTGGAAGATGCTTTTTCTGCATCATCAAGATGATCAAATGTATTTATTCTTCATTTTGTTACTGGGGTTGCATTGATTGATTTGTGGATATTGAACAATTGCAATCCTGAGTTAAATCCCACTGGATCCTGGTGTATGATCATTTTAATGTATTGTTAAGTTTGTTAATATTTTTTGAAGAATGTTGTTTCTTTGTTCATCCAGGATATTGGCCTGTTCTGTTACTTTTTTTGCGGTGTCTTTGGTTTTAGAATCAGAGTAATGCTGGCCTAATAAAATCAGTTTGGAATTATTCCTTCCTCTTCCATTTTTTTGGAACAATTTGAGAAAGACGGGTACTAATTCTTTACATATTTGGTAGAATTCACCAATGAAGCCATCTGGTTCCAGACTTGTGGTTCTGAGGAGTTTTACATTACTGATTCAATTCTATTATTTGTAATCTGTCTATTCAGATTTTCTTTTTCCTCATGATTCACTCTTGGAAGGTTGTTTATTAAACAAATCATTCCTGGTATTTTGAATGAACTGGCATCATGTTTAAAGCATCCGGTTAATTGAAGGCTTTTGTTACTGTTTTTGTGCACATGGTCTAGATGAAGATGACTTTAAGATGAAAACATACACATAAAATAAAAACAGAACACATGCTGTAACCATCCCATGTCTATGAAGTTCAAGAACAGACAAAAGTTTGACTCATCATAGAAATTTTTAGATTCATGCTATCGTTGTATGTATTAGTAGTTCATTCATTTTTATTGCTACGTAGTCTTCCGTTGCGTGATTATGCCACAGTCTGTTTATCCATTCACCTGTTAGTGGACATTCGGCCCATTTTTCAGCTTTTTACAAAGCCCATTTATATTCGGCCCATTTATAGCTTTATTACAAGTAAACCTATAAACTTTTGTGTGAGTCTTCACTTGATCATATGTTTTTAATTCTCTTGCCTAAAAACCTAGCAGCAGAACGTTTGCATTCTATGATAGGTGAATGTATAAAACCTTAAGAAACTGTCAAACTGTTTTTTAAAATGATTGTACCATGCTGTATTCCCAACCATAGTAAAACAGTGTTCCATTGTTACTACACTCTCACTAACGCTTGACTTCACATGGTTAGTTTTTAAAATTTTGGGCGTCCTGATGGGTTGTATTTTATCTCACTGTGGTTTTAATTTGAATATCTTTGATACCTAATGATGTTGAGCATGTTTTGAAATTATAGAATATCCAAACTAATCTGTAGTGACAAAAATCAAATTATTTGTTGCCTGTGGAGTAGAGGGAAGGTTGGATTTCAAAGCGGCAGAAGTAACTTTTAGGAGTGACAGAAATGTTTATAATCATTATTGTAGCAATGATTTCACTGGTACAGTAGTTCCCCCTTATCCACAGGGACACGTTCTAAGACCCCCAGTGGATGCCTGAAATGACAGACAATACTGAAACCTAGATATATTCTTTTGTTCCTAAATATACATACCTATGATAAAGTTTAATTTATAAATTAGGCACACTAATAGATTAACAACTAATAAAGTAGAATTATAACAATACACTATAATAAAAGTTATGTGAATGTGGTTTCTCTCTCAAATATCTTATTGTACTGTGTTCAGCTTTCTTTTTATAATGATGATATGAGGTGATTAAAGGCTTACATGATGAGATGAAATGAGGTGAACATCCTAGATAGGCATTGTGCCCTATCATTGTGCCTTTAGACGCATTGACATTCTGATGATAGATCAGGAGAATCATCTGCTTGCAGAACATGGTTGACCACTGGTAACTGAAACCTTGGAAAGTGAAACTACGGATAAGAGGGACTATTGTATAGACATATGGTGAAATTTCTCCAACTGAACACTTTCAATATGTGCATATAGCGTAGTTCAGTTATATCTCAGTAAACTTTTTAAAAATAAAAAAATATATAAAATAGCTATGATGATACACACCAAAACAATAATTATCTATGAATGATAGGGGTCACCTGGAATGGAACATAAGTGCTCGGGCAATAAAGTGTGCTATTTTTTGATTAGGGTGTCCATGAGGCAGCTGTGTACATTTGTCAGAACTCATTGAATTATACACTTAATATCCGTGTATTTCACTCTACATAAACTTTGCTTCAGTTTCTTTCTTTTTTTTTTGTTCATTATTTGAAATTTTACTTCACGATAGCCTTATATGTTTTTCCAAGGTTGAGATTTTTTTCCCTGATCAAACAGGATTAAGTTTTGGATCTCATATTTTATTTCTTACCAAAAGTAAATACCTATATCCAAGAAGATCAACAAACTGGCAAATTAGTAACAGAAAATGCAGCATGCAAGAAACATTCTAATTGTGTGACAGTCACTGTTACCACCTCACCAAAGAACTCATTCCTTGACCCTAGAAATCACTTGGAAAACATAAATATCAGTTTCACAAACATGAGCAAAGGGTAATTGAAATAATCATTGCAAATTGGTGACACTCATCATTTTCTTACATTCTTGCTTAATGCCTTTTTATTGAATGCTAAGTCTCTCCTTTGAGGAGTTCTTCCTCAAGTAAGGGCATGGTATTTGTGGCAACAGACTCAAGGATTTCTCTTCCCCCATGATCTTTGCCTCTTGGTGTTCCCACCTTTGCATAATCCTCCCTTTGACTTGCTTCTTACCAACAGAATCTAGTAAAGGTAATAGAATATCACTCTCATGGTTATATAAGCTTATAAGACTCCATATTTCTGCTAGCTCACTCTAAAAATCCTCTCTTCCTAGCTGTATTTGAAAAAGTTAAGGAGCCATGTTGGAAATTCCAATCGGTTGAGGTTTTCCATTGTGGTTGGCATCTGGATAGTGAAGGCAGATTCTAGCTGTAGGCCAATAGGACCAGGAGCTTCAATCCTATATCTGTGAATATAGAACTATCTACATCTATATATAGAAGAAAATGAATTCTTTTTTTTAATATGAAATTTATTACCAAATTAGTTTCCATACAACACCCAGTGCTCATCCCAACAGGTGCCCTCCTCAATGTCCATCACCCACTTTCCCCTCCCTCCCACCCCCCATCAACCCTCAGTTTATTCTCAGTTTTTAAGAAAATGAATTCCGAAGAAGAAAATGAATTATGCCAGTAACTTGAGTGGCCCCAAAGAAGGATTCTTCCTCATTCAAGTCTCCAGGTGAAAATGCAGTTCCTCCAAAATTTGTATTACAACCTCTGAGACCTTAGGCATTATACCCAGCTAAGCCATGCCCACACATCTCTCCCATAGAAACGGAGATGATAAACATTGTTTTAAGCTGCTAGGTTGCATTAATATGTTATGCAGCAATAAAAAGCTAGTACAGTATTTTCTCTGGCAATGTGCTATTTGAAGGTCTTCAGATACATTCTGTGTTCTCTTGACTTCCCAATTTATTGCTGAAGCTTCAGCTCAGGTCACAGTCTGGGGGCTCCAGAGTCAGTTCTTCTGCCAAGTATGTTGATGTTGGCACAGAATTCTGCTACAGCTCAAGCTACTAATGAGACCAGACACATTTCTTCAATGCCTCTGAAGAGAAAAAATTACAACTCCATTTGTTGCCAAGAAAATAATTTCCCACCTTGTACATAATAAAGGCGGGGCTTGTACATTCAACTAAATGATGTTAGGAAGCAACCTCAGGCTAAATAAACTTAATAAAATAAATATATAACGTTGTAGGGAAATCAGGGAATAATTTTAGCGGTTTGTAATTTTGAGTGAGGCATATTTGCCTTCTCCTCATTTAAGTGACTTAGAAAGCAGTTTCTTTAAAAGATCTCACTGCCAGAAATATCATCATCAAAAGAATTCTTAGCACTGTCATGTGACTTTCATTTCAGAGTTTCTCATTTTGAGAGGTCAAAGGAGAAGAGCTTCAAAAAATTTTTACTTTCAGCTTTATTTACTTTTCTCAATTTTTAAAAGTTCAATGCCATAAAAGAATTTTACCACCTGAATGTCCTTTTTTCCTCTTTAACACAATGCAAAATACCTTAGTGTTACTGAAATAACTCTCCATCCTTCTTGAAGTTCTTCAAATCCCATCTATCTTTAGTTTTTATTTTGTTTTTAAAGCACCTTATTTTATTAATTAATTAGCTAATTTTTTTTTTTTTTTTTTTACTTTGAGAGGGAGAGAGCGAGAGCAGGACAGGGGCAGAGAGTGAGTGAGAGAGAATCCCAGGCAGGCTCTGTACCATCAGTGCAGAGCCCATTGTGGGGTTTGAACTCATGAACCTCAAGATCATGACCTGAGCAGAAGTCAGTTGCTTACCTGACTGAACCACCTAGGCGCCCCTTTAAAGCACCTTATTTAAGACATAGCACTTTATTTTCACAAATATTTAATTTGGCTCCCTACAGCACTTCCATAATCAGTATTAAGTTTAAACTTATTAGTTAATGTATATAATAAAACAATATAGGGGCGCCTGGGTGGCTCAGTCGGTTAAGCGTCCGACTTCAGCTCAGGTCACGATCTCACGGTCCGTGAGTTCGAGCCCGCATTGGGCTCTGGGTTGATGGCTCAGAACCTGGAGCCTGTTTCCGATTCTGTGTCTCCCTCTCTCTCTGCCCCTCCCCCGTTCATGCTCTGTCTCTCTCTGTCTCAAAAATAAATAAACGTTAAAAAAAAAAAACAATATACATACAAGTTACATACATGCAATATACATGCAACTCTAAAGATCACATTAGAATAACCAGAGCCAAACATTGAATTCTGCCATTTTAAGATAGTAGTGTAGTAAATCAATCAATGTATTTCAAGTTTTACGGGGTACAACATTGTGGCACAAATCTATACCCATGTTTATAATTATGTGAAACAAAATTTTTAGTCTTAAATACTATATAGAGTTGACAAAGCAAACACAGGAGATTAGAGGGGATCATGTAAATGAATAAAACAAAACAACTCATTGGGCTTATGCTTTGTTTGTATATTACATGGAGACTTTGAAAGTGAATCAAACTTTGTCATTAAATTGAATAATAATTTTAAAACAAAGGATGTTATCAGTAAGTTTAAAATGAGCTCAAGAGCTAAATGTTTTTAGGGGTGCCTGGGCAGCTCAGTCAGTTGAGCATCCGACTCTTGGTTTCAGCTAAGGTCATGATCTCGTGGTTTGTGAGTTCAAGCCCTGCATCGGGCTCTACCCTGACAGCACAGAGCTTGCTTGGGATTCTGTCTCTTCCTCTCTCTTCCCCTCCCCTGTTCATGCTCTCTCTCTCTCTCTCCCTCAAAATAAATAAATAACTTGAAAAAAATTTAAAACAGCTAAATGTTTTTCTTCATCAGTACAGATAATAGTAATCCAGAAGTCTGAATAAATTAAGTTTCCCCAAGAATTTTCCTCCTGACCAATGAGTAGTAAAGACTCTGGGGCATTTAAGTACAGAATAAACAGTGAGTCTACTGTTTCTCAAAATAGTGATCTGAAGAACACTGTTCGGGAATAATAGATTTCATGGTAAAATAAGTTAGGGATATACTTTTTGGTGATACCTCTTGGTGGTTCACAATATGTATCCATTGGCATGTTAAAGCTGTTGAGAGGTCCTATAATAGACAAACCTCCATAATTTGGCTTAACACAGTATTTTCTAAACCTAGTGAGCATAGAATACTTTCAAAGGCTCATTTACTAACATGCTTAAGAACAATTTTCTGGAGAATAGTATCCCGTGAGACATATCTGGTCAAAACTAGAGTGTAGCAAGAGCCCTGAACAAGTATCTAAAGCTAGTTTCCCATTAAATCGTTAGAGGAATGGAAAAAAGAAGAGGCTTTAAAATGAAGATAAGAATTCAAACAATGAAAACAAAGACTAAAGTCTAATTTCAGAGTCTAGGAGGGATTTGTGATGGTACACTCAAGTCAGAGCATATCCTGGCGTTGAATACTGAAAAAAAAGAACATCTTGAAAATGGTAATAATATGCTTCCTACCTTTTTGACCATAGTCGAATACAAAGGTTCAGAGACTCTTCCACAATGAAATCTAGCAGTTGTAACTTTCTCCCTGTAGGTTCTGTGCTGCATGGCAGATTCTGGGTTAGTTTTGCACCCCATCCTTCGCTCCCAAAGCCTCTCCATCCACTGACTTTTCCCATCCTTCAGAAAAATGTTATGGTTTAACAGGAAGCAAACGTCTTGGTAGCAAAACCCATATTCAATATGGCCAAAGCAACATTCTGGAGGCACCTGAGGTAAGAATTCTAGTATAACTTAATACTAGAAATTAGAGTCCCTATCAGAGTCCTTAAAAGCCAGGGAGCTGGATAATGCTACTTCCAGAAGAAAAAAATTGGGCTGGAAGCCAGAGAATTAGCCAGAACCTGTTAGTTTCAACATGCTCTACAATTATAGATCTAAGGAGAAATTAAAGTCACCAAACAGTTGGGCAAAGATGGAAAGCATTTCACCTGTAACATTTTTCTACAAACATTCACTCAGGAAAGATTCTTCAATTGAGAGTGAGTAGATAGTGAAATCATATAGGAGAAAGAGAATACTATGAGTTAAATACTGCAGAACAAGGGGAAGGGAAGAACATCCATAAGACTTTGAGACTGACCAACTCTGTGATCCACAAGAAAATTCTGCATTTAAGTGTGAACCTGTTTGGTAGCCCCATAAAATGCAGGAAGATATATCCACCAAGAAACCAGAATAGGATACCAGTATATTTTGCAAACAAAATGCAGTAAGATGCTCCAAAAGAGACGTAAATAGAAAGAGAAATGAATGCAGGATGCTTAAAAACAAAAACTCAAGTTTCAGAAAGTCAAAATAGTGACATAGAAAACCGTTTTTCCAAGGCTTTTGGGGAATAGATGTATAATAAGGTGGAAAATGCAGTAGATTTGAAGGATAGATGTAAGCACGCCAATAAATAAGGGCAAGAGAGAGAGCTGCTTCCCTCCTGCTATTGTCCCATGGAAAAGCATCACCCACAGAACACCCCCACCTCTTGTGCCTCACTCATTCCCTCCTTCCCAGATAAAAGGGACCCCCCTGCCCACAGAAAGTCAATGTTCTGCTGTTTGATCCAACCCTTTAGTTTGAGAGAATCAGGCTTTTCCCTTGATGGGAAAGTTTGGAAAAAGAGATGGTAAATTCATCTCCTGGTAGTATTAAAATCCAATTCCTTAAGCAAGGAACCCTTGGAAGTAAAGATTTGGATGCAGCAACTAAAATAACAATGTGGAATGGCCACATTGGGCTAAAGAATGCAGCTTTATTTTTGGACTTTAGTTAAACACATGACATTGACAACTTGTGGAGACTTTCAGGGGCTATGTGTCTGGTATTTTACAGTTGTGGTTTTGTATTTTTCATGTCTTAACCACATGGGCTTCTACATTTTGAGGTCCCTGAATCTTATGGTGGCTTTGTCCACAGTGTAGAGGAGCTGTTGTATAGGGGGTAGAATTGCATTTGCCTGACCATAAATCTGTAACTCATGGATATGACCCTCCTTAAACTATATCAAAGCCCATAGCAAACATTCAGCTTCTGGAAGCAGCAAGTCTTTCTGTGTGACTTATCCTACTTAGGATAATACTCTTTAGATCCATCCATGGTATTGCTACAGACAAGATTTCATTCTTTTTGTGGCTGAGTAATATTTCATTCCTTATGAAAACACACACACACACACACACACACACACACACACACACACACACACACACACCAGTCTTCTTTATCCATTCATCTATCGATGAACATTTGGGTTGCTTCGATATCTTGGCTATTGTAAATAATGCTGCAGTAAATAGAGTGTTGCATGTGTCTTTTCAAATTGGTGTTGTCATTTTTCTTTAGGTAAATACCCAGTAGTGGAACTGTGGGATCATATGTTATTTCTATTTTTAATTTTCTGAGGACCCTCCAAACTGTTTTCCACAGCTGCTGCACCAATTCGCATTCCCACTGATAGTGCATGAGGGTTCGTTTTTCTCCACATCCTTGCCAATACCGGTTACTTCTCCTCTTATATTTTAGCCATTCCGATAGATGTAAGGTGATGTGTCCTTATGGTTTTGATTTACATTTCCCTGATGATAAATGATGTTGAGCATCTTTTCATGTGTCGGTTGGCCATCTGTATGACTTCTTCGGAAAATCATCGATTCAGGTCCTCTGCCCACTTTTTAATCAGATTTTTAAAAATTTTTTTTTTTTTTTAATTTTTTGAGGTGTCTAAGTTTTTTATATATTTTGGATATTAACGCCCTATCAGATATATCATTTGAAACTATTTTCTCCTATTCATTAGGCTGCCTTTCTGTTTTGTTAAGGGTTTCCTTTGCTATGCAAAAGTTTTACTTGGGGGTAGTCCTGATAGTTGAATTTTGCTTTTGTTTCCCTTGCCTGGAGAGACGTATCCATAAATATGTTGCTAGGGCAGATGTCATGAGATTACTGCCTATTGTTTCTTTGGGAATTTTATGGCTTTGGGTCTTACATAAATTATTTGAGTTCATTTTTGTATATGGTGTAAGAAAGTGGTCCCATTTCATTTTTTTAAATGTAGCTGTCCAGGGGTGCTCAGTCAGTTAAGCATCCAACTTCAGCTCAGGTCATGATCTCACAGTTAGGGAGTTCGAGCTTCCCAGCAGGCTCTCTGCTGTCAGTCTAGATCCTGCTTCAGATCTCCCCACTCTCAAAAATAAATAAACATTAAAAAATGTAGCTGTCCAGTTTTCCCAACACTACTTATTGAAAATACTATCTTTTCCCATTCTTGTCTTTTTTTGTCAAAGATTAATTGACCAGATAGGTATGGATTTATTTCTGGGCTCTCAATTCTGTTCTGTTGATCTATGTATCTGTTCTGGTGCCAGTACCATACTGTTTTTAATTACTACAGTTTTGTAGTGTATCTTGAAATCTTGGATTGTGATACCTCCAGTTTTGTTTTTCTTTCCCAAGATTGCTTTGGCTGTGTGAGGTATTTTGTGGTTGCATACAAATTTTTGAATTATTTCTTCTGGTTCTGTAAAAAATGCTATACATTTTTTTAAAGTTTTTATTTAAATTCCTATCTGATAACATACCATCTAATATTAGTTTCAGCCTTTAGTGATCAGCACTTACATACAATACAAGGTTCTTATTACAACAAGTGCCCTCCTTAATACCCATCAGCTATTTAAGTCACCCAGCTGCCTTCTGGTAACCATCAGTTTGTTCTGTATAGTTAAGAGTCTATTTCTTGGTTTGCCTCTGTCTTTTTTCCCCTATGCTTATTCTGTTTTGTAAATTCCACATGTGAGTAAAATCATGCGGTATTTGTCTTTCTCTGACTGCCTTATTTTGCTTAGCATAATACAGTAGCTGCAACCACATCATTGCAAATGACAAGATTTCATTCCTTTTTATGGCTGAGTAATATTCCAGTGTGTGTGTGTGTGTGTGTGTGTGTGTGTGTGTGTGTGTGTGTCTCCCATATCTTCTTTATCCATTCATCAGTCATTGGACATGGGCTGTTTCCATAGTTCGGCTATTGTAGATAATGCTGCTCTAAACATTGGGGTGCATGTATCACTTTGAATTAGTATTTTTATATTCTTTGGGTAAATACCTAGTAGTGCAATTTCTGGATCATAGGGGAGTCTATTTTTAAATTTTGAGGAACCTCCAAACTGTTTCCCATAGTGGCATTATTGATATTTTGATAGAGATTACATTGAAGCTATAAATTGTTTTGGGTATTATATGCATTTTAACAATGTCAATTCTTCCAGTCCATGAGCACACCATATCTTTTCATGTATTTGTGTCATCTTCAATTCTTGCATCCATGTCTTATAGTGTTCAGAGTACAAGTCTTTAACCTCCTTGGTTAAATATATTCCCACCTATTCTGATGCAGTTGTAACTGGGATTGTTTTCTTAATTTCTCTTTCCCCTACTTCATTATTACCGTATGGAAACACAACATATTTTTGTATGTTAATTTTGCGTTCTGCAACTTTACTGAAATTATTTATCAGTTCTAATAGTTTTTCGTGGAAGTCTTTAAGGTTTTCTATATATATTATGTCATCCGAAAATAGTGACAGTTTTACTTCTTTCTTACTAGTTGGGATGCTTTTATCTCTTTTAGCTGTCTGATTACTGTCACCAGGACTTCTAGAACTATGTTGAATACAAGTGGTGAGTGTTAGACACCCTTGTCTTGTTCCTGATTTTAGAGAGAGAAAGCTTTACCACTGAGTACAATGTTAGCTGTGGGTTTTTTGTATGCGGGCTTTATTTTGTTGAGGTATGTTCCCTCTAAACTTATGTCGTTAAGAGCTTTTTAGTGAATGGATGTTGTATTTTGTCAAAGGTTTTTATGCATCTTTTGAGGTGATTTTATGTTTTTTATCCTTCCTCTTGTTAATGTGATGTATCACATTGATTTACAGATATTGAAGCAGCACCTTTGGAATAAATCCGTTTGACTGTGGTGATAATTTTTTAATGTATTGTTGAATTCGGCTTGCTAATATTTTTTGAGGATTTTTGCATCTATGTTCATCAGAGATATTGGCCTATAATTTTCTTTTTTTGTAATGTCTTTGTCTGGTTTTGGTATCAGGGTAATGTTGGTCTCATAGAATGAATTTGGACGTTTCACTTTCTCTTCCTTTTTTTTGGAATAGTGTGAGAAAAATAGGTATTAATTCTTCTTTAAATGTTTGGTAGAATTCACCTGTGAAGCCCTCTCATCCTAGATTATTGTTTGTTGGGAGTTTCTGGTTACTGATTCCATTTCTCTGCTGTTATCAGTCTGTTCAAATTTCCTATTTCTTCCTAATTCATTTTGGGAAAAGTATATGTTTCTAGGAATTTATCCATTTTCTCTAGTTTGTCCAATTTGTTGGCACCTAATTTTCATAATTATCTCACAATTCTTTGTATTCTCTAGTGTTGGTTATTTCTCCTTTATTTCTCATTTGATTTGAGTCCCCTCTTTTTTTCTTGATCAGTATTATCAAAGCTTTATCAATTTTGTTTTTCTTTTCAAAGAACCAGCTTTAGTCTCTTTTTCATTTACTTCATTTATTTTCATATCTATTTTATTTATTTTTATTACTTCCTTCCTTCTACTAGCTTTGGGCTTTGTTCTTGTCTTTCAAGCTCCTTAAGGTGTAAGTTTAGGTTGTTTGTTATAGATTTTTCTTGCTTCCTGGGGTAGGTCTGTATTCCTATAAACTTTCCTCTTGGAACTGCTTTTGCTGTGTCCCAAATATTTTGGACCATTGTGTTTTCATTTTCATTTGTTGCCATGTGTTTTTTTTTTAGTTTTCTTTTTGATGGGTTGCCTGGGTGGCTCAGTCGGTTAAGTGTCAGACTTTGGCTCAGGTCATGATCTCGTGATTTATGGGTTCTAGCCCCACATCAAGCTCTGTGCTGACAGCTCAGAGCCTGGGCCTGTTTTGGATTCTGTGTCTCCCTCTCTCTCTGCCTCTCCCCACTTGCATTCTGTCTCTCCCTCTTTCTCAAAAATAAACCAAAAAAATTTTTTTAATTTCCTTTTTGATTTCTTCATAATCCATTGGTTGATTAGTAACATGTTATTTGGCCCCCATGTGTTTGTGTTTTTTCCAGTTTTTTTTCTTATAATTAAGATCTAGTTTCATCATGTTGTGGTTTTGATGTTCTTAAGCTTATTGAGACTTCTTTTGTGACCTAATATATGATCTTCCCTGGAGAATGTCCTAATTGCACTTGAAAATAATATGTTTTCTGTTCTTTTGGGATAGATGGTTCTGTATATCTCTGTTGAATAATCTCTGGTCTAATGTGTCATTCAAAGCTACTGTCTCCTTGTTGATTTTCTGTCTGAATCATCTGTTGATATTTGTGAGGTACTAAATTCCCCTATTATTGTACTGCTGTCAATTTTTCCCTTTATGTCTATTAATATTATCTTTATGTCCCAAGGTGCTTCTATGCATTAGTCATTATATAATACTCTTCTTATCTTTTACTACAGTCTTTGTTTTAAAGTCTATTTTGTCTGGTGTGTGTGTGTGTGTGTGTGTGTGTGTGTGTGTGTGTATATATATATATATACATACATAATCCCTTAACTTTCAGTGTGTATGTACCTTTAGGTCTGAAATGAGTGTCTTGCAGACAGCGTATAGATAGGTCTTGGTTTTTTATCCACTCTCTCATTCTATGTCTTTATATTGGAGAATTTAGTCCATTTACCTTTAAAGTAATTAATTTAGATGTGTACTTTGCATTTCATTTGTTGTTTTCTAGTTGTTTTTAAAATTCTTCTCCATTCCTTTCTTCTCTTTCTTCCCTGTGTTTTAAAGGGTTTCTTTATATGTTTATGCTGAGATTGAGATTCCTCACTTTTTATTTTCTTATGTTTCTATTACAGATTTTTTTATATGTGGTTACCATGGTATTCATATATAGCATCTCATGTGTATAGCAGTCTGTATGAAGCTGATGGTTGCTTAGTTCAAACACATTCTAAAAACACTAAATTTTTACTCCTCCTCCACATTTTATGTATCTGATGTCATATACGTTTCTTTATTTATTTATTTTTTTTTTCAACGTTTTTTTTTTTTATATATTTTTGGGACAGAGAAAGACAGAGCATGAACGGGGGAGGGGCAGAGAGAGAGGGAGACACAGAATCGGAAACAGGCTCCAGGCTCCGAGCCATCATCAGCCCAGAGCCTGATGCGGGGCTCGAACTCACGGACCGCGAGATCATGACCTGGCTGAAGTCGGACGCTTAACCGACTGCGCCACCCAGGCGCCCCCGTTTCTTTATTTTTGTATATGTAATTGATTTGAGTATTTTAACCTCCATACTGTCTTCATAAGTGATTCACCTACTACTTTTACTATATGTTTACTTTTACTGTGATTTTTTTTTCTTTCATAATTTTCTCACTTCTAGTTATAACCTTTTCTTTCTTAATTCTAAAGAATTACCTTTAACATTTTCTAAGTATGTTTGTGTTGATGAAATCCTTTAACTCTTTTTTGTCTGGAAAACCCTTTATCTCTCTTTCGATTTTGAATGATAACTTTGCCAAGTAGGTATTCTCAATTGTAGGGTTTTTTTTTCCTTTCAGTTCTTTGAATATATCATGCCACTTCCTTCTGGTCTGCAAAGTTTCTGCTTAAAAAATCAACTGGTAGCCTTGTGAGGTTTCCCTTGTATGTAACTTTTTGCTTCTCCTCGCTGGTTTCACAATTCTCTATCTTTAATTTTTGACATTTTAATTATTATATGTCTTGACACAGACCTTCTTGGGCTCAACTTGTTTGGGAATCTCTGTGCTTTCTGGACCTGGATGTCTCTTTGCTTCCCCAGCTATGAATGTTTTCAGCTATTATTTCTTCAGATAAGTTTTCTGTCCCTTTCTATCTCTCTTATTCTGGGATCTCTATAATATGAATTTTTTATGCTTAATAATATCACAGAGTTACCTTGACCTATTCTTAGCCTATTTATTAGCCTTTTTCCTTTTGCTGTTCAGCTTGGTTATGTTCCTCTACCCTGTCTTACAGATTGCTGATTTGTTTCTCTGCATCCTTTAATCTGGTATTGATTCCCTCAATAACTGAAATAAAATATTTCAGTTATTGAATTTTTCAGCCCTGACTGAAGCTTTAATTTATATTTTATATCTCTTTGTTGAAGTTCTTACTGAGTTCATCTACTTTTTACTTAAGTTCTGGTGAGTATCTTTATGACCATTACTTTGAATTTTTTATGAAGCATATTCCTTATCTGCATTTCATTTAGCTTTTTCTACTGTCATCTTATCTTATTTTTTCATTTGGGACACATATCTCTGTCTTTCAGTTTATCCAACTCTCTGAATTTTTAGGTATTAAGTAGGTCATCTATGTTTTCTCATCTTAAATTTAGTGGCTCTGTGTAGCAGAGATCTTGTGATATACTGTAGCACAGTCTTCCCTGTCACCAGAACCAGGCATTCTAACAGTGTCCTGTGGGTGAGCTGCATATACCCTCCTGCCGGAGCCACTTGGGATTGATGTCTGGTCTGCCAAGGTGGGTGGGTTGGATGGGGCAGGTTTGCAAGGGAACTCTGGGACAGGGCACACAGTGCTAGGAAAGTAGATGAGGAGTGTTAGCACTGGTTCTTTCAAACGTCTGGCTATCTAGGCGGGAAAGAGGAAGAAAATGGTGCCCATCAGCACTTTGTTTTTGGAGAAATCTCCTACAGATCCCTGCCTTTCTGGCAGAAGTTCTAAGATTAGTCAATAGATCTACCTTCACATATACTCCAAATCCTTTTCAAACTTGAGCTTCTGTGCTGTATCTTAGCTGAGCTATTTAGTTGGTGGGCTTTCTGAGGGCAGAGGCTCAATTTCCTGTCACCTTCCAACTCTCCCAGAGTTAAGCCCTACTGATTTTTAAAGCTTCTAGGGTAAGCCCCACTGGTTTTCAAAGCCAGATGTTAGGGAAACTTGTCTTTGTGGTCCAAGTCCCCAGTGCTAGGGGTGTCTGGTGTGGGGTCTGATCCTCCTGCTTCTCTGTGCTTAGTGTCCCTCTAGTTTGGGCTAGTTGCACAGGGAATTTGGCTCCCAAATGTGTCTCCGCCATTCCTACCCATTTCTATGTGGCCTTCATTCTATGATTCGTTGTGGAAATTCTGTTTTGCCATTCTTCAGCTTATTGTCAGAGTTAGTTGCATAAATGCAGTTGTTATCTTGGTCTGTCCATGGGATGAGGTGAGCTCAGGATCCTCCTTCATCTGCCATCTTCCTAAAACTCCTGAAAGTGGATTTATCTGAACCAAGAACCAGATCATCATCAAACACTGAATCTGCAGGTGACTTGATCTTAGACTTCCCAGCCTGCATAATTATAAGTAATGAATTTCTGCTGCTTGTAAGCCACCCAGTCTGTGGTATTTAAAAAAAAATCAGGTAAGGGTAGAAACAAGAAATAAACATCATCTGTGAATAAATATACAAAAACTTAAGTAAAATGTTAGCAAATACAGGAAGACGTGTATGTGTACACACACACACGCACACACACACACACACACACACACACACACCATAGTTAGGCAGGACTAGTATCATAATGCAAGGAAATTTTAATACTATGAAATATATTAATATAATTAAGCATGTGGAGAAGAATAAGAAGATCAATCTAATAGATGTTGCTAACCAATAGATAAAAGGCAAAATCCATTCCTATTTTTTTTTGTTTGTCTTTCTTTTTTTTTTTCAATATATGAAGTTTATTGTCAAATTGGTTTCCATACAACACCCAGTGCTCATCCCAAAAGGTGCCCTCCTCAATACCCATCACCCACCCTCACCTCCCTCCCACCCCCCATCAACCCTCAGTTTGTTCTCAGTTTTTAACAGTCTCTTATGCTTTGGCTCTCTCCCACTCTAACCTCATCAGGGAAATACAAATCAAAACCACACTCAGATATCACCTCACGCCAGTCAGAGTGGCCAAAATGAACAAATCAGGAGACTATAGATGCTGGAGAGGATGTGGAGAAACGGGAACCCTCTTGCACTGTTGGTGGGAATGCAATGTGGTGCAGCCGCTCTGGAAAGCAGTGTGGAGGTTCCTCAGAAAATTAAAAATAGACCTACCCTATGACCCAGCAATAGCACTGCTAGGAATTTACCCAAGGGATACAGGAGTACTGATGCATAGGGGCACTTGTACCCCAATGTTTATAGCAGCACTCTCAACAATAGCCAAATTATGGAAAGAGCCTAAATGTCCATCAACTGATGAATGGATAAAATCCATTCCTATTTTTAAAAACAGACATTTTTTTGTAAACTGAAATTAGCAAGATAGTTTCTTTAAAAAGTATGTAATAATACATAAGAATGTATAATAATAATATATCAATATTGGTTCATTAGTTGTAAGAAGTGCACCATCAATAGAAATTATGGGGGGACCTTAATGTGGGGCATATGGGAACTTTATACTATCTTGGCAATTTTTCTACAAACCTAATTGTCTCCCACACTTTAGGACAATTGGAAGACCAAATTATAAAAAATTAAGAGGGCACCCTACCTGGCATAAAGTACCGGCATTATTTCCAGGAAATCAAAGCATTAAATGTAAAAATTGAACTTATACTTTATTAGACTAAGATAACATGTAAATTTGTACATTGTGAGAAAACATTTTTGAAGCATAATACCAAAAATAACAATAAAAGATGAATTTATAAATACTAATTAATAAATCTGACCACATAAAGAACTAAACTGATGTATATATGAAATCATGATTTAAAAAACTACATATTTGCACTATAGATGACAAAGCGTTACTTTCTTTAACATACACTGCACTCCTATCAGTAAGACAAAAAGTATATCTAAATAGAAAAATGGGCAAATATCAGAGCACAAATATATAATTCACTGAAATAGAAATGCAAGTGAAATTACATGACTATACCAAGTTACAGAGCTAGTTCTGTACTGAATTATTCATACCAAAATATTTATAAAAATCTGTTAGAGAAAACTGCTACTGAGGTTTTAACCAGTTTTCTTTAAATAACAGTGCTAAATATCTCCGTATCTGGTTAAGAAGACAATTGCTTTCAAGTAGGTATGTTACTTACAAACATGAAATAAATTAACTAACGTGTGTACCATGTGTTTTCTTCCAAAGTGCTGTAGACTTCTGCTCCTGTTTCTGTCATCAAAGTCATTTGCCAGGAAAATATAAATGCTGAGATAACGAGGGCTGAAAATATTAGATGAATAGATAGAAGAATAGATAAATGGAAGACACAATAGATCAATGCTTGGATGACCCAAACAAATGTGTTTCTTAAAAACTGTGTTCATATTCTCACTCAAATTCATTATCTTCTAATTGTGGCTTTATAATTATTATGCCATAGAGAATAAAAAAAGCAGTAATAAAAGATAGAAGCAAAACATTAGAGTTAATTTTATCACAAAAATAATTTTAATAGTTCCAGTTTCTCGAACTAAATGAAAAACATTCTTAAAAGAGAAATTAATAATAGCTAAACTTTGCATTAAACACTAAAACATCTTTTGTGGTAAAAAGTAGTACAAATATTTGTTATAACATAAAGTCTTTTAAATAATTTAAATAAGGCTTCCAAATAGATTTACACAAGTCACTTAATTGATTTACATCTCAGTTCATAATGTATCTAAGCATAATATGACAGCTGTCAAATACTTTGAGGAATGATTCGTATATTAAAGGAATTTAAAGTTTACTTTAGAAAAAATAGTCAATACTTTCTAAAATAGACCATAAAAGTCACACAGGCATTCTTTTGATCCTCATGAGTATATTTTATTTGTCCTTGAAAAAAATACATCCAATGTACCTTTCAGAATGATTTATTAGGTGTTATTGTTATGGTGTTCAATATTGTTCAATACTGAGCTACTATACTGATTACCACTCTCCACTCTGCTTTCGTTCTATCATGTGCTTTTATTTACCTCCTGAGGCAAAAACATTTTAATTGGTTTAGAGAAGCTTGAACTCTCTTTTATCAATGACAGGTTTCATCAAAACGGAACTAACCCAGGAGCTGTAGTCCCAGGGCACAAAAACCCTGATCCATTTTGGTTTTCTAAGGTTCAAGACTTATAAACCAACATTTTAAAAAAGAAAAAGAGGCTCTTTGTAATCTAAGAACTTTTAGCATGACATGCATATATATGTAAACACACACAGACACACACACACACACACACACACACACACACACGTATACACATACATATATGTGAGTGCATAAAGATATGTGTAGCACTCGGGTTTAATTTTACAGAAATGTTGAGAATTATAAAATATGTCAGAATGTCTACAAAATCTTTACTGTGGCAAAAAAATGTTTTGTAATTCTAACTTAGGGAAAGTAGATGAAAATACTTAGTGCTTCTATTTTGTTTTGTTAATGGACTGCTTGCCACATTATCCACCATTAAATTTATAGAATACTGCAGTCAATCTTGAAGTAATTTACAGTTATAGTAAATTCTAACTGCATAAACTTGTGCAAATGGTGCATTATTTTCATAGGTCCATATTTCTCTAAGTATTCATTTCACAGTGCTCCATTATTTACGAACAATAGCCTAAGAAATAATTTGCTTGTTGCACAGAAAATGTATTCATTTAATAGATTTTAGTCCTATAGAATTCTTATGCAGACTGTTTCAAAAATTGAATCTCAACTGATTGGAACAGAGCCAAACATCAATGGTAATACGCATGTGAAACAAATACCAACACAGCGATAGACACCCACTTTTGGCCATCACTTTATGTAATTTTGTTGTGATAAGAACACTTCACATGGGTCTCACCCTCTTAACAAATTTTAAGTATGCAATACAGAATAATCAAGAGAGCAAATGATAAGTATCTGCAAAGATGTGGGTAATTGGAATTCTTGCATACTCTTGGGAAGACTACAAAATGATACAGCCACTATGGAAAACAGTATGATAATTCCTCAAAAAAATAAAAATAAAAATAGAGCTACTTACTAGATGATCCAGCAAGCCCACTTCTGAGCATGTATCCAAAACAATTGAATTCAAGATCTCAAAGAGTTATTAGTACTCCTCTGGTCATATGTCCATTGCAGCACTGTTGACAATAGGCAACATGTGGAAACACCCTCACCATCCATCCATCCATGGATGATGGGCTGCCAATCTGGCCAAACAAAACGACAAGAAATATAAGCCACTGGATATAGAAGAGCCCATACAGATAAGCCCAATTTCTCCCAACATTATCACTGCAAAGAGGCACAGTCTTACATTGCATTGAATTTTTGCAAAATTAATTACATAAGTCCAGTGATCTTTCTACACACAAGTAAAATGGATTTTTTTTATGTTTATTTATTTTTGAGAGACAGAGAGAGAGACTGCGAGCAGGGGAGGGGCAGAGAGAGAGGGAGACACAGAATCGGAAGCAGGCTCCAGGCTCTGAGCTATCAGCACAGAGCCGGACGCGGGGCTCCAACTCATGAACCACGAGATCATGACCTGAGCCAAAGTTGGCCGTTTGACTGACTGAGCCACCCAGGGGCCCCAGTAAAAATGGATTTTTTAAAGTGAATCATAGCTGCTATACTTGCAGTAAATTCTTTCTGTTTATGCCCAGTGAAGGTCTTCTTTATTTTTTATTGAGCACTGATTTTTATTGCTTATTCCACTATGGATCTTTTTTCAATTTCTGTTAATGTCATCCTGAACAAAAGCCCTTGAAAACCACAGACTTTGAATCTCACTGTTTCCCCCTGCCAATTTAGGGGCTTTTCTGGCACAGAGAGTTCATAGGAGACTAAAGCCGTCTTATATTACCTAGCTGTGTTACGATTAACACTGAATAATTTCAGTGAGTTGGTGGAAGAAATTAGTTTCTTCTAAAAGACAAACTTGTGGAATGGGTAGAAATGTAGGGTCATCTCTGTAATGTAATAAGGGTACAGAAAAATCTATTTCTCTCAGAACACCGAATCCCCGTGCATTCACACATTATTCCAGTGCACTGAATATACACATGTATCTAGACACTTTATTCCTTTGGATTAATATATATTCTTTGTGAAAAACAAAGAAAACAAAAACTTCTATCAGAGTACAATTTCAGTAGATTAACCAATCAAGTATTTACAGAGCACCTGCTGTATTCTCAACTATGTGCTTAGCCATTATATATATATATAAAAAAAAAAAATCCAGGGGCGCCTGCGGGGCTCAGTCCGTAAAGCGACCAACTTCAGCTCAGGTCATGATCTCACAGTTCGTGGGTTCGAGCCCGGCGTCAGGCTCTGTGCTGACAGCTCAGAGCCTGGAGCCTGCTTCGGATTCTACGTCTCCTTCTCTCTCTGCCCCTCCCCCACTCATGCTCTGTCTCTCGAAAATAAATAAATGTTAAAAAAAAATTTTTTTTAATGCAGATGAAATGTAAGACAGCATTCCTCCTGTTAAGCAGCAGGTAATAGTTTGGTTGAGAAAACAAGATGATCCCTTGGGACAACATCAAACAAAAAAGATCTTACAGCTTGAACTTTTAAATTTTAGGGTCTCAATGAGGGGTCAGCAATTTTTTCAACAAAAATGCAGATAGTAAACATTTTAGGTTTGGGAAACATAAAATCTATGTCAAGCCTTACTCAACTCTATCATTGGAGCAGGAAAGCAACCAGAGACACTCCTAAATGGTGAGTTTATTGTGTTCTGTGTCCTAATAAAACTTTATTTATAAAAATACAGTACATCCACTTAATAAATGTATTTACATTTTATTAATAAAGTCTTAGGAAGAGCAAGATTTTATTCTATCTCTCTTTTTTAGTATTTTTACTGAAATACATTAACATATAACACAATATCAATTTAAGCTATACAGCTTGTTGAATTTGACACATTACATATTATAATGTGATTGCCATTGCAACAATAATTAGCTTCTCTATCACATTATATAATTATCCTTTCTTTTTAGTCATTGAAATCATTTAGTTCTAGTCTCTTAGCAAGTTTGATTACAGTGTTGTTGTCTATATGCAGTATATTTTGCATTGGATCTCTAAGGCTTACTTACTTCTTGTTGCAAGTTTGTGCCATTAAACATCTGTCCTATCTTCTACACTCTCAAACCCTGGTAACTATCATGTTATGTTCTATTTTTATAGTTTGGCTTTTTTCAATTCCATTTTTAAGTGATGTCATATAGTACTTCTCTTTCTCTGTCTGGCTTATCTCAGCCTAATATGTTCAAGGTTCATCCGTATTGTCCCAATGGCAGGATATCCTTCTTTCTAATGGTGGAATTATACATATACATATACATATACATATACATATACATATACATGTACACACATATACATGTACATGTACATGTACATATACACACATATACATATATACACATATGTATATATAACAAAAATTATATATATTAATCATATATATAATTAAATATAACAAAAATTATATATAATATGTTGTATGTATGTTGTGTGTATATACATGTGTGTATATATATACATGTATGTGTGTATGTATATATATATATGTATGTGTATATATATATATGTGTATACACATATATATATATCAAAAATTGCAAGATTTTGAAGCAGGTGATGCCTGCTTCAAAATCTTGCAATTTTTGTTGTATAAATCTTTTATTTCCTTCATTAAATTTATTCCTAGGTATTTTATTGGTTTGATGGTTTTGATGAAGATAGTTTTTATTTCTTTTTCAAATGCTTCATTGTTAGTTTATAGAAATGCAATGAGTTTCTGTGGGCTGATTTTATATCCTCCAACATTACTGAAATTGCCTATTAGTTCCAACAGTTTTTCAGTACAGTCTTTGGGATTTTCTATATATCAAATCATGTATCTGCAAATAGTGACAATTTTGCTTTTTCCTTTCTGATTTGGATACCTTTTATTTCTTT
This sequence comes from Panthera onca, assembly GCF_046562875.1. NCBI lineage: Eukaryota > Metazoa > Chordata > Mammalia > Carnivora > Felidae > Panthera > Panthera onca. The sequence continues at coordinate 14,602,130 of NC_138345.1, read as the reverse complement.
GTCTGAATAAATTGCTCTGGCTAGGACATCTTATACTATATTGGACAATGTTAATAAGTGTGGGCATCTTTGCCTTCTTCCTAATCTTAGAAAAAGGCTTCCATTTTCTTTCCTTTGACTATAATGTTAGCTGTGGGTTCATTATATTTGGCCTTTATTATGTTGATTTATGTTCCTTCGGTACTCAATCTGCCAAAGGTTTTTACCATGAAAGGATGCTTTATCTTCATGAGCAAATATTTTTTAATGAAGCCTATTTTATCAGTTTTTATTGTAGGGGTGTGATTTCTGCACCCTCTTCATGAAAACTTTTCCTAACCAATGCCACAGTGGAGTTATACTGAAAGGGCTCAAGAGCTGGCTTTAATCTTCTACCGGCCAAAATTATGCCAGTTTTGAGCATTGAAAAGAGCAAGATATGATTGTTGAATGTTAAACAAAACATTGAATCAGTAAAAATCAATGAATCTGTAGCAATGACCAAAGAGGTGAAAAAAGCCCAAAATATTGTCTTTTACTTTGCTATGAAATCAATTTTTCTTTGAAAATTAGAAGTCAAAGGGAAAATTAAATGCATGCATCTCTGTCTTCCCGCTGGAGTTGTATTTCAGAGTAACCATATGACCCCAATTCATGAGAGAAAGCTCTACTTTACATAAGGCTGTCAGTTAATAATCATGAAAGGAAGGATAAAATTAGGAAAACAGTCATCATCTTGCGATGTCCGATAAAATTATGTATTCAGATAAGGACTATAAATTGATTTTAAAACCACTGCACAAATGGTTGATTGAGAAATGGGTGTATATATGGTGTCAAAGTACACCACAAAAGTTATTTCTTGGCTGCAGAGGGAAATTTTAATGAGCAATGAAGGAACAATACTGCCTTATCCCGAATTTGGTGGCCATTTTTTAGTTTCAGTAACGGTAGGACAACCAGATACCATGTGTTCCCAGATATAATAGAGTATGAAGTATACATCACTTACGATGCATGCTATCTGAAATTGTTTAAGTAGTATCTTACCAAAATTTTAGAACTAAGTTCTTGGTTATAGGAAATACGGGATAGAGAGTTATAAGGTTAAATGACACCATTAGGAAGGTATGGGGCCACTGCCCATGACCAAAAGGTCATGAAATTGTTCTGATCAAAAGAGACTTACAAGTTGTAACATTCAGGTTCAACATATGGCCGTGGATTCGATATTCAATAATGTCCATACAAACAACTGTGAAGGACACCAGGGAAACAGTAAAGGAAATTTAAATGTGGATTGGCTCTCAGATGCCACTAAGGAATTATTCCTAATTTTATCAAGGATGGTGATGCTGTTATTTTGTCTACATGGTAGAAGGTTTTTACTATTTAGAAATGCATATTCATCTTTCATGTGTGGAATGTCATAACATTAGTAAATTGCTCTTAAATGCTTTAGAGTAACAAGGGTTACTGGCCTACTCTGTAAGCATGGGTCTTTTCTCCATGACAGTTCTCCAAAAGCATGCTTTCTCCAAAAGCATGCTCTTTTCTCCATGACAGTTATCTCTCACTGGAAAGATTTGGTTGGTTAATTGGTTAGTTGGTTGGTTTCTTGGTTGCCCACCTCCATTCTCCAGAATGTAAGTTCTACGAGATATGAGATCTTGCCTGTCACATGCACAAATCTCATCTTAGACCTTGAAGAGTACGTGGCACATAGTAGACGCTCAGTAAGCTTGGTTAAATGTAAAACAAACAAAACTTGCACTGAATCACAATTAACATTTTGTTTGTGAAATTTTTCTTTTGAAGATTTCCTTTGCTTAGTTTGACATGTGGTTTCTTGTGGAAATGTGTTGACAAAATTAGGACGGGATGCTTTTTTATTTAACATACGAATGGCGTTTACAGCCCATACTGCCAGTTAACAAACAAAGGGAGTAAAAAGATGGAAAGATGTTTTTTTGAAATCACATGTGAACAGTCTGCTGTGCACTGCTGGAAGGCATCCCTGTGAAGTTCAAAGAGCTGAGTGTTCTAGCACCTGTTTCTGAGCTATAACCTGTTTACACTTTTCATAATAAGATGAAACTCAATGTTTTCAAAAAGCCAGTACATGAGCGTTCTAAACATATCCTGTTGGAATTAAATCTTCAGTCCTAAAAATAAAGCTTGCAGTGTTCAGATGAAAGAAAATTAAAACATTTTATTTAAAAAAATATGACACTGAAAATCATAATCCAAAGTAACTGTACCAGTGTGGATAGGAACATCTTTTCTGTCTACAGGAGGCATATATTACATTCAAGATCAGATTTAAATTTATAGACTGCAGAGACTCTTTGGCTCAAAAAAATACTCGTAACAGATTTTTGTCATACAAAGAGACTCGATTCCAGAGAAAACTAATAATAAGACCATATGCTTATCATTTTATGACTTGACATTGAAAAATCTGCCTTCAATAATAAAGGTCACCCAAAGAAGTCCACTAGGTGACATGTCTAATGGCTCATTCTATATCTCGTACTCTAATCAAAACATGAAGAGTTAGAAATAGGAACCACTGATGATGCATTCACAACAGAAAAGGACTGTTGCATGGCTGTGTTCTCACCAATGGACAATATCTTGCAACCAGAATTTTGCTTCTCTTCTAGGTTTAGTTGTTATGGAAAGGAGTGTAGAAACACTCAGGGTAAGATCTAGACAATCATGAGCAGTAAAATCTGTCCTTTCCCCAGCCATGGAAACCACAGCTATTCAACAAATATTTAATGAGCTTTTGCCACTTGCCTCATACTATGGTAGGAGCTGATGATACAAAGAACACAAGAAACATCGTCCTTATCCTCAAAGGACGTATATTGTGGTGGAAACTGCCCTGTTCTTACAGTATGCCCCAGCAAGAGCTACAATGGTGGTGAAAAGTATATCCTAAATCTATGCAGAAATAATCTGGGAGTCAAGGTTTTAATATTAGCATTTGTCTTAAAAGGCACGGGGTGATCTGTTAAATAATCTGCTAATGCTATGATTTGCATGTTTGTGTCCTCCCTAAATTCCTGGTAAAATCCTTACCACTAAAAGTGATGATATTAGGAGGCAGGGACTTTGACAGATGATTATATCATGGGGGTAGAGGCCTGGTGAATGGGATTAGTGCCCTTATAACAAATCTCACAGAGCTAGCTAGCCCCTTTCACCAGGTGAGCATTCAAGAAGTCTGACACTCAGAAGAGGACCCTCGCTGAGACATAACCATGCTAGCACCTTGGTCTTAGACTTCCCAGCTCCCAGATACAAGTCTGTGGTATTTTGCTACACAGCCAAATGGATGAAGACAGCTAATATGCTAAATGTGTGTATCACCTGGAGATTGATGAGGCATTGTAAAAGAAAATGTTTATCAAAGTTTAAGGCACCAAACAAAGATGATGAAATTTTCAGAAAGAGCCATCATCCAATTCATTCACTGATGTTGGTATAATTTGATTAAAAGTGGACAGCTTAAAAATACCATACACCTACCTAAAATATGCAAATGTATAAAGGTGAAATTAGGTATCTAACACATCAAGATCAAATATGGGCTATTCCAGGAATACAAAGAGACCTCTGTATATTAATTTGTTATATTAATACAATCATTCACATGGATGACAGAAGGTATTTTAAAGAATTCATCATTCATTCAGAAGGGAAAGAAATTTTCTTGACTTGATAGAATATCAGGAAGCAATAGCAAATTCTATACTATAACAGTGTCCCCTCCAGTATTTCCAACGTGAAGAACAAAACCTATCCTTTAGCTTTATTGTGGTAACTAAGGTCATGCCCTTAAGATGCTTGAAACATGCTTGATGCATGGCAAATAGTCTTTTTTACCTTTTACATGTAAAAGTGTTAAAATAATTCTTAGTTCACGAGTCATATCAAAAAGGCCAAGGACCTGATTTGGTCATGGGCCACAGTTTGCCAACCTTTAATCTGGAAGTCTAAAACCAGCAAAAAATACGTATCAAAAATTAAAGCCAAAAAAAATGCATTTGCAAACAAGAAACCCTCAATAATATTCAAGGATTGAAAACATACCAACTAATATTCAGATGCAAATTGTATTCAAGTAAATACCAAAAACAAAAATATATTTCCAAAACACAAACATTTGGGAATTAAGCAGTATCTTTTAAATAACCCTGGGTCAAAAAAGAAGTATGAAAATTAGAAAATATTTAAATGATAAGTAAAACAATCAGTAAAATTTATGGGCTATGTCAATCTCTATGTTAGAAAAGAATTATTAAATTATTTTTCATTTTTATAGAGGTATAAATGACATAACATCAATTTCAGATAGAAAACATAAGAATTTCATATTTGTATGCATTACAAAATGATCACCACAATAATTCTACTTAACATCCGTTACTTTATATAGTTACATATTTTTTCTTGTAATGAGAACTTTTAAAATCTATATTCCTAGCAACTTTCAAATATGCAACACAGTATTATCAACTATAGTTGCCATACTGCATAATACACCCCCATGACTTATTTATTTTATAACTAGAAGTTGATTATCTTTTAGTCCTTTTTACCCATTTCTCCTACCCTACAACCTCTGCCTCTGGCAACCACCAGTCTGTTCCTGTATTTATAAGCTTGGTTCTGTTTTCTTGTCTGTTTTGGTTTTTATTTAGATTACACATATACGTGAGTTCATACTATATTTATTTTTCTCTAAAATTATTTTGCTTAGCATAATGCCCTCAAGATCCATCTACATTATCATAAATGACAGGATTTCATTCTTTTTATGGCTAAATAATATTCTGTTGTGAGTTTGTGTGTGTGTGTGTGTGCATAGATCTTTTCTAATTAGTGGTTTTGTTTTATGCGAATAACTACCCAAAAGTGGAATTGCTGGGTCATATAGTAATTCTATTTTTAATTTGTTGAGGAATCTCCACACTGTTTTCCACAGTGGCTGCACCAGTTTACATTCCTACCAACAACGCATGTTTTCCCTTTTCTCCACATTCTTGCCAACACTTGTCATTTCTTATCTTTTTCATTGTAGCCATTTCAACAGGTGTGAGGTGATATCTCACTATGGTTTTGGTTTGCATTTCCCTGATGATGAGTGATACGAGCATATTTTCATGCACCTGCTGGCCGTCTGTAAATCTTTAGAAAAATATCATTTGGATATTCTGCCCATTTTTAATTGGATTATTTGGTTATTTTGCTAATGAATTGTATGAGTTCTTTACATATTTTGAATATTTACCCCTTAACAGATAAATGATTTGCAAATATTTTCTCCCATTCAGTAGGTTGCCTTTTCATTTTGCTGATGGTTTCCTTTGCTGTGCAGAAGCTTTTTAGTTTGATGTGGTCCCTATCGTTTATTTTTGCTTCTCTTGCCTGTGCTTTTGGTGTCAGATCCAAAAACATCATTGCCAAGATGAGTGTTGAAGAGCTTACTACCTACGGTTTTTCTCTTTGGCTTTTATGATTTCAGGTTATACATCCAAGTCTTTAATCCATTTTGAGTTAATTTTTGTGAATGGTGTAAGATAGTCATCCATTTTCATTCTTTTACATGTGGCCCTCCAGTTTTTTCAACATCATTTATTGAATAGACTGTCCTTTCTCCATTGTATATTCTTGCCTCCTTTGTCATGAATTAATTGACCATATATGCATGGGTTTATTTCTGGGCTTTCATTTTGTTTCATTGATTTGTATGTTTGTTTTTGTGCCAATATCATACTGTTTTGATTACTGTAGTTTTTTAATATAGTTTGTAATCAGAGAGTGTGATGTCTTTAGTTTTTCCCCAGGTTGCTTTGGCTATTTGGGGTCTTTTGTGGTTTCCCATAAATTTTAGAATTCTTTGTTCTAATCCTATGAAAAATGCCATTGGAATTTTGAGAGGGAACACATTGAAACCAAAGATTGCTTTGAGCCATATGGATATTTTAACACTAAGAATTCTTCTAATCCATAAGCACAGGATATCTTTCCATTTATTTGTGTCCTCTTTAGTGTCTTTCTTTAGTATCTTCTGATTTTTTAAATATTTTATTTAGTTAGTTAGCATATAGTACAACAATGATTTCAGGAGTATATTCCTTAATGCCCCTGATCCATTTAGACCGTTCCCCCACCCACAACACCTCAAGAAACCCTGTTTTTCTTTATATTAAGAGTCTCTTACGTTTTGTCTCATGCCCTGTTTTTATATTCTTTTCTCTTCCCTACTCTTATGTTCATCTGTGTCTTAAAGTCCTCATATTAGTGAAGTCATATGATATTTGTCTTTCTCTGACTAATTCCGCTTAGCATAATACCCTCTAGTTCCATCCATGTAGTTGCAAATGGCAAGATTTCATTCTTTCTGATTGCCAAGTAATACTCCATTGTATATATATATGCCACATCTTCTTTACCCATTCACCCGTCAATGGACATTTGGGCTCTTTCCATACTTTGGCTATTGTAGATACCACTGCTATAAACATTGGGGTGCATGTGCCCCTTTGAAACAGCATCCCTGTATCCATTGGATAAATACCTAGTAGTGCAGTTGCTGGGTCGTAGGGTAGTTCTATTTTTAATTTTTTGAGAAACTGCCATACTGTTTTCCAGAGTAGCTGCATCAGTTTGCATCCCCACCATCTGTGAAAAGAGATAATCTTTCTTCACATCTTTGCCAACATCTGTCGTTGCCTGAGTTGTTAATGTTAGCCGTTCTGACAGGTGTAAGGTGGTATCTCATTGTGGTTTTGATTTGTATTTCCCTGATGATGAGTGATGTTGAGCATTTTTTCATGTGTCGGTTGGCCATCTGGATGTCTTCCTTGGAGAAGTGTCTATTCATGTCTTTTGCCCATTTCTTCACTGGATTATTTGTTTTTTGGGTGTTGAGTTTGAGAAGTTCTTTATAGATTTTGGCTACTAACCCTTAATCTGATATGTCATTTGTAAATATCTTCTCCCATTCTGTTTGTTGCCTTTTAGTCTTGCTGATTGTTTCCTTGGCTGTGCAGAAGCTTTGTATTTTCACGAGGTCCCAATAGTTCATTTTTGCTTTTGTTTCCCTTGCCTCCAGAGATGTGTTGAGTATCTTCTGATTTATAATGTACAGATATTTTACCTCCTTGGTTAAATTTATTCCTAGATATTTTATTCTTTTTGATATACTTATAAATGGCATTACTTTCTTAATTTCCCTTCCCGGTAGTTCATTGTTACTGTATAGAAATGCAACAGATTTTTGTAAATTGATTTGTATCCTACAACTTTACTGAATTTATTTTTTTATGTTTATTCTGGGGGTTTTTTGTGAAGTTTTTTGGGTTTTCTATATAGAATATTGTGTCATCTGCAAATAGTTGTAGTTTTACTCCTTTTTCCAGTTTGGATAACTTTTATTTCTTGTTTATTTTTCCCAATTGCTGTGGCTAGACCTTCCAATACTATGTTGAATATAACAAGTGATGAGTGTGGGGATCCTTTTCTTGTTGCTCATGTTAGACAGAAAGCTTTCAGCTTTTCACCATTGAGTATGATAATAGCTGTGGATTTGTTAAATATGGCCTTTATTATGTTGAGGTATGTTTTTTCTATACCCAGCTTGTTGAGAATTGCTATCATAAATGGATGTTAAATTATGTCAAATGTTTTTTCTCCATTATTGAGATAATTATATAATTTTTATCTTTTGTTAATGTGGTATGTCTCATTGATTTGCAGATATTGAACAATTCTTGAATCCCTGAAATAAATCCCATTGGGTCAGGTGTGTGATCCTTTCAATGTACTGCTCAATTTATTTAGTAAATATTTTATTCAGGAATTTTGCATATATGTTCATCAGAAACATAGGCCTATAATTTTCTTATGGCATCCTTGTCTGATTTTTGGGGGGCAATGCTGGCCTCATGTAATGAGTTTGGAAGTGCTTCTTCCTCTTCTGTCTTTTGGAAGAATCCGAGAAGTATTGGTGTTAATTCTTTAAATGTCTGCTAGAATTTACCAGTGAAGCCGTCTGGTTCTGGACTTTTTTGCTGGGAGATTTTTGATTACTGATTCATTTTCCTCATTAGTAATCTATCTGTCCATATTTTTAATCTCTTCATGAATTAGTCTTGGGAGGCTGTTTCTAAGAATTCATCCCTTAGGAAGAATTATGTTAAATCATTGGTCTCAGTTTCCATAAGAAGCTGTAAAGAAGATAAAAACAACCATTAAGATAATGTTGACTTCTAATCAAAAAGAATGGATGTCAGAAGACAATGGATTAGCATACTTAAAAAGCTAAGAGAAAAAAAATAAAGTTTGTTGATCCAAAACAGAAATTAACAAATAAAATAGGATTCAGGAAATATTTTAAGATTTGCAGGCCAAGAGATAAAACCAAGCAACTGTTTTTACCAAAACCTGAGACAAAATGAAGAGCAACTTAAACCTAAGAAAGAAAACACAAATGTAGAAGTGAAAAACAATAGGGCAATAATGGACTAACCATAGAGAGTATCAACAAAGAGAAATACGGTTGTGATAAGGTTTGAAAAATTGATAAAACTCCAGGAAGATTTATCAAGGAAAAAAATAGAGAAAGCATAAATTATCAACATCAGGAATCAAAAGGGAAAATATACCAGATGATACAAATATTCAAAAGAATTTACAGATAAATCAATAAAGGAAAGTTATCAGCAACATTTTGTCAATTAACCTGCAAACTAAGATGAAATGGAGTAATTTCTTCTAAAATACAACTTAGCAAAATTGACCCCAGATGAACTTTTAAAACTAAGTACCCCATATCTATGAAAGGCTGTTTATGTCATCGTAAACTGTCTCACATGTACAAAAAGATCTCCAGCCTGTGGTGGCTTCAATGCTGAATTCATTCATATATTCATGGAAGAAATGATAAAAATCCTACACAAACTTTCAAGGAAGGCAAAATGTTTCCCAACTCATTTTACAAATCCAGGAAATTAAAAGACTGGCAATATCCTATGTTTGTGAGAATAGAAACAATTCCCAACATTGATGCGCTGCTGATAATTGTAGAATGGAATGACCACTTTAGTAATTTTCTACAAATTTACGTGTGGAGCTACACTGTATCCCAGCACTTTTACTCCTACGCATTTTTGCACAAAAATCACCATCACGATCATCATTATCATCATCATCAGAGCAGTCTTATTCATAGTAGCCAAAGTCTGGAAACAATCTATCAAAGAAAAATGGGGAAATACACTGTGGTATATTTATACCATGGAATACTAGTTAGTAATGAAGACAAAAGAACTGTCGAAATACACAACATGGATGCATCTCACAAATTAATGATGAGTGAAAGAAGCCAGACACAAAAGAACAGATACTTTATTATATTAAGTTTTATTTATTTTTTTAATATGAAATTTATTGTCAAATTGGTTTCCATACAACACCCAGTGCTCATCCCAACAGGTGCCTTCCTCAATACCCATCACCCACCCACCCCTCCCTCCCACCCTCCATCAACCCTCAGTTCTCAGTTTTTAAGAGTCTCTTATGTTTTGGCTCCCTCCCTCTCTAACCATTTTTTTTCCTTCCCCTCCCCCATGATCGTCTGTTAAGTTTCTCAGTATATTAAGTTTTAAAATGGTTATAATGAGCCTTTAGTAGTAGAATTCAGAACAGTGGTTGGTTCAGAAGCACACAGGACCTTTTTAGGTAATTATAATACTCTAGATCTTGCTTTTGGTTTACATCATGCAAAGTTGTTGAACTAAATACTTAAGATCTGCCCATTTTACACTTTGTAAGTCACACCCTGAAAAGTATCATAAAACAATATAAAACAAAACCAGTATGTGCAATGTTATGTAGAAACATTGTGAATATATTTAATGCCACTGAACTGTAGGTACACTCGCAGATGGTTAAAATGACTAATATTGTGTTATGTATATTTGACTACAATTTTAAAATGTTGTATAGGAAATAATCGTGAATTCTCCCGACACTGATGCCAGGGGTCATGATGGAAAGTAATTTTGGAGGACAGGAGCGCAGGAAATTTTACCTATAACCTGCCAGCTTCACCACTTACCTGTAAACATCCAATTTCCTCATTTGCAGTATTTTCTTTTCCATGGGAAAAATGCAAAAATAGGTATATGACAAGTTACTCTTGATCTCCTTACCTTTCAAACTCCTGTATTTATCTAGTGATTGTAAAATATTCCAAAAATATTTTGGAAAATTATTATTCCAAAAATATTTTGGAAAATTATTATTCCAAAAATATTTTGGAAAATTATTTTTCCAAAAAAGTCTAAATCTGAGCAAAAATTACCTCTCAGGCTTTCCTCCTGCCCCATACCCGCCCTTCCTCCCTCCCCTATTCACCCCAACCTATTCACGCCCTCGTTGTAGTATCTACAAAGGAATCTTTAACTCATGGTACCGCATCTTTAAGTTGGAGGAATGTTTTCTGTGCCTTTTGGTCAGTGACTTTGCTGGAGATGGGCAGGGATTTTAGCATCCCTTAATGAGCTTTAACTAGAACTAAAGTACTTGGTTTTACTAATGACTCTGATGTTTCCCTGACTCAAGTTCCCTGGAACTATAAATTCTTCATTGGCCTATGTTCCTCAAAGATAGAAATTTCTCTCATATATGGTTTTTCTCCCTTTCTTCCCTTCCTTCCTTTCTTCCCTTTTCTCCCCCCTCCCTTCTTTTCCTCCCCCTCTTTGTCATTGTCTTTCTCCTCCTCCCCCCTCCCTCTCCTTCACCTCCCCCTTATCCAAGAGAGGCTTGCTTTAGGTTGGGAACCCATAGTTCTGCATCCCTGATCTAAGAGGGAACTGGAGGTTCACAGGACCTCACTGGAAATGCAGTCCAGCTTTGGAACATCTCAGTCTCTTAAAGCCCTCTCTGGAGGAAGACAGCACTGTCTGAGACCTCAGATTACTTCTATAACCAATTCTGCAATTGCAGTATCGGGCACAAACTAAACAATAGCTAAGCACCAAAGGAGGCATGAACACATCAAAAAAATGAGCAGAAATGTCACATAATCAGGCTCAAAGGAGTTCCAGAAATTAGTCAACAAGACACAGATTTTAAAATAAGAATGAATCAGTCAATCAAACAAATGGTACTTCTCTTTCTAAAAATCACCCTTAATAAATTATCCTAGGAAGGGAATCCTAAGAGAAATAAGAAGTGAGTCAAGCGTTCAGAGATGCTTAGTCTTCAAGTGGTGTTTCTGGGCACTGAAGGAACCACCTTACCAAGGCTCTGGTGTGGGATAGTCATTGGGATGGGAGGGGGAAGGACACCAGTGAGAATGCAAAGGGAGGATTAGGGAGTGGAATCTCACATTGCTCACACTCTGCTTTAGGTAATGGGTCTAAAAAGGGATCCCAGTGTCTTGTGCCTTTTTCTGGAGGCAATTCAGGAGTAGTGATCTAGACCTTCAAAGCTTGAAGGGCTCTCTGGGGCTTGAAGAAACAGAGAGGACATATTGACAATTGGAGAAATACAAGACTTACATGAAAATTCTGGAGTTACAACCATTCAGAAGATAATAGTTTGGGTACCCTCCAACATTCAGACTCAACCATAGCACTACAGCATTACTCATCACAGTATCATTATTGCCTACTTGACTCTGAGCTTCATGGTACCTGGACCTATGTCTCTCTTACTGTGTTTTTCCCAGAGATCTAAAAAAGGGTTGATGCAGAAATTTATAGTCACAACACATTCAGCATTAGGTTAGGCTCTCATTAGCATATGTTGAAGTTAGTTAAATTGAACTGTACTGAGATTAAGTAACCTATGCAGAACCACTCAAGTCAGTGAATAAAGTGGTACTCAATTGAATTCAACAATGAATAATATAGCTAATGTTTATACAACACCACGTATACCAAGCACTATTCTAAGAATTTTACATATACTAAGTTTTAAGTCCATTATCATTTCACTACTAGGTATTTTGAGATCTTCATTTTTACAAATAAGAACACTAGGGGTGCCTGGTTGGCTCAGTCAATTAAGCATCCGACCCTTGATTTGGGCTCAGGTCTTGATTTTGCAGTCAGTGAGTTCAAGCCTCACGTCGGGCTCTGCACTGACAGTGTGAATCCTGCTTTGGATTCTCTCTCTCTCTGCCACACCCCCCCCCCCCCGCCCCATCTCTTTCTTTCTCAAAATAAATAAACTTTAAAAAAAGAAAGAAAATAAGTATACTAAATCACAGAAAGGCCAAGTAATTTTCTCAGACTCATGTGACTAGGGAAGGGGTTATATTCAAAGGTAGGTGGTCAGGCCCCAGAGCTGAAGCTGTCAACTACCACATCCAATTCAATGGAAAAATAAATATTAAGGACTCAATCATAGATTTCTTCTTTCTAGGCGCGTTCATTATACAATGCTGCCCCCTTTCCAAATGCAATCAATTCAGTTGGAACTTTGTCCTGACTCTGAAAATTTTTCTCTTTGCAAAAGGCTCATATTAAATATTTTAATTTATTTTCATACCCATTTAGTAGGTTAAGCATTGTATTTCTTTTTTTATAACATATAATGTGCTAAATCAAAATGTGCTGTTACCTAAATGAGTTGGGTTTTAGTTGGTTTTTAGTCAGTTCCATCCTATCTAACTGCAACCAAACCAAGTAAATAGTGCTTTCTCTCTGCATAAAGTTTTGCTTAAAACATGTTTGATTAACTTGCTAGACATACTAAATAAATCTTTTCCAAAGGGCTTCAGATTTTTCACACGTAAATATGGCCTATTTTGCAATTATGGCATACAATATTTACAATGGCATACAGGTTAGACTCTACCATTTTTGCAAATGGTCTGGTGGCTTTTAATTTTTTTTAAGTTCGTTTATTTGTTTTGAGAAAGAGAAAGAATGAGAGTTGGGGGAGGGGCAAGGAGAGAGGGAGAGAGAATCGCAAGCAGGCTCTGCACTGTCAGTGCCCCCTACGTGGGGTTTGAACTCACACATTGCAAGATCATTCGTGACCTGAGCTGAAATCAAGAGTTGGACACTTAACTGGGACACCCATGCGCCCCTGGTCTGGTGACTTTTAAACTACTGATTTCAGTTAAGAGTCCACTGCCAACATTGGGTACTTTTCCTGTTGAGGGCCATTGTGGTGTGTTTGTCAAAATACTAAATTATGTTTTCTATTCTATTCGTACATAGTTTTAAAGATATTAGCTTGCCGTGTCAGAATGCCAATTTCAACTAAGTATCAAATATATGCTACATATCTGTAGTTTGATGGAATCAGTATGTATAAAGTCTTCTATTCTCAAATTTATTTAGACATCAATATTCTTTTTAGCCAGAAATGTGAAAATCGGTATCTGCTTAAGCCCAATATAGAGCATAAGGAGCATTTTCATAGAATGCAAGCACCATTTACTCAAATTTAAATTGAAGGAAGTAGACTAAGATAATATAGTATATGAAAAAAATTGCATATTGCTGGCAATACACAGTGAACCCAATTGGAGAAACCTCTTCATATTATTAAGCAGCCTGATGTGAGAGCAAAGCTTTTTAGCGCACTGAGAAATGTATTCCCTTATGGGATGAAATATCCCATTAGTGCAAATGTGGCCCTGAACTCTGTATGAAGATGAACCTGAGGTCAAAAGCAATGCAATCTGTGGAACCCAATTCAACCACCTTCCAGCTAATATTGTACAATTGAAGGCTTTTGTGGGTTCATCATTTCTTATCCCCCATTGCAATTCCCGAAGGTCAGGACTGCTTTAATTGCACTTAAATAAAACTAAATACAAGGAGAGTACTAGTACAAAGGACTTGGTGGGGCTTTTGGTTTGTTTGGGGTTTTTTTTACTGATTTTATGGCTTTCTTTAAGTGACATGAATATTCCACTGAGAAAGAATCTACATTATCACAGACAGTGATCACCATGTCCTGTATCTCCCATCACCATTCTTCATCCTTTTCCATGGATGCAATAGAAAGTCAGCCTGTAAGGACCACAGCAACGTGGTTGCTTCCCCTGTGGCTTGCAGTTGGGCTGGTCAATCTGGAGCCCCAAAGATCAAAAGGAAAGAAAAGAGTGCAGTTGGGTTGCCTTGGGATGGTCCTCTTCCTCGACAGCATTATGATTTCCTCAAAACACATGATTTTCTTTTTTCAAGTTCTAGTGCCCTTATCTCCACTCCTCCCTTTGCTCTTAGGGGTGACCACATCCCTATTGATATTCGCCCCAAACGTCTACCTCTTGAAATTTCTCTCCAACCTGATCACCACTTTTCCATACTCACTTTATGAAACATAGTCCCTTTCTCCCCCCTACCCCCCATCAGGTTCTACTTGGGGCCCTGATTTATAAAACTTCACGACATAAGAAAAAACATTTTACGATAGCATTTAGAAGTTGTATTAAAATTCCTCTGTGAGTCAGGACTAATGACATATCTTTAAAATAAAAGAAGTCCTTAAAAAGAGATACTTTCTGTTTACTTGGATGATGCAGGGTATTCTAAATTTTTAAAACTTCCCTTTTCCTTGTAAAAGTGGCTTAAAACATTTTAACTGAAATAACCAAAGAACTTACTGAATCTTTTTTTTATTCCTTACTGGGCAATATAAATGGCATATCAACCTCTAACTTCAAAGACTATGCTTCATTTTATTGAGCACTTATTATATACCAGGAACTCTGCTAAGTTATGGAGATGTAATGATTGATAAGAAAGTGATCCCTGCCTCTAAGGAGCTCAGATGTATAAGCTGATAAGTATAATGGTATGTGATAAGTATGCTGATGAATAAGAGAAAGAACATTATAGAAACTCAATTTGGGAATATAAGAGTTTCTTGCAGTAAGAGGGATTATTTTAAGAGATGTAAGAAATTGAACCTGTTTATGGCCTTTAGAGAAAGAGCAAAATCCTGGAAGAATGCCAGAGTATTGAATTAAGAGTAAGAAGGGGCGCCTGGGTGGCTCAGTCGGTTGGGCATCTGGCTTCAGCTCAGGTCATAATCTCGCAACTCGTGGGTCCATGCCCCGCGTCAGGCTCTGGGCTGGCAGCTCAGAGCCTGGAGTCTGCTTTGAATTCTGTGTCTCCCTCTCTCTCTGCCCCTCCCTGCGCTCTCTCTCTCTCTCTCTCTCTCTCTCAAAAATAAGAAATAAACATTGAAAAAAAAAAGAGTAAGAAAAAAATTAAGGTGTCATAAGCTAATGACATACCTTAAAAAAAAAAATGAAAGCACTTTAACAAGAGATACCTGCTGTTTACTTGGATGATGCTGGGTAGAGTATTCTAAATTATTAAAATCAGTTCAAGTGCTACAATCCAGAAGGACACTATCTCAACCTGAGGATTTATTATCACTCAGCCATCTGTGACCAACAGTCCCTACAGAATTGTTCCAAATTTATTTTCCGAAGTTCAATCCATGATAGAAAAAAAAACCTGGCACCTTTTCAGTAGGGGAACATCTGGATTCATTTTGAACAGGTAAGAACCAGATACCTGATATTTTAAATTTTTAATGACCATAAGGAATAATGTGGAAATATTTTCTTCTATTGTAATAGAGGAGAAAGAATTACCTAAGTAAACTGGAAGAATACTAAAAGTGCTTGGGGTGGGGGGGGGGGTGTTTAATTTAGGTTTGTAGTCCCCGACGTTGTTTAAAATGAAAGACTGGTAATTTAAAAGATTATCTTGAAAACGCATTTCAAATCTGCATATCTGCAAGCTAGGTAACATGCATCTAGTATGATTGACGAAGGGATGGAGAGCAAAATATTACAGAAAAATTGTGACCAGGGAACTAGGCACATGAGAGTTCGCGGAACCATGAGGTTGAATCTATTGCCAGCAGTCTGGAAACATGGGGAAAATTTGCCCAAATGACCACTTTCCCATGGCCCCTTAACGCTTCCCCCAGTCCACTATTGGGGTTAGTCCACTTAACTGACTGAGCCACCCAGGCGCCCCCAAATTGGGGTTAGTCCAGACAGGCATGTAGCTTCTCATCTTTAAACCCCCTTTACGATAAGCAGTGAGTACCACACCCTGTGTTTTTCATTCACCCTCCAGAGCCACTGTCACTTGTTACCTGCAAAAGCGAGGGAGGGCAGCGTCCTCCCAGGCTACAACACCAGAAGCAAAGCAGTCCTCCCTGCTGCTCCCTCCCAGACTTGAATGTCTGTGTCCCCCCACAGAGGCCATATGTTGAAACCTGATCCCCAGTGTGATGGCATTTGGAGGTGAGGCCTCTGGGAGGTGATTAAGTCAGAAGATGCTTCCACGTGAATTAGATGAGGGCCCTTTTAAGAGGAGAACCCGGAGAACTCTCTCACCCCTTCACCAACGTGAGGACACAGTGAGGACAGAGATGTCTGTGAACCAGGAATCAGTGCCTCACTAGACACAGAATCTGCAGGTACCTTGATCTTGGACGTCCAGCCTCCAGAACTGTGAGAAATAAATTCCTGGGTTTTTTTGTTTGTTTGTTTTATAAACCACCCGACCTATAGTATTCTGTTATAGCAGCCGGAACTCTTACAGAGTGCTGTGACCTTTGTGACATCATCCACATAGGAGAGGTGGGGATTAACATGTCAGGAAGGTAGCTCTCAACAGGGTGACCACATCAGAGCCAGGGGTGCAGGGACCCTTGTGAAAAGGCAACCTCTGTGCCCATGGACGGCAAGAGGAGCTCCAAGGACTTGGCCTTACCATGAGGAACTGTGACCATCCCTCCCTTCCTCAAATGTAATGGGATTATCTGCAGCTAATAGGTGCAGAATTACATTATGTTGTTATTATAAACTGTATAAATCTAATGAGATTAAAATTTTTTTCAACTTTCAGTCATTTCCGAGTGTGTGTGTGTGTGTGTGTGAATCAGTTGTTTTGGATTGTTCTTCTTTTAAACTAGCCCTATCAGTATAATTTCATCTCTTTGCATACTAATGTCACATCATGCTAAGTATAATGGAATTTAGTCATAAGGTGACCCAACATACAACTTCCAAGTGTTTAAGAGAGGCTTCAGAGATTGTACAGTATTTGTGTTTTGATAGAGGAAAATTATAAATATTGGTTCTATTCTTTCCAGGTTAGTAAGTCAAAAAAGTTTAGGAAATTTATAGAGAAATGCTGTAGGTTTGGTTTAACACAGTGAGTCTTATAGCTTAGATTAAGTAGACAGAATTAATTTACTCAAACAGGGTAATACCCATGCAACAGTGCTTCCCCCTTGTTTCAAAGGCAAGGTATGGGAATAAACTCATTGTTTTAAACAGTGAGTAGCATCAGTACCGTCTTTTTTTTTTTTTTTTAATTTTTTTTAACATTTATTTTTGAGACAGGGAGAGACAGAGCATGAACGGGGGAGGGTCAGAAAGAGAGGGAGACACAGAATCCGAAACAGGCTCCAGGCTCTGAGCTGTCAGCACAGAGCCCGATGCGGGGCTTGAACTCGCAGACCGAGATCATGACCTGAGCCGAAGTCGGATGCTTAACCGACTGAGCCACCCAGGCGCCCCAGTACTGTCTTTTTTTATAACTCATGTCTTGATTCAACATACAGTGCCTCTTTACTCTTTTTTGGAGAGAGAGAGAACATGCGCAGGGGAGGAACAGAGGGAGAGGGAAAGAGAGAATCCTAAGCAGGCTCCATGCCCAGTGCAGAGCCCCATGTGGGACTCGATCTCGAAACCGTGAGATCATGACCTGAGCACAAATCAAGAGACAGATGCTCAACTGACTGAGCCACCCAGGCACCCCACATAATGCATCTTTAAAATAACTCTTTTTCCTTACAAAGGATCCATGCTCATTTCACAAAAGAATTTTCTTAACCACATAATGTTTCTTAACTACTTGAGATATTTTAAGACATTTAAATATATTTCAAATGTTTCCTCCAATTTTTATTGTTAAATCCTGAAGTTTCTAATTAACACAAAGTTCTTTCTTATAACTATTTTCTGTTTTAGACTGAATGAAAATTCACTGTCCACACATTAGTGTAATGCAAATGTAGGTAATTTAAAGCCATTATTGCTTTAAAAAATGATAGCCCTTTATACTGTAATAATTTAGCCACATATTACACTTTGATCCTTTTATTTATTGAGCAACCACTAAGAGCAGACATTGTGTTCTGTGGTTATGAATATGAACAATATAAAACTCTACAAAGTGCTTAGCAAAACACACACACATACACACACACACACACACAAAATGCCCAGTTAAATATGAATTCCGGATAAATAATCTTTAGTACAAATGTATACCAATATTTCATAGGACATACTGA
Organism: Panthera onca; assembly: GCF_046562875.1. Lineage (NCBI taxonomy): Eukaryota > Metazoa > Chordata > Mammalia > Carnivora > Felidae > Panthera > Panthera onca. The sequence goes on along the minus strand of NC_138345.1, from coordinate 14,583,776 downwards.
CACTAAAAAAATCATTTGTTCATCATAAATTCAAATTGAACTGAGTATCCACTATGTTATCTGGCAAGCCAATTATGATATAATAGAAGAGTAACAAAAACCATTATTTCTTCTAGTAAACGTAAACAGTTGTATTAGCGCTGTAAAACAGGAACGTAACCGTTCTATACAAGTTCAGACTTGGGAGATCAGAGGATACATTAACGAGTTATTTCTGAACTGGGTCTCAAGCAAGACAGATTTAGAGAGGTGATCATCACCAGCCTTCCAGAAAAGGGGAAAGCATGAGTAAAGGTGGATGGGAAAGGAAGAGCCAAAAATATTCTGGTAATATAGTCCATTTGATCTGTCAAAGAAGTTCATCCTGAGAGATATGTAAAAATGAGTATCATAGACAATGTATGTAGAAGTTTTAAGTGATAAATTATGAGGGATATTAAATGTAAACGATGGTCGTGTTATTTCTACCTGGAGAAAAAAAAGATTCTTTATATCAAGAGTCATAGCCCCCTCTGCTGGTCAAGAGTAAAAACACCCTCAACCGATCATTGTAATGGTTAGACAAAGACTGGACGTTTTATTAAACTATCTGGTAATATTAGCGATATCTTGGAAGATCTTCTTTCAGGCTAACCATGTATTCTTTTCTCTATACCGCATTTCAGAAACTTATTAGTGACAGAAAAGATTCGAGTGAGTTGAGGGATTCATTTAAAGTTATTAAACGGGAAATGTCAAATTGCTTAAATGAAATTCACCAGAGTTCGTTCTTCCTCATCATGGTTGTACTTTCTGTCTAATCTCACTGAAGTCAGGGCAAACACGAAATATGTTATTAAATGCATTTTCTGACTGCCTAGAAGAGAGCTATGGATAAGTAAGACTCATTCTGTGAGCTTGTGAAAACACCGTTTCTATCCCAAATCCACTGAAACATACATGCCAGAAGAGGAGCTTGCCAATCTGCACTTTTAAAAATTGCCCCCAACTGATTCTTTTCAGATCGCTTGAGGAAACACTTTCCCGACACACATATCCCTTAATCACCTAAAACTCTTGAGCTAACTTGTTGCTCAACAGCTGACTGCTGATTATCCTCGGTTAATTAGCACCACCTGTTTAACAAAAGTGAATCACTCCCCATTGTCCATTAGATCAACTCTAAAACCTCTCTCTGGCAGGAATTCAGGCTCTCCACCAGCTGGTCTTGTCTCCTGGGCTCAGATCCCTGTCTGAAACCCCGACTGCAGCCTGGCGTCTCTTGCCCTGGCCCCCAGTCTGCCATGCATCTCCCAGAAGAACCATTACCCTGCGGGAAGATGTGACTTCTCCACTTCTCAAGTCTCAACATGTACAGCACCGACTTACACAGCCTGCCATGGTCTTAACTCTGAATCCTACATGCTCTGCATGCTTTAGACCTGCTTCTAAGTGCTATGTAGTATTTTTTGGCTTCTTAACAATTTGTGAGCCCATACATGCGTGGGCATCCCCAGCAGGTTTCTCATTCATTCTAGTTAAACATTAGTTTAACTTTTATGTGAAGGAGAGGCCGGGGTGGTATGGGGGAAGGACACAGGAGGACTGTAGAATTCAGCTACTACTCTCCTGTTCCCAAAACTTTCCTACCCTACTCGCCCCCCAAACACAAACCCTGCATTTCGGGATGCCCTCTGCGGATCTCATCATCCTCAAGAAGCTACTCAAACATATTTGCTCCCACCAGCCCATGTGCATGCCCTTAGAAAATTGCCTGTAATACAATATCTTGGTCTTACCCTTTTTTTCATGTTTGATAAATCCTACAGACATGATAGTACAATTTTGGAGCTGGCCTACCTCATAGCCAGCTCTCTATATATCAGAGGTAGGTCTCAGCTACCTAGCAAAATTTTCTAGCCAGTTTTTTAAACTTCTGTATATACCATGGGGTGTATCGTGATTCAGGGCACACTGAAGCTCTTAAATCCATACTGGAGGAGTTTACCACAATGCGAGCACTTGTCGCCATGGCGTGCTTAGCGTAACATCACCTTAGCAATTCCAAGCCTGTGAAATTCACCAATACTTCAGTTTCTAGCTACACAACTGACTAGTTAACCTGAAGACGCCAACCCTAAAACGTTACAAGTGCTCTATGGGGAGAAGCAGATACTCTTTTAGATAGATTACACACGAATTTTTAAATTATTTTAATGTTTGTTTATATTTTTGACTGGGACAGAGTGCAAGCCGGGGTGGGGAAGAAGGAGAGGGAGACACAGAATCCGAAGTAGGCTCCAGGCTCTGAGCTGTCAAGCACAGAGCCCAATGCAGGGCTTGAGCTCATGAACCATGAGATCATGACCTGAGCTGAAGTTGGACACTTAACCCACTGAGCCACTCAGGCACCCCTTAAAGACAAATTTTTAAAATCACCTCCCATATACCCATCACCCAGCCCAACAGCCGTCAACTACAGTCAACCCACTGCCCCACCCGAACTCCCATCTACTCCCTTCAGTCCACATACTATTTGAAAGCAAGTTCCTTTTATCCAGAAAAGAATGACTTTTTAAAAAAACAAAACCATGTACTTATATCTAAAGTATTCTCTACTATTATTAAATATCCAGTGTATAAATTTCTAATTGTCTCACACCTGGCATAAATGGATTTATTAAGCATTACTAAAAATCAGGATCTATTTCTTAAAAACAAGAGAATCGGGATATTACCCAAAATTGTTTTACTTAAAATGTCAAAAAATATAAAAATGCCAGGCATATTGGACACAGAACCAAAGAGAACTGGTGATTAGGAAATAAATGCACTTGCCCCAGCAGAAGCCCCCTGAATATTCAGACTTGAAGGCTATTATGTTGACATTTTTGATGTAACATTTTTGTCTGCAGTTAGGCCTGTGCTATCATGAGCCAGAATATCAATCCATTCTGACCGTATATATTATATTCAGGGCTGAATTTCAGCCAGAGCCCTGCAGAGTCCCTGAAATGTGGAATATATTCCCTAACAGTTTGTTACTTGATTTGAAATGAGCAAACCACCTTGGGCTAAGTATTTTTGCCTACTTAACAAGCATCTATTTGATGCGGGCATACCCATTTAAAGAAATGGACCAAAACAGAGCACGACGTAGGCATCCAGTTTATCTGATGAGGTTGCACAGTGGTGGTACTAGTTTTCTATCGCTGCAAAGCAAATGACTACAGACTTAGTGGGTTTCAGCAATACCCATGTGTTACCTCACAGTTGGGTAGGTCCAAAGTGTGGGATAACATGACTGGGTTCTCTGCTGAGGGTCCCATGGGCTTAAATGAAGGTATCAGCAGGCTGCTCTGTTACCCGAAGGATGTAGCAAAATCCACTTCCAAATTCACGAGTATTATTGACTGAAGTTAGTCCTTTTGCAGTTGGTGGACTGAGGTCCCCATTTCCTTGCTGGCTGTCAGCTGGGAGCTGCTCCTAGATCCTGGGAGTCACCTGCAATCCATGGTACATGGTCCCCTCCATTTCCAAATCCAGGAACGCTGTATCACATGTCCCTCAAACTTTGGATCTCTGGCCTCCTTTTCTTCCACCGCTTGTTACAACTCTGCTTTGAAAGGGCTTGTGAGATTATATTATGCCCACCAAGATCTCCTCCCTTTTGCCATATAACATAATCATGGGAGTTGTCTCTTATTTCACCACCCCCAAAGGGGAGGAGAGGCTACAAAGGCAAGGGTCATCGGGCTCATTGTCATACTCTGCCTACTGCATATGTCACCTTAGTAGTAGTAATTATGATTTATTTTTAAAAAGGGGGCACCTGGGTGGCTCACTTGGTTAAGCATCTGCCTTTAGCTCAGGTCGTGATCTCACGGTTCCTGAGTTCAAGCCCCGCATCAGGGTCTATGCTGACAGCCTCAGAGCCTGGATCCTGCTTCAGATTCTGCGTCCCCCTCTCTCTGCCCCTCCCCTGCTTGCACGCACTCTCTCAAAAAAACAAAGAACCATTAAAATTTTTTGAAAAAAAAAGATTAAGGGCATATTTACGAATTCAACAAACATATATGGCCCTCCAACGCTATACCAGGTGCTATTCGTACAAAGTTTAATAACCCGTGGTCCTCAAGGAGAGTGACTTATGGATCCATCTTTGCTGTGATGAATGCAGCAATGGAGCCCCTGAAAGGTACAGTGGTGGCATAAAGGAGGGAGGGGAGGATCTGAGTCTTAACGTAGGATTGTATGTGGGTAGTAGCTTAGGATGAGGAATACTGAATCACCAGAGCAGATCGCGGAGGGCCTTGCCTATCACACCAAAGAATTTTAGAGGATGACTCTATTCTGTAGATGAGATAGAGTCATTGGCGGTTACTAAGCAGGGGGATGATGTGACATTTGCTCCAAACACCAGACACCGAGCTGCTAGCACAATACCGGCTACACCATATGCAGACTGACTCACTAGTATTGTTAACTGCGTTTGGGAGAAATGAGTTCCGATGACCTAGTGGCCGACGATGTCCGTGCAGTTTTCAAAGGAACCTAATTTATAACCACTTGGTCACCTAGGCACTGAGAACCTCTGACTCAGCCTGGCATCTCCTCCATCACTGTCCTGTGACAAATTTCTAATTTACCAAAATCTACGTCATACTTCCAAAATTCCACGACTTTCCCACCCACCCTCTTCCAGGCTTTTCAGCTACCTACAAAAAGGTTTTCTTTTACACACTGGAGTTAAAGCTTTGCACATATTAAAAAAAAAAAAAAAAACCTGCACATTTTATACCTGCTGTTGCTTCCTGAGAAAAGGTTACAGGACTCTCAAGTAAATTTTAATGAGTTAGATTCCTTAGGTCTCAGAACTGATTTATGTGGAGAAGCATTTGAGATTTTGTAGTAGGTGTATGGATGACATGAATTATCATGTAGGTGCACCCCCTTCCCATACATTGTCCTTTTATTTTAAAAAGTTACCAAGTTACAGGAACGGAATAATTCTTAAATGTCACTGTTGGATCCCTGCTATGTATTTAGAAAATCAAATGTCTGCTTCCTAGAAGTGACTCATCATTAAGTCTCCTGTCGGTGAAATACATTGTTTAAAAAAAAATAATAAAGTGGGGGAGGAAAGACTATTTCCTGATGAAGATGGGGAGGGGGGGAAATTAAGTAGCTGTCTTGCCATCATCTTCTGTACTTGTACACCCGTCCTCGTCTCTCTCATGTTACCAGACGTGTGTGACTCAGATTCTATTTGAAGTTTCAACTCAACTAGCCTCCCCTGAGAATGGAGTTTTCTGCCAAAATCTGTGAAGTAGAGAAAGAGAGGAGCATGAACATTCAAGATTCCTGACATACAAGAAGACAGGTCAACAGTTTTAAATAAGAAAGATCAAAAGTCACAATATTCGTAGAAACTCAAAAGAAGATGTCATCTTTCCTATAAATATTATTTCAGAAATTCATATTGCTATAAGGTAATGGGAGATGGGGGGGGGGCTTCTAAAAATTACCTTCTGAAACACCGAAATTCTCAAAAACCATTTTACTTTATTCAACCAAAAAAATTTTTTTTCTGAGCACCTACTATGTGCTAGCATTATACTAGGCATAGGATACACAATAAATAGTGAACAAGCTACCTCAACAGATTGTATTTTAACCAGGGAGTATTGGGAGTCTTGTCTAACTTTCAAGTGCCAACCAGCTATAGGAGGTGGAGTTTTGTTGCTTCATTTTTTATTCAGTTTTATTGAGATTTAATTGACATACAACACAAGGAAAGTGTAGGTGTGCAATGTGTTCGATACACTTACACATTGCAAAGGAATTACAAGTCTAGTGTTGCTGGTACGTGCATCCTGTCACAGTTTTTTGGTGGTGAGAACATTTAAGATCTACTCTTAGCAACTTGCAAGTATATAATTCAGTATTTTTGACTGTAGTCACCATGCTGTACGTTAGAGGCCCAGAACTTATCATTGGAAGTCTGTACTCTTGGACCAACATCTCGTCCTGTCCCCCATTCCCCCAGCGCCTCGCAATTACCATTCTACTCCTCTATGAGTTTGGCTTTTTTAGATTCTATTTATAAGTGAGATCATACAGTATTTGTCTTTCTCTGACTTATTTCACCTTCAAGCTCCCTCCGTGTCATCCCAAATGGCGGGATCTCCTCCGTTCTCATGGCTGGATATTCTGTCACAAGAATCCGCTACGTGTTCTTGACCCATTCCCCTGTTGAACCTTGAGTTGTTTCCCTATCTTGGCTATGAAGTAAAATGATCTCTCCAACCAGATGTTATGTCTTCTTTCTCTGAAGAATCCACTTTATTTTTGCCTTAGCCCACTCTTCCTCATATTCAAATTATTTATGTAACTGTCCCTTTATCGCCACTGTCACACAATCACTGCCCTGCCCCAATATACCTTTAGAATGAAATCTCCTGAAACCAGGACCCTCTTTTTGCCTCTTCTGCAGCCCTCAGCACAAGCGTTAAGGAAATATTGGTCAAATTAAAATGTGTTCCTTAAATACGTGGAATTGTCTATAACTTCAGTGACTCTGAAAATTCCAAGTGCATCATATGGTGATTTAGTAGAGCTATGAAGGAGTTTCACGATGCCTTACCACACCCATTCCTGTGGTCTGTCAAGTTTATGGAAGAGTCTACTATTTTGCCTTTCCCTGGGTTAGCAAAATTGCCAAAATACGTAAAGCCCATGGAATAGTACTGAGGAATGAAACATTATTTCCTGACATAGTATTAGAAAATGGATTGTCTAAAGGACGCGTTGTCCAGATTCCAGAGTTATCTGATGTCCACAACACAGATCAGCCAAATTTCTGTGATATGGACCCCTGTGCGGCTTTATAGGTTAAAGAATTAGCCTTCCCTTGCCTTAAAAAATTACAACAAGTGGCTCATTTTTACAAATACATATAAGGGCATTTAAATCTTTGTCCCAATATCAGCCAAGATATTAGATATATTAAAGAATGTGGAGAGTTAAAAAATATTTCTGGGAGTTTGGATAAGTATCAAATAATAGTCTTCAAGAATCAAATCAGTTCGCTTCATCTACTAACAGGCTCCAAGTTCACAAACTTCTGGTGCAAACTAGAACACCTAACTTTTGGCTCAAGATCTCCTGAGTGACAGCTTCCACTTATGCTACCAAGAGCTATAGAAGATGGCTTATGAGTGATTTTCTTGGTGTTAAGTACCGTATGTTTTTCATGAGATACAGACATACTGAAAATAGCGATATAATTCCCACTCTGAACCAAATGCTACTCTTCCATTGCCCACTCCCTGAAATCAAGTAAAATCCTTACTGCATCAGCAAACATTTTAACAATGTCCCCTTTAACCTAATTCTCCTAGTATTAACAATTGTTCATATTTTGGAAGAAACTTTACCAGCGCACTGTTACCCTAAGTCTTTATGTGGCAGGGAGCCAGGGGAGTCCTCTTTTGGAGAGGAGGATCGGATGTTCTGTAAGGCAAGAGAGCATCACCAAAGTCAGCCAGTGCATCAGGTGCCAGGAATAGAGGGATTGTTCTTGAAGGCTAACAGCTATTGTTTGGGTGACTAGATTTTATCAAGGGAGGTGGAGAGGAACAATTACTGCATCAAGTCAAAAGAAAGAAAAGTCGGGAAGGGACAAGTGTCCGAGACAAGGACATGTGAATGCCAGAGTGGGAAACACTCAACTCTGAAGTCCTTCAGGGCTCTCACAGCATTAATAAGTATGCTGAAAGTAAAGTCTAAAACAACATAAGAAAATCAAACTTTAACAACATACAACAAAACTCCGTATCAAGTGGATAGCTTTTTTTTTTTTTTTTTTTTTCAACGTTTTTTATTTATTTTTGGGACAGAGAGAGACAGAGCATGAACGGGGGAGGGGCAGAGAGAGAGGGAGACACAGAATCGGAAACAGGCTCCAGGCTCCGAGCCATCGGCCCAGAGCCTGACGCGGGGCTCGAACTCACGGACCGCGAGATCGTGACCTGGCTGAAGTCGGACGCTTAACCGACTGCGCCACCCAGGCGCCCCTCAAGTGGATAGCTTTGAGCCCAGTACATTGCATCATTTCTAACAGTGACTTTTGTTAAACTCTTATCCAGCTCCAGCCGAGTAGAGGATATTAGTTTTTGTCACTATTTTGCAAAATGATGGAGTTTTTTGTTGGTAGAAATCAATTTCAAATAATGGTTACATGAAGACTCTTTGTGATTTAAAACAATGTTAGCCTTTGTTACATGGTTTTTACAAGTATTTCCATTTTGGTTGCCATGTAAACTACAAAATTAACTTTTATTTTATGTATTTTGTATTTACTGGTTCATTTTTAAAATAGATATTTATTAAACCACTATTGTAAGTAAAATGGTTTGCCAGGATATTATAGAAAATAAAGTATTTGATTTGGAGGCTTTGATCTGCATGGGATAAAGTAGAGATAAAAATATTAATAAGAATCAAGGGCATGAGAGAAGCATCTATATGTTTATTTTCCATATTGTAAATTTTAATTCGTTTTCCAACTATTGCATTTTTATCATTTTTTAAAAGTTAGAAAAACAGATAAAAATAAGATATGTTTTAAAATTAGCCATCATCTCTCCTTCTGACGGTAAACAGTATTACGATTTTATCTTTTATGTTTCAATCCTTTCCTCATACCTATTGGTGAATCATATGTAGCAGGGAAAAACTGAAGCAGCCATAGTTCTATGCTGGCTGAGAAGGATGCTGTGTCTGTCGTCAGAGTTCCTTGCTGTTTACAGTGCAGAATACATTTGTAAGAGATAGATACTTTAAAAAGTCAAGACTGTAGTCCTACCATCTGTTAACTCTATAGTTAAGAGTCTTCGTCTTGGTTTGTCTCTCTGTCTCTGTCTCGTGCTTTTTCCTTTGTCCATTTGTTTTTGTTTCTTAAATTCTACATACAAGTGAGATGGTTACCAGAAGGGAAGCGTTGGGGTGCGGCGATGGGGGAAATAGGCGAAGATGAGAGTACACTTATGATGAGCCCGGAGTAATGTGGAGAATTGTTGAATCACTCTGTGTTGTACATCTGAAACTAATATAACATTTGGGGCACCTGGCTGGTTCAGCCGGTAAAGTGTCGGACTTCCGCTCAGGTCATGATCTCACAGCTCTTGAGTTCCAGCCCCTCATTGGGCTCTGTGCTGGCAGCTCGGAGTCTAGAACCTGCTTCAGATTCTGGGTCTCCCTCATCTCTCTGCCCCTTCCCCACTCGTGCTCTGTACTCTCTCCCCCCAAAATAAAATAAACATTAAAATAATAATAATAGAAACACTGTATGCTAACTACACTAGAATTAAAATTAAAAACTTGATTTCAAAAAAAAAGAAAAGAAAACACCATGGAAAGAAAACTGGAAGGAAATATGCCATTCCTTGGATGATTAAAAAAAAAAAAAAAAAGACAGTAATCCTACTTGCCTACTTTTACTTTTGGCATCCTATCCAAGAAATCACTCCCTTAACCAATGTTATGAAGCTTTTCACCTAAGTTTCCTTCTAGGGGTTTTATAGGTTTAAATTTATAGATTTAAATCATTAACTCCTTTTGACTTGTTTTTTGTGTGTGGTGTAAGCTGAGGGTCCCATGTCATTCTTTTGCATGTAGATATCTAGTTTTCCTGACACTATTTGTTGAGACTGTCATTTCCCCTTTGTGTAGTCTTGACACCCTTGTAGAAGATTAGTTGGCAGTATATGCATTCTGTTCTATTGGTGTGTATGTCTCTTTTTATTTCAGTACCATACTGTTTTAGTTACTATAGCTTTGTAATATATCTTGATATCAGGAAACCTGATGCCTCCAGGTTTACTTTTCTTTATCAGGAGTGTTGTGACTATCTGGGGTCTTTTGTGATTCCACATTAACTTTAGTATTACTTTTTTCTGTTTCTTTAAAGAAGGTCATTGGGCTTTTGATAGAGATTGCATCAAATCTGTAGATCTCTTTGGATAGTATGAACATTTTAATAACATTAAGTCTTCCAATCCATAAACATAAAATGTCTTTCTGCTTATTATCCAGTTACAGAAGGACAAATACTGTGTGATTTCACTTGTATGAGATATTCAAAATAGACTCAGAAATAGAGTATAGAATAATGGTTTCCAGAGACAAAGAGAAGAGGAAAATGAGGAGTTGTTGTTCAATGTGTATAAAGTTTCAGTTATACAAGTTGAGTAAGGCCTTACAACACTGTGTCTATAGTTAACAATACTGTATTGTACATTCAAAAATTTGTTAAGAGGCTAGAGCTCATGTTAAGTGTCCACCCCACAATTTTTTGAAAAAGAAGAAAGAAATACTAATTTGAATGATTTACCTACAAAAGGTCATCGAAAGAGAATAAAATTCTTCAGCAAGTGGTGCTGGGAAAACAGGACAGTGACATGCAGAAGAATGAACCTGGACCACTTTCTTACACCATACACAAAAATAAACTCAAAATGGATGGAAGACCTCAATGTAAGACAGGAAGCCATCAGAATCCTTGAGGAGAAAGGAGGCAAAAACCTCCTTGACCTTGGCTGCAGCAACTTCTTACTCAACACATCTCTGGAAGCAAGGGAAACAAAAGCAAAAATGAATTATTGGGACCTCATCAAAATAAAACCTTCTGCACAGAGAAGGAAACAATCAGCAAAACTAAAAGGCAACCTACACAATGGGAGAAGATATTTGCAAATGACATCTCAGATAAAGGGTTAGTATCCAAAATCTATCAAGAACTTACCAAACTCAACACCCAAAACCCAAATATTCCAGTGAAGAAATGGGCAAAAGACATGAATAGATACTTCTCCAAAGAAGACAGCCAGATGGCCAACCAACACATGAAAAAATGCTCAACCTCACTCATTATCCAGGAAATACAAATCAAAACCACAATGAGATACCACCTCACACTTGTCAGAATGGCTAACATTAACAATTCAGGCAACAACAGATGTTGGCAAGGATGCAGGGAAAGAGGATGTCTTCTGCACTGCTGATGGGAATGCAAGCTGGTGCAGCCCACTCTGGAAAACAGTATTGAGGTTCCTCAAAAAACTAAAAATAAAACTACCCTACAGCCCAGCAATTGCACTACTAGGCATTTATCCAAGGGATACAGGTATGCTATTTCAAAGGGACACATGCACCCCCATGTTTATAGCAGCACTATCAACAATAGCCAAAGTATGGAAAGAGCCCAAATGTCCATTGATGGATGAATGGATAAAGAAGATGTGGTATATATATACAATGGAGTATTACTCTGCAATCAAAAAGAAGGAAATCTTGCCATTTGCGACTACATGGATGGAACTGGAGGGTATTATGCTAAGTGAAACTAGTCAGAGAAAGACAAAAATCATATGACTTCACTCATAGGAGGACTTTAAGAGACAAAACAGATGAACATAAGGGAAGGGAAACAGAAATAATATAAAAACAGGGAGGTGGACAAAACAGAAGAGACTCATAAATATGGAGAATAAACAGAGGGTTAAAGAAGGGGGTGTGGGAGGGGGGATGGGCTAAATGGGTAAGAGGCGCTAAGGAATCTACTCCTGAAATCGTTGTTGTACTATATGCTAACTAATTTGGATGTAAATTATAAATAAATAAATAAATAAATAAATAAATAAATAAATAAATAATTTTTTTTTTAATTTTTATTTTAACATTTATTTAGTTTTGAGACAGAGAGAGAGCATGAACAGGGGAGGGGCAGAGAGAGAGGGAGACACAGAATCTGAAACAGGCTCCAGGCTCTGAGCTGTCAGCACAGAGCCCGACGCGGGGCTCAAACTCACGGACCGTGAGATCATGACCTGAGCCGAAGTCGGACGCTTAACCGACCAAGCCACCCAGGCGCCCCAATAAATAAAATTTTTTTAAAAAGAGAAGAAAATAGATGTGGAATATGGAAGAAAAAGAGAAAAGAAGATTGTAATGAAAGTGAATAGTAAAGCTTTGACTATGAAATGTGGTGTGTGTGTGTGTGTGTGTGTGTGTGTGAAAGAGAAAGAAGGGGAGGGAGGGAGGAAGGGAGGCACAGACAGAGAGAGAACAGAAGAAACTTTAAGAAATGTGTGCCAACTATGCCACTATAAAGATTTAAATTGCTTTTCAAATTTTTGGAAGATGTTGAACTGTTACTTATTTGAATGAAGAGCAATAAATGGTTCAGCTTTATATGTATCATGTATTTACATATTTTATATAGTGCCTGTGGCACTTTCACCCATCCAAAATCATTCCCCTTTTGGGGAGCTAAAATTTCAGTGGAGTAGAAGGACCCCAGACTTGCCTCATCCCTTTAACACAGTTAGCTAACAATCAAGTCATTCTGAATACCCAAGAAATCGACCTGAGGACTGACTGAACAAACTGCACAACTAGAGGGAGAGAGTAGGTCACATCGAGGAAGGAAGGAGGTTCGGAGACATGGTTTGGGGGAGAAACAGATTGCAGGTGCTGTGGAGGGGAGGGAGCCCTGGTCACAGAGAAAGACGAGAGAATGGAGTGCACAGAGATACACAGAAGGATAACACTTCCCCAAAGCCATTGGCTGGGAAATAGGAGAGGCTGATTTTCACGAGTTTTTACAACTAGCAGGGCTCATTGTATCACATTGATTAATTTGTGAATATTGAACCAGCCCTGCAGCCCAGGAATGAATCCCACTTGATCATGGTGAATAATTCTTTTTATATACTGTTGAATTCGATTTTCTAGTATCTTGTTGAGAATTTTTGCATCCATATTGATCATGGATATTGGCCTGTAGTTCTCTTTTTTTGCTGGGTCTCTGTCTGGTTTGGGAATCAAAGTAATGCTGGCTTCATAGAATGAGTCCAGAAGTTTTCCTTCCATTTCTATTTTATGGAACAGCTTGAGAAAGATAGGTATTAACTCTGCTTTAAATGTCTAGTAGAATTCCACAGGGAAGCCATCTGGTCCAGGACTCTTACTTGTTGGGAGATTTTTGATGACTGATTCAATTTTTTCACTAGTTTATGGGTCTGTTCAAATTTTCTATTTCTTCCTGTTTGAGTTTTGGTAACGTGTGGGTGTTTAAGAATTTGCACATTTCTTCCAGGTTGTCCAGTTTGTTGGCATATAATTTTTCATAGTATTCCCTGATAAATGCTTATATTTCTGAGGGATTGGTTGTAATAAATCCATTTTAATTCATGGTTTTATCTATTTGGGTCCTCTTTTCTTTTTGAAAAAGTTGGCTAGAGGTTTCTCAATTTTGTTTTTGTTTTTGTTTTTGTTTTCAAAAAACCAATTCTTGGTTTCATTGACTGTTCTACTGTTTTCTTGGACTCTATATTGTTTATTTCTGCTCTGATCTTTATTATTTCTCTTCTTCTGCTGAGTTTTGGGTGTCTTCACTCTTCTGCTTCTAGTTCCTTTGGGTGTGCTGTTAGATTTTGTATTTGGGATTTTTCTTGTTTCTTGAGATAGACCGGGATTGCAATGTATTTTCCTCTCAGGACTGCCTTCACTGCATCCCAAAGCATTTGGATTGTTGTGTTTTCATTTTCATTTGTTTCCATATATTTTTAAATTTCTTCTCTAATTGCCTGGTTGACCCATTCCTTCTTTATTAGGGTGTTCTTTAATTAACCTCCATGCTTTGGGAGGTTTTCTAGACTTTTTCCTGTGGTTGATTTCAGGTTTCATAGCATTGTGGTCTGAAAGTGTGCATGGTATGATCTCAATTCTTTTATAATTGTTGAGGGCTGTTTTGTGATCCAGTATGTGATCTATCTTGGAGAATGTTCCATATGGACTCGAGAAGAAAGTATGTTCTGCTGCTTTGAGATGTAGAGTTCTAAATATATCTGTCAAGTCCGTCTTGTCCAATATATCATTCAGGGCCATTATTTCTTTACTGACTCTATGTCTAGATGATCTGTCCATTGTTGTAAATGGAGTATTAAAATCCCCTGAAATTACCACATTCTTATCAATAAGATTGCTTATGTTTGTGATTAATTGTTTTAAATATTTGGGTGCTTCCAAATTCAGTGCAGAGACATAATTGTTAGCTTTTCCTGCATTATAGACCCTATAATTATTATATAATGCCCTTCTTCATCTCTTGTTACAGCCTTTAATTTAAAGCCTAGTTTGTCTGATATAAGTATGGCTACTCCAGATTTCTTTTGACTTCCAGTAGCATGATATAGTTCTCCATCTCCTCACTTTCAATCTGAAGGTGTCCTCAGGTCTAAAATGCATCTCTTGTGGACAGAAAATAGATGGGTCTTGTTTTTTAATCCATTCTGATATCCTGTGCCTTTTGATTGGAGCATTTAGTCCATTTACATTCAGTGTTATTATTGAAAGATAAGGGTTTAGAGTCATTGTGTTATCTGTAGATTTCATGCCTGTAGTGGTGCTCTGGTACTTTGTGGTCCTTGCAACATTTCACTCACAGAGTCTCCCTGAGGATCTCTTGTAGAGCTGGTTTAGTGGTGATGAATTCCTTCAGTTTTTGTTTGTTTAGGAAAACCTTTATCTCTCCTTCTATTCTGTATGACAGGCTTGCTGGATAAAGGATTCTCAGCTGCATATTTTTTTCTGTTCATCACATTGAAGATTTCCTGCCATTCCTTTCTGGCCTGCCAAGTTTCAGTGGATAGGTCTGCTACTACCCTTATGCTTATACCTTTGTATGTTAAGGCCCATTTATCCCTAGCTACTTTCAGAATCCTCTCTATATCCTTGTATTTTTCCAGTTTCACTATGATATGTCATGCAGAAGATCGATTCAAGTTATGTCTGAAGGGAGTTCTCTGTGCCTCTTGGATTTCAATGTCTGTTTCCTTCCCCAGATTGGGGAAGTTGTCAGCTATCATTTATTCAAGTATACCTTAAGTCCCTTTCTCTCTCTCTTCTTCTGGAATTCCTATGATACAGATATTGTTCCATTTAATTACATACTTAGTTCTCTAATTCTCCCCTCTTGATCCCAGATTTTTTTAGCTCTGTTTTTCTCAGCTTCCTCTTTTTCCATAATTTTATCTTCTAATTCACCTATTCTCTCCTCTGCCTCTTCAATCTTCACTGTGGCCACCTCCATTTTATTTTGCATCTCATTTATAGCAATTTTTAAGTCATGATGACTATTTTTTAGTTCCTTGATCTCTGTAGTAATAGAGTCTCTGCTGTCTTCTATGCCTTTTTCAAGCCAAGCAATTAATCTTATGACTATTACTCTAAATTCTTGTTCAGTTATACTGTTTATATCTGTTTTGATCAACTCTTTAGCTGTCACTTCTTTCTGGAATTTCTTTTGAGGAGAATTCCATTTCATCATTTTGGCTAGTTTTCTGTCCCTTATGAGTTTTAAAAGCTTGTTAATGTGCTCTGCACCTGCGAGCACTGTCCAGGGCCTGGTCCTTCAGGAGGTGTTTTTTTGGAGAGTGTTACTTGCTCTTTGTTGTGACTTCGGCTATTTTATTTCTCTCCTTGTAGTGTGTTTTGGACCCTCCACGAGGTGTGCTTTGATTTGTTCCTTGAAGTAGCCCTGGAAAGGAAAACAAACAGACAAACAAAAGGAAACAAAGACACGCAAACACATAGACAAATAAAACAAACAGGCAAACACACACACACACACACACACACACACACACACACAGCAGTCCAAAAGCAAAAACACCAGGAACACCAGCTACAAGTAAAGAACAGGGTGGAGGTGATGCTGATGGAAGAGAGGAATGACAGGGGTGGGGAAAGCGAGAAAGTAAACATTGACTGGGTAGAGAAACTAAATGGCTTAATCCAGAGAGAGAGAAAGGAAAATAAAGGAGGAGGTTGGGGGGTGGAGGGGGAGAAGATAAAGTTACCCAGACAGAGAAACTATACAGCTTGATTATTCCAGAGAGAGTGAAAGCAAAGTGCAGAAGATGTAGAACATGTATCAAGGGAATGGATTAAACATGTCTGCTTAAACAAACCAACAACCAGAGCAACCCAGCTAGAGGAGGGAAGAGATAAGAAGGGAGAATATATCTAAATATCAAGAATTGTCCTGGAATTAATCCAGGCAATGCAGCAGCACTGATCTGCATGTTGGAGCCATCTGGCTCCACAGCATCTATCCGGCTCCAGCAGATACGTAGTTACCCGGCACACAGGGGCGAGGCATGGTGTAGGCTGGTCCCACCTCCACTGTGGGCCCCGGGATCGATCCGTGAAGCCCCACCCTGGTGGTGGTGGGGTGTGGGTGGTGGGGAATGGCCGTCCCCCCGTCTCTTCTCCATGGACCCGGTGGACTCCATTCGGGTCATACTCACTGTGCCCTGGGAGTAGATGGGGTGGTCCTTCTCGCTCCACCAACTCCCCTGACCCAGCTCTTGGCTAGTATTCAAAGTTCAGCTCTATGCACTCTGGCCCTGGGGAAGCACCTCTCTGTGCGGCTGGATATGTGGTCCCGGCTGGCTCTGTCTGTGCCGCCACACTTCAGGGAGGACTGCCTGCTCCTACTATGGACTGCTCCGCCAACCTCGCTGCTGAGCCCCAGGGGTGGCAAACGCAGGCAGGCTTTGTCTTTTCCCACAACATTCCAGGGAGGGGGCCGCTTTCTCCTGCAGACTGCACCCCTAACTTCCCACCGAACCCAGGGCTGGCTCCCCTCCTCCCCAGGTGCATGAATGGGCAGCTGGCCACAGTCCAAAGAAAGCCCCGCAGCTAGAGATGGGATCCCTCTTAGTCCCAGTCCGAAGTTTATTTCTTGTCTAGATACAGTCCCACGCTTCCCCAGCTACTCTTTCTCTTCCCTTTGTCTCTCTGCAAAAGGGGATCCCTCCCCTCAGTGCCCACGTGGCCCATTTTATTTCCCCCAGTTCGCAATCACCCACCTAAAGCCCATCAAGGGTGTCCCAGTGTCTCCCTTTTAGACTCAGTCTCTTTTCCTCCCAGACTCTTGGGGTTCAGAGTCCTTTGGCTTCAGCTCTTCTTTGTTTGAGACACACAGGAAGTATGGATCCCCCTACTTCTCCACCATGTTCCCTACACAGAAATTTGGTAGGACAGAAGGGAGTGGCATGATATATACAGTATGCTAAATGGGAAAAATATGCGGCCAAAATACTCTACCCAGCAAGGTTATTATTCAGACTAGATGGAGAGATAACGAGTTGCCCAGACAAACCAAAACTGACAGAGTTTGTGAATACT
Source organism: Panthera onca (assembly GCF_046562875.1). Lineage (NCBI taxonomy): Eukaryota > Metazoa > Chordata > Mammalia > Carnivora > Felidae > Panthera > Panthera onca. The sequence continues at coordinate 14,566,538 of NC_138345.1, read as the reverse complement.
AAACCAGCCCTGCAAGAAATATTAAAGGGGGATCTTTGAGTGGGAAGGGAAGATCAAAAGTGACAAACACAAGAAAGAAACAGAGAAAATCTCCAGAAACAACAAAACAAGTAATAAAATGGCATTAAATACATATCTATCAATAAATACTCTGAATAGAAATAATCTAAACACTCCAATCAAAAGACATAGAGTATCAGAATGGATTAAAATAAACAAGACCCATCTATATGCTGCCTACAAGAGACGAATTTGAGACCTAAAGACACCTGCAGATTGAAAGTGAGGGGATAGAGAAACATTAATCATGGAATGGATGTCAAAAAAAAGCCAGAGGAGCAATACGTGTATCAGACCGACTAGATCTTAAACCTAAGATTGTAACGAGATGAAGAAGGGCACTATAGAATAAAAAGAAGACTATCCGACAAGGAAATCTAACAGTTTTAAATATTTATGCTCCCAATATGAAGCACCCAAATATACAAAACAATTAATAACAAACATAAAAGAACTAATTAATAATAATACAATAATAGTAAGGGGCTTTAATATTCCACTTACATCAATGGACAGATCATCTAAGTAGAAAATCAATGAGGAAATAATGGCTCTGAATTACACACTGGGCCAGATGGACTTCACAGATATATTCAGAATGTTTCATCCTAAAACAGCAGAATAGACATTCTTTCCAAGTGCACATGGAACATTCTACAGAACAGATCACATAGTATGTCACAAATCAGACCTCAAAAAGTACAAAAAGAATGAGATCATACCATGCATCTTTTCTGACCACAATGCTATAAAACTTGAGGTCAACCACAAGAAAAAATTTGAAAAGACCTCATATCTCTGGAGGTTAAACATGTTAAACATACTACATGAATGGGCCAATCAAGAAATCAAAGAATAAATTTTAAAACAGACGGAAATAAATTAAAATGAAAACACAATGGCTCAAAACCGTTGGGATACAGCAAAAGTGGTCCTAAAAGGGAAGTATATAGCTCTATAGGCCTATCTCAAGAAGAAAAATCTCTAACAACATAAACTTACACCTAAAGGAACTAGAAAAATAACAAAAGAACGCTAAAGCCAGCAGAAGAATGGACATAATAAAGATTAGAACAGAAATAAATGATATAGAAACTTAAACAAACACCAGTAGAACAGACCAATGAAACCAGAGCTGGTTTTCTGAAAAAATTAATAAAATTGATAAACTTCTAGCCAGACTTATCAAAAGGAAAAAAGAGAAGACCCAAATAAATAAAATCATTAATGAGAGAAGAGAAATCATAAGCAACACCACATAATACAATTATAAAAGAATATTAGGAAAATTGCATGCCAACAATATGGGCACTCTGGAAGAAATGGATAAGTTCCTAGAAACATAAACTACCAAAACTGAAACAGGAAGAAATAGAAAACTTGAACAGACTGATAACCAGCAAAGACCTTGAATCAGTAATTAAAAATCTCTTGAATCAGTAATTAAAAAAGACCTTGAATCAGTAATTAAAAATTAAAAACCAAAAAGCAGAAGTCCAGGGCCAGATGGCTTCACAGGCAAATTCTACCAAACATTTAAAGAATAATTATTACCTATTATTCTCAAACTATTCCAAAAATTAGAAATGAAAGGAAAACTTCCAAACTCATTCTATGAGGCCAGCATTGCCCTGATTTCAAAACCAGACAGGCACCACTAAAAAAGAGTACTACAAGCCAATATCCCTATTGAACACGGATGCAAAAATTATCAACAAAATATTAGCAAATCAAAGCCAACAGTACGTTGAAAGAATCATTCACCATAATCAAGTGAGATTTATTCCTAGGTTGCCAAGGTGGTTCAATATTCGCAAATCAATCAACATGGTACACCACATTTATAAAAGAACTGTATGATCCTCTCAACAGATGCAGAAAAAGCCCTTGATAAAGTACAATGGCTGTTCATGATAAGAAACCTCAACTAAGTAGGGATAGAGGAGACATATCTCAACTTAATAAAGGCCATAGATGAGAAACCCACGGCCAATATCTTCCTCAATGGGGAAAAACTGAAAGCTTTTCCTCTATAGTCAGGACCAAGATGGGGATGTTCACTCTCACCACTGTTATTCAACATAGTACTGGAAGATCTAACTTTATTAAATAAATAAATATTTATTTAAATTATTTATTTATTTAATTTATTGTTTATTATTAATTTATTTAAATTATTTATTAAATATTTATTTATTTAAAGAAATAAAAGGCAACCAAATCAGCAAGGAAGAAGTCAAACTTTCACTATTTGCAGATAATGTGATACCCTGTATAGACAACCTAAAAGATTCCACCAAAAAAAAAAAAGCTAAAACTGATACACAAATTCAGTAAAGCTGCAGGATACAAAATCAACATTAAAAAATCTGATTCATTTCTACGCAATAATAATGAAGCAGCAGGAAGAGAAATCAAGGAATCAATCCTATTTACAATTACACCAAAAACCATAGGATAGCTAGGAATAAGCCTAGCTAAAGAGGTAAAAGAACTATACTCTGAAAACTATAAACTGTTGATGAAAGAAATTGAAGAAACAAAGAAATAGAAAAACATTCCATGCCCATGGGCTGGAAGAACAAATATTGTTAAAATGTCTATACCACCCAAAGCAATCTACGTGTTTAATGCAATCCCTATTAAAATACCACCGGTATTTTTCGTAGAGCTAGAACAAACAGTCCTAAAATTTGCATGGAATCACAAAAGACTCTGAGTAGCCAGAGGCTTCTGGAAAAAGCAAAGCATGCTGGAGACCTCACAATTCTGGACTTCAAGTTATATTACAAAGCTGTAGCGATCAAGACAGTATGGTACTGGCACAAAAATAGACACATAGATCAATGGAGCAGAATAGAAACCCAGAAATGAACCCACAACTGTATTGTCAATTAATCATTGACAAAGCAGGAAAGAATATCTACTGGGAAAAAGATAGTCTCTTCAACAAATGGTACTGGGAAAACTAGACAGCGACATGCAAAAGAATGAAACTAGACCACTTTCTCACACCACACACAAAAATAAATTCAAAATGGATTTTAAAAAAACCCAAATGTCAAACAGGAAACCATCAAAATCCTAGAGGAGAACAAAGGGAGTAACCTCTTTAACCTTGGCTATAGCAAATTCTTACTAGATATGTCTCCTGAGGCAGGGGAAACAAAAGCAAAAATGAACTACTGGAACTTCATCAAAATGAAAACCTTCTGCACAATGAAGGAAATAATCAACAAAACTAAAATGCAACCTATATAATGGGAGAAGATATTTCCAAAGATATATCTCATAAAGGGTTAGTACCCAAGTTCTATAAAGAACTTATGAAACTGAACACCCTCCAAAAATAATAATAATAATCCAATTAAAAAATTGGCAGAAGACATGAATAGACATTCTCCCAAAGGACACATACACAAGGCCAACAGACACATGAAAAGATGCTCAACATCACTCATCATCAGGGAAATACATATCAAAACTACAATGAGATATTACCTCACCCCTTTCGGAATGGCTATAATTAACAACACAGAAAATGACAAGTGTTGATGAGAATGCAGAGAAGAATACTCTTACACTGTTGGTGAGAATGCAAATTGGTCCAGCCACTCTGGAAAACGGTAGGAAGTTTCTTCAAAAAGTTAAATTTAGAACTACCCTATGATCCATCAATGACACTACTAGATATTTAACCAAAGGTACAAAAATACTGATATGAAGGGATACATGCACCTCGATGTTTATAGCAGCATTATCTACAATAGCCAAATTATGGAAAGAGCCCAAATGATGTCCATAGACTAATGAATGAATAAAGAAGATGTGATATATATTATATATGACATATATATATACATATATATATATATGTATATATATATATACATATATATATATATATATGGAATACTACTCAGCCATAAAAGAGAATAAAATCTGCCATTGGCAATAACCCAGCTATAGCTAGAAAGTATTATGTTAAGTGAGGTAAGTCAATCAAACACAAATACCATATGATTTCACTCATATGTAGAATTTAAGAAACAAAACAGATGAACATATGGGGAAGAGAAGAGAGACAAAGCAGGAAACAGACTCTAACAACAGAGAACAAACTGAGGGTTACTGGATGGGAGGTGGGTAGGAGGAATAGGTTAAATGGGTGACAGGCATTAAGGAAGGCACTTGCTGTGATGAGTACTGGGTATTGTATGTAAGTGATGAGTCACTAAATTCTACATCTAAAGCTAATATTAAACTATATGTTAACTGACTGGAATTTAAATAAAAAATGTTAAAAATAAAAAGTATTTAGAGCCCCCCCCCCAAGAAAACCTAAAATTATTCCTAGTATCTCCTGAAGCCAGTATTTTCAGCATGACCCAGAAGTTATATTAAAAAGTATTTTATATATTTCTAGGTATATTTTTTATTATTTTTTCATTTTATTGCTTTGGGACAAAAATGTGTCCTGTATGATTTATACATTTACTAAGAAATGTATTTGTGACCTAAAATTCCGTTGATTCTTCTAAATGTTCAAAGGTTCTGTTAAAGAGAGTAGATAAGGGGCGCCTGGGTGGTGCAGTCGGTTAAGTGTCCGACTTCAGCCAGGTCACGATCTCGCGGTCCGTGAGTTCGAGCCCCGCGTCGGGCTCTGGGCTGATGGCTTGGAGCCTGGAGCCTGTTTCCGATTCTGTGTCTCCCTCTCTCTCTGCCCCTCCCCCGTTCATGCTCTGTCTCTCTCTGTCCCAAAAATAAATAAAAAATGTTGAAAAAAAAAAAAAGAGAGTAGATAAAAACTCTTTTTGGGTTGCAGTTTAATTTTTTTTAATGTTTTTATTTATTTTTGAGACAGATAGAGACAGAGCATGAGCAAGAGAGGGGCAGAGAGAGAGGGAGACACAGAATCTGAAGCAGGCTCCAGGCTCTGAGCTGTCATCACAGAGCCTGATGTGGGGCTCGAACTCACAGACTGTGAGATCATGACCTGAGCTGAAGTCGGACGCTTAACTGACTGAGCCACCCAGGCGCCCAGATAAAAACTCTTTTTAAGAAGCAAAGCTTATCATATCCATACATACAACTATGTATTTAATTGTAAAATTGATGTGGTTTATTGTATTAATCATATATGCATTTTCAGAAATATGATATACGAAATGTCCTGAAATATTTTCCCCATTCAGACCAACTAGAAATGATACATAAAACCAAGCAAACCCCTTTATATTAATAGCCTAGCCTTCCAGAAAGTAAGGAAAATTCTTCATAAGAGCAACAGAGGTAGAATGTAGGCTGCAAGAATCAGAGTGGTAGCCAAAGCTGAAGCTTCTTGACTGTGTTTTTTAAGAGACTTTTAGGGGACCGGAAATAGGCCTTCTGCCTGCCCAAGGGAGTTGGAACTGAGAATTCACCCCCCACGCTTGTTAATAGTTGTAACATTCCCACTGCACATAGAAGTTAAAGATATGGCGGTAATAATACCAAGGACAGGAAAAAGGAAGTGAAAGCAGTGTTGCGAGATTGGTACATTCCATATGAAGAGGTGAAGGCAGGCTCTGATAACTTAAAGATACATGGTAAGCCTAGATCAGCCACTAAAAGATAAAGCTAAGCAGGGAGACAAATGGAATTCTAAAAAATACTCATCTGTTCCAAAAATAACGCAGGAAAAAATAGGCCAAATAGAAAACAAAGAGCAAGATGATAGATTTGAAGTTCACCAAACTGATAATGACACTGTATGTGATGTAGGTGGATCTAGAAGACTGAGGGAAACAGACCCAGGCCACGATTTCGTTTATTACTTTGCCCCATATGCCTGCACTTGAATGGGGAGATGGGGAGGCTGGGGCAGGGATGACATTATTTTGGGTCCCTGGATATCAGCGTCAACTTGGATCTTATATCCAACAGTTTACAAATGATCTGGGGATTTCCCCTTCCCCAATCTACATTTATCAAAATAAGTGGACATAGTTCTCTTTGTTAAAGGACTAGAGGAATCACGATTTTTTACACGCGTGGAGTTGCAGAGTCCTTCCCCAGGGGAACCAGGCTTCTTTCTCAATTATTGAGTTCAGGGTCTGAAAACTAGCTCTGGTCTAGCCACTAGACAAAGGTTCGTGATTTTCCATTGGGGCACCAGCCTTATCCTCTACTCACGCATTCTTTCTTTCTTTCTTTTTTTTTTCTTTACTCCATTCATTAGTTCTAACAGCTTTTGGTGGAGTCTTTAGGATTTTCTTTTTCTTTTTCTTTTTTTTTTTTTTTTGGTTTAAGTATAATTGATAATGTTAGATTAGTTTCCAGTATACAACACCGTGATTGAGCAATTCTATATATTTTGCAGTGCTCACCGTGCTATATGTAGTTACCATTGGTCACCATACAAAGTTTTACAATATTATTGACAGTCTTCTCTATGCTGTACTTTTTCATTCCTATGACTTGTAAGTTTGTACCTCTTAATCCTCTTCATCTATTTTTTCCAACCCCCATTTCCATCCCCCCTGGTAATCACCAGTTTGTTCTCTGTATTTCTGAGTCTGTTTCTGTTTTCTGTTTGCTCCTTTGTTTTGGAAATGAGTGAAATCTTACGGCATTTGTCTTTCTCTGTCTGACTTATTTCACTTAGCATAATACCCTCAGGTACACCCATGTTGGTGTGAATGGCAAGATTTCATTCGTTTTTATGGCTGAGTGATAGTTCATAGATTTTTATTATAAAATACCATGTCATCTGCAAACAGAGTCAATTTTACTTCTTCCTTTCTGATTAGGATGGCTTTTTATTTTTCTTGCTTTGGTAAGGACCTCTGCTACTGTGTTGAACAAAAGTGGCAAGAATGGACATTCTTGTCCTGTTCCTGATCTTGGAAGAAACCGTTTTAGCTTTTCACCACTGAGTATATTAGCTGTGGTCTTGTCTTACATGGCTTTTGTTATGTTGAGGTCCATTCCCTCTATACTCACTTTAAGAGTTTTAGTCATAAAGGAATGTTGAATTTTGCCAAATGCTTTTTCTGCATCTATCAAGATGATCACTCAATTTTTATCCTTCATTTTGTTTATGTGGCATATCATGTTGATTGATTTGTGGGTGTTGAACTATCCCCACATTGAAGGGATAAATCCCACTTTATCATGGTGTGTGATTCTTTCGATGTATTGTTACATTTGGTTTGCTAATATTTTGTTGAGGAATTTTGCATCTATGTTCATCAGGGATATTGGCAGGTAATTTTTTTTTCTTATAGTGTCCTTGTCTGGTTTTGGTATCAGGATAAGGCTGGCCTCATAAAATGAGTTTGGAAGTATTCCATCCTCTTCAATTTTTTGAAATAGTTTGAGAAAGATTGGTGTTAATTCTTTTTTTAATGTTTGGTGCAATTCACCAGTGAATCTATCTAGTCTTAGACTTTTGTCTCTTGGGAGATTTTTATTACTGATGTAGTCTCTTTCCTAGTAATTAATCTGTTCAGATTTTCTTTTCTTCATGATTCAGTCTTCATTCTTTATTTCTTTTGAATACCTATATTACAAAATATCTTTCCTGACTACTGTTATGGGCACTGTGATGCATCACTCAGATCCCCTTCAGTGAAGGACTCGATGCCCCGGATGCTGATGCCAGTCACAGTGGAAAATAGTCTTCAGCTGCCTACACTCTCAGGCATCATCTCAGCTGCAGAGACATCCTCAACTAAGGTCAGACACCCTTCTCAGAAGGGTCCACATCCAATGACTACTTAATGCAGGAATATAAAATGCTAACATTTCAACTCAGCTCAGGACAACTCTGTAGGACCATTTGGGTTCCAGAGGTCTCAAGTGATCAGCCCAGATTGGTGTTGGGTCTGCAACACAGCTAGGTCTTCCTCTAGCAGCCCAGTGCTGCTTCCTTGCCCTCCCTTCCACAGGTGATGATTCCAAATACAGTTCTAATTAACATCTGGAACCCTAAGCTCTGTCTCAGAGCCTGCTTCCCAAAGAAGCCAACCTGCAATGATTGGTACCAGGAATAGTCTGTGAAAGCAGGATATTAGATGGGGTTTTGGAGCTAGGTGTTGCACCTGCCAGTAATGAAGACCATATCACTGGTAGTAACTAGAGTGTAGGTATTCCCCGGAACAATTGTTAAAACTTTCACTGATGATGAACGGGAATGATGTCAGTAGAAGTGAATGCACTGGCTGGCGTTGTGAATCACACATTTGAGAAATATGGTGGAAAGAATAACTACAAAGGTAATGAAAGTGGATGGGGTTAAACTATTAAATTCTAGAAAAGATAACAAAAAACTCAGAGTGATTAGTAGCCAAATTGAAAGTGAAGTCTGAAATCCAGATGGCTTCCATTGTAGTTTCTCAAGTATTGAGAGGGCAGCAAAAGCTGAGGATCATGCCCAGGAATAAATTTTCAGTGTAAATGAACTCTAAAGAAAGTCGAACACTTAGATCAATGGAACAGAATAGAGAACCCAGAAATGGACCCACAAACGTGTGGCCAACTAATCCTTGACAAAGCAGGAAAGAATATTCAATGGAATAAAGACAGTCTCTTCATCAAGTGGTGCTAGGAAAACTGGACAGCGACATGCAGAAAAATGAACCTGAACCACTTACTTACACCATACACAAAAATAAACTCAAAGTGGATGAAAGACCTAAACATAAGACAGGAAGCCATCAAAATCCTCAAGAAGAAAGCAGCCAAAATCTCTTTGATCTTGGCTGCAGCAACTTCTTACTCAACACATCTCTGGAGGCAAGGGAAACAAAAGCAAAAATGAACTATTGTGACCTCATCAAAATAAAAAGCTTCTGCACAACAAAGGAAACAATCAGCAAAACTAAAAAGCAACTGACGGAATGGGAGAAGATATTTGCAAATGACATATCAGGTTAGTATCCAAAATCTATAAAGAACTTCTCAAACTCAACACCCAGAAAACAAATAATCCAGTGAAGAAATGGGCAAAAGGCATGAATAGACACTTCTCCAAAGAAGACATCCAAATGGCCAACCGATACATGAAAAAATGCTCCGCATCACTCATCATCAGGGAAATACAAATCAAAACCACAGTGAGATACCACCATACTCCAGTCAGGATGGCTAACATTAACAACTCAGGCAACGGCAGTTGTTCGCAAGGGTGCAGAGAAAGAGGATCTCTTTTGCGCTGCTGGTGGGAAGGCAAACTGGTGCAGCCACTCTGGAAAATAGTATGGAGGTTCCTCAAAAAATTAAAAATAGAGCTACCCTATGACCCAGCAATTGCACTACTTGGTATCTATCCAAGGGATACAGGGATGCTGTTTCAGAGGGGCACATGCACCCCAGTGTTTACAGCAGCACTATCAACAATAGCCAAAGTATGGAAAGAGCCCAAATGTCCATTGATGGTTGAATGGATAAAGAAGATGTGGTACATATATACAATGGAGTATTACTCAGCAACCAAAAAGAATGAAATCTTGCCAATCACAACTATGTGGATGGAACTAGAAGGTATTATGCTAAGTGAAATTAGTCAGAGAAAGACAAATATCATATGACTTCACTCATATGAGGACTTTAAGAGACAAAACAGATGAACATAAGGGAAGGGAAGCAAAAATAATAAGAAAAAACAGGGGGGGGGGGACAAAAACGTAAGATACTCTTAAGTATAGAGAACAAACAGAGGGTTGCTTGAGGGATTCTGGGGGGGGATGGGATAATTGGGTAAAGGGAATTAAGGAATCTACTCTTGAAATCATTGTTGCACTGTTTTCCAACTAATTTGGATGTAAATTTAAAAAATAAATAAAATCTTAAAAAAAAATTGAACTCAAAACTGAGATAGGTTAAGGTCAGGGTCTGATTGAGAAAGAATGTGTCCTGACACATGAGAAGGATACATCTGGCTTAATGGTCCCAAAATCTTGAATCCCAAGATTCACCTAAACCTTCCGAATCTGCACAAGTATTCAATCCTGATTAAAAGCTAGAATGCTCCATAATATTTAAAGAGAATGCAAAGGCCTCTCCTTTCCAAGGCAACATGTGCCCTTCTCAAGATCTGCCCCATCTCTTCTCTCGGTGTCTAGGCCTATAACTAGAATTATGTCACAGTACAACTCAGTCAGGAACATGCTGGGCCTGATAAGAGAAGAAAAAGACTATACTTCGAAAGACCTTCAAGATCAGCCTCTATATTCTAGAAAGAACCAGAAGATTCTCATGGGATTGGATTCTAAGAGAGTATGATGAAAGGGGATAAATGCACATTCCAAAGATGCAGGATTTACTGTCCTGACAAGGTCCCCAGAAGATGGTACAACTTACTCCCAGAAGCATGGAAAAAGCAATAGACCACACAAAAGAAAATTGAAATGCCAGAATTGCCATAGAAGATGGTAGAAAAAGTATCCAGAAGCTCACAGAAGTGTTCATGCTAGAGTGAATATATCATATAAGGCCAGAAAACCTATCAAATTATAATGTTCACTTGGAAATCCTTGAAGAGACACCCTTTCCAGGCCATCAGAAATACACTGGTGAGAAATCACCAGTGTCAAGAAAAGCTTCAGTAGTACATCTCCTATGTAGTCTGAGACTGACAGTAAGAGAGTCCTTTAAAGAACTAGTGTCCCTGATAACTATGGTGTTGATAGACACCCATACCCTTTAGAGTCTAGGTGAATGTACATAATCGTAGGAAACCAGGTGAATGGAATTATAATGGGTAGCAAAGTTGGAAGGACATATAGGTGGGCTTGATCCAGACAGAGTTATGGGGATGGTTTAACAGAACATGCTCCCTAAGGAGCAAAATAGATGGACAGCTAACAGGGTTACTACTCAATTTGTACCATCGAAAAGAAAGAAAGGATTGATATTGAAGACAGTTGCCCCAATTTTTTAAGTGATACTGTTACACCAGCTTTCAGACCTGAATCAGGTGTTAGACATGGAATTCATTGCCTTAAGAAGAGACTGGGTTCCCAGGGAAAGGATCTTGTAACAATAAAGCAAGTGTACAAAGTCATGATTTTCCTTAGTGCTTCCCCAACAGAACCTACAGGTATTTACTCATGTAACTGTGCACTGGGGAAAGGGAACTATCCAAACATTTCTAGAACTCTGTTAAACATGGAGTCCAAGTTGACAGTGACACCCAGAGGCCCAAATCAATATCATGGCCCCCTATTATTTCAGGGGCATATGGGAACAAGACAATAAAGAAGTCCTGGACAATATGTGACCCACAATGGGTTCACTGATGGTCACTTCCTTGAATTCTGAAGGTAAAATTGCAATTGAGATTACTTACAGATTAGCACAAGCCCCACATTAGATTCTTGGCCTATGGAGTGAGATTTATCATAGTGATAAAGACCAAGTGAAATTCTCTGAATCTGTCCCCATTCAAGTTAAGCTAGCAAAATTTTTTTTAAGTCTTATCAGTCATGGGTGTAGGGCAGAAATGTGTGCCACTTCGAAAGATTCAGGATGAGGGAGTGATGGATGCCATTATTTAATTCACCAGTCTGGCCCCTAAAAAAAATAGATAGACCTTATAGAATAACAGAAGACTACCACAGACTCAAACAAGTACTAGATTTAATTGCAGCTATGTTGCTGGGTGTGGGCGTCATTGCTAGAGAAGATTAAGTTTTTCCTATTCCTATGGAGGATCAGAATCTGTTCACATTCCCATGAAACAGACTACAGTATGTACTACAAATTTTCCCAAGTCCTCTAAGTCTCCCACCTTCTTTTAAAATATTGTCTGAAAAATATGTGGACATCCTTCTGAACATCACATCGATTCACTATATTGAATGTTGTCATGCAAAACACCAAGTGGCTGGCAGGCTGGAGACCTCTGTAAGACACATATACTCCAGGGATGAGAGATAAATCCTCAGGGCCCTGCCACATAAATGATTAGGGGTTCAGTTGTCAGGGGCACCCCAGAATATCCCATCCATAATAAAGGACAATTTATTACACCTTGTAGCTTTTACCAAGTAGAAGGAAGCACATGCCTAATAGAAATCTTTGCACACTAAAAGCAGCATATTCCATACTGGTATATGCTCCAACCCATCCATTGGGCAGCAAAAAGCTATCAATCAGGAAAGAGCTCTATAGCAGATCCAGAGTGTGGTATAAATATCCTTGCTCTTTGGTTTGGACAACCCATTAGACTCTATGGTATTAAAAGCATCAGTATTGAGGAAAATTGCCACGTGAGAATCACAATGCAGAGTCTTAGAGTTCTGGAGAAAGACCATTCCACCTTCAGATATGCTACTGGGACTTGGTAAAGACAGAACATCCAACTGATAAGGCAACAAGATCATTTGGCCACAACTGCCCATCTTGAGATTTTTGTTAGGTGCAACACATTTTAGTGTTAGTCCCAACAATAATCCATCATAGGTAGCAATAGTACATCTGGGATCAAACCAGAGCAGGACCAGAGAGTACAAATAAGCTCCATGAGCAGATAACCCAGATCTCCAGTTCATCACCATAGTTATACTAGTACCTGTGTCTAAGTCACACTAAAAAATTCCTTATGTCTAGGTGACAGGGGAGGAAAAAGCTCAAGCTTGACTCATGGATTGGTCTTCTTGGAATGTGTGTGTGCAGGCCAAAAATGGATGGCAGTATAATTCCACTCAAGTACAGCCTTGAAAAATAGGAGAGAAGAAAATATCCTTTGTGGCCAAAGATTTGACCTTGTGCATGCTTAGCCATTTTATGTAGGAAGAGATATTGCTTACGGTTAAAGTATACACAGGCAGATTCTTGAGAAATGAAAATGGCTTGGTCAGCTGATCGGGGACGTGTAAGAGGAAGAAAGACTAGAAGATTAAATACATTGAGGTCTGTCATAAAGGCATGAGAATGGGCATGTGAAAATGAGCATGAAGTATGAAGACACTCATGTTACTGTCCATCAGAGAGCATCCACTAAACAATCAAGTAAACAAAATGATTCAACCAGATGACATCAGCCTGTCCCACTGCTGGCACAACGGACACATGGCCTTAATGACAGGAATTGAGGACTTTTGTGGAGTAAACACAGACCCCACTTAGCAAATGTACCACATGCCAGCAAAAAACAAAAAAAAACAAAACCGAATCTGAGTCCCTGATATGGTACCATTTCTTGGCCATTCACTGGCAAGATGACCACAGTAGACCTTTTCAACCCTGGAAGAGATAGGAATTTATTTTAGTAGAAATAGATACGGCCAGTACCAAGCTTTATGCTATCCAAGTTCTGCAGCTCCTTTGATGAATAGCCCTCTGATTTCCTTAAGCAAACCCAGAAATTCCTCAACTGGGTTGTGTAAAAACCATCAGGAAGAGGCACCCACGGACAAAATTGGAGGCATTTGAGGCAGTGGAATAAATAATGGGAGTAATATAATTCCATTTTGATTTAAATAATTATAAAAGTAAACAAAAGGGAGTGTTTTGGGTGGCTCAGTCAGTTAAGCATCTGACTCTTGATTTCAGTTCAGACCACGATCTCATGGTTTGTGGGATTGAGCCCTGTGTTGTCAGCGCAGAGCCTGCTTGGGATTCTCTCTCTCTTACTCTCTGCCCCTTCCACACCCTCAAAATAAATCAATAAACTTTAAAATTAAATAAAATAAATACTGCATAACAAATTAACTAGAAAATTAATTGATTAAAATAGTACTTGATAAGATATGAGACATTTACATAGTTTCAAGGTATCCCCCTAAAAAACACTTATTAATGACAAAAGAGGAAAAAATAACTTTATGGTAGAGAAGGCTGGACGTCACTCTTTTGATCACTTGAGTGACCAAAGTGAACATCATGAGTAATGGGACAAATTGAAATCACATGCCACTTGACAGGATACAATGAAGAGAACATCACTACCAAAGATGTATAAGCTGAATCCCATCATGAGGAAATATTAAACACACTCAAATTGACTGCTATTTCACAAAATAAGTATCCCATAATTCTCAAAGTGTCAAAGCCATTGTTATGAACTGAGTTGTGTCCCTCACGATTCATATGGATTTTGAATTGAAGCCCTAACCTGAGATGTGACTATACTTAGAGATAGAGTCTTTAAGGAGGTAATTAGGGTTTATGAGGTCATAAGAGTGGTATCCTAATCTGATAGTACTGTTGTCTTTATAAGAAAAGGAAGAGAGAGAGGGAGAGAGAAGGAGTGAAATAGAGAGAGACAGAAAGAGAGAGAACAAGAGATTTCTTGGTGTCCATGCAAAGAGGAAAAGCCATATAAGGACACAATGAGAAAATGGCTGTCTATAACCCTAGAAGAGAAGTCTTATCAAAAACCAACACTGACATCACCTTGATCTTGAACTTCCAGTCTCCAGAGCTGTGAGAAAATAAATGGCTGCCATTTAAGCCACTCTATGGTATTTTGTATGGCAACCCTAATAGACTAATACAGCACTAAAGTCAAGAAAATTAAGGAACAGTCTTTGATTTTCTAATCTGTACACATGAATCTTTCTTAAGCAAAAGAAGTTTTAAAACTATACCTGCTATATAATTGTCTCAAATGTCTTTATGAATTTTGTAAAGAACATGTAGTTGACTCTTCAAATCCAATTCTACCCTTCTGCCATTATGTAGCAACAATTGAGTGCCTGAGCTCCACAAATGATTTCTGATTAGTATTAAACAATCATTGCAATCACAAAACGCTTCTTACAGAGTGGTTTCTAACTTCAAGCTTAAACCAATCACAGCATAGCAATCCCCGGCCACAGAGCTGGATTTCTAAACTATTGGCCAAATTGAGGAAGAACATTCTTTCAAAGGTTGATGAAGAGACGTTCTTTTTATCCCACTAAACATGAATGAGGAAGTAGCCATCATTCTAAAACTCCAAGAGGAATCAGTCTGAAAAGGAAGCTTCTACTCTGTATACCAGAGCGGAGCAATAGTAAGAATACAAATCCTTGAAGACATTCAATTGCTGGATCAACCAACCTTGACCTTCATTCTACTTCTGGACTTCCTTATGTGAACCGTTTTCATTAATGACTTAAGTCAATTTGACTTGAGTCTTCTAGGTCGCAGATGAAAGCATCCTAATTGAAGCAGTAAGCAAGTAATTATTTTTTTCAGTAAGTACGTAATTAATAGCTACTATGACCCAGGCACCCTCTCATAAGCAGTGAACAAAGCAGAAACAATTGCTTTTTCCTCACAGAGCTTATTCTAGCCAGTTATGTTTATTTTGATTCTCCATCCTCTCTACTTTATCTATCATCACTTTACGCATTGCTCTAATCTTCCATATGCATGCTGGAAGACTTATTTCAGTTTGTCTGCTTGAGTACTTAACTGATTTTGTACTCCACGAATTATGCTCTTTATCACTCTATGAAAGAACTTTCCTTTTCTACGGTTTTTAGTTTCTTCACAGTTTTCTCGCCATGTGAATCAATTTTGTGTCATCAATCTCCGCTTTCTTCCTCATCCATCAAAATTTTATCTCCTTTTTTCTATCTTTATGGTTTTTTTTAATAAAGGGAATTTCTTTTTTATACTACTGATGATGCAAACAATATCTTAACAATGTCTTAAGTTGACTTCCTACAGTGTTTTTCACTGGAAGCATATTGTCTTCCTTGTAACTTCAACTGTTCTCCCTAACTTTCAACAGCAACAAAAAATTAAACTCTCCATTTAACAAAAAATTGAATTCTTTATATAAACTTCATTTGTTATATATATGTTGTATACAATATGAATATATTTTTCCACTTTGCATAAAATTTCTGCAAAAAAAGATAAGCACCAATTTTTTTTCAATGACTAAAAGTATGCTTTCTATTATCAAGGAAAACAGTCTCAAAGATTAAAAAGTCCAGCCTGGTTAAAAAATCATTATGTACTTCCCTGGCATACAGAAAAAAGGACAAATGTAAACTCTTATGATCTTTTGAAAAATGGATGAGTACCTGCAAACAAACTCTGAAAGAGCATAATGGCAGATAGGAATAGAATATCAACAAAATACACCCAGAATATGCCTTTATTTGGTTTTGTTCCAAGAAAAATGATATTCCCTACTCCTCACCACTCTAGCTAGAAGAGGAACCAGATCTGAAAATCAGATAATCTGACTTCCTAATTTAATCCCTAATGAAGACAGAATTATAATATGGTAAGATAATTCATGGAGAGCAGAGGATACCTATCATCTATTAATACAATTTAATTGAAATAACATTTGTACTATTCTGTACATGCCTTTGCCTCTAAACTTCTTCACTTGCTATATTACAGAGTGACTATAGTCGTGGTTAAAATTTAATCTTCTCAATCCCCATTTTGTAATGAAAAAGAACATATAATTTAGAGGGCCCTCGCTTAGTCTGGGATTTAACACTTACTTTCGGTGTAACTTTTTAAAATGTATCTGAATTGCAAATTGTGAAATAAAATGGATTGTTACAGAGTTATATAATAAAAATCAATGAGAATAAATTTGAAAATATGTATTGAAACCATAGAAATATGTTCATAAATAAGAAATACATAGTTAAACTTCCACTAAAGGAAAATAATTTTAAGAACACCTGTTAGCTTATTAATAAAACTAATTGTGTTA
Source organism: Panthera onca (assembly GCF_046562875.1). Taxonomy (NCBI): domain Eukaryota; kingdom Metazoa; phylum Chordata; class Mammalia; order Carnivora; family Felidae; genus Panthera; species Panthera onca. Next base: position 14,549,818 of record NC_138345.1, on the reverse strand, counting down.
ACTGTTTGATAATTGCATCGTCTCACATATAGCCCCCAACTTGGGTTTTCCCTCCCGAATGGATTATATTTTATCTACTTTGAACTGAGTTTTCTGTCTGCTGACCTACTCACCTAGTGGATAGAAACGACTGTAAATATGTTTGCTTCCTTTGTTGATATTTATGTTGCCTACATTTTTAGTATTGCAAAGGAACTATCATTTTCAATTGCTTCTTCTCCGATCATCTCTATCAACAACTGCGGGACTAATTATTTTAGAAGCACCAGCCGTTTCTGAAATCACCGAGGAGAATTACAGAAGCTCTGTTGGTGAGTTCCCACTTCTTACGCCCACCTTCTGTGATCATGCCGTGACTTTGACAATCCCCCTTGAGGGAATAGTTTTGTCAGCCTACAGAGTTAATCGAAACGCAGAACTAGGAAAGGGGTAGAGCCCGGTATCTTCCACTATTGGTCATCTTTATTCCGGTACATACTGGGTTACTCATTCCCAAGTGACCCTGCACAACTTGTTGCAACCTGAGAGGACCCCCACAGTGGTGTTATTTCTGGGAACACTTGAGTTAAAAGCGATCTCTTCACAGAGCTGTGACCAAGGTAATATTTAATAGCATCCATAAAAGAAAAAACACAAATAGGTATTGTCTTGCTCTTCTCGGTATTAAAAAAACACGCGGGGCGCCTGGGTGGCTCAGTCGGTTGAGCGACCGACTTTGGCTCAGGTCATGATCTCACAGTTCGCGGGTTCGAGCCCCGCATCGAGCTCTGTGCGGACAGCTCAGAGCCTGGAGCCTGCTTCTGATTCTGTGTCTCCCTCTCTCTCTGCCTCTCCCCCACTCAGGCTCTGTCTCTCTCTCAGAAAGAAATAAACATTTAAAAAAATTTTTTAAATATAAAAAATAAAAAAAATGCAACATTTTTATAAATACAAAGGAGTGTTTTGAAAATCATAAAATTAAAATGAGAATTTGTGATGATTTAAAATATTAAAGCATATACTTGTCCTGTAGATATCAGAATATATCGCTAACTGCCACAAATATTATTTTTGATTAGAATTGCTTTGTAAACAAAACGCACACAAGTGCTCCCACAATTTCTGAAAGCATAATACACATTAGAAGAATACGGGCAATTTTATTCCACATGATCCTAATATAAAACCTTTTTAAGAAGAAAACCTTAAACCTAAGTTTCTTGGTGCCACAGCAATGACAGAATCATCTAGAAAAGATGAGATGCTGGCTGATAGGTGCAACTATTCCAAAATGTTCTGTTTTGTTTTGTTTTCCTTTTGCAATATTCAAACTATAATACAATGGCACCACCTATTGATGGAATGGCAGAATTTAAATCCTAAATTTCCAAACAACACAGGATCAGATATTCATGGGAATTATAAACCAAGGTATAGAACATAGGTCATTAACCACTGATAAGATGACATATATCAGTAATATCACTTGCTTTTTTTTTTTACTTTCTGGCATTCTTTGGAATGGCACAGCAGTTTTTGAAGGGCTAATCATCGCTGAAACATAAGAAAATATATCATTAATGTTAGTTTTCTTACCTATATTTAAAAGTAAATCTTAGAAGAAAAATATTGTAAGAATGATTTATTTCATCTAACACATCGTCACATTGAGTTGAATATTAGGAATCTTCGGAATACATTTTGGGGAATCTAGACTTTGTTTTCTGGAAAGATGTTGGATTGAATAATATCTAGTAAACACATTCAAAAATAAACTTTGTAATATGGGAAACATACTCTCAGGTGCATACCGATACTTGCAAGAAAGTAAGAGATATCCCCAAAGACTGAACCTGAAGAAGACCCCCAAAAGAAAAGCCATAAGCCAGTGAACTAAATATCCCCCAGCTGTCCTAGAGGAATGTGTATCTGTTTTGGAGGAGTGGGGATTGCTTTCGAAGTTCTTGGTTTTGGAGCGCCTGAGTGGCTCAGTCGGTTGAGTGTCTGACTTTGGCCCAGGTCATGATCTTAGTTCATGAGTTCGAGCCCCACATCGGGCTCTCTGCTGACAGCTCAGAGCCTGGAGCCTGCTTCAGATTCTGTGTCTCCCTCTCTCCTCTCTCTCAAAGATAAACATTGAAAGAAAATTAAGAAAAAACTTTCAAAGTTCTTGGGTTTTAAGGCATCAAATCAAAAGACAATAACTTAAACTTCTATGATAATGTTAGATGAAACTGAATCTTTCAAATGTCACTGTAAGTAAAAGGGCAGAATAGGGAAAAAAAATACACCCACCAACTCAGGAAAAAACTAAGTTTGTGTTGACATGAAATCTAGATGGATCAATAAAAAGTTGGACTTGAGAATTTCTGATATTGGAGTTTTCCTCTGACAGGATGAAGTTCTTATTTCTACTATCTATACGATCGAGGAAAGTTTCAGCTGAGAAAGCAAGATAAAATTTGTCTATGGCTGCATTACTGTACAATATCACTGGAATATCTGTATGAATCAAATTCAAACCCTCTTTGAAGGACAAATACTCTAGACTATACAGCCATACAAGGTTCTCACAAATAAAGCTTCACGGAAATATGCTTACAATCCAAAATCATAAAAGAAGAAGGAAACATGTCATCATAAGTGAGTCAGAAAACACGATTCTAAAAGTTCTAGCAAGTTAGCCAGTCTGAAAAATAATCAGACATCTTGATTTGTATAAATCGAAAACAGACCTTTATATTTAAAAGTAAATAAGTTGGTTAAAAGCAGGTAAGACAAAGCTAAACAGAGTTAATAGAAGACTGTATTTCACATATAAAATGTTGCAGAGAATGACAATGAAAAATATGGAAGACAAGTTGAGACATAGAACCATAGAAATGGTTAAACCTAATGTGTACTTCTTCAGATTTCCAGAGATGGACAATAAATAAGCGGAATGACTGAGAGAAAATACTAAAAGTTAAATGGCTGCCATATTTTCCAGGTTGATGAAAAACATAAATCTCCAGTTTGAAAATGTACAACAAACACCAAGAAGGGTAGATAGAAAAGAACCATGCCTACGGAACGCAATGCAGCACAGAAAGCCAAAGGTGAAGTACCCTCATGTGCAAACAGAGAGACAAGACAGGTTTTCTAAAAGAAATGACAATTACATCAACTACGGACATCCCCAAAGAAACAATAAGCAGCAGACAATGGTAGAATGTTATCTTTAAGGAATGGGAGAAAATAGCTCTCACATTTTTCACGTATTTTATTTTTTTATTTTTTCTGGAAGTAGGGCTGGCACACCATGTTACATTAGTTCCGGTTGTACAACAGAGTGATTCAACAAGTCGATATATTATGCTGTGCTCACCACCACTGTAGCTACCAACACAATTACAATATCATTGACTATATTCCCTATGCTGTACCTTTTATCCCCTCCATTTATTCATTCCATAACTAGAACTCTGTATCTCCCACTCCCCTTCACCCATTCTACCCATCCCTTTACCCCTCTTCATCTCTGGCAACCTTGAAATTATTCACCATATTTATGAGTCTGTTTCTACTTTCTGTTTGTTTGTTCTGTTTTTTGGATTCCCCATATAAATAAATTCATATGGTATTTGTCTTTCTCTGTCTGGCTTATTTCACTTAACCTAACATCCTCTAGATCCCCCATGTTATTTCAAATGGCAAGATCTCATCCTTTTTTATGGCTGAGTAATATTCCATTGCATGTATACACCATTTCTTTTTTATCCATTCGTCTGTAGGTGGACACTTGGGTTGCTTTTATATCTTGGCTATTGTAAATAATGCTGCAATAAACAAAAAGGCGCATATATCTTTTCAATTTAGTGTATTCATTTTCCTCAGGTGAACATCCAGTAGTGGAATGACTGGATCATATAGTAATTCTAGTTTTAATTTTTTGAGGAAGCTCTATATTGTTTTCCACAGTGGCTGTTCCAATTTACATTCCCACCGACAGTGCACAAGGGTTCCTTTTTTCCCACATCCTCACCAACGCTTGTTTTTTCTTGTCTTTTTGATTCTAGCCATTCTGACACGTATAAGGTGATAGCTCATTATGGTTTTGATCTGCATTTCCCCGATCATTTGTGATGTTCAGCATCTTTTCATGTGTCTGCTTGTCATTCGTATGTCTCCTTTGGGAAAATATCTCTCAGGTCCTCTGTCCGTTTTTTAATTGGATTATTTGTTTCTCAGGTGTTGGATTGTATGAGATCTTTACATATTTTGGATGTTAATCCCTTCCCAAATATATAATATGCAAATATCTTCTCCCATGTGGTAAGTTGCCTTTCTGTTTTGTTGGTGGTTTCCTTTACCGTGCAAAAGGTTTTGTTTGGTGTCCTCCCAATAATTTACTTTTGCTCTTGCTTTCTTGCCTGAGGAGTTATCTCTGGGAAAATGTTGCCATAGCTCATGTCAAAGACGTGACTAGCCATGTTTTCTTTTAGAAGCTTTTTTTAAAGTATTATTTTTAGTTAACATACAGTGCGATATTGGTTTCGGGAGCAGAATTCAGTGATTCATCTCTTGCATACAACACCCAGTGCTCATCACAACAAGTGCCGTCCTTAATATCTATCACCTACTTCACCCATCCCCCCACCTCCCTTCTGTAAACCATCAGTTTGTTCTCTATAGTTAAGAGTCTGTTTCTTGACTGTCTCTCTTTTTTCCCTTTGTTCATTTGTTTTGTTTCTTAAATTCCACATATGAGTGAAATCATATGATATTTATCTTTCTCTGATTGACTGATAAGAATACTCTCTAGCTCCACGTCGCTGCAAAAGGCAAGATTTCATTCTCTTTTATGGCTGAATAATATTTCATTTTGTATATGTCTATGTGCATACATACATATATGCATATACGTACATACATATATACATATACATACATAGATATATATATGAGTGTCTTTATCATTCATCAGTCAATGGACATTTGGGATCTTTCCATTTTGTTTATTTTTTCAAAGAGCCACTCTTGATTTTATTGATTTTTTTTATTGTGTCATTTATTTCTGCTCTGATCTTCATTATTTCCTTTCTTCTTCTAACCTTGGGCTTTGTTTGCTCTTCTTTTTCTAATTCTAATTCTAATTCTAATTCTGTTCAGGTTAAAGTATTTATTTGATATTTTTCTTCTTTTTTGAAGTAGACCTATTTACCGCTATAGATTTCTCCCTTAGAATGGCTTTCTCTGTGTACTAAAGATTATGGACTGTTGTGTTTTCATTTTCATTTGTCTCCATGTATTTTTTAAATTTTGTCTTTGTTCATTGCCCTCTTGAATGTTTAGTAGCATGTTGTTGAGCCCCTACATGTTTGTGCTTTCTCCAGTTTTTTCTTGGGATTGTTTTCTCAGGTTATACTGTTGTTATGGAAAAGATGCATGACATGATTTCAATTTTTTTAATTTATTGTGACTTTTTTTTTTTTTTTACCTAATATGGAGATATCCTGGAGAATATTCCATGTGTGCATGAAAGGAATGTCTTTCTGTTTTTGACTGGAATATTCTGTATATATTTGTTAAGTCCATCTGATGTAATATGTCATTCAAAGACACTATTTCCTTGTTAATTTTTGTACCTGGATGTAATTTGTACTGTCCATTGATGTAAGTTGGGTGTTAAAGTCACCTACTATTATTGTACTGCAGTCAATTTCTTCCGTTATGCCCGTTGGTATTTGCCTTATATATTTAGGGACTCCAATATTGGGTACACACATATTTTCAATTGTAAAAAACTCTTGTTCAACTAACCCCTTTATCATCATGAAATATCCTTTTTTGTCTCTTGTTACAGTCTGTTTTAAAGTCTCTTTTATCTGATATAAGTATTGCTATCCTGGCTTTTTTTTTTTTTTTTTTTCACTTCTAGCTGCATGGTACATCTTTTTCCATCCCTTTACTTTCAGTCTATATGTGTCTTTTGGTCTGAACTGAGTCTTTGTAGGCAACTATAGCTAGTCTTATTTTTGTCTGTTGCATTTCGGTTTTTTATATGTTCTGCTACTCTATGTCTTTTGATTGTAGCATTTCAAACATTTACATTTAAAGTAATTATTGACAGATATGTACTTATTACTATGGAGACAAAGTATGAGCCAGGAAGTTCCTGAGCACCCCACACCAGGGGTGGCCTAACAAGCCACCCATTTGAAGTGATACAGACCTGGAGCCTTCCCAGTGCAATGGCTAGAGTTGTAGAACCAGGGGTGTTCTAGTGTGTGCCATGTTGGGACCGTATAGGTAGAATGGTGTGGTCAAGGTGCCTGGGATCACTGAGGCAGTGGGCTGGCTATAGTGTCTAGAACCCTGCTCTTGTCCAGTCTACCAAGGTGGAGGGGGAACATAAACTGTAACATTCACCAGCTCCTCCAACCCAGAGAGAGTTCCAGCAGCTCCCCCAACACTTGGCATAATTCTAGCCCTAGTTCCTTTATATTGCTCTTTTAAGATACAGATTTTTTTTTTCTGTGCTCCAAGGCATCCAGGGCTAGTGTGGGCTAGGGACCAAGTGTTCACCAAGGCAGCAGGTACAACTATGGCATCCAGAACCCTGCTTCAGTTTGCACTCTGAAGGTGGGAAGGGGAGGAGCATACACCATGGTGTTTGCCAGCCCTTCCAACCTGGAGAGAGTACCAGCAGCTCTCCCACCACTGGGTGGAGTTCTAAGAATGACTCTTTTAAATACTAGTTCCTCTCTTAAACTATGCTTTTTTTTTTTTTTTTTTTTTTTTTCTGTGCAGAGACAGGGCCAGGGTGGGTGAATCTGCACAAAGTCCCTCAGTACTGTCCCTCCCCACTGCAAATCCAAGTGTTAGAGGTAGGGATTCCCTTCATTACCATGTCTTTGTCTCTCTCCATGTTCTCTATGTGATCTATCTTATGTTGTGCAGAAGCTGTTTGGTCAGCCCTCAGTTCTTCTTTAAGAGGAACTACTCTATAAATAGTGTGGATTTGGTGTGTCTGTAGAGAAGGTGAGTTCAGGGTCTTTCTATGTTGCCATCTTGGACTGGAAACACACCCTCACGCCATGTATTTTATTTTTATTTAGCAACATTTACATGGCACTTACCCTGAGCCACCATTATTTAGGTGCTTACAAATGTTCACCCATTTACAGTTGTGTTCACAATTTTAAACAACTTTAAACTCTCATTTTACTGGTGAGAAAATTGAGAGACAGTGAGGTACATTCTCAAAGTCACATGGCAAGGGCTAACCTAAAACTTGGCATTTTATACCTAGCTAAATTAGCACTTACAATTAATGACAAAATAAAGACATTTTTGCAAATATTTAGTGTCCACAAAAATCCTCTCTTTGGAAGAATTCAGAAAAGATATGTGGTAGGAAGTAAGAAGTTAAATCCAAAAAGAAATGGTAAACAAATAAAGTGGTAACCATGCAAGTAAATCTAAATAAACTTTAACTAAATAAACTTAAACTTTAACTTCTAAGTTTTACTTTAACTTATTTAAAGAAATAAACATAATTTAGAGATTACATAAACAAGTGAGAACTAAATATCAGATACTACCACTACTTATATTAACTCAGATCATTACTTATAGCTAAAAGTATAATTTTCCAGATACATATAGCAATTCCAAATGTGTGAACACCTAATATATAATAATACATAAAGCATTATCTGTCACAACAAGAAAATATTGACAAATCCTCCTGAACAGTGGGAAATTTAACGTTTTCTCTAAATGTTTGAGCAACTAGATTTTTTAAAAAGTTGTTTAGACTATGGATGGATACAACAATGAATTAGTCCCTTAATCTATTACTAACACATAGTATGATATACTAAAAAATCAGGGAGCAGATACTCCTCTCATTCATGGATGAAACTTTTTTAAAAGTTGACCATGGACTGAGCCTAAAAGCAAGTGTTACCAAATGCTACAGTATCAGGATCACAATATGTTGTTCACTAAGAAAAAATATAATTAAACTTGAAATTAATAACAAATAGATTAAGAAATACTTGAAGATTTAAAATTTACTTAGAAATAATAAATTGAGGGAGAGAAATGAGAATGTTAACATATTTGAATTGAATGATGATTATGAAAATACCAAATATCAAAGCTTGTTTAATTCTTAGGAATTTTGTAGTACTATATACTGTATTAGAATGCATCAGATAGATTAAAAATAATGAAACTAACCATGTAACTCAAAAAAATTAGAGGGGCACCTGGGTGGCTCAGTCAGTTAAGAGTCTGACTTTGACTCATGTCATGATCTCACAGTTCGTGGGTTTGAGCCCTGCATCAGGCTCTGTGCTGACAGCTCAGAGCCTGGAGCCTGCTTCAGATTCTGTCTCCTTCTCTCTCTGCCCCTCCCCCACTCCTCCCTCTCTCCCTCTCTCTCTCTATCTCTCTCTCTCTCTCTCTCTCTCTTTCTCTCTCTCTCAAAAATAAATAAAACATTTAAAAAGTTTAAAATAGAAAAAAAAAGAACAAAAAATAAACAGAAGATAATCATTTTGCAAGTCCTAATGAAGTAATTGATTCAGGCAAAGATTTTTAGTGGATGCCAAACCATTAGGTAAAAAGTTGACAGAAAATGGAATTGATACAGAGCAAAAGTCGAGCCCACAGATTCCTTGCTGGTGACACCTTCCACCATTAGTCAATGTTAGCAAAATTCAAAATTAGACAGCCTTTTGATGTGATGTAATAAGCAGCACATAGTATTATTCTTAAAATACACTTGCAAAAAAGCATCTTGCCATCTAAATAATGTATTCAGATTAAATCAAATAAAATCTTTACACCAAAACTTCCAAGTAATAGGCAATACCAAAACCTACAGTGATACCAAATACCAAATGCCAAAACTATAAGTCAAACAATCCCTGAAGGAATCATGACATACATTTTAAAAATCAAATGTTCTAAAGGAAAATTGATCCATTCTCTTCAAAAAGCTAGTGTCACGAAAAAGAAAAGAGGGGAATGTTCTATATTAAATTCTCCTTTAGAGAAATACCTTATATTATCACTGATTGAATCATGGTCTGAAGAATCTAGGTTTCAAAGGCATTGTATGAACTACTGGAGACATATGGAGACATAATATTAAATTATTTAATGGAATTATTAATTATCTTAGGTGTGATAATACTGTCGTGTTTATGTAGAAAAGTATCTTCATTTTAGAGATGCATACTGAAATAATTAGGAGTATATTGTTATGATATCTTTAATTTATATTCAAAATGTACCAAAACAGATGAAACCAGTGATTTAATTGTTAAATCTAGGAGATAGGTGCTTATAATTCCTTCTTTTTGTGTGTGTTTGAAATTTTTTATCATAACAGATTTCAAAAATAAAAACCAAAGAAAACAGAAGCAGCCTCAGGGATCTGCTTTTCTTTGCTAATGTGAACCAGACCTCCATTCTTCTAGGTCCCAGCCTCACCTAAAGCTGCCTCCCAATGTTGCACAATGTGTGGCACCAAAAGATTTAGGGGCAGAGGTCATTCATCCTTCAGCAAGCATGACATCCTGCTGAACAGAAGCCCCACGAGTGATCACGACACTAATTCAATCTGATCATACACCTCTTCCTGCTCTGGTTTTATGATCAGCATTTCAATATGAACTTTGAGTCGGGCAAATTTGGACAGCTCCTACTTGAGACAACCAAGAAAGATGGGGAGGCATTCTGAGATTAAAAGCAGATGGAACCAATTTTCCTATCCAGTTTTACCATTGCTGACTTGGTTTAAAACCTGCAGAACATTTCTTTTCTGGCTGTCTCATTCTATCCAGTTTATGAGCTTTACCCAACAGAAATTGCCATTCTTCTTCCAGAATAGAGAAAAAGAATTAGATTATTATGTTGGTAAAAATTAAGCAGCTCAATTTCATATTCATTTATTTGGCCTCAGTCTATCCAAAAGATATTCAGGAAATGCTGTGAGGGACTCATAGGTAGGTGAGACTTAGATGGAAGTGTAAGTGACTGTAGGAGGGAAAGGTCTTGAGCATGAAAGGCAAACCTTGCTACAGAAATCCAGAAAAAAAAAAAAATGGCTATCTATAGAATGAAACATGGGACAGGCTATGAATAACAACAGCTTTGTTTCTATCTTATTCGCCCTCTGATTTATTTTTCTTGCCTTGCTGACTATGACCTCCTTTACTATGTTGAATAAAAGTGATGATAGAAGGCATCTTTTTCTTGTTGCCAATCTAAAAGGGAAGCTTTTCTAGTTTCTCCACTAAGTAAGATGTTGCCAAAGGCTTTATTATATTTGGTTCCTATGATGGATGCTATCAGTTTCAACCAAGATTCTTTTCATGGAGCCAGTCAATACAACCATCCTCTCGCTATTGGAAATTACTGACAGTTAAAGTTTGCAGCTGCCTTTTTCCACAAAGAATTATCCTTGATCAAATTGGAGCCACTGGGGCAACCAGTGTCTACTGACTGACGTCAGATTACAAAGACTGACCACTTTGTAAGTATCATTGAGACATTGAAGAAACAAAATGACAGGCTCATACTTATTAATTGGCAGTCTAAGACAAAGTATGAGACTCAAAATTCTCCTTGGCAGCATTAAAAATAGTTTTGGGAGTAAGAGAGTAAATAAACCTAAAAGCCAAATATAAAATTTATTTGTGAAAGTATCAGAAATTCAGAGGAGGCCAAATTCTCCTTGCCTAGGTTGGGGATCTCATAATAAAGTGGGATCCCAAGACTTGGAATGGGGATATCCAGCCTCACGTCCTCTCTATACATGCCTATTCACAGACAGCTTGGATATCTTCCCATTTTGGCAGTTGGCTTTCCACAAAGTGGAAGAAGAGATCATGCAAAAACTGTAATACCTTTCATGACCTAGTTTTGGAAAATAGATACCATCACTTCCACAATACTGTGTGGGTCACACAGTTCAGTTCCATTTAGTGTGGGAGGAAACTATTTAAGGGTATGAATATCAAGAGGCATGAATCATGGTTGCCATAATGTAGGCTGAGTCCCACAGACTACCTTTTGGCTTTAATAATTCAAGTCTCTCCCACACATGAATTCTCATAAAGTCTCATACCCTTGCAGCATCAGCTTGAATCCTATGGGTCTCATCATCTAAATTAGGTAAAGTATGTATGAGCTTCCTTGAATGTAATTTACAAAGACTGGTGAACTAAGAGACAGTTTATCTGGCCTGACACCCATCAGAATTGTGAGGCAGGGATAGGATAACCAGAGTAGACTCTTCCATCAGAAACTGGTAAAGGAGGTCCACAGGAGTTGTAGGTCCATAGCATTTCTAAAATCTAAAATGACACATCAGACACACGTTGATATTTCCTCAATTAGGATTTAAGTCTTGGGAAAGACTCATTGTAGTTCTGAATCTGTTCTCTGACCTTTTGGTTCTACCCTTCCTTGACCATAAAAGATATCTCATGTTTGCAACCCCACCTGGGTTGTGTTCTCAGCCTTCTTCCTATATAAATTTGAGGAGTCAAAGATCAATTTGTATTTTTTATTGTCTCTTTTCCTTTTAGTTCAAATTGGCACTGTTTCCATAAGTATATTATCTCTTAAATTAGACGTTAGTGTTTTGTGGGTTTTTTTAGTTTTTTACTTAAATTCCAGTTAGCTAACACACAGTGTAGTATTAGTTTCAGACGTACACTGTAGTCATTCAACACTTCCATACCAGAGATGAGTCCACAACTATATGGTCAATTAATTCTCAACAAAGCAGGAATGAATATCTAATGGGAAAAAGCCTCTTCAATAAATGGTGTCAGAAAACCTGGATAGCAACATGCAAAAGAATGAAACTAAACCCCTTCTTTACACCATACACAAAAACTCTTCTGCTGTGGTTGGCTCACTTTGCCCCTGGTTTTCTGGATCCAGCGTGTGAAAGGCCACCGTTTTGTTGACTCTGATTTCTTCAGGCTGCACAGTATTGGGATGGGGCTGGGGGGTGGGGTGGGGGAGGGAAGTCAGGTGAATAAAAGAACAGACATATCTGGTCAGCAGGACATAGGTACAATGGCATCATCCATCCGAGCTCTGTGACTGGGAGTCCGTTTGCCCCCCACTGCCTCTCAAATTTCTCTAAAATAAAAGAATGTGCATGAAGTACTCAGCACAATGCCTGGCATGTACTAAGTGCTGAATTAAACTGGGGCTATCTCAGTATCAATGTCCCAACTGAAGTTCTCCTTCCATGGTGGACTGCTGTTGTTTATGCATTTCCAGAGCACATTCTCCTTTAAGCTGACATTAATGCATACATTTTCCTTTGGAGACAGAGTCTCCTCCATGGTGTGCTGGTAAATATTTGACATCCTGGTCTCTAGGAATAAAAGATCCTAATTTGTAGCACTGGCGATTTCCATCCTGCGAATATCCCTGCTATGGTAGATTTCTAGCTACCAGCATCAGACAGTGCAGAAATTGGAAGTTGCAGACACACCGGCTCTGGGGAGCTGCGCCATGCATTCTCCAGGACCCTACCGGGGCTTCTTCCCATTGGTGCCACACTGACCCTGGTCCTGACTGGTGGTGGAGGTCCCACTTTCACACTGGCTCACCCATATGGCCCGGAAGTGGGTGCTGACTATTGAGAAGAAACCTTAGATCCACATGGATCTCTCTGTAGGGCTACTTGGGTATCCTCATAACACAGCAGGTAACATCCCCTAAGAAAGCAAGGAAGTACTTTCATGACCTTGCCTTGGAAAGATTTCTCTCCTCAATGTGATGGAAGTACAGAAATGCAGGAATAGCAGGGGGGAGAGAATCACGGGGGACAGTCTTGGAATCTGGCTACTACACATGACGTCATGTTAATTGGACCTGATAACTAAGAAATGGCAAGGATAGTTGACCCTTGAACAACACAGGGTTTCAGAGGTGCCGACCTCTCATACAGTTGAAAATTTTCATATAACTTTCAACTCTTCAAAACCCCAACCACTAAGAGCCTACTGTGGGCTGGAAGACTCACCAATAACATAAGCAGTCAATTACCACACGTTTTGTATGTTCTATGTATTATATACTATATTCTTATGAAAAAGCCAGCTAGAGAAAAGAAAACGTTATTAAGAAAACCATAAGGGAAAATGTACAGTACTGTAGTATATCTTAAAAATCCACATATTTAAGTAGACCTGTGTGGTTCAAACCTATGTTGTTCAAGGACCAACTGTACTCTAGATGCCTGGTAAGACACGTGCTCCAGAGGGTAAGAGAGAAACGCTACAAAGATTCAGGGGCCCAGCAAATCAGTGATACATTTCTGGGTTCAGTGTTTTGAGCATTTCTGGACTTGCCTCCAAAATAAAGGACAAGTTATGTACCTTGTACCTCTAACCACTAAGAAAGAAGAACGATGCTTAGTAGCCTTCATTATGCTTCAGAGGCGGTACATTCCACACTCGAGCACAATATTCTGTCTCGCTTATCACGTGCCGCATGAATTCTTGAGTGGGGCTGAATGCAAAAAGATACCTGACTGCAAGGTCAGGCTGCAAGGAAAGCAACTCTTTCCCTTCCTCTATACAATCCTACAGACCTGGGGGCTCCCAAGATACCCTTTGGAGAGAAAGAAGCTGGACAAACCCCTAACAATCCTCAATAGGAAAGTTGCAGCATAGAACAAAGGCTATTTCCTCATTTGTCCTCAATCTCAGTGTGCTCCCTGCGGTTTTACCAACTTCCTGGTTAACTCTCAGTTTGTCTTTGCGGTTGATATTTCCTCTGCCTGAAATATTTTTGCATTGTATATATTGGCTCACTCTCTCATTTCTCTGCTTACAGGCCACTTTATCATGACTTAGGGAAGGACTACATAAAACTGCAACCCCTACTGTTCACGCAGCCCTCTATCTCCCTTCTCTGCTTTATTTTCTCGGGAGGATTTAATGTATCGTACTATATACTTCCCTTATCTGGCTTTTTTTGCATGTGATCCACATTAGAATGTGAATTTGATGAGGGTAAGAATATTTGTCAATTTTTTAACTGCTGGATCCCCAATATATAGAGAAAAGAGCCGGTATAGTAGACAGTAAGTAAATACTTATTAGACGGATAAATGGTAGACCCCCAGTTTTAGTGAACATCTAACGAACAACTTCATTTTAATGCTCGAGAGACACCAAGCATTATCTGTCATTCACTACGATAGGCAGGAGACTACCTCCATCCGAAGATATTCATGTCTTAATCCCTGGAACTTGTGCAGATTACACGGAAATGGGGAATTAGGTTGCAGATGAAATTGAAGTTGCTAAGTAACTGACCTTAAACTAAGGAAATCGTTCCAGAGCAGCCGAGTGGGCTCAGTGTAATCACAAGAGTCCTTAAAACTGGAAGAGGGACAACAGGAGGAGCTTAGAGTGGTGTGATGTTAGAAGAACTCAACTAGCTTTTGCTGGCTTGAAAGATAGAAGGGGGTAACAAGCCATGGAATGTAGGCAGCTTCTAGAACCTGGAAGAGGCAAGGAAAGGAACCCTTCCCAAAGCCTACAGAAAGAACAGCCCTGCTAATGCCTTGGCTTTATCCTGGTGAGACTCTTGTTAGACTTAGGATCTTCAGAAGTAAGATGACACATTTGTGTTGTTTAAGCCAGTAAATTCTCTGGTAACTTGTTATGACTGCAGTGGAAAACTAATACACTTTCTTCCTCTTCTCTTTTGATCTGCTTATTCTCTGACACTCTATTACCAAAAACACAGTTTAATACAGTGGTCATAGCTTCCTTTCAGGAGCAGAGTCAGCATCCTCAACTCCAGTTTCTATACAGCGGCTTCAGGAAACTTCAGCACTCAGAAGACAAACTCTTCCTTCTTTATTCCTGTTTCCATATCTGGAAACAAGCACACCTATAGGTCTGACCCCCCTTTGTGTTTCTGTTCTGTTTGTGATCCCAACAGAGATGCTAATCTTGTATTTAAGCGTAGTTAAGTTTCATTAAATTTTGAATGTCACCTACCTTCCTTAGTAAATCTCCAAGTTTCACCCATTCTATTTCTAAAACGGCCATGGGATTTACTGCTCAGTGAAATTGCCAACGGCACCATTCCACTTTATGCCCTAAGCATCTCATCATGGATTATTGCAGTAACTTCCTAACTGGTTCAGCCACTTCTCATTTGTAATCATTGTCCTCACTGCATACTGCCAGTTATAATCATAAGATATAAAGATGATGTTAGCACCACACTGTTGAAAAATCTTAACTAGCTCTTGTTATATTTAAAGTTCATAGCATTGAGGACTGAGTAGTATTAAGGCCACAGATCTAGAATCAAATCACCTGTGCTCTGAAATGAGTTTGTGCACAGGTTCTGGGTCAGAAAAATCTGGGTGTCCATCCTAGTTTCTCCATTCACTGCATGATTCAGGGCAAGATTTTTATCCTCCTAAGAGATCATAGTTCTTATTCCAGAGTCATGAGGGTTCTGTACTGTAACACATGTAAATTGTTTAGTATAGGGACTGCCATAAAATGTGATCAATAAATATTAGCTGCTTAACTATGTAAGACAGTATGTTAAGATTCTGGCCCTTTATATTAGTCTTCTCAGGCTGCCATAACAAAATTCCAGAGATTGGCTGACTTAAATAACAGAAACTAGTTTTCTCGCAATTTTTGGAGGCTGCGAGTACAAAGATCAAAGTTCCATCAGGGTTGGTTAATGGTGACACCTCTCTTTCTGGCTTACAGACAGCCACTTTCTTACTGTGTCATCACATAGCCTCTTGCCGGATGCATGTGGGATCTCTGGTGTCTTTCTGCTTTTATTAGGACACCAGTTCCATTGGGTTAGGGCCCCATCTTTATGACCTCATTTACCTTAATTATGTCTCCAACATATGGATTTGAAGGGGACGCAATTCAGTCTATGGCACCCTCCTTTATCTGACATTCCTGACTCATCTCTCTCTAGGGATACAAATGCCAGGCTCCTGCCATAATAGCATTTCATGCCAAAAAGGCACATCCTCCCTTTTTTCTCTGGTCAAAATTATACCCAGTTCAAATGTGTAAGTAACTCATCTTCCATGTTTGCTCCTATGGTCTTTTGGTCAAACCATTAACATAGCTAACATAAGAATGGTATTTTTCAATTACATATTTCTTTCACATAAAATGTTTTCTGTTAAATCTCATAATCATTGTATGATGTAATTATTGTTAATGACCTTCTTTCATGAATGTGGCAACTTAGCCTCAAGGACATTGTTTATTCATCCTATAAAATTGAGAACATTAAAAAATGTGCTTGTTTGTAGAGGATGGTACTATTCATTGACCATGAACCATAGAAAGAGGAGCTGATTTTATGGAAAAAGACGTTTTATTTGACACACAATGAGTTTGAGGTGTCTATGACACATCCAAGTGTGCAAATATTACGTACTCATTTAACATAGCCAGTCTTGGACTAATATATATTTTGGAATTTGATCTTCTCATTTCATAATGTTAGCCCAAGTAAGTGGTAAGGGACAAATAACCTCTTTTATTCTATGTGTTAGTGGAGAATAATGCTAAGTCATTTGTTTATTCTATATACATGCTCAACATTCTTTTTCTTCTCACTTTTTCCATATTTTTTAATTTCTAAACAGTGTTTTTTCTTAAATCATAGAAGGGGACAGGATCTGAAATAAATGGCATCCTAAGAGATGATCTAAAGTTAGTCCTTTTAATTTATTGATGAAGAAGCACAGTATAGTTTAAATGATTCATCCAAGGCCATAGTTAGTAGTCACATAAGTAACATTCATATTTCCTTTTTTAAAGTTTGTACCTCTTAATCATATTCATAATCATAACATTCATGTTTTCTCATTCCAATCAGAAGCCCATTCCATTATACCAGTGATTCTCAACCTAAACTATGTGAGAAGATCAGTGAATAAAGTCATTCAAATGTCTTTTAGCCCTGAATACAATCCTCTCTCTTGAAGAGTTGAGGTGAACAACTGTTTTATTTTTCTATTTTTCATTTATTAATGTTTATTTATTTAATTATTTTGAGAGGAGGAGAATCCAGATGGAGAGAGGGAGATAAAGTATCCCAGGCAGGCTCCATCATGTCAGCACAGAGCCCCATGCGGGACTGGAACTCAGGAACCATGAGACCATGACCTGAGCCGAAATCAAGAGTCGGATATTTAACTAACCAAGCCACTCAAGCACCCCATAACTGTTTAACTTTCCTTAACCCAGATTTTAATCATAGGATCCCCTTTCTACCATGCATTAATGCCAGTAGAAAATGCTTTGGGAAATGATGCAGTATGCCATACTTGGGAATGACAATGGTGGGCTTAAATGCTTGGTAGGAAAATTATCCTGCCAAGATGAGGTCAGGCTAAAGGAAAGGAAAGAATTTCATTTGTTTGATAGATTTATGCTGTTACTGGAAGACATAGGGCCCATAAATAAAATAGCTTTCTTAGTGAATAAGTATGGGATTATTTGATCAACTCACCTGGAATGTATTAACCACATTATAGTGTAGGTTTTTTCAACGATATGATTTCTCTTAGATAACCGGAATGCAAATACACTAAATGACAACTAAGAGGGATTCCAGTTGGACAAATATTCTTTCCGTGGTGATTGCTAGGAGCAAGGTAACGAAGTCATTGTGCTTTGTTTGACAGGGAAATTTGGGGAAAGACAGGAAACTAAGCCCAGAGTTAGGGGTTTGATAGAGTAATTCTGCTGCTGTGAACTAGTAAAGACTGCTAAAGGGAATTAATCATGATGGAAATCTCAGCCTAGTTTTATGGCTGTGCCCTGACTTGAATTTGAACGAAAGAGAAATATTACTAATAAAATTTACATACGAGCAGAATGTTTCTGATTTTTCAGGACTTTCTTTTAGGACTAAAGATCATTCATGCAACCTGTGTACATCTTAACGATACACATCACTTTCACCAAAACCATAGACGGTCCTAAGAAAAAATATGTGTGAAAATATGGAGCAATATAAATACTTCAAAGTAAATGTACATAATTTTCAAGTTATTATAATAAGAGAAACTCATTATTATACTGTGCCAGATATAAATGCAACAAACTTGACTGCTTCCAAAATGTATTATGTTTATGTATAATTACTGAATAAGAACATTTGAAACGAATATTAATTTGCATTTCTATTGTAGTTTAAGTAAGTTCACATTTTAGATGTTATAACTAATGAATTAAGCAACATAAATAATTTAACATCAAATAGTCCTTGTTAAAAAGATGTCCTGCTAATTTAAAATTTTTAAACGCTGCAAATGAAGAATATAACCTAAAAGTGGAAAGGACATATCAATGTGCTGAAGATTTTGTCAGCTCGTTGTAGCTGTAAACTTAGAAAAATCACAGATCAAGAAATATTCTGTTTTTAAAATTATGTTTTGAAAGTATAGCCTTACCCCATATGTATAGAGAGTTAATCAAATGTATAACTACTATCTGTATATTAATGGAAAGAAAACAATTGTGGCCAACACCTCTGAACTTAGAGGTCTGCCTCTTACACACTCTATGAACATAGACCCTTCTATGTCTTTCAGGAAGTGAAATAATCCTGTAAATTGTAAACCACCAAGCAAATAATAGATGTTTAACTGGACTTAATACTACTTCTCCTGATCCCTAATGTGCTAAAAGATAACGAATTGTTAAATTCCAGTAAAGGCAAATATCATTCCTTCAATGAATACTTACTGATATCCAACAATGTTCAATGCTCCATACTAGGTGCTATGAGTAAGACAAGTCCTTGACTTCCATAAACTTATATCCCAGGAGAGTAATTGTTTTTTTTTTTTTTAATTTTTTATTTATGTTTGAGAGAGAGAGAGAGAGAGAGAGAGAGAGAGAGGGGGAGGGGCAGAGAGAGAGAGAGAGGGAGACACAGAAACTGAAGGAGGCTGGAGGCTCTGAGCAGTCAGCACAGAGCCCCGCGTGGCTCTAACCCATGAACTGGGAGATCATGACCTGAGCCAAAGTCAGAGGCTTAACCAACTGAGCTACCCAGGTGCCCCTCAGAAGAGTAATTCTTTGCAATTACAAGGATGACAGTAACTGCCATGAGTAAGTTACACATGAGTTACCATGAAATTGCAGAAGCTAAAATTTGTACTTCAGATTTTAATGACTGGAGTCAGCTTTATTACAAAATGGCATTCATACTGTGTCTTGAAGAATGAGTGAGATTTGGTTTGCAAAAATAGGGGAAAGAGAGTTCCAAAGGGAATAAAAATTAGGAGGGCTATAGATATGGCTCAGGCACTACAGCAAAGACTGTTGCAGTTCGGAATAAAGGATAAATTAGCAACGCCCTCTTATTTGCAACCTGTAGGGAACCCATCAGATTGGCTCTTTTGTTTTAAATTCAAAGTTTGGTCAATAGGTTCTTTCCTTTTTAGGCGTCCTAAATACAAGTTTTTACACAAACCAAATTCAACCGCATGTTTGTCAACGATTAAACCTGGACTTCAGGTGTTGTCCACTCACCGAACACTCTCAAAAAACGAGATGAGCATGCTCTACCGTTTACAAACAGGCTGCTTTGAATCTGTTTCCCAATAAATAGCTTTCTAAGTCTGCGTTACACCCAGCAGAGGTCATTTCCAACGCACATTACACACCACACCCTTCGCTTATGCATTTAATAGGTGGTTGGACTTTATAGGATTTATCGAGGCACACAGGCCGACAGCCTTCAAATTAGTGGTGGCTCTCTGTGAAGTCACAGATGTTTCCTCACGGAGACTCAACCATCGTCTTAGAGTTGTAGCTCTGTGTAACTAATATTACATATTTTAAGGGCTAGTCTACGTTCCAGGCCCTAAGGCGTGGGCCGCAGGGCCTGCGGTGCGCCGAGGGAGGAGGGGTTCCTGGATGGTGAAAACAGGCCAACGCCCAGGGAACGCGGCGTCCCCGCCAGTACAAAAGTTACCACCCCACCTAGAGCCGGGGGCGAAGCTCAGGAACACCGGCGACCACCGGAGCGTGCCTAAGCTCTTCCTAACCCCTCCCCACTTCCGCTTCCGGGGAGGCGACTCCCGGGTCCACCGGGCGGGGGCGGGGGCGGTAGCGAAAGGGAAGCCGGAAGTGGCCCGGCACTTCCGGCACGGGAAACTCCTTGCTGCCGCTCCGGCTGGCTTGACAGGCGCGGTCTCGGCTAGTAGCTCTCTCTCCTCTCGCCTTCCGCCCTCCGCCCGTCCACCCTCCCAGCTCTTTTGCCGCTGCCGTCCCACAACTCCTGTCCCTGAAGGCGCCCCTTCCCCATGTTCCGGGGCGGGAGTCCTGAAAGCGAAGACCCGCTCGCCGGTGCCCCATCATGTCCGAACTGACTAAAGAGCTGATGGAGCTGGTGTGGGGCACCAAGAGCAGCCCCGGTCTCTCTGACACCATCTTCTGCCGCTGGACACAAGGTACCCTGATGGGGCTCTGACTTCCAGCCGCTTCCTTTGCCCTGCGAGAGTCTAGCTGCGACGCCGCCGGCGCCACAGCCCCCCTGGCTTGCCCTGCACTCTGTCCCGATTCCCGTGCTCAGCTCGGACACTGGACTTTCTAGAAACGCCCTGCCTGTCTCGGGGTGGGGGGAGGGGGGAGTGGTTGAGTAGGAGAATGGCTGCAGCTGTCCCCTAAGGACCCGAAGCGCCTCTGCCACTCCCTGGGCTGCCCTCCGGCAGGATGAGAGAAGGATGGTGGTTGGGCTGCAGTGTGTGACACTGAGGGTGTGCCCCGTGCCCCGGTGTCAGTTTCGCAGCCAGGGTTGCGGCTTCCCGAATCCGTACCCACTGTCAAGGCTTCGTGTTATTGGCGTGTGGTTTAATTTTGGCGAGAGGGGAGTCCACAGGAAAGTCAAAGTGGCCAATTCCAGGAGGCAGCGTTGTTGTTTGTGTTTTAACTGTGTGGTCGGACGTGGTCCTCGGCGTAAAAATACCAGTGTTGCTTGCTGTCAGGTGCTCTTTTGACCCAAAGTATCCCCAGTTTTGAGATGGTTTAGTTATCTGTTACGGTTCAAAGGAATGTGGATCACAGCACTTCCCGTGCCGGTCTAATTATCCAGACAGGATTTTTGAGTTATGTAAGAAGTTTTATTATTACGAACTCTAAGGAAATAAAAATGACCATTTATTGTATTCCTCCGCCGTGCCAGGCTCTGCGTTTGGCACTTTGTACCAGTAATTACCTGTAATTCTTAAGTTTAATGATAAAACTCAACTTTGCACATTACTTAAGGTGACTTCAGAAAGACTGAAGTTAAGTGAGGTTACAAGCATAGTCTTTGGAGTCAGGAGGATTCGTGGTGTAAGTATGTAAAACATAGGCCAGTAAATGGTAGCTCTTCATTTCTATTGTTAAATCATTTATTTACAGAATCCGTGTTCTCAAAGGATTTGGGGGAATTTTAGCCTAGTAAATCTAAGTTCCTAGTTCGTAGTGTGTATTTTGTAAGAAGAATTCAGGGTTGAAGGAAATCCCTTCCTCTCTCTTAGATACGCCTCTTTTAAGAGCTGGTAAAATTAGAATCGTGATGTATTACAGGTTATTACAGGTTATTTAGTCCATCACTCTTATTTTGCAGATGAGGAAAATGAGTCATGAAGCTAAATGACCAGGCCAGAGTCACACAAATGGATAGAAAGGGAGTGAATTACAAGTCTCCTGATTCCTCACACAGTTTTGTTAAGGTTTCAAACCTTAACATGGAATTGCTTTTGTACTTTTTACACATTTGATTACATCACTGGAGTAGCATTTTCTGAAATCTTGGACACCTGCATTTGCAGATTTTAAAGCTTGCTTTCTACGTCGACTTCATTTTATCCTAATAGCGAACAGCCCTGAAGTCTACAAGGCTGTGAAGCATTAAGAAAACTTCTACTTCCCGTGTAGTCACCATTAATTAAGCATGTACAACGTAGAATAAGATCGTGTCCGGCCTTGTTTATATTAATACTGTGATGAAGTTTCAAGGAGGATCGAAAGGCACTTCTACTGGTTAAGAGAGGGCTTTGGAACAGGTGTAGTTTGGTTCCAGGTTCAAGTTATTTCACTTCCTCAGGCCTCAGTCTCCTTCTCTGTAAAATGCAGATAATAGTAGTGTCAACCTTACAGGGTTGTTGTGAGGATTAAAGGCATATAAATACATTCAGGCGCTTAGCACAATATCTGACATAGAGTGAACGCTCACACAATGGAAGTCCGTTAGCACTTGATTTAAAAATTGTTTCATTGTAGGCTGAGCCAAAGAGCACTCTCTGGCCGTGAGCTGACAGTTACAAGAAATTATTGTTTATTTGATGAATAATCATTTTGTTTTTACTCTTCTTTCTTTTTTATTGAAGGATAGTTGATACATGATAACCACTATTTAAGCTATAACTTTATAATGATACGAGAATGCTTGGCCACCTTGTAGTCCTGTAGGAGTTCCTTAACGAGAATCATTCAGTCAATACCGTTTACATTTTTTTTTTCTTTTTAGAGTGTGTTTATATCGTGGATAGGTAATTCTTCATGGTCTTACACTGATCAAGATTTTCAGGCAGCCAAATATGTATTTGTAAGTTACCACTTCCGAATCAGAGGGAGGTTGTTAATGGTTTTGCTTTGTTAGCCGTTACATTCATTTATTCGTTTAGAGGCAGAAGTCATTGCTGAAGATCGCTTTGGGGGTCATTTGGGATTTGAGCATAGGCACAGGACGCGGCTCTGCTGCACTTGCCTTACAGCATTTGACATGTGACACCAACTTTGGCTCTAGCTCACAGTCTGTCACTGTGTTTTGACAACTGGAATCGTAGCGAGTTTTTTGGAAGCACGTTAAAAGGGTGAGACGTTTAGGGTAAATATTTGTAAAATTATGTTTAGGGATATTCCATTTATGAAACCATATCGATTGGTCACATTAAACGTTTTTGATGCGTTTAAAACAAGCTGCAGGGGTTGGTGCAGCCCAGAGTTGCTTTTTTTCTCTTCATTGATCTGCCAGTTACAGACTGTACATGACAGCAGTGAGCCACAGAAGTGGCACATGGTCGTTGTTTTATTTCACTTGGCAGTTTTAGTTAATTCTCTTCTGCAATTCCTTTTTCTTAAAAAAAAAAAAAAAAAAAAAGAGGGTTTTGTGGGGGGGGGGGTTTGCCAGTTTTTCTTTCAAAGACGTACTTTTAAGGTTTGCAATTATTTTCTAACTAGGAAATTGAGTCTCTCCTGCCGCCTTCCTTCCTGCTCTGTTGCCTGTGATAGTTTTTTAAGAAAAGTGTGTATTTTCTACCTCTTTTTTTTTTTAATTTTTTTTAATGTTTATTTATTTTTGAGACAGAGACAGAGCATGAATGGGGGAGGGTCAGAGAGAGGGAGACACAGAATCCGAAACGGGCTCCAGGCTCTGAGCTGTCAGCACAGAGCCCGACTCGGGGCTCGAACTCACGGACCGACCGCGAGATCATGACCCGAGCCGAAGTCGGCTGCCCAACCGACTGAGCCACCCAGGCGCCCCTCTACCTCTTATTCAAAAGCACTGTCTGTCCTCCTTGCCTTCTTCCCGAAACACACTACAACAGTGTTCCAGGCAGCAGTGTTGCAGGTTAGACTTGGTGGGATGGGAAGGACGGCAGATAATGCGCATAGCATAAATTGAGCATAAGTGATAGTTAGAAGGTAAAGAACGAGGGATTGTGCAGTGGGGTAGTGTGGCTAGGCCTCATTTTAAGATGAGATTTGAGCAAACCTTGAAGCAGCTGAGTGAACTGTGCAGTTATCTGAAGAAAGGGTGTTCCAGGCAGGGAGGATCGCCACTATAAAAGACTTAATGCAGAATATTCCTTGCTTTTTTGTTCAAGGAACAGGAAGGAGACTAGTTCGGCTAGAGAAGGAATGAGGGAAGGGGAGAGTAATAAACGATGATGTAAGACCTCATTTTCATCCAGTGGCCTAGAAAGCCTTAGAGACCATGGTCAGAACTTTGATGTTTCTTCTGAATGAAATGAAAGGCCATTGAGAGGTTCAGAGCAGAGAGAGACGACATGACAAGTTTTTAAAGCACTGATCTGACTGCTGTGTTTGAGGGTAGACTGTAGTGGCTTGAGTGAGACAGCAAGATGAAATGATAGACAAAGGCAGTAATGCAGCGGGGAGGAAGTGGTGACTTGGACCAATGACAGTAGCACTGGAGATGGTGGCAGGTTGTCGCAGTGACCAGCTCCCGGCAGAACCGAAGTCATTCAGTCATTAGACTTATTGGGAATGTTTGTGGGTTTTTTTTTGTTTTTCAGTATTGATTGTCTAGTTCAGTGTTTGGCAAACTTTTTTCTGTAGAAGGGTCACTGGCATTTATTATTTCTGTCTTAAAACTCCTCTCTGCCATTGCAGCAACAGCAGCCCTAGATAATATAGGTGTGGCTGTGTTCCAAAACTGCATTTACAGAAACAGGTCAACCCCTGATCTAGATTATAAACTCTGAGAAACCATTTTTTCTTTTTTCCCCCCCTTTCCTCTAAGCTTTATTTTATTATTTCATCTATAAGATTAGCCAGAAAGGGAGAAACACAATTGTTAACAGTGCCTTGTTTTGGGGGTGAGGTGGGGAATGGAGCTGTGGTTGGTTCAAATTAGAGTTTGGACTTTGGGTATAGGACAATTTTTGTTATGTAATATGAAGAAAAAATAAAACTTAACAAATAACTTAGGAAAAGTTATGTATTAGGAAAAGTGAGGGATCGTTTTATTTTAAAGTATTTAAATATAAAGTATTTAAGTATTTATTTGAAGTATTTAAGTATAAAATGTATTTACAAGTTAATACGTTTGTTATAATGTGATTTAACATTTTACCAAAATAATAAAGTGATATGCCAGTATTATTAATTTTTCTTCTAAAGTAAGAATAATACTGTGAGATCGTATCATTTCAGAGGTTTTTGTTGGTGGAAGCCTTTTATTTCTCTCAAGAATAGATACTCCTTTCTCCAACCTACCTGAATCATGTCATCTACAATCCATTTCTTTCAAATTTAAAATTTGTGAGCTTATATGAAAAAGTTAATTTCTTGGTACTTTGAATACATGTTTTTCAGTTTAAAGTATCTGTCATAATATCTTAAATTGTATTATACTTTACAGTTTTTGGAAGTCTTATTTAATCCTTGCAACAACCCTGAGAGATAGCAAAGGGTAATTGTAGTTTCCTGATTTTCATAGATGAGGAAACTAAGGCCCAGTTCAGTTTTGGCTCAACCATTATCATTGAGTTTGTAATGACAAACCAAGTTTTTTTCCTCCGGGCTTTTGTTTACATGGGGATCCAGAATTATGGGGACAGAAGTTGTAAAACTGGTTTAAATAACGTATATATGCATAGTAAGTCACATGAAAGTGAAAGGTTAGAAAATTGCAAAGAAGTTCATGGCTCAGGTTTAAATTAGAAGCTATAAAACAGATTTCATGTCTGTAATACTGTGGAATGTGATACAAAATTATATATTTAGGATCAGATGCTTTAGATGGCTAATTCTGGATCTAATCAGGAAAAACAACCATTTTGTGAAAAGTTAATTCCTTTTAAAAGTAGGAAGTAATTTAAATATGAATACAAAAGAGAGAACTCTATATCCTAAAAAATTTGAATTCAAGCACAACCTTATTATGAAAGGAGAAGCCTATTTAGCATAGTCCTGTTTTAGAATAGAATACTTAATTTACTTTTAGTGGACTGTATTTCCTTTTGTGCACTAATGGCCTTTGTTCATTATCTGTTAACACAGTCAAACGCATATACTGTAATTAAACAGAATTTGGTGGGCAGCAGGTCTGCCAAGAATTCTCTCCATGGGGTCTTTATATCTAACATACCAAACAACTCACTGTAATGCATTTCAGCTATAAGCCCCACCCATAGATCTTGACAACTGCATTACATTCGTAGTAATTTTAAGGAAGGTAAGAATTCAGTACTGATTCATGTTTATTACGTACCCTGAAAGTTTGACAGAGCCTGGTTTCACCTTTGCCCTTAGGCTCAAGGCCAGGGTCCCTTCCCCTATTTCCATCCAGTAGGAGCAGAGCTGGGCTGAGTGGGGGCCTCTTGGCTTCAGCTCTTGTTCCTGTGTTGACCTCAGATGTAGTTGTCTTGACGTGATAACCAGCACCCTTAGGTCTCATTGTCCTTACTGAATTTGTCCTGTGCGTCGCACCTGTTTCTCCCCTCCATTTAGCCTGTCATCTGTTCTGTTTTTCCCAGGCTGCTGTGTACTGATGGAGAAAATTGTTGTCACCATCAATACAAATGCAGCGATCAAACATTAGCTGAGCCCTCAGTGTTTCTCTTAGTTCTTTATCCTGTCAGCTTTTGTTATGTCTGTCAGAATTAACCTGCTTCTCAATTCTCTCCGATTCCCCTCATTCTTATTCAGTAATTGTGAATAATTAAACTTAAAATTTCAAGTTTTAATAATTTAATTTTTAGTAATTAAAAATCATTCTTATTCTCCCTCTTTGCCTGAACAGTTAATTTAGAAGCCTGCCAAGATTCACTTCTTCTCATAGGCCAGCGACTCTCAAGTTTTTGTTTTTTGTTTTTTTTAACTCAGGGCCCCATTATAATCTTAAAAGTTATTAAGATTTCAATATGAAAAATAAAATTAATGAGACCTGAGGCATCGTTTTACATTTCTGTAAGGATCTTGAATGTCTGGCTCATTAGATAGAAGACTGCTGGCTCCTTGCATTTGCTTCTCTGTTCAGTCTTTTACAGGGTGTTAGGATGTTGTTAGGAAGTGTATGCAGAAACCAGCCTCACAAAGACTGCGACTGGTAAGGTAGGAGTTATAGTGGCCTTTCAGACAATTAAGGATATTTTTCTTTAGTACTACACCCAAACTTGGCAAGTGGTAGTTTCTTACAGGTTATTAGTGATCTGGAATCAGAAGCCACATCAATGAATTTTTTGTACCCTCTTAAATTGAAATCCATTGGTTTGCCTTGTACTTTGAATGGATCTTTACCCATGCATTCATTTCTAACAGCATGCATCCGTCATCTGGAAGTTACTGGTCCACTGGTTTATACAGAGATGTTAACACATTTCATTATACAATATCAGAAGTCATATTTATTACTGTGACCTCTGATCTCATTAGAAAAATCTCTAAGAATTGAGATGCGGTCAAGTTCACAGTGGTGCATGCAGGTTTTCCAAAAATTTTAGTTATTGCTTGAAAGCCTGAAAACTTACCACTGGCAAAAATACAGTCTGTTATTTTCCTTGAAGTATTAGGCTTCCTTCATTCACTTCCGAGAAAGGTCTGCCACATACCCAGGTCTGAATAATCATAGTTTGTCGATAGCTCTTCAAAATAAAAACAGTGCTCTACAAAAAAAGCAGTTCCAGCTTGCAATTCAGAAAATTACACAAGTGCTTTTTCTTGAGACAACGGTCATTATCAAGGTATGTAGCAGAGGTGCTTTAGTTTCCATTTTGTCATGCAGAATATTTTTTAAAAGGACATTTTATTCAAGGTCAAGGTTTAATAAAATTAGCATCAGTAAGGGCATTCTTTAAGTTAAATTGGCTTTTTCTGTGTCAAAGAGGGTGGTTTTGTTTACTAGGATGACTGCTAGCACAGCTTAACCACACTGCCTTCATGTGTGCTGAGGCACCAGCGGTAAAACCCACCATTACTCTTGTACCATCACTGTGAATGTCAACACAGCATAAAGGGCAAATGATGTCTTAGTACCATTATGAGAATTATTTTAACCTCTTCTAGATCCCCTGAAAGGGTCTCAGTTTTCCAAAGTTCTGTAGACCACACTTTGAGGACCTCTCTGTATCCAGTCTCGCCACCCCCCACACCATAGCTCTTTGAGGACTTGGTGTCTTTAAACTTCCTCTTTCCCATATAATCGCCCCTTTCCTGTTTTTAAACTCCTGTCCTTCAGCCTATATAAATAATAATAAATAATGATTCTTTATCCAACTGCCCTTCAAGATATCATCCTTTTTCCTTTTCACTTGTTTAACAAATAGTTTGTATTTACTCTTTCTCCTTGTATTCTGAATCATACCTCAACCCTTTAAAATTTGGTTACTCTCTCCAGTGCTCTAGATTTCTTTTGTATTCCCAGTGATGTGGTTAATCCATTGTTTGAATGTTATGTGTTTTCTCAGCAGCATTTGTAATAAATAACTACTCTTTGCTTCCTGGAGGACTTCAATGTGTTTTTCTCTTACCTTTCTAATCTTTTTGTCCATCTTCGCTGACTCAGCCTCTGCTTATTTTTTAATGTTCCCATCTCCGTTGTCTTTGTTTACACATTCTCATTTACTATGACTGCCGTGTTGAAGATAATTCAAATTGCTGTCTTTAATCCTAACCCCTGCCCTGAGCTCCAAACCCATATTTCCCCCACTTCTAAATATTGCCAAATGGTTATCTCAAAACCGAACTTGGAATACCTAGAAGCAAATTCCCCCATTTTCTTTCCTTGCAACAGTTCAAAAAGCATTTATGGAACATTAACTGTACAACATACTAGGAAAACAGTGGGCAACAGAACACGCAAGACACGTGTAAGGCCAATAATAAACAAGTAAACAATAATATCATAATCACAGATTATGAAAAGTACTGGTTCTGGAGGATGGTAGGAGAGACCTACTGTCTTAGATATTTAGACACACCTACTTCGATAGGTGTATCAGGGAGTATCTCTGAGGAGTCAACACCAACATGAGTCCTTAAGAAGGAAAAGGATTCAGCTTTATGAAGAGAGAAGGGGACATGCATGTAGTAGAAACAGCAAGCACTAGGTCTCAAGTCAAGGTGTTGCCATGTTGTAAGATCACTGTGGATGATGAAAATGAGAGTGAACTTAGGGAAGGTGGGTTTAATACAACATGGTGTCTTATAAGGCCAGGAAAAGGAGTTTGAATTTCATTCTAATTGCCCTGAAGTGTATTGAAGCAGGCTGGGACAAAATCTGGTTTCCAAATCTAAAATATTCCTGTGGCAAGTCTGTGGTGAACAAATAAAGATGGAGGCAGGACAGGTGGGGAGGAGTGGAGACATCTAGTTGGAAACTCTTAACAGTCCTCGAGGTGAGAGACAATCATGGCTTGATCTGGTCTACCGAGATGGGATAGAAATGGACAGACAGAAGTCATGGTTTGGGGCCTTGAAACAAGAGAATCTTGCCTTCAAGTGGCAGAGAAAAGGTTAGCAAATGTTTCCAGTGTAGGGAACAGTATGTTCAAAGGGTAAGAAACCGGAGAGAATAGGGATATTTGAGGACCTGGAAGAAGCTCAGCCTGCCTGAAATCTGAGAGGAAGAGTGGCAAAGGATGAGAGAGGAGATTCAGGTGGAAAGCAGATCAGACAGGACCATGGTAAGGAAATGAGATTCTGTTTATGTCTGGAGTTCTAATCTGGGCTCTAATTGAAAATTCCCTGAATACTACCAGTAATGGAAATCTTGGGAGTAGATGAATTACCCAAGGAGGATGTCTGGAATGAAAAAAATAGAGCTCCTAACGCCAAGACATGAGGAACATTACCATTTAAGAGGAACTGACCAAGGAGACTGAGAAGAAACAAAAAAGGAAAATTGAAACAAAATTGGACCAGTAAAGCTAAGGGGCAAAGCTTTTTCAGAAGTTGTTGGTGAGCATTTCAGATGATTCTCTCGGGAGTAAGTAAGAAGAGACTTGAGGAACAGCCTGTACCGGTCATTGATGAACTTGGTGAGAATGAATTTGGTGCAGTCATAGGTTGAAAACCAAATTTTTGTGGGTTGAATAAATCGTGAGGTAAAGAGAGTGAGACAGTGCACATAGACAACTGGGTGGGCTTGGAGAGGGTGGTGATTGGAGTTTTTGGTGGATTTTTTTACTGGTCCAATGCACTTTTTAAATTTGGACTTTTTAAAAACTTTTTTTAACGTTTATTTACTTTTGAGAGACAGAGACAGAGCGTGAGTGGGGGACAGGCAGAGAGATTGGGACACAGAATCCAAAGCAGGCTTCAACCTTTGAGCTGTCAGCACAGAGCGCGATATGGGGCTCAGACTCACAAACTGTAAGATCATGACCTGAGCCGGGGTCAGATGATTAACCAACTGAGCCACCCAGGTGCCCCAAGACTTCACTTTTTTAGAGCAGTGTTACAGCAAAATGGGGAAGCTACAGAGATTTCTCATATACCTCCTGCTCCCACAACATGCATAGCCTCCCTATTATCATTACCCCCAACCACAGTAGAATATTTGTTCTAGTTGACAAACCTACACTGACATATCATTGTCATCCATGGTCCATAGTTTACAGATCACTCTTGATGTTGTACATTCTTTGGGTTTGGACAAACATATAATGACTTTTATCCATTATTATGGTTTCATAGTGTTTTCAGTGCCCTAAATTATAAAATACAACAAATACTTTGTTGTCTGGATGTATCACAGTTCATTTGGCCACCCATTCACTTACTGAAGGACAGCTTGGTTGCTTCCATTAGCAGTTACGAATAAAGGAACCATAAACATCTGTGTGCCAGTTTTTGTGTTGCTAGAAGTTTTCAACTCGAGTAAATAAGGAGCTTTTGGTGGATTCTTAAGGAGGATTTTTTTGTTTTTAAATATGTGAGATCCAGGTTTACGTACTGTTTGAAAGAGAGGGGTTGAAAGGTTCGAAGAGAGGAGGTGGATGAAATGGGATCCTCGACAGTATTTCTAATCTCACTTGCTATCACCTCATGTCTCAAGCTAGAAACTTCAGCATCTGCTCTAATGTCTTTGTCCCACTTGCACATACACATCAAATCTTAACTTTTACCTTGTAAATACTGTTTAGATATAGTTCCTCCTGTCCATACTAATGTCAGTTTTATTAGGTCAACACCATCTCTGTATGGCTGTTGAAACAGTCTTATCCCCATTCTGTTCTTTTTATTTTTTTTTTATTTATTTATTTTTTTTTTTTTCCCATTCTGTTCTTTTTAAAAAGAAACAGAAATCCAGTATGATCATATTTAATCAGTACTTGTCATGGTCTGGCCCTTCCCAGTATTAACCTCTTGTCAGATTTTCCTCCTCCCATTTACCATCTCCTTTACCTACCCCCATGCTACCTTTAAGCTACACTAAATTTCCCCCTGACCCATAAACTTGCCCTGCTCTTATCAAACCTTTGTCCTTTAATAAAGGTGTTTTCTTTACCTCGGAGTCATTCTCCACCCTTGTGTCTTGCAAATTCCTATTCAAGATCAGCCTCAAAGTCACCTGTTATAACTTGACTCAGGCATGTAAATCATTCCTCTCTATATCCACAATGCTATCTTCATACTTCTGTTGTAACCTTCACTTATTCTTTATTATTTATTTGCTCCTATGTCCGTATTCACCTGTACTGTAGGCTCCTCCAGACCGGGGACTTTGTCATTCATGCATACATCCTAGATGCTTGGTATAGTATCTTACGTTCATCAAATGTTTGTTGGATGAATGACTGAACTACAGGTGAAACCTTACACATTCCTAGCATGTTGGAATTGGAAACAATCATTTTAAAGATAAGTACACAGAGACCTACAGAGGCAAAATGATTTCCTGAAGGTGATACAAATACAATCCTCCATACTTCTGGCCCTGTGCTCTCTGTAATGAACTTGTACTAGTTGTTCCCAGTCAATCTTGGTTGGATAGTACTGAAATTGAGATAGACCTAGTGTGGACACATACACTGTCTATGATGCCATTTAATTTTTAGCTTATAGAATGTGATTCAAAGATTGGAATGAAAAAGATTCTGTACAGAAAGGTCCTAAAAATTGTTTGAATTCAGTAGCTAGTGTATCTAGTCTTTCTTCAAGTAAATGACTTAATTTAGTGGTCTTTTACTGAGGTCCACACTTTATTCCTTTATTCTACTGAGAGGGTTCCCTGGGGCAAAATGTGTGTGTGTGTGTGTGCGCGCACATGTGTGTGGCACAGGGGTGGGAACATAGGCTCTGTATCTTTTTTCAAAGGATTCCTTGATACCCCAAAAAGTTAAGAACCACTGTGCCTAACTTGGAGATATTTTGCTTTTGTAATAAGTGGTCTTTCTCAAAGCAAAGTACATTAAAAATTCTTTGGGCTGCTGTTTGAATTACATTTTTAATCTTTGCTACTTGCTTTCATTTTTAGGGTTTGTGTTTAGTGAATCAGAGGGATCTGCATTAGAACAGTTTGAAGGTGGCCCCTGTGCTGTTATTGCACCTGTTCAGGTAACATAGACTACTTTACCGACTCCTTAGAGGGACATGTTCAAACGTTCATACTTTATTTTTTGTTTTCTAATATCTGTGTCACGAGACATGATCAGTTATCTCTTAACTTTTTATTCTTGTAAAGTGCTATGAATATCCAGAATAAAAATGAGTTCAGAACATCAGCAGGTTATGCAGCAATAGCCTTTTGACAATCTTACATCAAAAAAACCAGAATAGGTGTTCCCTGACCTTCAGAAAATTAGGAATTAATGATAATGACATCTTTCTAATACAATGATCCTGTTGAGTAATAGCATTTTATACTAGGGATAGCTACATCATAGCAATATATTATTTTCATTTGTTCTTTCTGTAGAAGTGATTTTCCTAAAAAGTTGACGACGAGTGAATACTTTCATGCTCTAAAACTGTATACATTTTAAAAATAAGTTGTCTTTACAATTTTAGGCTATGGCTTCAGCTTTTAAAATAAAATTAGTAATAACAGACTTCAAACAGAATTTCCAAAATTAAAAAAAAAAGGTTTTTCTTTGCACAAGGTAGTGTTAATCTGAATATACGTATATGATTTTGAATCTTGATATGTTCTATTGTTTGAATTTCAAGGGCCAGTTTGCCACAATCATTACATTTTTAAAACCACAAATTGAATTTTTGGTTTACTATAATACTTACAATGTCTGACCAACACTTCACAACTATTATAAAAGAAACTGGAATTTATTCTGTTTTTTAATCAGCACATTTTGAAAGTACATATTTAATGTGATATTTTTTCATTGGACATAAGGAACACATTCCTGAACTGTTAGCTGCGGAGTAAACTGGTCTCTCAAGCCTTATACTACATATTATTAAATTAAAAATTTATTTCTCTGAAGGAGGAAAAAAATCCTTTCATGACTGATTCCAAATTATACCCTTTATAAGTCATTTTATTTCTTTAAGGACTAAAATTGATTTTGTTTGCGTTAGTAAAATTATTTAAAAATTAAGAAAAATTTGAATGTTTGAACATTGTCTGGGAGTTACTGAATATAAAGAATAAAATTTAACTGTGAATTAGTATTGGAGTTATCATGCCGTTATGCTGGGGACAGATTTTGGTTGCTAGCAAAATCTTACCATCTGAATTTGAAGATTGCTTGTTCTGTCTGTATTTAAATTAGATTATATTAACCCAGGGCCTCCTGGGCCATATTAGCACCCAGGGTTTTTACTAAAAGTCTACGAATGTAGTTAAGTGTAAGGTGTACCAC
Source organism: Panthera onca (assembly GCF_046562875.1). Lineage (NCBI taxonomy): Eukaryota > Metazoa > Chordata > Mammalia > Carnivora > Felidae > Panthera > Panthera onca. The sequence continues at coordinate 14,516,220 of NC_138345.1, read as the reverse complement.
AGGAGTTTCCTGTTTTATAAAATTCAGTATATTTCCATAATGATAGCTGTTTCTGCAAGGGATAATTGTAGTGTTCAAAACCCTCCTGTGTCTTTGAGGTCATAATTTAGTTTCATAGTCACATATCTTGTCAATCATGAAGAATTTTGGGTTTTTAAAATACTTTTAGTGTAAAAGTCGAAACTAAACCATTTAGCCTAATGAAGGGAAATGAGCAAGTCTAGATAGTAAAACTTCTTTAAACTATAAAAATTAGAACATGGTCCTGTTGCCAGAATAGGCTTATTGTGGAACCAGGTGGCTAATACAGGAGTAGACCATGTTATAGATAGCAGTTTACCAAGAATTTATCACATACCGTGATAAAGAAGGAACTACAAGTCACTGGTAGAATAAAATGAAATTTAGTAAATGTCACTGATAAGACTGGTTGCCAGTTTGAGGGGGAAAATGAAGTTAGATCATCTGATACCATATACTAAATATGTTCTTGACATAATACTGAACCACAGAAAAACTAATGTATTGCCAACACCAAGAGAAAGATGGAAAAGATTTGGACCAAAAAAAGATTTGCAACGAATATTAGCAATAAGTGGATATTGTCTTTCTTCTACAAAGAATGTGTACAAATCAGTTAGAAAACCACTCAGGCTCCAGTGGTGAAATGATGTGTGTGCAGGCATAACAGGTGGACTGATGATGGATGACCAAAGAATCAGGACGTTCAACCTCACTAGGAATCCAAAAAAGTACAAAGAAAACTACAACTAGATTCTATTGCTGACTCTTCCTAATTTTTAAATATAAAATAATTACCAGGGCCTAGAAGGGTAGGATGGTGCTGGCACACTCATATTGCCATGTGGTACATTTGTACTTTGATTCAGGGAGGGAAATTTACATTAGAACCAGAAGTATAAGAATGCATATTTTTTGATGAAATCATTGCACTTCTGTGCATCTTTCTTAAAGAAATAATACTTAATATGGAAAAGATTGTATTCAATAAGAAGTTTTTATATTTACAGTAGTAAACAATTATAAGGCTAGTGTACAATAATGTTTAAACATGAAGTAATGTTTGAGTAAATTTTGACAGCTCGATAGATATGTAGTGATTAAGAATTATAGTTAGGAATCCTGTTGGAAAACAGAAAAATGGGAAATATCACATACCCATTATGCTTCTCACTTGTAATAAAAATTAAGACAGTTATGAAAGAAAGACTGGAAGGAAGTATATCAAAATACTGACAGTGATCACATCAGTGGTAAAACAGTGGGTATCCCACCTCACTTTTCCCAACTTTTGTAATGTAGTTATAGTCCTCCATTTTATGGTTGTTGCTGTTTTGGGAAAAAGTCAGAAACACTTGATTGTAGTAGTTTTAGATTTTACTTCTTTAAGATACTGCAGAATATTACTTCATTTTTTGTTTTTTGTTTGAAATACTTTCAAATGATTGATTAGGTGCCAGGTACTGTGCTAAGTGTATTACATAGATTATTCTATATAATCCTCACTGCAGCCTTTTAAAGTTTATGCTATTATTATTTTTAGTAAAGTAGTGGAACCAGGATTCAGACCCAGATGTGTCTGACTAAAAGCAGTCCTCTTACCAATACACTACCACTTTCAAACAGTAAGTGAGAAGCGTCCAAGTAACCTTTTTCTTGGATCTGCCCCCTGGAGATTCAGATCCAATAGGTGGAGCCTAAGGGTCTTCATTTTAAGTAAACAAGTCAGGTGACTGGGATGGAAATGGTCCTTGAACTACACTTTGAGAAGGAAACACTACGCTGATCTTCTTTCTATCAAGTCATCAGTGTAACAGAGTCAACTCACTTAAGAAAAGGTCAGAGATCAATTTGTTTTTTTCTTTTGAATCTTAAAGCTTTTTGAGTTAAACCAGGAAGTTAGGAACTCCTTAAAATGATGAGTCTTGTAGTGATATTCTCATATCACAAATCAGAACTAATAGAGCAGAACCAGTTTTGTGTTGTGACATCTTTTCCCCCAAGGTATCTAAGAGAAATGTAGACTTGTTCCTGTTTCTGGGGTCTTTACTTTGTGAATGAGCAGTAAGTTTCTTTAATTTTCCAGTTATGTGTCTATTATTTTGGGTCAGTTGTTCTATTTGCCGGAAAGTACATATTATGAAAGAAGAATTTTAGGGATCTAGAATCAAGTTTATAGTGGTATATTCTGAATAATATGCTCAATTACTGTTGAATGTGAAGGGAAACTATCTGAAAATTTTATAACACTGTTCAGTAGACCATAAAGGAGATATACATTAGGTTTTTTTTCCCATTAAAAAAAAAGAATAAGTCTTGTTTATAATGGATTCTAATAATTATTGCTTTAATTGTATAAAGGCCTTTCTTTTGAAGAAGCTCCTGTTTTCTTCTGAGAAGTCTTCTTGGAGGGATTGCCCAGGTATGATAGTGGCTTTCTATAAACTTTTCCATCACCTTCTAATTTAGAGATGATCTATGCAGCTTCCATTGGCAGTACTTGAACTGAAACCATTTATCTTAAAAAAACTATAAATGGAGTATTTTTTTCCAGAGTTTTATTTTTTCAGTGTTTCAGAAAATTTCATGAACAGTGACCTCAAATTTTAATGTGTATATTCCCAAATTTGGGTTACCTGAGAGGCATAAGACAGGATAATAGACCTAAGGGAAAATAAACCCTTGGCCTCTCGCTAAAAAGTGGTGCATTTCTCTCAACTGTTAAATGATAGCACCCTGTAAGGGATAGTCATTTGTGTTTGTTTTATCTCACTTAGCTCTGAGGAGGAACTCAGAGTTATCTTTGCATTCCTGCAGCTTTTAGTATCGTGCCTTACACAATGCAGATACTGCAAAGAACCGAATTAAATCGCAGATGAAGCTGTCATAGCTTCTGCAGTATGATTAGGTCAGAGAGCTGTATGGTGCTAGCTGATAATAATAAAACGTTTGCATTCTGCTTGACGGTTTACCGTCTTCCCTTTAATACGTGAACACTCTTATGTGAACCTCACAGTAACTTCTGAAGAATGTAGGATATATTATATAATCCTAGTTTTGTGTATAAGGGCAGAACAGTTTCATTCCAAACTATACCCATAGAATCTACTGAATTTAAGAGTTAAAGTGTCCCCCATGTATTTTTTTTTTATGATTTACTAGCTGAAATGCAAAATAAATTGTAGAGAAGAAACCAAGAGATACTATTTAACATTGACATCACTGCTTTACTGGTAAAATTTGAAGTATTTCTTGTACAGAAATATATGCACATTGATAAAATATATAGCATTGTCATAAACGTAAAGATGGTGGTGGTTAGAAAGTGAATGACATAGTTCCTCCTTTAAAGAACTACTAGTCTATTAGAAATAGAAATCTCCCCATAGTATAAAATTTTGCATAGCTCCTATACCCATCTTCCCCTGCTGTTCCTGAAAGTTTCAGGAACAGCACTACTTTTGGGGAGTGATACTGCTTGAAAAGAGGAGGTGGCTAAGGTTCCGGAAGAAATTGAACATTTGTGCTCCTGTCTATAAAAGTCTAATGCTCCAATTACTGCAATACAGCATCGGGAGCCTCTATATTATACAACATAACCATGATGGCGTCTGCTAATGTAATGAATTTGGTATTGTGTGTGCTGATGGTGTGTTATCTCCTAAGCCTTACCCCTGTGGGGCAAGGAGATCAAAGACATTAGACTCATTCAGAAATGAGGAAAAAACTAGAAGTCTCAGCAGGCCCTCACATTGTGCCTGGTTCTGCAGTAGAGGGACCCTCACGGCTTCAGTGCTCCCTTCACAGCCCAAGGAAGGGGAGCGATCAGTATCAGGTTAGTGCAGGGAACTTCTCTCTCCTAAGGTTTAGTTCTTACTTTTTCAGGATTCTTTTTCTAATTAATGGCAATATTTAATAGTAACGACACTTTAACCCTCAAGCACATTGTTGTTCCAAAACGTAAGACTATTTATGCTGGGGGAGGAGTCCTCCATCCACTTAAAATGGTTTTCATTATTAAATGAAAACATTCTTACTGTTGTTACCCATGACAGGATTTTTTTTCCTCTATTCAAAGAAAACCATCATAACTGGTACTTTGGTTATTTTTAGAGGAAGAGCGGAAGGAACTCCTTTGTCATACCTTATGTGATATTTTAGAAAGTGCCTGTTGTGACAACTCTGGAGCATTCTGCCTGGTTTCCTGGTTAAGAGGAAAGACAACCGAGGAGCAGACTGCGGGCATTTCTGGGAGTCCTGCAGAATCTAGTTGCCAAGTGGAGCATTCTGGTAAGATCTATTTTTTACTTCCCGGAGGAGTTTCTTGTACCTTTGTTTTAGTAAAATTGTTGAAGTTTTTGAAGGAAAAAAAAAAGGCGTAAAATCTCCTAACACATCTCGTTTTTAGTCCCTGCTTAATTCAGGAGCCTTAGTATTTTTCATTTCCCTTTCAATTCTTTGACCTACCGGAGGGCAGTGGGGCCTGTTTCCCTTGTTGTCACTTTTGGAAAAAAGAAAGGAAATGCATCTCTTAAACTTTTTAAGAAAGTTTTAGTTAATGTCTGCTTGATGAAATTTTGAGCTTTAGAACTGTCATTTAGAAAATTTAAGGAACATAATCCTACATACTTTAGTTTTAGATGCCTTAGCGTTGTGGGGTTTTTTTGGTAATGGAAAAAAAGGGGTTTTAGGGACATCAGAAAATTTCTTAAATACCTTTAGTTGTTTCTTAGAGCAAAGGTGGGGACATTGTTCTTTGTTACATATTGTTTCTTTCCTCCTGAACTTTTTGGATATTACTCGATACAGTCTATACGCATTATTTTAAGGTAGTTTTAAGTAAGGGTTTTAATTATTCCTTCATTTAAGTTTTTCATTATTGAAGATTTCTCTTTAAATAGTAGCTATTCTTATTCATAAAAATATGTACCCTGTGGGTTTTAGCCTTTGAAAATTCTTATTTAATTGACCTTAAAACTGCCAGAATGAACTAGTAAAGTGGAAACTTCTGATAGTACTGAAGCTAAATAAAGAATTGCTTTTCTGTTTTTCTTTTCAGGAATTCTCTTGCTAGTATGTGACTTTTGATAATTGGTAGCTCCACGTGTTTATATTGAATAAGTGACTTTTTCTTCCTATGATGCATTTCAATAACTATCATCTCTGCAGAAACTGTTTTTAAAGAAATTATAAACGTGATTTATAGAGAGTAAATTTTGATTACTTGTGATGTACATCTTCATTTCCATGTAGGATGATCCCTCAGGGACTATTGTCTCCATGGGCTGAAATGACTCTGATGTGTCAGCATCTTCTTTCTCCTACTTTTGCAGTTACAGTTGCAAATTCTAACAGTAGGACATTTGCCAGGAACAGTTTTAAAAAATTTGAACCGTTGAATGACTTTTCCTGTTTGGTTCTTTCAAACTTAGCCTTTCAAAAAGAATTCAACATACTTTTTGAATTGATGATGACAGTAGAAGAAAACAAGTAGAAAATGTTCACAAGGACGATAGTAAAAAAATCTTAAGATTGGTTTTAAGATATTTTCCAGGCTTTACTGGGTTGCATGGAAGCATGTTTAATAGTTGCATTTAGGACACTAAAATTTTGACAGAGGAATAGTTGAACTAATTAAAACTTGTTTTAGAGAATATGTGCTTAAAGCCAATCTGTATATTAATGTGCAAGAAAATAGTAAGGTCTTTTCTTATAACGTTTCTCGTTAGTATTTTAGGGGTACGCGATGTGCTTTCTATGGGATATACGGTACATTTCTGTAGTTACAGGTTAAATTGCTCTAGGTTAAATAGCCTCATAACATATTAACTTTGGTACTTCAGTAACTAATTTAGGTGGGCATATTAGATTTAATTCCTCTTCAAAAAACGTGTCTTAGTAGTTTTCCAATTTCCCTTGCTTCATTTTAAGAGTGGACATGAAATAAAACCTTGTGTTAAATCTGTTTTTAGTACTGTAAAAATATGACAAGTTTTTTTAACTGAAAATTTGAGAATTTGCCATAGATGTTGACAAATGCAAAAAAACTGAAAGTTTATATTTCATATAACAATCTGTTTTACCTGTTCTTTCCTTTATTCCCAGCTATGTTCTTTTTCTTGTGTTATATATTTTTCCACCATCCTGCCTGCTAAGCTTTTTATTTTGCTTGCCTCTTTTCTCTAAATTACTATCTTTATGTCTACTTTCATAGTGTATATCCAGTAAAATTATTTAAGTGGTCAAGCACTGCAGAACAGTTAGTACAATTTGGAAAAGATTAGGCCGAATTTTTGTTTTATCCTGAGATTTTACATGTGAACTGTTTTCCCTCTTGTCAATATTACATTCTGCACAAACATTAATTTCATTGGCTTGTGTGGTGTGTGTAGTTTTGGCTTTTGTTAACGCACACTTGTTTGCAGTAGTGAATGCTCAGGTTCAATTTCAGTTTGTTTCCCCCACAAATCAAAAAATCACTGAAATTAACCTATTTGGACTTGTGAAGATTTTTAAAAACTGTTGGAAACATTCGAAAATTAAAATGATTTTGAAAGGATGGCCTCATGAGACATTTTAAATTATAAATCAAAAATCCTAATTTTGAACTCCTAATAAATCCATTTCTCTCATTCTCTAGTAAGAATTAATATTTAAAAGTACTAATATTTGCTTTATAAAATTTTTGTGAAATTGTGCATTGTGATAGAGTAGGCGTTTTGATTCATGTAATGACATTTTTAAAGAGAGTATCTTTAGAGGGAGCCAAGACTGGCTTGATTCAGATCTCAGCTCTGTCGTTAGTTACATTTTGCTCCAGCGAGGCTCCTTCTTTGTGCCTCAGTTCCTTTTCTGTGAAATGGGGATAACAGGGTTGTTAGAGGATTCAATGACGTAATACCCGTAGCGCTTTTGGAGAGGGGCCTGACACTTAAAGTGCTGCAGAGACATTACCTTGGATTTAAACGCTGTCTTTTATTTACTTTGGTTTTTTTTTAATTTATAATTGTGCTGTGTTAATAATAATCATAATCTAAATAAGTTACTGAAAACTTCTCAACAGTTGTACAAGTAAATGAGGAAACAAACTTAAAGCTGTCTTTGAACCTGTGTAGTTTCAAAGTGCTATGCCTTTTTATAACATTTGTTTAACAATTAAACATTTAACCTAAAGATCTTATATGATGAAGGAGGAAGATTAGCCCTTTTTCTTGGATCTATGAATTGAATATTTAAAAGTGCAGGACACATTCCAGTGATGTGTGAAGCACTCTGTCAGTAATTTTTCATGTATTATAAACTATCCTAGTGTAACTGAATCGAAAGTGAAGGTTTATTATTTAATCCCCCTTCCACATCCTCAGTATCATATCCATTTTAGTTAGAATCATGGTAACTAGAATTTGAAATATAAATTTGTGTTACAGTAAAGTTGAAAATAAACTGAGAATTTTAAGGGAGTAAGGAAACAGGGAAAATTTTGATTGCTTGAAAGTATTTACAGCCTGCTGTGTGTATCTTGTGTCATTTATTTGCCATGTGGAGTGCTGAAAAGTGTCTTTTATGTATAGCTGCCTTGGCTGTCGAAGAGCTTGGCTTTGAGCGATTTCATGCATTAATTCAGTAAGTAACATTGGAACATTTAAAATACTTACCTTGTGGACACATTGCCATTTTAAGTCTGTTCATACCATGGAAAGGTACTTAGATTTGTATACTTGAGGATTCGTTTGTTGCCAGTGTTTTTGAAATAATAAGTTATAAAAGTTTACTTAAATTACTTGATTCCTCAATTAGCTAACTACCAAAATATACTTTTTCATAATGTGAAAATCTTCTCCATCGTTAGAATGAAAAAAAAAAAAAAATCATTGTAGCTTAATGTTTCTCTGACCTGAATGAATGCAAAGAATTCTAATAGGATAAATATTTGAATTATTATTTCTTATTTGCCAGATTCCTTCTAGGATTTTTGTTAAAAGTGCTCGTATTTTCATTAGAGCATTAAACGTGTTAATGTGAAAGGTAAGGATGGCCGCATTGATAGAATTACTGGTGGCATTTGCAATATGACGTTAATTTCTCTTAAAAGAGGCCACAAATGTTCACCTTATCTTTGGTATTGAGATATTTATTAAATCATCTTCAGCCTTTACAGAGTCAAGTTTTCTTTTTTCTTGAACGCCTTTTAGAGAGGGCCACTCCATTCTTTAAATATGTATAATTATTGTGGAATTTATTGATGCCAGATAGGTCACCCAGGTGATGAAGCGTTTCCTTGCCACATAGGCATTCTTTTTAACGGTATATATTTAGGGACGTTTGTCAGCAATAGCTTTTGCTTTTATGGCTAAATACATATTTGAAAATTTGAGGCACTTACAGAAATCTCATTTGTATGTTCACAGTTTAATGTATAAGGCGATTTAAAAATTTTCCCATTTGTGAATGTCCTCGTTCTCATCATAGTACTAATACTTAATTCTTTTTCCCCCCCCAGAAAAAGATCATTCAGAAGTTTACCTGAATTAAAGGATGCTGTCCTGGACCAGTATTCAATGTGGGGAAACAAATTTGGAGTATTGCTTTTTTTGTATTCTGTGTTACTGACAAAGGTTTGTTTAAAAAGTTACCTCTTCTGGCTTTTATTAGTTTGAGTTTAGGACTGTTTCTCCTGCTGTGATGAGTAATTTTACTCTTGATACTGTTTGTAAATCAATACTTTTTCTAAATCTGAGTAAAAATCTCTTACGCTACTAATTATCAAGTTCTCTGTCTTCACCACTCACTTAGTACCTATGCACTTTGTTACTTATTTTTACCCCTGATCTTCTTTGGTACAGGGGTAATCAATAATTTTCTAATTATGAAATGGACTCAGTTCTGAATTTTGTTTTCTTTCATCCTAGTATCTGGCATTTGACCCCTTCCTGCCTTCTAGAAGCTCTTTCTGACCCTTAGTCCCTCTCCTAACTTACAGATAAATCACGGTGCTGGTTCTCTTTTTGTACTGTTTCATGAGGCCTCTCCCCCTTTTTTTTTGATAGCTTCATTTTCTTCTTTACCTGTTATCTCCTGCTCTTTTCTCTCCCCCTCTACATTTTTATATTCTAAAAATTTTCGGTCCTTGTCAGTAGACATCCTTTTTCTTTTATGGGCATTTTATTTTCTCAACTTACTTTTATGTGGTTAATTCCAGCGTATATACGTCCTATCCTGACTTTTTTCCCCAAGTGCCAATCTCCTGTCTCCAGCAGCACGTTAGTTGAGTATCCTGCTAGATTTACCATGTCTGATAGCAGATTTCTTTCATTGGACAGATGTTTATTGGGCATTGACTCTATGTTAGGGACTGGAATTATAATAAGAGATACATTTTTTTTAATGGTTCCTCTTCAGTACTGTAAAAATAAATTGACACTTTTAATAATTCCATTATGGCAGTGGTTTTTGGTGTTTGTTACATGTACAAGGCATGGGGGGAAAATAGAAATGTCTCAGAAAATGTCTGAGTTTGGGGGTTCTGTTTCGGTAAATTCAAGGACAGATTTTATATGGTAGGGACCATGTGGTGGTTATAGGGTCTTGATGGATAAGGAGAAGTTTTCTAGATGGAAGAGCTGTGGGAAGATTTTGTAAGCCATGGAAACAGCAAGTAAAGTCATATGGGTTCGGGGTATGACACCCAGAGAACTATAAGGAATTCAGCGTAGCTTGCGGCATGTTTTACACCAGAAAGGCAACTGGGGACGATGAGACGGCGCATCTATATAAAAAAAGCTCAGAATGTGAAGGCCCTTGTATGTGCCGTGCAAAAAATAATTGTGATTTCATCTGGCCAAAATTAGAACAAAAATTTTGAATACAGGAATAACAAGATCTTTTTGTTGATAAGATTCCTTAACTGGAGCTAAGAGTTGTGTGGAGAGAGTCTGTATATGGCGTAGAAGGCTGGAGTCAGGAAGGTGAGAAAAGTGGGCACTGAATAGCCGAACGTGAGCTAGAGCAGTGACTGTGGAAATGGAAAAGACAAGGAGCATGTTGAGAAGCATGTTCTAAATTTGGAAATTTAAAAACATCTTAGGAGCATGTCTTAAGAGAAAGAACCAAAAGTATCTCGTAGTTGGTGAGATGTGCCGAGTGGCCGTGGCCGTGAGGGTGGCACCTAAGATGCCTGGGCTCGTAGGAGTTGAGCTTTGTTCATTATTTCCCCGGTGTTTTATACTCAAAACTTTTGATACCTCCTCCGTCTCTTGCCCTCTACAGCCAATAATCCATCATGTCTAATTGTCCTTCTTTGTGCTGGTCTTTGAAATGATGTCCCCTCCCTCACCAGTGATGATGTCACTTGTTCATAGTACTCATTTTGGCTTTATCATGGGCTGCTGCGTGTTGTTTAAAAGGAAGCAAGTGTAAGACCTCATACTTGTTTGTATTCTCCTACAATATTCAGGCCGTCATTCAGTATTTGGATCGTTGATGAATGTCTTTAATCCTTAGAAATAGCCTGTAATTTGATAGAACCAGTGGTTAGAGTTAGGTGAGTAGCACAGTGAAGGGCAGTTTATCTTGGCCTTTTCCAAGTTGATGAGGTTAAAATGCCCAGGTCTTGGACTTATCCAGACCTTTGACGATCTGGATGCCCTTGTGAGGAATCAAAAAATATCAGAAAATTGGTTTTTAAGAAAATAAGAAAATTCCTGCCCTCCTAGTTTTACATTGTATTTTGTCAGTACATTTAAATTACTGATGTTTGTGAGAATGCAAAATCAGAATTCTATTTTCTTTTATGCCAGTTATACCTTTTGTATATTTAAATTTCCTATGTTTTTTAAATGGCCCAAGCAATCACATCAGATGCCTTAGCGGGCGTATTATTTAGCCTGGAATTAAGTGAATATTAACTTTTGGATTAAATAATTTTCTCCTCCTTCCTCCTGAAACTTAAACATTATCTCTCATCATGCTGACATGAGATCTGTTACCCATGAGTCCGTCAGCACTCTTGATATACAGCCCATGAAAGAAAAGATATTCTTGGAGGAGCTAATTCTTACCATTAGCATCTCAAATGCCCCCCCCCCCCCCCCCCGCCCCACATCAAATCTGAGTAACTTTGGGGGAGAAAAGTTACTTAAATAATTGTGCTTTATTCTTTTATAGTAAAAAGTGATCAGTTTTTAAATTACCGTAATATTCAATTTTAGTTTTTAAAATAAGGCAATGAATTTCTTGATTCCTTTAGGGCATTGAAAACATAAAAAATGAAATTGAAGATTCAAATGAACCTTTGATAGATCCTGTATATGGACATGGCAGGTAATTAACTAAAATCTGTTATCTCCCTACCTACACGGACTTAAGTTTTTAGGAACTTGACTTTAAGATAAAACACTCCTGAGTCAGATAATTTTGTCTGTCAGTGTTGACACCATAAGGTATAGAAACTTGAGCAACCTTGTACTTTACGCATTGTTTGCTTTATATATGAAATGTTGATTTCCACTTCAGGTTTATGTATGCATTGCATCTATTACGGCAAAAATTTTCTTTTAAGATGACAACAGGGGTGTTTTAACAAATTCTGCTGTATGTTTCACTTATGAAATTTTTTAATGGATGAAATTTACTTAGAAATAAGTATATCCTTAACTATTTGTAAATGCTTTCCTGTTTGGGGGAAATATTTTCTCCTTACTTTTCTCTGAAACATCCTCCCCCAACACATACCCGAGTTCTTAATATTTCTACTAAAATCAATGAAACAATGATAGTTACCTAAGTCTTTCTCTTTAGATCTTTGCCTCAGAGGTTAAAGTTAAATCAGCCATCAAACAAAAAATAATAATTATGTTTATATTTATAAAGTATTATAAATATCAAGCAAATTATTAGTCTCATCTTTTTTTCGTCCACTAAAAGGTGCCGTGTTGGATAAAGTTAAGTGTAGTTGAACGTATAGCACAATAGATACCCATGTGGTGATACACGTAGTGATACATTTAGCAAAGCTGTTGTTCAGTTGAGCGTATAAAATAAAAATGTAAGGTTTTCTCTAACTTTGTTTCTTAACCAACATAATGTAATGTAAGTAGTCATTACTTTATGCCTTACCATAGGGATCGTTTGATTTGAAAACTAGTTTATTCGTATTTTAATTACTTTTAAATTTTTATTAATAGCCAAAGTTTAATTAACCTCCTACTGACTGGACATGCTGTTTCTAATGTATGGGACGGTGATAGAGAATGCTCAGGAATGAGTAAGTATATTTTTTGCTGTGTTGATCTCTTTTATGACTGCTGTTTCACTGGAGTACAGTTGATTGTTATTCATGTATTTAATGGCTCTGCATTACTTAGAGGTAAGATAAGTGCTTTATATATAAGAATCCTTACCTGTTTTCAAGGCACTGTCACTTAAAGAGTATGGAGTTTGGAGACAGACACACCTGGATTCAAATTCCAAGTGTAAGACTTCAGTCAAATTACTTCTCAAGCCTTTAAGTTTTTTCTAGTATAAAATTGGGATTGTAAGACTCATTTCATTAGAAAAGTAATAAATCTCTTATTATCTATAAATCTGGTACATATTTATCCGGTGGTATCTATAAGCCTCAGACACTATTGGATTTTCGTAAAATTGAGGAGAATTACAAGTATTGCAGTTTTGTGAGGGTAATGGTTTTTCCTGTATTACATGTAATGTCCATAATTTCCTTTAAAATGCTGGGTAGATGTAATGTTACCTGAGAATTTTAAACCACCACCCCATCCACCACACCTCCATTTCTGGTCTCACTTTTTTCTCTGCTGTAGCTTTATATGTTCCCAGGGACGTTTAAGTGAAGCCACGTTATTGTCCAGTGCATCCAGTTAAGAGCTGATAAATAATTCTGAGTAAAATTCCTTTCAGTTGATTACTGAGTCATTGTAAATTCAGTTATTTCCTTATTCAACTTATATTAACTGCTGTGTACCTCTTTTTGGAGTATGTAGCATAGGACAGGAAGCTTCTGTAGTTTCTATACTTTACAGGGAATTTTATTTCTTTCTTCTATCATGGGATCAAACTGTCACCAAATGATAGAAGCAAATATGGTTGAGAAAAAATGTCTTTCTTTTTTCTATAATGAGATGAAACTGTCACCAAATGACAGAAGCAAATATTTTGCTTTTTACTCCCATTTAAATGAACGAATCTTGTTCTTAAATTTGAATTTTTCTTAAGTTTTAGAAATAGGGTATAGTTATTTAACAGAAACACGAAAGGATACAATATTAACATGGGCAATGTTAGTAAAGATTATAGAATTTCAAGTTTAAAAGCACATTCGCACAATCCATCCCTTTGTTTTACCATTTAAGGAATATAAGAACCACCTTCCCTCCATACATTGTATAAAATATTGCAAAATTAGGATGCCTTGATGGCCCAGCTGTTACACATATGATTTCGGCTCAGGTCATGATCTCAGTTTGTGAGTTCGAGCCCCACATTGGGTGAGGATGAACCCCGCATCGGGTGAGCCTGAGCCCTCTTTGGGTAAAACACAAACCCTGAGTGAGTCCCGTGTCTGTCTGTCTCTCTCTCTGTGTCTCTCTCTCTCTCTCTGTGTCTCTCTCTCTCTGTGTCTCTCTCTCTCTCTCTCTCTCTCTGTGTCTCTCTCTCTCTCTCTCTCTCTGTGTCTCTCTCTCTCTCTCTCTCTCTCTCTGTGTCTCTCTCTCTCTCTCTCTCTCTCTGTCTCTCCCTGCCCCTCACTCACTTGCCCCCTCTCTCTTAAAAAAAAAAAAAATACTGCGAAATTATTCATTTAATATTTAGTTAGAATGAGAACCTAGTCTTGCTGATTTCTGAAAGGACAAAAAATTTATGAACGAACAAACTACACGGGTTGCCTTGCTCTGTTGTTTGTGAGCCTGTCCTGTTCTTGAACCTGCCCTTCTGATTCAACACTGAAGGCATTTAATCCTGCCAGTTAAAAGTATGTCATTCTTTCTTGAGTAATATGCACTCACCCACATGACTTCTCCACACCCCTCTTTTTCCCTTCCCCCTGCGGTTTCCGGGGCCTGAAGTATCTTCCATCATCTCAGATGATCAGAGAAGGAAGGTTCCTGCTCCCCTTTGGTTGAGGGGTCTCCGCCTCGCAGCCCCTGTCCTCGGTGCCCCTACTGGGCTGGGGCGCGTAACTCTGTCGCCTGGACTTGGGTGTGTTCCTCTGGCTCTTGATACTGGTTATCTTGGTCCTCCTCTCTCCTTCTGCAAATTCTCCTGCGCCCCTCCTACTCCCAGAGCCAGACTGTGCTTTCTGTCTCCCTAGGCCTTTCCTCACCTACCCTCCCATAGGCTTTTTTTCTTGCCGTAAATTCATTACTTTCTTTATAGAATATTAGTCACTTACACAACTTTTGATTCTTGATGTGTACAAATTCATTGTTTTCTGTTTCTTGAAATAGTAGTTTCCCAAACTATTGTTTTGCTCTGAATTTTTTTCAGTATAGTTTAAGTATCAAAACCAAGCAATGACTTTGAAGTAATTATCTTGGAAAGGAAAATAGGTCATATTTTTTTCATTTTCCCTTAATTGTTAGCAGTACTGACTTGATCTGTTTTCAGTGACCAAACTTAAAAATCTATACTTTATTCAGCATTTATTGGATGCTTTTCTGATGTGACAACCTGCAAGAAAGTTGCAATATAGGTAATATATGAAGAAAAATTGTAAGTTACTAGTTTTAAAATACTTAGGCAAGCTACTTTACTTCTAGCTTCTGTTTCCTTGGTTATAAAATTTGGAGGTTTAATGCCCTCCTCAAAGAGATGTTGTGACAATTAAGATCAAATTTCTAAAATGCCTTAACTGGCCCACGAGGAGAACTCAGCCTTCCCTCAAAAGCACACACACCTAGTTTGGGGAAACAAGAACGTGCATGTAAATGACTATAATGCAGTGTGAAATGAAGCATGTTGAAAGAAACTGTGGCACAGCTTCAGAGGAAGGAGAGAACTTTTCCTACCATGTTTACGTTCCTACCATGTTAAACAGGGAGACTTTAAGTAGGAGGTAACATTTTCATGGTGGCAGCTGGAATGAGTGAGAGGGCATTTTGAGGAAAATAGCAGGTTGTGTTCGGGGCCTGGGAGGCAGACAACACTGAGGAGACCCCAGGTTCTTAATCCTGACTACACATTACCACTTGAGGAACTTAAAAATAAGTCAGTGCCCAGGCCCCCGCCAAGAGTAAATAAATAAATTAGAGATTCTTCATGGTAGAGATGGGACATGGTACTTTTAAAATTACCCCAGAATCATTCTGATGTGCAGCCACATTTGAGGACCACTGGAGGAGAGCACGGCACCTGTGAGAGAGACCAGTATGAGGAATGATCATAAACGTGGGGCTGAAGAAGACCTCAGGGTTCTTGATACTAAGAAGTTGACGTTTTAGTTGGCAAACATTAGGAAAAGAGTCATTGAAGGCATTTGGAAGGAAGAAAAGAAGAGCAACTAGTATTTGTGTGCTTTGTGCTAAGCAGTATGTTTTAGATGTGTGTTTTCTTAACTTTGATGGAAAGATACAAAAATTGAACCTTAGATAATTTAGTAATTTCCCAACGTCAAACAGCAGAGGCATCAAGTGCTTCTGACCACATCCACAGCCTGTGCTCATTCCACCATATCACCTCCCGCTGTAACCCTGCGCCTCCGTGACAGGGACTATAGGAACGTAGAACCCACAGCATCCAACTGATTAGATGCGCGAGGGTAATGGACAAAGGACCGGTAGGTTTTCAAATAAAGCTTCTTGAAGAAATGAACACATGAAGGAACATCATGGCCACTTGACTTGAAAGTCACTTGGTGTATTTTGGTGTCAGAAAAAATCTCTGGCCTCAAGTATTTGACTTTCTTTGAAGAGCAGGTATAGCTATCGATGATTAAATGCTTATTAAGCAGCAGTGGGGAACGTTTATTTAACCGTACTTAGTACTTAATGACTTCATTCTTATAAGTGTTCTATGAAGATCATAGAGTACAGGAAACTACGGCATAGAGTGGTTAAGAATCTTGCTTCGTTTCACACTAGCAGAGCTGAGATTTGAATGACAGTAGTCTGATTGCATGTAACCAGCATACATAATCATTATGATAAACCACCTCTTAAACTACGCTTAACAGAATCTTGAGTGCGATAGTAAGTATATAAGATGATGTGGTAGGAGTTCATCTTGTTACATTCATACCCTGAGAGGTAATTATTTGCCTCATTTATTGAAAGAAACAGATTTTGAGAATTTAATCCAAAGATTTTCTTTTTTTAATAAATGTTTTTAACATTTATTTATTTTGTTTTGACAGAGACAGAACGTGAATGGGGGAAGGGCGGGGAGAGAGAGAGAGGGAGACAGAATCTGAAGCAGGCTCCACACTCTGAGCTGTCAGCACAGATCCCAATGTGAGAACCATGAGATCATGACCTGAGCCCAAGTCGGACGCTTAACAGACTGAGCCACCCTGGTGCCCTTAATCCAAAGATTCTTGTCCATGATACAGAGTTAGTGACTGAGCCACATGCTATATTTCTCATTCAAGGAGAATGAGGACTAAGACCAGGCTATGAATTGAGCAATTAGCTAGGTCTTTGCTTTTAAAAGAGCAATTGAGGGGGTGCCTGGGTGGCTCAGTCTTAACTGCGTTTGCCTTCGGCTCAGTCCACGATCTCATGGTTTGTAGATTTGAGCCCCGCATCGGGCGCTTTGCTGTCAGTGCAGAGCCTGCTTCGTATCCTCTGTCCCCTTCTCTCTCTGCCCCTCCCCCTCTCATTCTCTCTCTGTCTCTCGCTCTCAAAAAATAAGTAAACATTGAAAAAAAAACTTAAAGAGCTATCAAGCTAGAAACCAGATCATAGGGAGTACATATTTTAGCAGCATAAGCAAGGTAGTTTTGCTGGCGAAAGAGGAAAAGAGAGGAATTGATTCCCATGTGGAGAGATGGTGCATTTAGGTTTTGTTTTAAGGAATGGAAGTCACTTAAGTTGTTCATTGGCCCAGGAAAGGGAAACCACTTTTAATCAAGGTAAATGGGGTCAGGGACAACAGTAACATTGGAACAATACACAGTTCTTCTAAAGCAGAAAGAAAGAATGTGCTAAGAAAAGAAGGCATTTGAGGTGTTAAAGATTTAAATTGGGAGAATTTTTGAGATTTTGAAGTCTGCTGAGAATGAGTGGATGGGGTAAAGTTAGAGGTATATAAAGGAGAGAAAGGGTTTGAATCCACTGCTTTAAGAAGGAATAAAAAAAATGGGTGATGGGAGAAATTTTTAAGTGTGGAGTCAGCAGTAAGAGTAGGGATGAGTTTACATAGAGGGATTTAGAGTGGGTCCAACCAGTAAAGCTGATAGGCTTTTTTCCCTGCAGTAATCATCAATCCAGCAGTAGCAGTTGATGAGAAAATGAGTATTCTGTATTATCCAGGAAAGGCCAAGAAAGCTCACTGAAAGATAAATAGGGCAGTTTTTTTGCCTTTATTTATTGAGGATATCAATGCTTGATCTGTCCTATATTATATAACATATAATAAACATTTTTGCCAGTTTGTCTTTTGCTTTAGTTTATGGTGAACATGTATATTGTTGTCGTTTGTGGCTGTTATAAAGAAATACTGCAGTGAACAGTTTTGTATATAAATCTTTCTGTACAATCCTATTCCTATAGGATTTCTAAAAGTAGAATGTGTGCTAAAAATTTAGGCATCTTAATTTTTGTTAGCAATAGCTTTATCAAGATAGAATTCACATACCTGTGGTACTATTTTTTTTTTTTTTAATGTTTATTTATTTTGAAAGAGCATGCATGAGCGTGAGCAGGGGAGGGGCAGAGAGAGATTGAGAATTCCAAGCAGGCTCCTCTCTGTCTGCAGAGCCCAATGCAGGGCTCCATCTCAGGAACCAAGAGATCATGACTTGAGCCAAAATCAAGGGTTCGATGCTTAACCAACTGAGCCATCCAGGCGCCCCATGTGATACTGTTTGTCCAGTTCCATGGTTTTTAATATGTTCTTAGAGTTATTCAGCCATCACCACATCAATTTTAGAACATTTTTATCAGCCCAAAAAGAACCCTTTTATCTTTTGCAGTCAGTCCCCATAATCCCTTTGCCACTCAGCTCCAGGCCTACTTTATTTTCTGTCCACAAATTTGCTGAAACTGGGGATTTCTTATAAATAGAATAACCTATAGGGGCTCCTGGGTGGCTCATTCTGTTAAATGTCCGACTTCGGCTCAGGTCATGATCTCGCAGTTCATGAGTTCGAGCCCCACGTCGACCTCTGTGCTGACAGCTCGGAGCCTGGAGTCTGCTTTGGATTCCGTGTCTCCCTCTCTCTCGGCCCCTACCCCTCTCATGCTCTGTCTCTCTTTCAAAAAATAAATAAACAGTTAAAAAATTAAAAATAGAATCCTACAGTATCTGATCATCTGTGACTGGCTTCTTTCACTTGGCATGTTTTCAAGTTTCATCCATGTTTTAGCCATATACCAGCTATTCATTCCTTTTTATTGGTGAATAATATTCCATTGTGTGGCTAGGCCATATTTTATGTATTCATTTATCGATTGATGGACACCCAGATTGTTTCCACTTGGCTGTCCTGAATAATGTGGTTAGGAGCATTTATGTACAAGTTTTTGTGTGGCTATACATTTTTCTTTTTTCTTTGTTATATACCTAGGAGTAAAATCCTAGGTAATATGATAACTCATATACTTAATCTTAGAAGAACACCTGTTAAACTGATAGATAATGCCAAGTTACCTTGTACAGTCTGCCTTACCAACTGCTAATGTGTCCACTTTGCTTCTAATATTGTAGGGGAGTTCCTGTTTTTCTGCATCCTGGCCACCTCTCAGAACCGTCCATCTTTAATATTATGTCATCTTACTGATAGTTGATAGCCTCTTTTAATTCACATTTCTCTCATTCCTCCTGAGCCTGTGCTTTATTGTCTTTTTGTGTGTTTGTTAGCTTTTAGTATTTCCTCTTCTGGGAATTGCCTCTTTCTAGCTTTTGGAATTTTGTGGGGAAGGACTTATTTTCTTTTATTCACAATTTCTAGGAGCTCTATAAATTCTTTGTGTGTTAAAAATGTGTTGTAAATATTTTCTCTCAGCCTTTTCTGTCTTTTAACTTTGTTAGTGGTATCTTTTATCATACCCAAGCTTTTCATTCTTAGGAAGATAAATCATTTCATCTTTTCTGTTATGGCTTCTGTTTTGTTTTTTAATTTTTTTCTTGAATCAGTTTTGTATTTCTCCCATCCCAAGATTAAACTAATATTTCCTAGTATTTTCTTCAACTGCTTTTGTAGGCTTTTTTTTTTTTTTTAATAATGTTTAGCTGTTTTGACTATTTGGATTATTTATTTATGAGTGATGTGAGAGAGGGATCGGTTTTCTTTTTCCCAAAGAATTGCTTACTGTGCTTGCTAGCTTGTCATTTCTCCACAGATGTGAAATACCCACTTGATCAAAGAACAGATTTTTCCATGTGTATGAGACTTTTTTCACACTCCTCTATTCCACTAATCGGTTTGTGAGTTCTCTTGCCAAAACTACATTATTGCGTAGTTTTATAATGTTTTTGACATTTGTCAGCAAATGTTTCCTGCTGTTGAACTTTTTCAAAATGATTATAGCCATTTTTGTATCATCCAGTCCAACTGAACTTTTTTTCAGCTTTGTAAGTTTCAGTTTTTAAGAAATTTGTTAGAATTCGATTCAGGTTATATTAAATTTGTAGATTATTTTGAAGAAGTGACATCTTTATGATAGTAATCTTCCCATTTAGATTGTTATTTTTGTATCTTTAAATGACAGTGTATATTGTTGATCACAGTTCCCAAATCCAAGTACTTTATTCTACCTCAACCATTAAAACTATCTTTTGCTTCTGCAATAGAACACAGTAGAACTAGTCACCTAATATCACTTTTGCCCGCCCCCTTAGTCCTTCCCAGTGGCCGGTGTAGCATTTTACAAGCTAAATCAGATCATGATAGTTTCTCACAACCACTCAGTGACCGGCTTGCCCGTGCACTTAAACTCCTTAATGAAGGCTCTCAAATCCTTTTGTGGTCTGGCCCCTCTTTACCTGCCATCTTTCTTTAGCTTGCACTACTGCTTATATTTTAAGCCGAGCTTCTCTTTGACTTGGTTTGCCTGTATATCAGTTTTCTGGTGGTCTCTTTTCTGTCTTAAAGGCCTTCTGCTGTATTTGTGTACTGCTATTGAATGTATTGTACATTTATTATGTTCATTTGATAATTATTTTAATGTTTTCTTCATTTTATGGAATTGAGGTGGAGTCAGCTCTTATAAATCAGAAACACAGAGCTTGCTTGCTTGTTTTGTTTTTTTTTTTTTTAATAGAAATCAGTATCCCAGTCTATCCAGGCTATAATTAAATAGTTCACTGAAAGTTGATGAACTCATGATACATAATCACTAAGAGAACCTGAAGATTAAGATCATTTTGAAATTTTAGTATTTTTTAAGTAATAAGAATTGTAATTAAGTGGCTAGGTGATCTACAAATTTGAAGTATTTGGTTTATCAGAATTTGTGTAAGAAAAGAGCACAAGTGCTTATTTTCTCTAAATTTTTTTACTTGTAAAAATACATGTAATTAGTTGGAGCTAAGTTGCCAGGTAAAACACAGGACTCCCAGTTAAACTGGAATTTCAGACAAAGAGTAAACCGTTTTTAGTGTAAGTATGTGACATTCAATATTTGGAATATAGTTTTACCAAAGAAATTTTTTTTTTTTTTATATATGAAATTTAAATTTTAACTGAGCATCTTGTTTCTTGTTTTTTGGGGTTTTTTTGGTTTTTTGGAGTTTTTTTGCTAAATTTGGCAACCGTAGCTACGTGTGAACCTTGTAGCAACCTGACTTCTTAGGAATAAAACAAACAGTAACTGGGTTTGAAAAGCTCTTCGCTTTCAAAAATAGATTTCACAAAGTTCATAGCTCAAATTGTGTATATGTGTGCAATTTATGTCTCAGTAGGTAGCCAAGTCTTTCTCAGTATTTTATCACCTTTTAGTTTAGCTGTTCTAACATCCTTGGAAATAAATCATTTTTAATTTTTCTCACTGCAAACTTTTTTCTTTTTTTTTTTTTTTTTTAATTTTTATTTTTGGGACAGAGAGAGACAGAGCATGAACGGGGGAGGGGCAGAGAGAGAGGGAGACACAGAATCGGAAACAGGCTCCAGGCTCCGAGCCATCAGCCCAGAGCCTGACGCGGGGCTCGAACTCACGGACCGCGAGATCGTGACCTGGCTGAAGCCGGACGCTTAACCGACTGCGCCACCCAGGCGCCCCCGCAAACTTTTTTCTTAAGCACTCTGCATAACTTGATCCAAGCTTATTTTTCAACTGTCATGAACCTGTGCTTGAACAAAATTATGCTACTTGTTTTTTATTTCTCTGTTCATACTATGCCTTTTGCCAAAGACTTATGTCCCTTCACATGTGCCTGTCTAGTCCTTCACTGCCTACCTCAACTGCTGTTGTCCCTCCAGGGGGAGCTTCCTGAGTCTCACAGTCCAGAGTGATCTGTCCTGACCTCTGAGCATTTCGTTTTCATGGCACTTAACGCATTCTACTCTGTCACCTACTGTTTTGAGGGAGGGGGAGAGGATTTTTTTCAATTGTAGTAAGAACATTCAGCATGAGATCTACCTTCATAATGAATTTTTAACTTAAGATACCGTTTTAATTGTAAGTGTGAAGTTGCACAGCAGATATCTAGAACCTTCTCATCTTACATGGTTGCAACTTTATCTGGTGGGTAGCAACTCCCCATTCCCTCCTCCTCCCAGCTCCTAGCAACCGTCATTCCACCCTGCCTCTATGAATCTGATGATTTTATTTTTTTATTTTTTATTTTTTTTCAATATATGAAGTTTATTGTCAAATTGGTCTCCATACAACACCCAGTGCTCCTCCCAAAAGGTGCCCTCCTCAATACCCATCACCCACCCCCCCCTCCCTCCCACGTCCCATCAACCCTCAGTTTGTTCTCAGTTTTTAAGAGTCTCTTACGCTTGAATCTGATGATTTTAGATAGCCATCTAAGTGGAATCGTGCAGCATTTCTCCTTCTGTGACTTGTGTATTTCACTGAGCATAGTGTCCTCAAGGGTCGTTCCTGTTGCCACATATGATAGGATTTCCTTCTTTTTTAAGCCCGAGTCATACTCCATTCCATGTATGTACCACAGTATGTTGCTCCATTCGTTAGTTGCTGGACTTTGAAGTTGTTTGAACATGTTGGCTGTTGTGAATAGTGCTGCAGTGAGTGAGGGAGCACAGTATCTCTTTGAGATTTTCGAAAGATTATCTCAAAGGATTTTCATTTCTTTTGGATTGAACACCCAGAAGTAGAATTGCTCTATCACATGGTAGTTGTACTTTTAATTTTTTGAGGAACCTCCACGCTCTTTTCCGTAGCTGCTATACCATTTTACGTTGCCACCAGAAGTGTACAAGGGTTCCAATTTCTATATATCCTTACCAACAGTTTTTGATTGGCTTGTTGTTGATAATGGCCGTGCTGACAGGTGTGAGGTGGTAACTCTTTGTAGTTTTGATTTGCATGTCTCTGATGATTAGTGATGTTGAGCATCGTTTCCATTTTCCATCGTTGGCCATTTTTATGTATTCTTTGGAGAAATGTCTATTCATGTTCTCTGCCCAATTTTTAATTGGGTGATTTGGATTTTTCCAACTGAGTTGTAGGAGTTCCCTATATATTTTGGTTATTAATCCCTTATCTTTACATGGTTTGCAAAGAAGGTCTTGTCTTCATCTCTGTATTCCTGCTGGTAGCTTTGTATTCCTGCACTATGCAGCATTGTTTCTTTTCACTACTTGGCACTCAGAGTATGTTTCTTAAACAAGTGCAGTGCAGTCATCTGGTTTCCAAGTCAGCATCAAATTTAAAAGGCCCAAACAGGACTTTTGTAGATGGGCTGATGGTGGTGAGAAGTGACACTTGAAGTGGAAGAGAAAAGGGTAGAATGGCAAACCAAGGAATATAAAACTGTGTGTGTGTGTGTGTGTGTGTGTGTGTGTGTGTGTGTGTGTGTATGGTCTCACTGACTGAAGCAGATGGGGTTGATAAGGACTCTGATCGTGATTAATCTGAAATATGAAGCTAAGGAAACAAAGTTAGAAAATTCTCAAATATAATGACACAATTATTAGGATTTTCTGCAAATGTAAATTGACTTCTTTGAGACTTACTGAGACAAGTCTTATATAAGTAAATTCTATAAGTTGTAATATGTGAGGTGAGTATATCCTCACTATATTTACAACTTTGTACACTAATAAATATTCTTAAGGATGCACATTAGCTACTACAGATAAAAAATTTAAATATTTAGTCTAAGGAAATAGGAGTAGTTTTTAAATATTATCATCCAAACTGCATGCCTAAACATGTGATTACTGACCTAATCTGAATAATTCATTCCCCAACAATTACGAACAGCTGGTTCGCCATAGCTAGTAGCATTAAGTTACAAATATATTCTTTGAGACATTTGTTTAAAATTACAAGGAAATCGATGATGCAATATCTAATCATAACACTAGGTGGTGATATCTGATTTTTAGAAATTAAAGTGTGAAAATGTTTCTCAACATACATATTCTTCTTTGAACTTGAAAATAAATCTAAGAAGGAAGAGGAGGGGAAAATTTGTAAGACCGTAGAGTACCATTTCTGCTTATTTGGGTCACTCACCCCCACTCCCTTTTTTTCCTTTGAATGCTATAACTCAGTGATTCAGGTGTTTTTTGTTTTCATGCTTTTTATACTTTTAAAAATGATTGAAGATCCCAAAGAGCTTTTTCTTGTATGGGTTATAACCAAATAATGATCAATATTTTTCTTAGAAATTAAGACTTAGAAATTTAAAAGATGTATCAATTCATTTTAAAATGACAATAATACATCCTTTACTTCTCAATATAAATAACTGTTTTCCAAAATAAGAAGAAAATCAGTAAGAAGAGTGACATTGTTTTAAAGTTTGCAAGTTCCTTCAATGTTGAGCTTATTAGTAGACATTCTCATATCTGTTTATAGATCTAGTCTGTTGAGATATGACATGTCATTTGGCCTCTGGAAAACTTCACTTTACTCATGAAAGTTTAAGAGCAAAAAAAAAAAAAAAAAAAACAAAACAGGCAATTAATGTCCTTTTATGAAAATCATGTAGTCTCTAAAGGGTCTTGTGGATCCCTAGGAATCATAAATGACAATTTGGGAACTATTGCTATACCCTCCTGGTACCTGTAAGAAACTAGTGAAAAATATATGTATATTCTCTTAATTTTGAATTTCCAAATCCAAAAGTTTCAACAACCAGTTCTTGGCTTACACTGTCTGAATGTTGTACTTAAGGATACATGGTATGACTAAGAATTGATATTATTACATTAATTAATAAGGAAAACACTATATCTTAACAGAAAAGTGGATAAAACATGACCAGATGGTGAAAAGGAAGCAAAGCTGTGTGTGTGTGTGTGTGTGTGTGTGTGTGTGTGTGTGTGTAGTACTTACAGTGGACATAATTTTGAACCAGAAAAAATGCTTTGTAGAAACATTTATGGATCCAAATACTATTGTAGTTCTACTTAATATACCTCAACTGAAAGCTATAGTCTGTAAAAGATAAGATCATCACCACAGTTACATCTTTGTTGTGAAATAATCACTTGTCTTCATTTTCTGAGCTTTGTCAGTTCTTTCTTAACCACATCCATGACATCACCTCTCATCTCTATGCTGATGATGCCCAAAGCTCTGTATCCTCCCCTGACCCCTCTTCCTTGTGTTCCTGAGCCTTAGTTGTGTATCCATCTGTAGCTAGAAGTCCTGAGGTTTCCTCCCTTCCAGCTTGTCTAAAACCAAACTCATGTTCTCTCTTGATACCACTTTCGGAACCTACTTTTTCTTAACTCTATCAGTTAGTCACCATTTGTCAGATTCCCCAGGATAGAAACCTTGAAGGAAGGTTTGGCATATTCTTCACCCCTTAAATACATTGATTTTCTTTATTGTTGATAATTCTTTCTTGTTTCCTCTGCCTTGAATTTTCTTCGTATCATCTTCTTGGCCTGGAAAAAATTCCTACATATGCTTTGAGGTTCAACTCACATGTTGTCAGTTCTGTACACCTTCCGTAATACAATAAACAGATGTTCTTTTATCACTTTTAAGATGCATTGTGTATGTGTGTGTGTAAACAGTGAAGACACAAGTTTTTTCTTCTATCTCTCTTGATAAATTTAGCCTTTGTAAGGCAGATAACTTGCTCTATTTGTCTTTATTTCTGGAGTCTTAAGCACACTGTGTTTATTTATAGGAGTCAGGAATGGAATCAAATTCCCATGTTTTAAGTATTCTACAAGTAGGTTCACTGATGATAAATTTTATGGATTAAGATTAGCATATTCATTTGTTTTTCTAAGTCAAAACAATGGATATTATTGAGTATCTCTTTTTTCTTTTTGTCCGTAACTCCTTGGTTTTCAGAGAGAAAAATGTCCTCATTTTAAACATTAACATTGAAAATAAAGTTCGTAAAGACATTTAATGTACATCTGAATATCACATCACCCACACAAACATGATCTAATGGCATTTGATAATAATTAGTAATACGATGATTTGATGGAACTCTTAACAGTAAATACATGCTAGGTTTTGAAGTATAGTTTGGGGAATAAAAGTTTTGATGTAAAATATGTATATAGGGTACATCTATATTTACATATAGGTACTTTTCAGATTTATATATGCTAATGCAGTGCTAACTTCTTTTTTGTAGAACTTCTTGGTATACATGAACAAGCAGCAGTAGGATTCTTAACATTAATGGAAGCTTTAAGATACTGTAAGGTAAGTTGATTCTGAAGGTGTTTTCAATGCTTTTTATTCACATGTCCAATGTCGTGGATGGTATTTTCTCCTAGATGACATTTAACTTGCTAGTACATACTCTCCACTTCTTTCCTGATCTCCTTTCCTAAACTGACAGGCGTATGAAGGATAGAGTTAAGCTGGCTGATGATGCCGAGTTTCCTGTTTTCAAGGACAGAGGGCGGAACCCAGTAAAAAAACACAATTTATAAAAATAAATCTATTATTGCGTATACATTTATTTTTTGGTAAACCAAGGGAAAAGGATGTATTGTTGCTTCCTCATAATGGTACGCTTTGCTGAAACAACTGGCAATACTTAGGAGGCAAAGAAAAAGAATTTGCTAGATGCCTGAAGTTTTAAGTTTTGTCTATTCCATCTGAAAAATGATTTCACACTTAAAAACAAAATTCCAAGCATTTCATAGCATTAAATTCTTTAGCACATGGGCTAAGGTTAGGAACTTCTCATTTATTGATAAATATTTCATGGCTTTTCTGCATACTCTAAAATAACTATTGGATGTTCTGAAATAACTATTGGATAGTTTTAAATGGGGTTCAAATCATTAATGATTTGCACTTAATGAGGTGTCCTGATTTTGGAAAGGGAGAAGTGGATCTCATTTTCTTTTCCATTTTAGAATTGTGGTTCCATAGCAGTAGCTCTGGTGATAGTGATTTAGGAAAATGACGGTGTCTTGCCCTCTTGCCTTCTTACTTTCTTACTTTCTTTTAAGCAGAAGTGTTCCTCTTTCATGACAACACTTGGAAAGGAGTGGTATGGTATGATAATGAATTAGGTTCCATCCTGCCCGGATCTCTTAGTAGACATCATATTGTTACACAGTAGCAACTGTTTTATAATTTTCGGTGACTTTAACTTACAAGCTAAAGCTATTCTGAAGTAGCCTGGCAACCAGAGCATCAAGCTGCATCCCGTTCTCCCAGGAAACACACACAAACATTCATAGATCCTAAAAAGTGTGTGTGTGCTGGCAAGTGTGCACATGGGTACACACACAAAAATGGTAACTGTATAGAGGTGATGAATATGTTAATTAGCTTGATGGTGGTGATCTTTTCACAGCGTATGCATATATAAAAACATCAAGTTGCACGCTTTTAATGTGTACCCTTTTCGCATGTCAAAGACACTTCAGTAAAGCCTTTTTTTTTTTAAAGCATGTGTGTGGGTTTTGCAGGATAGGGGGTGGAGATGATATACTGTGAAATTGTCACCATGTGGCCTGTAACGCCCTGATCCAGATCCCGTCTGTCCCCATGGAGGCGTACTGCCCTCTCCACGCCCTGAACCAGATCCTGTCTGGCCCTCTGGAGGCGCACTGCCCTCTCTGTTGCTGTGCACTCGTCCTCCTGGTTTCCTGCCAGTTTCTGAACACACCCAAGCCCTTTCCTGCCTAATAGGACTTCGTGCTTGCCATCATTTCTGCCAGGAATTCTCCAGATCTTGAGTGGATGGCTCCCTGTCCCCTGCAGGTCCTACTTAAAATGGTGCCTCCAAGACCCTTTCTTCGGCCATTGCCTCAGTGACCCTTTTTCATAATAGCATAGGAATAATCTCTCTATAATGTTCTTGTCTGTTAACTTATTTATTTTTTTGATCTTGAATTTGCTTTTCTCTGTTCATCACCAGTGGACTATAGACCCTTTGAAGCCAGTGATGTTGTATTTCTGGGTACATACTTGGTGGTCAGTAAACAGTTGTTGAATGAGTGAATTACCAATTTCAGAATTGTAAGCTTTTCTAAATCATGCTTTTTGCTTTTCTTTAGCTGTCAGGAAGAGCAGGTAGAGCAATGCCTATTTTCCTCCTACGATCTTAGTGGAAAACCAGTAATGGCTATGTGTTCTCCTAATGCATATTGCTCTAGTGCTCTAGCAGTAACTTTTTTTGTTTGTTTTTTGTTTGTTTTCAAGAGAGAGCAAGAGGTAGGGGAAAATGGCATGCGAGCCGGGTGGGGGTAGAGAGAGAGGGAGAGAATGAATCTTAAGCAGACTCCGTGCTCAGTGCAGAGCCCAACATGGGGCTCAGTCCCACAACCCCGAGATCATGATCTGAGCTAAAATCAAGAGTCAGACACCTAACCATATGAGCCGACCAGGCACCCCTAAAGATTATTATAATGGCAGGACACAACACACTGGTACTCAGATAGATGAAAGGCAGAACTCTCTGTTACTTACACCTCCAAACAAGAGAGGGCTCCCAGACAGCGCCACAGACGGGATGACACCTGGGGACAGGGCAACAGCAAGGTGCTACTACAGAGAGCAGCCTGTGTACGGGCGTTGGGATGGAGTTGGCTAGGTTTCATAGGCTCTCTAGGGGTTGAATAGTTTCAGTCAGCTCTGAGGCTGAGGGCTGTCTCTGCTTGTCTGACATCTGGCTCCAGGGCACTTAGGGCCGTACGTAGTGGCCTGGAGTGTGGGAGACCTGTAAGGGAAGTGGTCGGGATGGTGTGACAAAGTTTTTTGAAGAACTAAATTACACTGTGGTGTACATAACTGTAAATGGCCTTCTGGAAACCTGTATAGATTTACTTTTTACCAAACATTTAGAGAAATGGCATTAAGGAAATCATTGTGTTTGTATTAGTTTTGTGCATCTGAACATTTCCCTGTGCTTTACCATCATAGCAAATTGCTCTTTAGAAATTAACATTTTCATGTCATTTTGATCATATGTGTTCATTAACACAGATGAAACCGTGTCGGTACATATGCACACAGTGCAGAGGGTGACTCTGCTTTGGTCTGTGCCCCCCCCCCCTTTTTTTTTAAATAGATAAACTCAAATACCATAAAACTCACCATTTTAAAGTGTGCAGTTCAGAAGGTCGTGCACCTGTCACCATTTACTGAATTTCAGAATGTTTTTCTTCTTCTGACAAGATCTTCTAACCCCACTAGCGGTCGCTTCCCCAATCCTCCCCAGCCCCTGGCAGCTCTACTTCTCTGTGGTTTTGCCTGTTCTGGACATTTCATCTCAATGGAATCCTTCAATAGGTGGCCTTTAGTGTCTGGCTTCTTTGACTTGGCACAGTGTTTTCAGTGTTGATTCTTGTTTTACCTACTAGCACTTTGTTCCTTTTTATGACCAAATATTCTATTGTATTTATATATCAATTGTGTTTATCTGTTCATCAGCTGGTGGGCGTTCGGGTTGTTCCTGCTTTTGTGCTACTATGAATAACTCTGCTAAGAACATTCCGTATAAGTTTTTTGTGAACGTGTTTTTGTCTCTCTTGGATGTGTACCCAGGAATGAAATTGCTTGTCGTACAGTAATTATATGCTTGTTGAGGAACTGTCAGACTCTTTTTCCAAAGTGGCTGCACTATTTATGCACTCTTTACTTATTTATATTATTATGAAACACTTAATGAGTTCATTTGTTTACCTTTTGATTCTACTGTATATAATCCTCACTTTTTTACTTCTACCTTATTTAAATACACACACACACATACTCATTTTCTAAAATAGAAATTAAATAATGTCTATTTACTTCTCACCCCAAGAGGTAGCGTGATGTAAGGGAAAGCTACCATATTAGGAGTCAGAAATCCTGAGTTTTAATTCCAGCTCTGTTAACTGTTTGAATTCAGACAAGGCGCGGATCCTGGATACTTCCTGTTTCTTGATGTAAAATTGAAGGACTTGCACTGAGCACCTCTAAAATTCCGTCTACTCTGAACCTGTGATTAGAGCTTCTCCTTTGTCTTTGTCCTTTGCCCTTATTCTCTTTTACCCCCAAATCATCACCCTTCCTGCTCTCCTGGTTCACCATTGCCATCAGCACATCCAGCCCACCCTGCCCATCAAAGGACAGACATACCGGTGTTTCTATCCGTGAATACAAAAGAGTCCCTCTCCCCTACTTCCCCATGATGAACATAAATGCCAAAGGACTGTAGTGGTGGTTGAAAGCAGGGTACCCTGTTGACTGATGAGGGAAGAATTGCCCTGACTGCTGCAAGTAGCTGCTCAGAATGTCCCCCATTCCAGGCAGTCTGTGTGAGAAAAGAAAATTCAGCAAATTTGAATGGTAAGGTTGTTTTTAAGTTGTAGTCTCTGTCCTCATAGGGGTATAGAATTGATCGACGTGAACATGATGCGATTTCCCAAGTCTGTTTTTTGTTGAATTTTAAACTTTCTCCATCACCCACAGAAATGATACTCTCAAATTTCAGATACTAAAGTTTTTATAGATTAAATATATAACCTAGAAGGTAGGCTATAACTTTTTGTACATCTTAAGGAGACTTCATGTTTTAAAACTTTGAACTTCCAACCATGCAGAGTGACAGGAGTGAACTTCCAACCATAAAGAGTGACAGGGTTCTTTCATATTCTTAAATATTTTGGAGTATATATTTTGCTTTAGAGGGATTATTATATTGCCCTACGTTCTTTGAAGACAGGATGTTCTTAAGGTTTTTCCCCTTTATTTATTCATAAATATATTTGTTAATTTACAGTTGTTCCCCTGATAAAGTAATTATCAAGTTTATAGTTGTAGGGTTTGACAATCAAGCTGATATTCTTAAAGTGGTCATTCTGTCTAGCAACTTTAGTAAAACCTGAGAATGATTCTTAGTGCTAAACTATTTTTTTTTTTACCTGTGTTAAAAGTGTATTATTGTTATCCTGATGGTAAAGATGCAATATAAACTTAGCCCTGACAGTATTTATAACATTGATTTTTTTACACTCAGCATTTGACCTTTATGGGTAAGGCATTCTGGCACAGCACATTTTTCCATTTGCTTCAGATATTCATAGGCAAATATTCAACAGGCACTGTCAGATTTTCATTTGTTTGTTTATTTTGCTACATTTGTTCTAGGTTGGTTCTTACTTGAAATCTCCAAAATTCCCTATTTGGATTGTTGGCAGTGAAACTCACCTCACCGTATTTTTTGCCAAGGTATGCTTATAGCAGGATTTTTTTTTTTTTTTTTTTTTTTTTTTTTTTTTAAGTATGACATCAGGCAAACAAGTAATATAAGTCCATATTTAGTTTGGATCTTTGTGCAAACTTCAGTGTATTCCCACTAACAGGGGGACTATTCCAAAATCTAAAAAAATGATACTGAAGAAAATATTGTTACACTGCTCTAGTTTTGCAATTATTTCAGTAAAATCTGTCATGATTTAATTATAATTTCTTTACCTTTTGTGACTTGAGAGCTTTGGCTTTTGATATTTTCCAGAAATCACTCTGTTATGGTGAAAGTAACTGAATTTAAAAGTTTTAGGTTGCTCTTTTGTAAAGAGGATAAGAATCTAATTTACGTAATATAAAATAATTTTAAGTTACAACATCTAGGAAAACATTATTAAATACATGAATAGTTCAGTGGTATAGAAATTCTCTTTTAAGATGTTATATTTCCTATAATTTTAATATATACGGGGTTACAATATTGAAATAGATTAAATGTATTTGAATATGTTTATTTTA
Organism: Panthera onca; assembly: GCF_046562875.1. Classification (NCBI taxonomy): domain Eukaryota; kingdom Metazoa; phylum Chordata; class Mammalia; order Carnivora; family Felidae; genus Panthera; species Panthera onca. The sequence goes on along the minus strand of NC_138345.1, from coordinate 14,484,703 downwards.
AAATTCTTAAACCTGTTTCTAAATCTCAGCCTTTAACTATAGTATTTCTATGTCCACAGTGGAGTGGTTAAGAGCTTTGGAGTCATACTTCATTTGAATCCCAGCCTTGCCACTTCTGAACGTCATTCAGCCTCTTTTTCCCATGTCTTTAAAATAGTGATTTCTGATAATACCTAACTCTTAGAATTGTCATCAGGCTTAAATATAAGATATTTAGCAGCACCTAGAGCAAGTTAGGTGCCCAGGAAATATTGGCGGTTGCCATCATCACTCCCATTTTCATTATTCTGTATTCCTTAAACATGGGGGTGCCTAGATGCAGTTGCTGATGTTGGAAAGGGAGAAAATATATAATTGTGTATTTTGAGGTTTCTTATTTCTAGTGGACTTTCCTGATTACCCCCATATACTTTTTTAGGTTGTACTTGTTAGTGTAATTTTATTTGTGTCTGAAAGAAGACGAATTGTATAAATTGTACCAAAAACTTAGTTTTGTGGATTCTATTTCCTCATTTATTACTGTATTACTTTTTTTTTTAAAGTTTTTCTATGTTTATTTACTTTTGAGAGAGAGAGAGAGCACAAACGAGGCGGGGAGGGGTAGTGCAGAGAGAGAGGGAGACACAGAATCCAAAGCAGGCTCCAGGCTCTGAGCTATCAGCACAGAGCCCTGTGTGGGGCTTGAACTCATGAACTGCAAGATCATGACTTGAGCCGAAGTTGGACGCTCAACCAACTGAGCCGCCCAGGCGCCCCTTATTACAGTATTACTTTTAATGTGCTGCCAAAATCTAGATAATGGATTTAGAGCAAGATCCATACTTAACTTTTCTTAAACAGAAAAAGCTATGAAATACAACTAAAAGTACAGGCTTTTATAGAACTACAGGACTAAAAGTACTGACAGGTTACATTGAGTCTGAGAGCTTTTTCTGTTTATTTCCCTCCTAAAGTAGAGAAGAAGTTACAAGCACAATGTAAATGACAGAAACTGAACAACTTTTAATTCCAGAGGGAGGATTTCACCATTTGACTAATTTTTGTGTAAAGTGTTCTGAATTTCCAGAAAAGAAAATCAGTTCCAATTTACTTGCAAAAATGTATTTTCAAGCCAATTATTATTTTTATCTCCAGCTCTGTTTTTTAGCATAGGAAAAGTGATAAATCCTATGAAACAGTAAAAGTTTCAGATATAAAAGATAATGAGATGAAAATATTTTAAATCTTAAATTTTATGTTTGATATTCAAGAAGTGATTTTTGTTGTCAACAGAAGAGATTTTACAGGAGGTAAAATAGAAGGAATAATGTCAACCGAGCTACATAAATATGCAGGCATTTTGTATTTAAGCATCTAAATGTTAGGTCTGTTGACAAGAGTCCTGAAAGTGACTGATACCTACATTTCTATGAAACATACACTTCTTACCCATCTGCTTGGTATTTTCTATTATCCCATAGTGTTTGGTCCATTGTGCAATTGCTCGTATCAGGCAGTGCACAGTTCTTGCTTCCCAAGCCTGTTTCTGTGTCTTCCGTGGTCAGCAGTGAGCCCTTGTGGGCAGGGGCTTTCTCAGTCATCTTAACTCGTAGGCCTCAGCCACGTGCCACAATATGTCGAGTTAGATAGAGACTTGAGGATAGAGAGAAACAGAAAACCCTGCCACATCAGTTGTAGGCCTGGCAAAACAAGCTCCGTGTACACCTCCTGAGTCAGACAAGGTGTTGGAATCTGTCTTCATTTATTTGCATCCCCGGAAGCTACTCATAATCCTGATAGGAGAATGCACACCCGCATGAAGTGATTGGAGAGAATTTTATAGTAAGATTTTAGGTTCTTCAGCTATAATAGGTCTTAAAAATCACCTTCTCCTTTAGAAGTCTTGAATTTTATACTAATTCTTTTGATACCTACCTTTGTATCTTTGGATCTGATATATAGTCTGGCACGTGGTGCAGGGGATTCATTAGTTCAGTGAATAAAGCCTTTGCATGAATTTTCCACACTTGTTCCAGTGATATTTATATCTTCTAAAAATACTTTTTCATGACTCATTCTGAAGCTTCTTAAAAGTATGGGTAATTCCTTTTCACTGTGTTTAAGAAAAAAATTTTTTAACATTTATTCATTTCTGAGAGAAAGAGAGCGCAAGCAGGGGAAGAGCAGAGAGAGGGAGATACAGAATAAAAGCAGGCTCCAGGCTCTGAGCTGTCAGTACAGAGCCTGACCTGGGGCTCAAACCCACGGAACCAGGAGATTATGGCCTAAGCCAGAAGTAGCACCCTAACCGACTGAGCCACCCAGGCGCCCCTACTTTTCAGTGTATTTTAAAACAACTGAACTTAGGTTGCTTGAACATGTTGTTTTTTTTTTTTAAAGAGTTGCAAGTAAAGAATTTTTCCCTTTGAAATAAAAGCTGGAAGATTACAGAAGTAGGAAATGAGGCCACTAATACTTGATTACACTTATTAGATCCAGTTTAAAAACATTTTTTAGGGGCGCCTGGGTGGCTCAGTTGGTTAAGCAGCGACTTCAGCTCAGGTCATGATCTCACGGTTCATGGGTTCGAGCCCCACTGACAGCTGTCAGGCTCAGAGCCTGGAGCCTGCTTCGGATTCCATGTCTCCCTCTCTCTCTGCCCCTCCCGCTCTCGTGGTCTGTTTCTCTCTGTCTCCCAAAAACAAACGTTATAAAAAATTTAAAAAATAAAATAAAATTTTAAATACAGTAATATTTATATAGAAATAAATATTTCTGTATAGTATTTGCCATCTAGAAAATACTGTAAATTCTGTTTTTATAAGATCTATGATTTGATCATTCTTTCTTAGATATTTCTATATTTGAACAGGTAATTTTAGCTTTGTTTTTGTTACTCAAAAAGTAATTTAGGGTTATTTATTTTTGAGTTTGGGTTTGTTTGGGGGGGGGGGGGGGTCATTCACTTTATGTTCTATGGCCTGTAACAGCAGCTTAATGTAAGTGTTGGTGTCTTTTTCCGTAAAACTCATAGGATTGTATGGATGTGTATTTCACATGCTGGCTTCTTTGTGCTGATTATGATTAAGTAAAAAAGTGTGTTTTAAGGTCACAATCTTCAAAGTAATCTGTAATTTAGCATTTGAAAATGCCTTTGAAAAGCAGTATAATTCTTGAGGTGACACACCAGAGGTAGTAAGAGTTGCAGCAGTCATCATTCGTGTGTGTACTCATTGGTCAGATATTTACTGGGCATATAGTATGTGCCCAGCGTTGTGCCAGGTGCTCAAACAGTGGTGAGCAAAAATAGATGTGCTCCTGTTTTTCCAGAGGTGTACATTCTAATGGGGGGGGGGCATTAATCAAAGAATCACTTAATAAATTAGAACAGTTACAACTATGATGAGGGCTGACAAAGCACAGGTATATAAAGCTGTAAGAATTTATCTTAGTATTGGAAATTAGGAACGTTTCCTTGAAGAACTGATGTGTCTCTCAGATGAGCACTCTGAGGCCTTAGTAAGATTAGACTACGGGAAGAGGAGAAAAGAGCTTTCCCTGGACAGGAGATAGTCGGAGTACAAGACTATGGTGGGAACCAACTGAAGAAGAAGAGCGGGAGCACGGAGAATTTGAGGGGCAAGGGCTAGGATGAGGCTGCAAAAGCAGGTCTTTGACTTAGGAAGACCGTTCAAAGAGTAATGACAACCACTAGACTTGTTAAAAGTAGGTGGTGGGAATAGTTGTGGGGGGGCGGGGTAGGAAGGAAAGAAACAGGATTAAATTTGCATCTTGGAAAGATGACTGTGGCTAACTGTGGAAAAGAGACATAACCTAGGGAGTGGGTAGGGAGGACGTCTGTGGTATTTCCAGTAAGCAGGGAATGTGGTTTGGCCAGGGTCATGACGGTAGCCATGGATGGAGGTGCATAAATTTGAGAGAGCCATTCCTGAGTTAAACTGACAGGCTTGGTGACAGATTGGATTGGATAGACGAAGGGTGGAGAAAGCTAATGAGATGAGTGTTTTTAGTGATCAATCTTAGAGCCTCAGAAAGAGCGCAGCAGCTTTGCATTGTTGAATGCACCCACTCGTGGTTAAAGCAATTTATTTTTTGTTGGGCCAGTTGACCCAGTCAAGAGGAAAGACGGATACTGCAGTTTGCGGTATCTCAGTGAGACGGCCCGGCCAGATAACCCCACAGTGAGGTTTACAAGTCCTGCCCACATGGACAGTGCTTGAAATGCTTACATGGAAAACAGAAATCAGAGCAATAGGGAGAAAGGAACTCAAGATAAATTAAAGAAGAAGAAAAAAAAAAAGAATGGAGTTGGTGTAGGACAGTGTAGGGATCAAAAAAAATTTTTCAAAAAACCAAAAACTGTCAAAGAAGTTACTATATCCATGAAACTCTGGAGGCTGTGAGAAAAGAATATTTGAAGGACGAATAAGGAACTGAAAGACAAATTGGAGAAATCTCTCTCCTAGATCGTTGGCAGTAGCTTCCTAACTGATGACTCTGTCGTTGCCCTTCGAGGAGCTGTAGGATCTTCTCAGTTCAGCAACTAAAATGACCCTGTTAAAATGTAAGTTACTTCATGTTACGCTTGTGCTCAAAACCCTACATAGGCTCCCCTGTGCTCAGCGTAAAGGCCAAAGTCCTTAGAATAACTTAGCGGCCCCACCTCACCTCAGCTGATTCCCTGTTGCCCCTCTAATCGCATTTCCTACTGCTCCCCTCCTGTCGTGCTTGGCCTGCTCACCGAGCTTTGCTGTGGCTCCGAGATGCAGCGCGCCCTTTGCGTTTGCTGTTGCCTTCGCCTCAGCTGCCTGTGTGAAGGATTCTCTTCTTCCTCCAGGTCGGTATTCACATGTCGTCTCCTTAGGGAGGCCTGCCCTGGCTCTCTGCCCCTTGCTCTTCCCGCCTTTTCATTGACATTCTGTCTCTCACACCTAGATATAGATCCACTTTAATTGAGGTGAAATTCATACAACATAAGTAACCCTTCTCACGTGAACAATTTAGCGGCTTTCAGTACTTTCAGAGCATTGTACAACCACTGCCTATAACTAGGTCCAAAACATTTCCATTGCTCTAAGATAAAATGGCATATCCATTAAGCATGGACTCCCATTCGTTCTCTCCAGAGCCCCAGGAGCCACCCATTTGCTTTCAGTCGCTGAGAATTTACCTATACGGGATATTTCGTGTAGATGGAATCATACATGTGGCCTTGTGTTGGGGATCGTCCCACTGAGCGTAATGTTTTTGAGGTGCAACCTCCTTGTAGCCTGTATCCTCACCGCTTCCATCCCGTGGCTAAATGACACTCTGTTCTCTGCAGACAACAGACTTTGACTCTCGTGGATGATGCTGCAGTGAAGGTTCCTCTACAGGAACTTGTTTGAATCCCTGTTTTCAGTTCTGTTTGGTAAATACCTAGAACCGGAATGACTGGATCATATTGTAATTCTCTGGTTAGCATTTTGGGAAACTGCCTGTTTCCACAGCAGCTACACCATTTTGCATCCCAGCCAGCAGCGTACGAGGTTCCAAGTTCTTGTACGTCTTTGCCAACACATGTTATTTTCCTCTTTATTATTATTATAACCGTCCTAGTGAGTGTCGAGTAGTCATTGTGACTTTGATTTGCATTTCCCTAATTAGTGACTAATAATGTTCATCTTTTTTTTAAATAGACTTTTTGGCCTTTTGTATATATTCTTTGGAGAAATGTCTGTTCAAGTCCTTTGCCTGTTTTTGAATTGGGTTGTTGGTCTTTTCATTGAATTGCAAGAGTTCTTAATATATTCTGGTTTTAGGCACATACTATATATTTTACTTGTTTGTTTTATATATTATCTATCTTTCTCACTAGTAAGCTCTCTGAAGGCAGGAATTTTGTCTGTTTTATCTCCTGCTGTTTTCCAGTGCCTAGAACAGGGCCAGACACAGTGTTGGTGCTCACTAAACTTTTGTTGAACAAATGATTGCATGCAGAAAACACTGAAGATCTGTCTCACCAAAAATTGTGATACAGCTGTGTTGGGATTTGAACACGGAGGGAGATGGGGACGTAGGAATGCTAAGTTGTCTTTGATCATAAGAATTCAACATACCCGTAAGCTTGTAAACCAAGAAATAACAGTTAGTGTATGCATTAACTATATGGAGACTAAAACAGAAGAACTTGCTTCTGCTCTCCTAGCTGATCAACTTAAATACACACACCTACGCAGATTCTTTCTCCAGATTAGTGAATAAAAACAGCTTTGATGAGTATTTATAAATAAGCATTGTCACATATCCTCTATCATATTTAAAATTTATGTTCATAGTTTGAGGATGAGTGAGAAAATTGTTCCTGTTCAGTGAGATAACTTCTTAACTGTCTGTGTTGGTTTTTCCTTTTGAGATGAATAGGTTACTTTTAGGACTCTTACATATATTAATTTATTTTAAAAGAGGTGTACAATTTGTCATTATAAATTTGAGTGCCAAACTATTTACTTAATAAAGTTATCCCTTCGTATTTGAGATATCCAGTGGCCCAGAATTTAACTTTTTTTTTAATTTTATCGGAGCCCTTTTCCTGACCTGTGGAGAGATTCATTCAACACATTTTGTGGGATTGGAAGAGATTTTTCACCATTCAATTTTATTTAAAAATCAATGGTAAAAATAAATTTAATAATTGACTTTTATGAGCAGGTTGTTAAAACTTCAGATTGATTATAGCTATCTTTTTAATATCATTTAAGTTTTTAAATTTATCTCCCACATTTTGTAAGTCATCGTACTCTTCCATCTGACATAGAAAAAGTGACCTTTCTTATCTATGTCTGTGAAACAACAAAAATGATATTGTATTATTTGATGTATCTTAGAGAATGTGGTTGCAAAACATAACTGGAAGCAATTCTGTGTAAGTGGGAGTTTTATACTAAGAGGGAGGAGCACATAGCCTGACTGCAGGGATCTTACAGGAACCTAGTCATCAAGCAGCAGGACTCCCACAGAACCCTGGGAAAAAGGGATGTGGGTGAGCTAAATGCAGTAGGTAAAGGGACTTCTTCAAAGAAGGAAACTTAATTTCCATTAAGTAGGGTGGAGAATTCTCCAAACAAGTCATCTGAGCCATAACAGAATAAAATTTTCTGTACATTGTGAGGAAGCAGGCCTTGTAGGTATGGATAATATGTTAAAAATCATCATACCAGTGTACTTTTTTGTTTGTTTTTTAATTCTAGTGCCATGGTACTTTTGATAAGCTTAAAACTTGCAAACTTACTGAACAGGTAAAAGAAAAGACTTTGCACATGCTTCAAGAATTTAGAACCTATATTCAATTTTTTAAAAAAAGAGCTCTTATTATTAAAACAAGGCTATGTAACATTTGTTTTATAATATGTTAAATCGTCTTTTAGGAGTCAGTTCTTTTCATTCTGAAACATATAATTTAAATGCCCAAATACTACCTGACACAGTCAGTATTTGAGCATTTCTCCTCCCATCTTTTCCTTCTCTCCAACCATCGTTTTTCCCTTTGATGCTTTTTCTTTTTTATATTTTGGCTTTAAGATTAAATTTTTGGGGTCATTTTCGTAATTTCCTCTTGAATTGCAATTATGAAGTTAGTTTTCAGAGCAAATTTGAAAGCAAGGGTTTTACATTTGAAAATACGATACTTTTAATTTTATTAAAATTATGTGTATAAAATAGTAGACAAAATAAGTTTGTCTCTTTTGTTTTTATTGTGCATTTCAACCTCGGTGTGGGATGAGAGCTGCTGGTTCAATATAAAAGTAGCTGGAACCCACCTATAACATCTAGTTTCATCTTTGGAAGATCAGTGACTAATTGCCTTGGTAATCCATTTCATACTTTCTTTTGAAGTTGGAGAGATGAGTTTTACATCCCTTTCTGTCCTCTTTTGTGGTTATAAAAAGGTCTCTTTGTATGTGCAGAGTATCACCTTTGACCTTTCCTGTGATAAAGCAGTTTTCCTTTTAGTAAGAACACATGAAAACACATTACTGTTTCAGCTCAGAATATATAAAGAAACTGAATTTAATGCGAAGGAGAAACAAAACATGTAACTGTTCCTCCATGAGCTGACTGCTCTTACTGTAGTATCTGTTACTGGGAGACTGTTTAGAATTCTTTTTATAGAGTTAGCTCCTTTTGTGTGTTTGTTCTTTGGTGTAACATTAGGAAAACTACTACAGTTGAGTGTTAGATTTCTTGTTTTAGGTATTTAAAAATTGGACAGCTCTACTTCACCAATAATACATTTCTCTACATGTAAGAAACATAATTTTAAGGGAAAATAGTAAAACAACACTTTATAGACTTCGTTATAAAGAAATTCACCTCTGTGTATCTTTCATTGTTGAGTCAAAGTCCTGGAACTTGGAATGCAGTTAATTCACAGTTGGGCATTCTGTAACACATAAAATGTTATAGTTGGGGTTTTGTTACATATATTTAAGCAGTTTTGTCATCCCATCAATGTATCCGTTTTTGTTTTTTTGGGTTTTTTTGCTTTTTAAGATTTTTAAGTAATCTCCACCCAGTGTGGGACTGAAACTCAAAACAAAAAAAAACAGAAAAAACAAAAACCAGAGATCAAGTCACATGCCAGCGAGGCACCCCACCCTATCCATTTATCTTAAGTAACTTTGTGAATTTGTGCTTAGGTTTCAATGCCCTGCCTTCTCTACTGCAGAAAGAAAATGGATTTAAGACCTACTTATTTTAATAGTTAAGGTCATAACTTGTCATGTGACTTTTGACATCTATCTTCAAACATAAGAATAGCATCTGTTATTTCAACAACTTGGAAAGTTTGGGTAGAAGTCTACATAAATTAATTTTTATTTTTGTGAATTATTGAAAAACTATGTATCTTTAACCACAAACTGTTTCCTGGCTGCTTAACACGCTTTGGAGCTAGCCCTCATCAGCTAATCTGTAGGGTTATGCCAGCGATTGTGCCATCATGATAAAGCTTTTGTTTTGTACCTGATTTTTTTCAGAACTCTTTGAAAATGCATTATAAATATTTTTACCTCCTAAAACTGACAATTAAATTGCTCTTATGTTCTCTTTCCTACTACTCTGAATGCCCTTATGCAGCTGTTCCTGTGTCTGGTTTTTATAATTTTTAGGAATTTCCTTTTTATCTCAGTCATGTTAACTTGCTGACTGAAAGCAGTCCCTCTTTCCTTTTCAATTAGTTTCTAATAATTTTCTTATTACAGTAGAACCCAAATAATTGTCCAAATAAGATAAAATATCATTGATAGAAAGGCCTAAAGGAGTTTGGTCATCAGTTAAGTCTATGTTTTGTTTTGTTTTTTTAATTTTTTTTAATGTTTATTTTTGAGAGAGAGAGAGAGAGACAGCGCGCGAGCAGCAGGGGACAGGGGGATAGAGAGAGAGGGAGACACAGAATCCAAAGCAGGCTCCAGGCTCCAAGCTGTCAGCACAGAGCCCGATGCAGGGCTCACACTCACGAACCGGGAGATCATGACCTGAGCCAAAGTCAGACACTCAACCGACTGAGCCACCCATGCGCCCCAAAGTTTATGGGTTTTAATTAGAATCAGCATTGATACACCTCTAGGTGTTTGTTTATAATTGATGAAAATAATTATAATAAATAGAGTTGATAGACTGGAGCAAAAGGTCTTATATCATGTATTTATGTATGATGGTGTTAACAAGTTTATGATTTTGTTTATGTTTCTTTTATTTATGTTACCCTCTGCCTAGAATGTGATTAAAATCCTGCTCATTATTCATGGTCCAGGCTTGAAATCTTCAGTGTTGGGACTCCTGTTTCTCTTTCTCCCTTGTTGCTCCTGTAATTTCTTCCAGCTTTCTACCTTCTTGTGATCACTGATACTACCTGAGATCTGTTTTCCCACAGGACCCAATATAGCTACATTACCTATATTGCACTAAGTACTGTTGAAATGCAAAGATTAATAAAGAACGCATTGTAGTAGTTTTCTCTTTACATTTACTGAGCATTGCCTGTGCCAGGTATTACGCTAACCGTCTTACATGCATTCGTGTAATCCTCAGTTCACCCCTGTGAGGTAAGTACCATTTTTCGTCAACATTTTATAGTCTGGGGCCAGTGAAAAATAACAACTCCAAAGTTAAATGCTAGTGAGCACCAAAGCCAGGATTCAAACTCAAATCTTCTGACTCCTTAGCTTTTAACGACTTCTGTCCCTTAGGTATACAAAAAGCAAATAATTATACAAGAGTGGAATAGAGACTGGAAGAGGGGAGAGGTACAGAGGATATGATACATGAATTAAAGGACATAAGTTTTTGACTTAATATGAAGTGAGGGCTATGTTCTAGGTTTGGAGAAAAGATGAAGCAGAAACACAAGAGATGAGGGAGGTGACAACAGTCCATGCTATATTTGGGGAATAGTAATGGGTTCAGGATGGCCGAACCAGACTAGTTGTGCTGGAAGATTAAGAAGGAAGTAAAGGCTGGCATCAGATACAGGACCGGCTGGAATAATCATTTATTTCCACACCGTCTTTGGTATACTATGTTTGCATGCTTATCTTGATATGAAAGGCTTAACCTGAATACCCAAGGCATGAATGTAAGGCATGTTCATGGAAGTAGAACAACTTTCATAATGAAGAATAAGAATGTTTCTCTAAAGTTGTGATAAAACTGAATATTAGAACTTTGAGTACTGCGACCCCTTTATACAGTTCATATTATCAAAATTGTTAGTGGGTAAACACGAAGGGAAAGACGAGAGGAAAAGGTAGCCACCTATGAATAGGAAAAGCGAATACACGTGGGGCACAAAGTGAAACCCTGGGTGGAATATTAGGTTTTAATTCCTCATGCCAGCTCTCTGAAGCAAAGACCCTGCAATTTAAGTGATTTATTCAGTATTCGAGGAGTGCAGTCTACCCCAGATAGGAGGGATTGTCTGCCACTGGAATTGTTCAAATTTGCCTGCGTGTGTTGGTGATAAAAAGCATTACGACGGCGTCCGTTTTGTTACATTTAAATCCTCTCCAGACCGTGCACCCTGTATTTGCATATACTGGGTACACCACTCCCACCATACCCCTTCTCCCCAAACACACACAAAAGCTCATTTCTTTCTCACTTTTACATGTTGGCTGCAGGTGCGTTCCATGTGCCTTCTTCATTCTAAGATCTGGACTGAAGGAGCAGCCCATAGGATTGTGCACTTCTCTTGGCAGAGGGAGAACAGAGAGACACCTGGCAAAAACGCAGGTGGCGCTTAAAGCTTCTTCTGGGAGCTAGCGTGATGTCACTTCTGCTTTCATTTCTCTGGCCAAACCTCATGTCCGTGAGGGTAGGAAGTAGACCCCTACCAGAGAGGTACTTTGTGTCCTCTAGCCACAGGCAGTGATAAATAATCCTCTTACAAGGCCTGGAGGGGCAAGAGTGTGAGAACAACCTCTTCTACCACCATAAATCAGTTACTCTTGTGTCCAGGTGATTTAGCAGTTTAAATTGATTCAATTGATATAGAGTCTTTACTTAGAAATCAGGAGGAACTTTTTAACAACGTATTTGATTTTTATCCAGCTGATCAGTGAATATTAACTTCAACCATTTAAATAAGTTAGGGAGTCACTTTTCTTGAATTATGGAGGTATCATGTGCCTAGAGAGTAATGGCTTATGTTAGCTGTTTTCGTAATGAAAATCAGTAATTAAAAGGCTAACAGCTCTTCTCTGCGCAGTTCTTCACATAAGCCAACAGAACACTGAACATGATTCTGGTTGCATAGAGTAGATGCCTTAGGTCTTAGAGGTGAATTCTCCGGCAGAAACCAATTGAGAAAGGTTGGAAGGATTTTTAAGATGAGCTGTATAGTTACGATGAAAGGGAGAAAAAGAAGCCCCTTGACTGGTGTTAATAATAGTAATGACGATGATGATACCTATTGGAGACTTCCTTCTACTGCCTTATTTCAACTTGCACATTTAAAGTTTGTTTGGTTTTTTTTGGAGAAGGAGCCTTGAAGGGCTTTTCTTATGTTTCCTTCCCTGACTTCGTTGCCAGTGCAGCACAAATCAGTGCTGCACAGCCGTGGGCTGCTGTGGAGATAGCCAAGGGCTTTTGCACATTTGGGGGGAAATAATGGAAGAGTAAAGAAAAAAGACCACTGTCCTAGCTACTTTCAGTTGACGTGGCATTACCTGAATTGTTTCTAACATTGGCACTGAAAACTGTTACATATTTAATAGCATTTGGTAATTGATATAAAATGTTTCATAGTAACCCCCAAATATTTTCAGAAGTATAATGAGTTTAAGAGTGCATATGAAACATAAAGTGATTTTAAAGCAAACATTACTTACAGCTTAAAGGTATGTTCTATACCAGTTAACTTTTTTTTCTTTTGAAGGGATCTTCATAGCACTATAAAATGTTGTCTGGGAGCTAAATTGTACTTTATATGTGTGATCATTCCTGAAGTTAGGTAAAACTCTCAGAAGTTCTTTGATTACTTATGACAAGAGATTGCTCTTGATAATGATGAAAGCCATAATGAATAAACTTTAAAGACCTTTTCAGTAATGAGCTACTTACACCTAGCCAATGAACTGAACATAGGCCTGCCTTATATTTCACTGGCTGTTTAGAAGGATAGCTAATGTTACATTTTAAAAGGTTTATGGTGAACACCAAATAATTATAGTAACAGTGTAGGCAGAACTACGTGAAAAGAGGTATTTGTTTCATGACTATAGGATATTAGATAGTCCCTTAACAGCTTGCCTTTTTCCCCCCTTCTCTTCAATAGCACTTTGCCAATTAAGGCAAGTTGGTTGAGGACAGATCATTTTAAAAGCTATTTTGTGTAGCAATCCCAGTTGCCCAGTAAATTGGCTAAATAGAAATTGTTCTAAAATTCCTCTGCTCTGATAAAAGCATCCAATTATATTTGACCAATATGGAGAACTACTTTTAGAATAAAAATAATTTTGATGGTAAATCAGAGTTTAAATAACTAAAACAATATTTAAATATTTGACTGTTAGGTTTTCTATCTTTTCCCAATGAGGGGTACCTAAAAGAGTTTCAGATCCAGTACAACTCGGTATTTTGTCCTACTTAATGCATTTAGGGGCGAAGGAGAAAATGTCTACAGGTATACTTGCTGATTTGGATAACTTGGAATTACATCATTGGAATCTATTTGTAACTCATTGGTTTTCTGGCGGGGGGGGGGGGTGTATGTTTGAATTTTGTTTTGCAGTGTAATTTTCTTAAGACAGTTTTAATACTGTTCACCAAAATAAGCATATAGTAGCACATTTTTCTCCCTCCCACTAGGTGGTCACCTTAAATGTACAGACTACCTCTTTCTTTACCATTTAACAGGCTGGACAGTGTTCAAAACATTATGGAGGTGTGGATAGTTATATGCAAAGAATATACTAAATATGTAATCTAAAAGCTATTGCTATATTAAGTCTTGGAAATGGAAATCTGAAGGGTAATGTTCTCTTATTATTCCTCATACTTACACAGTTATTTATTACATCGGGGTTCCATTTTACTTTATCCTTTATGTTCAGTGAGAAAAACACATCAGTTGTATCTCTCGCTAAAATATTTTGCCTTAAGATGGTAAAGGAGTCTTCCTCAGTTGAATAGAATTCTTCATTTGCCAAACTTGCTATGCAAATATGAAATACATTTGACATTAATATATTACCAAATTTACGACCTGGGTCATTCTGTTACAGATGTTTAAACTAGAACCTTGTTCAAATGTATTTAAGTTAAAGAAATTGGTTAAAATTAGTGTTGGAATTTGTCATTTTAAACCAAATTAGAAAGTTAAAGAGAGTTCAGCATGAAACACTTGAATGGGAATAGGTGGTTTTGTAACTTTTCCAGGTTTCATCTATAAACATTTAAACATTCTGTAAATTTAAGCACGTGTTAACTAAGAGATGGCTTTCTATAATAATCTAAAAATCATTGTAAATACTCAAAATAAGCAATCCAGGAATCAGTTTAGAAGACCATACTGGCTTTGATTTGTGGATGAAAACATTTGGAATGTTTTCATTAGAATTCACTTTTTTTTGCTTTGGCCTTTCTTTTCTTTTCCTTTTTCTCTTCTCCCTTTGGCATAAACACATCTTAAAATGAGTGGTATGATTAAGAACAATTAATTTCTAAGGAGTTTAGCAAATTAGCTATTAGTGTATCACTATTAGTATATCATAGCCTGTGCCACTGGGCCGTGTTTTGGGAGGAGAAAAAGAATTTGTGTTTAGGTGGTTGACACATGGGCTGTTTGCTCACATACAGGGTTTTGAGCTACTTGGTTCAACTTAGAAACTTCAAACAGTGAACAGTCTAAATTCCTTTTTTGCCTTCCTCTCCTGTGACATGTTTGAAGTTACCGCCTGTCATCCGTTCCAGTGCCTCATCTCGTAGGCTCTGCAACCCTGTCTCGTCTAGTGCCCGCGTCCGGCTTCCGCTGGCCTCTTCGCAGCACTAAGTGTTCCATGTGTGCTAAGCATTGTGGGAACGCCATGTGCTCTGCCTGGAGACGTAACCATCACCTCCTAACTCCTGATGTTCGTTCTTCCACCACAGCTGACTTCCCTTGCTGACTACTGCTCTTCTCACAGTTCTAGTCCCCCAGCCATGGCTCTTAATTCCTCCCAGCAAGGGTTCCCTACCCTCTTTTCTCTTTCAGATGAGAGCCAGAATTATCTTCTTTATGAAACCCATTAAGGTACTAAGACTTCTTTATACCCCCAGATGTGTTGGAAAGAAGGCGTATTTAATAAGTGTCGGTGCATTTGAGGAAATAATACATCATGGGTTAGCAAACTGGCCCACAGGGCAAATCAAGCCATGAGCTATTTTTGTAAAATACTTACTGGAACATATCCATGCTCATTTGTTTATGTATTGACTGTGCTGTCTTGCTGCTGAGATCACATGGCCTGCAAGACCTGGAATATGTACTCCCTGGCCCATTAGAGAAAAAGTATACCACCAGCCCCTGTTCTAAGTGAACATTTGTTAAACCAGAGGACGCTGGGAGTTGTGCCCAAGCTTCAGATGATCTTCTGTATCAGGCCAGCATATATAGCCTATTCAAACAAGAATAATACGTTTTCTGAAGCCTACGTGGTTTGTATGTTCATAACCAAAGGCAAGAGATAAGGCAGCACGCTTTTGATTAAGCCTGTTTTAAATCTTTTTGACATTAGCATAGTATATTTTTCATTTGTAGCGCTTGGAACTTAGAGATAAGGTATCAGGTGGTTCGCTTCTAATTCTTTTATACTTCTGCATTTTCTGATACCTTGAATGCAGAGGATTGGATGTGAACTTTTGTCTGTGGCTGAAACCAGAATCTTCCTTATTAGTATAACTAAACAGTAGTAATTTCCCAAAACTTCACTTATTAAGAGTATTAAAATAATGCTTCAGATGTATTCTCTGCCACCTCTTCCCTAAAAAGTTTATTTATTGACCAAGAAAAACAGTATTTCCTTTCCCTCTGTTTAGATCATACTTATATTTAGAAAATCCAAAGTCCTGTTTTAACCCTCGTTTTAAGTTTTTCCTCATCACTTACTAGTAACAAAGGTTGAAATGCAGCAGATGGTTAAGAGAAACTTAAGGACTGTATCCTCATCTTGGGCCCGTACAAGTTTATGTTTGGATAAAATCTCATCTGGAGCTGTACTTTCTCCTTAGCCAGAATTTCAGTGATGAATCCCCGGATCCCAGCAGCCGTTCCAAAGGGAAGAATTGAAAAAGAAAAGAAGGGTTAGAAATAGTTAAGCATGGCACAAAAAGAGACACTCAGATTAATGGAACAGAATAGAGAACCCAGAAGTGGACCTACAAACATGTGGCCAACTGATGTTTGACAAAGCAGGAAAGAATATCCAATGGAATAAAGGCAGTCTCTTCAGCAAGTGGTGCTGGGAAAACTGGACGGTGACATGCAGAAGAATGAATGTGGACCACTGTCTTACACCATACACAAAAATAATCTCAAAATGGATGAAAGACCTCAATGTAAGACAGGAAACTATCAAAATCCTCCAGGAGAAAGCAAGCAAAAACCTCTCTGATCTTGGCCGCAGCAACTTCTTACTCAGCACGTCTCCAGAGGCAAGGGAAACAAAAGCAAAAATGAACTAATGGGACCTCGTCAAAATAAAAAGCTTCTGCACAGCAAAGGAAACAGCAAAATTAAAAGGCATCCGACAGAATGGGAGAAGATATTTGCAGATGACATATCAGATAAAGGGTTAGTATCCAAATCTATAAAGAACTTCTCAAACTCAACACCCAGAAAACAAATAATCCAGTGAAAAAATGGGCAAAAGACATGAATAGACATTTCTCCAAAGAAGACATCCAGATGGTTAACAGACACTTGAAAAAATGCTCCACATCACTCATCATCCGGGAAATACAAATCAAAACCACAATGAGATACCACCTCACACCTGTCAGAATGGCTAACATTAACAACTCAGGCAACAACAGATGTTGGTGAGAATGCAGAGAAAGAGATCTCTTTTGCATTGTTGGTGGGAATTCAAGCTGGTGCAGCCACTCTGGAAAACAGTATGGAGGTTCCTCAAAAAATTAAAAATAGAACTACCCTATGACCCAGCAATTACACTATTAGGTATTTATCCAAGGGATACAGGGATGCTGTTTTGAAGGGACACATGCACCCCAATGTTTATAGCATCACTATCAACAATAGCCAAAGTATGGGAAAAACCCAAATGTCCATCGATGGATGAATGGATAAAGAAGATGTGGTATATATATACAATGGAGTATTAATCCAAAAGAATGAAATCTTGCCATTTGCAACTGTGTGGGTGGAACTGGAGGGTATTATGCTAAGCAAAATTAGAGAAAGACAAATATCATGACTTCACTCATATGAGGACTTCAAGACACAGAACAGATGAACACAAGGGAAGGGAAGCAAAAATAAAAACGGGGGGACAAAACATAAGAGACTCTTAAATATGGAGAACAAACAGGGTTACTGGAGGGGTTGTGGGAGGGGGGATGGGATAAATGGGTAAGGGGCATTAAGGAATCTTAATCCCTGAAATCATTGTTGCACTATATGCTAAAAAATGTGGATGTAAATTAAGAAAATGAAATTTAAAAAAGTTTTAAAAAGAAAAAAAATAGACTTAAAAAAATAGTTAAGGAAACTAAAGCTTACAGTGAAATACATGCAGCGACTTTTACACTTACGGTTTGGATGTGATAAAAGCAGCTAGGGAATAATAATAATAGCCCCAGTGTTAGTAATTGCTCCCTAAATCTGAGAGCTGACACTGGGATCCTAGCTTCAGTACAAAGTTAATTATAGTTCTAAGGCTTTACCGGTGATATATTATAAAAAGGAAAGCGTTTTTAAGAACTAATGTTCTGAATAGGCTAAATAAACATAACACAAGAGTCTGTCAGTATCAACCAGAATTACAAGTGCATTCTTCCTCTGACCCAGCAATCCTACTCCGTGCTGTCTCCTACAGATAAAACTGCACATGTGTGAAATTACATGTGCTGCTTTGTTCGGTAGAGCACTGTTTCTCATAGTGAAGATTAGACACTATCCAAGTATCCAGCAATGAAGGACTGGATCATGAAATCAGAAAGGATTGAAAGTTAGGCCAGATGAAAACATGCGACTTGACATGCAGATCATCTGCAAAGTAGTATTGAAACTGCAGGCAAAGGGCTAGTAAGTGGGAAAGAACAAATTTGACTGTGTTATAAAATAGCATTTTTTTTTTTTTTACTTTAATACCTGAAAAATGTGTAATTGTTTTAATTCCCATTCCCATTTGACTTATGTTCCCATATAAACTGAGGCACCTAGTCTCATAAGAACTACTCTAATTGATTCTTACACTTTGTTCCTTCATCTTTGGGGTGAAGCGGCAGGGGTGGGGAGTGATTAGGACAACAGATAATTAGTACATTTCTTACAAAAATGTGTTTCCAAAGAGGAACAGCATTTCAAATTGTATATCCCATAACTTCTTAAAGAGGATTCAAGAAGGTAAAATGAGGTAGTTAGAAACTTGTTCCCTGAGGAGGTTTGGGTCAGTGAACACAATTATAGACAGAGGCTCAGACCAACACTATGAATAGAGGACAACTGGGGCCCAGATTCTTCATTTCTGTCAGTCAAGTAGAATTTTCTAACAGTTGATATGGAGTAAAGTTTTGTGAAGGGTCCAAGATAACACTCAATTTTGTGGTTATTTTTGATAAAGTGTAATATGGCTTACTATGTAAAGAAATTAGATATGATAGAGAATTCGTTTTATGGGAAAAAGAAATCTGCCTTCTAGATGTTTCCTTTGAGTTAAGAAAAATTAAAATCCTGGACATGCAAAACTTGATTGTTGATCTGTGGCCAGGTATTGATGTAAAATGCTTACTAGACTAATAAATTTCAAATGCATTTCTATGTAATTGTTTGCTATCCTAGATCTTGATTTAATTTTTAAGTATTTGAAAACTAGAGTATATTTTAAGTTCTGTTTATTTTTATTTGAACAAAGATGTGTAGATCATTGCTTTTTGCAGATTCTATTTTATAGTAATGACTCATCTCTGTAATACTAAACTTTTCAAGAGCTTTTATATAAAGCTTCAGTGTCACGATCACAACGATTCCCTATGGCTGAAGTACTTGTCCTGTTTTTCAAATTTCAAATGTACAAGGAAGGCCCAGAGAGTTTGTGACTTACCTAGTCACACACATCTGATAGAACTAGAACTCCCAAGTCTTCTGACTCCCGATGTCCTGTGTCCTCACCCTAGCCTTGTATTTGTCCTGTTTATTTTTAAGGTCATGATATTGTAGCTGGTTGATAGCGTGCTTTCTGTCTTTTCAGGACATGGCTTTAGTTGCTCCTGAGGCACCTTCAGAACAAGCCAGGAGAGTTTTTCAAACCTATGATCCAGAAGGTAAAAGATTTTATTATTTTATTAACACCGACGCTGTGTTTTATCTCTTTACATATTTGAAATATATTAATACCTGAGTTTTATCCAAAAGTGTTTTTAGATTGTTGAAGGAAATGTAGATTGCATTTCTTGAAAATTTTAAAGGGGAAGTGTCAAAATGGGAACAAATAAGGATACTGAAGTGATTGTCAAATCCTCACATAGCATAATAGAAGGTTTGCAGGTTTCTTGGGGGTAACAAAGTTATGGTTACTTGAATCTTGACCTCTGTCAGTGTTAAACGGGAAAATACCACCTTCTGAACAAGGTTTTTGAAAAGGTATTCCTTTATTATTCAAACTAATATTAAGTAAGTCTTCCAGAGTGTTTTTTAAAAATTGAAATAAAATTGACAAATAATATTCTGTAAGTTTAAGGTATACCAAGTGTTGCTTTTATAATTTATATATTACAAAATGATTACTACAGTACCATTAACTGACACCTCTGTCATGTCACATAGTTATAATTTTTCTTTGGTGAAAACAATTAAGATCTAGTCTTGTAGCATAGTATAGAATTTTGTACTATAATCACTATGCTTTGCATTAGCTCTCCCGAACTCATTTATCTACTAGTTGCAAGTAACTTCTTAAACATCTCCCCAATTAATCTACCCTTCCCAGCCCCTGTAACCACCATTCTACTGTTTCACGAATCGATCTTTGTGCGGCATTTGTCTTTTATCTGTCTCGTTTACTTCACTTAGTATAATGCCGTCAAGGTCCACCCATATTATTATAGAAGGTAGGATTTCCTCCGTTGTCATGGCTAATCAATATTCCATTGTTTATGCATATATAAACCACATCTTCTTTATCCATCTATGGACACTTAGGTTGTTTCCATATCTTGGCTATTGTGAATAATGCTGCAGTGACTCGGGTTGTGCAGATATCTCCTCAAATTACCGATTTCGCTGCCTTCAGAGAATACCTACCAGTAGGATTGCCGAATCATATGGTAGTTCTGTTTTTAATTTTTTAAGGAACTCCATACTATTTTTTAATGGGTTACTGTTTTATATTTTCACCAACAGTGTATAGAGGTGCTGTTCTCTCCACATACTCACCAACATTTATCTCATCTCTTTGATAAAAGCCATCTTAACAAGTGTGAGATGATACCTCATTGTAGTTTTGAATTTCACTGTCCTTATGGTTAGTAATATTGAACATCTTTTCATATGCCTGTTGTCTGTTTGTATGTTGTCTTTAGAACATGTCTATTCAGACCCATGGCCCATTTTTAGTTGGGTTATTTTCTTTTTTGCTATTAAATTCCTTGAATTCTTAATGTTGTGGGTATTAGCCCCTTATCAGATAGATGGTTTGCAAAGATCTTCTCCTGTTCTATAGGTTGCCTTTTCAGTTTATTGCTTTGCTCTGCAGAGGCTTGTTAATTTAATATAGCCCCACTTGTTTTAGTTTTTATTGCTTGTGTTTTGGTGTCTTAATCAAGAAATCACTGGCAAGACCAGTGATGAGGATCTTTTTTCCTATGTTTTCTTATAGGAGTTTTACGGTTTCAGATCTTACATTTAAGTCTCTGATCCATTTCAAGTTAATTTTGTGTGGTGTAAGGGATCTGGTTTCATTTCATATCCATTTCATGTGGCTATCCAGTTTTTCCAAAACCATCTATTGAAGAGACTATCCTTTCTTCACTGTATGTTTCTGGCACCCTTGTGAAAAATTAGTCAACCATATGTGCATGGGTTCACATCTGGGCTCTCCATTCTGTTAAACTGGTCTATGTGCCTGTTTTTATGCCAGAGCCGTACTCCTTTGATTATTGTAGCTGTGTAATGCAGGTTGAAATCGAGTGGCATGATGCCTCCAGCTTTATTTCTCTTTCCCAGGATTGCTTTGGCTACGTGGGGTCTTCTGTGGTTCCAAAATAATTTTTCCATCTGTGAAAAATTCCATTGGAATGTTGATAAGGATTGCATGAAACCTATAGATTGCTTTGGATACTATGGACATTTTCACGATACTCTGCCAATCCAAGTATATAGGGTATCTTTCCATTATTTGTTAGTCTTCAGTCTCTCATCAGTGTCTCAGTTTTTGGTGTATAAGTCTTACATCTCTGTGGTTAAACTTATTTCTAAGTATTTCATTGTTTTCATTGCTGTTGTAAGTGGGATTGCTTTCTTAATTTTTCTTTCAGGTAGTCCATTGATGTATAGAAATGCAACTGATGTTAGTATGTTGATTTTGTATCCTGCAAATTTACTGAAATAATTGATTAGTTCTAGCAGTGGTTTAATGGAGTTTTTAGGGTTTTATATTTATGTTAATATATTTATATCATATATATATAATATAAATATGATAATGTCATCTGTCATTCCCACCAACAGTGCATAAATGTTCCCTTTTCTCTACATCCTTGCCAACACTTGTTATTTCTTGTCTTTTTGATACTAGCCATTCAAAAAGTGTGAAGTGATATCTCATGGTAGTTTTGATTTGCATTTCCCTGATGACTAGTGGTACCTTTCATGTACCTGTTGGCCATCTTTATATCCACTTTAGAGAAATGTCTATCCAGATCCTCTACCCATATTTTAAAAATATTGTGTGGGTTTTTTGCTGTTGAGTTGTATGAGTTCTTTATGTATTTTGGATAATAACCCCTTATCAGATACATCATTTGCAAATATTTTCTCCTATTTGGTAGGTTGACTTTTCATTTCGTTGATTATTTCATTCACTGTGTAGCGTTTTAGTTTTATGTACATTTGATTTTGTTGCCTTTCCTTTGGGGTTAAATTCAGAAAGTCATAGCCAAGACGTGTCTTGAAGCTTACCACTTAGAAAACATAAAACTTTTATTAGAAAACCTGATATTATATTCTAGTATTAAATGGATTAAATTTTTATGTATGGTATAAGATAGTGGTCCAGTTCTATTCTTTTGCATGTAGCTTTCCACATTTCCCAATACCATTCATAGAAGAGGCTGTCCTTTCCTCCTTGTATGTCTTGATTCCTTTGTTATTAATTGACCGTTTATAGTTTCAGGTCTCTGTTCCATTGAATTATGTGTCTTTTTTTATGCCAATATCATACTGTTTTGATTACTATAACTTTGTAATGTACTTTACAGTCAGGAAGTGTGATGTGTCCAGCTTTCTTCTTTCTCAAGATTTCTTTGAGTATTTGGGATCTTTGTGTTTCCGCAGAAATTTTAGAATTGTTGATTCTAGTTCTGTGTACTATGCCATTGGTATTTTGATAGGGATTGCATTGAATCTGTAGATTGCTTTGGGTAGTGTAGACATTTTAACAATATTAATTCTTCCAGTCCATAAACACAGAATAGCCTTCTTTTTATTTGTGTTTTCAGTTTCATTAATGTGTTCCAGTTTTCAGTTACAGCTCTTTCACCTCCTTATTAAATTTATGCCTATTTTATTCTTTTTACATAATAGTACATGGAATTATTTTCTTAATTTCTCTTTCTGATAGTTCATTATAAGTGTACAGACGTACAACAGGTTTTTATATTCTGCAACCTCACTGAATTTGTTTAACCACTTTTTTAGTGGAGTGTTTAGGGGTTTTTTTGTGGTTTTTTTTTTTTTAATATATAGTGTCATGTCCTCTGTAGACAGTGACAGGTTTAGTTCATCCTTCCCAATTTGGATGCCCTTTTTTTCTCTTGCCTAATTGCTTGGCTGGGATTTCTCATACTGTGTTGAATGAAAGTGGCAAGGGTAGATATCCTTGTCTTGTCTGATCTTAAAGGAAGAGGTTTCAGCTTTTCACTGTTAAGTGTGATAATAGCTGTGGGCTAGTCAAACATGGCCTTTATTGGGGCGCCTGGGTGGCTTGGTCGGTTGGGCGTCCGACTTCGGCTCAGGTCATGATCTCACGGTCCATGGGTTCGAGCCCCGCGTCGGGCTCTGTGCTGACCGCTCAGAGCCTGGAGCCTGTTTTGGATTCTGTGTCTCCCTCTCTCTCTGCCCCTCCCCTGTTCATGCTCTGTCTCTCTCTGTCTCAAAAATAAATAAATGTTAAAAAAACAAAAAAACAAAACAAAACAAAACAAAACATGGCCTTTATTATGTTGAGGTAGTTCCGTTTATATCCACTATGTGGAGAGTTTTAATCATGAATGGATGTTCATTTTTGTCAGAGGCTTTTTTGGCGTCTCTTGAGATGATCATATGATTTTTTATCTTGCATTCTGTTAATATGGTATGTCATATTGGTTGATTCGTGTATTTTAAATTATCCTTTCATCCTTGGAATAAACCCCACTTGATGGTTGTATGTGGTACCTTTTATGTATTGTTTAATATTTGCTAATATTTTGTTGAAGATTTTTGCATCAGTGTTAATCAGGGATATTGGCCTGCAATTTTCCTTTCTTGTGCCATTTTTGTCTAGTTTGGATATCAGGATAATCCTGGCTTCATGAAAGGAGTTAGGGAGTATTCCTGCCTCTTCTGCTTCTGGAAGAGTTTGAGAAGAATTGGTATGTATTCTTTCAACATATTTAGAACTCACAGTGAAGCTATCGGGTCCTGGACTTGTGTCTGTTGACCGGATTTTTGATTACTGATTCAGTCTCTTTACTCACAGTTGATCTGTTGTATGTTTGTAGCAATTTATCCATTTTTTCTTGTCCAGTTGTCCAGTTGTTTAGTATATAAATGTTAATAGTAGTCTCCTCTGATCATTTGTATTTCTATGATTGTGGTATCAGATGTCACATCTTCTATTCTGATTTTATTCGAGTCCTTTTTTTTTCCTTGATGTGTCTTATTAAAGGTTTCTCAAGTCTCTTTTCAAAAAATCAGCTCTTAGTTTCATTCACCTTTTCTGTTTCATTTCTATTTCATTTATTTCCACTCTGATCCTTGTTCTTTTTTCCCTTCCATTAATTTGAGGCTTCATTTATTTTTTTCTTTCTAGTTCCTTGAGGTGTTGGACATAAACAAGTCTCTATTACACTTCCAATAGAGGATTCTGAATTTCACTGTATATTCACATTTACCAATGAATTTTATACTTATTTATGTTCTCATGTTACTAATTCAGCATCCTTTCATTTCAGCTTGAAAAAAAAAAACAGTATTTCTTATAGGGCAGGCTCATGGTGATAAATTCCTCAGCTTTTGTTTGTCTGGGAATATGTTTATCTCTGTCTCCTTTGTGAATGACAGTTTTGCTGGGTAAAGTATTCTTTAACAGTTTTTTCTTTTGAGCACTTTGAATGTAGCATCCCAAACTCTCTTGACCTGTAAGGTTTCTGCTGAGAAACCTGCTGATAGGCTTGAGATTCCATTGTGTGAGAGGAGTCTTTTTTTTTTTTTTTTCTGTTGCTGCTTTCAAAATTCTCTGTCTTTGAATTTAGTGAGTTTGATTACAATAATATGTCTTAGTGAAGATGTCTTTGGATCTTAGACCTTCATGTTACCTGAATGGCTATCTCTTTCTCCAGAATTGGGAAGTTTTCATTTCTTTCCCCCCTCTTCCCTCTGGAACTTCCGTAATGCATATATTGATTTTCTTGTTGATGCCCAACAGTGTAATGCATTTGGGATTTCTCAGTCTTTTTCATTCTAATTTCTTCATTTTCCTTTGACTTGATAATATCCAGAGACCTATCCATCTTTCTTCTGCCTGATTGAGCCTATTCAAGCTACTTGTTGCTTTTTTCATTGCATTTCTTAAATCCTTAAGCTCCAAAATTTCATTTCTTTGGTTTATACTTCTTTGTTAAACTTCTTTTTGTTCTCATGTTGTTTTCCTAAATTCATTGAGTTTTCTGAATTCTCTTGAATTCTTTTTCAGGTAACTTGCAGATACTCATTTCTATGGGGTCAGTTACTGGAAAATTACACTGTTTTGGTGGTTTTATCTTTTCTTGTTTCTTCATGTTTCTGATGGCTTTGCATTTATGTCTGTGCACTTGAAGTTGTAAGTCACCTTTTCCCACCTTTTTGGACTGGCTTCATTGGAGGAAGACTTTAACCTGGAGGTGGCTGCTATGGCACCCCCTAGGTGGGAAACAGCATCGTGGATTTTTGAGACCGCACAGTGGTACAGACTGTGTATATCTTCATTGGCTGAGTTTGACATTGACCATAGCGTGGGGATCTTCTGTGGCTAAGATTGCACAGTTTCCTACAGGTAGCAGTGGCTGGTAGTGCTGTTGTGGTCCTCAGAGGCAAAGGCTGTGGCTGCTGGAATATTTCTGTTCTTCCCTTTTGCCTGTGGGAGGAAGTTCTTGCTGAGGGTATTCTCTGCTCTTTGTCTTGCCTGCTGGCACTCAGAGCATTATTAACATCAGGGTCCAAGGATCAGGCACGTGTAGAACTATCACAGTGCCTAGATCCTGGGCCACAGATGCACTTGCATCTGTGGTACTGGTGTCTGGGGTCCATGTGTGTGCAGATATCCCACAGAACTGGGCTTTAGGGGCTCACTCAGGTGACTAGGTAGTGTTGGGTCACACAGTAGTGGCACAGACCCTGTGATGACACAATGCAGTAGCAGCATAGCCTGCATAGAGTCAGCCAAAGTCCCAACTTGGGCTCCAGGAAGCAGTCACAGGTCAGCAGCACAATCTCAGTGGTGGTCTGTTGAAGCTGCATGTCAGGTCCTGGGGAACTGGGCTCAGAGCAATGGCAGCACAGCCCTGGAAGTGATGTTCAAAGCTGTGATCCAGGACATGGGGTATGGCTCAGGGCACCCTTGCCAGCAATGATGTGTCCATTGGCACCCTGGTAGTGGTGGAATAAAGCTGCAACCTGGGGGGGTGGGGCGGTGGGCAGAGGTGGGACACAGACCTGTGGCACCTCTGATCTCACATATGGTGAAGTGCTCTATTGCCCCCCTCTGTGGGAGTGAGACAGCGGTGTTGAAGGGCTCACTGCAGCAGCAGCTCCAGCCTCTGGAAGTAGACGCAAAGTGAGGGGGGTTGTGGGTAGCTCCTTCGACTGGAATCAACGTTGCTGAAGGCGGGCGAAGCGAAGGCTGCAGACGTCACCGTGGTGAGGCTTGCTGGGGTTCTCCTCTTTTCCATTATGCCATGTAGTGAACTTCCTCAGAGGGGATCCTCCCTGGTGGCACTCTGATCTTGACTAGGAGACGGAGTGACCCAGGGAATATGTTTGCTGTACTTCTGGATGCGGCCATCCTCCATTATTCTGAACCCCACAGGGTTGTTGCTGCTGCTGCTTCTCTGTACTCTAGAGCTTTGCCTGAGGTGTTTTCTTAAGTTTATGGTTACCTACTTACTGCTTTTGTTGTTTTTTGTGGGGAGTGGAAGGAGATATGCCTCGGGGCCTCCTCGCACACCATCTTGCTGACATCACTCCACTCCACGTAATTGATTGTGCTGGGAAAAGATGCAGAAGGACAAGACAAATTATCCTTATGAGTCTGAGTCTGAGTCTAACATTTCTAGCAAAGAAAGTTTTAAAAGTTCACATGTATATCACTAGAGCGTCCACTGTATCACTGTAGGTGGGTTAATTTGATCAATTTTGCATTTGTGTGTAACTAAAACCAAGTCATACCTGACATGCCATTGTAAATTACGATACAGGAAAATCTACATTGTGGAATCAATAAGTCCTTTTGAACTCCTGAATGGATTCAGTTTTTTTTCTAGCTTTAGGCTAGTTGCTTTTGGGTCTGATGAGTCTTTTTTCCTATCCATCAAATGAAAATAACCACATCTATTTTTTAGAATCATCATGAAGATTAAATGAGTAATGTTGTGGAAAGAACCTTGTCCAGTACTTAACACACAGTATCCACTTTATAAATGTGAGATCCTTTCTCTCTATACATCGAATGGTGCTTGTAGTAGTGACTCGACTCTGATTTAGCTTCTTCCACTCTGCCTTTTTTCTAACTTAAGAAACATGCTAGTTTATTTTCTCTTGGACTTAATAATCATCACTTTTCAAAAACATATCATTCTAAATCTTCAGATGAAAAGTACAACCAACTGACCTCTGTATATTTACCCACCACTGGATGAAATAAGCTTTACTTGGCTCAGTTTAATGAATAATCTCAAATTCAGAAATGAAAATAAACACCAGTAGGTGTGCTCAGACCCAAAAATGAATCAGGTATCAGACCTATATAAAGTGTTACATATGGTCTTTAAAGCAAGTTCATAGTTTCGTGGTTTTTTTGTATCCCTTTTGTGGGGGAAGTGTTTGGATATGTGCACTGTATTCAGGTTCATGTTTTATACAAGTTTTAAAAATAACAAAACTTTAAAAAGTAGATGTTTTGGAGGTAAATTGATGTGACCAAAGATATGGGATAAAAGAAAAATCTCGGAGTACCTCGAGGTATCAGAAAATGACTTTCTCTCTCAGTTGCTTGCACAGGGAACAAGATCTGCACACCAGGGTGCCCACAGGATTCGCTGCTCAGCCACAACATTAGGGCACATGCAATCCACATAGGGGTCACCCCAGGAACTCCTGGTTCTCCTGAACAGGAGGGCACTACACCACAGGACCACTCCTTTCAAGACCTGGAATTTTAAGTGACCTACCAACTACATAGAAACAGAGACTCAGACAAAATGAGGAGACAGCGGACTGCGTTCCAAATGAAAGAACAGACAAAACTACAGAAAAAGAGCTAAACAAAATGGAGGTAAGCAATCTACCTGATAAAGAGTTCAAAGTAACGGTCATAAAGATACTAACAGGACTTTAGAGAAGAGTGGATGAAATCCATGAGAACTTCCTCAAAGAGGAAGTAAATATTTAGTGCTTCTAGAATGTATTTGAACTTAATCATCAACTTAATATAGACTGCCACACACATAGGATGTTGTATATGAACCCTCTGATAACCCAAAGATACCCAAAGGGAAAGCAGTTCAAACATAACACTAAAGAGAACCATCAGACCACCAGAAAAGAACGGAACAGAAAACTACAGAAACAACCAAAAAACAATTAACAAAATGGCAGCATACCTATAAAAATTACATTAACATAAATGGACTAAATGCTCCAACCAAAAGCTATAGGGTGACTGAATGGATAAAGGACAATATCCATCTATATGCTGCCTACAAGAAACTCCTTCAGAAAACACATACAGACTGAAAGTGAAGAATTGGAAAAGTATTTCATACAAATGAAGTTAAAAAAAAAAAAAAAAAACTAGGTACCAATACTTACAGCAGACAAAATAGACTTTAAAACAAAGGCCATAACAAGACAAAGGACATTACATAATGATAAAGCAATCGATCCATCCAAGAAGAAGACATGGGATTTGTAAATATCTGTGCACCCAATATAACAAAACCTAATTATATAAAGCAAATATTAACAGACATCAAGGGCAAAATTGACAATATAATAATAATAGGAGGAGACTTTAATACCCCACTTACATCAGTGGCTAGATCATCCACACAGAAAATCAAGGAAATAGTGACATTGAGTAACATGTTCAACCAGGTGGACTTCACAGATATGTTTAGAACACTCTACCCCAAAACAGCAGAACACACATTCTTTTCAAGTGCACATGGAACATTCTCCAAGATTGATCATATGATAGGCCACAGAACAAGTCTCAATAAAAGAAGAATGAACCATCTGAAGTCGAATGAACCATCGTTTCCTACCACAGCAAGTAATTAGAAATCAGTTACAAGAAAAAAACAAATAGGAGAAACCCAAACACCTAGAGGCTAAAATGAAATCCAAGAGGAAATCAAGAAATACTTGTCGACAAATGAAAACACAATGGTCCACAATCTTCGGAATGAAGGAAAAGCAATTCTAAGAAGGAAGTATATCTCAATACAGGCCTACTTGAAGAAACAAGAAATATCTTGAATAAATAATCTAAACTTATACCTAAAGGAACTAAAAAAGAGGAATAAATAAAGGCTTAAGTTAGTAGAAGGAAGGATATTATGAAGATCAGAGCAGAAATAAATGAAATAGAGAACAAACAACAACAGTGGAACACATCAGTGAAAGCAAGACTGAGTTGTTTGAAAAGATAAACAAAACTCATAAACCTTTACTGAAGCTAATAAAGAGAAAGGGCCCAAACAAAACCAGAAATGAGAAGTTATGAGACCATAGAAATACAAATAATTACAAGTGATTATTATTTAAAAATTGGCAAATTAACATAGAAGAAACAAATTCCTAAAAATGTACAACCTTCTTCTGAGAACGGTCCCATTACTGTAAACAACAATGAGTCACTAATCAAAACACTTGGAACAAGGGGCGCCTGCCTGGGTGGGTCAGTTGGTTGAGTGTCTGACTCTTGATTTCAGCTCAGGTCATGATCCTAGGGTTGTGGGGTTAGGCCCCATGTCAGGCTCCACAGCCTGCTTGGGATTTTCTCTCTCCCTCTGTCCCTCCCCAACTTGCACACACTTTCTCCCTCTCTCAAAAAATAAAAATAAATTAAAAAAAAATTTTTTTTTTTAAAACAAAAGAACTTGTGAGAAGCATAAATGCAGGACAGTGGCTTCACTGGTGAATTCTACCAAACCTTTAAAGAAGACTTACTACTTACCATTCTCATACTACTCCAAAATGAAAAAGAGGAAGGAATGCTTTTAAATTAATTTATGGGACTAGTATTACTCTGATACTAAACAACTCAAAAAAAAAAAAAAAAAAACAAAAACGAGAATTTAAGATGCAAAAATCCTCAACAAAATATTAGCAACCAAATTGAAAAATACATTAAAAGGATCATTTACCACAATCAAGTGGGATTTGTTGCAAGCACGGTTTAATACACACAACAGAATACATGATTGTCTCAATAGATGGCAGAAAAAGCATTTGGCAAAATTCGACATCCATTCATGATAGAATTCTCAACAAAGTGGATATAGAAGGAACATACCTTGACATAATAAAGGCCATATATGACAGACCCACTGCTGACCTACTCAGTGGTGAAAAGCTGAAACGTTTTCCCTAGGATCAGGAACAAGACAAGGATGCCCACTCTCACCACTTTTATTCAACATAGTACTGGAAGTCACAGTTGCAGCAGTTGGACAAGAAAAAGATAACAGGCATCCAAATTAGTAGAGAAGAAGTAAAACATTCACTGTTTTCAGATGACATACTACTTTATGGAGAAAATCATGACGACTCCACCAAAAAACTAGATCTAATTAATAAATTCAGGAAAGTTACAGTATATGAAATCAATACACAGAAATCTGTTGTGTCTCTATACACTAATAATGAAATCACAAGAAGGAAAGGGAACCAGCCCATTTACAATTACATCAAATAGAATAACATACCTCGATATAATTTTAACCAAGGAGGCGAAAGACCTGTACTCTGAAAACTGCAAGACACTGATGAAAGAAATTGAAGACAACACAAATAAATGGAAAGATGTACCATGCTCTTTGATTGGAAGAATACTGTTAAAATTGTTCGTATTACCAAAATGATCTACAGATGCACTGAAATTCCCATCAAAATACCAACAGTGGCTTTGACAGAACTTGAACAGAAATCCTAAAATGGGTGTGGAACCCCAAAAGGCCCCAAATAGCCAACGCAAGCTTGAAAATGATGAACAGAGTTGGAGGTATCACAATTCCAGGTCTCAAGATGTACTACAAAGCTATGGTAATCAAAACGATTATGGTATGGCACACAGATCAATATCACAGGACAGAGAGCCCAGAAATAAACCTATGGTATATGGTCAATTGATCTGTGACAGAAGAGGCAAGAATATACAAGGAAAAGACAGTCTCTCCAATAAATGGTGCTAGAAAAACTGGACCACTTTCTTACACCCTACACAAAAACAAACTCAAAATAGATTAAAGGCTTAATGTCAGACCTGAAACTATAAACTCTTAAAAAAAATTTTTTTTAATTAGAAATTTTTAAAAAAACACACATAGGCAGTAATTTGGAGATCAACCTCAGCAATATTTTTTCTGGATTTGTCTCCTCAAGGGAAACAAATTAAAATCTGTTGGGACTCCCATCAAACTAGAAAATTTTTACACAGCAAAGGAAACCAACAAAACACAGAGGCAAGCACCAAATGAGAGAAGATATTTGCAAGTCATATATCTAATAAGGGGTTATTATCTAAAATATTAAAAGAACTCCCACAACTCAACACCCCCCCAAAAAAATCCCAATTTTAAAATGAGCAGAACACCTCTATACACATCTTCCCAAAGAAGACCTATAGGGGGCCAACAGACAACATGAAAATATGCTCAATGTCACATTAGTTGAAATGTATATGTGGTAAGTGCAAATCAAAATCATGATAAGATATCCCCTCTAGTAGCAAAAACACAAGAAAAAAGCGTAGGCAAGGATGTGGAGAAAAATGGAAAAAAAGGAATCCTCGTACACTGTTGGTGGTGCATACAGGCTCATACACGCTGGCACATCGTGGACAACAGTAGTGAGTTTCCTCAAAATATTAAAAATACAAGTACCACACAATCCAGTAGTTCCATTTCTGGATATTTACCAGAAGATAAGGAAAACATTGATTTGGAAAGATATATGCCCCCCGTATGTTTACTGCAGCATTATTTATAGTAGCCAAGATATGGAGACAACCTAAGTGTCTATAGAAGAACAGATAAAAATGTGGTATATACACATAGGAATATCAGCCGTAAAAAAGAATGAAATCTTGTCATTAACAACATGGATGGACCTATAGGGCATAAGGCTAAGGGAAATAAGCCAGAGAGAGGAAAAACACCATATGATTTTACTTATGTGTAGAATCTAAAAAACAAATGAACAAGCCAACAATATAACAATGATGACAAAGACAAGAGAAACAGACTCGGGGGGAACAAATTGATGGTTGCCAAAGAAGAGGAGGTTGGGGGGATGGGAAGAGGGTCATGAGGTAGTAACTTCAGTTCTAAAATTTAAGCCACAGGGATGAAAAGTACAGCACAGGGAATACAGTCAATAAATATTGTAACACACTTCTCATGGTAAACATTTTGTATCCTATAGAATTATTGAATCACTGTTTAATGCCTGAAACTAATTTGATAGTATATATCAACTACAATTAAAAATTAAAAGTAAAATGTCTTTCTAAACTGCTAAAGACACTTCTGTTGGTATCAGACAGCCTGGATTCAAATCCTACCTCTGTTACTCAGCTGTGTGATTTTGGGAAAGATCCTAACCTCAGTTTTCTCCTCCCTAAAATGGACTTATATCTAGTTTACATGGTTATTCAGTTACTCTGTAAATTGACCATGTTGTTAAAAAAAAAAAAAAAATGGCATAGAGCTTA
Organism: Panthera onca; assembly: GCF_046562875.1. Lineage (NCBI taxonomy): Eukaryota > Metazoa > Chordata > Mammalia > Carnivora > Felidae > Panthera > Panthera onca. The sequence goes on along the minus strand of NC_138345.1, from coordinate 14,452,337 downwards.
TTCAGTTTCCTTCAAAGCACTGAATTCTACATAAATGGTATTTGAAATGACAGACACAAGTTTGTGCATTACACACCATGGGATTTGTTTTATTTTCTTTTATTCTCTTTCTTTTCCCTTGTATAATTAATTTTTTTTTACATTTTATTTTTTTGAGTGAGTGAGAAAGAGAGAGTACGAGTGGGGGAAGCACAGAGAGAGAGAAGGAGACACAGAATCTGAAGCAGGCTCCAGGCTCTGAGCTGTCAGCACAGAGCCCGATGTGGGGCTCAAACTCAAATGATGAGATCATGACCTGAACCAAAATCGAATGCTTCACCGACTGAGCCACCCAGGTGCTCCTCCCTGGTATAATTATATTTCAGGAGGCAACCTTGTTTGGGCCAGGGCTCTATTTTTTGATATAAAAAGAGCCCTTTAAATGCTATTTTTTTTAAGTTGATGAGATATATTGACTGCCATCTTTTGTCTGATTTTAGTGTGCTGCATTTGTGTAACCTTTGAGAATAATTTTACTTGAGATTATTTACTATTCATCAGTCCTTAGACATTCTCTAGAAATTGCCTTTTGTTCAGTCTTCTCTATTCCTATGAAATGATACCATTTTCTTCTCTGTTCCTTTGTTGCTTCCCCTTTTCCCCCTTTTGTCACTGCAACGCTTTACCTTATGGTCGCACAGTTATCGCTCTGTTTTAGGCGCCCAGCCATAGTTTTTCCATATCCCACCACCATGTTTGTTTTGTAGCTTTTCTATCATTTGTAATAAAAGTGGTTCTGCAGGAGAAGCCATAAAGCACTCCTTTCTGAACTTAATATGTTTACAAAGCATTTCTGGTTGAACCAAGGTGCCTGGATGGAGTACTTTGTTGAAACATGAAGTTGGGACTAGGTTGAATAATTAAATGTAACAAATGTTCTTGAGCGCAAGTTGTGTCAAGCACTGTGCTAGCTCTGGGGTTAGGGAGTCGCTGCAGTGCAGGAGCTCCTATCTATCAGGGAGCCAGATGAACAAACCAGCAGTAACACTAAGGTGAAGAGGCCAAGGAACACTGAAACAGGAAAATGTCGTAACTTAGCCTAATGACAAAAGTACTTTTTTCTATGTGTTATATTAAATTGCAGCTATATGTTAGTAAATTTTTTTTTAAATTTATGCTCAAGTTCGTTAGCCTACAGTATAGTCTTGGCTTCATTAGTAGAATCCAGTGATTCATCTCTTACGTATAACACCCAGTGCTCATCCCAACAAGTTCCCTCCTTAATGTCCATGGCACATTTAGCCCATCCCTCACCCCACACCCTCCAGCAACCCTGTTTGTTCTCTGTATTTAAGCGTCTCTTATGGTTTGCCTCCCTCTCCGTTTTTATCTTATTTTTCCTACCCTTCGCCTATTTCATCTGTTGAGTTTCTCAAATTCCACGTATGAGTGAAGTCATATGATGTCTTTCTCTAATTTCACTTACATAATACCCTCCGGTTCCATCCATGTTGTTGCAAGATTTCATTGTTTTTATCACCGAGTAATACTCCATTGTATATACATACCACATCTTCTTTATCCATTCATCCATCGATGGACATTTGGGCTCTTTCCTTACTCTGGCTATTGTTGATAGTGCTGCTATAAACATTGGGGTGCATGTGCCCCTTTAATCAGCACTCCTGTAACCTTTGGATAAATTCCTAGTAGTGCAATCGCTGGGTCATAGGGTAATTCTATTTTTAATTTTTTTGAGGAACCTCCATACTGTTTTCCAGAGTGGCTGCACCAGCTTGCATTCCCACCAACGGTGCAGAAGAGATCCCCTTTCTCCACATCCTCGCCAGCATCTGTTGTTTCCTGATTTGTTAACTTTAACTGTTCTAACCAATGTGAGGTGGTATCTCAATGTGCTCTTGATTTGTATTTCCCTGATGATGAGCGACGTTGAGCATCTTTTCGTGTGTCTGCCATCTGCATGTCTTTTTTGGAAAAGTGTCTCTGCATGTTTTCTGCCCATTTCTTCACTGGATCATTTATTTCTTGGGTGTCAAGTTTGGTAAGTTCTTTACAGATTTTGGATACTAACCCTTTATCCAGTATGTCATTTGCAAACATCTTTTCCCATTCTGTCACTTGCTTTTTAGTTTTGTTGATTGCTTCCTTTGCTATACAGAAGCTTTTTATCTTGATGAGGTCCGTATAGTTCATTTTTGCTTTTGTTTCCCTTGCCTCTGGAGACATGTCAAGTAAGAAGTTGCTGCAGTCAGGGTCCAAAAGGTTGCCTGTTTTCTCCTGTAGGATTTTGATGGTTTCCTGTCTCACATTTAGGTCGTTCATCCATTTTGAGTTTACTTTTGTGTGTGTGTAAGAAAGAGGTCCAGGTTCATCCTTCTGCATGTGGCTGTCCAGTTCTCCCAGAACCATTTGCTTAAAAAGATGGTCTTTTTTTCCATTGGATACTCTTTCCTGCTTTGTTGAAGATTAGTTGGCCATACGTTTGTGGGTCCATTTCTGGGTTCTCTCTTCTATTCCATTGGTCTGTGTGTCTGTTGTTGTGCCAATACCATACTGTCTTGATGATTACAGCTATGTAATACAGGCCGAGGTCTGAGATTGTGTTGCCTCCAGCTTTGGTTTTCTTTTTCAACATTACTTTGGCTATTGGGGATCTTTTGTGGTTCCATACACATGTTAGGATTATTTGTTATAGCTCTGTGAAGAATGCTGGTGCTATTTTGATTGGGATTGCATTGAATGTATAGATTGCTTTGGGTAGTATTGACATTTTAACAATATGTGTTCTTCCTATCCATGAGCATGGAATGTTTTTCTGTGTCTTTGTGTCTTCTTCCATTTATTTCATAAGCTTTCTATAGTTTTCAGTGTACAAATGTTTTACCTCTTTGGTTAGGTAAAAGGTATTTTATGGTTTTTGATGCAATTGTAAATGGGATCAATTCCCTGATATCTCTTTCTGTTGTTTCATTATTGTTGTACAGAAATGCGACCGATTTCTGTATGTTGATTTTATATCCTGCGACTTTGCTGAATTCCTGTATCAGCTCTAGGAGTTTTTTGGTGGAGTCTTTTCGGGTTTTCTGCATAGAGTATCATGCCATCTGCAAAGAGTGAAAGTTTGACTTCTTTGTCGATTTGGATGCCTTTTATTTCGTTTTGTTGTCTGATTGCTGAGGCTAGGATTTCCAACACTATCAAACAGTGGTAAGAGTGGACATCCCTGTCATGTTCCTGATCCTAGGGAAAGCTTTCAGTTTTTCCCCATGGAGGATGATATTAGCTGTGGACCTTCCATATGTGGCTTTTATGATGTTAAGGTATGTTCCTTCTATCCTGACTTTGAGAATTTTTATTAAGAAAGATGCTGTAGGGGCGCCTGGGTGGCTCAGTTGGTTGAGTGTCCGACTTCGGCTCAGGTCATGATCTCACAGTCTGTGATTTCGAGCCCTGCATCGGGCTCTGTGCTGATGGCTCAGAGCTGGAGCCTGCTTCAGATTCTGTGTCTCCCTCTCTCTCTGCCCCTTCCCTACTCATGCTCTCTGTCTCAAAAATAAATAAAAAACATGAAGAAAAAAAAAAAGGATGCTGTATTTTGTCAAGTGCTTTTTCTGCATCTATTAACAGGATCACATGGTTCTTCTCCTTTCTTCTATTGTGATATATCACATTGATTGATTTGCAAATATTGAACCAGCTCTGCAGCCCAGAAATGAATCCCACTTAATTTATGGTGAATAATTCTTTTAATATACTGTTGAATTTGATTTTCTAGTATCTTGTTGAGAATTTTTGCATCCCTGTTCATCAGCGATATTGGCCTGTAATATCTGTAGTTTGGGATATTAGTTTGGGGTCTTTAGTTTGGGAATCAAGGTAATGCTGCCTTCATAGAATGAGTCTGGGAGCTTTTCCCTTTTTGCAACAGTTTGAGAAGAATAGGTATTAACTCTGCTTCCAGTACAATTCCCCTGGGAAGCCATCTGGCGCAGGACTCTTACTCATTGGGAGATTTTTGATCATCGATTTGATTTCTTGGCTGGTCGTGAGTCTGGTAAAATTTTCTATTTCATCCCATTTGAGTTTGATAGTATGTGAGTGTCTAGGAATTTGTCCATTTCTTCCAGATTATCCACTTTGTTGGCATATAATTTTTCATAGTATTCTTTAATAATTGTATGTTTGTGGTGTTGGTTGTGATCTTTTTCATTTGTGATTTTATCTATTTGGGTTCTCTTTTTCTTTTTGAGAAGTCTGGCTAGGGGGTTTTATCAATTTTGTTTACTCTTAAACAGCTCTTAGATTCATTAATCTGTTCTACTGGTTCTTTTGGGTTCTGTATGGTTTATTTCAACTCTAATCTTTATTATTTCTCTTCTTCCGCCGGCTTTGGTCTTTCTTTGCTACTGCCTTTCTAGCTCCTTTAGGTGTAAAGTTAGGTTGTGTATTGGGGACCTTTGTTGCTTCTTGAGATAGGTGTGAATTGCAATGTATTTTCCTCTTAGAATTGCCTTTGCTGTATACCAAAGGGTTTAGACTGTCAAAATGTTTTCATCTTCATTTGCCTCTATATATTTTTTTAATTTCTTCTTTAATTTCCTGGTTGACCCATTCATTCTTTAGTAGAATGTTCTTTGTTTTTTAAGTTTTTATTTATTTATCCTCAGAGAGACAGAGACAGCATGAGCAGGGGAGGGACAGAGAGAGAGAGAGAGAGAGAGAGAGAGAATCCTAAGCAGGTTTCATGCTTTCAGCACAGAGCCCAATATGGGGCTTGAACTCATGAACCATGAGATCATGACGAGCCAAAATCAAGAGTTGGACGTTTAATCAGCTGAGCCACCCAGATGCCCCTAGTAGGATGTTCTTTAACCTCCATGCATTTGAGGGCTTTCCACATTTTTCTGTAGTTGATTTCAAGTTTCATAGTGTTGTGACCTGTGGCATGGTATGATAATCTCAGTCTTTTCATTCTTTTTGAGGGATGTTTTGTGATCCAGCAGGTCATCTGTTTTGAAGAATGTTCCATGTGCACTCGAGAGGAATGTGTATTCTGCTTTTGGATGAAAAGTTCTGAATATATCTGTTAAGTCCATCTGGTCCAATGGTCATTCAGTGCTGTTATTTCCTTATTGATTTTCTGCCTACATGATTGTTGTAAGTGGAGTATTAAAGTCCCCTATAATTATGGTATTATTATCTGTACATTTGTTTACATTTGTAATTGATTTATATATTGGGTACTTTCACGTTTACAATTGTTAGCTCTTCTTGATGGATAGAACTTTTAATTATGATATAATGTTTCATCTCTTATTACATTACAGTCTTTGAAAATCTAGTTTGTCTGATATAAGTATGGCTACTCTGGCTTTCTTTTGCCATCCATTAGCATGATAGATGGTTCTCTATCCCCTCACTTTCAATCTGCAGGTGTCCTCCCTCAGGTCTAAAATGAGGCTCTTGTAGGCGGAATATAGATGGATCTTTTTTTTTTTTTTTTTTAATCCAGTCTGATACCCTATGTCTTCTGACACTGTTTCAGTGGACAGGACTGGTACTAACCTTATGAGTCTACCCTAGTAGGTTAAGGCCCATTGGTCCCTATCTGCTTTCAGAATTCTCTTTTCATCTTTGTATTTTGCCAGTTTCTCTATGTCATGGTGTTGACCTGTTTTTGTTGATTTTGAAGGGAGTTCTGTGTGACTCTTGGATGCCTGTTCCCTTCCTCAGATTGGGGAAGTTTTCAGCTATAATATGTTCAAATAAACCTTCTGCCCCTTTCTCTTGCTCTTCTTCTTCTGGAACTCCTATGATACGGATATTATTTTGTTTCCTGGAATCACTTAGCTCTCTAATTTTCCTCTTGTGATCTAGTAATTTCCTTTCCCTCTTTTTTTCAGCTTCATCCTTTTCCATAATTTTATCTTATTTCACCTATTCTCTCCTCTGCTTCTTCCATCCTTGCTGTCAATGTGGCTAGTTTATTTTGCATCTAATTTATAGCATTTCTTAATTGATCATAACTAGTTCTTAAGTCTTTGATCTCTGCAGCAATAGATTGCCTGCTGTCTTCTATGTTTTTTTCCCAACCCCAGCTGATAGCCTTAAGACTGCTATTCTCAATTCTTGTTCAGATATATTGTTTATATCTGTTTTGAGCAATTCTCTGGCTATCATTTCTTCCCGGATTTTCTTTTAATGAGAATTCTTCCATTTTGGGATTTTAGCCAGGTTTTTGTCTTTTACATGTTTTAAAAGCTTGTTATGTGTCCTGCACCTGTGAGTACTACTATATTAAAAAGGGGTAATACACTGTCCAGGGCCTGGCTTTTCAGGAAGTGTTTTTCGAGTATGTTGCACGTATTCTGTTGTGTTTTGGCTGCTCTATCACACTGGTCAGTCCTCTGCAAAGCTGTCCCTTGCTTATAGGGGTGGAGTGCTTGGACCTTCTGCCAGGTGTGCTTCGATTTGTTCGTTGAAGTAACCCTGGAAAAAAGGAAAGGGAGGGGGAGCCTGATCCCAAATAAAGAGAAAAATGAAAGTGGGGGAAAAAAAGACCAAGCTGAGAAGCTAAAAAAAAAAAAAAAAAAAAAAAAAGGGCATGGCTTAATCCATAGTGAAAAGAAAATAAAGGAGATATATAAAAGGTGTAAAAAGAATAGAGTGAAAATGCCTGATTAAACAATATAAATATAAATATAAAACAAAAATAGTAATAGTTGTCTGTTGGTGCCAGGGATCAGTGGCTGTGCTGGTTTGGAGGAGAGGCCGTCTGGTTCTGTCAGTGTCAGTAGATACGCAGTTACCAGGCACGGCAGGGCAGGATTTGGTGTAAGCGGGTCCTGCCACCACTAGGGGCCGCTGTCCTTTCTGGCCTATTCCCTGAAGCCCCACCGTGTTGGTGATGGGGAGAAAAATTGGTCTCCCACCGCAGTCTCCCTTCCCCGGACCAAGTGTGTCAAACCACACTGTAGTGGCGGCCCTCACAGAGCGGGCACTCAGCCTGTCCTGCTCCACTGTCTCCCCAGCCTCCTAGGCCTCAGCCGGGATACAAAACCTGATGTCTGAAAGGATCCCGCACCCCTGGTTCCAGGTAGCACCACTCTACCCTGCTGATGAAAGGCCTTTGGCTGGCGCCTGCAGGGTCTTTTGCCCTTGGAGAGGCAATAAACCCTCCTCCCACATTCCTGGAGGAAGGAGACTATTCTTTCCCGTGTGCCCCTGAGATCCCTACCGCACCCCCCCCCCCCAGCTGGCTCCCCTCCCCACAGGCATGCACACGGGGGCAGCTCCTGTCTGGAGAAAGTCGCCCACTTTTGAAACCTCCATTCTTCAGCTCCTAAGTCTGTTTGCAAAATAGAAACTGTCACTCTCCGTATTTCTTGTTCCCCAGTCTGCAGTCCGGAGAGGTTTTCCTCTTGTACTAACTCAATACCGCAGTTTCACAGTCTGTCTTTCCCTTTTGTGTCTCCACAGAAGGGGTTCCCTCCCCTCCATACTTACATCCTTTTATCTCCCCCAGTTCACATACAGGCACCTCCTCCTGCCAAGCTGTCTCCCTCCCATTGTCGAGATCCTTCTGCCACTCCACGGATTGATGTCCTGAGTGTGCCAAGTGATCTGACCTCATCCCCCCACTTCTCCACCTTCTTAACTCCTCCCCTTATATTTTTAATAAGATTAGGTAAAGTATAATACAACACAACATTTAGTAAAAATAATTATTTGACTAAATAAATGGCATTAAACATCTTTAAATCTCAGTTTTATTTTCTATTCCCAAGAAACTTGACTCTCTTACACCTACAGTGGTTTGAATATGTACGGTCCTAAGGGCCATCGTGTTCTGCCCAACCCTAACCCCCATCTCCTCACAAGTAATCTCCTGTCTTCTCTGTTAGTTGCTGATATTTGCTTTCCATCTGCAGCATCAGATGGGCAAGTCTGTTTTCTTTCAGAACAGAAATCATGATTGGTGCAAATGTTTTTTAGCTTATCAGGAAATTACTGAACTATCGTTCTTCTGCATCACTGATTTTTTACATTGAGTTATTCCTCCGCTCAGCCTTTAGGAACTTGATGCTTTTTACAAGCTTTTGATAAAAATAATTTATTTTTTATTGACTTATTGATTTACTAGATAGATAGCATGAGTGAGGCAGAGAAAGAATTCCAAGCAGGCTCCGGGCTGTTAGTGCAGAGCCCTACATGGGACTTGAACTCACGAACTGTGAGATCATGACCTGAGCTGAGATCAAGAGTCTGACGCTTAACAGAACCACCCAGGCACCCCCCCCCCCAAATTCTAATTTTTAAACACACAGCTTTTCCCCCTTCAAGTCCTTTCAAACACAGTTTAATCATATTCAAATATTTACATGGTAACTGCTTAGGATCACAACTGGTACACTCTCTTGTGTTCTCCCACCTCCTGGTCCCCCTTCTTCTGAGCTTTAAAACCAATGGAAGTCCATTTTATGTTTATCTGCTTAATTTAGCGATGCGTTCAAGCTCTAGGGTGTTTCTTAGGTTTGTTTAGTCAGCAAATGGTACTCACATTTCCTCTGCTGTCTTGAGATCTTATCAGTGTCTCTATTTCCATATTCTTCAACGAATTCGTTGCCTAAATACTAGATGATTTAAGTTTCATTTGCTTTCAGACTTAAGAATTTCTTAAAGAATTTGTCTGATATTTGATGTGATATGATTAAAGAATAAAGTAACGTCAAAATTAAGGTTTTAAAAAGGTAAGCAATTTCCAAATCACCTCTTCTCATCCTGAGTATAGTAAAAAGTCTTTGAAAATTACATTACCATCTAGCTTTAAAGTACTGTATGTACCAAATGTAGAATACTGGCTTGCTGGTGACTGTTATTCTCCAGAATGTCTGTGTTTAAGATACTCGTAGGTATCTTAAAAATATGTTGGAATGTTTATGCTTGAGGTTAATCACAGTTGAGCCAAAAAGGTTGTTTGTTTTCCTGGTTGTTCTTTGCATAGATGATACAGTCAGTTAGCCAAGGTTCTAGTTATGGCAAGAAGAGAGAAAACTGCCCACCATTCAGTGCTCATGGAGAACACTGTAATACAGAGGGTTTCTCTCAAGTGGATATACATGATAGCTGGAAAACAGGGAAACCGATACAGAGAAACGTTCCTGTCAGCGAGTGGCCAGACAAAGCCTATTTTACATTTCGAGTGCTGGTTTTAGCTCTGACTTAGCTAAGCAGATTGCTTTTCAAACTCATCAGTGTTAGGCTTACAGAGCTCGAGTCCTTTCACAAGTACCTTGAAACGAGTTTAGTCTGTATACCTCAAATTATTGATAACTTGACAATTTGGAATGAAACCTTCACTTTTTAAAACTACTTTTTAAATTATCCTAAATGATTCTTTGCCTTGAGTCCAGGCCAGTTTTGCTTCAAATGGGTAAGCATCCACTTGAGAGGTTTACGACTTTAAAGTCTTTATTTCCTTTCAGATAGAGACAGAGTATATGCCACATCGCGAAAGAACAGCTACATTTTATTCTGTAGAATTACGGAAGCATGGCTTTTGTACATCTTGTTCTCCATGAAAAGACTTTGTTTTTAACTTATCTAATTCCTGAAAAGGATATTGTGTTGGAAGTTGATTTAAAGCTGAAACAGTCTTCAAGAATGAGTAAATGGGTAGAGAAACTCAGGCACTGCACATTTAAGGCAATGAACTTGCTTGTTAAAACTGTGATTTCAAATTGACCTACACGCTCTCTTTGTGTGTCATGTTCCATTGCCTCATCTGAATTTGGGCCATTTCCCAATGCTGTTCCCTCAACAAGCCCAAGAAAAGGAATATTTTCCACAAACTAGTCTTCATCAACCATTTGATTCTATTCTGAATTTCAACTTTTGAATTTTTCCCATTAAATCTATGGTTTTTATTTAAATCAAGTCTGTTACAGGGATAGCTCTCCGTCTTATATTGTCAAATACCTAAATACCAGCTCATAGTTAACATTCTTTCAAAAAGCTAAATGACGTTATAACTAAAGGAATTTGTTGGTAAAGACTGATTTTCATTGGATTTCTTAAAGGGAATATAAAAATTCACATTGTTTTATTCAAAGACATACCTAATTATTAAATAATTACCATAACTTTAAATAGAGAAAGAAACTTCTTTTCATTGAAATTTGTAAGCCTGTTTAAGAAGTCATTTAGCTTTAAAGTCTCCTTGGAATTCTCAGGTAGAAGGCATGTGGAATTTTTTTATTAGAAGCTCACCTTAAAATGAATCTTTGCCTCTGTGCCCAAGAAAACTAAAAGAAGAGAGTGTCTGGTAACAATAGCCACAATTGCCTCTTACATGGTTTTTCTCATAGCAGGTCTTGGCAAAACTCTTACTCCAAAATGTTTTTGCTAATTTTTTCCCCAGATAATGGATTCATACCTGAATCACTTCTAGAAGATGTGATGAAAGCATTGGACCTCGTTTCAGATCCTGAATAGTAAGCTAAATAGGAAGTGTTATTTAAGTGGCTCAGACTCTATTGCTTTTAAAACATTAGAAGTTGAAGTAGGTGAACTAGTCCAATAAATGGTATAATCCTAATTACTCTGTGCTAAACTGATTTCCAAGTGGAGACCATCTTGTTTATATCACTGTAATTTGCAGAAGAAAACTGAATTCAGGCAATTTTGGTTACTGACAATTCTTAGGGAAAGGAGGGAAAAAGTTTTGTGGTGGTTTTTTTTTCTGTATTCTTACATAGGTGGCTGTATATCATCTACCTAATTTTCCTTTTTTCATCAGAATACATAACATACCTTGAATTGTGAAGTTAGTACACTTGAGTTAGATTGTTTTTCTAGAAGTAGCTGACAGATTGGACTGAGTTCTTCATTCTGTATATTGGTCCAGTCACATTTATAATATGTGATGGCCTATAAACTAACAGGACCCTATTCAGGATTAATGAATTAAACATATTAAATATGACCTTGCCTATTTGTTTCATGTCCTAACCTGCTGCCCTCACTCAGACATTCAAATGTCTTACCCTTTGCATAGTATATATAATAAGGTATAATTAACCTGGCGTTTATAACTTGGGAGAGAAGGTGGAAAATGAAAATTTTCTAAAAAGACCATTTTCACTTTTAAAACTTTGCCTTCTTTCTGGTTACATATAACACCTTTCACCAGCCTTGGCTACACCTGCATGTTAAGGGGCAAGCAAAGCAGCCTTCAATCCAGGCTGCTCCTGGAACAATATGGTCCTTGCCCCTGCTCTAAGTCACTGCACTGGAGCTCTTTGAGAATTATCCTAGCTCTTTACCCTTCAGCTTACATTGACTAAGAATTTCAAGGTTCCCTCTCATTTGGTTCTTAAAGGTAAGATTTTTAGAGATGTTTCTGATTATCTGATGTAGCACTGCCTTTCGATGTTGTTCTTTTTTCTCTTTGAGCTTAAAATAAACATTTTTTAAGGTTAAGTGCTTCATTTGATTGTTAAATGCAGACATACCTATGAAGCAAAGAGAATTTGCCTTTGGGAGGTTATAAGCCTGAGTTTATAAGCTGAGGTTTTTAAATTACTTTACCTAATAAGGAACAATATTCCAAAGTCATCATCGTAATTTAAATTCTAAATAGTAACAGATCACTCTGGTTTAAAAATAACCAAGTTTTGGCAAATTAGATGTCATTCCTGTGTATTTGTCATTAAGGGTCTAAAAAGAACAGTTCTTATGATTTTTGGCAGTCAGATGTGTTACAGTGCTAGTAATTTAATCATGAAAGAAGAAAAGTGAGCTTTTTTTCCTTTGGTATCCACTGTTTTCCTTTTTTTTCTTCTTCTTCTTCCTATAGTATAAATCTCATGAAGAATAAATTAGATCCAGAAGGATTAGGAATCATATTATTGGGTCCATTCCTCCAAGAATTTTTTCCTGATCAGGTAACATGGTTGAAGAAATCCACTTACGGTTTTGTTCCATTGGGATGAGCGTTTTTTGATTGTCTGTTTCAGTACAGTAATGCAACACTTGCGGGGTGGGGGTAGTGGAAAAATGTACGCACATCAGTATATACATGCCATGATACTGTTCTTCTACAGGAAGCATAACATTCAGAAGTACGTGGAGTAAAAAGACAAAGATGCTCTTTATCCACTTGCACCCCTATTTTCCTTCTCTCAGGTCACTGTTGTTCATAGATGGTCTGCATCGTTTTACAATTTTTAAATATGTTTAAATAAAGATAAAGAGGTTCGTATGTAGTGGAAACTGCTGAGGTCCAGCAGAATTTTAGTTGAGTGAAAGAAGAGTGGAGCTGTTTCCTGTTAGGACACGTGTTCCATCCGCATCGTTGACAAAGCCAGTTGTACGGCCTCTGCCTGTGTTTTCTTCACGCTTCCTATCCCAGTGAAGGATTTTACGGCCAAGCCAAATACTTGAGTCAGGTGTATGGGGATCATTTCATCAGATACCAGCCTGGCTTAAGTTAAAGATTCTTGTTTCAATAGAAATGCCAGTTTCTCTTTCACCTCTCTTACAAAGGAGACATACTGTCAAGAAGCAAAATTAGAACAAAATAATGGAGGGAAAATGTCAAGATAGAATTGTTAATTTGATATTTCAGGTTTAAATTATCTTTAACAGAGTAGATGATATTACTGACATTCACCCTCGGTAATTAAAAAAGAAAAAGGAACCCACATTTTCTAAATCTGGATCGCTTACCGTGAGTAAAGAAAGTGGGGTGAATTTCAAAAAGTAACTTTATCACAAGATCTCTATTAGACTTCTCCAAACTTGGGTAAACGCTTCATGAAAAAAAATTTTTCTTTTTCCGGACATGACTAGAACGTCCACTGGATTGTGATGACCAATCTGTTCATACACCCAACTACCAGCGTTTTCTGAAAGTTCTTTTTTGGAACCTAATACTCTGTTTTAGACAGTTTAATTAATGTTCAGTAAGTTATAGCACTTTATAGCATTAAATTAAAAATTGCACTAAATTTAGGGCAGGATTTTGATAAGTGCTGGCGAAATGTAAATGAAGGGGGATAGTTACCATGTCTTTTGGAAATATACATCTTAGATGTAATTAATTACATGATAGGACTTACAAGTATTCTAAGAACATTTTTTAATTGTAGTATTCCTTGAGCTAATGAAAGATAAATTTAGTCCCCTTGCCTTTCAAAATGTAATCTTCCAGAGCTTGTCAGAAATGCAGATTCTTGGGTTCATCCCCAGCCCTAGGGAACTAATGGTGCCATTGTTTGAGACCTGCTGCTTCAGAGGAAGACTTGTCACATCCCCACCTATTCACATTCATTTATACTGCTTTGTACCCAACACATCAATATGGTAACACTCAGTGAAGTTGTAAAACTGGGCTCAGAAGGACAGCCAGGAAAACATTTCTCTAACTTCTGTAATCTCTACAAATGCTTAAAGTAGGCAGTAGGGAAGAGCCTTTCTTTGCCTCAAGGAGAGGCAGATTGGAGGGGAGGGGGGGGTGGAATACAGGTAAGCATTTCAAGGCAATTTGTTAATAATAATTGCAGAAGCAGCTACCATTTTTTGAGCTCACAACTGTGCATGAGGTACTGTCTTATAAATTAGGTGCTATTTTCACCCATTTTGGCCATGAGGAAGTTAAGGATTAGAGAATTTCAGAAAAATGCTTGAGGTCATACAGCTAGACCGTGGCTGATTGAGGAGTCCAGAGTACGTACTTTGCCACCATGTCACCCTACCTTCTGCTGATATTTCAGTATTTTCTCCCAATTGTTAGGTGGAACTAAAGAATATAGATTGTGTAGCCAGGACAGTGAAATACTTTCTAAGTTAAAGTACATTAACTCTGAAAAATAAGCAGCCAAATTATCTAAGTAACTAATTGTATTGACTGATGTATACAATTAAGAAAATGATCAAGTTATTTTTCTATTTCTTGTAAAGCATTTTGAGTGGGATAGAATTTTTTGTAGAAAGATTTATTAGATCTTGAAAAATGAGAAGAAAGGAGTTTTTAAAAAATGAATGTGCAAACAGCTGACCACACCAGGTCTTTTCATGGGAAATGACTAATATGTCTGTCCTAACAGAGAATTCAGAAAAGTGAACAGCTGGAGATTCAGCTGAAAAGATAGACTAGGTCCTGTATTTTAGGATGCTTCATTGCAAAGCACAGCCTGAATTGACTGAAGTCGGCGGGGAAGGTCATAGCTGGGGGGAGTAGCTTAGACAAACTCAAGAACTGACGCAGTGAGCCTCCAGGAAGGCAGTCGGGCCCTCTCCCATCCTTGCCAGCATTCCTAGTATCTCTCTTCTCTACATTCCAAAACGAACAAATTCTAAGGCAGACTGCAGGACCAGCTTCTGTCACATGTGCATCCTTGTATCCAATACGGCAAGGAAAACAAGGCCACAAGCCCTGTGGGAAATCACTGGAGCCGGGTGCGCTTGGTGAGGCCAGGCCACTGATGGCCTTGAATGCCCCAGTTCAGAGAATTGAACTTGATCTTTAGCTGAGAACCCAGGATAAGGCACCTGAGCTAACATCATCAGACATTCCTGCAAGTTATAGGATTTCCTTTCTTTATTGGATGCTGTTATAGGCTCTGAACGCTATAGTTTTGCTTTTCATTTCCCACAAGGCTCTTTTCGCTATTTAAATTTGACAGTATTTAGATGAGGTGGGTGGTGTGGAAACCCCTAATTTGATATTGTGAGCCAAATGAGAAGTACTGATGTCTAGCTGTTGATTGCAGGTTGACAAAAAGTGACGTTACTGTTCTTAGGTAGTTATTGAGAGGAACAAATTATTTACAACCAGAGAAAAAAAAAAGGCAGAGATAATATTTTACAAAACATATGGGCGTTTTGGAGTCTTATCCTTTAAGAAAATATATACTAATGCATGGCACACAGTTAACAATATAAACTAGTATAGAAGAGCTTATAATAAAAATAAATACTTTCCCACTTTGCAACCTCTTCCCCAGAAGCAACTAGTTCAGCCCTTAGGTTTTCTGGTAGATGACGTCTAGTAAGTTTCTTGCTTTATCAAACAATTCGCCAAAGAGTAGGGATTTAAGCAACTTGTGTTTTCGTTTCAACTGCTAATTAGAAATTGCCGAATATCAGAGTATAATTTAAAGTTTTAATAGTCTTTTATTTATAATAGGGTTCCAGTGGTCCAGAGTCGTTTACTGTCTATCACTACAATGGATTGAAGCAGTCAAATTATAATGAAAAGGTATGATAATTCACATAGTAATTTGTCTTCACCTGAGTTGGTAAATAGATCAGTATATGTTAGTCATCGAGATCCTCATTGGAGTTTTGGAACAATAGTTTCACTGTGACAAAACAGCTAACTTGATCTGCGTATGTTTTATTGCTCTCTGCTGTAGAGATATTACCAAACCAAGTTTCACCCAATGATAGTTACTGATCTGTTTAAATTAAGAAAGGGGTAATGAATGGTAAGATTTTTGATTGAGGAAAATATTTTTAAGTATTTAATAACATAATAGCTACCATTTATTGAGCATTTACCTGGAATTCTGTTAAATACTTGGTTTTATCTGAAGTTTCCCACCCTCCCTGTGGGGTAAGTATTGTTTGTGTATCCATCCCCATGTTACAGAGGAGGAAGTGGAAGCCCAGAGAGGTAAGCAGCTTGTCAAGGTCAAGCAGCCAGGAAATGGCAGAGCTAGGATTGCACTTGAGGTAGTCTACCCCGGAGCCTGCATTTGTACGTGCTCCACTTGGCTGCTTTCCTTTGTGAATCATTGACAACTGCACACAGGTGATTCACTTCCACATGTACTCTGGTTCTACCTGGTTTAAGTCAAAAGTTTGGGTAATTAGCTTTGTTTACACATAAAATATATAGGTAATATTTGCATTTATTCAATTAACAGTTGCAATCGATACAGCTACTATTAGAAGGAATAAGGCCTAACATACCTTTTTAATTTGAAATACCCATGCTGGTTTCGTAAGTAAATTGAGGATGGCTATACACAATCATAGTGTACATCAAATCCAAAACTGAGACTGAAAGTTACTTTTTCATGAGTGCAAAGATTTTTTTCACAAGATAAATTAGAACAGAGCATCCAAGTTTTATTTATTTTTTTTTGCTATAGATGTTGATGAGTGCTTCCTCTAGATTTTGAAGTTTTACATAACCTTGTAATAGGAGGTATTGTATGGTCATTAATTAGTTATTTGCCTACACAGTCCCTGCAAGGTAAGTCAAGTATTATTCATATTTTACAGATGAGGCATCAATGACAGGGAAATTAAGTGACTCACCAAGTCATTGGCAGAGCAGGGATTGGAACTGAGTTCCTGATTCCCAATAATGTCCTTGGTCTACTCGGCCATGCTACCTGTATATAGTAAGTTCTCAAATCATGCTCATGACAAGCATCTCACTAACACAAAGATCCGAAATCAAGTATTAATGGGACAACAGGATGTAAGTACTAGAAAGCAAAGCATGTGTGTTGTTAAGTT
Organism: Panthera onca; assembly: GCF_046562875.1. Taxonomy (NCBI): domain Eukaryota; kingdom Metazoa; phylum Chordata; class Mammalia; order Carnivora; family Felidae; genus Panthera; species Panthera onca. Next base: position 14,435,804 of record NC_138345.1, on the reverse strand, counting down.
GTATACATATATGAAACAGAAATACGATGAGCAGTACTACTTCCCACAGGGTAGGGTCCTACCAAAAATATCTGAGGCAATAAACAAACATTGGAATGCTGGCACTGTAGGAGGGAGTATGATCCAGCCACCCCAGGCTGGCTGAGGCCACAGAGGTAGGTCCTAGTACTTTGCCCAAGAAGGTCTGCTCCAATGCCAGAAGCAAGTGAAGTTCCTTATGAAAAATAGGTCCTATTTTATCTGATAATTATAGTAAAACTACAATTCACACTTTTCAAGTTTCTTTCATCAAAAGTAGAAATTAACCAAAATAAAGATACAAATGTGTTTTTACAGAAACTTGTTTCTTTGGGCTCCTTAGTCCAACAGCTTACAGCTTTTACATTGGACGAACATAGTTACAATCATGTGTATCCAACACTGAATATATAAAAATACTTATCCGTACTTTGGAAGAAGGCAGTCTGTATCTGTTCCTTTTATAATTTGAGTTTCTCTTCACGAAATGAAATTGACTAACTCATTTAATGTACACGGTGAGCCCATTTAATGAGTTCGGGTATTAGTAGATTATTTCATAGAGAGTTCTAAAAGTTCATTGTAAATTAAAGTTTCTTCCAGTATCCAACTGCCCATGTATATTTTATATGGTCATTACCACTGTATATAAAATACCTGGTTAGTTTTATCTGTCAAGCATTTTCTACTAAGCAAATTGCATTGACACACATTCAAGTTGCCTCCAGTTCTGGAAACCTAACACTTTTAAATTCAGAATATATACCTTTGTTTCTGTTACAGTGCCTTCGTTATATAAATAAACATTTCTTCCAAGTGGTGTATGTTAATTAAAGGATGATTATCGTAAACAACCTGCATGTGCTTCAGGATTCACATAGACTTTTTGTTTCCTTTAAATCATGAGCTAAAAATCAACTGATAAGCTCTCAGTTACAATGCCTGTCACCCTCGTTTCCAAATATATTTTCCCATTAGTCAGCAGGCATTCTTGCTCATAATTTCTATCAAAGTAAAATTCAAGTTCCAGATGAAACAATATGCAATACCTTGTTTGTTAGCATATCCCTCATAAGAATTTGCTAAGAATAGTGATTGACCTTTGTGGCTTGACTTTGTTCAACAGGTCATGTATGTTGAAGGGACTGCAGTGGTTATGGGTTTTGAAGATCCCATGCTACAGACAGATGACACTCCTATTAAACGCTGTCTCCAAACCAAATGGCCATACATTGAGTTACTGTGGACCACAGATCGCTCTCCTTCACTGAACTAACTTGCCTACGGATTTAGAAGAAAGTTCGTAATAGCAGATGTTGAAAGAGGAATGCAGGACAGGCGGTTGGCTACATTAAGCTATACACTGGTATCATCAACTGTAAATAACAATTAAGAACACATTTTCAGTGTTTAAGATAGTTTAAATTATTTGTTTTAAAGCTTTATGTTAAAGGTTACCCTATTTTAACTCTTTATGTGAAATTTACTAGCAAAATTAAGCTTTAATCAAAGTTCATCACTTTTACAGTCGGATAATTGGTCATTTGTCAAATTAAAAGCATCCTAATACTATATAGTATTTGTATATTGAGCAGAGTTACTCTTTATAAACTTCTACTTTGGGTTTTTATTTCATTCAGACACAGTTTATTATTTCAGTGATCCTGGCTTGCACTCTTTCAGCCTCCACATGGAAAGGCAGAAGAGTTCAATCTTATTTCTTTTCTAAAATCTGGTTTCCATTAGAAATACTGATAAATAACAAATTATCAACCTGGAATCTTTGCCAATTGGCTTAGCTCTGGCATGTTTATAAAAAGTAGAAACTATAAGGAAACATTACCATTTATTCACTGATATATAGAGAACATATTTCAAAAAAATGATAGGTAAGAGAATCTGTTTGATAGTCTTAACACTGTTAACTGTATTGCCAAATACACTTTTCCAAATTTGTCCCAGCAGCCTGTAAGCCAGCTTTCTTGTATATTTATGTGATAAATGCATGAGAACATCTGTTATTACATTAGTATATTGCATTATTTATTATTATCCTGGTGGATGGTCTAAATAAACACTTTTTTTAACTGTAGCTTTGCATTTCTTACATTAGCTACTCAGAAGAAACTAATACTTCACAGTGTTTCTGCCCAGCAGAAAGTTCTTGAGCTTTCTATGATGTACTCAACAAATGCCTTGAAAAGTGAGACCAAACCATATGCTGACCTAAGAGCTCTATAACTTAGCCAGCCCCGAGTGCTAGAACCTGAGTAGACAAAGCTTCAGAAGACCTATCCTGTCTAGAGAAATTTCCTTCAGGTTTGTTGCCTAGCAATTTGAAATGTGAATAGCCAGAAATTGTTTCTTTCCTTCACTTGGGAAGTATTTGTCAAGAGAACTAAATTTTGTCTTCACTGTTTAGCTGAAGGTGTATTTCCTCTGTGAATTTACTTGGGGTTTTATTTAATTGTCATAGATGTTAACTATTCTAATATAAGTAGACTTTAGCATAAGAAAAAAGTGGCACACGATTTTATGTATGACTTTTGGTGATATTATGTTCAGGACTGTGATTCTAGCTACTAAAATTACAGCTGTACAATGTCTTTTTGGCTGTTGTTAATCTTGGCTACTTCCAAATGTATATAAAACAAATTCGGGTCCTAAATTCCATAGGATTATGAAAAAGCACAGATTTTCTCAGAAACACTGAGCCTACAAAATAGCGTATACTTTTTACTACTGCTACCTAACCAACCATCCCCAAACTTCATGTCATTAAACAATCATTTTACAAATTCTGAGTCTGAACAGTTTAAACAGAGCACAGAAGAGAGAGCTTGTCTCCTTCTCAATCTACAGGTGCAGCTGGGAGACTGGAAGGGTCTTTCCTCACATGACTGGAAAAAAAACCCGTGGATACGTTTTCTTTATACGTGCCTGTGGGACGCTTACCAAGATAGACTATATGCTGACCATAAAGCAGTCAAGAAAAATCTCTAAAACTTTGGAAATTAAGCAGTACACTTCTGAATAACCCAAGGGTCAAACTTATAGATGTAACTAAAGCAATGCTTGGACATGAACAGCTTTAAATACATTAGAAAAGTAGAACGCTTGGAAATTGGAAAGGTAAACTTTCATCTCAAACCCAAAGTACACCAAAGAAAGTAAACAAGATTTTTTGAAAAGGGTATTCGCATGCAAAGGAACGAATTTGTACTCCTACCTCACACTATGTGCAAAAAATAAAATCATCAGAAGTCTAATTGTAAAGCTAAAAACTATAAAATTCCCAGAAGGAACAGGTATAAGTCTTGGTAACCTTGAACTCAAAGCAATGGTTTCTTAAAATACCAAATAAAAAACAGGTATTTTTAAATGGGCAAATGATTTGAAGAGACATATCTCCAAAGATGATACACTAAAAGATTCTCAACGTAATTAGTCATAAGGAAAATCAAAACCACAAATTACCATTTCACACGCAGTAGAATATGTAAAATCAAAGAGATAATAAAAAGTCTTGGCAAAGATGTAGAGAAAGTGGGTCCCTTGTGGGTGGGGATATGAATGATGAAATCACTTAAAAAAAATAGTTGTACAGTTTCTCAAAAAGCTAAACAGAGTTAGCATGATTCAGCAATTCAATCCTAGCTACATATATTTACACAAAAACTTTTACGTAGGTATTCATAGTGATGTTATTCATACTAGCCAAAATTGGCAACAACCTAAATGTCCTTCAAATAATGGAAGGATAAATAAATGTGTTATGTACATACAATTATTATTTGACAATACAAAAGAATTACTGACACATGCTACAACATAGATGAACCTTGAAAATATTAAAATAAGTTAAAGAAGACTGTCACAAATGACCACATATTATATGATTCCATTTATGTGAAATGTCCAGAATGGGCAAGCCATGGAGAGAGCAAGGGGATTACCAGTCACCAGCGGTTGAGGATAAATGGAGTAGGGACACAATTGGAGAAAAACTGCTAATGGAGTTTCTTTTGGGGATGATAAGTGGAATAGATAGTGGTAAGGTTATGTAATTGTGAATATACTAAAAAATACTGAACTGTGATAAAGATGAAAGGAGAAAATTGAAATAGCACATCTAGAACAAGAAAAAAAACAAATCTAGACATTGGCTCACTAACAAAAACTGATAAAATTGTAAACCTAGCAAGACTGATGAAGAAAAAATGAAAAATAAATTAAGATTAGAAGGAAAAAGCAAACATAACTATAAATTCTCTAGGTGGTAAACTGAAGGGTATTATGAACCACGTTACACCAATAATTTCAAAAATTTAGATGAAATGGGCTAATTTGAAAAAGCAGAACTGACATGAGAAGAAAACTTCACATCCATAAAAGGAGTTTAATCAGTATGTTAAAGCTGTCTCTCAAAGCGAACTATTGGCCTAGAGGACTTCACTAACAATGCTTCCAAACATGGAGAAAAAGAACAATACAGATTGTAGACAAGTACTCCTGGGAAATAGACAAAAGAGTAACTGTTGGTTTTATGAAGCCAAAATGACCCTGGGAGGACCCCAGAACCTGAAAAAGACATCACAAGAAAGACTACAACCAAATATTTTCCATGATCATGGACACAAAAATCCTATACAAATATGAAACCCAGGAGTAAATTCACAGGTGTATGTGTACATGTGCTTCTATGCAATACATAGTATTGTAGAAGTATTAAGTTCGTTTCAGATTTTAAAAAATCAGCATTTTTTCTAATGTTAACAGATATAAAAGAGAAAAAGCATTTGATACAAAAAACTATTCGTGATTTTAAAATAATGTCAGGAGAGGGAAGATGGCAAAGGACAAGGCCTGAGCTCACCACTTCCCACTGACACAGTGAAGAAACGACTACATGTATTGCAACACACTGCAAATGACCTGAAGACTGGCAGAACAGATCTTCCACAACTAAAGTCATAAAGAGAAAGCCGTGTTGAAAAGAAAATGAAGAGCAGAGACATGGTAAGGAACCAAACCATCAGGGTGGCTACCCACCACTGGAGAGATACCATAAGCATGACGAAACAAGGGGGTCAAGCTCCACACTGGGAATCCTCATCCCTGGAGACCTGCACCACAAAGATCAGCCCCTATAATGTCTGACTTTGAAAATCAGCAGGACTTAGCTCCAAGAGAGCTAGAAGGCAATAGGAACCCAATTCTCTAAAGAGCCAGCATGCTGTGTAACACCACAAGACCCAATGCAAGCCAAGTTTGAAAACTGCCTAGCTTAAATGTAAAGGAGATTTACTGACTAGTTTTAGGATGTATGCTATAGGGGCAAGTATTTGCAGGAGCTTTCTCCAGGAACAGCAGTGCTGGCACATGCCATTTTCTGAGCCCCCCTTCGGCCTAGATAGCCAGATGCCTGTGAGGCCACTTCCTGACACTTCCCATCTACCTTACTAGCACAGCTTGCCCCACCACAACATTCCCCTGTGGACCAGCCCCATGCAACCCACCTGCCTGCCCCTGCAAGCCCTTTTGAAATCACCTTCTGCGTTGGGGACGGGACTGAGCTAACCCCAAAATCACTGCACCTGCTGTACCTGCAACCAGGCCCTCAGCAAGATGCACTGTCAGTAAATTCTGCCTAGCAGTACACCCACAGCAGCTGTAGCAGGGCTTCTCAACCAGCCATGCAGGGGACAAACACTACCTACCAATGAGTGCATAGCACTCATGGCTCAGTCACAACAGAGGGGCCCACACAGCCCACAGGAGACCCCTGGGAGTGCCTGGTTTTGGTGACCAGGGAGGATTGCACTATAGGGAACCAGAGGATACCTTCTCCATAAGAACAATACTTTGAAGATGAAAAGACATAGCCGACCTACCTAATAAATGCAAACCAACAGAGTCAGACAAAATGAGGAAACAGAGGCCTATCTCCCAAATGAAACAAGATAAAACCATAGAGAAAGAACTAAACAAAATGGAGATCAACAATCTACCTGATGAAGAGTTCAAAGTAATGGTCATAAAGATTACTCACTGGACTTGAGAGAACAGTACATAAACTCAGAACTTCAACCAAGAGATAAAAAATACAAAAGAACCAGTCAGAACTGAAGAATACAGAAGCTGAAATGAAAAATACACTAGAGGTAATCAACAGCAGATTAGAGGATGCAGAAGAATGGGTCAGCTAGCTGAAAGACACTAATGGAAAGCAATCAAGTTCAATAGTTAAAAGCACCTGAATAAAATAATGAAGATAGGTTAAGGGACCTCTGGGACAACATCAAGCATTGCAACATTTTATTATAGAGATCCCAGACAAGGAGAGAGACAAGGGGGCAGAAAACTTATTTGAAGAAATAATAGCTAAAAACTTCTACAATTTGGAGAAACAGACAAGATCCAGTACACACAGAGATCCCCAAATAAGATAAACCCAATTATTATGTGTCCTCACCAAGACACATAATAATCAAAATGGCAAAAATTAAAGATAGACAAATCTTTAAAGCAACAAAAGGAACATATAAAGGAAATCCCACAGGGCTATCAGTTAATCTATCAGCAGAAACTTTTCAGGCCAGAATGGAGTGGCATGATCTATTCAAAATGTTGGGGGAAAAAAAACATAAAATCAAGAATACTTTACCTGGCAAGGTCATCATCCACAATTGAAGGAGACATCAAGAGCTTCTCAGACAAGCAAAAGATAAAGGGGTTTATCAATACTAAACCAGTCTTGCAAGAAATATTAAAGGGACTCCTTTTTTTTTAAGTTTATTTATTTATTTTGAGAGAGAGAAAGAGCACATGAGCAAGTGGGGAAGGGACAGAGAGAGAGGGAGAGAGAGAGAATCCCAAGTAGGCTCCAACTGTCAGCACAGAACTCAACGTGAGGCTTGATCTCACAACTATGAGATCATGACCTGAGCCAAAATAGTCAGACCTGAGTTACCCAGGTGCCCCAAAGGGACTTCTTTAAGTAGAAAAAGAACAGGCTGTAACTGGAAGAAAATTATAAAGGGAAAAAATTTCACTGGTAAAAGCGAAGACACAGGAAAAGTAGTAGATCAGCTACTTATAAAGCTAACATAAAGGTTAAAACACCAGAGTATTATACACAAAAAGATGTGAAATGTGACATTATACACATAAAACACAGAGGTGGGAAAACAGTGCTTTCAGAATGGGTTCAAACTTAAGCAACCATCAACTTAATATAGACTACTGTGTACATAAGACGCTACATATGAATCTCATGGCAACTACAAACCAAAAACTTATAATCCATATAGAAAAAAATAAAGAGAAAGCAATCCAAACTAACACCAGAGAAACTCATCAAATAACAATGGAAGACAGCCACAGAAGAGAGGAACAGAGAAGAACTACAAAAACAACCAGAAAGCAATAAACATAAAATGGCAATAAGTACATACCTATCAATAATTACTTTAAAATGAAGTAAATGCTCCCATCAAAAGACATAGGATGACTGAGTGGGTAAAAGAACAAAGACCCATCTATATGCTGCCTGCAGTAGACTCAGTTCAGACCTAAAGACACATACAGACTGAAAGTGAAGGTATGGAAAAAAATATTGCATACAAATGAAGAGTGGGGGCAGGCGGGGAAACAACCTGGGTAGCAATACTTACGGCAGACAAAATAGACTTTAAAACAAAAATTGTAACAAGATTTTTAAAAATGCAGTGCATAACGATAAAAGGATTAATCCAACAATAGGACATAACAATTGTGAATATCTATGCATCCAACGTAGGAGCACCTAATTATATAAAGCAAATATTAACAGACATAAAGGGGAAAATTGACATTAATACAATAATAGTAAGGAACTTTAATATCTCACATAATGGATAGATCATCCACACTGAAAGGAACCAGTAGTTTTGAATGACAAATTAGGTCAGACGGACTTAACAGATACATACAGAACATTCTATCCAAAACAGCAGAAAAATATTCTTTTCAAGAGCACATGGAACATTCTCCAGGAAAGATCACACATTATGCCACAAACATGTCTCAATAAATTTAATAAGACTGAAACTATATCAAGCATCTTTTCTAACCACAATGGTATGAAACTAGAAATCAATTTCAAGAACTAAAACAAATGCAAACAAATGGAGGCTAAACAATATGCTACTAAATAACCAACAGTTCAAATAAGAAATCAAAGAAAAAATCAAAAAATATCTAGAGAGAAATTAAAATGTAAACACTACAGGTCAAAATGTTTGGTATGCAGCAAAAGCAGTTCTAAGAGAGAAGTATATACCAATACAGGACTGTGTCTAAAGAAAACAAAAATCTCAAAAAAAGCAAGTCTAAAAAAAAAAAAAAACAGTTTAGTCTTATACTGAAAGGAACTAGAAAAAGAATGAAAGAATAAATCCCTAAATTAGTAGAAGGAAGGAAATAATAAAGATCAGAGCAGAAATAAATAGAAACTAAAAAAATAATAGAAAATATCAATGAAACTATGATCAGATTCTTAGAAAAGACAAAGTCATAAACCTTTAATCATACTACTCAAGATAAACAGAGAAATCAAATAAAATCAGAAGTAAAAGAAAAGTTACAATTGACATGAAAGAATACAAAATATTATAAGAGACTATTATGAAAAATTACCCTCCAACAAATTGGACAACCTAGAAGAAGTGGAAAAATTCCTACAAATGTACAAACTTCCAAGACTGAATCAAGAAAAAACAGAAAATCTAAATAGACTACTAGTAACGAAGTTGAATTGGAAAGAAAGGAAAGGAGAAAGGAAAGGAAAGAAAGAAGGGAGGGAGGAAGGAAGGAAGGGAGAGAGGAAGAAAGAAAGAAAAGAAAAGAAGAGAAAAGAAAAGAAAGAAAGAAAAAGAAAAGGAAGGAAGGAAGAAGGAAGGGAGGAAGGAAAGAAGAAAAAAGAAAAAGGAAGGAAGGAAGAAAAAAGAAGAAAGAAGGAAGGAAGGAAGGAAGGAAGAGAAATTTCCTCGCAATCAAAGTGCAGGACCAGATGACTTCACTGGTGAGTTCTACCATACATTTACAGAAGATTTAATACCTGTGCCTCTCAAACTATTCCAAAAAGAGTTAATTCCTGTGCTTCTCAAAACTATTCCCAAAAAAATGCCAGAGTAAGAAATGCTTCCAATCAATCTGTGAAGCCAGCATTATCCTGATACCAAAACCAGACAAAAACATTACAAAAGAAGAAAATTACAGACCAATATTCCTGATGAACATGGATGCAAAAGTCCTCAGCAAAATATTGCAAATCAAATTCAAAAATACATTAAAAGGATCATTCATCACAACCAAATGAAATTTATTCCAGTGATTCAGTATTTGCAAATTAAACAAGATAAGTCATATTGAGAAAATGAAGGATAAAAATCATAGGATCATCTCAATAGATGCAGAAAAAGCTTTTGACAAATTTCAACATCTATTCATTATAGAAATTTTCAACAAAGTAGGCCCAGAAGAAACATACCCCAACATAATAAAGTCCATATATGACAGGCCCATAGCTTATGTTATACTCAATGGTGAAAAGCTAAAAGCTTTTCCTCTAAGATTAGCCGCAAGACAAGGATGTCCACTCTCTCCACTTTTATTCAACATAGTACTGGAAGTTCTAGCCACAGCAATCAGACAAGAAAAAGAAACAAAAGGCATCCAAACTGGCAGGGAAGAAGTAAAACTCACTATTTGCAGACGACATGATACTTTAGGTAGAAAACCCTAAAGACTCTACCAAAAACTATTAGAACTGATAAAAAGAAAATCACAGCCCCAAAATGGTATGACTTAGATTAAGACCCAAGTCAATAAACTGGAGCTTAATGCCTAATCTAACTGCAGTTTTTACCCCCTCCAGAAACGTTCTCTTAACTGGTAAGTGAGGACTTTTCTGATCATTATCAATGCGTTGATAGGTCACATGGGCCCTCTCCATCCCCAAAGGAAGATGAAATGGTATGCATAATAAGATCTCCTGACTTTCCCCATAAGGGAAGTTGATCTTGCCTGAAACAATCCTTCCTTTTATTTTACTAATAACTTTCTTGGCTCACCCTCCTTCCTATAAAAACCTTCCAATTTATACAACTCTTCAGTCCCCCTCTGTGTGCTAGATGGGATGCTGCCTGTTTCATAAGTCATTTAATAAAGACAATTAGATCTTTAAAATTTACTTGGTTGAATTTTTGTTCTTTAACAGATTTGGTGGCAGCAATGGGATCTGAAGTGAACTCCAGCAGCATTCAGGGACGACAAGAAACACAGACATGATACCTGAGAAGCTTTTCAGTTCACTTTCTTGCCATTTTTGAGGGCTGTGGGAAAGCCCCTCTCAATTCCGAGCTCCAGTCACTTTTGCATTTTGACCTCCCAAAGGAGTTGGATTTCCTTTACAGGACAGGTCAGCTTGAGAGGTCAGATGGTAATGCCTGGAGCCCACATGAACTGGCAGTTTTGCACAGAGCCCAACTGAACCATCAGAAGGGTCTGCTAGAGCTAAGCCTCTAGCCTTTCAGACCACATTCCCCAGGTGGAAAACCTCAGTAAGTTTCGATGGGAACTGGTGGGTACACAAAGGGCCTTGTGTCCTGGACACAGTAATATCTCTTGATTCCTTTGACACATTAAGGTGCCCACATTCATTTGCCTTGTTTCATGTAGATGAAAGCTATGGCTAACAGGGATCTTGGAGACCAAAAAGCTGCAAAAATTGGTGGGCACAGGTCAAATATCTAAAGGACAGGAGGAGGGTGCTCACGACCTCAAGAAGACTCCCATAATGGAAAAATTTGGCAACAGCATGAGTTAGATTGACACTCTGTCACCCACCAACTTCAAGAAACTTCTGTGTAATGAAGTACACTGTAAATCATGCACAGTCTCCACCCCTAAGGCACATCCCTTCTTCTAGGTACTAGTTTGGTTCTGAGAAACCCAAAGTCTTGGTTAATGGAATCCTTAAATTCTCGAGAGTCAAAAGCACTGCTTTCCAGTACACCTAAGAACTTCAGTCCCAGAAATTGCAGATACCTAGCAAAAATGGCAGTATCTTACTAAGCTTATTTCATGTCCTGAGGAACTTGGCTTGGTGACCATCAGGAGGGGGGCCCCAAAATTAGGCCAGACAGAAATGTGGGTTAACTCCATTTGAAGCTAGGGTCCTACCAAACTGCAGCTAGCCCTCAGGGGAATTACAACCTAGAAATACAATGGCCATTATGAGAATCATTCTAATTAGATAATATCACTTAAGAAGTGCACTTGAAAACAAGGGTTCCCTAGTGGAATGGGATACCTATTCAAATGGCATGCAGAAGCCTCCTGAAGGTTTCAAATTTCCCAAGTAGTTTCACTGAAATTCATTCCAAAAAAGCTAATGAAAAAGAGTTGAAAAGATACCTACACCAAAGGACTACAAGACTGACGTAACTCCTACTGTTTCCCTCTATCATTTAGTTGAGTACTCATCCTAGTAATCCTCTGTCTGAACGGCCTTTCCCCTCTGAAGAGACTAGTAAACAGTTACTTTTTAAAAATAAATTTACAAAATAAATGGGAAAAAAATAAAAAAAATAATAAAAAATAAAAATAAATAAAAATTTTAAAAAATTTACCCAAGGCTATAGGTGATCCTGTATCTTTCAGGTATCTTTTACTCCTTAGTCAAAGGCTAAAGCTAAAAGCCACAGTTAAAGTATTTTTTAAACACAGGGAGAATCCTGAAGAGTTTTTGTAAATAGGTTACCTGCTAAGCCCAGCAAAGGGGGGCGGGGAATAAAATTTCACATCGTCTCTTCCTTTCCAAATCCAGACCTATTGGTTATTGATCCTTTCTCCCTGCCAAAAATCTATTGCCTTCTTTCTCGTCTTGTTTTACATCCTAAGAACATAGCTTGGCTTTCTGCCTGCCTGATACATGAAGTCTGTTGGCTCATTCACCACCATCAAGTGGGTTTATTCCCAAGATCCAAGTGTAGTTCAATATTTGCAAATCAATCAATGTGATATATCACGTCAATAAGAGAAAGGACAAAAACCACACGATTATTTCAATAGATGCAAAAAAAGCATTTGACCCAAAGTGCAACATTCATTCATGATAAAATCCCTCAAAAAAAGGAGATTTAGAGGAATCATACCTCAACATTAAAAAGGCCATATATACAAAGAACTCATAGTAAACATCATACCCAATGAGGAAAAACTGAGAGCTTTCCCCCTAAGTTCAAGAAAAAGACAAGGATGTCCACTCTCAGCACTTTTATTCAACATAGTACTGAAAGTCCTAGGCACAGCAGTTAGACAGTAAAAAGAAATAAAAGGCATCCAAACTGGTAAGGAAGAAGTAAAATTTTCACTATTCGCAGATGACATCATACTAAATAGAAAATCCTAAAGATGCCATGAAAAAACTACTAGAACTGATAAATTCCGTACAGGTGCAGGACATAAAATCAGTGTACAGAAACCTGTTGTATTTCTATACACTAATAATGAAGCAGCAGAAAGAGAAATTAAACAATCCCATTTGCAACTGCACCAAAAATAGTAAGATATCTAGGAATAAACCTAGTAGCCAAAGAGTTGAAAGACCTGTGCCCTGATAACTATAAAGCATTGATGAAAGAATGTGACGATGACACAAAGAAATGAAAGACATGCTCATGGAGTGGCAGAAAAATACTGTTAAAATGTCTATGCTACCCAAAGCAATATACATATTTAATGCAATCCCTATCAAAACACCAACAGCACTTTTCACAGAACTACAACAAAAAAATCCTAAAATTTTTATGGAACCACCAAAGATCCCAAATAGCCAAAGCAATTTTGGAAAAGCAAAGCAAAGCTGGAGGTATCATAATTCCAGACTTCCAAGTTATATTACAAAGCTGTAGTGACTAAAACATTATGGTACTGACACAAAAATAGAAACATAAATCAAAATAGAATAGAAAATGCAGAAATAAACCCACAATTATATGGACAATTAACCTTTGATAAAGAAGGAAAGAACATCCAATGGGAAACAGCACAGTCACTTCAACAAATGATGTTGGGAAAACTGGTCAGCTACATGCAAATGAAGGAAATTGGACCACTTTCTTTCACCATACACAAAAACAAATTCAAAATGGATTAAAGACCTACATGTGAGACCTGAATCCATAAAATTTCTAGAGGAGAGAACAGGGAATAACTTTTCTGACATCAGACATAGCAACAGTTTCCTAGACATTTGTCCTGAGTCAAAGGAAATAAAAACAAAAATAAACTAATGAGATTACATCAAAATAAAAAGCTTCTGCACAGCAAAGGAAATAATCAATAAAACTAAATTGCAAAAAGCAATCTACTGAATGGGGAAAGATATGTGCAAGTAACATTTATGATGTAGGATTAGTATCCAAAATATACAGAGAACTTATACAACTCAATACCCAAAACACAAATAATCCAATTTAAAATGGGCAGAAGACCCAAACAGACATTTCTCCAAATAAAGACATCTAGATGGCCAATAGACACATGAAAAGATGCTCATAATCACTCATAATCAGGGAAATGCAAATCAAAATTACAATGAGATACCACCTCACACCTGTCGAAATGGCTAAAATCAAAAACACAAAAAACAAGTGGTGGTGACTACAGAGGACACTATTGGTGGTAAAGCAAATTGGTACAGTCACCAGTGGAAAACAGTATGGAGGTTCCTTAAAAGTTAAAAATAGGACTACCCTTTGATCCAGTAACCATACTACTGGGTATTTACCCCCAAAATACAGAAACACTAATTCAAAGGGGTACATGCACCTCTAAGTTTATTGCAGTATTATTTACAATAGCCAAATTATGAAAGCAGCCCATGTGTCCATTGATAGATGAATGGATAAAGAAGATGTGGCATATATATGCAATGGAGTATTATTCAACCATAAAAGAATAAAACCTTGCCATTTGCAACAACATGGATGGAACAAGAGAGTATAATGGTTAGCAAAATATGTCAGAGACAGAAATACATATGATCTCACTCATATGTGGAATTTAAGAAACAAAACAAATAAGCAAAGGGAAAAAAGAGAGAGAGAGCCAACAAGAAAAAGACTCATAATTATACAGAAAACAACTGATGGTTACCAGAGTAGAGGTGGGGGAGGGGAACTGAGGGAAATTGGGGATGGGGTTTAAGGAGCTCATTTGTTGTGATGAGTACTGGGTGATGTATAGACTTGTTGAATCGCTTTATTGTACACCTTGAACTACATAACACTATGTCAACTATACTGGAATTAAAACAAAATGAAGTTTCAAAAGATTATAAAAATGAAGAAGCAACCTACTAAAAGGAAATTATTTGCAAATGATACATCCAATAAGGGGCTAATAGCCAAAATACATAAATACAACCCAACACCAAAAACCATAAATAATCTGATTTAGAAATGAACAAATGATCTGAATAGACATTTTTCCAAAGAAGACGTACAGATGGCCAATAGACACATGAAAAACTGCCCAACATCACCAATTAGGGAAATGCAAATCAAAACCACAATGAGATATCACCTCCCACCAGTCAGGAGAGTATCAAAATGCCAAGAAATAACAAGTGTTGACAACACTTGTTGTTGTGCACTCTAGTGCACTGTTAGTGGAAATGTAAATTGGTGCAGCTGCTGTGGAAAACAGCACGGAGCTTCCTCAAAAAGACTAAACACACAAGTACCATATGATCCAGTTACTCTACTTCTGGGGATTGACCCCAAAACATGGAAAACATTGACTTGGAAAGATATATGCACCCCTATGTTTATTACAACATTATTTACAATAGCCAACATATGGAAGCAACCTAAGAGTCCATCAGTAGAAGAATGGATAAAGAAGGTGTAGTATACACACACACAATGTGATATTACTCGGTCATGAAAAAGAGTAAAATCTTGCCATTTATGACAACGTGGACGGACATAGAGTATACTATGCTAATTGAAGGAAGTCAGACGGAGAAAGACAAATACCACGTGATTCACTTATATATGAAATCTAAAAAAACAAACAGGCAAAAGAACAAAAATAGAAATGGACTAATAAATATAAAGACTGGTAGTTGCCAGAGCGGAGGAGAGTAGGGAGGTAAGTGAAATAGGTAAAGGGGATTAAAAGGTACAAAATTCTAGTTATAAATACTTCACAGGGATGAAAAGTACAGCAAAGGGAATACAGTCAATAACATTGTAATAATTTCGTTAGGTGACGGATGGTAGCTACACTTATCATGGTGTAGTTACTTTCATAATGTGTGTAACTGTTACTTTCATAAAGTATGTAGTTGTTGAATCACTATGTTGTACACCTGAAACTAATATATGTCAACTACAATTAAAAGTTAAAATTAAATTAATAAAAACTAAAAATTTCGGTCAACTTAGAAATGAACTTTTAAATATGATAAGCGATGTTTACAAAAGACATTCTTAATGGTGAAATGTTAACCACTTTCTCCACCAAATTTAGGAGAATCACTACTTTCCATTATGTGTCTTCTGTATAGCATTGCCCTGTCTAGGTCCTAGCCAGGACAGTAAGACAACAAAAAGAAATAACATGTACGACCACTGGAAAGTATTATGATTAATAATACACAAAAGAATCTATGCAAACATTTAGAATTCATAAGTTAATTCAGCCACTTGCTGAATTTAAAGTCAATATACAAAAACAATTATATTTTTATAGACATGATTCGGCAATTGGAAAATATCATTATCCTTTCCAGTGACATTAAAAGACATCAAATATCTAGGAAGAAATCCAAAGAACAACATGAAAGTCTCTACACCGAAAACTGGGAAGCACTGCTAAGAGACAAAGACATAAATAAATACAGGAATATATCATAATCATAGATTTGTATACATAATATTGTTAAGAATTGATTCCTCTAAAACTGAGATTTAAGTTCAATGAAATCGTAAGTGTGAATCAATAAATGTAAAATATCATATTAATAGAATGAAAGAAAAACTCAAATGATTATCCAATAGACACAGAAAAATCATTGAACAAAATTCAATATCCATTCACAATGAAAACTCTTGACAAATGAAATAAGGGACAGAACTCAACACAATAAAGACCTTTATGACAAACTCACCTCATGCCTGTTAGAATGAATAGCAGTAAATGTCAAGATATAAATACTGATGATGATATAGAGAAAAAAAGAACAATTCCCCACTGTTCGTGGGATTGTCAATTGGTGCAGCCACTATGGGAGAATACAGAGAGTTCTCAAGAAATTAAAAACAGGTCTACTATATGATCCAGCAACTCCACTTTTGGGAATATATCTGAAGGAAATGTAAATACTATGTCAAAAATATACATGTACCCTCACATTAACAGCAGTTTTATTCACAATAACCAAGATACAGAAGCAACCTAAGGATCCATCAATGGATGAATGGATAAAGTGGCATATATACATTGGAATATTATTCAGCCATAAACATAAGGACGTCCTGCCATTTGCAACAACATGGATGGACCTTGACGACACTATGCTAAGTGAAATGTCAGCCGTGGGGCACCTGGGTAGTCAGTTGGTTAAGTGTCCAACTCTTGATTTTGGCTTAGGTCTCACTGGTCATGGGCTCAAGCCCCACATTGGACTCTGCACTGACAGAGCAGAGCCTGCTTGGGATTCTCTCTCTCACCTCTCTCTCTGCCCCTCCCCCGCACTTGTGTGTGCTCTCTCTCAAAATAAATTAATTTTTTTAAATGTCAGAGAAATATAAATACTATATAATCTCATTCATATGTGGACTCTCAAACACATACACACACCCACACACTCATAGAAAAAGTGATCAGATCTGTGGTTACCAGAGTTGGGCTGGGGGGGGGGGGGGTAGAATTGGAGGAAGGTGGTCAAAAGGTATAAACTTCCACATATTAGTATGGAAGATGTAATGCACATCATAATGACTCTAGCTAACACTGCTGATGGTCTATGTTGGCATATGTGAAAACTTAACTGAGAATTCTCTTTACAACAGGAAAAAAAAGGTTTTTCTTTTTGTATATTTATATGAGATGGATATCAACTAAACTCGTTGTGTTATTCACTTAAAAATATATGTAAGTCATTATTCTGTACAACTCAACTTCTACAGTACAGTATGTCAATAATAGCCCAATAAAACTGGGGGAGTGGGGAATAAGCAAAACTGATCTATGATGACAGAAATCAGAAGAGTGGTTACTTTTTCAGTTGGCATTGACAAGGAAAGGGAATGAGGGAAACTATCAGGGTACAGAAGTATTCTATCTTTATGTGGGCAAAGATTATCGGTGTATATTCATGTGCCTAAGACCACAGCACTCCATGTTGAAGGTTGAGGTACTTTTCTGTACGGAAGTTACACCTCATCTAAAACTAAAAATGAAGGGGCGCCTGGGTGGCGCAGTCGGTTAAGCGTCCGACTTCAGCCAGGTCACGATCTCGCGGTCCGTGAGTTCGAGCCCCGCGTCAGGCTCTGGGCTGATGGCTCGGAGCCTGGAGCCTGTTTCTGATTCTGTGTCTCCCTCTCTCTCTGCCCCTCCCCCGTTCATGCTCTGTCTCTCTCTGTCCCAAAAATAAATAAAAAACGTTGAAAAAAAAATTTTTTTAAACTAAAAATGAAAACATGGCTGGTAAAAATCTTGCGACCTTGAATAGGGAAAGGTGACATATATTAGACACGTTAAGACAGGGCAGGTGCAGTTGACTTTGAGTTTTTCCACTATGACTTCATGATCGACAGTAAATTCTCCTGTTAGTGGGTCCCTGCTCCTACCACTTTTGCTTTCTAGTGTACCTATTTACAGCTTCACAGTTGCTTGTCAATTTTTGTTCTTCAAACACGGATTTTCTTTATGTATTATTTCCTTCAGTAGATCTTTACTGAGCAATTACTATGTACCAGGCACTTCCTTAAGTACCTGGCATACCTCAGTAAATAAAAATTCCTGTCATTGCAGATCTTATTTTCTATCAGGGAAACAACTAACAACATACATAGTAAGTCAATTATACGGACTGTTATGTGATGAATTGATGGAAAAAAAATTGACCAGGATGAAGTAGATTGGATGTGGGAGTGTGAGGGATGCGATGTAGTAGAAAGAGAATTAAACATCGAGGAGGTGGACTCATGTATACCACTCCAGTCATAAAATGCTCCAAGACTCATTAGTTCAGTATTTCAGCAGTGTCACCAAGGAGTCAAGTTCTTCTAGACTTCTCTGTCTCCTAATACCTGCTTTGCACTCAGGTTGGCA
Source organism: Panthera onca (assembly GCF_046562875.1). NCBI lineage: Eukaryota > Metazoa > Chordata > Mammalia > Carnivora > Felidae > Panthera > Panthera onca. The sequence continues at coordinate 14,417,393 of NC_138345.1, read as the reverse complement.
ATCATCACAGTTGCCAGTTGTCTGCCATAGCTCCAAGCCACATGTCCAGTTGCAGCAACTTCCATCAAAGAAAGACAAAGAGTTGGGGTGCCTGGGGGGCTCAGTCGGTTAAGCGTCCAATTCGGCTCAGGTTATGATCTCACAGTTGTGGGTTCGAGCCCCACATTGGGCTCTGTGCTGACAGCTCAGAGCCCGGAGCCTGCTTCAGATTCTGTGCCTCCCTCTCTCTCTCTGCCCCTCCCCCACTCATGCTGTCTCTATTAGAAATAAATAAACATTTAAAAAATTTTAAAAAGAGAGAGAGGAGAGAGAATCTTTCTCCTCCTAGGAAAGGGAAGGCTTTCCTAGAAACCTCCCAGTTGATTTCCTTTTATGTTTCATTGGCCAGAACTGGACAATATGCTCAAACCTAAATCAATCACACAAGGAGAATTGAGACCTGTCAAAGGTCTAGACTATCAGGATTTACACTAAACTGTCACTTAGGTCGTCAATTCTGAGGAATGGGCACCTGAAGCAAATAGAATTCGGTTAGCAAAGAGGAAACAGGGAATTGGGATGGAGAATGGAATTGAAGTAAGCAATCTATATAGTGATACCCCCTGCTAGATTCCCTAAGTAAAATGTGTTCTCCTGCTTGGAGACTGATATTTGAGATACTCTGAGAAATATAATTTTCATCAGGTTATGTTGATGGCTTTAAAAATACATATGAATACTTACTGGGTTCAGAGTTTCTGTTTAGAGTGACGAAAACTTTTGGAAATAGTGGTACTGATTGCACAGCATTGTTAAAGTAATTAATGCCGCTAAACTGTACACTTAAAATTGACTGAAATACCTAATTTTATGTTATGTATACATTTTGTCACAAGAAAGAATTCATATGCAAATTTAGCCTAGCTTTCAGGGCTGAAATGTGGCTAGTGGGAATCAACACATTAAATTATATCCTTACACAATAATTGACAGCACTTTTTGATAAGAGAAATGTGAAAGGACTAAAACATAAATATGTGGAGAGAGGATAATCAGGAGAAACAGAAAAACACACACACAAATAGCAAAAAAAGAAAAAGAAAAGAAGGTGATAAGGGAGTTCAGTTCTAGATGGTGACCCAGGAGACTCCTTTACTCACCCCCTCCTAAGGACACGCATCATGTACCACTACATATAGAAATCCGGAAACTAGCTGAGCAACTCCAACCCTTCAAGTGAACAACACCGCTGAAAAAAACAATGAAACAAGTAGGAGATGAGACACAGTCTTGCCATAAGCCCCAACCCCAGTAGAGCAACATGCAATCAACTGGGAATTCACAACTCCTAACTTCAACTGAGGACTGAAGAGACCGAACCCCATCTGGTACCCCAGCTTTCAAGACTTCCATCTGAGAGATGGGCTCCCAAAACATCTAGCTTTGTAGATTAATAGGGCTTTGGTTCATGAGACCCATAAGGCTATAATGAATTAAGAGACAGTTTTCAAAGGGCTCACAAAATCAGAATCACAAAAATGGCAATAATAAGTCTATACCTATCAATAATTACTTAAATGTAAATGAAATTAACAATCTAATCAACAGACAGAGTGGCTGAATGGATAAAAACAAAGCAAAGCCCAACTATATGCTGTCTACAAGAGACTCATCTCAGCTTTGAGGACACACACAGATTGACAGGGAAAGAATGGAAAGAGATATTCCATGCAAATGAAATCAAAATAAAGAGATATTATACATTTATCAGACACAATAGACTTTCAGTCAAAGACTATAATAAGAGACATAAAAAGGTCAATATATAAAAAGAGGGGTAATCCAACAAGAGGATATAACATTTATAAATATGTATGCACCAACGTATGAGGAGAACCTAAATATATTAAGAAAAAATACTAACAAATATGAAATGGGAAATGTACAGCAACACAATAATAGTAGGAACTTCAGTACCCCAAAGCAACAGAATGCACATTCCTCTGAAACACAGTGGAACATAATCCAGCAAAGATCATGTGTTAGATCACAAAACAAGTGTTAATAAATTTATGAGGATTAAAATCATATAGGGGCACCTGGGTGGCTCAGCTGGTTAAGTGTCCAACTTTGGCTCAGATCATGATCTCGTGGTTCATAGGTTCAAGTCCCCCATCAGGCTCCGTGCTGACAGCTCAGAGCCTGAAGCCTGCTTCGGATTCTATGTTTCCCTCGCTCTCTGCCCCTCCCCCACTCATGCTCTGCCTCTCTCTCTCTCTCTCTCTCTCAAAAATAAAACATTAGAAAACATTTTTCACATAAAAAAATAAAACCCTGTAAAGCATCTTTTCTGACCACAATGGCATGAAGCTAGAAAGCAATTACAAGGAGAAAATTGGAAAATTTAAGAAATACATGGAGATTAAACAACATGCTACTTACTGAACAGGCCAAAGAAGAAATCAAAGGAGAATTCAGAAAATATCTGCAGACAAATGAAAATGGAAATACAACATTCAAAAACTTATGGGATGAGGGAATTTTATACCAATCAACACTTAACATTAAGAAACAAGAACAGTCTCAAATAAACGACCTAACTTTATACCTCAAGAAAGTGAAAAAAGAACTAAGCCCAAATTTAGAAAAAGGAAGAAAAGAACAAAGGTCAGGTGGGAAATAAATGAAATAGACACAAACAGAAAACAGAAAAGATTGGTGAAACTAACAGCTGAGTGTTTGAAAATATTTTTTAAGTGACAATTAGACTCACCAAGACAAAAGAGAGAGGACTCATGAAATCAGAAATGAACATGAAGAAGTTACAGTGGATGCCACAGAAATATAAAGGATCACAAGAGATTATTATGAACAATTATGTCAAAACACCTATAAGAAATGGGTAAATTCCTGGAGACACACAACCTATCAAAATTGAATCATGAATAGAAAATATATTCAGATTAACTACTGTAAGGAGATTGAACTGGTAACTAGAAACCTCCCAACAAAGAAAAGTCCAGGACCAAATGGCTTCACTAGTGAATTTGGCCACATGTTTAAAAAAGTAACACCAATACATCCCATACTGTTCCAAAATCAGAAGAGACAGAAAACCTTGCAAACTCATTTTACAAGGCCAGTATTACTTTGATACCAAAGCCAGATAAGGACACTCAAAAAAAAAAAAAAAAAAAAAAGCGAACTATAGACCAAAATCCCAGATGAACAAAGAGGCAAAAATGCTCAACACAATGTTAGCAAACCAAAGTCAAGAATTTACTGTAAGGATCACATACCATGACCATGTGGGATTTATCCCTAGGATGCAAGAATGATTCATCAAATACAAATCAATAAATGTGATACACTATATTAATAGAATGAAAGAAAAAATTAATATTAAATTATCCATGATACCCAAAGCACTATATAGATTCAATACAATACTTATCAGAATTCTAATGACATTTCTCACAGAAATAGTGCAAACAATCTCAAAATGTGTAATGAACCACAAAAGACCCCAAAAAGCCAAAGAAATCATGAGAAATCAGAAAAAAAAGACAGAGGCATCACATTTCCTGATTTCAAACTAGTATCATGGCAGTGTGGTTCTGGAATGAAAATAGACACAAAGACCAATGGAACAGAATAGAGACAGAAACCCCCACATATATAATCAACTAATGTGATAAGGGACATCTGGAAGGGAAAGGATAGTCTTTTCAACAAACGATCATGGGAAAATTGGATAAATACATGCAGAAAAATTAAATCGGACCCCTGTATTACTCCACCAACAAAAATTAACTCAAAATTGATTAAAGACTTAAACATAACATTCCAAAATCATGAAACTCCTAGAAGAAAACATAGGGAAGAAGTTCCTTGACATTGGTCTTAGTAATGATTTTTTGGATACTTCTCCAAAAGCACAAACAAAAAATAAAATCTACATATGGGACTCTATTAAACTTAAAACCTCCTGCATTGCAAGAGGAACCATCATCAAATGAAAAGACAACCTACAGAATGGGAGAGAATATTGGCAAGCCCAACAGATAATGATTGAATATCCAAAATTTACTTTAAAATAAAACCTCCTACAAGTCAATAAAAAACCCAAACAGTTGGATTTAAAAATGGGCACAGAAACTGAATAGACATTTTTCCAAAGAAGACATCCAAATGGTCAACAGGTCCATGAAAAGGTACTCAACATCAGTAATCATTAGTGAAATGCAAGTTAAAACCACAGTATCACCTCACACCTATATGAATGGTTATCATCCAGACGATGAGGGATAATAAAATTGGCCAAGATGTGCAGAAGAGGGAATCCTTGTGCACTGTTGGTGGGATTGTGTCCCAATTCAGCCACTATGGAGAAGAGTACAGAGGTTCCTCAAAACCTTAAAAACAGAACTGTCACACAATCCAGAAATCCTACTTCAGGGTGCATCTCCAAAGGAAATGAAAACATGTTATCGAAGAGATGTGTGTACCCCCATGTTCACTGTAGCATTATTCACAACAGCCAAGATATGTAAACAACCTAAAAGTCCATGATTGGATGAATGGATAAAGATGTGGTATACATTTACAATGGAATACTATTCATCCAGGAGAAAAAGGAAAACCTTGCCATTTGTGACAACATGGATGGACCTAGAGGGTATTATGCTGAGTGACATAAGTCAGACACAAAGGTTGTATTATCTCACTTATATGTGCATCAAAAAGAAACGAACTCATAGACTCGGAGAACATACTGGTGGTTGCCAGAGGCAGGGATGGGGGTGGGGTGAGAGGTGCTTGAAGCGGATGAAGGTGGTCAAAAGGTACAAACTCCTAGTTACAAGATAATTAAGTCCTGGGGATCTAATGTTCAGCATGGTGAATATAACCAACAATACTGTACTATATATTTGAATGTTGCCAAGAAGGTAGATCTTCAACGTTCTCATCATAAGAATAAAACTCTGTAACTATGTTCGGTGATGGATGCTCCAGCAAACTTACCGTGATAATCACTTTGCAATACAGTATACGTATATCAAACCATTAAATTTTACGGCTTGGACTAATACAATGTTATAGATCAACTCTATCTCAAATGAAAAATGATGTTAGTGATAGGGACGTATAATACTCATAGACAAACTAAACAAAAGAGACAGGTAAAGGCTAAGGAAACCAACATATTCCTCTTCTCTCAAAATCAACCACTGGGGCACCTGGGTGGCTCAGTCGGTTGAGCGTCCGACTTCGGTTCAGGTCATGATCTCATAGTCCGTGAGTTCGAGCCCCGCGTCGGGCTCTGTGCTGACAGCTTGGAGCCTGGAGCCTGCTTCGGATTCTGTGTCTCCCTCTCTCTCTGCCCCTAACCCACTCGCATTCTGTCTCTGTCTCCCTCAAAAATAAATAAACATTAAAAAACTTTTTTTTTTAAATCAAACACTAATTGCTAAATAACACGAGATACCATTGATATTTTAGGCTCATCCCAGTCCATTCCAGGAAGATGGACAATAGAGCAGAAAGAACACTGGACTTGAGATCATAAAATCTAGCTGCTAGACCAGGCAGCGTGCTGGCTACTTAACGGTTGAATTCTAATTCCTCTGCTGTAAAATGGGAATAATTATGCCCGCCTCACACATTTGTTACCAAAGTTAAAGGAATTAAGCTGTGATTGTTCTCCACTCTAATTTACACTCAATAGTAGCCAGTTGAAAACATCTTCTCTTGTTTTATTCCTTGGCATAAGGATTCTTGGTAACCATCAGAAAAAAGAGGCCAACTAGAGAAAAAAGCCACACTGTGGGTCAAGATCAGCATTAGCTCCTACAGTGTGTCAAGTATGACCTTCTCAAAGTCTTTCAGTTATAATTACAGATACCACTGTTATGGTGTCCCTGCGTCAGCCACTGGACTTGTCCTAAGACTTTTCAACAACACTAGGATAGAAGTTTTCCCATCTTAAAGCGTAGTACCTAAAGTTAAGACATGAAGTTGCTGCCCATAATCACATGATCAGAACATAGCAAGGTTCAGACGCTAGGCTGGTCTTGTCTCTCCCTCGTACCCTTCCCCTGAATGCCAGTAAGCCATGGTGGCCCTAAGTCCAGAGAACAGTCAATGTCACCCATGCTTTCAAAGACAGGACGACTTTGCACAGCTCAGTACAATGAGATACAAAAAAGCCTGGTCTCATCTCTGAATATTTGCCCCTAGAGTGGATTTGGGCAACCGAAATACTTCTGTACATTTATCATATGTAAAATGAGGTTGAAAAGGATCTTTATCTCATTCACAAGAACTTGGTGAATACTATATTACACATACTAAGATATCAAAGATATCTTCACATACTAGATGATCAATGGATGTTTTTTTTCTTTTCTGCTCACCTCTTCCTCATGAAGAAGATGGAATGTGAAAATCTTAGAATTGCCAGAGAGACCTGGGAAACACTTTGTACTGCACACCAAATTTACACGAGTCCCGAATTTGTAAAAATGACTAATTGGAGAAAAAAAAATGCATCCCATGATTAACTGGCATATAAACACAGTATGTATCCTATCAGCATATGTAATTTCAAACAATTTTCTAAGCATGAAAAGAAATGTTTGGCTAGGAAAGTATTTTGAGAAGACTCACAGTACAAGTATTTTTTCACCAAGCTCCAAATCAGAATTAATGCTAAACATCTCTACTGAAGAACACTAACTCATTCTATCAACACAGTGGTTATATTATGCAATAATATTTTCCTCCCTGTCAATGCACTCTTTTCGTGTTCGCACTAACTGGTGTTCCATATTAAACCGAGTGACTAATGCCAAACAAATATTCTGAGCGAGAAAGCAATTGCGAGCAATTGCTGTCTTGCAGAATTAAATTAAAACATTTTGTCACATAAACGCACATATGATTATGTAAAAATTTAATAGGAGAAATATGCCATGTCAAAATCACACTGCCCCAGAAAAACAAACAAACAAACAAAACATGGTGAGTTTTTTTCATGTGCCAAATTTCCTATGAGGGCACACTTCTTATCTCCTCATTTTTATAATTTCAAGGAGGTTGGTACCACTTTTGCCCATGTGGCAGAGCCCCAGAATCCTAACTGAAATACACAATCTTTCCAGATGTTGAAGCCAGAGGTTGAACTAGTAGACGTTTCTGAGGTCGGAGTGGACCCCTGGCACAGGTCCTACCACTCAGTAGCTCTGCATCCTTGAATAAGTTGCTTTGTTTCTTATCTTGTTTTCCTTACCTGGGAAATGGGTTGTCATGGGAATTCTAAATATTTGGCATCACTTTTCTGGCTCAAGGTAAAGTCTCAGTAAGTGGTGGGTATTATAATCTTTACTACTGATGTTGAGGTTATTCATTTGCCCACTAATGATTCTGTATCCTGACCAACCCAAAATACTCTTTTTCTAACAACGATGGTGCACACATCTGCTGGGACTAGACAGAAAAACTAGAACTACGTTTAAAATATTCAAGGTCCCAAACAGTCCAACTTCTTGTGGGACAGGGTCACAGTTGTCATACATTCCCCACTGTGGGTCTGTGACCTCACTTACAACGTTAATAATCACCGCAGTAAGTTTTGGGCTTCTAAGAGGTAGCGACCAAATCTCACATCTGTAGTTCTAATAACACCTTAATGAACAAACTCAACCGTGGTGTGTTAAATCGTTATTCAATACAATCCCCATTTGTAATTCATTTTAATAGTCACCCACCCACTTGAGTAAGGGAAATCTCATGAGCCGAGTTTTCACCCCAAGGTGAAATCCAAGATGGAATTCTTTTCCGACAGCAGGCAGGAAGGCTCTCCAGAAAGACACATAGAAGGTAACCTGGTGGAGTTCATGTTACACCCCTACTACACAGGTGAGAAAGCAAAAACTCAGAGACTGAGGCCCGAGGTCACCGAGCAGGGGCTCAAATGCAAGTCTCTTACTATCAGGACCCACCTGTCCCCAGGCCAGAGGCACAGCGAGACTGACAAGCAGGGAGTCTAGTCTCCAGGGGCAGGAGGCCAAGCCAATGAGCACCCTTCCTTCTGTAACAAATTCTCTGCCATCTTGACCCCAAAGAGTCTGATGCTGGTTGTCCCGCATCAGCAGTGCTGCACGGCTTCACCGGCCACTCTCCCACCACCAACCTCCTTCCTTTGTGCGAGAAAGCGAGAGGAAGGGGAGGAGCAGAGAGGGTCTCTGGGGCGGTCATCCTTGCGGGAGTTCAATATTCAGAGGGCATTTCCTCCTCAGACCAGGTTTGGGAGTGGGTAGGGAGGCTCCCCTCCCTGAAACCAAATGAAAGGCATCAGGAGAAACATGTTTTGTAACAGGGGGTGAAAGACCTCCTCCGACAGCGGTCCCGGGGGCGGGTTCATAAGCTGTTCTGAACAGGAGGGAAGGGAAGCTGCGACCCGACACTGGAACCACTTTCATTCCTACTGATTCGGGGCACTAGGGGGAGAAGTTGGGCTGGAATTATTTCCAGGTGGCCTCGCGGGGACAGCAGCCCAGGGAGCAGAGCATCTCACGCATCAGAGAACTGCGGAAGGGGGCCCCTCAGCGCGCTGTCAACAGCTCATCCGTGTCCCCCCCCCCCTCCTTGAGACAACACCACCGGGCACCCCTGAGTGGGAGGATCGATGGCAGGTTAGCGTTACCCAGGAAAGGAGTAGCGTCAGCCAAGAGGGGGCTGCAGGACCTTCGGGTGCCGTCCCTTCCCCCCTCTTCCCTGCTTGCCCGGCACATGGGAGGATCACCCCCAGCACCCCCTTCACCCCTCGTCCAAGTAGGCAGAGTCCCAGTAAGGGTGGGGAATGGAGGGAGGGGAGACTGACACTGAGTTTGAAATTCAAGCTTTAGACTAGATTCATTTTGAGTGAGCTGCAAGTTAAAGACTCTTAAAATTATTCTTAATCTCCACCCCCCACCCCCCACCGCCCCACCACACACACAATCAAACCAACAAAGGAGCCTGTCAGTTTTACCTTCAAAATATGTGCATAATCCAACTACTTCTCACCACCACACCGTTTTCATTCTGGGTACAAGCCAGCATGCTCTGTTGCTGGATTATTCCAAAAAGCCTCCCTCCCCACTTATATCCTGGCTCCCAGTCTTGCCCCACTACATCTTATTTTTAACACAGCAGGCAGAACAATCCTATTAAAATGCAGTTCAGATCATGTCAGTTTCCTGTTCACAACCCTCCAAGGGTCGCCTTTCTTCTTCAGAATCAAAGCTTAAGTCCTTACACCGGCTAATACTGCCAGATATGATCTGTACCCATAACCCCCCATTTCCTCTTTGATCTTACTCCTATGACCACCCTACAGAGACCCTCAGATGTTCCCGCCACAACTGGCCTCTTGGCTGTTTTCAAACTACCATGCACATTCCTGCCTCAGGACCTTTGCACTTGCTTTCCCTTTTCTTGAAATTCTCTTTACCCATATATCCCGAGCCTCACAGAAACAGCAGCCAGCCTGTGAAGGCCATATAATGTAAATGTCGTCATTGTTTTTAAACGTTGTTACCGCCACATAACTAACTCTAAGGCCAACTGATACACTTATCTATATTTCCCCAACAGAATGTAGGCTCAATGAGAACAAGGATGTTTGCTTGTTTTGTTCACGACTGTATCACCAGAGTTTAACACATAGTGGGAAATCAGTAAGCATTTGCCGAATTAATTACTCTAGCGAAGAATTTGTTGAAGGATGGGAAAGGAACATTTGGCAAACTATGGTTTAAGCCAGTGATTCGGGGTGTGGCAGGGTTGGGGGGAGTTAAAATCTTTTGACATTTGGGGCACCTGGGTGGCTCAGTCAGTTAAGCGACCGACTCCTGATTTCAGCTCAGGTCACGATCTTGCAATTCATGAGTTCGAGCCCCATGCCAGGCTCTGAGCCTATTTGGGATTCTCTCTCTCTCTCTCTCTCTCTCCCTCTCTCTCTGCTCCCTCCCCGATTGCTTGCTCGCTCCCGCGCCCTCTGTCTCTCTCTCAAGATAAATCAACTTAAAAAAAAAAAAAAAAACTTTTGAGATTTATACTACACAGAATTGTTATCACACATCATAAACCAGTCATCTTTGTGCTTGGTGCATAGCAAATGCTTCATAAAGGCTGTATTATGCTTATTATTATTTGTATGTCAAGGACATGCAATTGAAATTAGGGTAGAAAGGCCAAAGGTGTTTCAAGAAAGGAAAACTATGTCTCAGGACAGGGACCCTGGGATGGGGGGAAATTCCCAATGGCCTTGCTTGTGTGGCTGAGCTGCTGTAGGCTGGCCACCCAGCAGGTCTCCACTCACGTTTCATTAGCTGCTATTGCAACAGCCAAGGTTAGACACGTGGCCAAGCACAGAGATGGTGAGGAAGGGGACTACATCAGGACGTGAGTGTCGGGGATGTGGGCCATTGGGAGCAGCCAAAGGAACAGCTTCTCACAACCATCTCAGGGAGTGTCTGGACCAAATACAGACTGAACATCCAGCCTTGCAAATTGATCACTTAAGCCAGGTGTGAACTCCTGTGAGATCACTTCACCCAAGCCAACTTCACAAAGAGCTTGATTTCTAAATGACAATGTCAATTCTCTAATTTTTCTTGGGAAATCTACCTGCACTGAAACTCAGTACCATTCAGGTACAGCCAACAGGTCCTTGTGAGAGATATGAACGGGAGACCAAATTTCTGATCCTTTGGGGAGCAAGCAACCAGTACAAAAATAAAAAATAAAAAATAAAAACTCTGCCTTGCCAAAAGGACATTATAGCAAGCTAATAACACCTACGGCTATCATTCTCCAAGCCAAAGAATATTTTCATCTTAATCACTGGAACTGGTCAATTAGAGTCAAAGCAATGAGTCCCACAGACAATGCTAGACAGAGAAACCAGATTTCACTCTTTAAAAATTTCTACTTTAGGGGCGCCTGGGTGGCTCAGTCAGTTAAGCGTCCGACTTCGGCTCAGGTCTCCCAGTTTGTGGGTTCGAGCCCCGTGTCGGGCTCTGTGCTGACAGCTCAGAGACTGGAGCCTGCTTCAGATTCTGTGTCTTTCTCTCTCTCTCTGCCCCTCCCCTGCTCATGCTCTGTCTCTGTCTCAAAAATAAATAAACATTAAAAAAAATTAAAAAATTTAAAAATTTCTACTTTAAAGACTTAATAATATTGGCTTGTGCGATTATTAGTTCAGAATTAAAAACCACCAGATTACCAAGGACACATCCACTAGTTTAAATTTAAATGGGTGGTTTCTGGATACAATTCAAGGATACCAGTTTCAACAGCAAAATACATGCATAAGATCTCCCGGTTGATCAGTGACTCTAATAGCTAATCACATACACTTCTTTATGCTTCTACTTAGCAACAACTGTACAGAGTGATATTTCTGTACTTGCCTCCGACTCCTAAAAGGAATGTACCCTATTTGGGCATAACATTTGAAAACAAATTTTTAGAAACATGTCTGGCCTCACTCTTCAGATTGTTGGGAAAATATAGAAAGACCAAAGATGGAAAAACAGATCGATGATATGGGCCATGACTAGGGAAGAGAAGAAGGAATCTGAAAGAAAAAAAAAATCACAGGAAAGAAAGATCGACAGGAATTGCTTTGAGGGTTGTATGGAACACAGGGAACAAATAAAAAGGAAGCAATGGGGAAGACTCCAAAATTTTCACGTAGAGGATTGGGAAAATGCAGAAGGAAGAAAGTCACTTGGAATCAGATGGAAAAAAATTGGATGAGGGGTTACTGGAGGGAAGTGGTGAGTTTCAAATATATCTGTTCAGCGGATATGTTTTGATCTCCCACAATGTGCCAGAGGCCGGTCTAAGCTCCAGCCCCAGTGGGGGTTAAGACAAGAATGCTGTCTTTGGGGAGCTTACACTCTGCTGCAGAGAGGCAGACTGCAGACACGTAGGCACATAAGATAATTACCCATAGTAATTTATAAATGTCATATAGGAAATAAAACTAGGAAATGTGGTAGAGTGTGGATGGGACTGATGGGTGGTAACCCCATCACCTTGGAAGATCAGGGAAACCTGAGAGCTTGATGACAAGGATGAGCTAGTGAAGGAAGCATTTGGGAAGGCATTCTAGGCAGAGGGAACAGCAAGTGCAAAGGCCCTGTGGTGGGAACTAGCTTTGCGTGTTGGAGCGTTGTCACTGAGAGGGATAAGGGTAGGGGATCAGTTTAGGGAAGGTGGGCAGAGGGGAGATAGCACAGAGTTTCAGGTCACGGTGAAAAGTTGGAACTTCACTCTGACAGCGATGGGGTACTGGAAAACGTGAGGCAAGGACGTGACAGGATTGAATTTAAAAGATCACTCATTCATGGGGTGCCCGGCTGGCTCAGTTGGTTGAGTGGCTCACTCTTGGTTTTGGCTCAGGTCACAATCCCAGGGTCGTGGAATCAAGCCCTGCCTTGGGCTCTGTGCTGATGGTGTGGAGTCTGCTTAGGATTCTCTCTCTTTCTCCCTCTGCCCCTCTCCCCTGTTCACACTCTAAAAATAATAATAATAATAATAATTAATAATAATAATAATAATAACAACAACAACAACAGACACATAGATAGAATGAAAAAGACCATTCATTCTGTTGTCAAATCAACATGTTGTACACCTTAAACTGATACAATATGTCAATTACATCCGAAGATAGCTGGGGAAAATCGGTCACTCTGGCTGCTCTATGGGAATGTATCATAAAGGAGCAACAGTGGGGGTGAGGGACCAGGTGGGGAGCTACCGCAGGACTCTGGGTAGCTCCTCATCTGGATTAGGGTGCAAGTCGCCGAGATGAGGACTGTCCTATCAGTGGATACACTCTGGGCAACCAGCTATCACCAGGCTCGTTAGGCTTTTCACCTCTACCCACAAATCTTCTCACTATTTTGCAACATAGACGAGTTCATCCTGCAATAGAATGTAATAGTTCATCTGATGGGGGAAGACCCATGGATGCATTTAAGGGGGGATGTGAGGAAAAGAGATGAACACACAAGACTATCACTCGCACACCCCAGAGACATACAACGTCAGAGACCCCGAGAGGGACATGGAGAGAGAGACACACGTGAGGGGGATATTCTCTAGGTACCCAGAAACACAGAGCTAGAATTTAGGTGAGAAGTTAGGCTAGAAATTAGGGTTGCAGGTGCAAATTTGAGACTTAGTGGCCTCAGTATGACGGCTGAAATGTTGATGCACTCTGACAGACTATGCAGAGAGTGGGGACAGCAAGTCATGGCAAAGGGAATGATCTGATTTAGAAACTCACATAGAAAAAAAAAAGAGAGGGAGGGAGGGAGGCAAACCACAAGAGACTCTTAAAAACTGAGAATGAACTGAGGGTTGATGGGGGGTGGGAGGGAGGGGAAAGGGGGGTGATGGGCATGAGCACTGGGTGTTGTATGGAAACCAGTTTGACGATAAATTTCATATAAAAAAAGAGAAACTAACAGAGTCCCAGGGCCATTCACAGACACCAACGGCCACGAAGAGAGCCAAGTGTATGGAAGCTATGACCGGTAGGCTCTGGGTCTCAGATGATTTTGGCCACTAGCAACGCCCGATACAGAGCCTTGTTTCTTGGTTCGTCTGATCTGAGACCCAAGCAGCTGTTTCTAAAATCTGAGAGGAAGTCCAAAAGGCCTCAGTGATCCAGGAGGATCAGGTCTTTGGGAAAGGCCAGTTTATGTTTTAGAAACAGACTTTTGGCAACCGTTGACAAAAGAAACAGAACAACAATGAGATCCTGCTGAACACCTACTAGAATGGGCAAAAGCCAACCCACGGACAACACCAAACGCTGGCGGGGATGTGGAACATCACAAACTCACCCACTGTGAGCAAGAACACAAAATGGGACAGTCACCTTGGAAGACAGTTTGGCCAGTTTCTTACACAACTAAACAACATCTCACTATGTGATCTAGGAATCACACTTTTTGGTATTTGCCCAAAAAAGTCCAAAAGCTGTGTCTACCCCAAAACCTGCACAGGGATGTTTATAGCAGCTTTATTCATAATTGCCAAAACTTGGGAGGAACCCACATAACCTCTAGTAGGTGAATGAATAAATGTATTGTGGGACATCCAGACTATAGAATATTTTTTCAATATGAAATTTATTGTCAAATTGGTTTCCATACAACACCCAGTGCTCATCCCGACAGGTGCCCTCCTCGATGCCCATCACCCACCTTCCCCTCTTCCCCACCCACCATCAGCCCTCAGTTTGTTCACAGTATCCAAGAGTCTCTTATGGTTTGCCTCCCTCCCTCTCTGTAACGTTTTTTTCCTTCCCCTCCCCCATGGTCTTCTGTTAAGTTTCTCAAGATCCACATATGAATGAAAACATAATATCTGTCTTTCTCTGCCTGACTTATTTCACTTAGCATAATACCCTCCAGTTCCATCCACGTTGCTACAAAAGGCCATATTTCATTCTTTCTCATTGCCAAGTAGTACTCCAGTGTATATATAAACCACAACTTCTTTATCCATTTATCAACTGATGGACAATTAGGCTCTTTCCAGAATTTGGCTATTGTTGAAAGTGCTGCTATGACCATTGGGGTACAAGTGCCCCTATGCATCAGCACTCCTGTATCCCTTGGGGAAATTCCTAGCAGTGCTATTGCTGGGTCGTAGGGTAACAGACCATAGAATATTCTAATAGCACAAAAAAGGGAGTGAATTATCAAGCCATGAAAAGACATGGAGGAAATGTAAATGCCTGTTGCTCAGTGTAAGAAGCCAATCTGAAAAACGTACCTAGTTTGGGATTCCAACTATAGGACATTTTGGAAAAGGCAAAACTGGAAACAATAAAAAGATCAACGGTTGCCAGGCGTTCACAGGCAGGGAACAACAGGCAGAACACAGAGGATTTTCAGGGCAGTGAAACTATTCTGCGGGATATATCAACGGTAGATACATTTGTCAAGACCCACAGAATATACAACACCAAGAGTGAACCCCTAACGGAAACTACGGACTTCGGGTGATTCTGATGTATCAGTGTAAGTTCATCAATCGTAACAAATGTCCCACTCTGGGGGGGGGGCATGTTGATAGTGGGGGACACAGCGTATGATGGGGAGCAGAGGGCACATGGGAAATCTCTGTGCTTTCTGCTGAATTATTCTGTTAACCTAAAACTGCTCTTTCAGTTTTTTAATTAAAAAGAAAAAAAAATGGAATCAGTAGAGCGGTGCGGCCCAAAGTAAAAGAAACCCAGAGACGTAGCCAGAGCCATCGGTGAGATAAGCACGGTTGCTGTTTGTTAGCTAAACTCCCTTCTTCCAGCTGTTCAGCCCAACACCCTTCCCACTGTCTTCATTCCTCTCCTCCAGTTCATGAGCAAACACTGTTGGCTGTGCCTTAAAAATATATCCAGAAGGTAATCGCTTCTTTGTATCTCCATGACCTTCTTCCTAGATTATTGCAAAAACCTCCAAATGGGACCTCTGCATCCCCTACCTTGACTCATCAGGATCTATTTTCTTTTTAAAAAAAAAAAAATTATTTTGAGAGGGGCAGGGGGAGACAGAGAGAGACTCCCAAGCAGGTTCCGCACTCTCAGCACGGAGCCCGACATGGGGCTCGATCTCACCATCATGAGATCATGACCTAAGATCAAGGGTTGGACACTCCACCAACAGAGCCACCCAGGCGCTCCTAGGATCTATTTTCAATACAGGAGCCGAGGGATCCTGTTAAGGTCAGAGCCAACAGTCATGCCTCCACTCAAAATCCCCCAAAGACTTCCCATCTCACTCATGTGAAAACCAACACCCTTCCATGGCCTGGAAGTCCCCTACGCTGCACAGCCCCTCATCCCCTCCTGTCAGTCCCAGAGGGACCGTCAGTCCCTGTCAGGGCCTCTCCTCCCGAACTCCACCCACACTGCTTCCCTGTGCTCCAGATCCACTGGGCATGGCCTGCGGGCCTCCCACTCTCTCTCCTGGGAACGCTCTTCCCCAAGATACCCACACGGCTCACTCTCTCAATTCCTCCAAATCTTCACACGCTATCTTATCCGTGAGGCCCTCCTATCGGCTCTAAATCAATTATCGACACCCCCCTACCAACTGCTGACCAGGCGTTTGCTATCTCCCTTCCCTCGTGTTCCTTTTCTCCACACCACTTTTTACCATTTGGTATGCGAGGTCTTTCCTGGTTTTATGATTTTTATGGTCTGTCTTTCCTTTCTAGAAAGTAAGCCTTGGGACTTGAAGGACCTTCTACCTACTTTTGCCCTATGCGTCCACCTCGTGTCTGGCACACCTCGGGCACTTGAGAAACATTTGCTAAGTGAATTGGTAAATGACATCATAGAAGAAATTCCCAACCTTTAAAAAGGGCACGTGACAAAGATATTGCCAAGTCGGAGGCTGACGTGTCTCTGTGTGGGTCCATTTGGGCTGCCATAACTAAGTACCAGAGTTGAGCGGCTTATAAACAATGAGAATTTATTTGTCACGGTTGTGGAGGCCGGTAAACCCAAGATCAAGGTGTTGGCAGACTCAGTGTCAGTAAGAGCTCGCTTCCTGGCTCACAGACAGCCATCGTTCTGCTGTGTCCTCACCTAGTGGAAAGGGCAGGGCAGTTCTGTGGGGCCTCTTTGATGAGGGTGCTCATCCCACTCATGAGGGCTCTGCCCTCACGACCGAAACACCTCCCAAACGCCCCACTTCCCAATATCATTTCCTTGGAGAGTTGGATTCAACATATAAATTTCGGAGGGACAGAAACATTCAGTCTGGGGCATTCTCGTAGCAGAGTTTTGCCATATAATCTGAGAACCAATAGTGTACTGCAGATTTCTATTGATTATGGAAGATCTGCCCTTTTGATTATTCTGCACTGACGGACCAACTTGATACATGTCTTATATCTTTCGCTTACATTTGACTTTGAAAGCTCATTTGCTCACTGCAATCTTTATGAACTAAATTAAGTTCTTAGGATGCATGGAGTGGATTACAAACCCCAAGAAAGCCTGAATTTAGAAGGTCTTTGTCTGGCAGTTGGCTATTTTTGAGGCCTTTGCTTGAACACTGTAACTAAAGGGGGGGAATGGTGTACATTCTCAAGGACTAGACCACAAAACAATTGTCCTGTTGATTAAAACCTGATAAGCCTTTCCAACTATGTTTATCATCTGTTTACAGACAAAGCAAATTGCAAACAGGCCAAGCATGTTTTTGTTGACAAATGAATTTGCGGCCACTAAAAAATTACAGCAAAAGGAGGAGTAACTTGTCTTTTTTCTCAGTGCTTTAAACTATACGTAACGAGCCAACCGATAAAACCAGCTTGAGGTATTTAACAGCATCACTAACGGAGGAAAAACATTTATCATTACAGGTAAGTAGTGTCCCTGATATTTCCTTTTTTATCTGTACTGTTAATATCATAGTTAAAGACAAAAAGGAAAACGTGAATGACTCCACTGAGCCACTTGAAAATGGGACCAAAATTCAACATTTTGTGAGACCCTTACAATTACAGCTGTTTCTTTCCCACAGTTTTCTTGTTGCTGTTCTATCCTTTCCATCCCTTCAAACTTCCTTATTTAACCAGGAAAGACATGGTTAATAATTAGAAAGAGTGAAGTATGGGGCATCTGGGTGGCTCAGTGGGTTAAGAGTCCGACTCTTGATCTCAGCTCAGGTCTTTTTTTTTTTTAATGTTTATTTATTTTTGAGACAGAGCATGAGCAGGGGAGGGGCAGAGAGAGAGAGAGACAGAGACAGAGACAGAGACTCTGAAACAGGCTCCAGGCTCTGAGCTGTCAGCACAGAGCCCAATGCAGGGCTCAAACCCACGAACTGTGAGATCATGACCTGAGTCCAAGTCGGATGCTCAGCTGCCTGAGCCACCCAGGTGCCCCTCAGCTCAGGTCTTGGTATCCGTGTTGTGAGTTCAAGCCCCGTGTTGGGCTCTCTGCTGGGCATGAAGACTGCTTACAGAAGGAGGGGGGCTGGGGAAGAGGAGGAGAGAAGGAAGAAGAAAGAGAAGAAAGAAGAGGGAACTGTCTCAGCATGCTCATTGTGAGAGAACACCAGGAGATCAGACAGTGCTGTGCAGCAATAAAACAGACATGAGACTGAAAATTGCCTGTTACTTCTTTTAAGAACTTTGCAAGGTTAAACCCCATTGGGGGTCTCCACAGTCTGTCTCTATGGGAAATTTAAAACATCAACACATGTCTTGAAATACACATTGTTCCTCCTACTGAACCCAACAAACCACAGTTGCATTGGAAACATTCTTTCATGGCTCACTTGTTATCTATTGATCCATATTTACTCTCATATTTCCTACATTAGGGTTGGGATCAATTAACACTTCTGCCCAGCCGTCCTCATAATAGAAACATGATAATGAGGGGCACCTAGGTGGCTCCATTGGTTAAGCATCCAACTCTTGATTTCAGCTCAGGTCATCATCTCACCATTCGGGAGATTGAGCCCCACGTCGGGCTCCCCACTGAGCATGGAGTCTGCTTGAGATTCTCTCTCTCCCCACCGCTCCCCTCGCACTCTCACTCTCTCCCTCAAAATGAATATATAAACTTCAAAAAAAAAAAAAACCAACTATGATAATTAACAGTGTGATACAGACCCAGCAGCAGAGAGATGAACGTAGTCAAACAGAGCTTGCAGAAATGAGTTCATGAGTGCACAAACACGCATACGTATGTGTGTGGTGAAGATGCGGTGTTTCAAACATGGGAGAAGGGTGGATGATTTATGTGTCAACATGTATCCATTTGAGGGGGAAAAAAGTAGTTGTGTTCCTACCTCACACCTAGTAATAAAATATATTCAAATGCACGTGACAGGAGAGTCCTAGTAAGGGATCCAGTTCAAGATGGAGAGACAGGAGCCTTCTCCTTCCATGACCACAACCTATCTTCCATGATATGAATCAACTCTCTCTCAAGGAAATCCAGAAACCAGCTAAGTAACTCCTACCCCTTGGTACAGTAACATGCAATTGGGAAGGAACTCACAAATCCCAGCTTCTCTCTTAGGAGTGAAAGGTTGGACCGAACAACTAGTGCCCCAATTTTTAAGACTTCCACCAGAGAGAAGGGCCCCCAAAACACTCTGAGAGCCAGTGGTGCTTGGGTCCACAAGACCCACGAGGCTATATATAGCCAATGAGCAGGATCACAAGGAGTCACTGTGGCTGTCCTCCCAGGGCATAGGTGGCTCAGCACAGAGGGAGTAGACTGAAATGCCTATCTCCCAGTCTTGCCACGAAAGAGGCCTACCTGCTCCTCTTAAAAGCTTCATCCTGAGGTTCAGACTTCTAAATTAATACAAAGCTAGGCACTGACTGCAAACTTTTGCAGAGACTGGGGAGGTCAGTGGACACCATCTTTGGACCCTTGATGGCAATCTTCTCCAGAAATGGAGAGGTTGGTGGACACCATCTGTGGGCCCTGCTTCAGCCAGTTTTACCAGCTGCCACCCACAGGACATAGCACTTGATTCCAAAGGACTGTAACAAACAAAAAAACTGGCTATCCCCCCCACCCCAGCGCTCAACGCAGAGGGGGCAGACAGAAACACCTATCTCCCAGTCCTTCCCTGAAAGAGCTCTACTTGTGAACCTTGAAAGTTGCTGCCTATTGCTCTCTGTTCCCCTCTTAGAACTGCTTTTGTTGTGTCCCAGAGATTGGGGACCACTGTGTTTTCATTTTCATCTGTCTCCGTGTGTTTGGTTTTTTATGTCTTCTTTGATTGCTTTGTTACCCATTGGCTGTTCAGCACCATGTTGTGGAGACGCCACATGTTCGTATTTTTTCCAGTTTTTCCTTGTGATCTACTTCTAGTTACATACCTTTGTGGTCAGAAAAGATGCATGGCATGATTTCCATCAATAGACAAATGGATAAGGAAGATGTGCGTATGTACGCACACAATGGAATATGACGCAGCCATAAGAAAGGATGAGATCGTGCCATTTGTGACAACGTGGATGGACCCGGAGGATATTACGCTAAGTGAAATAAGACTGAGAAAGACAAGTCCCCGTGATTCCACTCCTATGTGTAATCTAAAAAAACAAATGAATAAACAAAAAGCAGAATCACACCTCTGAATACAGAAGACAAACTGACGGTCGCTGGAAGGGAAGACGTGTGGTGGGATGGGCAAAATGAGTGAGGAGGAGTGGGAAATACAGGCTTCCAGTTATGGAAAGGACAATTCATGGGAATAAAAGGCACAGCATAGAAAGTACAGTCAAGGATATTGTAACAGTGCGACACAGTGACAGACGGTATCTACACTTGTGAGCATAGCATAACGTGTAAACTTGTCAAATCACTATGTTGTACACCTCAAACTAATGTAACATTGTGTGTCAACTATACATGAATTAAAAAAAAAAAAACTTTTTTAAAGGAAATGCCGCCTACAGCCCAGCTTCTCATCAGCTTGCATCTAGGTGTTCAGACCCTTCCCTTTTGGACGCTGAAAAGTCTTGTCACACCCTCGACTACTGGGAGCCACTAAGAACAAAGGCAACTTGCACAATCACAATGTTCAGAGGAAAACCCAGGAGCTAGGGAGCTAGGGAGCTAGGGAGCTAGGGAGCTAGGGAGCTAGGGCAGGGCTGCATGGTAAGGTTCATCTACAGGAGAACACTCTCTCAAGGCTGGGGGATAGGAGAACACTCTCTCAAGGCTGGGGGTGGTGGCCATTTTATCTAACACACAGAAACCACAATGAGAGTCAAGGAAAAATAAAGAAACAGAGGAGTATGTTGCAAACAAAAGAAAAAGATAAAACTCAAGAAACAGACCTTAATGAAATGGAGATAAGTGACTTGCCTGAGAAAGAGTTCAAAATAACGGTCATAAAGATTCTCAGTAACCTTGGGAGAATAATGCATGAATAGGGTGAGAATGTCCACAAAGAGATATAAGCAAGTACCAAACAAAATAGCTGAACTGAAAACTCAACAAATGGGGTTCACCAGCAGAATAGATGAAATGGAACAAAGGGATCTTTTAATTCATACATGGGGCAATGGAATTCACCCAGTGGAAGAGCTAAAAGAAAAAAGAATGAAAAAGATGTAGATTAAAGGACTCACAGAACAACATCAAGCAGACCAGTGTTTGCATTATAGGAGTCACAGAATAAGAAGAGGCAAAATGCTGAAAACATCCCTAACCAGGGGAAAGAAACATACATCCATAACCAAGAAGCCTGAGTGTTCCAGTTAAGATGAATATAGAGAGACACATGTAATGAACTTTCAGAAATTAAAGACAAGGAGAGAATCTTTAAGGTAGTAAGACAAAAACAACTTGTTACATCTAAGGGAACCCCCATAAGCTGAAGGGTGTAGCACAATTCAAAGTGCTGAAAGAAAAAAATTCCAACCAAGAATACTCTACCAAGAAAAGATGTCCTTCATGATTTAAGGAAAAATAAGGTTTTTCAGACAAATGCAACAAGTTAATCACCACTAGGCTGGCCTTACAAGAGAGGGTAAAGGGACTTCTTCAAGTGGAAACAAAAGGATGTTAATTAGTAACAAGAAAACCCATGAAAGTATAAATCACATTGGTAAAGGTCAATATAAATTTGGAATACTCTAACCGTCATCTTGGTGGGTAATTAGCATATCAACCTGGCATGAAGGTTAAAAAATAAAACTATTACCTACATCCTTTGCAACAGGGCACACAACATAAAGTGATTTATAATTTATACTGTGACGTCAAAATATAAAACATGGAGGAGGGCAAAAATGTAAAGCCTCAATGTGCACTCTAAATTAAGGTGTTATCAGCTTAAAATAAGATGTTTTATAGAAGCTTCATGGTAATCACCAAGCAAAAACCTGTAACAGATACACAAAAGGTAAAGAGAAAGGAATCCAAGCATACCACTACAGAAAAATCATCCAGTACCAAAGGAAGAGAGCAAGAGAAGGAGGAACAGACGAATTGTATAACAGCCAGAAAATAATTACAAAATAGTAACAGTAGCTATACTTCCACCAGATAAAATAGACTTTCAAAGACTAACCAGAGACAAACAGGGTCATTATATAATGATAAAGGGGTTGATCCAACGAGGATTAACATCCAATGAGGATATAACATTTGTAAATGTTTATATTATATATATTATATATATTATATATATGTATATAATTGTATATATACATATGTCATATGTAATTATATATTTAGATATGTATTTTTGTATATAATTATATACATTTTTATTTACACTGTATTTGCACATTTCTATATTATATTCTTGTATTTGTAAATATTTATTCATGCAACATAGGAGCACCTAAATATATAAGGCAGATATAACAAACCTGAAAAGAAAATTAGGCAGTAATACAGTAATAGTTGTGGACTTCAATACCTTACTTTCAACAATCATCAAGATGGAAAATCAATAAGGAAACACTGGACTGAATCCACACATTAGACCAGACGGACATATACATTTCCAGAACATTTCATCCAAAAGCAACAAAATGCACGTTCTTCTCAAGCACAATGGGAAATAATGCAACATAGGTCATGCGTTAGGCCACAAAACAAGTCTTAATACATTTAGGAAGACTGAAATCCTATCAAGTATCTTTTCTGACCACAATGATATGAAACTAGAAATCAAATATAAGAAGAAAATACTAGAAAACTAACAAATGTGTGGAGGTTATATAACACGCTTCTGAACAACCAATGGGTCCAAAAAGAAATCAGAAGAGAAATGTTAAAATATGTACAGACAGGTGCACCTGGGCAGCTCAGTTAAGTGCCCAACTTGTGATTTTGGGTCAGGTCACATCTCACAGTTGTGGGATTGAGCCCCACATTTGGCTCTGCCCTATGTGTGGACCCTGCTTGGGATCTTCTCTCTCTCCCTGTCCCTCTGCCCCTCCACATCTCATGTGCGCTCACTCTCAAAAAAAAAAAAAAAAAAAAAAAAAAACTGTCTACAAATTAAAGTGGAAATACAACATACCAATGCTTATGGGAAACAACAAAAGCAGTTCTCAAAGGGAAGCTGATTGCAGTTAAGTGTCTACGTTAAGAAACAAAAAAGATCTCAAAGAAACAACTGAACTTTACACCTCAAGAAAGTAGAAAAAGAAGAGCAAATTAAACCTCACAGGTAATATGAAGGGAAACAATAAAGATCAGAGCAGAAGTAAATGAAATAGAGACTAAAAAATACAAAAGAAGAGCTGAACCTAAGAGTTGTTTCTTTTGAAAAGGTAAAATTAACAAGCCTTTAGTTAGAGTCATCAAGGTAGAAAAAGAAAACAGGATTCAAAATCAGAAACCCAAGAGATTATTGGTAAAACCACATAAATACAAAAGATCATAAGAGACTACTATGAACAATTATGCCAACAAATTAGACAATCTAGAAGAAATGGAAAAATGTATAGAAACATAGAAACTTCTTATAAAATCTGAACACACTGATTACTACTACTGAGATGGAATCAGTAAACAAAAATCTCCCAACGAACAAAAATTTAAGACCATATGGCTTCACTGGTGAATTCTATCAAACATTTAAAGAATACCAATGCTTCTCAAACTCTTCCACAAAATAGAAGAGGAGGGAATATTTCCAAAGTCATTTTATAAGAGCAGTATTATTCTGACATCAAAACCAGACAAGGACACTGTAAGAAAAGAAAATTACAGGCCAATGTCCCTGATGAATGTGGATGCAAAAACTTCAACAAACGTTCAAGTGGGATTTATCCCTGGAATTCAAGGATGGTTCAACATCTGCAGATCAGTGTGATACACCCTTTAACAACACAAAGGATAAAAATTAGATGACTGTCTCAGTAGATGCAGAAAAAAGCATTTAACAACCTCATTGTCCATTCATGATAAAAACTCTGTGGGTGTACAGGGGACATTCCTCAACATAAAAAAAAGAAAAAAGCCATACATGACAAGCCGACAGCCAACATTCTACTCGATGAAAACCTGAAAGGGTTTCCTCAGAGATCAGGAATAAGACCAGGACGTTTACCCTCACCACTCTTATT
Organism: Panthera onca; assembly: GCF_046562875.1. NCBI lineage: Eukaryota > Metazoa > Chordata > Mammalia > Carnivora > Felidae > Panthera > Panthera onca. The sequence goes on along the minus strand of NC_138345.1, from coordinate 14,393,264 downwards.
CAACAGAACACTGTGACTCCTAGGCAGAGCAACTAGGCAAGAAAAATAAATAAAGAATACTCATATCAGAAAGGGAGAAATAACACCATCTCAACTTGCAGATGATAGGATATTATCTTAAAAAAAAACAACCCAAAAAACAAAAAAAAAACCTGTTAGAACCAGTAAGTGAATTCAGCAAATTTTGCAGGTTACAAAATCAACTTAAAAAAATCTGTTGGGCTTCATATACTAATAATGATTCATCAGAAAGAGAAATTTTTTAAATTTCCATTTACAGTTGCATCAAAAAGATTAAAATATCTAGGAAAAAAATTCAACCAAGGAGGTAATGATCTGTCCACTGAAAATGTAAGACATTGATAAAAGAAGACACAAATAAATGCTCACAGATTGAAAGAGTAAGTATTGCCCAAAGCAACCAACAGATTCAATGCATATCAAAATTCCAAAGGTATTTTTCACAGAAATAGAACAAACTTAAAATTCATATGCAACTACAAAAGACTCTGAAAAGCCAAAGTGGTCTTGGCTAAGAAGAACAAAGCAGGAGACATCACACTTTCTGATTTTAAACTATCCTACAAAGCTATTATCATCAAACATATCATATTGGCGTAAAAATAGATACATAGATCAGAACAGAATAGAGAGCCCAGAAATAAATCATATATGTATGGTCAATTTATGACAAAGGAGCCAAAAACAGCGAGGGGGGAAAAGTTAGTTTCTTTACTAAATAGTCATGGTAAGACTGGACAGTCACATGCATAAGAATGAAACTGGACCTCCATTTTACATCATACACAAAATCAACCCCAAATGGATTAAAGACTTGGACATAAGGCCTGAAATCATAAAACTCCTAGAAGGAAACATAAGGAATAAGCTTATTGACAATGGTCTTAGCAATGATTTTTTTTAATTTCACACCAAAAGCAAAGGCAATAATAAATATAAAAATAAACAAGTGGGACTACATCAAACCATAAACCTTCTGTATAACAAAAGAAACCAACAAAATGAAAAGCCAACCAACTGAATGGGATAAAATATTTGCAAATCATGTAACTAAGGGATTAATATCCAAACATATATAAAGGTTTCATACACTTTAATAGTCAAAAGAAACAACAATTTGATTAAACTATGGGCAGAAGATCTGAAGAGACATTTTTCCAAAGACACACAGATGGCCAACAGGTAAATGAAAATGTGCTCAACATCGTTAACCCGGGAAATGCACATAAAAGCACAATGAGATATTACCTCACACCTGTTAGAAGGGCCATTATCAAAAAGACAATAACAAGTGTGGTGGGCGTGAGGAGGAAAGTGAACCCACATGCATTACTGGTGACGATGTAAATTGGGGCTGCCACTATGCAAAAAGAGTATGGAGGTTGCTCAAAACGTGAAAAATAGAACAATGTTTCTATTGTTAGATAATTGTTAGAACAATTATCTAACAATTCCACCACTGGTTGTTCACCTGAAGGAAATTAAATCACGACCTCAAACAGGTATCTATGCCTCCGGGTTCACTGCAGCATTATTTGCAATAGCCAAGATATGGAAACAACCTAAGTGTCCATCGACCAACGAATGGATAATGTGGTTTATATACACCATAGAGTATTATTCAGCTGTAAAAAAAGAATGAAATCATGCCATTTGTGACAACATGGATCGGATCCTGAGAGCGCTATGCTAAATGAATTGTGTCAGACAGAGAAAAAAAAAATACTGTATTATCTCACTCCTATGTGGAGTCTTAAAATAAATTGAACTCACAGAACAGATTGAGTTTGTCAGAGGCAGGGGTTGGGGGGGCATAATTTGTGAAAGTGGTCAAAAGGCACAAACTTCCAGTTATAAGATAATTAAGCCCTGGAGATGTTATGTACAGCATAGTGACCACAATTAACAATACTATATTGGATATTTGAAAGTTCCTAAGAAAGTAGATCTTAAAAGTGCTCACCACAAAAAAAAAAAAAATTGTAACCATTGATATGTTGGATGTTAACTAACCTTATAACCATTTTGCAATATATACATATATCACATCATGCTGTTCACCCAGAAATAATACAACATTGTAGATCAATTATACTTCGATAAAACTGGAGAAAATTTTAAATACAACTAGTAAATATTCTAAGTGACTTTATATGGGCTTAGGATAGAAAAAGACTTTCTAAGCATGACATAAAGAGGGAAAATGATAGCACGGACACATAAAATTTTATAATTTCTGTCTATAGAAAGCCAGAAGTAAAATTAAAACAGGAATGACAAGCTAGAAAAAAGTACACAGGTGGCTGACCAAGAGTTGACATTATTATACCCCATCCCAAAGGGAAAACGCCTTTAGGATGGAATAGGACACTCACAAGTGACCCAACCGCTCTCCTAGTTTCAGTTTCTCTCTTGAAAATTAACTATAATGGGGGCGCCTGGGTGGCTCAGTCGGTTAAGCGGCCGACTTCGGCCCAGGTCATGATCTCACGTCCGTGAGTTCGAGCCCCGCGTCGGGCTCTGTGCTGACAGCTCAGAGCCTGGAGCCTGTTTCAGATTCTGTGTCTCCCTCTCTCTGACCCTCCCCCGTTCATGCTTTGTCTCTCTCTGTCTCAAAAATAAATAAACGCTAAAAAAAAAAAAAAAAAAAAAAGGAAAATTAACGATAATGATAACACATGTAAAGAACTTAGTGTTGACCTTGCATTCACAGTTTCTAATAAAAGCGGTGTTATCTATTACTGCATATGTGTGTGCGTGCATGGAGGCACCTACACAGACCAACTCTACCAGTTTGCCCAGGATTGATCCGTGGTAAAACCGAAAGCCCAATATCTCAGGAAACTCTTCAGTTGGCAAATTGGGAGGACTGGTCACCCTACTTCACACATACATACAAACATAGCAAAAGACCTGAGAGAACGTGCACCAAGGTTTTAACAGGGCTTAATTCTGGGAAGGAATTAAGATTAAATTAAATAAGATTAAATTAAATAAGATTCCTTTTCAGTTATGCTTAGTTGTGTATTCTAATTTTTCCTATAAATGTGGGTGTATAATAAAAAAAAAACATTATAATTTTTCATTGAATTTAGACCCCAGAACTTTTTAAAAAAAATTTTTAATGTTTAATTTTTGAGAGACAGAGTGTGAGCAGGGGAGGGGCGGGGGGGGGGGGGTTCATAGAATCCGAAACAGGCTCCAGGCTCTGAGCTGTCAGCACAGAGCCCGATGCGGGACTTGAACCCACGAACTGTGAGATCATGACCGGAGCCAAAGTGGGACGCTTAACCAACTGAGCCACCCAGGCGCCCCGCCCTAGAACTCTTAATAACGGTGGAATGATTTCCAAAATATAGATTGAGTCAGATATCAATACTTCTTGCAATGGGAGAAAAATATTTTGGCCCTGAGACATGATGTGTATCAATTTGCTGGTACTAAAGCAATGTTCCCTGTGCCTGGTTTCTGCCCTTTAATGTCTTGACAATTAGTGTGGGAAACACAATAAAAGTGGTTTAATAAAAGGCAAGGTATGCAGTTAAATTAGCGCACAATGTTTTTAGTGCTGTCAGTAAAAACTGAAGAAGCTCCATGGTTCTGTTGCATTTAATACATTGGCCTTTGTGATGTCATCATTTCAATGACTGGGATTTAAATGCTGACATTTCATCCATTGGTTGCTAGGATTACGTCATTATATAATGAACTTGATGGCACAATGATAGATTTTGTGATCTATACTTGAGGGGTTTTATTTGTATTTAATTTCCTTAAAATTTGAAGCATTCCTAACTTAGATACACGCTTTGAAGTGTCTTTCTTTCGGGGAGAGGGGCAAAGGAGGAGGGCGGACGTGGGTCCCAGAACCTTGATGAGAAAAAGAAAAGATACTTTCATTATTCTTTTAGTACGCACGGAGCTGTACATTCACAGAAGACAGATGTGGCAGGGAAGGACCACCGGGTGGCCGCCTCTTCCTGTGACCAGGAAAAGTTTAGCAATCCACACAAAGGTTCATCAGTACCAGTGGGATCGTCTCGCATTTCCTTATTTAGTGCCAGCAAGCTGTTAATGGCTTGACTAAAGTCTTTCCAGTTATTGTATTTCTGAATACTTCCACATGAGATTTAGAATGTCTGAGTTGTTAAGAGAAAAAAAATTTGGAACACTGGAAGCCCACAAGACAGCCTCTGATTCCCTAGCTCTAATTCTTAGAGCTAAATTCAAAACACAGAGACACACACACACACACACACACACACACACACACACACACACAGCTCTTGGCCAGGACCTCATGAAAACAGAGATGTAACCCCATAACTCGGCCCTATTCAGAAACCCGGGCTCTCTGATGGAAACGGCTCACCTACATTCCCAGAGCCCCCTTAGCCATCATTCCTGATGCCTTCAAAACCCTGTCTTCTGAATCCAGCCTGATTCTCAGCCCTATACACTTACGGCCTCAGTCCCCTCTACAGAGAGCTGTCTGCACCTATCACGATTGGCCTTAACTACAGACCCTCAATCAAGTATCTGGGATTGCATTACTGCTCTATACATTCCTCCCTGGCTTTGCCCAAGACAAAGGGTCTCTTTGCAGCAATTGCAACTAATCAAAAACAAATTGAGCTTTGGGCTTTACCGCTCTCAGAAACAAAACAAAACCAAGAGCCAAACCACACCAGAAAATCCTCCCATAGCACCTCAGCAGTGTTCTAGGGACCTTAGGGTTTGCCCTGGCTAGTGCCACCCCTCGCTTCCTGGTGGGAAAGAGAGCAGGTGGGAGGTGGCATCTAAGTGACTCATCCCACTAAAACTCAAGGGGGCAGTTGCTTTTAATAAAAGCTATTGCAACCACTTTCTTTGGCTTAGGGGGCGTTCCCAGACCCTTTGCCCACCCCCTGGTGGCAACTACCTCAACTACCCCAACTACCTCTTTGACCCAGACTCTTCCCAGGGGCTGATGTTAATGTCACCGGATGCCCAGAACGTCTTCTAACACACATTTGGAGATCCAAGGTGGAAAAGGGAATCTTGAGTTTTGGTGATCAAGATGAACATGAGTAGAATGTATGGGGCAGGAAGACCTTGAAGATAGCTTCTCGTTACCTTGGAGATTCAGAAGTCGAGGTCTTCCAGCAGCTGGTGCAGGCAGAATGTACATTGTGTTTGGAGGTAAGCCCAGACTCACAAATCTCCCCGACTCCCTCCCCCAGGGGCCCAGCATTAGCTATGGAACTCCTTATATGTGTATAGGGATAGCTTCCTTAATACTGACCAGCTGTTAGGTTAACAGTGGTGCCAGGGATGGCAGGGGACCAGCAGGAATGGAACAATGATTGATACAAAAGGGAGTGTTCTGGCTAGTGAGCTATGGTGAGTCATTACAACTGAATTCTGTTAGGAATATGTAGCGCATGTGTCTTTTAGTAAGGGGCTCTACTCTGGAGTTAATATTAGAGTATCAATTGATAGAATCCACATGGCTGATCATCTGTATACAGTGGACAGATGGAACCAGACTTGGAAGGTCTACAACAGTCAGCTGTTCAGTCCGACAACAGAATCACCTAGGATATTATGGCTATACATCAATGGGCCTCCTCCTCTGCCTACTGAATCATAATATTCAGAGGTGGAACTTTAGCACAAAGCTTGAAAACAATACTTTTTGAAACCTCACAAGAGGCACAGCCAAGGTGGTGAACTACTGTTCAAGATCAATGCTCTCCAAAAGTGGGAGACAAAATAGGGACTAAGTTCTGGTATTACGTGGCCAGACTGTAGAAGTATTAGGTGGCCAGATAATCTAGGACATATGGGACCAGGTAACCTATGGAGCGGTTATATGCTTAGCTAATCTGTGAACGTGTTTGAAGTTAGAAATCGATCATATTCAAAGGTTTTAAAATAGATACTCAACCATATAACCTTGTTCTGGTCAGCTTAGTCCAGCCAGATAGAACACTTATTCCTAAGCAGTTCACTTAGGAAGTTAAATAAAGTTGAATCAATAGGATTGGAGTCACTGTTTTTCTTTTTTTAATGTTTCTTCATTTTTTGAGAGACACAGAGAGAGAGAGCATGAGCGGGGAAGGGGCAGAGAGAGAGGGAGACACAGAATCTGAAACACGAACTGCGAGATCCTGACCCGAGCCGAAGTCGGACGCCCAACCGACTGAGCCACCCAGGCGCCCCTAGAGTCACTGTTTTTCTGACCACACTTGAGTAAACAGACCAATGGTTTGTAAACACTTGCTATCAGAACAAGCGCAACCAGTGGCAACGAGGCTCTGTAATGACAAGGGAAGGACAGTGGAATGGTGGGCACTCTAAGAAAGCCGAGTCCTTGGAAAAAAAAAATGTGACCACTACAGGCAACACGTCAATGAACAGAGTCAACTTTTTCTGGATGATTTCCACAGAGAAAGCAAGGAAAAAGATGGTATCTGAGTGAAATCAATCCAGGGTATAAGATTAGGAACATCAGCTCTTTTGCCAGCCACATACATCCCTATCCATGAACATGGGAGCTTGGGTAGACGAACAAATGGTAGATAGTCTACATTACCACCACTTCCTTCTTTGAGCACAATTTCCAATAATTAGGTCACATCTCATTTTAAAGTTCCTGGTATTGAGTGCTCAGTTTGATCGAGAGGAGACTGGGTTCTGACGGCCCAAATTCTTCTGAATAAATCAGTGAGTCAATCAATGGACAGGTCCCATAGTTGGCAACATAGTGTAATGTCATGGCAGACTTAAGGCCACTAAAAGTCTTGTTGGATAACATTTAAGTATCTTTTTTGCAAGTTTATTTGAGAGAGAAAGAGAGAACACACATGTGCAGGGTGCGGGCAGAGAGAATCCCAAGCAGGCTCTGCACTGTCTGCACAGAGCCCAATGCAGGGCTCAAACTCGTGAACCATGAGATCATGACCAGATGATCTCATCCAAAAACACCCTCACAGACACGCTCAGAAGCCTTGACCAAATACATGAGCATACAGCCTAGATGAGTTGCCACGTAAAATTAACCACCACGGTGCCAAGTGGGCACCCTAATGAACTTAGAAGGCCACAGATCCTCAAGTGTCAGATATAGGGGTGTTCTTCTTCCCCCCCAGGTTGTAGATGGGTGGCTGAATGAAGCAGGCATCGATGGGCCCCAAACCAAAAAAACACACCAACCTAACCAGGATGGTATTCATTCCCTCTGGAAATCACAGTGTGGGGAATAACGAGAAAACCTGATGGTGCTAGTTGAAGAAAGTCCTTGTTTCCAGTGCATGTTAGCATAGGGTCCCGAATGAGAATAGAGGGACACACGTCATGTTCTCAATGCATTAAAGCAAGGTGTAGGCAGTGTTAGGACGAAGGAGGAGTGGAATCTCACACGGTTAAACCCCCTTCTGCTGGATTATTTGCCCTTAAAGGCTTTGAAGGCTGTATCCCAGCCTTTGGCTTACCATTTGTTTTCCCAAAAATCAAACTAAAATACCTCTGGAAAAACTCTTACTCCTATTATGGATCACGTCCACCTTTATGAGTTTCACAGGAGCACACACAATTGGCAGACCGTCTATCTTGTACAAGAACTTGGCAAAAGAACACTATTGTGACTCCATTCAGAGTCGTTAAGGTTACCACGGTCTCTCTACTGAAAAGTGATCCTCGCAGAGCCAGTAAAATCAACCACGGTAGCAGAGAAGCCACTGTTACTACCACTGAGTGAGCTACGGTCAGGGGCCTTGTCACGCACTGGGGGCTTTGAAGTTAAGGAGTTCCAAGTTTGGCTCTTCCAAGCAAACCAAACCGGCTAGGGATAGCACCCATAGGACTTAAAGCAAACTAGAGCAGGCCTAAGAAAAATGAAGCAGGGGACACCGTAATGGATCCTCATCTGCACCCCCTCCAATAGATCACAAACTCCTAAACGTGGGGGCTTTGTCTTGTTCTCAGCCGAATGCCTGGAATCTGGCACGTAACAACCTGTGCTCGGCGAACACGTTAACTGGCTGAGCGATGGACTGATTAAAGTCCAAAGCAGTTTTCCTCAAAGTATGACACATCATCCTAGTGGTCAAGAAAGAATGGGACTGGTTTTTTGTTTTTTGTTTTTTTGTAGGAAAACTGGAATGTTCTCAGAGTATAAAAGGGCCACCATCTTGGCAAGTGCGACTCTTGTCTCTCTGTCAAGTGCGACTGGCATGGCATGTTTGCTTAGCGCCCAGACAATGCTCGGGGACATATCTGATAGGTAAATATGGCAGGCTAGGTGGCCCCCAACTTATTCATTCCAACAGCCCTTTCTCTTCCTAGCAAAGGACAGAAGCTCCTGGAACGTCTTAACCAGGTTGCTCAATCTGCCTGGATGTTAACTTCTCGAGGGCAGAGACCGTGTATCTCATCCCCAGCACAAAGCATATTGCCTGACATCCACGGGAATGTGCTCAGGCGATAGTTATCCGATGCTTATGTTCTTGGTTCTTTCCTGCCAAGCGAGGAGATTGGAGCATAGTGGAATTTCAGGAAGCCCGTGATAACAGAAAGCTGGTGAAGCGAGCAAAGATCATTACAGTGGAATACCAGAAAGAATTAAGAGTAGCAGAGGACATTGGCAGAGACATTAACACTTGAAGAGAGTAACTAGAATATTGAATAGCTGGGGGTAATCAGAAAACAAAAGGGAAGAAAGAGAGACTACCAGTGAGTAGTTATTCTGCCCAAGTATAAAATGTACTATTATGATCTACATAAAAAGATGGAGAGCAAGAGACTGGATTTTTAGAGAATTTCAAAGAACATGGAAGGTAGAGGTGCCAATCCTGAAGAGCTTACACAGTATATTTTTTTGTTAATAACAACCTGGACCAAGTGTCATAATAAGAAATATTAATTTCATCATCTGGGATTATCATTAGCTTGGGTAACTTACATGCATATTTCCCTTCAATAATCCCTAAGATATAAATATTATAATATTCTATGTTATATATAAATGTTATATATTTACAACATTTCTCTTTTGTAAACTGCTAAGATATACATAAAACCCCCACAAGTATATTGAATTTTCTTGTCATCTGCAAACAAGAATTATCATTTTAAAAAAAGGGATTTAGTCCTTGCAAATAAATAAGTCTTAAGGTCACCATTTTGAACGCTGCTGAAAAATCTCCAGTTCCTCTCCAAACTTACAACTCTGAGCAGACCAAAAGGTGTATGTAACTTATTTTACTGAAGAAGGGTTTTTGTTCACAGTGACTAAATATATAGAAATGTACTTAGGTTTTTCATAGAAAAGTTAATGTGTACTTCCTAAAATTGCAATTAAAATTCACAAATAATACATAAAATTTTAACTCTGCTCACATTTCAAAGAGAAATTGAATTTTTTTTGCCTTGAAAAGGAAAATAAGATGATGACAAGGCCTTTGTTACAGTGAAGTTCGTGTCAGGTTAATATTTGACATCTATTCGATTTTGACTTCTCTTTAGGTGCTGAAAATTCTAATATACAGAACTTAGAGGTGTTCGGCAAAATCAGAAAAGACTAGGCTTGTGTCAAGATTCACTGAAACCTCCCAGTTCTTTGAATTGAATTATGCCCTATGATTTCCTATGTCTATGAAATGACCTTAGGCAAAATCTATATCCTGATATCCTCAAAGAATTTTTTTAAGTGTATTTATTTATCTGAGAGAGAAAGAGACAGCATGAGTGGGGAAGGGGTAGAGAGAGGGAGAAAGAGAGAATCCCAAGCAAGCTCTGAGTTGCCCACACAGAGCCTGACGCAGGTCTCAAACCCAGGAAACTGTGAGATCATGACCTGAGCCCAAACCAAGAACCGGATGCTTAACCGACTGAGCCACCCAGGTGCCCCGAAGATAAGCATTTTTAAAAAGGAGAGGAGCCACGGGGCACCTGGGTGGCTCAGTTGGTTGAGCACACAACTCCTGATGTTGGCTCAGGTCATGAACTCATGGTTCGTGAGATGGAGCCCTGAGTCGAGCTCCATACTGACAGTGTGGAGCCTGTTTGGGATTCTTCGATTCTTCCTTCCTTCCTTCCTTCCGTCCTTCCTTCCTTCCTTCTCTTTCTTTCTTTCTTTTTCTTTCTTTCCTTCCTTCCTTCTTTCCTTCCTTCTTTCCTTCTTTCTTTCTTTCTTTCTCTTTCTTCCTTCCTTCCTTTTTTCTTTCTTTCTTTCTTCTTTCTTTCCTCTCTTTCTTTCCTTTCTCTCTTTCTCTCTCTCTCTCTGTCCCTCCCCTGCTTGTGCTCTCTCTCAAAAATAAACTTTTTTTTTTTTTTAAAGGAGAGGAGTCATAAGCAGAGACCTTCGGACTTGCCTATTCCTACCCATCAAGGACTTTCTCCACACTACTCTGCTATGTCCCTATGGAATAGCCAAGAAGGACCTCAGTCCCACTGCATTCAGGGAGAGGGACAGCAACCTAGTGTGGTCTGAACCATTTCACCCCAGAAGCACCATTAACATCATGGTTGTGTTTTGTGGCATACTGTTCCATTACAAGGCCATTGTGAACAAACCAGGTGGGCTGGTTTTTTGACAATCACATTCGTTCCCATCAAAAACTATGTTCCAAGTTCCATCCAACTCAAATAAACTGGCTTTGAGGGCACAGTCTGTCCAGAGCCTAGCCACTGCTTGTATGTCAAGTTATACTTGCACTAGTCATGAATTTCACCCTCATTAGTTTTAATAGAACAGGGCAGAGATTCAGATATATTTTCTTCCTATGGGAATAAATATATGATTTATGCCCATCTATGTCCCACTTTGTCAGAGACAGTGGTTAATATTTTTTAAAAAATAGAAATGGAAGGTAAAATCTTCTAACCACTTCTGTTTTTACCACTGGAGCCAGACCTCTATTTTCTTAATATTTTGTTCTAAGAGGAGAGCGGAAGGCTGCCGTTTTCACTATTATTCCACAGGCATCTTGGGCCAACAAAGCTAATAGGGAAACTGAAAACTACGCGGTTATTTCCTAACAGAGAGCTCAATTCTCTCCAGACTGTGTCTTCCCTATTTGGTAAAAGTCTGTGCTACATCTCAGCTGATTGTTGATTAGCTTTGGTCTTGAATCCTCAGAGGGTGATAGCTGGATGGAACATGAAATTGGACGTGGAGGGAACGTCCTTGGATGTGTGGTCACCCTTAGATAGAATGCAATTTCCGGTACATTTTCAAGTCCTAATCACATCACTATTACCTTCACTCATAGCTACTGGTTACTGAGAATGAAGCTGGGCTTTTGCATTTACTGGGTAGGAGGTGATTAATTGAAGGCATACAGACTCATGTCTTGCCTCTCACATTATTATAATCTAGTGGTGTCTCATGGTCCCACCGAAAGGACAAACTTTCATCACAGCAAGCTCTCTGTGTTTGTGGTGGCAGGCCTCCAAAAGAGTGTTGTTTGGCAAAAACAGGAGTGTTTTTAGCAACAAAATCCAACACAACTGTAGGCTACAATCAGAAACCAGCATACTGTGGGCCAATTAACTAAGCATCTGTTACATCTGACCCCAAACTCTTACCCCACAGTCTTATCTTCACGTGTGAAACCGAGCAATCCCTGGGCTAGGTGGATTTTATCTTTTTTTCACCTAAGTCAGAGATTCAAGTTTGTCTGCAAATGTTCTCCGAATGTTCAAAGCTTTCTAGATCAGTTAAGTGGCGGGGGGGGGGGGGGGGGGGGGGGGGTCTCCTAGTTTCTAGCGAAATTTGTTTTGAAAAACCTCCGTATTGAGAATTTATACGCCTAATATAAAAATTATTTTGTATCGGATGGCACGCGTTCCGATGAAACTAAAAGAAACTCCAGCTCAAAGTGACTTAAACAATAAAGAGTAAAAGAGTATTTACGACTCACATCACGGAAAAGCTGAGGAGCCAGGCAGATGTAAGGCGCGGTTCGGCCAGAACTCTGGCTCCATTTACCTCTGCTTCCCTTGGTGCCTCCTCCATGACGCCGGCAGCAGCCATCAGGGCAGGTGCGTGCTTCCTCCTTCCTAATCTGGAGGAAAAGACTCGCGATTGGTTGACACCTGAGCACTAACCTCACCCCTACCAATCATGTGGCCAGAAAGATGTTACCGGCTATCTGGCTAGCGCCAATCAGAGCCTATCCTGACGTCCATCCCACCTGCAATGCCTGAATGTTCTGTAAGGTGGGGGAGAGGGTCAGAAGGTGGAGGGGGTGCGAGGTCCCCCATGGAAATGGGAAAGACAAGGGATGGATGCCATGCCACATAAGCAACTATTGAATGCCAACTGCATCATTTTCCTTAGAAGAGAACTGCTTTTTCTTTTCAGAATTATGATAGACATTACAGATACATACATAGTCTAAGGAGCATGTACTTTTTTAGATTACAGAAAGAACCAGGACAGTATTTACCTACCCCCAAAGAACAATTTTTACCAATGTTTATAACGGTTAGGGAGCCAAGCGTTGTGGAAACTGAGCCCTTGGATTTAAATTGCGTCCCCATCACTGACTAGCTGCATGACGTTGGGTAAGGTAAGTCAGTCAGCATCTGTGTGTCAGTGAATGAGGATAACAATAGCGGCCACATCATCAGGACTAAGTGGGATCACACAGGCAAAAAACGCTCGTAGCAGTAATAAGTGCTTCGTGGTTGTCGCCCACCCGTTAGCAGCTTCTACCTGGGCAGGGACCCCCCCCCCCCCTGCCTTATCTCCTGCTGTAATCTCAGCGGCCAGTGTAGCCGCGTGTTGATAAACATTTTGGGGTAGAAGGAGGTAATCCCTCTCCTCTGTCTCTCTCCAAACGTAAAGAAGAGGAAAGGGTTAAGAGAATGAGAAGCCGGTACAGCTGGAGCAAGTTTTTGGTTGAAAGCCAGCACTAAACTCCAGGAGGAATGGGGTTTGGAGTCGTAGATTTGCTTTGAGTGCTATTGGAACGGCGCAGCTGACGGCGTCTGGAAGGGAAGAGGTCGAAGTGTTTGTTGAATCCCACGGCATGGGCTTCTTCCTTTTTGGTTTTTTTCCTTTGGAGCCCGAGAAGCCAAGGATGAAGTTGGCTCATCTGGTTCAGTAACATAATCTTAAAATGAAAAATCTGGGAGTCTCTCTGTGGGAAAAGGGAGAACAAGAGGATTCAAAGGAAAAAAGACAATAGAGGATTTAATCCAAAACATCTAAAAGCAAATATTGTTTTCAGGAGTTTTCAGAGATTGCCTACAAAGGGAGAAAGAAATTGATGACTAAGGGAGAGAAGGACGAAACTGTGGAGACCTCAAATACAGGGACGGCACAGGCATCTTTTAAGTATACTTGCAGGAGTGCCTGGGGGGCTCAGTCCCTTAAGCAACGGACTCTTTGATCTCCGCTCAGGCCATGATCGGTCGGTTCTGAGTTCGAGCCCTGCCTCGGGCTCTGAACCTGCTTGGGATTGTGTCTCTGCCTTTCCCCTGCTCGTGCACTCTCTCAATCTCTCGATAAGAAAGAAACTTGAAAAAAGAAAAAAGCAAAAGGTATACCTGCAGGGATTCCTCATTCATACAGATAAACATGCTTCATTTTGAGCCCTCCCCCCGCCCCCAACCTTCCTTACCTCCTGGGCTTCTGCCAAGACGCGGCATAATATGAACTGCGAACATGGGTGCATGAGAAGAAACTAAACTGTCCTCCCAAGATAAAGCAAAAAAAATAAATCCACTTTGCGGGCGGAGGGGGTGCCTAGGTGGCTCAGTCGGGTGGTCTCTCTCTCTCTCCAAAATTAAATGAGTAAAACACATTTTTAAAAAATTCACTTGGGAATATTCAGAGACACAACGTAAGATAGAAGCTATAGGGAAGATATAAAAAAATACGTAATTTTGCATGTTTGTTTTAAATAGACTTTTAAATTTAGGATAGTTTTCGATTTACAGAAAATTCGCCAAACAAAATAGTACAGAGAGTCTCTGTAGAATACTCCTTGCCCAGTGTCCCCCATTGGTAAGAGCTTACATTAGGTACCGTCCATTTGTCAGACTTACCAAACAAATTGATACGTTACTAACCGAATCGCGTACCTTATTCCGATGTCTTTCATTTTTACCCAGTCCTTTCTCTGTTCCATGCCACCCAAGGTACCACATCACACTTAGTTGTCATGTCTGAGGCTCCTCTAAGGGGTGACCTTTTTTAGGCTGCTTCTTTTAGCCAACCTTGACGCTTTGGAGGAATACTGGCCAGATATTTCGTAGAGTGTCCCTCAATTTGGGTTTGTCTGATGGTTTTCTCTTGATTACACTAATCCCAGTGGAATTATAGTTTTGGGGAAGAAGACCACAGAGGTATCTATGGTCATGAAATGATTCATCACATCATTTCAAAGGTACATTATCAACATGAATTTCCACTGATGATGTTAATCTTCTGACCATTTACCCCCTTTCCATACTGGGTAGAAGGTCACTGCATACAGTCCACACCTTAAGTGGAGAAGAAGTTATGCTTCACCTTCTTAAGGGGACAGTGTCTACATATATATATTTTTTATTTTTAATTCTTCCATATGGGAATTTGTCTCTTCTCCCCACTTCTTTACTTATTCAATCATTTATTTATATCACTATGGACTTGTAGGAGTCTGCTGGGGCTGCCATTACAAAATACCACAGACTGGATGACTTAAAAAGAAATTTATTTTCTTACAGTTTTGGAGGCTGGAAGTCTAAGATCAAGGGAACAGTAGGGCTGGTTTCTGATGAGACCTCTCTTCCTGGTTTGCAGATGGCCATCTTTCACTGTATCTTTACTTTCCTCTGTGCACATGCAGAGAGAGAGAAAGAGAGAGAGGGAGAGAGATTGAGATCTGGTGTCTCTTCCTCTTCTTATTGGGTTAAAGTCCTATGGAGTTAAAGTCCCGCCCATATGAGCCATAATTTACCATCTTAGAGGCCCTATTTCCAAATATGTACCCCCTGGGGGACAGGGCTTCAACATATGAATTTGGTGGGGCTTGGGGGAGGGCACAATTCAGTCCATAACAGGGATTATGATGATTTCTTTTATACTTTGGGTTGTAATCCAGTACTATATTATTTATTTCGTTGTCCAAGTGGCCTTTGGGAGCTCTTTAAGTTGACTCTCGTGTCCCCTTGACATGCCCCCATCTGTTTGTTTGTTGAGTCCTCCCTTATTTTCTACACTACAAGACGTTCTAGTTTGATCTTACATATTGCCTCCCCCAGCCCTAGAGCAGCCACTTCTCCAAGGGGCCCTGACTCCTTTTATTGGAGAATGATGTCAGACACACAGGCTGGTCCCTGGGTCTGTTTGTGGCTACTAGGTGTTGTCTCGAGGCCCACACAGTGATAGCACTTGTTTGAACATCCCTTATGTTGATTTTTCAAGGAGTCTGATGATAGTTTCCTACCCCACATCTAGAAAATAGAAATGAAGTAGTAGAAAAAACTAAGTTACTGAGAATCAGAGAGACATTCTGTGATTTATCCTCAAGTTTTACCACTTTGTAGACATGTGACCTCCTGCAAGTTACTTAAGCCCATATTCCTCATTTTTAAGATGGAATATTTAAAAATATGTTAAAGAGATTATATATATGTATATATATACATATATATATAGAGAGAGAGAGAGGGAGATAGAGACAGAGAGAGAGAGACAAAGAGAGACAGAGACAGAGACAGAGAGACTACATATACATATATATATACATATATATATATACACACACACACACACACACACACACATGGTAAAGCGAAGCATCAAGTTCATGACCAATAAATATTAGTAACCCCTTAGGATGCAAGTCACCTAATATTTCTGCAATTTGCACCTTTGAGTAAGAGATAAATGCTTTGGTAAATATTCTTCTCCACTGGCAAAATCTAATGCAAGAATCAGTTGACTTATTTATCAAGATTCTCTCCTGTATTTCAAAACAACTATTGGACAACTCTATATGTGTGTATAAATATTGTCTCAAATTCAAAATATCTGAAGCTAAATCATTTTCCCTAAACTAAGTCCCACATTAGAATTTTACATTTCTAAAAGGAGCCACATAATTCACCCAAATTATCTAGACTCAGACTCTGGTAATGCCAGAGTAGATGTTTCAACTAACCCTCCTGCTAAGTATAATTTTAAAAACTTGACAAAGTATTTTTTTCCCTTAGTCTTAAAGACATTGGAGCATTTATAAGTCACTAAGGAATTGTCGAGCCAATGTCCAGAAGAGTTGGTAGCCAATATCGATGGCCATGTTTCCCCAAAAGAATCTTCTATTTTTCTTTTTTTAAATGTTTTTATTTATTTTTGAAGGGGAGAGAGAGACAGAGCATGAGTGGGGGAGGAACAGAGAGAGAGGGAGACACAGAATCTGAAGCAGGATCCAGGCTCTGAGCTGTCAGTACAGAGCCCAGTGCGGGGCTCAAACCCACAAACTGTGAGATCATGACCTGAGCTGAAGTCGGATGCTTAACTGACTGAGCCACCCAGGCACCCCGAATCTTCTGTTTTTCTAAAGGACTATACTATGAGAAGGTCAAACACACCCTAATTGGAGTCTCAAAACGAGACAAGAGTGGGGGCACCTGGGTGGCTCAGTCAGTTGAGCTCCTGACTGCAGCTCAGGTCATGATCTCATGGTTTGTGAGTTCAAGCCCTGCATCAGGTTCTGTGCTGTCAGCACAGAACCCAATTTGGATCCTCCGTTCCCCTCTCTCCCTGCTCCCCCCCACCTACCTTCCCTCTCTCCAAAACTAAAATAAAAATATTTTTTGAAAAAAGGAGGTAAGAATGGAAAAGAAACAACACTTGAAAACATAATAGCCAAGTTTTTTTTAAGACATTAAACCAGAGATTCAAAGTTAAAATTCAAAAGTATAGAAGCATAAATTTTTAAAAATCACAACTACACACATCACACTAAAAACAGAACTTTTGACTAGCGACAGCCATTGCCTTGTACCACCTTACTTCTTTTGTATTTTTTTAATATATTTTTTTAATGTTATTTATTTTTGAGAAAGACAGAGACAGGGCATGAGTGGGGGAGGGGCAGAGAGAGAGGGAGACACAGAATGCGAAGCAGGCTCCAGGCTCCGAGCTGTCAGCACAGAGCCTGACGCGGGGCTCGAACTCACAAACCGTGAGATCATGACCTGAGCCAAAATCAAGAGTCAGACGCTGAACGGACTGAGCCAACCAGGTGCCCCTGTACCACCTTAATTCTAATCTTTATTTTTTCACATGTAGACTAATTATGTACCAACTATCCTCTGTTTTTCCCTCCTTTACATAACTTTTAAATTAATATGCCTAAAATATCATTTGTTACCCAAAAAAACCTCAAGATTTTTTTGATAACCTCTCTCCAAACTGCTTTTGCCCAAAGGAGTATTAATTAAGAAAGCTCAACCACGACAGAAGGGCACAGTGCTTAAGAGTATGATCATCTCCAGGGGTGCCTGGGTGGCTCACTCAGTTGAGCCTCCGACTTCGACTCAGGTCATGATCTCATAGTTGACGAGTTTGAGCCCCGTGCCGGGCTCTGTGCTGACAGCTCGGAACCTGGAGCCTGCTTCGGATTCTGTGTCTCCCTCTCTCTCTGCCCCTGCCCTGCCCCTGCCTTGCTCCTGCTCTGTCTCTCTCTGTCTCAAAAATAAATAAACATTAAAAAAAAAAAGTATGATCATCTCCAGGTTAGGGTCCGGCCCACAGTGAGTGCCTGAGTACTCCTTGGTGAAGGGTAGCCACATGTGGATAATTGAGAGGAAATGATGTCATTCTATAACCAATTAGAAGTGTAAGTAATAATAGTGACTAACACATTGCTTTTCTTTTTTTAATTGCTTATTTGTTTATTTTTGAGAGAGAGGGAGAGAGAGAGCATCCCAAGCAGGTTCTGTGTTGTCAGCACAGAGCCCGACATGGGGCTCAATCTCACGAACCCGTGAGATCATGACCTGAGCCAAAATTGAGAGTCGGATGCTTCACCAGCTGAGTCACTCAGGGACCCCTTATTTCTTTTCATATGGGCTCTCCTCTAGGTTTATACATTTCGACTCTTTGAATCCCCATAAATCTTTGTGATATACTGTTAGAATCTTCATTTAGCAGTTGGGGAAACTGAGGCATAGAAGTGGTAAGTAACTTGCCCAAAGTCTTGCAGGTAAGTGGCACATTTAGGCTCTGGACCCAGATATCTGGCTCTGGAATTCATGCTCTTCATGCCTATGTTATGCACGGCCTCAACACGTATGAACTGGTTTTCAAAGAGAATCATACCATGACTGAGCTCACGGCAGAAATTTAGGGTTCAAGAAAGAAATGTTCACTATGTTTAGGGTTAACCTGTCACCTTGCAAGAGTGAGATGAAATGTGTGAGATCACACAGGGACTAAGGGCTGGTCACCAATCCCAACATTATTATTAAAAGAATCACAATTTAGAACACATCTTTTTCTGGGACTACCGTTATTTCCCTGATTTTGTATGATAATAAGCAGTGACAAAAGTTTTTCAAGGATTTTACAGGAAGTTACTCTACAACCTACCTCGAACAAGTCCTCCTTGCAAAGCAGTTGAAAACTGGGCTAAGCGTAATCCATTTGGTTTACTTTTCTCCTTCCAGTAACGCTATTTGGCATCTTTCTTTTCCATTTATGAGGGTATTTGAACTTTCATCTGCTGGTTTTAATTTAACTTGTCATATTTCTATTTTTTTGTGCATGTGCCCAGAGGCCTTTGGGAAAAGGACATATTTTTTAATAATTCAAAACAATAAAAACCAGAAAGGTCAACTTAAGTCAATTAGTCACGTTTTAAGCAATCTAAGTAGAAGACAAGAAATTCACTTCCAACCTTCAAGTTGTTCTCTTGAAGGCTGCTAACACTGGAAATAGACAAGGGCATTCCTGAACAGAGGGAATTGAAAAGATCAAGGCCATGGGCATGGGTAACTCACTGTTGTGGTAAGGAGGAGGCTTTTATGTAATGCACAGATGACAAAATACACTGGAATTCTAGGAGCGCTGAATGCCCTAACTTGATTCTGTGTACAACAGTGAATTCTACTAAAACTGACCTTTTCTTTTTTTCAATCTTCTTTATTTTGAGAGAGAGGGAGAGAGAACCGGGGAGGGGCAGAGGGAGAGGGAGGCACAGAACCCAAAGCAGGCTCCAGGCTCTGAGCTGTCAGCACAGAGCCCGACACGGGGCTCGAACCCACAAACTGCGAGATCATGACCTGAGCGGAAGTCGGACGCTTAACCCGACTGAGCCACCCAGGCGCCCTGACCGTATATATTTCTTCAAGTCGTGGCCTGAAGAGTCCGTTTCATTCTCTGGCTTGTCACATGGCTGTATTCTTTGAGGAAAAATATCTCATAAGAGCTTAACCACCTTATATTTTAGAATATAAAATATTCACCCCCATTATCCTCTAAGCACACCTTCTTAGTTTTGCTCCTGACGCTTATCAGTTTAAAAATCCATTAATTATATTGTTACCAGGTTGCTACCTTGTCTGCCCCCTACCTCGTCACTAGATCACAGGCTCCATGAAGGGAGAAACTCTATCTCCGCTCACGACTCTATCTCCAGCACTGACACAGCACCAGAGACATAGCCCCAGCTCATACTTGGTGAACGGTTAACCTTCCTTCCATCCTTATCTCTCTTCTTTTTTTCTTTCTTGCCTAATGATTTGCAAAGCTGTAATAAGGGGGGAAAAAAGATGGTGATGACTGTAGGAGAGATCAACGCAGTTTGGGGAAACACTTTAATGAAAAAAAAGTCATCTAAATGGTTGTGAGATGAAACCACTTTTCCTGAGAAAATTCCACAGGATCCCAGACACTAGAGGGCAGTCCTAGGCACCCTTGTGGTGTCTTCCAAAGGGAATACACACAGCAATCTAGCCTGGGGTTTAAAATACACTCATACTAATAAACCAGATGCCCCAGCATTCCCCTCCCCCTGAAACTGGAGGACTTCCTCCATGGCTTCCCGCCGACTTTAGGAGAGCGTCGATGCCTCCCCTGAGTCCTTCAGCCTTCCCCAAGGGCTACATGAAGGAGGTGTCTGGCTGCTTCGGGCCATAGCTGCTGTCTCTGGCCCACACCATTGCTCCTTTGTCTTATCCTGGGTCCACGGGAAAGCCTCTGCCTTCCAGTCCTGGTGCAGTGACCTACATGTTTGTGTCCTCCCCCCCGCCCCCCAAATTCATATGGTGCTAGCTCCCAGTGTGATGGTGTTAGGAGGTTACCTTTGGGAGGTAATTGGGCCGTGAGGGTGGAGGCCTCATGAGGAGGATCCAAGTCCTCCAGAAGGAACCCCAGGGACCTCCCTCACCCACGTTTGGCCATGTGGCCATGACAGAAAACAAGAAAAAGGCTGTCCACGACCTGCTAAAGGGCTCTCACCAGAACCCAGCCATGCTGGCAAACCAATTTCGGACTTTCAGCCTCCAGAACTGTGAGAAATAAATTTCTGTTTGTGATAAGCCACCCAGTCTGCGGTATTTTGTTTTGGTGGTAGCCCAAAGGGACGAAGTCATCGGGCATGTGCACAGGTGGGGAAATTGCCTCGTTCCCCATTTCAAGTGACCCACTTTCCCCAAGACTAGCGGGGTACGTGCCCTGAACCACGTTACGGTGTTAACCTTATTGAAATTTAATAATAATCACAAGCCCCCTGGATATATCCCGACAGCCTTACTTGGCACCGGGGATGTGGGTGGCAAACATAAGCTCTGGGAGAACTGGATTCCCAGTTGCCACACTCCAAGTTTACAGCTAAGATGTCGTGAAGTTCCCCCCAGAAGTTTGCTTTAGTCACTTAAGCCAGTAGTAACCTAAAAGGCCCACCTCACCAACCCATCAGACAATCGTAGGCTGGATTCAGGAGCCAAGGGTGTCCCTGGGGCTTTGCCTCTTAGGAAGATTTCTTTAGGCCCAAACGTCAAGGATCTGAACGAGCACTATTTTCCTTAGTTACCTTTAGAGGAAGACTCGTTTTATTTATTTTTATTTTTGTTTAAGGCAGAGCCATATTTAAAAAGGCTCATTCTAAAAAGAGATCAAGTCAGAGTCTGTTTTTGACTAGTGGGAATTTTCCTTCAGCTAAACTATTGGCTGTGCTTGAAAATATGCCAACACCGGGACCATGCCTGCAGCGCTTTGAACTTAAAAGCGGCTAGTAAAGTGGTGAAGGGAGATCACAAAAGAGAGCTGCAAACAAAATTACCAAAAAGATAATTACTGTAGGGAGAGTCGCCCTCCAGGTACCAGAACAGAAAAGTTTCAGACATAAGCTTATGTTAGCAGAGACAAGGACGGATTTCAAAGTTTGCCCTCAGTAAGTTTAACTGACCAGTTTCTAGTAACAGTTGTTTCTAATAATGCAGGAAAACCGAGCATCGTGGAGCAAATGAAAAACCCAAGACCGGGGTGCCTGGGTGGCTCAGTCGGTTAAGCAACCGACTTTGGCTCAGGTCATGATCTCACAGTTTATGAGTTCCAGCCCCACGTCGGGCTCTGTGGTGACAGCTCAGAGCCTGGAGCCTGCTTCTGATTCTGTGTCTCTCTCTCTCCGCCCCTCCCTTGCTTGCTCTCTCTCTCTCTCCCTCTCCCTCTCTCTCAAAACTAATAAACATTAAAAAAATTAAAAAACAACAACAAGAACAAAAAACCCAAGATCACCTCAATTACCCAAAATACAAGATGAGATTGAAAAACTACCATTCGTTTTTTGGGTGCATTCATTTTTAAGGCTGATGGAAACTTCAAGAGCACACTGTTGTTACGTCGCTTTATTTTGTAAATGGTTTAATTAACATATTGAAAATATGGTTGTATGAATGAAATAGTGCTGTGGGGACTCTCCTACCCCCTGATTTGAAGGCAGGAGCAACTGATCCTTTAAAGAAATAGATTTAAACATGGTAGGAATAACACTTGGTTACTAAGTTACAAACGTATTTGGTCTTCTGTTAAAAAGTATGTAGGCACTAATGGTCAAATGTTTTGGCATCTCTATTTTTAAGTACTCAGTGCATGGCTACAACCCAGAGATCATTTTTTTCCTGTGGTGCTTTTTCCTTATTTATTTTTGGAGAGTTGGGGCCAAATCCTTTCCATCTTTGACCTTTGGGTTCTTTTCTTTTTCAGGAAAACAACAATGTATACCTTTCCCAGGATTAAACATACACACGTACTCACATGCATGATAAACAGTTCCCAGACTTGCTCTTCTGACAAATAAATCACTGCTGGTAGATCTTTAAAATGTCAAACTTCTCATTCAGCCTGAGACCTGTCACTGTTCATGTGTTTCTTAGACAGCACCCCAGGCCTTACTGATTGGCATGGTTCCACGTGTCAGAGTAGTGAAATGTACAAGACACCTACTCAGACTTACCCTGTCCCTGGGATTGTTACAGGGTTTTGTTTGTTTTGTTTGTTTTTTGGCTTTTTTCTCCCCCTGTCTTCTTGGGGGATTTACTGCTTTCCCAGGCTTCTGGCCTCCTAGGGAGGTCACAGGGCTTCCAGTCTTTGGATACCGGGGTGCCACCAAACCTTGTTCCAGGACCTCCTGGAGAAGTATTCATCTGCTTTATGCCACCTCTCCACCACTACTCACAGGCAGGCCCAAAAGGTTAGCCCAGAAGAGCTTACTAAATCTAGAACAGTGACTCCTCATTATTATCCTAACTTAAAAAAAAAAATTCTTACAGACCTAATAATAGCATGGGGAACTGGTTTTGATATCTGACCTTGCTCTGTAAATATGTATATTGTTGCAATTCCCCAAACCTTAATGCCCTCCTATAGAGTGCAAACTGACACTATTAAAAACGTAGGCATGTTGCGTAAGAACAAGTGTGTATTAGAAAAGACCAACAGTACATATACCCAATTGTATGGCAATGAGTAGAATTTTCCTTCCCTACCTATTCTATCTTGAGTAAAAAGATAAAGAATACACTGGAAATACTGCAAAGCAAGGGGATACCTTGGTGATAGGCTGCCATATAGAAATCAAAGCATTTTATAATATATAGCTACTGACTTCTGTCCACGAAGTCAGTATGGGGGCCAAGAGCTCGTCTGATATAACATTAGTTCTTTCTACCAATTAGGTATTGTCTTCCTACCAAAGACTTGCCTACAATATGAGGAATTTCCAAATTTCATCATGTCAGTGTCAGCAAATAAGGAGTTGAGGTTATTACCCCCTAGTCTCAGTGTTAGCCACAGCTCTGAATGTGCCCCTGTGTATGTTGCATATGAATTACTCATTGAGATTTACTACAGGGAACATCACTTTTATTAACATTGTAACCTGACCTGAGTTGCAGACTCCCTGTCCAACACAAAAGGACTCTTGGCCCGAGAAAAACGTTGTCTACCATTTACTCTCAAGTCCTTGTCTGGGAAAGGACCATCCAGTTAGGAAATTATCCAGATGTGATGATATTGCCAGGTAATCGGATAGCCTATTATTTTTTACTATTGTTACAGGGATAAGACAAGAAGGACAATGACCTAAAATTCAAATCAGTCCACCAAGTGAGGTCTGATGCGACAGAAATGAGCAAGTCCAGCTTTCCAGCGGGCCCAGAGTCTTTCTGTGGATAGCCTCCCAGACCTGCACTGCCAGACTACTGCCTGGGATGTACGCTTCCAGAGCCTCTGGGGGCTCCCACGCCTGTAACTCAGATTCAACAAAGGCAGCCTCTGACGCACCACGTGACCCCCATCCTCTCTTTGCCCATTGCTACAGTTTGTAGTCTTCTCTTCTAAGTGGACACTTTCGGACTCACCTTCGACTCTCCTTCACTTTCATTCTGCCATTAATCTCTGACCTTTTCCCTTCTCATTAGCACGGTGGCCTTCCTTCCCTTCTTTCTTTAATCAGGTCCAGGTCCTCGTCCCCTGTTAACATCTGGGCAAGAGCTTCTTGGCTTTCCTTGCCTTCTAACAACGGCCACGCCCCTCCGCCCCCGTCCCGCCCCCTCCCCCACACCTCCCTGCCAGGAAATGTTTTGAATCCCTGTGGGTATGTCATGCCTCTGCTCTAGAACTGGCTCTCTTAGGCTCAGTAAATGTTCTTGTTTCTAAGATCCTCTGTCTCCGGAGATCCATCCTTATTTCCTGACACTCCCCAATCCTCTCTTATTCTATCCCTTACACAACAGTTTCCTCCCAGCCTGGTGTTGCTAACACTTTTCCTCAAGGTCTCAGCCCACGCTGCCTAAATCCGAGCCTCCTATTCCAATTGCAGCCCAAGTCTACATCTGCCACCAAACCACCTTCAAATTCTTTGGAAACTGCTCACCTCTCCTTGCTGTCTAGCCCCAGCCCCACCCAGGTTAACGCTTAATCGCTCTGTTGGCGCCTTAGCCCTGCTTCCCCATAAGAGCGTGTGGTGTGGGTCTATACCACGTTTCTCTCTTCTCCCTCTTGACCTACTCATTCTTCATTCCCTCCCCCAGACCGAGGGCACAGAAAGAGATCAATAATGTCCCTGCTTTGGAACTGAAGTTTGAATTCCTGCAGTTTCCAGTCTGTTACCTTTTATCCTCCTCCACCCCAGGGTATATTTTAAATTCGAACATTTCTGACTTTGTTACTCTTGATCACAATTACACCGGGTCACCGAAGATTTAGTACCAAGTCATTTACATGCCCTAAGACCTAAATAAAGCCTCGAGGTTTTGTTTTCTAGCTAACCTCCGCAGGCGGGGGGGATAGGGTAGAGGTGGAGAGTATTGCTGGATTTAAACCCTCAGCCACAGATGAACACGCATGGACCCTGAGGGGTCATCAGGCTGCAGAGGCGGTGCAGAGATTCGCCTGGCTTTATCTCGCTGCCGGGGGGGGGGGGGGGGGGGCGGGGGGGGGCGGGGGGGGAGGCTTTCACATTATTCCATTTGGGAGAAGCTGGAGCATACTCTCGTCCTATGCGCGTGTGGTTGGCGGGGCGGGGGGTGGGGGGGCGCGTAGCTTCCAAAAGCAATGGACCGAATTGGTATGTGCGAGATTCAGGGCTTCCTTGAGATGCGACTGCGGGGGGACAGCCGGGCGGCCGAAGCAGGCGCCTGGCGCCGGCCTCCAGCAGGGGCGCGGGCGGCCGGGAGTCACCCGCTCCGGCCCCCGCAGCCCGCGGAGCCGCCGCTAGGAGGCGCCGCGAGCGCGCCGGGCCCCCCGCCCGCTGCCAGAGGAGGGACGGCATCCCCTGTCGGCCAGCCCCCGAGCCGGCCGGGGAGCAGGCGGGGAGCAGACCGCAGAGGACGCGCGGCGGAGCGCCCGGGGCTGTCACCGCGGACGCGCCGCGCGCACCGACCCGGGACGCGAGCATCGGGGGAGCGCCGCCCGCCGCCGCCCGCTAAGGAGCCGCGCCGGCTCCCTGGGCTCCCGCTCCCCGGGTGAGCATCCGCCGGGGCGGAGGGCGATGTCTGCCCGGGCCCGCCGCGGTCCCCGGGACGGCCGGGCGCAGTGGCTCGCGCCCCTCTGGTGCCTCTCGGCCGCGCTGGGCGTGCTGCGGACCCCCGCCTCGCAGGCGTTCAACTTGGACGTGGACAAGCTCACCGTGTACAGCGGCCCCGAGGGCAGCTACTTCGGCTACGCGGTGGACTTCCACATACCTGCCGCTCGCACGTAAGTCGCCCCGCGCGGGGAGTTTTGCGCAAAGGGGGGGCGAGTCCGGCCACAGGTTGGGTCCCTGCCCGTCTGCCCCGGGGGACCCGCGCCTGTGCCCACAGCCCGATGGAGGGAGGTTCCTGAGATTCCGTCCCGCTGCGCACTTGGGGTCCCCTCGGGCTCCCCGCCACTTGTCCACCCCCCTTCCATGCTAGATGTGCCTTGTGAACTTTGAATTAATGATGTGCCACTTTAAATTAATGATGTGCCACTTGTGTAGAACACGCAGGTCCGGGGCGGGGGGGAGGGGGGTGGCTCCCAGGACTCGAGCAAAGACCCGAGCCTCGTACAAAGGGGAAAACGGGACCGAACAGATCCAAGTCTGTTTATGCGTAGCCTGTAACAATTAAGCGTCTGGGCGCAAGTGCGGTCTGCTCCAAGCGGCTGGGCTCTGCCCTTTGCTATTTTTTCCCCTTCTCTCATCTCACTGCATACACAGCTCCACCTAGAGAAGAATTGGGACTATTTGCACCCTCTTCAAAACCAGGTTTCCGGCGCCCGTAGGTTTCCAACGGGAAATCAAGTTTGACAGTCGGTCTCCATCAGAGATACGTTTCTACCCCCAATTCCCCGCCCCCGCCCCTAGTCTCGGCGAGCACGCGGCTACGGAGACTGCATCAGACGCGCACGCTCTCATGATTCCCAAGGAGTGATTTTCTCCAACCCTTTCGCAGAGCGAGTGTCTTGGTGGGGGCGCCCAAAGCCAACACCAGCCAGCCAGACATCGTGGAAGGGGGAGCGGTCTATTACTGTCCCTGGCCCGCCGAGGGGTCTGCACAGTGCAAGCAGATCCCGTTTGACAACACCAGTAAGTGATCTTTGTCCTTCTCAACGTGGGTCCTCGTTTCAAAGAACCAGAGCCGTCCTGGAGTTAACTCCCCCACTTTGTTTCTCCTCATGCGGCCCGTCTGATGAGTTGGTGTTGTGGGCTGTCCAGGTCCCTCCACTCGAGCCTGAGTGAAGGGGAGGAAAATGAACGGTGAACCCCAGACAGAGAACCTTGGTATTTTGACCTTGAGTATTTGGATATGTCCTAGTAACTTCTGTTTCCTTACTGCCCCAAGATGAGCAGTTTCAGGGTGAGCGGATGCTTTGAAGACATACAAGCGTTCCACCCTAATCTTGATTATGGAGAGAATTTGGTTGCTTCCCAAGGACAGATCTGGGAAAAGACAGATCCTTAGCGTTTCCAGTGCCCAGACTCCGGAGGCAAGACTCAGCTGCTATAGACCCAGACATCGCTCCATGTTGCTGTTTAATTCTTTACAGAAAGAAAGAATTTTCTTTCAAAATATTGGACATTGGATGCAAACTAGTACAGGCAGAGTGTGGATGGATTACATTCATTTCCAAAATCCCTAGACAGATGTTTCTTATTTAATTAAAGGGCAAATACATTTTAAACAATTCAGGCTGGTTCTGTTTCCTCTGGTGTTTTCTCTTTGGGTCCTGAGAAAATAATTTAAACGTAATGCTTTCAAAAGCATTAACACTGGATGTTTTCATTTGTACCTCCAAAACTCTATGAATTCAAAAGGTATACATTATCACAAACCAAATATCTCTCTTCAGAAAAATGTGGACTCAAATAATGTTCTTGGATGATCAACCACTTAAAATACCTTTTGCTATAAAATACCACACAACTATTTTATGACCTCATTTTTCGTTATTGTTACATTAGAGTGCATTTAGAATGTATGTAGAAAATTCATCTTCACAGCATTTAATGAAACTGGATGGGTGGTATTTACCTGTTTTTAACCGATTTGCATTTTTTTAAAAGAAAATAATTTCAATTCTTTCAATATGGAAATCATTTCAAAGAAAAAATTGTATGCAAGGCTTACCTTGAATTATGACCAAATAAGGAAAATATTTTATAAAAGCATTTTCAAATTATGTCTTTCATATGTATCTATATATAGTTACAATAGCTCAGTCACCATAACTCAGTTATTTCATCCCAATTTTTACAAGCTTTGACTTTTAAATTTATTAGAAATTAGAAAAATTAAGCCACTTGATGTTAATTTGTAATTATAAAACAATTAGTTGTTTGATTGGGATTTTAGATGCTTCTGATTACTGACCTCCAGCTTGAGAATAAATTTCCTCATTCAGAAGAATTAAGCATCAAATTAATGGCATTTTTAATAATCCATATCAAAATCATTTGTATTTTTCAAAGTCTTTAAAACTTAAGCCTTGATAAATAAAGACAAAGCATTCGTGTTATTTGAATTTAAGTTAAGGGAAATAAATATTTATACTTTAAGATATGTTAATGCCTTTTTACCGAGAAGCAATCTATAGTCATGGACATGAATTTTGTAACCTTCTAGAACATTCCCATAACATACCAAATCAGGATCTGGTTAGTATATTTTTCCTTTGATAAAAGAAGAACCGATGTCTGCCCGGATAAGTCACATCTGAATACCTTTCTAAGTGCTAATCCCAGTAGATGTCATGGTTCAATAGATGAAAACCAGAGAATACAGACATCAGTATGAATTTTTAAAAACTGAACACTCCCAGCCCCAAATTTCCAGTGTTGAATTACAATAGGTAGATTTTCCAAAAGTTCCTCCTCAAGCAACTGCTTGGAGATTTGAATTCACTTTCCCATAGAGAACTAATGCTGAAAGACTGTGCTTTGGTTTCCAGAATAGCCCACAGGAATGCACTTAACCCTTATTGGAGCCGAATTGTGTTTGCAATGAAACAGTAGGGGACAAACTAGTATAATTTTAGCAATTAAGTAAATAGAAAAATGGTAAGGATGCCGAGCAAAGATCAGTGTTACTTGGAGAAAGAGCCAGGGGTGAATGGCATGTTCTGTGCAACTTCTGAGGAAGTCTTCTGGATATCTCAAAGGGCTTTAGAGATTAATGCTTGTGGTTCTCCGCTATGTCGTAGTTTACTTCTAAATGAATGGAGGTTTCTTAGGGTGTTTTTTTTTTTGACAGACAGATGTCCTTATCCTACAATTATACTTAGCAACCATAACCGCAATGATTTGAGGACTCGTAAAAGGAGTAAGATAAGGGGTAAAAAAGGAAGGAGGGAGATAGACGTTTCTGAAATCATTGAGCAAAAAGTGAAGAACAAAAACAGCTTAGGCAACCACACGTTTGTGAGAAATGAATGGTCTGTGATGGAATGAACAAAGCAGTGATCTGTGAAAGCTTGGGCGAATCGCCCTGAGAGAAGAGCCTTTGAGTAAAGAAAGTTCCCCGTGTTAGCCATCAGGGGGTACTGTGGGCCTAGGAACCTTTGTTGCTGTTGGGAATGGCCTGGGAACGGTGGGGCAAAAGGAATCTGGGAACCCCAGCCCGGCTTGACCTTGGCTACTGAGTGGGTGCTAGCAAGCACAGGACACCTCATTTCTATCGGTTTCTTATCCAGGTGCCCCAGACGACGGAAGTGCCAGTGGCTGCCATTTGCCGGAAAGCAGGGAAAGAGAGGAGGGGCGCCGGGAGTCAGTGTAGCTATTTCCAGTTCAAGCCTCTGTTCTTTGTGCAGAGTGTGATCTTGGAAGCAAGGATGAAAGGCAGAAACAAAGGGGCTGCTGACTCGGGCGTCTGGCTGTCAGTGTTCCCACATGCTTTACATGTATTGATCACCTACTGTATACCACTTATTTCTAATCCATAACATGCGTTTTATGAATAAGGAAATTGACATCAAACGTGTTAAAAAAAGATACACACAAGGCCACACCGTGGTAAACGGTGGGTGCACGGTTGGAAAAGAGGTCTGCCTGCTATAGAGCCTGCCTCTTCACCCTGCCTTCCTTCCAGGAAAGGGAGAAGCCTGGTCCTGATAGGGTGCAAATTCAGGGTCCAATCCTGTGGAGCCGAGACATGGCTTGCTCCCCCCCCCCCCCCCGTTCCATTCCCTCGCCCCGCAGTTACCCTCACAAATTGCGATTAAAATGATCTTCTAGAGAGGATCTGGAAGGGAAAAGCGGTTTGCGTCGGGGGTTGCGGAAAGCGGAGGTCAGAGGAGTCTTTGTCTCCACAGGAATGATGGGTCGTACATGCCCCTGGTTTGCCAGAGCTCCCCACAGCGGGCTGTGTCCCCTCACTGTCCCCAGTCACCTGCCTCCTGTCTTACTCTCTGCCCATTGACGGCAATGTACGGTTTTCCCAACAGAGGAAGAAAATTCCTCTGCTTGACATAGTAGTGGCTCTGAGTGCTGAAGCTGCCGTTCACGAACTAGTGTGATGTCTCAGGCAGAAATACAGATTATATTGCAAATATTCCTCTGAAAAGATAGTCCTGACTCCCCCTGTGTGTTAGCTCTGGGTCTGCTTTTACTGTTACATCTGAATTCAAGGTGTTCTTAGTGAATTTGACCTTTTAATGACATTGCTTCAACATGTGCAGGCCCCTGGGGTGTCTACAATTTCGTGTTCACAGTGGTAACCAACTAAACTCAGCTTAGTCGTTGAAGGAGACTGGACTATAATTCAGTCCCTGGATCTGGTTGTGATCTTGAACTTCAGTTTATGTAAGGTCAACTGCCTTTTTTCTTTTTTCAACTTCCATTTAGTTCATGTGATTATTTTTTTTTCATTAAATAATCGTTTATTTTATTTTTACCTCATCATATAAAGACTGGATATTACCATATCTTATTGGATTTTAAAAATTCCTCCTCACCATAAATTCAAAAACAGGAAGCCAGGAATAGCCTCACACTTCAAATGCATGAATACTATTAAAATCTGTGGTCCTTTCAAGTACAGAGAAAGGAAACCTTAGGGAAGCATATGGCAGTGGGGGAGGGGCAAAGTGCAAAGAGTAGATAATTTTCCTGCTCTGTATAAAATCAAGGAGCTGCAGAAAAGCACTTCTCTCATCTCCCTTCTGTCTTTCCCTCTTACTTCACTGGACTAAAATTCCCCCATCACCAAATTGATCTCTTTCACTTCTGCCTCAGAAACTCCCTAACCTGTGCCCCGTGCCTCAAACAATTTAAAACATCGCATCTGCCAAATTCGTGTTTCATCCTTTCTAAATCGACTCCCAGGTTCGTTAGTTCTCTTTCCGGCGGTTTCTAAGCCCATGTGTGCGGTAAATAAAGCTGCTACGTTTCAGCCTTCCTGCCCCCAAAAGGGGAAAGAGTGAAATAGAGTCAGTGGAGCCTCATCTTTGGAATGATGGGCAAATTGCAACAATAGTAGCACAGGCACGGTGTGCAAATATCTAATTAAATACACAAGTGAGACATTTTGAGCAGAAAGATAATGGCATGAGCTAATTACCCATCAGGGTCATCGGTATCGCTAAGAATAACGGGGAGGCAATGCAGCTGGGAACCACTGGCAATTAGGGACCCACCGAAAGAAGGAACAGGAAGAGGTGGGAGGTGCCACTGAGACTCGGAATCCTCTGAGAAAAAGTACCAGAATTTGCCTGGCCTTTATCTAGTATCTTTGTGTTTAAACAACAACAACAAAACAAAACCTTGAAATGGAAGACGGTTTGGCTAGGATTATGTCAAAGCTCTGAAATGGTACGACTTTTCTTGGGAGTTGTGTTTTAGCTTGGGGACCGGAAGGAAGCCTTTGTGTTGGGGGTCTGTTTTATTTTGTGTTAAGTGAGCCCGCAATAAGAAGCAGCTTCAAGCATCTGGCACTGTGACTGGTACAGGGGTTGCTTTTTGATAATATTGGGTGTGCCCGCTCTCATGGGAGGGGTTGGGAAACATATTGGTCGCATAAGTCTGGCTTTTCCCAGCTCCCTCAGAAAGAAATCAGGTTTTGTTCGGGAACAAAGAGAAGAAAAACGGAGGTCGGAGCTATCAAGTAAATGACAGAGGAAATAACACCAATGTGACAGAACTCACGGACGGCAGAAATCTGGGCTTTGGGAAGTTCAACTGCAAGTGGAAAAGGGGAGGAGGCAGCTTCAACGTGACCTCCATTAAGAATTAATCATGCCATAATTAGTATAAGTTTTGCTAACCAGAAACATACATGTACATATACATGCAGTGTGGATCCCACGGAATCGTTGAGGGTGGTTTTGCTGGATGGTTTACTTATTCTGGGAGCAGCTCGTCATGGCTACCATGCCTGACACACGGCCCTTGACAGATGCAACCACCTTCCCTTGTCCCAATTGGCTCAGACTCTCAGACGACAGAACGCACCCGAGTCCTGATACGAGAAGGCAGGAGGCCGTGGTCCCCACAGCACATAGCAACCGAGGAAGCAATTAGAAAAAGGAAGTCCTTGAAACTCCAACTAGAAATGGGAAACAGATCTGCTCCACGGCTAGTTGAGTCGTATGAACATTAGGTGCCTATTGTTGCCTGATCTGCAAAATTCTTTTCAAGAAGCCAGAAGTCTGCGTGATGGAACAGGCTTCCAGGCTTTTGGCAGGAATAGCCTGTGTAGCAGCAGCAGCGTTCTGGGAGAAAGGTAGGAAATTGTCTTAAAATTATTCTGAAAGCAGACAAAAGCACCTGGACCCTTAAGGTGACTGGATGAGATGTGTGCCTTCAGACTTTAGCTGTTGTGTATAGAGAGCCCCATAGCTTATGCAAGTGTGAATAAAGAGTGTCGCCGATATTCTGAGAAAAGCTCAGATCAGATGTGCCCTGACTGACGCCAATAGGGATTACACAAATAAGGGATACACAAATGGGGATTTTCGAGGAAGATAGATAGGAGACTTATCATTGATCCCACTAAAAGCACTCACTTAGAAAATAATATTTAAGGGGCGCCTGGGTGGCGCAGTCGGTTAAGCGTCCGACTTCAGCCAGGTCACGATCTCGCGGTCCGAGAGTTTGAGCCCCGCGTCAGGCTCTGGGCTGATGGCTCGGAGCCTGGAGCCTGTTTCCGATTCTGTGTCTCCCTCTCTCTCTGCCCCTCCCCCGTTCATGCTCTGTCTCTCTCTGTCCCAAAAATAAATAAAAAATGTTGAAAAAAAAAAAGAAAATAATATTTAATTTTCAAAATTCGGTTTAAGTATATCCTTAGCAAAAACACATTGAAGGCATCAAGCAAGGTGCACCTATATAATGAAATCCAAAAATAGATTAAACATAATTTTAATTCTGTTATGGGTAGTTAAGGTACGTAAGAAAATCGCAATTCACCAATAGGTGATTTACTCTAGATATAGTCTACCTAATACACTGGTGTTATTTTGTTGGACGTGAGCCAGGCACTTCCCACACCAGTTTGGAAGAAACAGAGCTGAATCTCAGTTCTGCAGAGTCCAGTTGCTGAACCGTTGGTATTTAGTATATGGCCCCAAAGGTCTGCCAAATTTTCTAGATCCATAAACATTGGTAAAAGTGATCATCTCGCCTTTTAATTGTTTTCCGTAGAAACAAGGCATAGATTACAAAACAAATCTTTGTAAAAATGCCAGGCATTGGGGTTGGAAAGGAGGTGTTGACTCCCCGGAGGCGCAGAACAAGTGAGTTTGGTGGGTAGGGGGTCGACGCACGGTGGAACTTCCTACGCCTTGATTGTGGCAGTGGGTACGTGGCTGATGTGTTTTTGTCAAAACCCAGAGAATGATCCATTACCAGGAGTGGATCTGACTGTTTGGAAACGAAAAAGAAAATCTTTATGGAGAATGCCAGAGAGTTGTATATTCGATGTGGAGATGCAGTTTGGTTTTGTGACCATTGCTATGAGCATGTGGTCTTTAAGTTCCTGGACCATTGGAACTAATAACCGGCAGTATAAGGACACACATTATCGTTGAAGAGCTTAGGCCACTGCCTGCAAATAAGGGGGGACCATTGGTCCAATCATCATGTAGGACCTTCTTTAGTATTCTTTAAGTAAAGGATTATATATTCAGGGGCACCTGGGTGGCTCAGTCAGTTAAACATGTATGTGACGCTGGCTCAGGTCATGATCTCACAGTTTGTGGGTTTGAGCCCCACGTTGGGCTCTGTGCTGACAGCTCGGAGCCTGGAGCCTGCTGTGTCCCCCTCTCTCTGTCTCTCCCCCTGCCCAGCTCGTGCTCTGTCTCTCTCTGTCTCTAAAAAATAAATAAACGTTAAAAGCAATTTAAAGGATTACATGTTCAGAGTATGTTTGGTAAGAGCACTGTCAATGAAAACATGCTGAGTAAGAAGAAATCTTTGCAGTGAAGCATCATACTTGTGTAATTTTCTTATCCTTATTGAAAGTCAGGCATGGGACCCCTCACTGGTTTCATTAGGCTAAGGAGACCCCACCTCAAACATTTCCTGTAGTTTTCACAGTCCGCGTAAGTACCCTTGCCGGGCATATACATAAGAATATTAGTTCAGTTTTATTCTTTACCTTAGATATCTGACATAAGGACGCAGATTTGTGTATGATGTTGCAGAAGCCTCTGTACCTGTCTGCCCAGGTTTCCAGGATGTGTGGAGATTGGAAAGGCACACACCATTGCTACAGGAATAGGTTTATGCAGGAACCTCGCATAGCCCACCTTCATGCAGAGCACTGGCCCCAGGTGTAGCCGGGTGAACCCGCTCCCACTGGTCAGGTTATGGCTCCATTCACAATACAGCACAGCACAGGGTGTCTCTCAAACGTGTGTTACATACACACCCATGTCCCTTCTCACCCTGGACCCACACCCTGGTGTCCCTGACCATCCAGAGCACCTTCTCTCCCCGTAATGACTTTCTGGTACTTTTGGCTTCTCCCTTCCTACCATTCCCAGTGGGAAATAGACTTTAGACATTAATTGCGAAGTTGCTGCCCATTGTTTTTTAGGAGAAAGGAGGTACAAACACTAAAATATAATGTCTTCAAACATCCTCGATCTGGGTGGTCAAGTAAATTGTGGCATAATCGTACAATTAAGTATTATAATCATAAAACATGAAGTCTACCGAGAATCGGTATTAATATGGGAAAATGGTTTTGTTTTAATGCCAGGTGAAAACCATAAAATTCAAAATTGTATCTAGACATGTTGAAGAGAAGAAAAATGGGTATACGTTGAGAGGTTGTCCTCGGAAAGTGGGATTAAAACCAAAGTTTTTTCTTCTTTTTTAATTTTTTTAAGTTTATTTATTTATTTTGAGAGAGAGGGAGAGCATGAGTAAGGGAGGGAAGGAGAGAAAGACAGAATCCCAAGCAGGCTCCATACTCTTAGCACAGAGCCCACCACAGGGCTCCATCTCATGAACCATAAGATCATGACCTGCACTGAAATCAAGAGCCAGATGCTTAACCAACTGAGCCACCCAGGTGCCCCTTTTTTCCTTCTTCTTTTTTTAATGCATTTTTACCTCATTTTCAAAACTATGAACAGGTGTTTATTTATGATCAGGAAAACTAGTAAAATTAAGCACGCAAAAATTTCTAAGTGAAATTGTTGAGTTCACTGAAGTATTTTGAAAATTGAGTATAGATGGTAGAGTAGTTTAAAAATGTACTATTTCTATCGGTGTTTACATTTAAAAAAAAATTTTTAACGTTTTTTTATTTTTGAGACAGAAAGAGACAGAACATGAACGGGGGAGGGTCAGAGAGAGAGAGGGAGACCCAGAAGCAGAAGCAGGCTCCAGGCTCTGAGCTGTCAGCACAGAGCCTGATGAGGGACTCGAGCTCACGAACCATGAGATCACGACCTGAGTTGGACACCCAACCGACAGAGCCACCCAGGCGCCCCTATGGGTGTTTCCATTTACAAATACTGAAGACTAAGGATGTGTTCAGTAACCCTTATATGTGTAAAAATAAGAAGATGGAGTTGTATCGCCTGTTTTCATTTTCAAGTTGTCCCTGAATCATCAGGAACGTGGACTTGATGGTCTGACACATAGAAGGGGCTGCACCCTTCTATGGTGGGTGCACCATTGTACAGAACCTACCAGTTCAAATGCTAATTTCATGTGGAAACACCCTCACAGACATATCCAGAAATAATGTTTGGTCAAATATCTGGACACCCCCTGAGCTGGGCAAGTTGACACGTAAAATCGAAGCCTCTGTGAGACTGTCCGTGCACGTTCTCCTAGGAATGGCACCGAGAATTCATGAACTAAGGAAACCCACGGGATTCATAGGTAGAACGTTTATTGGTTGGTCACTATTGATCTTCACGTGTCTTAGGCCAAAGCATACCCAGGAATTACTGTAGTAACGAATGACTCCAAGTCTCTGGCTTCAGGCAACCCAGGTGCATCGCTTGCTCACACTGTGTGTTTATTTTTTAAAGTTTATTTATTTATTTTGAGAGAGACAGAAACAACATGAGTAGGGGAGGGGCAGAGAGAAAGGGGGAGAGAGAATCCCAAGCAGGTTCCGCGCTGGAAGCGGACAGCCGGGTGCGGGACTCAAACTCAGGAAACTGTGAAGTCGTGACCTGAGCCGAAACCAAGAGCGGGACGCTTAAGAGACTGAGCCACCCAGGCGCCCTTGTACGTTTAATGTAAGGTGGTAAGGAGGTTCTTACGAAGGATGCAGGCTAATGGAGGTTCCTTATTGATGAGCGCTTTCAAGATCACTCCAGCTATAAAAGGCAGGTAGAGCGTTGCACACTGTTTGTTAAAGCTTCTGCCCGGAATGGACATTCACCACTTCTCCTCACATTTGGTAGGCCAAAGCATGCTCCGGACGTTGGCCATGCCAACTTACTTCACGCTTTTTTTTTTTTTTTATCCGCACCTCGCAAAATTGTATCTACAACCTGTAGAAGAATACCAGGTAGGATAAGAAATGTAGTAAAAGAGGTTGGCTTTGAAAACTGTGATTGAAACTGATTTTTCTTCTATCCCTAATGGACATATTTTGTAGGACATATTTTTGGGGGGCACTGAAATGGCATAGCTCTTTGGGGCTGCAGTCCCAACCCTCACACTTCCGGTAGAGAGCACATAAATGGCAAGGAAATGAAGGTGTTTCTGTCAGCAGGGATTTGAGTAAAACTTTCTACCAAAAATCAGTCCTTAACCTGATCTGCCTGGACTCCATTCTCTACCACAAATGTTGTCTGGGAAGACCGAATGCCCTTCATCCTTTCAGTCAGCCTTCTTGGGATACGTGCTGTAAAATCAACGTCTTTTCCCCCCTCAAAGCACATTTCAGTTCACTTTTTAATATTAATTTATTTTTGAGAGAGAGAGAGAGCACGCGAGAGCGTACCTGCATCCAAGTGGACGAGGGGCAGGGAGAGAGAGGGAGACACGGAATCTGAAGCAGGCTCCAGGCTCTGAGCTAATCAGCTCAGAGCCTGACCTGGGGCTTGAACTCTCCGCCTGTGAGATCGTGACCTGAGCTGAAGTTGGATGGTTAACCAAGTGAGCCACCCAGGTGCCCTGCGGTTCATTTTCACCCACCTTTACTTCTAAAAATATTATCTTCAGACAACAGTGGAATCGAAAGTGAAGCTTCATGTTAGCAGGCAATAAAATCAAATTTCAGTGACTAGAACAGGGTTAGTAGCTTTCCGTAAGCAGACACCAGTCTAAAGAGTCGAAGTGTGGCCATGAACAGAGCCCAAGGCCTTCCTTACTCTGGTGGGGTTTATGGTGCACAGCCAGTGACAGAAAAAGAAAGGTAAGGCCAAGGTGACAGAGAGCGGTGTGTCCCCACCCATGTATGTATTTTTGATTGGGCAGGTATTAGTTTCCTGGTGCCACTGTAACAAATTACCATACACTTGGTGGCTTCAAACAACACAAACTGATTATCTTATGGTTTTGGAGGCCAAAGTGGAAACTAGATCCCACTGGGCTCAAATCAACGCGCTGGCAGGGCTGTGTTCCTGCGGGACGGTCTGCGGGCAGAACCTATTTCCAGTTTCCAGAGACTGCCCACGTTCCTTGATTCACAGCCCTCGTCGGTTTTCAAAACCAGCAATGTCAGGCTGAGTCATTGTGCTCTCAAGTCTCTGGTTCTCCTTTCCTGCTTCCCTCTTCCACTCTCAAGTACCCTTTATATGACATCGGTCTGGATAATCCAGGATAATCTATCTCAAATTCAGCTCCCTAGCAACCTTAATTCCATCTGCAGCCTTAATTCCCTTTGCCAGGCAACCTAAAATATTCACAGGTTTGGGGGCGGGGGGGGGGGGGGAGGTTTAAGGTATAGACACTTTGGGCGTCTAGTATTTTGCTTACCACAGGTGGTTAGACTTTTATTGAGGAGGTGGAATATCAGAACAAGGACCTAAAGTAATTAAGTGACGGAGGGAACCAAGTATGGAGGGTCGGGTGGTGTTCCAGCCTACAATAAAGTCATTGCTGAAGTCTGGAGATGAGAGTATCCTTGGGAGATAGATAAAGGGCACTGAGCTGGACCCAAGTCAGGGGAAAGAGTGACAGAAAATGAAGCCAGAGAGCCCAGTAGAGGAAAGATTACATAATAACTGAAAGGCCAGGGTCAAGGCTTTGGATTTTATTCAAGGAGTGATGGGCAGCCCCTGGTGGTTTTGAGTAGACAAGTAAGATAATTTGAATTATGTTTCCCCAAGGATCAGGTTAACAGACAGTAGGCAAGCAAGAGCGGAAGGAGACTGGGGTTTGGTGACAGCAGCTGGGGTTGAAAAATGGTTGGGTCTGGGATTCATTTGAAAGCGCAGGCGGTAGAATTTCATTATGGATCGGAAGCAAGGTGTGGAAGAAAGAGAGAATTTTGACCTGAGTCATAGGGGAACAGGACAGAGACAGGGAACAGTGGGGGAAGGAGCAAGTCTTGGGGAAAAATAATCAGGAGTCGAATCCAGACAGGTGACATGTGAACTGCTTATTGGACATCCGGGTGAGGTCACGTGGGAGGGCAAATGAAGAAAGCTGGAGCTCAAGCACAAGGCTTGGAGACTGAGATTGGGAAGCCACAAGTGTGTGGACGGTTTTAGGACTGTGCCTTGGGGCGTGAGTGTGGCCGGAGAAGGGGGAAGCAAAGTACAACCAAGGGAGAAGGGAAGGGAACAGAAGGGGGGAGATCAAGGGTGAGACTGAGTCGTGGGGCACCTTGACATTTGGAGAAATATTGGAGGGATTGACAAGGAGAGCCACGGAGGCAGAAGAAGTCACGAAGCCAGTGAAGCAAGTCCTGTGAGGTGGAGTAAAGGGAGAACGGGAAGTTATTGCTGTGGAACAAAAGGGGTTGCCGTGGAGGTGGGGAGAGACACGAGGAGAGGACCCACCCGGACAGCAGGGGCCCGGGACCTTCACTATAAATGGGCTCAGGGAAATGGAGTTGTTGAGAAGATACTACTGCGTGTTTGCAGTCTAATAGGAATCATCCTGTTGAGAGGGAAGCAACTGAAACCGACTGAAAGACGCTGGAAGGGGACCTGTAGGAACAAAATCCGGAAAGGATGTAAAGGGGTGGGTGGGGACTCTTAGACGGAGGGGGCAGGGGCAGCTCTTCCTCGGGGACAGGACAGCAGCACAAGGGCACCACTGAGAGGAGCTTGGTGGGTCTGGAGACAGGATGAAGACAATGACCTTTTCTCACGTCTTGCGTTTTCTCCGTGAACCGGGAAGCAAGGTTATGGGCTGATGAGAAGGGAGCAGGAGCAGGTTAGCAGAAGGAGGAAGGGTGAAGAGTAGTCCCGGGGCAGAATGAATCGAGCAGTGAAGTCACAGGATTGAATCGCAGGCAGTGCGCAGGGACCGTGCAGATTTATAAATCTGAATTTACTGGTGGCAGGAATAAATTTTTTTTTTTTTTTTTTTTTTTTTTTGCCTCTGCTCACCTTATGTTCTGGTTGTACTCTTCTGGGATAGGATTTAAGATCTCCCAGGGAACAAGTCCATCCCGAGTGTTAATCTCCCTCAAGAATACACTGCAGACACAGAAGGTTTGAGTTCTTTCTGAAATGCCTATTTTAGGTAACATTAGGAATGGTGATTCTTTTTTTTTTTTCTTTTTTTAACCAGAGAGTGAACCATTTTGTTAGATGAATGGTTGGGATCCTTTTTACTACATCTTCTGGCCACAGAGATGAGATCCCCAGGAAAGGGGAAGCATATGACAGGAGTTAGTGTAAATACATTTTCAAACGCTATTGGGAGGCCAGTTTATGCAGTCTTCATCCTGAAACCCAATCATATCCTGTATTTAAAAGCATTGCTTTGAGGTCATATTGAAGAGATTTATGTCATTTAATCTGCTTCCTGAGATTCCCATGCTGAGAGGTTTTCATTACTTCTTGAAGCAAATAAATTGTTGGGCGCTAAACAGAAGCATGCTGTGTTCCTGCCAATCCGAAGGTGACATATAAGCCATATTGAGACTTGTCAGCTCCCCAGCTGTTTCTTGGCCAAGACATTTGAGACCAGGGAATTATTCCGAGTGTGAGAAAATCTAGAGCCGAGAGAAAGCCTCAGGCATTCAAGGAGCTCAAAGAAAATCATTGTGGTTGGGAATGAAGGGATGACTCTGGAAGGTAAGGGTGGCATGAGATCTCCGGCTTCAGGATAGAGAATGAATTTAAAAGTGTCAAGCCTTGGGACGCCCGGGGGGCTCAGTCAGTTAAGCGTCTGACATCTGCTCAGGTCACGATCTCACCATTCGTGGGTTCCAGCGAGCCCCGCGTCGGGCTCTGTGCTGACAGCTCAGAGCCCGGAGCCTGCTTCGGATTCTGTGTCTCCCTCTTTCCCTGCCCCTCCCCCACTCACACTCTGTCTCTCTCTCAAAAATGAATAAACATAAAGGAAAAAAATCATAAAACTGGCAAGCCTGGAGGAAGAGAAACCAGTAGGAAGCTGTTGCAGAAACCGAGCCAAAAGAAACGGCGGTCACAATTAGGGAAGTAGCAAGAGGGATAGAAAGAAACGGATGGACTCGAGAGAGGGCTTCGGAAGGAAGAGTGGACAGGAACTGACTAGCGAATGGAATCTGGGAGGATTGCTGATTGCCAAGGATGCACTCCAAGCTCCCGGCTTGGTTCATGGGGCTACCATTTTATTAGGTATAAATGGCGAACAAGACAGACGTAGTCTCTGACCTTGCGATATTCAGGTCCAGTGGATGAGAGCCTCAACGCCTGGCAGCGGTAGTCTATGGTCCTGTGACGTGACAGCAAAAAGTAAAGGCTTTAAGTGTGCAGAAGAAGGGTTTCTTTCCCTGCCTGGAGGGGGATTTGTGGGTATCAGGAGAGGGCCAGAGCTGAAGAGAGGTGTGTGTGTGTGTGTGTGTGTGTGTGTGTGTGCATGCGTGGGTGTGCCTGTGTGACCTGTGTGTCCCAGGGGGCCGGTGAGCTTCGAGAGAAGACTCTTCCAGCCGGGGCACACCGGTGGAGTGTGTGGGAGCAGATGAGGTCAGAGGTGATGCCTCTCTACAATTGCTCTGTCCATCCCTGCCTTTCAGACTTTCATTTCCTACCAGGGAAGTTTTCTTTTCTCTCGTTTTTAATGTGGTCTACCAGATTAAAGAGATGGCCTACCATGTCCCTTTGGAGAGATGTTCCCCTAGCTGCATCATGAATTAGCAGAATATCCCCCCCAAAATCACTTGCACCGTACCACCAAAATTCCATATGTATTTCCAGAACAAACCTTACATGTGACCTGGGTTAACATGCATACGAAAAGCATTTCAAACGATATTATATGATGTAGAAAACTCATTCAGATTATTACGAAACAAAAGTCTAAAGAACGCTGGCTAGGCACTATTGGCTGTGAAAAACATGAACTTGGAAATGCGACCTTTATTCTTGGCAAGACAATATAGATGTGGAAATAATTGTAGCAGAAGATGTATATCCCCATCAAGATCAGGAAAACTGTATAATATGTATGAAACAAAGCATTTAAATAGTGATATGAAAAAAAATAATTTAAAATAAAACTTCCATGGGGCGGCTGGGCAGCTCAGTCGTTCAAGCATCTGATTTCTGCTCAGGTCATGATCTCATGGTTTGTGGGTTCGAGCCCCACGCCAGGCTCTGTGCTGACAGCTCAGAGCCCGGAGCCTGCTTTGGATTCTGTGTCTCCCTCTCTCTCTGCCCCTCCCCTGCTCGTGCTCTCTTTGTCTCTGTGTCTCTATCTCTCTCTCTCTCTCAAAAATAAACATTAAAAAGATTTTTTAAATAAAACTCTCATGAGTGCCAGTAAAGAAATGGCTTAAACTAGAGGAATGAGCCAGAAGCCTCTCAAATTCTAAAAGGTTGGAGGGGTTTACCAAACTTAACAGCTACTATGTCCAAGGGGTAAGATTCCAGTGACCTTCCTCTAAGTACCTTATGTAATTCTTTTTTTTTTTTTTTTTTACTAACTTTGAAGCCCCTTATGTAATTCTTTATACAAGTTTTGTTACTTTATATTGTTTGAATTTTTAAGAACAAAAATCTGAAAAAAAATTTCAATTTGAGAAGAAAGAGTTTTTGAAGCTGCATTTTAAAGCATTTTTTTATGACGGATACATTTGACTTAATAGTTTGGTTTATATCATTTCATTATTTATTTATTTATTTATTTATATTAGTTTCATTTTTTATTTTGTTTTTATTTTTTAATATGAAATTTATTGTCAAATTGGTTTCCATACAATACCCAGTGCTCATCCCAACAGGTGCCCTCCTCCATGCCCATCACCTCCTTTCCCCTCGCTCCCACCCCCCATCAACCCTCAGTTTATTCTCAGTTTTTAAGAGTCTCTTATGGTTTGGCTCCCTCCCTAACTTCTCTTTTTTCCTTCCCCTCCCCCATGGTCTTCTGTTACGTTTCTCAGGATCCACATAAGAGCATCATTTCACTATTTAGACGTAATGCATGGGGTCCATTTGTATTCACTTCATTATTTTATTTATTTGCTTATTTACCTACTTATATTTGATAAATTTGACATGATAAAATTCATAAACTTAAAACATGTTATTTTATGCATTTATATATTGTAATATGGTTGCCACTGAAGCATATATATCACATTACATCATTATAGAAAAGTAATATTAATCATATTCATTCCACCATGCACTAGATCTCTGTGGCCTGTTTACTACTCAGTACAAGTTTGTGCTGTTAAACACCATCATTCTTTTCCTCCGTCCCCCCGTCACCTGGTAACCATCGCTTTACTCTCGGTAAAGCAGGTTTTTAAGGAAGTGATTTCGATTAGTTGGAAACAAGGAAGAACACGATTTTGCAAGAGAAACATCATGTATGAAGTCTAGGAGTGAGACTCGACAGGGAGCAGAGAGGACGTTACCTGGATGGAAGGAAATGCCATACCTGGAGATCAGGTGTGGTTCCAGAACTACGCTGTGGAGGGCAGGGCATTTAGATTTGATCTACTCGATAAAGACAGGAAAACTGTTCAGCGCATGTCTGTGTGCATAGACACCTATTTGTATATTGTATACATATATGGTATACGTCTATAAATAAATGTATAGAATATTCATTTAATCAGGATAATGCATTTCTGTCTGTCAGCGGATGAATGGAGAAAGATGCGGTATATATACGCATTGAAATATTATTCAACCATTAAAAAGGGGAAAGCCTTGCCATCTGTGTCAACGTGGCTAGAACTGGAGGGCGTTATGCCAGGTGAATTAAGACACAGAAAGACGAATGCTGTATAATCTCACTTCCACGTGAACTCTAAAAGAAAACAAGATTAGAAAAAGAGAGCAGGTTTGTGGTTACCAGGGGTGGGGGAAATTGGACGAAGGTCGTCAGAAGGTACAAACTTCTAGTCGTAAGATAAACAAGGCCTGGGAATGGAATG
This sequence comes from Panthera onca, assembly GCF_046562875.1. Lineage (NCBI taxonomy): Eukaryota > Metazoa > Chordata > Mammalia > Carnivora > Felidae > Panthera > Panthera onca. The sequence goes on along the minus strand of NC_138345.1, from coordinate 14,349,842 downwards.
TTCTAAGTGATGACTAAGGCTCACGCTGCTGTATAGCATACATGAAAGGTGTTAAGAGAGTAGATCCTAAGACTTCTCACCATCAGGGAAAAAAAATTTTTTTTTTTCTTTTTTGTATCTGTGTAGGAGATGGTGGATGTTTCCTAAATGTGTTATTGTAATCATTTCACAATCTATGTAGATCAAATCACGAGGCTGTACACCTTAAACTTCTCCAGTGCTGCATGGCAATTCTATCTCAATAAAACTGGGTGGAAAAAAGAATGACACATTTCTTGAACATTACATGGAAAAATGAATGTGGTATTTCCTCAAACACTTAAAAAACCACAATAAAATGAGCAAGAGTATGAAAGCTACAGAGGTGTTCTTTAATGTTTTTTTTTTTTTGTTTTTGTTTTTTTTTTTTTTTTTTTAAACATGCTTAAAAACACGTCTATTTGTTTTTTTGTGGCGGCAGGGGGTAGGGGCAGCAGAGAGAGTTGTCAGCACAGAGCCCGAGTGGGGCTCAGATTTTCAAACCGTGAGATCGTGACCTGAGCCAGAGAGACACCTAACTGACTGAGCCACCCAGGCACCCCTTTAATGTTTTTTTTAATAGTGGTTTTAGGGTATCAGGAATCATACATTGGGAAGTTTACTTTTCCGGGACAGGTTTTTTTCTTGGATTTGTTTCTTTGCGACAAGGAGTGCTTCTGCCACAGCTATATTATTTTGAATCTTACAAAGGAGTAGTCCCTGTTCTCAGATACGTAGTTTCAATTTGAATGAAACTGTTACAGCACACGCTGATTATGGGAGATTACAGACAAACGTTTAAAGATTTCTTTTTCCCTCTTCCTGATTAGAAATGTCTGGACAGCTCCTGCAACAGCTTTAAGAAAATCCCTAAGGCTGTGCACTCCAAGTGGTGACTGAAGGCATAAGGAAGCTTACTGTCTTCCAGCACGAGGTCGAGGACTTATCTATAAATAGTTTTCAAAAATCCCCTCATCTACCGGAATGTTCCGCGGCACCTCTGTCGGTTTCAGCTCCTGTCTCCCCCTGGGTGACCTATCTTCACTTTTTATAATTCCTCCCATTTGACTAAGCTAAAAGATTAGAAAAACCTGCTTGGAGCCCACATGTGCACCATATTCTACACTCTCTCACTCCTGCTCTGAAATGAATACTCCTGTGAAAAAGGAACCAAAAGCTAGTAGGCTTGCCACCCACTGGGATTTGTACCCAGATTGCCCAGAGACTGAAGCTACTGATTGACGAAAGTCGGCTTCAAAGCCCAGAAATGGAAGACAGGCCAAATCAACTTGATTACTGCCACCCATCTAAGTGTTCCAGGTTGGCCTACAAATCTGGTTTTTGGTGGTGTTTTTTTTTTTTTTTTAATGTTTATTCATTTTTTGAGAGAGATGGGGAGGGGCAGAGAGAGAGGGAGACACAGAATCCGAAGCAGGCTCCAGGCTCTGAGCTGTCAGCACAGAGCCTGAGACGGACCTGGAACCCATGAGCTGTGAAATCATGACCTGAGCCAAAGTCGGACGCGTAACCAACTGAGCCACCCAGGCTTTATGTTTTTTGTTTTTGTTTTTGTTTTTTTCCAGATCACATTTTATCTTATTTTTTAAAGATTTTATTTTTCAAAGTAATCTCTACACCCAACATGGGACTCGAACTCACAACCCCAAGAGCAAGAGTTGCATTGATCTACCCACTGAGCCGGCCAGGAGCACCACCCAAATCATATTTTATGTGATCTGAAGAGAAACCAGAGTATCACCCAGATCATATTTTAAATGAAAGGGAGATCATAGTAAACAATATGTTAGACAAACTTCTGGACGAATACATGGGGGCTTTGGTCATTCATTCAACAAACACTCATGCAGGGAATACTGTGTGTCAGGCACTGTCCTAAAAGTGGGCAATACAGACTCGAAGCAGAGAACGTTCTACTCATGGGATTTACGTATATTCTGAAGGAGACAGACAGGAAGCATGCCAACCAACAAATCAGATCATCTCAGATCGTGCTCAGCCCTGTGGAAAACTGTGGCAGTGAGAAGAGTAAACGCAATGAAGACACAGCAAAAGCTGAGCATGTTCAAGGGACAGAAAGTCGATGTGTCTGTGACTCACCGAGCCTGGGCAGTTGGAGGACCTGATGCTGGAAAGGCAGACAGGGGCCAGATCATGTCAGGAGTTCAGCACCGCAATATGGAATTACAACTCTCCAAGAAAAAAGATGGATTGTTCTACAGCTGGTGTGGTGACGACTGGCCTTACTGAAGATAAATAAGAGGGGTGGCGCCTGGGTGGCTGTGTTGGTTAAGGGTCCAACAACCGCTCAGGTCATGATCCCGTGGTCCGTGGGTTTGAGCCCCGCGCTGGGCTCTGTGCTAACAGCTCAGAACCTGGAGCCTGCTTTGGATTCTATGTCCCTCTCCCTCTGTCCCTCCTCTGCTCACGCTGTCTCGCTCTCAAAATAAATAAATAAACGTTGCAAGATAAATAAATAAATAAATAAATAATACTTTGCCATGTCATGTTGAAAAAACAAATTCCAGACGGACAACAGCCCCATAAGCACAGTTAAAAGACTAGTAACAATTGGGAGAAGATATTTGCAACATATACGTAAGGAAAAGAATCAATCCTCAGAATATATGTCAACTTCTTACAAATCAATAAAATAAATCAGACAAGAAAGTGAACAAAGGATGTGAGCTGGAAAGTCACAGAGGTAAAAAGTATGGGGGCCATAAATAGAAAAAGATGATCAACTTGCTAATAATCAGGGAAACGCCAGTGAAAACAGAATTGGCAAAAACTTTAAAATCCTACGATGACAGGAGCTGATGGCCCTACTCCTGTGTGCTGCTGCTGTGCTTGTGGGTTGTAGCTACTCTGGGAAAGCTGGTAAAGAGGATGTGGTGACTCTCTATGACCCAGCAATGTCATCTCTAGGCTGGTGCCGGAAAGGTACTCTTCCATGATCTCGTGGTTCATGGGATCAAGCTTGGGATTCTCTCTGTCCTTCTTTCTGCCCCTTCTCTGCTCTCTCTCTAAAATAAAATAAAATAGAATAGAATAGAATAAAATAAAATAAAATAAAATAACATAACATAAAATAAAATAAAATAAATATAAAAACAATAAAAAGAATAGAATAGAATAAAATAAAATTTAAAATAAAATAAAATAAAATAAATAAAATAAAAAATAAAAATAAAATAGGCGCCTGGGTGGCTCAGTCGGTTAAGCGTCCAACTTTAGCTTAGGTCATGATCTCGTGGTCTGTGAGTCGGAGCCCCGTGTCGGGCTGGAGCCTGCTTCGGATTCTGTGTCTCCCCCTCTGTCTGCCCCTCCCATGCTTATGCTCTGTCTCTCTCTGTCTGTCAATAATAAATAAACCTTAAAAAGTAAAATAAAATTAAATTAATAAAATTAAAAACCTAACCTAACCTAAACTAAAAAAATAGAGCTGGGTATGGAGCGCGATACAATACCAAGCAAGGATTTAAAAGAATGAGATAAATGTTATCTACCTATCTATCTACCAACCTACTACCTATTTTCTAGCTATCTATCTACCCACGGATCATGCAGCCAGTACAGAACCATTTTTTTTCCAGTTAAAAGGAACACACAAACTACTCAATAACAAACTGTTGTCAGACTACAACTAAATCTGACCCATTCTCTGTTTTTGTGTGGTCAGTAAGCTAAGAGTAGCTTTTACATTTTGTAGTGGTTTGGGAAGATCTTGTGAAAGAGTAACATTTAATGACACATGAAAGGTCTGTACCTTTCCAAATTTCTGTGTCTGCCCGTAAAGTTTAATGGGGACGTAGCCAAGCCCATTCTTTTACACACTGTTTATGGTTGTTGCTGCTACAGGAGCAGAGAGAGTGAAAAACCTGAAGTATTTTATTTTATCACCTTTAAGAAAAACAAATTGCAGACCGCTGTCCTATAGGATTCGGTGGGCATTCTTTTTTAAACGGCCAGGAGTATACACATCAATTTCATGATGGTGGACGCCTCTGGAGAAGAAAAAGAGGGCAATGGAACTAGGGATGGATGTTAAAGAATACTTTAATGTTTGTAAATGTGAAAGAGCCGAGTCATCAATTCTGCCTGGTGGGAATGGAAGTGTTTGTTATATTAAGTCCTTGTACCTTTGTCTACTTTCTTAAGGCCTTGGGAGAGCTCACCAAAAAATGTGTATATATTTTGTAGACATTATTCTGTATCAGTGCATACAAATCTGTCACATGTACTTTAACAGTTGGGTAGTGGTCTGTTTTATAGATGACAGAAATTTCAGTTTGAATCCCTTATGTATAAATATTTAAGTTCCAGTTTTCTATCACAACCAGGATGGCAATTATCTTCACTTTTGCATCTTAAAGCATCTATGTAATTATTCCCTTTGAACCAAATCCTGGAAGTTGAATTCTTTGGTTAAAAAAATGTATATTTAAGGGGCTCCTGGGTGGCTCAGTCGGTTGAGTGTCCGACTTCAGCTCAGGTCATGATCTCACAGCTTGTGAGTTCGAGCCCCGCGTCGGGCTGTGTGCTGGCAGCTCAGAGCCTGGAGCCTCCTTCAGATTCTGTGTCTCCCTCTGTCTCTGCCCCTGACCCACTCGCATTCTGTCTCTGTCTCTCTCAAAAAATAAACATGAAAAAAAAGTTTTTTTTTTAAATGTACATTTAAAACTTTGGTATGTGTTGCCAAATGGCCCTTCCAAAATGCTGTGTCGAGTTATTGTCTTGCAAACAGAGTGAATGTTAATATTTTTTGCCCAACTGGTAGGTGACAAGTGTTAAGCCATTATTGTTTTAATTTGCGGCTCAGGACCTCTCTAGGAATTTACAGGCTTTTTAATTTCTTCTTTATTCTGTAATGCCCATTCAAGCCCTTAGAGCTTTTTCCTATAGAATGTTAATCTTTTATGTTATTGATTTGGGAGCTTTTTACAAGTTAAATCTACTGACCTTTTCTTTGAAAAAACTTTCACCTCGATTTTCATTTATTTACTAATTTTAATAGTCTTTTTAAAAATGTTTACCTTTGAGAGAGAGAAAAAAAAAGTGTGAGCAGGGGAGGGGTAGAGATGGGGGGAGACACAGAATCCAAAACAGGCTGCAGACTCTGAGCTGTCAGCACAGAGCCCGACTCGGGGCTCGAACTCGCAAACCGCAAGATCATGACCTGAGGTGAACTTGGGACGCTTCACTGACTGAGCCACCCAGGCGCCCCATTACTCTTTTACTGCTTAGAAAGACTTAAATCACATGCATTCACTATGAATTTTTTTCCCTAGCTTTTGACTTTGTTTTCTCCATAGTTTGTGATATGCCAAGGAGAGAATTGCTTCTTAGGTGACTATCAATCTCCACCATCTCCCATGATCACAGGCCCTTCCAAGAGTTCTCTGGGGTTGACAGTGCATGTAGGGTAACCAGTGCCTTTCTTCTGCTATAGATCTACGTGTCTCTATCCTAACTGTTTACCCCTTGTCATCAGTGTATCAGCGGGAGTTTGGTCAGAAAAACAAAAACCACTTTGAGTAGTACAGCTGGGAAGGGATCGCATACAGAGATGAAGGGGCTCGCCTGGCCACTGGAAACACTGGGGGTGTGGGGAGGTCAGGAAGGTCACTGCCTGCAGATGAAGCAATATGGAAGTTCAGGACTTGATCTCTGCTGACTGATGCACCAAGAGGGGATTATTATCAAGGGATACTTTAAAGAGCTGCGGGAAGAACATCACAGTTGTCACAGCTGATGCCCACGTGTGTGCCTGCACCTGCCACCAGAAAGTAATGGCTTCTCCGTCTTCTCTTTCCAGTCCTCTCCTGAGCCTCTCATTCCACAAGGGTCCTACTCATAAGAGTGTCTAGAAAATGTATGTTCCAGGCTTTCAGCCCTTTGCCCTACAGAGGAGGGCTCAGCGGGGCTGAAATCATGCTGAGTATTTACAGTTATTACCTGGGGGGTGTTTTCAGTAAAGATCAGATTGAATCAAATCGAAAACATTGTCCATGCATGGGAGGTTTCTTGAGCACCAGCGGGCAAGAGATAACACAGTGCCTTGTGTTGGGGTATTTGGCATGAAAGACTCTTGTTCAGAAAAGGAGGGTGAGAAATGGACTTTCATAGTCCATCTGAATATATTTTATTCGTTTGAAATTTTATGACATTCTGACCCGAGATTTAAAGTCAGACAACTTGTAAAAATAGTGAAGCAGAAGTTTGAAAAGGTGATTTGCCCTCCTCACAGATCAAGGAGTGGCTGATCCGTCTAGACTAAAGCTCGTCTCAGTAAATAGACCCAGGACAGTGGAATTCTCTGTTGTAATCCTTGGGTATGGAATCCTTGGGATTGGGTATGGAATTAGTGGAATTAGTGAAGCCAATTCATTTGTATTCTTGGTCCAGAAGAAATTTGTTGCTGGACAATAACCCACAGTTGACAGTTTTAATCTAGTTATTACACAGTTCAACCTCTGAACAGCAGAAAGGACGTCTCAGGAGTCACAAAGGTAAAGTCACATCATTTTCTCTAGCAGAACGAGGCCAATTTAGAACTGGCTTCTCTCTTTCCCCAGGATCCATTTCCTTCCTCCCGGCAGGCTGTTTTTCTTAAGTTCTTTTGGGATCTCCTTTAAAGATTTTTGAAATTTTTGAGGTGCTGGTCTTTTCATGGCTTTTTAGCAGTTTGGACATTCCAAAGCCACTGTGTAGCCTTTTCTCTCTGTAATGAATCAGAGCCACATGGACAGTCTTGAGAGGTCTCACTAATTTCGCTGCTGAGTGCCAAAAATCACTAATAATAACATCGTACGTGTGTGTCAGCAAGGTCCTTTCCAGTTCTTGGACTTGGGTTGAGTTTCCAGGTTTCTAATTAAGAGATATTTGTAAAGGGTTTGGATTTTCAGTTAGATGGCTACATGATTTCTGAGCCTACAGCTTCTCAGCTTCTAAAGAGGGCACTTTCGAGTTTGTGTAGCTCACGTCATCTTTATGACTTTGATCACCTGTGAAAGAGGAAAGGGAGAAGGTATTCTCAGCCTCATTTTCTAGAAGAAACCCAAACTCCGAAGACTGAATGAATTGCCCCCATCACCCAGTTCATGGTGATAAGATTCATTGTCTCTGAGGTCTATAATCTTCCACAGTGCCTAGATGTAAATATAAATGTTTATTTTTTCAAGTTTATGCTGTAATCTGTAACATGCTCCGTTCACTGCCAGTTGTATGCATTTTGGGTAAGGATTTATAGAACCTTTTTAAATTTTTTTTAAATTAAAAAAAAAATGTTTATTTATTTTTGAGAGAGAGAGGCAGAGCATGAGCAGGGGAGGGGCAGAGAGAGGGAGACACAGAACAAGAAGCAGGCTCCACGCTCTGAGCTGTCAGCACAGAGCCTGACGTGGGGCTCGAACTCACGGACCGCGAGATCATGACCTGAGCTGAAGCCAGACGCTCAACCGACTGAGCCACCCAGGCGCCCCTAGAGCCTCTTTTTTTAAAAACAAAACAAAACAAAACTCAGAAACAACAAAAGCGTAAGATTTTTAAGAAGGAAATTCATGATTTTCAACTAACATGTAAAAGTCAATTTTAGGTTAAGATTGACTATATATAATTTTTAAAAGTCTGTAATCATATGGAAACTCAACTTCATGTTAATTACATGTGTATTTTGGCCTCACTTAAGAGGCGTTAAAAGTTCGTTTTGTAATGCCTTTATTATAGAGTCAATGAAGAAAAATGAAACGCATACCAAAGGAAACACATATAAATAAGATTCCCTGGTGCAAATGTCTTTTGAAATCCATTAGCTATTACCCACGAAGCTCCAGTGACAACCATGTGGTTAGAGCCACGTGGGAAATACGCTGAGTGGGAATCAAGAGTGAAAAGAAAGATATCTGCTTTTTATTAAAACCCGAAGCGTGTTATAATTGGGTTGAGTTTCTACCCAGATGGCCCCCCTTCTTATGACATCTGCAAAGTGTGTCTAAAACTACGTTGAGGTGTTATTTTCTGCGGCTGCGTGGACACATGTTAACTTCGTCAAAAACCAAGACCTTGGAGTCCTTCACAATCTTTCTTGCTAACTCATGCCAACTCAAGGGAGGAGCTAACTCATGTGCTTCTCCCCTCAGGGAGATTCCTATGGGTTTCCCTATTGGGAAAGATTTGAAATTCCTTGAGGCAGTTGTAAGTATCTGGTCTTCGATCTTTTGCAAATCAATGACAGTTGCATAGATTTGAGGCTATTAGAGTTCATGTCAACTTGACAATACAGTTATCTCTGAAAATATTAATTGGTAACAATAAAAAATGCTTCCTGTAAGTGAAGTTGTGAAATGTCATGTTCAAATGTGCATTTTCATTTGGTATTTTTCTAAATGAAAAGGCTTGGTGAGAACTCCCCACCCCGTGTCTGAACATTGTTGTTTTTTTTTTCAAATAGTTTTAACGGGGACGTGTTCATTGTTACATATTATATTTGGCTGCCACGGTTTACGGGTTCTTAACAGTTCCGTGTCCTCCTTGTCAGACAACAGAAAGATCAGAGTTAATGGAACCAAGGAACCTATAGAATTTAAATCGAATCAGTGGTTTGGGGCAACAGTGAAAGCTCACCGAGGCGAAGTTGTGGTAAGTATGAGTCGTGGCGATGGTGTGCAATATTATGTGCTCAGTTTTACAAAACTGCTTTCATGTAAGGACTTCTATGGAGAGGGAGAGAGAGAGAGAGTGTGCACGGGGTGGGGGGAGGGGCAGAGAGAGGGAGCCGGATGCAGGGCTGGATCCCACCAGTGCCCCAGGACATGTCAGATTTTTAAAGACAAACTTACCAGCATTCTAAAACAATAAATTTAGTAGCCCTTAAAATGAAAGAATTTATTCTAGTGTTTAAAGTTATAGGAGATAAAGCTTGTTTTCCCTATCAGTTAGAGATTTTTAAATATTGCAAAACTTGGACGCATGAGTGGCTGTCAGTTAAACATCCGACTTCAGCTCAGGTCGTGATCTCACAGTTCGTGAGTTTGAGCCCCACGTCAGGCTCCTCGGTGACAGTGCAGAGGCTGCTTGATATTCCCTCTCTCTGCCCCTCCACCCCCAAATAAATAAACTTTAAATATTTTAAAATATATAACTGCTAATTACATAGTTCTCTGAGTACATTAATAATTTTTTAAAGTAAAAAAAACCCCTCACTTTCAAGTAGATATCGTTCAGCTTTAAAGCGCTGTGGCTTCATGATTCTCTTATTTCAATCATCTACGTGTCTAAGCTATTGAGAAATAAGTGACTATATTAAGCTGATCTGGAAATTTTTTTCTTGGGGGAATTTTTTAAACCATTGGCTTTAATTTCCTTACAACAATAAAGCAGTAACTTTGGCTTTTAGGATTTGTTTAAAGCTTCTTGAATTATGTTTTAATAAGAATAAGTATTTAAAGGAAATACCTTGCTTTATTTGGTCTGTGGTTAACCCCCCCATGGAGATTTTGACATAAGCAGGTAATGTATAAGATACAGACAGCCCTCTCCAGTTGCAAATCCAGAATTTACAGGATGGTCTCTATAGAACTATACTTGCATTAATATGGTTTTCATATTCCACAGTTGGTAAAAACTTTTTTAACCTTTAGTGGCATATGACATGTGAATTGCTTTGGAAAGCTAATTCTATCTAATGACTATGTGGGATTGAAAAAAATCTTCTGGGTACTGTATTGATATTTTTAAGTCTTGAAAACTTATCTGTAACACATTATGCATCTCTGAAAATCGTATGCCATGTTCATAATAAAAATAGTTAATTTGGGGGCATGTTTCCATTTTCAAAATTATGTAAAAGGAAATCCGATAATATTAAATATATTTCAAGTTAATTTTTTCCTTTGAGCACTGAAATTTAGGGTAAAGAATTAAATTCTGCCCTACGTGATAATTATTAGGACTTCAAAATGCTGAAGTATCTTTTTGACTATCCAGATGTCATGTGTGTATGTATTAAGTTTGGGTCAAAGTCCAAATTTATCTTATCAGTGTATTTCACATCAGTGTGAAACTGAGCAGATATAAATAGGATAACTTTCTAGGCAAGAACTGGGAAGAATTTTCTTGGCATCTAAGTGTGGGGGTCGGGGGGAGGGGTGAGATCCGGCAGGTGAGGCCGGTTTTCAGAATACCTCACTGCATAGGTGAGCGCCCACACTGCCCACACTACTGCCTTTCACCGTTGCAACCTTACGTTAAACATATTAGCACATAGTTTGTTAGTTTATTAAGAGGTCCCTAAGATGAAAGAATGTGGATGAGATCGATGGTTTTTAGGTTATCAGCCAAGACCTCACAATACCAAAAGAGTCAAGTTGTGGAAACACTCTTCTTACTTGAGAATAGAAATAAAATATTTTCACTAAAAGTAGTTGCGCATTGGGCAGATTACCAAGGACACATTTGGAATCGTGAAAGGACTTTATTTTTTTTTTCAATGTCTATTCTTTTTTTTTTTTTTTTTTTTTTTTTTTTTTTTGAGAGAGAGAGACAGAGACAGATCGTGAGCAGGGAAGGGGCAGAGAGAGAGGGAGACAGAATCTGAAGCAGGCTCCAGGCTCTGCACTGACAGCACAGAGCCCGATGCAGGGCTCAAACTCACGAAGAGATCATGACCTGAGCCGGAGTCAGATGCTCAACTGACTGAGCCACCCAAGCACCCCATGAAAGGACTTCAAAATCAGTGTCTGCCTTCATATTCCTGGCATTTTTAAATTTTAAGAGTGATATCATCAAAATCGGAGGTAGGCCAGTGATTCCATATTCCAGGCATCTGTAATTCTGTGTCCTTCGAAATGAGTGCTTGAATAATCAGGTAAAACACACTTATGGCGGATTCATGCTAGCAAACAAGTCAAAAAGATGCCTATAATTTTCTACACATTTATTTTATTGCCTCTCTCATTTGTAACAAAATTAATGTTGCTTAATTTACTTAAAGAGGACTTCATATATTCTCTTTTGTATTTGATATCCTTCCAAATATCATGCTTTTGTTAAGAATCCAAGCTTCTGAAGAAGCAACCAGAGTATTTCATGCAAGAATCATATTTCCTTTCTGTTGCTTAAATTAATTTTTGTTTTGTCATGAATAAAAACCATTAACTAAAAAATAAAGTCAGGAACACTCTGATAAGGGAGTAGCATGTCCAAATGGAAGTCATTGTTTAAAAAGTCATAAGATATGCCATCAGCGATAAGCCAGGGAAATCCATAAAACAGAGGTTTACAAACTTGTCTGCATCTTTGAATTCGAAAATAATTTCTTAAAGCAACAGACAAAAAAAAAAAGAGCCCTCATTTTAACACATCACACTGATTTATTGACTGAAATGATCGTTTGAGTCTAAGTAGGTCCAACTGTTTTAAAAAAGACAAGAAGATGTGAGTTCTTTGCTGTTAGGAAATAATTACTTTTGCCAGGTTACACATATTTAACTTTAAATCCTGTGGGGGGAGAGCTCATTCCTTTCTATATGTTTAATTTATTCTGATGCTATTGTGGATTAATGTTGGGGGAAAAAGAACGGTTTTGGAAGTTTCATTAACTCTGCCTACTGAGGTACTTACCAGCATGCTGGAGGCCACTTAAATCGCCACTAATTTAACATAGTTTGTGATGAATGTAGACACATTAGTCAACAGGTTCAATCGTATCATAGCATGAGGAACTGATGCCACGAAAATATGTTTTGTCTTCGATGCATCACAGGCCTGTGCTCCCTTATACCACTGGAGAACTCTTAAACCAACACCGGAGAAGGACCCGGTCGGCACCTGCTACGTAGCGATTCAGAATTTCAGCGCGTATGCAGAGTATTCGCCTTGTCGGAACAGTAAGTGACTTTATTCTTTGAAAGGGCACTTTAGCTCCAGAGCCCTTCTATGGTAGGCAGGGCAGGCAAGATCAGAACCTCACTGACAAGGAAAAAGAAACGGGGTGAAGATTATGGGCGGCCTTTCAGAAGGTCTTGCTGCGACATGAGGGCCAAGACCCAGAATTCTGTGGGTCCTTTTCCGTGTTGTAGACATTTCTTTAGGAGAATTGATTGGTTCCTTAGTTGAGGCCTTAAACTCTCAGCGGCTATTCAGAATTCACACCGCAATCTAAAGAACGGTGACCACCCACTTGACTCGTTCACGGCAGGAGTGGTGTTTGCGAGTGTGCTAGGAACTGGGGACATTCTCACATCAGCTTTCTGTCCAGCCTGTGTTCCTGCCGGCTATTGCTCTCTTTGGCAGCTGTGTGCTCGGGTTATCTGCATGGTGGGCTTTTCTCCCTTAAATGTTTAATCCCTATTTTTCAAAAGGGCTCCGCACGCTTAGAGTATAAGTCTTATCTGGCCGTTCTCGGGATCTTCCAGCAAAGCATCTTTGAAAGCAAGCCTGCCGAGTTCCAACTTTGGGACACTGCTGTTTTAATCACTTCTTGCTGGAACACCACGGATTTGGGACAGTAGTTCTGACTGCTTGGATCTACTCAGTCCTTTTGTGAACTCTTCCAGTTTTCCGTGTGTCGTTGGAGATCAGTGGGATTTGTCAGGGAGCAACCACGGGATTTTCATCCTTATTCTCGATAGTTCGCAAAATCACAATGAGGAGAGAAAGGTTAGAAGGAACATTCTAGCAACTGATTTCGGGAAATTGATTTTTCAAAAACCCAATCCCAAATTAGATTTCCAAAACCATAAGTAATATTTCCCCATTTTGCATGAATATTTTTTATACATTTTTTTTTAACATTTATTCATTTTTGAGAGACAGAGAGCATTGAGCAGGGGATGGGCAGAGAGAGAGAGGGAGACACAGAATCCGAAGCAGGCTCCAGGCTCTGAGCTGTCAGCACAGAGCCCGACATGCGGCTCAAACTCGTGAACAGCGAGATTATGACCTGAGCCGAAGTCGGACGCTCAACCGACTGAGCCACCCAGGTGCCCCCTGCATGAATATTTTTTAAATCCAAGATTAATTTAGGCAAGATAATGAACATATATCAGAAATAAAACAACGCAGATAAAGAATGGATCAGTGATATTAGAGGGTTAAAAAGACGCCCGCTGAGATTTCATCTAAATAACAAAGTGGAACAGCTAACTCAGATGGGGGTAGGATTTTGGCAAGGGGAAGATGATGGCTCCTGTTTTAAAATATTGACATAAATTACCCACTTCCTCGCCTTACGACAAGTGTCGGCCGAATGAATAATCTGTGAAATTAAGATTTTATTTTAAAGGCTTGAAAACAGAGGTTCCTTGTTGATAATGAGACTCGATTATGTATCGATTCAACACGCTAAGCACTAATTATTCTGTGTTTAGGGAATAAAGCACAGAACAAGAGAAAACAAAACACAGTCTTTAAGAAACTTACATTCTAAGTAGGGGAGACAGACAACAAACATGTAGATGTTCAGATCCAGCAATTCCACATCTGGGTGTAGGTCCAGAGGAAGTGAAACCAACATCTCAAAAAGATATCTGCACCCCCACGTTCATGGCAACATTATGCACTTTAGGCAAGACATGGAAACAACCATAGCATCCATTGATGGGTGAATGAATAAAGAAGATGTTGTGTGTGTGTACAATGGAATGTTATTCAGCCATAAAAAGAAGGAAATCCTGCCCTTTTCAACCACGTGGATGGACCTTGAGGGCGTTATGCGAAGTGAAATAAGCCGGATGGAGAAAGACAAATACCAAAGAAGAACGCCACTTACACGCAGAACCTAATGAAAAATAAAACAAAAAACAAAAACTCCAAACTCAGGGATACGGAAAATAGATCAGTGGTTGTCAGAGGCGCAGGGTGAGGAGATGAGTGGAGTTGGTGAAGAGGGTCAAAGGCGTAAATTCCCATTTACAAGACAAATAAGTCCAGGGGAAGTAATGTCCAGCAAGGTGACTATGGTTAACAATACTGTATTGTGAGGGTGCCTGGGTGGCTCAGTTTGTTGAGTTTCTGACTCTTGATTTTGGCTCAGATCCTGATCTCACGCTTCGTGGGATCGAGCCCCGCGTTGGGCTCTGTGCTGAGCTTGAAGCCTGCTTGGGATTCTCTCCCTCACCCTCTGCCCCTCTCCCCCACTCACACGCTGTCTCTCTGAAATAAACAAAGCAAAACAAACAAAAAAAACCCCACAATACCATATTGTGTATTTTTTATTTGAGAGACACAGAGAGCACACGTGGGGGAGGGGCAGAGAGAGAGAAGGAGAGAGAGAATCTAAGCAGGCTCCACGGTGTCAGCACAGAGCCTGACATGGGGCTTGATCTCAGGAAGTGTGAGATCATGACCTGAGCCAAAATCAAGAATCGGAGGTTTAACCAGCTGACCCACCCAGGCACCTACTGTGTTGTATATTTGAAAGTTACTATGAGAGTAGATCTTAAAAGCTCATCACAAGAAAAGAAACTATACTTGTATGTAGTGCTGGGTGTTAACTAGATTTACCGTAGTGATCATTTTGTAGTATATACATGTATTAAATCATTCTGTTATATTCCTTGGACTAGTAATAACATGTTATATGCCAATTATATATCAACGAAAAGAAAACTTCTAAAAAAGAATAAATTCATAATACAAAGGCAGATAGCGAAAAGTGCAACAATGAAAAACATAACAAAGCGAGAGAGTAGGGAGTGACCTGGCCCGGGTGGGGAGAGGAGCTTTGGGAAAGGACCATGGGAAGGGCTCTCTTAGCAAATGGCTATTGGAGCAGGGCAGGGGGACTGTCCCACGCACGGGCAACAGCCCAGAGAGGCATATTTGGAGTCGTGTTCCGCTCAGGGTGTTGTGTTTTTTGGTTCCATGAGAGGCCATTACTATTACGCGAAAGATAGAAGTCAGGTAGAGGGATAAAGAAAATCCCAACTTAAATCAGAAAACTAATGGACGGCTGAGATTTAACAGAGAATGTGTTTCATCAATCCTCTTCATATCCTACTTCTCCCGATGTGCTAAAGATGCTTCCCCATCTCAGTAAACTATGAGAGCTGAAATGATGAGTCCATCCTTCACAGTCCTCTTGCCTGGGTGATCTACCGTACTCTTCCAGCTAATGTGGAGGGTGATCGTTTATAAGACTCGTCACTGCCTTTTGTTCTGCCTTTTAGACTGAGTGCCTCTGTAATGAGAGAACTCAGGCTAAAGTATAGTACGTGGCACTGAACCATGAGTCTGAACCTTTATCTGAAAATAACAATCGTGGTCGGCTTGTGTCTTGAGTGGCCCGGGCACATTATGATGCCAATTGACTCACTCTTTATTTTCCTAAATAAACGAACAGCTTGACACAGGTAAAAATGGAGTCGAATTGCAGAATTGCTAAGTCAATTCCCAAGAATCCTTTTCAACTCTGGTTCACATCAATAGTTCTCACTTTCCTCGTGGCCGCTCTCTTACTACAAAACTTTTTCCTCCAGAAATTCACCCAAGGAGCTGACTTCCTGTCTTTCCCCCAGGAGTTTACAGTTCATTAACACAAAGCCAGCTTGTTCATGAGCATATGGTCAGTATCACAGAACAGGAACATCAGCAATATTATTTTCAAAAGAGAATTTAAGGAACCTTCTCCTGCTCATTCCGTACCACAAACATACCCCACTGATACGCTGAGCAATCCGGGAACTAATCTGTTCATTCATATTCATGACATGCCTCCTGCTCTTATTATCATTCATAATTCAGGTGGGGATGATTTACACACCGCCTTCCATTTTACTTTGAAAACCAACAAATAGTAGTGAATGATCAGCATGATTCCCTGGATCCTGAGTTCATTCTGGGACATAATTGTAAACTTTCTAAATGCTCTGAAATTCCAGGAGGATAGATTCCTTCAGCTCTTATAAACTATAACCCTAAGAGAAAAAAACTACCTCACATTCTGTTACAATCACTGCTTCAAATAAACATTTGAAGTTGGTTGTTTTCTCAGTGAGTTTCATGAAAAGTATTAGTATTTTCTTTTAATTTTTTGTTTCCTGTTTTGGAGCAAAATAATTTCAAAGGATGGTCATATTTCTTCTTTGAATAATTTACAATATTAAAAATGAAAAGAAAGACTTGATTTAAAAAGGATTTCTAAAGAGGTTTGTACATTAGAAAAATACGTTTCTTAAATATACTCAAGATTGCAGATATAGGCTTACATAATCATATATCAGGTATTCGTATATATCTCTCTGGATGCATGTAAGTATTTACACACATGAACTTCCAGAAAACTGGTAACCAGACATTTGAGGTTATACAGATGAACCTTTAGGAAACTTTATAGCATTCAGAACTACAAACCACAAAACATAGTTTAAAATAAGGAGTAAATTTTATAAAAATACAGTGTAAGATGTTGTGCACTTAAAAATTGCAGGGCCTGGGTGGCTTGGTGGGTTAAGCGTCCGACTGCTGCTCAGGTCCTGATCTCACAGTTTGTGAATTCAAGGCCCCCCTCCCCCCTCGGGCTCTGGAGCCTGGAGCCTGCTTCGGATTCTGGGCCTCCCTCTCTCTCTGCCCCTAACCCACTTGCACTCTGTCTCTCTCTCTCTCTCTCTCTCAAAAATAGTAAACATTAAAAAAATTGTTTTTAAAAATTGCAGAGAGTAAACCTCATGTTAAATGTTTTTACCACAAACAAACAGAGGGACACAAGAAATTTTTTGTAGGTGGTAGAAATTCTTATTACTTTGATTTTGGTGATGGTTTTGTGGGTGTATGCATATGTCCACACTCATGAAAATGTATCCATTAAGATGTACAGCTTTTTGTATATTAAGTATAGCCCAATAAAGCTGAAAAAAGAAACTAAGCTTAAAAAACACAGGAGATGGGGCGCCTGGGTGGCGCAGTCGGTTAAGCGTCCGACTTCAGCCAGGTCACGATCTCGCGGTCCGTGAGTTCGAGCCCCGCGTCAGGCTCTGGGCTGATGGCTCGGAGCCTGGAGCCTGTTTCCGATTCTGTGTCTCCCTCTCTCTCTGCCCCTCCCCCGTTCATGCTCTGTCTCTCTCTGTCCCAAAAATAAATAAAAAAAAAACGTTGAAAAAAAAAAAAAAAAAAAAAAAAAAAAAAAAAAACACAGGAGACATTAACGGCATTTCAATTAAAAAGAGGTATTGCCATTAAAAAATACAGTGTATGTGAAAAAAAATACAGTGTATGTGATAGAACAGTGTATTAAAATATACAGGGAGCATCTAGAGAATTAGTTAAGTACTAATCAAAGGAAAGCAAAAAACAAAAGACATTCCAGTCGGTTAAGCGTCTGCCTGCGGCTCAGGTCATGATCTCACGGTTGGTGAGTTCCAGCCCCGAGTCCGGCTCTATGCTGACAGCTTGGAGCCTGGAGCCTGCTTTGGGTTCTGTGTCTCCCTCTCTCTCCGCCCCTCCCCTGCTCACACTCTGTCTGTCTGTCTCTCTCTCTAAAATAAATAAATGTTAAAAAAAAAAAAAAAGAAGAAATGTAATTTGCAAAGGTACCTAACTAATAATAGAATAATTTAAAATTACTTTCCTCTTGGAGATCATTAAAATTGGAATCCTTGTGGGTGCCCTCAGCAGAAAGCCTCCGCCCAGGTGACCATGTTGACCCCTCTCTTTCTCAAGGCATTTCTTTAGGAATGACCTATGTGGCTTCATGCAGAACACACAGGCAACTCAGAATCCCGTTACTGCCACTTGCAGAACTCAGAACATAGGTGAGAGGAGAGTTTACTTCTTTAGACGAACATGACTTGTAAAACCCAATGTAGTAACTCCAAGGGATGTTATTCCTAGTGGTCTTACTACAAAATCATGATGATATTTGGGACAAAAAAATAAATTATGTTTCATAAATTATGAAAATATATTTCATAAATTGTTCATGATGAATTTAAAAGTAAATATAAAGTGGGGCACCTGGGTGGCTCAGTTGGTTAAGCCTCTGACTTCGGCTCAGGTCATGATCTCACAGTTCGTGAGTTTGAATCCCGTATCCGGCTCTATGCTGACAGCTCAGAGCCTGGAGCCTGCTTTGCATTCTGTGTCTCCCTCTCTTTCTGCCCCTCCCTCGCTCATGCTCTCCCTCTCTGCCCCTCCTTGCTCATGCTTTCTCTCTCAAAAAATAAACATTAAAATTTTTTGTGATGTTAAAAAAATAAATATAAAGCACATATTGATCATTAAAATTAAAAAAAAATTTTAATGTTTATTTATTTTTGAAGGAGAGAGACAGAACATGAGGGGGGGCGGGGGGTGGCCAGAGAGAGAGGGAGACACAGAATCCAAAGCAGGCTCCAGGCTCTGAGCTGTCAGCATAGACCCCGACGCAGGGCTCAAACTCACAAACTGCAAGATCATGACCTGAGTCAAAGCTGGAAACGTAATCGACTGAGCCACCCAGGCACCCTGATCATTTTAAGTTGAGAAATCAATAAGGAAAACAACAAAATATCCTAGCTGTTATTAAAATATATATTGGGAATGATGATGTGATAACATTTCTGTATTTTGGTCACTCTAGGTAATGCTGATCCCGAAGGCCAGGGTTACTGCCAAGCAGGATTTAGTCTGGATTTTTACAAGGTGAATGAATTAGTTTGGGCTTGTAGCTTCTAGCAGTTGTATTATCTGTTTGATTTTTTCTTTTTTCTTTTTGTTTACTCTCTGCCTCTGGCTCTCATCCCCACCCCCAATAACTACCACCAACAAAAGAACCTTTAGGTATGTATCCAGCCTGTTTTGACAACTTCCTTAAATGTTTTTGCTGTTCTTTATTTTCATTAAAGCAATTGATGCAGATGACAAACATTAAAATAACACAGAAATACATATGATGAAAAACAACAGTCTTTCTCCCCACCTCAATGATAATCCTTTACATGGAAAATCTGAACAACTCAGTGAGAGAAATGTGTTTCTTAAAAAAAAAAAAAAGAAAAAAATTGCTTTATCTCTTAGCTGTAATTGACTGATTAGATTTAACACGAGTGTTAAAATTCACAACATCCTTTCACAAAGTTACAGAGATAATAAGGGACCAAGATTTTGTGGGTTTGAAAACAGTGTAGAAAAAAATTCACCAGCATACAAATTTTGCTCTTTTGTGGCCTTTTTTTTTTTTTATTGTCTTTTTTTTCCCCCCCACTGAAAGTTGGAAGGAGGATGGAAGGAGGTGGTAAGGAGAAGGGAAAATTTATATTTGCTAGTCTGGGGTGTTTGCTCTCTCTTCTGAGAGGGGGAAGGGGGTGGTTGCAGACGTATGGAAAAAATAGGCATTACTGTGGCCTTGAGATAAATAGAAACCATATTTTCTTTTGTTGCCAAAGCTCACAAGACCATGTCTGCTAAATTACACAGCATTAAACATGTACGTTATTTTGCTTACCTGAATCAGTGCCAAAAATCTGAATTTCTGTATCCTCAAGGGAGAGAATTCAACTTAGCTAATTGAGGCAAACGAAAATTATTTAATATGCTAACACACTAAATAGTGGAAAGCAAAAAAAAAAAAAAAAAAAAAAAAAAAGGCAAATAAAATGAACTGCATGACCCAGATACAAGGGCCTCATTTAAAAATTGCTTTTTTACGTGTAGCAAATTGTTAGCAATGCTTGTTACCAATGATTTGTCACCTTGAAAAAGAAAAAAAAATATCTGTTTTTCTTTTCCAATTGTTGCTGTTTCTGTTTTGTAGAATGGAGACCTCATAGTGGGAGGACCCGGGAGTTTTTATTGGCAAGGTATGTTCTGTGAGCAGAGAAGAAATGCCTATTTGTGGTTACTAACGAGGAGGTGAAACACCATTAACACCAAATGTTGACCCTTTGTTACATGAATTATAGGTCCGGATTCAGAGTATCTCCAAGGAATAAGGCATCATTTCCAACTGTATATGAATGCTATTTTTAAACACTGTTGCAGCTTAATTCATTCGTTCACCAAGAATTTATGGAGGCTGTGTGAGACTTCGTGCTAGATGCTAGGGATACAGTGATGAGTAGACTAGACGCTGTTCCCACCCTCACAAGGTTAACACCTGGGGGGAGATGTAGGCATTAATCCAATATTCACACAAATACCTGGGACGCTCCACACGTGATGCTCGCTGTGAAGGAAAGGTACGTCGTGATGGGGCCATGAGAGTATAGGAGGCTTCTCCCGGGGTGGCTGCGTGCACGTGTTTTGTCTTCTGAACAACCTGTGCTGTGCTTAGGGAACCCTGGACCAGGTGTAGGACAGCATCTGCCCAGAGGGGATGATGCCTTCTAATTCTTATAAAGGTGCTGCTCAGGCCAGAGGCTGCCCAAAGGTCACTAACTTGGAAACAAGCAGCCCTGAACTGAGATCTGAACTTTGCTAGGAGGTAACTAGCAAAGAGAGAAGGGGCTCTATGGAAAGGTTTTGTGGCCTGAATTGAGCGGTCAGGCGAGATGGAGGGAAGCCAGGGTGAACAAGGAGAAATCCTTGGTGGATTGCAGGAGTGTAAATAGATAGCCTTAGCTATAGTAAGTATTCGTTTCTTGTCTCGAGAATCATGGGAAACCAGCGGAGGGTTTTTTGCATGGGATGCTATGATCAGATCTGTGTTTTGAAAAGCTCACTCTGGTTGCCGTATGGAAGATGAATTGGAGGTTGGCCAAAGTGAGGTGTGAGCAAGCCACAAGTTTTTAAGGTAAACTAGCTCTAAGGTTCAGATGAAGACGTTTGCTTCTCAGAGTGGGAATAGTGCAGAATGGAAAGGAGGAGAAATTTGAGAGATGCTTTGGAGGAAAACAGACAGCTTAGTTGTTATGTGTGGGTGAGGAAAGGGAGGAGGCCCAGCATACGTTTCTGACTTGCGACTGCATGGTTATAGGTGGGTCCCACTGTCTGAGATGGGGAACCCTGGAAGAGAACAGGTGGGAGTGGGTTGGAGAGGGAAGATCATGAATTTGCTTTTGGTTATGTTGAATGTGAACATGCTTGAGATATCCAGGGTTTTTCATGTCTGCATATATGGGCTTTTGCTCAGAGAAGATATCTAGGCTAACGTACAGACTTCCGTCACTTGCATATTGGTGACAATTAAAGCCGTGGATGTGGATGGGATGCCTACATAGAGATGACAGAGAATATTCCCTGAATTTTGGCTGTGAAGTTTAGGATAAAGATAGAGTAGACGATGAGAGAGATGAAGAGTGGAGTGAAGTTTTTCTTTTAAACTGGAAGACACCTGATCATATTAATAAGCCAATGGAAGAATACAATTATTAAGAGTCTGGGAAAGATGGGAGAGTAGGACCCTAAGGTCACCTTGTCCCAAGGATACAACTAGATAACATTCACATCAGTGTAAATAACCCAGAAAACAACCCCAAATCTGGCAGAACAAACTCCAGAACTAAATGTAGAGAAGCGGCCACATTGAAGAGGGTAGGAAGGGTGGAGATGTGGTAGGGAGCTAACCAGACCCACGGGGCTGTCCTTGGGAGGGAGGGACACTGCACACACAGAGTCGGGAGAGAAACAGACTATCATGTCAGGGATCCCGCAGGGGGAAGATGAGTCCCCATTATGTTTGGCTTTGAAAACCAGAGGGGCTGCCTTTTTACAAGTTCTTCTAACTAGTGAGACTTAAAAACTGGAACTTTACAAATCAGCAGGCTCAGCTCTGAGAGAGCCAAAAGGGCTTGAGGAAACGGAGTCCCTGCCCCTAAAGAGACAGTACAATAAACAGCCCCGTGGAGATACAGCATAGAAGCAGCATCTTGAAAAATACCTGAAGGGAGAGTTGTTTGCTAAACTCAGAGTGTGTGCTGAAGGAGCAGAGATCACTGGGGGACTTGTCCAGAAACCAAAGAGCTGGCAGGCACCATTTCCTCCCCTGACCCCCAGCGTAAACATGGCCATCTGCAGGAACCAGCATGGCCCTGCCACTGCTCACTACCTAACTTGCTAATACCGCCACCACCCCATGCACTTCAGCAGATCTGTCCCCTCCAGCCAGACCTACCTCAGTCCCAGTTGCTGCAGGTCCCCTCCCACAAAGGACCAGCAAAGCACTTGCTAACACCTTGCCTCCTGCCCCCTCCATTTTGAGGATACGCCCCTTTCTCACCCTTGGCCAGAGGACATCCAGAGTGGTGCCACAAGCCTGGCAGTGTGCAAGCAGCCCTAATGGGCCAGCACTACTCCAAAGTGACTCCTGGCCTGGGGAGAGGGAAAGAGAACCACACACACCAGTCAGACGGTGGCCCCAGACAGCTGGTCTGACAGAACGACCTGCCCACCAAAGAAAGCTTTCAGGAAACAATATAGAGAAAGTACTGTTCAGTTCAGTGATAGTAAATCTCTGGCAAATGCCTCGTCTGACTCAACTCAAGCCCAAGG
Source organism: Panthera onca (assembly GCF_046562875.1). Taxonomy (NCBI): domain Eukaryota; kingdom Metazoa; phylum Chordata; class Mammalia; order Carnivora; family Felidae; genus Panthera; species Panthera onca. The sequence continues at coordinate 14,327,402 of NC_138345.1, read as the reverse complement.
CAGCATCAGACTGGCCCACTAACAGCACAGGGACCAAACACGGCCCACAACAGGCAAAGAGAGCCACTGCAGAAGACTGGACTGAAGGAAAAAGTGGCTCAGCTACAGCAGCAGGGCACATGCAACACACATAGGAGACAACTCTGAAGTACCAGGTTCTTGTGAACAGGGGACACTACACTGTGGGGCACTACATGACCTCTTCTTCATAAGGCCACTACTTTCAAGAACAAGAGATGTAGTTGACTTTCCTAACACACAGAAACAGACACAGAGAGTTAGACAAAATGAGGAGACAGAGAATATGTCCCAAATGAAAGAACAGGACAAAATCACTGCAAGACACCTAAGCAAACAGAGATAAGTAATATGCCCCATAGAGAATTTAAAGAAAGAATCATAAAGATAGTCACAGACTTCAGAAAAGAGTGGAGGATATCAATGACCCTTATCAAAGAGATATGAAACACAAAAAAGAACCAATCAGAGATGTCCTTAATAAATGAAATTTAAAATACATGAGATGAACTAAATAGTAGACTAGAGGAAGCCCTGGAGAACAAAGTTATGGAAAGCAATCAAGCTGAACATGTGAGGGAAAAAAGTAATGCAAAATCAAAGGGCATAGGGAATTCAGTAACACCATCAAGCATAATGACATTTGCATCATAGGGATCCCAGAAAGAGAAGAGAGAGAAAAGGAGGCAGAACATTTATTTGAAGAAATAAGAGCTGAAAACTTCCCAAATCTGGGGAAGGAAACAGAAATCCAGATCCAGGAGGTACAGAGTCCCCAACAGAATCAATCCAAGAATGTCCACATCAAGACAAATAGCAATTAAAATGGCAAAAAGTAGTTATAAAGAGAGAATTTTAAAAGCACCAAAAGAAAAAGAAAATGGTTACATACAAGGGAAACCCCATAAAGCTATCCACTGACTTTTTAGCAGAAACTTCACAGTCCAGAAGGGAGTGGCATGATATATTCAAAGTGCTGAAAGAGAAAAATCTGCAGCCAAGAATACTCTATTCAGCAAGGCTCTCATTCAGAATAGAGGGAGAGAAAAAGAATTTCCCAGACAAACAAAAGTTAATAGAATTCATGACCTCTAAACCAGCCCTACAAGAAATGTTAAAGAGTAGAAAGGAACAACCTTAAGTAGTAGTAAGAAAAGTAGGAAGCAAAAAGCAGTAAAATTAAGTGTATCTATAAAAATCAGTCAAGGGATTCACAAAATAAAAAGATGGAAAGTATGACAGCATATATATCTAAAGCTTGGGAGGGAAAGGAGTTAAGAATGAGTTCACACTTACAGATATCAACTTAATATAGACAGCTTCATGTATAAGAGGTTATAGATAAACCTAATGATAGCCACAAATCAAAAACTAGTAATAGATATACAAAAAATAAAGAGAAATGAAATCCAAGTATATCACTAAAGAAAGCTGTCAAACCATGAGAGAACAGAGCAGGAGTAGAAAGGAACAGAGAAGAACTATAAAAACAACCATAAAACAAATATGAGATGGCAGTAGTATAAATCTATCAATCATCACTTTGAATATAAATGGACTAAATGCTCCAATCAAAAGATGTAGGGTGGCAGAATGGATAAAAAGCAAGATTCATCTATATGCTTCCCACAAGAGACTCATTTCAGACCTAAAGACACATGCAGTTTGAAAGTGAAGGGATGGAAAAGAATTTACCATACAAATGGATGTGAAAAGAAAGCCAGGATAACAATACTTATAACAGACAAAATAAAAGTTTAAAACAAAGATAGTAACAAAAGACAAAGGAGGACACTATATAATCATAAAGGGAACAATCCCACGAAAAGATGTAACAATTGTAAATATTTATGCATCCAACATAGAAGCACCCAAATACATGAAGCAGCTAATAACAAACATAAAGGAAGTAATTGATAGTAGTACAATGATAGTAGGAGACTTTAACATGCCACTTTGGACAGATCATCCAAACAGAAAATGAACAAAGAAACAGTGGCTTTGAATGATATATTCAGAACAGATAGATTCAAAACATTCCATCCTACAAGAGCATAATACATATTCTTTTCAAGTGCTCATGGAACGTTCTCCAGAATAGATCAATATTAGGCCACGAAACAAGTCTCAGCAAATCAAAATGATCAAAGTCCTAGCATGCATCTTTTCTGACCATAGTGCTATCAAACTAGAAATCAACAACAAGAAAAAATCTTGTGAAAGAGCTCAAATACATGGAGGTTAAATACCATGCTACTACACAATGAATGGAGCGGCTCAAGCAAGAAATCAAAGAGGAAATAAAAAAAATACATGAAGAAAAATGAAAATGAAAACCATGGTCCAAAATCTTTGGGATGCATCAATAGCTATTCTAAGAAGGAAGTTTATCTATCTCAAGAAGCAAGAAAAAAATCTCAAATAAACAACCTAACTTTGTATCCTTTTAAAGGAGCCAGAAAAAGAACAACAAACAAAACCAAAAACCAATAAAATGAAGGAAATAATAACAATTAGAGCAGAAATAAATGAAAAAGAAACTAAACAAACAAACAAACAAACAATAGAACATATCAATGAAACTAGGAGCTGGTTCTTTGAAAAGATCAACAAAATTGATAAACCTTTAGCCAGACTCCTCAAAAAAAAAAAAAAAAAAAAAAAAGAATAAAATAGAGGACTCAAATAAACAAAATCAGAAATGAAGGTGGAGAAATAAACTGAACAACCTAGAAGAAATGGATGAATTCATAGAAACGAATAACCTACCAAACTGAATCAGGAAAAAATAGAAAATTTGAACAGACTGATTACCAGAAACAAAATTGAATCTGTAATAAAAAAAACCTCTCAACAAACAAAAGTCCAGAACCAGATGGCTTCACAGGTGAATTCTAACAAATATTTAAAGAACAGTGAATACATAGTCTCAAACTATTCCACAAAATAGAAGAGGAAGGAAAGCTTCCAAATTCATTCTGTGAGGACAACAATACCCTGAAACCAAAAGCAGATAAAGACACTACAACAAAAAGAGAAAACAGGCCAATATCTCTGAAGAACATAGATGAAAAAGTCCTCAATAAAAATATTAACAAACTAGATCCAACAATACATTTAAAAAATTATTCACCACAATCAAGCAAGATTATTCCCAGTATGCAAGGGTGATTTAGTATTCACAAATCAATCAACATGATACATCACATCAATAAGAGAAAGGATAAAAACCATATGATAATTTCAATAGATGCAAAAAAAGCATTTGATAAGGTACAATGTCTATTCATGTGAAAACCCTATACCAAGTAGTTTTAGAGAGACTATACCTCAACATAATAAAGGCCACACATGAAAAATCCACAGGTAACATCATACTCAATGGTGAAAAGCTGAATTTTTCCCCTAAGCTCAGGAACAAGACAAGGATGGCCACTCTCACCACTTTTATTCAACATAGTGCTGGAAATCCTAGCTGCAGCAATCAGACAAGAAAAAGAAATAAAACCATCCAAATTGGTAAGAAAGAAGTAAAACGGTCATTCCTTGCAGATGACAAGATACTATATATAGAGAATCCTAAAGACTCCACCAAAACACTACTAGAACTGATAAGTGAATTCAGTAAGGTTGCAGGATACAAAATCGATTTACAGAAATTCACTGCATTTCTACACAATAATAATGAGGCAGCAGAAAGAGAAATTAAGAAAACAATCCCATTCACAATTGCACCAGAAACAGTAAAATAACAAGGAATAAACTTAACCAAGGAGATGAAAGGCCTGTTCTCTGAACACTGTAAAACATTGATGAAATAAATTGAAGACAACACAAACAAATGGAAAGATGTTCCATGCTCATGGACTGGAAGAACAAATATTGTTAAAATGCCCGTATTACCCAAAGCAATGTAAAGATTTAATGCAATCTCTATCAAAATACCAACAGCATTTTTTTTTTTTCACAGAACTAGAACAAACAATTCTAAAATTGGTATGGAACCACAAAAGACCCTGATTAGCCAAAGCAATCTTGAAAAAGCAAAACAAAATCGGAGGTATCACAATTCCAGATTTCAAGTTATACCACAAATCTGGAGTAATCAAAACAGTATGGTACTGGCACAAAAATAGACATATAGATCAATAGAACAGAATAGAGAGCCCAGAAATAAACCCATGATTATAGGGACCGTTAATCTTTGACAAAGGAGGGAGGAATATCCAAAAGGGAAAAGACAGTTTCTTCAACAAATGGTGCTGAGAAAGCTGGACAGGTTACATGAATGAATGAATGCTGGAAAAATGAATGCATTTTTCTTCATGTATTTTTTATTTCCTCCAGAATGAAGCTGGACATTATCTTACACCATACACAAAAATAACCTCAAAATGGATCCAGGACCTAAATGTGAGACCTTAAAGCCATAAAAATCCTAGAAGAGAACACTGACATCATTTCTGTGACATCAGCCATATCAACATTTTCCTAGATATGTTTCCTAGGCAAGGGAAATAAAAACAAAAATAAACTATTGGGACTACATCAAAATAAAAGGCTTCTGCACAGCAAAAGAAACAATCAACAAAACTAAAAGACAACATACTGAATGGGAGACGATATTTGCAAGTTATATGTGTAATAAAGTGTTAGTATCCAATATATATATATAAACTTCTACAACTCAATACCAAAAAACAAATAATCTAATTAAAAATGGGCAAAAGACCTGAATAGACATTTCTCCAAAGAAGACATCCAGATAGCCAACAGACACATGAAAAGATGCTCAATGTCACTCATCATCAGGGAAATGCAAATTAAACCACAATAAGATATCACCTCACACCAGTCAAAATAGCTAAAATCAAAAACACAAGAACCAACAAGTGTTGATTCTCAATCCTTTCTTTGGAGAAAAAGGAACCTTCGTGCCCATCGATGGGAATGCAGACTGGTGTAGCCACTGTGGAGGCTTCCTCTAAAAATTAAAAATAGAATTACCCTAATGATCCCATAATTTCACTCCTGGATATTTACCAAAGAATACGAAAACACTAATCAAAAAGATGTATGCACCTCTGTGTTTATTACAGCGTTATTTACAATAGCTGAATTCTGTAAGCAGCCCAGCTGTGTAACAATAGATGAAGGGATAAAGAAGTGGTATATACACAACGAACTATTACTCACCATAAAAAAGAATGAAATCTTGTCATTTACAACTCCATGGATAGATCTGTAGGGTATAATCATATTTCACTTAGGCTGAGCGAAATAAGTCAGAGAAAGACAAATGCCATATGATGACACTCATATAGGGAATTTAAGAAACAAAACAAATGAACAAGTTAAAAAAAAGACAAACTAAAACACAGACTCTTAACTATAGAGAGCAAACTGATGGTTACCAGTTGGGAGGTGGGAGGGGGAATGGGTGAACTAGGCGAAGGGGACTAAGAGTACACTTATTTTGACAAGTACTGTGCGACGTATAGAATTATAGAATCACTGTATCATATACCTGAAACTATATGACACTATATGTTAACTACGCTGTAGTGAAAATAAAAAAGTATAATAATATAAAACTACAGATACTTTTTAAAAAGCCAAGAAGAGATCCAGGATATGGGTTTATGATAAAATGGTATGTGAAATTGCTGTTAAGCTTAATTCATACATGTACAACTATGAATATCAAATAATTAACATTTCAGTCTTAAAAATTATTTTGCAGATTGAAAAACAATATAATTTATGGAGTAGGTGGTTATGAAATAAAAAGTGTGTGTTTAAAAGATTTGCTTCTAATTCACTCAGAGAATTCTTTTCTTTCCTTAAGTTAAAAAAAAAATATCTGATACAGATGATTTGCTGAAAAGTAGCCATACCAAGGAGATATAGAAGCATTGTCTGTAATAGGTAATGTAAAAATCGTTTTAGGCTTAAGGTTATAATGTTTTTAGAAGCAACTAAAGGAAAAAAGCAAAGGCAGTGTGTATGTAGGAGGAGGAAAGGGGGGATTTAGCCTTAACCCAGAGAAAATTGGCAAATTCTACAGACGTTGTTCAGAAGTACATGTGTGAATATTGTTGTCTTAATATCAGAACAGTCATTTCAGGCAGAGTCATTGGGAAATATTTATGGCCAGATTTGATAGTTTTATTCCTTTTGGACTTCAAACAGAAAGACTATGAATTATCAGTGAAGTCCCAAAGAATCATTTGGCTTTAAAATTACTGTTAAATGTAAGTTTCTTAAAAGCATATCTCCAGTTTTCTCCCAAAAAGAATGAGATCACACTTTTCCCTTAGATATCCATCATAAATATGAGAATGCATGGAAATTGTGGAAAATGGCTGGCTATCTTTTGGATATTTGACCACCCCAAATACAATCATATTTCAAGACTTTTAATAGTGACTTCATTTGGGAGATATTAGCCAAAGTTCTTACCCTATCATTGTTGCCAGCCTTGGATTCCTTTTTTTTTTTTTTTTTTTTTTTTTTTTTTTTTTTGCTAAAATTCTGGATCTCGCGGGACCTCACTGCCTCCTGTTGTCATAATTTTATGCTCTCTGTATACATTTTACCATAAAAAAATAAATGGCTCAAAAATTATGTAATTCCTTCCTTTTTTTTTTTTTTTTTTTTTACATTTTATTTATTTTGAGAGAGAGAGAGACAGAGCACAAGTGGAGGAGAGGCAGAGAGAGAGGGAGGCACAGAATCTGAAGCAGGCTCCAGGCTCTGAGTTGTCAGCACAGAGCCCGATGTGGGGCTCAGACTCACAAACCGTGAGATCATGACCTGAGCCGAAGTTGGACGCATAACCAACTGAGCCACCCAGGAGCCCCTTTCCTTCCTTTAACATAAGTGATAGATTTCATAATCTATTTATTGAATAAGTATTTAGATTTAATCTGTATTTTGTGAGACTACAAAAAGTCTTAATAGAATGCCAAAGGAGACCTTGTTTGTAACGCCAGACACCGTAATAGCAAAACCACATGACCTTAGAGGATGCATTCATGCTCTTTGCGCCTCAGTTTCCCCATCCGTATGAGGTCATATTTGGCTAGATGATCTCCAAGTTAGATGACGTTTCTTCTATCTGCAATGTTCCAGATTAAAATTTTAATCCATAAATTTTGCCTAGAGGTATCTTTACTGAGATATTTTTATCATTTGGAGGTAGAGGGAGTAGGTATTGTGAAGGCAGCAGGAAGACAGATAATGTTATGTAGTGATCTTTGGTTCTTCTGTCAGAATGGAAGGCTCTACCCGGCCATAACCAACTCTACCTGAAGTTCTAGTGGCAGGTGGGAAAATTCATCTTCAAAAATGCAAGCAATTCCATTATTGTTTTCGAGGGAGTATGTGTTTTTCAGATGTTCTGTGTCTGCTCAGAGAGGGCCTGCGTCTTGCGTTCATTCAGCTAATGCATCAATTTGTTTGGACACAGGTCAGGTGATCACTGCCAGTATTGCAGATATCATTGCGAATTACTCGTTCAAGGATATCCTAAGGAAATTGGCTCGAGAGAAACAGACAGACGTGGCTCCAGCTTCCTATGATGACAGTTACCTTGGTGAGATTCATTATTTAGCACATTTGTTGTTTCTCAAAAGGCAAACTTATTAAATGTAGGTGCAAACTTTATTCCTCACTTATCCGCTGCTCTCTGGCAGCTTGTGCAAATTTTCTTTTCTTACTAGCTTAGAGTGGACTTTCCTTTTATTCAGCCATGGCATATAAGTCTTCTCTTTTGGTTCAGCCTCTTTTATAGGCTGTGTAACAGACTTTCGCTTCAAATTCAGCAACCATTTTTTATTTTAAAAATTTCAGGGGTGCCTGGGTGGCTCAGTCGGTTAAGCGGCCGGCCTCAGCTCAGGTCATGATCTCGCAGTCTGAGTTTGAGCCCCGCGTCGGGCTCTGGGCTGACGGCTCAGAGCCTGGAGCCTGTTTCAGATTCTGTGTCTCCCTCTCTCTGACCCTGCCCAGTTCATGCTCTGTCTCTCTCTGTCTCAAAAATAAATAAACGTTAAAAAAAAAAAAAAAAAAAAGATTTAAAAATTTCAATAAATTACTCTAGAAGGATATGACTTTCACACAATAAAACATTGGCCTCAGCCCCAAAGTCAATTTCTTCTTTAATGGGGGGAATTTCGATGGTTACTTTCTATGTTTTGATTTAGGCTACAGTATCCAGTTATGCAATCAAACACTAACTGTAAAAGTGTCCTGCACATAAAATATCTTGCCAGTTGTAGAGACTATGAATTAGTGGGGCTGCCCAGTGCTATAGGGGCAACATGTTGGCCGTCCTTTCCAGCTTTTAGAGCAACAACAAAAGACCTTCCAGTTGCTAGAATGTTATCAAAACGTATTATGCGGAAACCATACAATGTCAATGTGCCGCGGTTGTTTCCCACCTTTGGTATCCTGTAGGCATTTTGATTGCCTGATAAATGAAGCAAAATGCAGTTATGTTTTTCACCTCACCTCACTTTAGAGCTAAGTGACATTTGTGGAAAACCATCATTAAAGAAATTAGGAAATATACCTTCTTGGCGATCAGAAATAGCAAATGTTGAGCACAAAAGATACTTTCCGAGTATCATGTCTGATCCCGATGAATCAGCGACCTTCAGGTACAATGGCCACCATTTACTCTTTAAGGGGGATGATGAAGTATTCCTCACAATCTGATTGTGTTGCCGTGTTCAGAAGGAGCAGACCGATTATGCTTCCAGGATTTAGTACGGAAGCGTTCATATTCGTTTCACTGTTTTTTCCCATTACAGAACCCTAAACTTTTATGTGACGATATTTGTTGAAATTTCTGACCAAAGCAGTACTATGGCAGTTCTTTCATTTTTCTAGATAAAGCTCATTTGTAAAGCCTTCAAACATGTGACTAGTTTTCCTTTTCTTTAACCCAGGATATTCAGTTGCTGCTGGGGAATTCACTGGAGACTCTGAGCAAGGTGAGAGACATTATTGGATGTAAGTCATTTATAAAGCACGGGGAAAGGTAAAAGGACCTGAAAAGCCCTGTTATAAATGTGATTTTCTTTGCTACACAGATGTATAATAATGGAATCCCAGAATGTGTATGATAATATTATGTAGAAAAACAAACCAAATACACTTCAGCACAGCATTTTAAGTCTTAAATAACTTCATCATACTGAATGTCAATCATTATAAAATTGAGTTAAGCAATAAAAAACAAGTCCAATAATCCCATATTATGCATGAGAAAAATACAGGTGATTAAATGGCCCACAGAGGGGCGCCTGGGTGGTTCGGCCAGTTAAGTGTCCAACTCTTTGATTTTGGTTCAGGTCATGATCTCGCAGTTTGTGAGTCTGAGCCCCACATTGGGCTCTGGGCTGACAGTGGGGAGTCTGCTTGGTATTGTCTCCCTCTCTCTCTTCCCATCCCCCATTTGCTGTCTATAGCTCTCTCAAAATAAATTTAAAAAAAAATAAACTTAAAAAAATGGCCTACACAAAAGCCATGCTATTAGTGACAGATCAAATTTGAAAAGTCAAGATCCCCCATCTTTAATTTCTGGACATTCACATTGGACGTGTCCCTACTAAACTCCCTCCCGGGCTCCAACCCAACACCTCTACATTATTTCCTTTTCCCCTTTGGACATGCTCAAGCTCAAAATAACAGAATGAATTAACTCCTGTTCTCATATATGCCCCTCACCTCTGTCCTCTATACCTTATAATGGCTGCCATCTCTGGTTTCCGTCCCCTGAATCTGTAGCTACTCTAATTTCGACAGGTCAAATGCTACTTTTTTTTTTTTTTTAGTACAATTTCAAATGTCATCTCCTTCTTTCACTTCCTTCTGTAAACTCCTGTATGATCTCATTTTTCTCCCTCCTAAGGAATTTGCCATTCATTCATTCTTCCAGTTTTTCTTGAGCACCTGCTATGTGCCAGGCTATGTGTTAAATGTTGAACACACAGAGGTGAACAGATGGTCTTCAATCTCAGAGTTTATAGTCCCAGTGGGGCTGACAGGCATTAAATGGAGAGCACAAAATACATGATAAACAATTGTAGTAAGTGGGAGGATAAAGTTCTAAACATAAAACTAATCTAAGCCCCATGACCTCATCACCTCCCAGGGGCCCTGTCTCCTAAGACTATCACATTAAGGGTTAGGTTTCAACATACGAATTTTGGGGGTACACAAACATTCAGTCCCTGGCAATACCTATCATATACAAGACTGGTAATATTTATTGAATGAATGAATCATAAATCAATCAGTATTTCCATCTTGTTTCATATGAACCTTAACTGCTTTTCACTAGGGTGTTTTAATGAATTCACAAAGAATTAAGAGTAAATGAAATGCGGGCCATCCCTGGAAATCATCAGAGCTTATTGTATTGTATTCTATTGTAGAGAGAGAATGAGCAGGGAAGAAGGGCAGAGGGGGAGAGAGAGAGAGAGAGAGAGAGAGAGAGAGAGAGAATCCTAAGCAGGCTCCAAGCTCAGCATGGAGCCCGATGTAGGGCTTGATCCCATGACCCTGGGATCTTGACCTGAGCTGAAATCAAGAGTCAGACGCTCAACCAACTGAGCCACCCAGGCGCCCCAGAGCTCTTTTAACTGCTTCATCTCAAAAAGATTTACAAAGCAGAAATTCACAGAGAATAAAACATTCTTTATGCCGTGAGGTAGGGATTGAACACAGAGGTTTTGTGGTTTTTTTTTTCTTTAAAAGAATACTTTTCTTTTAAATACAAGATAGTTCTTTTTTTTTTAATTTTTTTAAAACCTTTATTCAGTTTTGAGAGACAGAGCACAAGTGGAGGAAGGGCAGAGAGGGAGACACAGGATCTGAAGCAGGCTCCAGGCTCTGAGCTGTCAGCACAGAGCCCGACATGACGTTCAAACTCATGAGCCATGAGATCATGACCTGAGCCAAAGTTGGATGCTTAACCAACTGAGTCACCCAGGCACCCCTAAATACAAGCTAATTCTTAAAGGCTCTCTCTTTCCATACATTTTTTTCTTCAAGATTTTAAAAGACAATCTGTTGTGGTAGTTAAAAGCATAGACTTTGGAGCTAGACCACTTGGGTTTCAATCCTGACTTTGCCATCTACCAGGTCTGTGACCTAGTTACCTAACATCTCAGTGCCTCCATTTCTTTATTTCTAAAAGAGAGATAGTGGTGATGGTAATGATGACGATGTTGGTGATGATGATGATGGTAATAATGCTGAGGAGGAGGAGGATGGTGTTGATAATGATAACAATGAAGATGATAGTATTATCTATATCATAGGATTCTTAGGATTAAGTGAGCTAATCCTACATTCATAAAACAGTATAATACTGATACATAACAAATACTATTTAAATATTAGCTATAATGAGAAAGAATTCTTGGGTTAGAGTCCATCAGAGATAAAATTAAATTCCTAGTACCTTAGAAAAGTCAAATCTTATAATCACTCAGTGATTTAGCAAAAGAAATTATAAAATATGCCAAATGATTTTAAACATGGCATTAAACTCCTATTGGAAAGTTCCCCAGGAGAAAATTCAGTCCTGACCCAAGGAAATTATTAGGGGTGCATGACAGCACATCACAAGGAAGCATGGTAGCAAATCATAGTGGTTTTCCATTAGATCAGAGAAATATCTAGAAGATGGATCCAAGTTTTAAATGATATGTAAAGTAAAGGCACTATCAGGGAGTGATCCATTCGTCAGAATGGATCCATTCATCAGACCACACCAAGTCCAAGACTGCCCATGTTCACTACTTACTTAAGCAGACTGGAAAGAGTTGAAGTTCTTTGAAACCTAGTGAGTGACTTGATGTACTGTAGATTAGAAGCCCTTAACATGGGATCCTTGTATTCTGGGTGGTACAGGGATGGATGGACTTCACAGGGTTTGAACCCCTAGAAATTATATGCAAGGTTTTATATATATATGAATTTTTCCAATGAGAAGATCCATAACTTTCATCTATTTCCCAAGTGTGTTCATGACTCAAAAAAGGTTAAGATCTTTGGTTCTTGTTTTAGAGTCCAACGTGGTGAGCTAAAACCAAAAAAGTGATATGGCCCTAACCAATCCTAGGAAAGTCATTTGGTGTGGTAGAAAAAACATTGATGTGGCTCTCAGTTCTTGAGTCTTACTACTCACCAACTATGTACAGTGACTGAACCTTTCTAAGCCTTATTTTCTCCACACGTCCATAGGGGTATGAATGCCTACTTTTTAGAGGTTAAATTATGGAAATATTATAAAGCTTGTGGCACAATGTCTTAGTGGGTGGAAAACATTCGATAAACACTAGCTTCCTTTTTGCTTCTTGCTGGTGGGGTTGATGCCCAGGTCATGTATTTCAAGGCCAGGGATATTAAGAGATCTTTGAAGGTTTTCCTATGAGTTATTGAAATGGATCTGAGAAAAGTCACTTATTTTCTCTCCCAACTGAATTTTTGTAGTTGAGTGATAGTTCTAACTTGTCTTAAAACTCCAAACCATTCTATTTATTTATTTATTTATTTATTTATTTATTTATTTATTTATTTTTAGCGTTTATTTATTATTGAGAGAGAGAAAGAGAGCATGAGCAGGGGAGGGGCAGAGAGAGAGGGAGACACAGAATCCGAAGCAGGCTCCAGGCTCTGAGCTGTCAGCACAGAGCCTGATGCAGGGCTCGAACTCACAACCCGTGAGATCATGACCTGAGCCGAAGTCGGACGCTTAACCAACCAAGCCACCCAGGCGCCCCCAACATGACTTTTAATAACTTCTAAGTGCTGTGACTACGTGGGGTGGCAGACTCCAACGTTACTGAGTGTGATGGTTGATTTCTTTTAAATGAAATTCTGAAGGTTTGCGGAAGGCTTAGTAGTGGTTGTCATGCATCTCAAACGGGACAGTCCCTTCAGACTCCTCTGGTTGACAGGCCTGATCCTGGAATCAGTCAACTCCATTATATTTGACGGTGGTTTGTTGTTAGATGCCAATTTAATTCACGCCAAATAAATATTGTTGAAAACTGAGCACCGTGCGACCGGTTCTGATAGCTTTCCTGGAAATCTGTCCAGATAGCTCAGTTATTCTGAACCCAGTTTTATTCTTCAAGGACATGCTTCACCTTCCCTCCCATTGCTATGGTTGAGCAGTTCGTGCCCCTGGGTAAAGTTAACCTCTCCACTTTGCACCACACCCCATTGCCTCTTGTGACTCAGAGAAGGGACTCCAACCATTCCCACATCATGATTTTCTTTGGATCATTCCCACCACTGTACAAACATACTTCTCTGACCTTAAGAAGCCAATTTGTTACTCCACTCCCTCCTCCAGCAAGCACCTATAGACTCTGCTTCAAAAGAGCTGTCACTCTTCTCTGCTGTATCTCTGTCTGCTGTATCTACTGCCTTCTCGTCTTCAACTCACCACTCAGCTGAAATGGCTCCTGTCAAGCAAACCAGTGGCCTCTGTGCACCTCCTCTTCCTTGATTATCATGAGCATTGAAAGAATTCATTATTCCCTCCTCATTTCTTCCCTTGGCTTCCCAGACACTTGTAGCTCCCTCTTCCCTCCCCCTCCCCCCTTCCCTCTCTGTTGTTGACTCCCCTTTAATTTCTCTCATATCATTGAGGTGTCCCCGGGTTAAACAGTTGGATTCTTTCTTTCCTCTTTGAGTTCTTGGTAACCTCATCCAGTCTCATTGTTTTTCCAGCTTCTACTGAGTTCCAGGTTCCAGGTATTTCTCCAGATGACGTTGAATTCCAGGATATGTGTTCTAATATCTAGAACCTCAATTCAGTACTCAACATCTCTGTTTGAGTAGCTCTCTCAAACTTAACGTGCTCATGAGCGAACTTCTGACCTTCTCCCCAGAACACGGTGTACCATCCTCTCAATTGCTTGAGCCAAATACCTTGGAAGTCAGCCTTGTACTGTGCTCTTTCTCTCACACCCCATCCATATCCAATTTATGAGTAGACCTGCTAACGAAACGCTCAAAATATGACCAGAATCTGACCATTTCTCACCTCCTGCACAGCTTGTACTCAGATTCAAGTCCCCCAACTTTATTGCAGTAGCCTCCTACCTGGTCTCTCTCTCTCTCTCCCCCCTTGCCCTCCTGTAGTCTGCTCTAAATTCAGCAACCAAAGTGGTTCTTTAGACACAGAAGTCAGATCACGTAACTGCTGTGATCTAGTGATTTTTCAACTCCTTCAGTCTGAAATCCAAGACTTTACAATGACCTAAAAGTCTCCATTCATAAGATTTTGACCTCATTTCCTACCCCTTTCCTCCTCACTCCCTCTCCTCCAGCCACCCTGGTCTCTTTACTATTCTTTGAATACTCCAGACACACTTCTACCTCAGGACCTTTGCAGTTGCCATACCTTCTGACTAGAACATACTTTCCCAATACCTCCATAATATTTACATCTCCACTTTCTTCATTTTTGGCTCCAATGTCTTTTTCTTGCCAAGTCCTCTCCTGCCAGTTGTGCCCTAATAAGGCCTAAGTCCTTTCTCATCCCACCTCCATTTCCCCCTGTACCATTTTACTGTTTGGTTTTTCTCCACTCACCATACTCACCCCCTTCAAATATGCCATTTCATCAACTCTGTTTTTTAAATTTTTTTTAATGTTTTATTTTTATTTTTGAGACAGAGAGAGACAGAGCATGAACGGGGGTGGGTCAGAGAGAGGGAGACACAGAATCTGAAACAGGCTCCAGGCTCTGAGCTGTCAGCACAGAGCCCCACACGGGGCTCGAACTCACGGACCGCGAGATCATGACCTGAGCCGAAGTCGGATGCTTAACCGACTGAGCCACCCAGGCGCCCCTCAACTCTGTTTTTTAAATTGACTGTCTCTTCCAACCAGAGCATGAGCTCCATGAGAGCAGGGCATTTTTGTCCAATGTGCTCACTATTTTTTACTCCATTTGCCTATAAATGTTTGTTGACTGAAGGAGAGGATTGATGGCTGAAAAGTCCAACATCTATCCCCAAACGAACCTTCTTTGATTGTTCACGCTAACAGCATGAGCACCCAACTCTGCCAGAGCACAGCACATCCAATGTAGTTGAGGCCAGAACTCACGCCAGACCTTCCACGGCAGGTGAGGGGAAGGGGAATTTAAATAGAAGGGGATTCTCTTCCAGACCCTTCCTATTTAAATTAAACTAAAAGGTTAACCCCGATGAATCAAAGGATAGTTTAGATTTGTAGAAACAAGAGCCGAAAGATCTTTGATAACCAGCCAGTCCCAACTCCCACACTATTGCAGGTGACCAGAAAAAGTGGGGGTAAATGATTCATCCCAGGTATATGGCAGACCCAAGAATAGAACCACTGTCTTCTGAATCTAGAGCCGGATCACTGTGCCATGAATTATATGGACTTTTTTCCCCAGAGTTGCCTCTTCTGTTTGTGTTACCGACGCTTCCTTTCTGGGGGACCCTAAGCTGCCAGGTCACCCCCTAATTCTGCTGCCAACAAACACTTGCAAGGGGGCCAGACTCGTATCATTTATGATGGCTTTTCTTTAGGTAACCGAACTTGTTTTGCCATGTGAGGGTGACAGAAGCTGTACTTTTCACACTAGCACAAAAGATGTGACCACAGTGAAAGCCGGAGAAATCAGACTCAGAGGTTTAACTTACGAATCGCATGCAGAGCTGAGAAGTCAGGCTTCTGCTACGCAGGCAGAAACACATTGGAGACCGGTGGTGAAGGCTAGGAAATCTCACAGGACGACTTCTGTTCTGTTTTCCGTGGTCTGTAGCAGAAGCAAAATGCAAACCCGTAACCTCACACTTCTAGCTCCTCAAGTGATGGTTACTCACGTAAAAAGCACTCTCTTTAACTCATTTGTTAGGTGGCTTAAAAATATATGTAATTCCCCTTCTAAATGAATATTTTTATCCCCAGAGCTGGTTGCTGGAGTTCCAAGAGGAGCGCAGAATTTTGGATATGTGAGTACCAAGAATGCATCGTACAATATTTTCTTCTACATGCAAAGAAATGTTCCCTTTTATTCGACTTTTTTTATGTTTATTTATTTTTGAGATAGAGACAGAGCATGAGCAGAGGAAGGTAGAGAGAGACACAGAATCCGGAGCAGGCTCCAGGCTCCAAGCTATCAGCACAGAGCCTGACGCGGGGCTCGAACTCACGAGCTGTGAGATCATGACCTGAGCTGAAGTCGGACACCCAACCGACTGAGCCACCCAGGCGCCCCTCTTGCATTCAACTTTTAAGTGGCTTACCATGTCTTTTAATCGTGAGCCCCTGCAGATCCATGCTTGCTTGCTTGCTTGCTAAAAAGGAAGAAAAACAAGTGAGGCTAGATTTTTTTTTTCCTGATCTATGTACAGGATGTACTACATAGTTTGTGGGACCCAGTGCAAAATGATAATGCAGGGCCCTTTGTTCAAATTATTAAGAATTTCAGGAGAGCACCAGCTGGGCATTAAACCAAGGGTGGGGCCCATTGGAACATGGGGACCGGAGCACAGGTCCCCACCCATGAAGCCAGCATGATCCTTGTGCATAATCTAGGACAAACTGCAGAAGACACTGTCGCTGACAGGCTGAGCATTTTTCATACGGCTCATACGACAGAAATAAGAAAATCGATCGCTATTGCACTAGTGTGTTAGTTTCCCAAGACTGACACAACAAAACACCACAAACTGGGTGGCTTGCAACAACATGGATTTATTTCCTCACAGGTCACGAGACCAGAGTCTGGAATCAAAGCGTCAGGCAGGGTCACGCTTCCTGCGTCTAGCAGCTCTTTCTTACCTATTCTGGCTTGAGGTGGCCGCTACCTGGTTTCGGTGTATGTCAGCACAATTTCAGTCTCCGCCCCTGGCCTCGTATGGCCACCCTCCAGCTGTGTCTGTGTGTCTTCCCCTTTTCTCAAGAGGACATCCATCACTGGACATAGGGCCCACCCGAAATCTGGGATGACTTCATCTCAATTTCCTGAACCTGTTTCACGTACAAAGACCCTATTTCCAAATAAGGTCACCTTATGAAACTCTGGGTGTTGTGAATTTTGGAGGGACACTATTCAAACCCATTATAGCTAGTTACCACAAAAGTCGGAAGAGAAAATCAAGACACCTTGTGATCAGAAAAGGTTATATTTTAAATAATGTTTATTATTTTAAAACTCTAGTAAATGTAATATCTGAAGAGAATTAAAAGTAATATTTTTGCTATCTGGATAGCATTTGTAATTTTAACCTTTTTTTTTTTTTTTTTTTTTTTTTTTTGCAAAGAGCCATAATCATCAATTTTTCATAACATAAACACAAATGAATTTGGATAAAAATCATAATTAGGTGAATTAACTGGCCAGCAGGTTAATTGCTGTGAGCATTCAGTTGAATTCAATTTCTGTTTTCCCTTTTCAGATTAGTAAGCATGCATTTTATCTGAGAATGTCAGAGACTTAACCATAAATAAAAGTTCAGTTGGATTTTTTAAAGCTCATTCTTATGGGATTGCATTTTTTTTTACATAGCATTAACTGTTTACCACTCTTCCCCTAAATTTAAAAATAATTTAAGTTATAATTTAAAATGTGGGTTTTTTTTCTCCAATTCTGTCAAATGATATAACCTATCTTATTTTTATGATTTCAGGTTTCAATCATTAACTCTACAGATATGACTTTTATTCAGAATTTCACTGGTGAACAGGTGAAGACCTTTTAATATCAAATAATGTCATTCGGTACTCAGAGTAAATTGCAATGTTCATACCATTTATTCATTCATAAAAGAAATGTTTACTGAGCACCTACTATGTGCTAGGAACTGTTGCGGGCCCTGGGAATATAACCATGCCTCTGACAGACAGGATCCCGCTCTCCTGTTGTAATGTCGCTAACTGCTAGGATCTGAGAGCAATCCTGTTATGTTCTGGTCCTGTATGGAGCGTGCTTGGTGGTGAGTTCCAGGTATATGCCTTCCCTCTGAGAAGACAAAGGTTTCTCCTAGGTCTCACTGTATCAGTCAGAATCAATGAGCTTGTACTCTGTCTCTCTTCCTCACTGTGACTGGAGCCTTCCACCCAAAGCAACATTATGTGGGGGTTCACAAGCTACCTGGTTCTGGTCCCTTCCTTCCAGGGGCCAGATATCACTCCTCACCCACTGTTACTGGCCGAGGTCTTATTAAGAAAAGCTTAATTGCCTGTCATTCTCTGAGGTCATACTTCGTTCACCACCCTGAGGTTTCCTGGGTACTGTGACCTGTGGAAATTTGGCACATTTCTTTAAACAACGAATGTGATACGGTTAAGGGAGCCATCATGAGTTGAATCAGTTTCTCTGGGCAACCCATAACCAGAAACCCACACTGCTGAATTTCTAGGAAGCCTCACATTAGAGTCTGGCCAAGTTACATCTTGGCCTCCTGGATCATGGTTGAAGATCCTTAGATGCCCCCCTCTTAGCTAGAGATACAGATTTGCAGTAATGTCATTGTCAAGCAATTTTGATTGATAAGAGTTTTTTAATGAGCATGGCACATTTTTTGTATTCTCCCCCCAAATTGGGGCTTTAGTCTATCCATTACTCCGCAGTTTTCAACAAAGTGTTTGGCAATGTCTCTCATGCACTGTTATGGTAAATATGGAGACGGAAGGCTGGGACAATAGTGAACCTGGATGAACTTACAACTTTTTAACTATTCTCAAGTGATGATATTTAATGGTTTATTGAAAATGTGGCAAGACTTCTCTTTTGCCCAACTCTGTTTCACATTTTTATCATTAGAAGGTCTTTAAATATTATTAAATTTGGCCTGTCTATAACTTCGTGCCCTCCATACCATCTAGCTGTTCAGTCTTGAACTTCAGAATTCAGTGCATGAGGGATGAAATTCCTCTGAGCGAAGGCCACACAGTGCCACACTAGGAGTAAGAATTTCACTGTAGATGGTTGGAATAGAGAAGTGAGGTGGGAGAACTGAGTTACTGCACAGTTATCTCGTGCATTTGTTCCCTCTGCCAAGAGCCTTTTGCACCTGGCACCTGTATCTTAGTCCTTAGAATACTATTGTAAAAATGCCACAGACTGGGTGGCTAAAAAAACCAAATGTTTATGTCTCACAGTTCTGGAAGACTGGGAAGCCTGGGATCAAGGGGTAGGCAGATTCAGTATCTGGTGAGAGCTGGCTTCCTGATTCATATACATGGCCATAGTCTTATGTCCTCAGATGGTGTAAGGAGGGCTTCAGAGCTCTCTGGGGTCTCTTTTATAAGGGCACTAACCCCATCATGAGGGCCCCACCCTCATAATCTCATCACTTCTCAAAGGCCTCACCTCCTAATACCATCATATTGGGGGTTAGGGTCAATATTTGATTTTGGGGGGGGAAGGGAGAGACACAAGCATTCAGTCTCTAGCAACCATGTATGTTTGGAGGGGAGAAAAGAGGTAAGAGACGTTAACTATTGAGTGACTCTTGTTAACCCATGTATTTAGTCCCTCTGCAAAGAGTATCTGGCACCTACTCTGAGCTGGACCATGGACAGAAGAGTGAACAACACAGACCAAAGTCTGCCCTCTGTGGAGCACCCTTTCTCGTGGAATGTAGACTAATTTAATTAAATTAGTAGATTATGCGAGACTAAGTCAGCTAAAGCACTCGATGCCGAAATATGGAAACAAAAAAAATCCTGACAAGCTCAAACGATGGGCCAAATCTGAAAAGACAGTAAATGTTGAAAACATAGCTTGAAGAACAACATCTTAAGAGCTAAAATGTGGAGAGATTGTGGCACACTACTTATACTCAGAAGAGACTTAGAAACCTTAGTGGACAATAAACTCAATGTGAATTGATACTGAGACAAGATTTCCCTTGAAATTAAAGCCACTTTTATATTTCAATAATTTAACCCAAAGCAAAGAGTGTAAATCCTACTTAAGGCTTCTCCTGGCTGTGCGTTCATGGGGTATCATCTTTTCTTTGGTATCACATGTGGTAACTCTAAGAAAGAAGCTGGTGCACCAGCTGCAAATATCTCCATATGAAATTTCATATGGAAGTGGAATTAAACTTACTCTATGAGGTTCAAGATTGCAGAAGTAGATAGGAGTAAGGACTAGAAGTCACAGAGCGGCCAGTTTTGCAAAGAAAATTCTAATAATTGTGTCCACAGATTGAATGAGTGGATTGTTGAACATCTGCAGAGGATGTCCAAGCAGATGTCAGAGGTACTGAGAGGGAAATTATGCGTTGGATCAGACTAAATGACTTTAAGACTCTGTCCATGTCCAGGACTCTATGAATGCACTGCAAAAGTCTGCCACAATGAGATTCATCCTTCAGGGAAAATTGGGAGAGGACTATAAAAATTATTTTTGAACATAAACTATGTCATCTTCTGGTTTCCCTTCACAGATGGCATCTTATTTTGGATATACAGTCACAGTGTCAGATGTTAACAATGATGGGTAAGTTTATAAGAACTTCCTCACTCACCATATGTTATATTCATCCACAGAGATGTTGTATTTTTTTTTCCTTCATGAAGTAGATCCTTCCATACTTCCTCAACAGAACAGAGACTCTCTTGTTTTAGTTGTTTTTTGGTTCAGGAGAAGAGGACATAACCCTCCTATTTTATGTCTTTCTGGAGACTTTCAACGTCTATTTTCTTTTTTTTTTTTTCCCCCAACATCTATTTTCTAAAAGGACTATTTTACTTAGCTTTATCTTTAATTTAATAAATTGAATAGTCTTTGGCCATTCAAAATCCAAAGCCATTGAAGCATTTGCTCATCTGTCTGTCGTTACCCCTTAGCATGTGATACATTCATAAAACATGTGCACATAAATAAACATTTTTTTCTCCTGACATTGCTTTAACCAACAGACTAGTAACACCCATGGAAAAGATGAAATAATATTAGTTTTTCAGATGATAGCAGTAAATCATGCTTGAGTTTGGACCAAACACCGTAACAAATTACGGTTGTGTTTAAGTCATTACTTCAAAAATAAACTATTATTAAACATCTCTTTGGTTCACTAAAACCACCTACTCGATAGATAAAACAAATGATTAAATAAGAAAGCCAATACGTTGAGATAGAATGATTATCCATCCAATAAATATCGTTGGAACACCTACTGTGTGCCAGGCATTATTCTCGGTGCCCAGAATATAGTGGCAAATGAGGCAAAATAGATCTCTGCTCTCAGAGAGCTCACATTTTTATAGAAATCAAGTACCTGCAGAAGTCTGACTACATCCCAGGGTCTGGATTAAGCAAGCATTTTAGATAACATCTTTGAAAGACATTAGCTATGACCTTCATGTAGACAGAAACGTACTTTATATATTATGTGGTGTCATATGAATGGAGATACATTTAGTCACTTTTGTACCTTTTGGAAAATATCTTTTTTCTTCCATTCAACATACATTTCTTGAGCATCTAATATACACTAGCACTGTTCTAGGCACTGGGATATGGCAGAGAACAAAATAGAACCCCCCCCCCCCCCAATTAGGGCTTTACTAGACATGGGGAAGTGGAAATTCCAGACAAAAAACAAATGAGTCAAATAAAATGCATTGAGATGATGATGAGCACTAGATAGGAAGAAAAAAACAAAAACCAGAAGCACTGTTCAGTGCTAAAAAGAAATGAGCTATCAAGCATGAAAAGACAGGGAGGAATCTTAAAGGCATATTCCTGAGTGAAAGAAACTGACCTGAAAGGCTACATAACTGTATCTCTCCAACTAGATGACATCCCGGAAAAGGCAAAACTATGGAGACAGGGAAAAGATTAGTGGTTGCCAGCAGTCAGTGGGGAGAAGAGGGGTGTTCAAAGGCCAGAGAAGAGAGGATTTTTAGGGCAGTGAGACAACTCTGTAAGACACTACAGTGTGGGATCCAGGTCATTTCACATTTGTCCAAATCCACAGAATGTTCAGGGCACTTGGGTGGCTCAGTCGGTTAAACGTCCAGCTTGGGCTCAGGTCAGGATCTCAATGCTCGTGAGTTTGAGCCCCACGTCAGGCTCTGTGCTGAGAGCTCAGAGCCTGGAACCTGCTTTGGATTCTGTCTCTCCCTCTCTCTGTCTGCCCCTCCCTCACTTGCCTCTCTCTCTCTCAAAAATAAACATTAAAAAGTTTAAAAATCCACAGAATGTTCAGTCCAAGAGTGAGGCCAGTGTAAACTATAGGCTCTGGGTGATGATGATGGGTCCCTTAGGTTCATGGACAATAACACACACACCACACGAGTAGGGGACACTGATGGCGGGAAGGCTGTGCGTATGGCAACAGGAATGTACAGGAACTCTCTGTATTTTCTGCTTCAGTTTGCTCTGAACTGAAAACTTCTCTAAAAGACAGTCTATTAGGGGAGGTAGGGAATATTGGGAAGGTGGTGATATCAAATGGGGTAGATAGGGAAGACCGTGGTGTTAAGGTTGAGGAAAGTTGAGGAAAGTTGAGGAAAGATCTGCAGAGCTGGGGTCAAGGGGAAAGAGTGCTCAGGTTCCTGGAGGTGGGGGCTGCTAGAAGCCAAGGAACGTGAAAGAGGCTTGGAGAGGTGATGAGGGCACAGGATGAGAAAACTTTGTGAGCCACTGCATCTATAAACTGCCTTACCCAGAGCCTCGCAGACTATGCTACGGACAGAATGAGCCTGTTTTCAAGAAGGACACATCTCGCGAGCCACGGGGGGATTCTAAGCAAGGGAATGGCCTCTGACTTTGGTTTCATCAGACACGCTCTGTCTGGTGGGTCTCAGCAGCCGTGAGGCCTTCTGGGGGTCCACTGCCCTAAGCCAGGTGGGGCAGGACAGTGCCTTGGGCCAGAGCAATAGTTGTGGCAGGAAGTAAAAGGGTTGCACTCTGGATGTATTCTGAAAGTATATTTGCCAATCTTACTCTGCAAGCAAGGGATTTAAAATTAAATTGCTTTACCCGTCAGCCGAGCTGTGAAGAGAAAGTAACAATCAGGACCGCCATTCATAATTTCCAACCTCAATGGACTGGACTTATCAGAGTGATTTAGGGGGAAAAAAAAAAGGAGAGGTGGGACTGAAAAAGAACGTGAGTCCACGACATGGTGTGATGTCCCAAATAAGGAAGCCCATGCTTTAGTCAAAACAAAACAAAACAAAACAAAACAAAACAAAACAAAATCCCACGGCGGTCATTGGGATCCGCACAGACACGTTTCTTTCAACAGATGGTAACACAACACACACAAGGGCTTTTCCGGCCCGGGAGCCACGTGGTGTTTTATGGGGCCCCAAGTAACTCCGTGTGCGCCCTTCCTTTACTTCACCCTGCCCTGAACCCTTTCGGCTCTCCCTCGGGTCAACACTGTGCCCTGCAGGATACTGCCTCCTTCCTGGAAACACGTTTGTTCCAGTCTATGGCAAAGCTCTGGGACAACACTTAGAGTCTTTTTTTCTTTTTTTTTTTTTTTTTGGCCATGTTAATAAAAAAACCAAGAATACTTGTGAGGAAAGGACCTTTTTGGTCCCCTGCTGATCAAATTTAACATGGTAGTTACAGACACAGGAATATTCCAGGGATAATTTGTTATTTCTCGATGTTCTTAAAAATTACTATGCACATTATTTCTTTTTTGATTAGGCAGTATAATCTTCAGTCTTTAGACTGCATCAAAAAAGTGAGTCCATTATCTTAATATTGCTGTTCTTTTTTAAAAATTTTATTTATTTATTTATTTATTTATTTATTTATTTATTTAGAAAAAGCACACACGCAAGCCAGGGAAGGGTAGAGAAGGGAGGGAGAGAGAGAATCACAAGCAGCCTCTGCACTATCAATGCAGAGCCCAATGTGGGACTTGATCCCACTAAACGTAAGATCGTGACCTGCACCGAAATTAGGAGTCAGATGCTCAACTGACTGAGCCACTCAGGTGCCCCAATATTGCCATTCTTCTAAAAAAATTTTTTTTAGTGTTTATTTATTTTTGAGAGAGAGACTCAAGCTGGGAGAGGAAGAGAGGCAGACAGAATCTGAAGCAGGATCCAGGCTCCAAGCTGTCAGCACAGACCACGACATGGGGCTCGAACCCACGAACTGCGACATCATGACCCGAGCTGAAGTCAGTTAACCAACTGAGCCACCCAGGCGCCCCAACCGATGTTGCCATTCTTAAAGATAAAGTGCCCACAGATTCTCAGTCTGGATGTCATGTGCAATTCTTGGTTACTGTAATGCTATGTAAATTCAGCGCCCTATTATAAATGAGTAAGCTATAGATGCCACTGAGAATCTTTCACCCCAATAAAAGACAGACAATTCACATGAAGTCTGAAATTACAATAACAAAACTACGATTTGCCATCACCTCTGTAGCACCTGTGTTTCTGGAAAAAAATCACTTGATATTGTTGACTTTCAAATAGACATCTTATGTGTCTAGCTTTATACTTGATCTGAAGATAGGGGCCTGAAAACCACTACTAAATAGCAACAGCAGCGTCCTCACTGGGTGGGTATTTGTCCCCAGGGAAGGCACAAAACAACCCATCAGGGCAGAGACATAAACTGCTGTCCCTCAGAAATCTTAGCAGAACCAGAAAAGAAAGGCAGTGGATCATGCATGTGTCAGTGACTTTTCTTAAGCTCCATGTGATGGCTCCATGTCAAGAGACATGTGGCCCGATTTTGAGAAAGCATGCTTTTGTCGTTCTGACTTCTGACAGTATTTCTAGCAGAGATCAGAAGGCTGCATGGGATTTACAGGAAACCCGAATCCCTATCTCAAAGTTTTCCTGGATACGATATATTTGGTGCCCCCAGTTTCTTAGCCATTTCAAATGCAAAAATGTCTGTTATCCACTGAAACTATTGAAAAAGCCAATATTGCTCTAAGCAACAAAATTTTATCATGCATGATTGGCAGACAATGTTTTTTCCCTTCTCAAAGTGTCTTCCTGTGTAATATATGTCTAATAACATAGGACAACCCAAACTACAGTCCAGTGAAGCTATCTAAAATTCACACATGAAGGGAGGGTGTCTGGGTGGCTCGGTCAGTTAAGTGTCTGACTTTGGCTCAAGTCATGATCTCATGGTTCGTGAGTAAAAAACCCCACTGTCAGGCTCTGTGTTGACAGCTCAGAGCCTAGAGCCTGCTTCAGATTCTGTGTCTCCCTCTCTCTCTCTCAGTCCCTCCCCCTCACACTCTGTCTCTCTCTCTCTCTCAAAAATAAGTAAACATTAAAAAAAAATTTAAAGCTGGGAAATTAGCATATTTGTCCTTGAAACACTCTATAACCATTTTTATTTTTATTTTTTAAGATAAAAATTGTATGTTTCAGGTATACGGCATGATGTTTAAGGTATACATAGGCACAGTGAAATTAATTACTGTGATCAAGCTAATTAAGACATCCATCTATAGGCTCCATCTATATTCACCCAACTGTGCAATCCATCCATTACAAAGTTACTTCTGTGTGTGTGTGTGTGTGTGTGTGTGTGTGCGCGTGTGTGTGTGCCCGCGCGTGGTGATAACACCAGAGATCCACTCTCTTAGCAAACTCCTAGTAACAGTGTTATTAACTGTACTCACCATGCTATATGCTAGATCTCTAGCATACATCCTACATGACTGCAACTTTGTATCCTTTGACCAACATCTCCCTTTGCCTCCATCCCCGCCTCTGGTAACCACTGGTCTACTTTCTGCTTCCATGAATTTGACTATTTCAGATTATACGTATAGACACACACATATATAGATCTATTTAACTATCTCTATATACATATATATGTGAAAACATATAGATGCACTCTCTGCTCATATATTGATCCAGATTTACATATATGTATAGAATACATACAGATTCCAGTAACCTTAAATAAGGGTTGTGGTCGAAGAGTAACATACATATGTGTTTAAATGTTTTACCCTATTTTTTGTAAGAATCTACATTCCTGTTTGTTAAGTGTGCATATTATTAATTTCCGTTATTTTTATAAGGTCTTACTTCCACTTTATAAAAGTATAAAATCCTAATCTCAAAGTTATTTTCCCCTATGAACCTTAAGATTGCCTTTAGTGATTCTAAAAACAACTGATTCATGATAAAAAATTCAGTTATAGTTTTTTGTGGCATGGCATATAAGAAAATTCAGTCCGTATGGTTATATCAAAGTGGCCATACTAGTCTGTTGCATTTTACTGAGTCATTAGTAATGATTCATAAATAATTTTACAGTCTATAAGTATATATATATATATATTTTTTTTTTTGAAATTCACAAAACCCTTTCTAGCTTACCCAGCATTTATCAGTCAGTGATCAAGGAATTATCAGTGAGCATCAATCACCCATCAAAGTTCAATACTAAAACTGAGATGCAATTCCCATTTTTTACCCAAATTTCTAGTTTCCCAGAAGACTTTTTTTTTTTAAGGCCTGCCTCTTTTAAACCTTGGATCTGAGTAGATGTTATGCAGTGACTCAGAATAGGATATTAAGAAGAACACTTGTCTAGTTGAGTGTTCATGGTTCAGAAGTTAGGACTTCCCCATGTTCTGTGATATTAAACCAGACTTTCCCTTCTCCAGCCAAGAGATAATTAAGTACTATTGTGTATCAGACTCCCTCGTGAACATTCTCTGACAGGATATATCATCTTCTGTACCCACCATGCAACAAATGCAAGGTCCCTCCAACACTCGATAGCAGGGGTAAAAAAAAGACAGTGTCATTAAGTAATGATGACCAAATTAGTAATTTGGTGGAAATCTTCCCCATTGTTTTTTTTTTTAATTAAAAAAAAATCTCCAGGTATTGTGAGGGCACTCCAAAAGTTTAGACCAAACAGTGGTGTGCATGCTGGTTGGTAGTTGATATTATCAAGCCTGTGACTGTTTTGAAAATATAAACAAGCTGGTGAAATTAACTTTAGTTTAGTTATCTTAAGATAGCCAGAGCTATAAACTCTGCCAATGTAAACTGTTAGGAATTTCTGGACAAACTTAACAAAGGGAGACAGAATATTTCATCTTGAGCCTAAGCAAGCAAATTAGTTTTTTTCTTACGGCTTTTGAAACTTACAATATTTAAACTATTTCAGAAACTTACAGAATTACAATTTAATCAATTGGGTTGTGTTTTCATCTCTGTGGGGCCTAAAGGAGTTCAATTTAAAGAGGTTTTAGCAGTTCGTTAACTTGAGAACATTTTAGAGAAGATGTATTTGAAAGGAATCAGCTTTGGGTAACTATGTTTTTGCCGTAGATTTAGTCCAAGTATGTTCTGTCACATGGGTTTTATCATTATGATTGACATAAGTAGAAAATCTGGAAAACTAAAGCAGAAAGAAGAAAATTGAAATTGATTTCTGTAATGTAAATGATAAGCAATGTTAGTTTTTGCCCACCATAAAACAATTCAGTTGATATCAGCTCTAGAATAGTGCCTGCTAATCTGCATTCTGCTAAATGACCACATTCAAAACATTAATCCTGGTAATTAATGTGCAATATCTACTATTGGGAAAAAAGAAACATAAAAAGTTCATATATTAAATCAACACAACACCATCTGACTCTGAAAACTTGAATCTAGATAGACTCTTCGTATTGAATATTCTCATTCGTGGGTTCTCTCTCTCTCTCTCTCTCTCAATGTATTTTTGCTTTGCTTTTCAGGAAAATAGTTATAGTGTCTCTGTCCCAAACAACATGTGAAGGATGAGAAATTGAGCCTTGCATTGTGTTATATTATCAGAGCGGATTTAAACATAAAGAGACACAAATAAAACCTGTGTATGCTACCCAGAGATTTGAAAGAAAATTGTGCTTAAACATTAGACATTTCGGATAAAGTGAAATTTAGTGTATATATCCTTCTATAAAGTGCCTTTACATAATAATTTAGGTCTCATACGAACCACCAACATGACCCAAACAGAAAGAGTGGATTTTAGTGAAAACTTCATCATTGATATTATTTCCTCATCATTAATTGTTTTAAGATAAAAAAATACAGGCTGGGTGATATATACATATCATATATATATGATATATATCTCTATCTCTATAGCTTAGATATATATACGTGTATATATACGTGTATATGTATATATATGTGTACATGTATATATACGTATATAGATCTCTAAGAGAATATATATATCTTAGAATGGCACCCAGCCTATTACATAACTAGGTATTAGAAGGTCACTGAAAAATATCTTTACTAATAGATATTTTAAAACTTTACACTTGAATTGGGGGGCATTTTCAAAACCAGGATTTGACAAAAACCAATTGTGAAATAGTCTAATAGCACACATAGCTTACTGCGATGGTTGTTTTCAGGGTTTTTTTGCCTTACAATCCATAATAAGAAATGTATTTGACATTGCAGCCCAGCACACTACACAACTGAAACAAAAATGACATGGAACAATATTTAGTCTCGTGTGTAATGTGTTCACTCTGTTTGCTGTTGTTTTCTGTTTTGTTTTTAAAAATTGATTTTGCAATCCACTAATGTGTTGCCAACCAAGCTTTAAAAACGCCAGCCTAAATGGTAATATAAATTGTGGCTCTTAAGCAGTATTGCTGTAATAAAATAATACTGACACTAAGTGCAAAGTATTCTATAAAGCACATTGTACCAATTAAATCCAACACAGTTATTGTCTTTCAACCTTATGAGAAACACAATTATAAATGAAAAACAAATGTCTTCCTCTGTTTTTATGGCAATTTGAACATTTTAGAAGACTCACACTTAACTATCTAGGGAATATATTTCTAACAAAATAAATCAAGGTTGTCGTAATACTTCCAAGAATCCAAAGGTTCCATGGGTGTGCTAGTCTGTCGCAATGATGCGGTGAATAATTTCCCATTTCTAGAACTTGTGTCGGCAGGGAGAAAGGCACTGCACCAACCGTGCCAGTCCTGCATCATGTTGGCACCCTTGGGGGCCAATTTTATGGCTTGTCCCTTCTTTACAGAATGAGAAAATGTCCCCCACTCCATCTCTGCAGTAGAGACCAGTGACTTCAGACATTTTTGAACCACAAGGCAGCAACACAATTAGGTGTTTAGCGAATGGCCCTGCCTACTGCCAATAATGATAACAGAAAGAGAAGCAACCACAGACCTGCGGGGGAAGATCAAGGCAATACCCCCAATCCCTGCTCTCCTCTGGTCTTGGAGCACAGCAGGATGGCAAGCAATGGGAATTGTTTTTTTTTGGTTTTTTTTTTAATTTTTTTTTTTAACATTTTATTTTTTTATTTTTGAGACAGAGAGAGACAGAGCATGAACGGGGGAGGGTCAGAGAGAGGGAGACACAGACTCTGAAACAGGCTCCAGGCTCTGAGCTGTCAGCACAGAGTCCTACATGGGGCTTGAACTCATGAACCGTGAGATCATGACCTGAGCTGAAGTCGGACGCTTAACCAAGCCACCCAGGCGTCCCCCCGCCTTTTTAAAAATTTTTTTTTAATGTTTATTTATTTTTGAGATACAGATAAAGACAGAGCATGAGTGGAAGAGGGGCACAGAATGAGGGAAACACAAAATCCAAAGCAGGCTCCAGTCTCAGCTGTCAGCACAGAGCCTGACACGGGGCTCAAACTCATGGACCGCGAGATCATGACCCGAGCCAAAGTCGGATGCTTAACTGACTGAGCCACCCAGGCGCCCCTCTGCTTTATTTAAATGGAAGTAACAAGAGGAAAGAAGAAGGCAACATTTATGTTAAACCTTATTACTGCAAGAAAACTTCATAATTTATGTGAATCATTCTGTTGTTGTAGACAAACACTAATCCACTTTGAGAGAAACCCTTTTTAGGTCCTTTTGATATGTTTTGCTTGTCTAGCTACATTTTCTGGAAATGCACTAAAAATCTTTTGAAAAGGGTGAAGTATCTGGTTTTCTTAAAGTGGTCATTTGTAACACAGTCTAAAAGCTCAGTATAACAAGTCTTCTTTTCCTATAACGTTCTATCCCATAGACATAACAAAGCAATGAAAGAAACACGGTGATTGTAAAATGTACCTGGGGAAGGGAAAAATACCAATGGAAATGTACTAAGCTAGTTGGTTAAAAATGTATCCACTGGCCGGGTGGGGGGTGGGGGGGGGCGGCACCTGGGTGGCTCAGTCGGTTGGGAGACCTCCCGACTTCAGCTCAGGTCATGATCTCATGGACTGCGGGTTCAAGCCCTGCATCGGGCTCTGTGCTGACAGCTCAGAGCCTGGAGCCCGCTTTGGATTCTGTGTCTCCCTGTCTTTTCCTCCCCCCACTTCACCCCATGTTCTATCAAAAATAAACATTAAAAAAATATGTCCCCCTGGAATCTCACGTCTGTCGGTGCTCTGACCTCTCTCTTTGTTCCCTGCAGAATGGATGATGTATTGATTGGGGCCCCTCTCTTCATGGAACGTGAATTTGAGACCAGCCCTAGGGAAGTAGGGCAAGTTTATCTGTATTTGCAAGTGAGTGCTCTTGTCTTCAGAGACCCACAGATCCTCGCGGGCACCGAGGTTTTCGGGAGATTCGGTAGTGCTGTGGCACACTTAGGAGACCTGAACCAAGATGGATACAATGGTAATTTATACCAATACGTGGAATTGTTTATGTGTTGTAATTCATGTTACTGTTACATGAAGGAAACAATGACGTCTTAAAAGTATTTACAGCAGTGTAAATACAGGGTAAAGTTCTTATTATTGATTTTTTAAATTTTTAAATGTTTGTTTATTTTTGAGAGAGAGACAGAGCATGAGCGGGCAAGGGGGAGAGAGAGGGGGGAGACACAGAATCTGAAGCAGGCTCCAGGCTCCGAGCTATCAGCACAGAGCCTGACGCGGGTCTCGAGCCCGTAAACCGTGAGATCATGACGTGAGCCAAAGTCAGCCGCTTAACAGACTGAGCCACTCAGTGCGCCTATTATTGATTTTTTATGAACTATTAAAGAAATCTCAAGACAATTTAAAGTTAAGTTGTCATATATCAGCTCTAAATAAAGGCAGCTATTATATTTTAAATTAATATTTGGAGTTAATGACTCAAAGAAAACCAAAGAATCTTCCATATGTACAGTCAAGACAAAGAAATGCATGCTGATATATGAAGAAGAATGATGCCTTGTGATTAACCCATTTGAGTTACATATAGGCTTTGCTGAATTTTAATTGGTCGGTAAATTTCAGCTTAAAGCAACTTCAGTGTTTGCAGTAGTGTTAAATTCTTGGTTTAGGATTATGATTCTTTAAAGTAGGAATTTATGAATCCCTTGCAAGTACCCTTTCCTCAGAAAAACATGCAAGCTCACACAAAGCTTGCTCGAATTTGCTCGAACAAAATAGCCTAGGGAGTGTTTGCATCAGATCAGTATTCATTAGTACCTTTGCCAAGGGGTATTGTAAGGTTAAGTTTTCTTTGAGAAAAAAGACATCCCAGAACTGTATGGTTACTAATTTTTAAAGTGCCATAAAACAAAAATGCATATTACAAGTTCATGTTTCCAGGAAAATAATAAAAAGAGAGACAAGTTTATCTTTAACTGATGAGCTGCTTTCAAAACCTGCCCTATCCCTGGGCACCACGCAAAATATATTTATTTTGCTACATTATCTGTTGAGTCATCCTTATCACCATATTTTCCTCTATGTATCTTTTTTTTTTTCTCAAACCCTTCATGATATTTTTAAAAGGTAAGAGAAGCATTTTTAATGGCAGAAAGCGTGTTCTGCCTCTGATGTCACTGATGTATAAACTGGGTAAAATAGGGGCACCTGGGTGGCTTGGTCGGTTAAGTGACTGACTCTGCACAGGTCATGATCTCACGGTTCATGAGTTCGAGCCCCATCTTGGGCTCTGTGGCAACAGCGAGACTTGGAATTCTCTCTCTCCCTCTCTCTGCTCCTTCCCTGCTCATGCTGTGTGTGTGTGTGTGTGTGTGTGTGTGTGTGTGTGTCTCAAAATAAATAAAATAAACTTTTTTTAAGTGGGCAAAATAATGCCAGACTGGGATGAAACACAGGGCCGATGTGGATGGACCTAGAGGAAGTGAAAGAAGGGTCCCTTTGCACCTGCCACATGATGCGATCTTCATTTTCCACAACAATCTGAGATTTGGGATAGTTTATCCTTACCTGTTAAGTGAAGCTGGAATGATAATCCTTGTTATGTAGTCAAAATCCACTCACGATTTACTTAGTCTTGTCAAACTTAGGAGCAAAGAGAAATAAATGACAAAATGGGGATACATAATTGTCACCCGCTGTGGCGAGCTATTATGTTATTGTGTTATTGGTGCTCTTTTTTTATGTAAAACTAAATATTCGAGTGTTTTATGTTTTTTAAATTCATGTATTTATTTTGTGAGAAAGAGAGAGAGAATCCCAAGCAGGCTCCCGCTGTCAGCACAAAGCCTGAGGCGGGGCTCGATCCCATGAACCATGAGATCATGACCTGAGCAGAAATCAAGAGTTGGACGCTTAACCGACTGAGCCACCCAGGCGCCCCTTGTGTGTATTGTTTAGAACAATTCTGATGGACACAATGTGTGGAAGTTAACTTTCGTTCAGTGCCATATTTAAGTGGGAGTCGAGTGGTAGGGTCCTTTCCAGGTTTCTCTGTATCCTCTACTGTAAAATGGGTCCTGCCTACCTCATGGGGCGATGTAATCATTACATTAGATAATCTCTGTGAAAGAGATTGGTTTTTTTTCCTTTTAACAAGAAACTCGTAAGTACCCTGCAAAGGTGTCTCTCCTGTTCTACTCAGCCTAGTGATGGGACCCAGC
Source organism: Panthera onca (assembly GCF_046562875.1). Lineage (NCBI taxonomy): Eukaryota > Metazoa > Chordata > Mammalia > Carnivora > Felidae > Panthera > Panthera onca. The sequence goes on along the minus strand of NC_138345.1, from coordinate 14,294,519 downwards.
CCTCCCTGTGGCTTGTTGCTAAGTTCCCTTGTAGACCATCCTCTGCCTTGATCCTCCAATGGGCCAAGGGCTTTCCAACCTTGGACCTTTGCACACCAGTTCTTTCTGCCTGGAGCGCTCTCCCCTCCGATTTCACATGGTTGGTTTCATCTTGTCCTTAGATTTCCATTTCAATGTGAGCCTTAATGACACCTTGCCTGATCCCCTAATCTAAAAATAATAACCTGACAGAGCGCCTGGGTGGCTCAGTTGGTTAAGCAACCTACTCTTGATTTCAGCTCAGGCCATGATCTCACAGTTCGTGAGATCAAGCCCTGCGTTGGGCTCTGAGCTCACAGCATGGAGTCTGCTTGGGATTCTCTCTCTCCCTCTTTCTCTCCCCCTCTCACGCTCCCTCATGCTCTCTCTCTCTCAAAATAAATATTTTTAAAAAGATACGTAAAAATAACAACCGTTCTCCATCACATTAATATTTTTGGTTCTTCTGCATAGAGTTTGTCACTTTCCATATTTCCTTGATTGCTTCTTTATTCAAATTGTCTACTACCTGTGCTAGAATATGAATGTTCGAAAAGCAGCATCTGATTTGCTGTCACAACTGCTGCGTCCAACACATAGCAGTCGCTCGATAAATATTTGCAGGATGGATGAAAGGCAAACGAATAACTTATGGTTGCTGCAGTATTATGAAATTTTCATGGAAAGCTTAATAAGCCCTTTGGATTTTACGTTACGGCTCTTCGACTGCACTTCATTCCATGTCTCAAACATTCTTCCTGACTTAAAAAATATGTTTATGTGTGTCCGTTTGTAGACATTGCCATCGGGGCACCCTTTGCAGGCAAGGATCAAAGAGGCAAAGTGCTCATTTACAATGGGAACAAGGATGGCTTACACACCAAGGCGTCCCAGATTCTGCAAGGATTGTGGGCCTCCCAGACCATCCCTTCTGGATTCGGCTTTACTCTCAGAGGAGATTCAGACATAGACAAAAATGATTACCCAGGTAAGGGTTTCTTTCTTTTCCCATGAGAGCCCACTTCCCAGAAGGAAGCCCGTTCTCGGGACAGTGCATCGTGTGAAAGTGGTCCCTCTCCTGAAGGGGAAGGCCAAGCTTACCCACAGATGGCCCCGGGCTTTTGTCCATGATTCCCAAGTGACAAAACAGGGAAGGCGGACAAAACAAACACTCCCCTTCCCGCCAAGAAACAATGTGAGAAAGGCAAGGTGGCTTTTGAAAACCCGCACTGGACGTAAAACTTTGTCAACTTTGCGACAAAAGTCTTTGTTTGAAACCCCTCAGTAAGCTGTTGTCCATTGATGAAGACTTGCCTCAGGGCCAGCTAGAGCAATTTATTTTAACCCTGTAATTCCCTTTCGAGCTCATAGCTCCTGTTAATTAACTCATGAGCCTCAACATTTCTGTCATCAAGCTCATGCTTTTGGAGCATAAGTATTTTCTAGCCGTCCTTTGGGGTTTTTCAAAATAGATTGCGTATTTCAAAGTGAAGCAAAAGGAACTGGTTGATAAGAAAGATGGTAAACTGTTCTTGGTGACTTCACTCCGACTGAGGGCTTGTGGAAATTATACTGCCCAGCGAGATAATTCACAGTTTGTGCGTGCCGGAGGAAGGCACAGTTTGTCTTAAAGGATTGTTTTGGGAATCCCAGGGTTTTTAGCAGAGAGCATTAGACTTCTTGGTTTTATGATGCAATTTTCATTTTTATGTTAGTTATTTTAAAACGGTTTCAACAAATACTTAGAAATTACTACTAGTTAACCAACAGCTTCAACTATTTATTAAAACCTGTCTCATTCCACCACGTTCACGCTAATTGGGTGCTTTCCATATGTCGAGGGTTTTTTTTTTTTCTGGTTTGGGGCAACATTCCAATACACTGACTGCCTAAACATACATAACTAATTCCATCCTTCCGTTTTCTCTTCCCCTCTGGCATCAGGCAAAAAGGATACTGTATCATCTTCTCATAAATTTGCCAGAAATCTTTCCTGGCACCACCAAAGACGTTCTAATGGGCTCAAAGCAGATTTAGTTTTATACCGTATACGAATACATCCTACCTCAGCAATTTCAAGAGCATCTAGTTAAGTTTATTTTCTTAGGTTATACTATACTAGTCTAATCAATGAGGTTAGTGGGGTTTTTTGGGGGGAGGAGGGTGTCATTCATAATCTATTCTATTTTAAATAATCCAAAAATTAGTCCCTTATGTGATTTCTTCCCAAAATATGTCAGGATGGTTCATGAAATTCAACTCATAGGCTGTAATCTTAGATGAAGAGTTATTTTTGGAAAGCTATTGCTATTCATTATGCTTGTCATATTCTTACCTTAGTACCAGGGAACTTGACAGACAGGTGGCTGTACCTTCCGCCAGGTAAAGGAAATAAGGGATGTATTGAGCGCCTAGGAAGTTCATCAACTTTCTTTCAAGTCTCCTAAATAAAAGCCAGGAAGGAGAGGATCATAAGACAATTTTTATCTCAAGGAATATTTCTTCTGGGGGTGGGTGGAGGGTTGAGGGAGCGGGGAAAGAGGAGGCAGACAGGGAAGAGAGAAGCTAAAGTAGGCAGATGTTGGCAACTAGTCACCTCTTAATTATGTCTTCTTTTATCCCTTCTTAACAATCGGAAAAAGGTCATTTGAAGCCATTTGTTAACCGTACCTACTGAGGCTGATTCAATTAATACTAATTAATGAGGTTAATGTAGTCTGTGTATCTATCTGTAAAGTAAATGTCCTTCACTAAGGCAGGACCATTCATGCCACTAATTGGATTCTTATCCCTTGAGATGATCTCGAGGCATTCGGTGTGCGACTGTACATCTTCTTAGTAGACTTGGGTTCTGGTCCCGGTTCTGCCTCTCGAATGGAAATGTGGATGTCTTGTGATTCATGATCCTAGAACATTTTCCTTGACCCCCATCTCTTTACAAAAGAATGACATTCAAAGAATCCTTAGAGTGACGCCAAGTCCCCAGAGACCTGTGCAGAGGCAAAACCCTAAGGGGGGGTAATAACTACATTCTCTTCACCACTACGATGGATTTGAAATCCACAGGCATAATTCAGGAATCAGTTGAGCAGATGTTCACTTAGATTCAAGACTTTCTCCTTTCCTGTCTCTGAGGCCACTCTTTCAAGGAAGGGAGTGGCAAAGGGCGTGCCTGTTGTCCAGGGACTAGGAAAGGGACATCCGGCCCAAATGCATCATCTGTTTTTACTAGCTTCTGCCTGAAGGATAATTCAGTCTCTCCTGGCCTTTCACGCAGTGCTCAAGTTTCTGTGGTTAATACCATGGCCTCTGTAGTGGCCACTGCTCAAAAGTTCCATGGGTCATGAATCCTTATTCTATTCTGGCCTCTTCTGGTCCGTTCTTAGTACGTGCTTCCATGCTATGGTTAGGACCCAGACATTTACAGGTTAGGTTTTCAGGTTTCTGAGATTGTTTATCCCCCTGGATTATTCCTTTAGCCATTGCTAAGTTATCACCAAGACACCTTATTACTCCAGCCTAATGGAGTTTCAGTCTTCTTAGGTTTTGCCTGGGAAATAGCAGTGTTCCCCCACCCTGAGGCTATTGGGTGGCATGCGTTCCAAATCCTATAGCTCATTTTATAAACTGTATGTCCTGGTCCCCCATGGTCTATCTTGTGATTTTTTTCTAAACCAGTTCTATCTGGAACTTACAAAGAAGTATAGTTTTCTTTCTCTTTGGGGTCCTGCTCTCTCAAATCAAAATTAATCTTCTTTCAGATTATGGTGCCTTCCAGGAGTCTCAAAATCCATTTAACAAGTTGACTTTCTTCTAAGATATATCTGGTGGTCTTCAATAAGCAGTGATTCTTAATCTTAGCCGCACATCAGAATCACTTGGGGGAACTTTTATTTTTTTTTTTAATGTTTTTATTTATTTTTGAGACACAGAGAGACAGAACATGAGCAGGGGAGCGGCAGAGAGAGAGGGAGACACAGAATCCGAAGCAGGCTCCAGACTCTGAGCTATCAGCACAGAGCCTGACGTGGGGCTTGAACTCACGGAGCGTGAGATCATGACCTGAGCCGAAGTTGGACGCTTAACCGACTGAGCCACCCAGGCGCCCCATCACTTGGGGGAACTTTAAAAACTCTGTCTGCTCAGGTCACTCTCCAAGCCTAGAGTCAAACTCTCCAAAGTCAGAACCTCTGGGAGGGGGGTAGAGGTCAGACCAGAATAACATGGGTAAGTCACTTGGGTGATTCCCATGTTCAACCCACCTGAGAACTAATGACGTAGAACAAAGTTCCCCCTTTAATGAGTATCGAATCAATGGGGCATCTTGTTAGAATACAGATTCTGATTCAGGTCAAAGGAGTAGGAAAGACTCCTCCTTTCTACTGGCTTCCCAAGTTATATCACTGCCTCACGGCTTCATACTACATCCTGAGTAGCAAGCTATTTTGACCTATGGAGTCTGAGATGAGGTTCTTACCCAGGACCTTACTGTGAGAAACAACGCTCTCAAGGCTTTGTGCTCAGTTCCCATGCCTACGGTAGTTGGATATGCAGTGTTCTCTTTTGGCAAGGACCCATTCACTAAACTCTGCCAGTCCATTTATTCTTTTCAAGTTGTCAAACTAACCCAAGGGTCTTTTCTCCAGGTCGCCTCTGTGTGGTTACGGCCACTGGGATGCATGACCCTGATACATGCTCTGGCCTCATCTGGAAAAATTAAGGAAGGTCCATTGAAAATACTCAGTTTTTGTTTTTTTGGTTTTTTGGGTTTTTTTGTATGCACTGCTCTGCATCTCCTGGGAGTTATCTGTGCATTTAAAATGATGCCTCATTGGCTTCCATTTAAAATATAGTATCCATTTGTTAGGGATTGGCCCACCTTAACCTGGCTTAAGCCGTAGAGGGAGCCATTTATATTAAGGCTATAGGAATATCTCAAGGAAACCTAAAGACAGCAACTCTCCTTGGCCTCTGGATGGGACTGACTGAGATCCTGGATGGCCAAGACTTCCTTTATGCCTCTCTCTTACTCTTGCCTCTGCTTTTCTTTGCACATCTGCTTCTCTCTCTTCCCCTCTCTCTCTCACTCCCCTTCTCTCCCTCTCCCTGTCTGGACCACAGTTCTCTGAGCACATAGTGAAGTGTCAGCTCCAGGCTTTGCATGTTGCAATTTTACTCACTCAAAGAGACTGTCTACAATTCATCTCAGTCCCACATTGTAGGGAAGGGAATCTTATAGACTCTAAGGCAAAGGGTGACATCTTCCAAAGAAAGTAGGCGTTGACTTGGGGACTGGGCAAGTATGCCAGGGAATACACACCTTGATGCTCCTGTGAAACAAAACAAAACAAAATGGCCCTAGAAAATACGAAGGGAAGAAGATAATTGAAAACAAAAATCTTTTGTTATAAAAATTAAGTAATAAAAGTGGTTATTAATTGCTCATCGCTCTTTGTATGTTTGTTCCTTTTGTTTCAAGGTCCAAAAGAAAAATACGTAAAGAAATTCCTTCATTCAGTCAAAACATATGTATTAGTGGTTGCTATGTATTAGACATCGTGCTGGGGGGACAGTGGCAAGGTGTCCACTGTCACTACCTTCCCAGAGCTGACATTCTAGGTGAGAAAGACAGTTAAATAATTACAATAAAGTGTGAGCATCGAAACACTGAAGGCTTTAAACGCTAAACCGGTTTTGGAACATAATAACATCTGAAAAAATGCAAGCATGGCTGCTGAACATTATGCTTATGAATTTTAAGTCTATTATGATAGAAGTATTGTTGGCCTTTGGAACTTCTGTAATGATTTGGTCTTCATTAAATGAATCAGCTGAGGAAGAACTATGAGCTCTGCGGTTCCTCAGATGGGCACCTCCACTCCCGCTGACAAACTTCCAGGAGCCAGGCTAACTCCATGATCAGGGCTACAAATTATGTCCAGGTTGTGTCCAGCCAAGGGGCAGGTGAGGGCAGATTCATATACCAGGGAGTTCCCTCCCTGCAGGATGGGGCAGGGCCACCTTTTTAAATGCACACACAGGCATGGTGGGATCTCAGTGGCCCTCCATTCTAAATAGATCAGAAACAAAAATCCCAAAACTCTTCCCTCTGTCTACTTGGTCACCTGCAGAGTTCAGGTAAACACAAGTGTCCAAGCAAACGGTAGATTTGACATTCTGCATTGAAATCAGCCAAACCCCTTGGAGTTGCTGTTAAATGGAACACACTTGAAAACCTGGGCTTACCCAAACTGATGGCTTCTGAAGGGGTAATTTATCCTATTCCTGAGGTGAACGCTTTTTACCTCATTTTAGGCACCAAGTGTTAGCAGCCGTGTCTGCGAGCAGAGCCGTGTTGGCTTCCCCTCGTCTTCACTGCCTGCCATCTACCCACTTCCAGGCACACTGCTATGAAACCTACCTGTGATAATGGCAGGCACACATGTTGCCCGTTCCTTAGATAGCGTGCTCTCTCTCTCTAAAGATAGATATGCTTTACATGTTTGTGATACGAGCCAGCTGCCTTTTGCAGGAAGAAAGAGTGGTTGATGGTGATGTTTGATGTGCTTTTCTTTGCGAATTACAGCTGTTTCACCTTCCGGACTGACGAAAAATCAGGTCACATAGTACCCGAAATAATCAAAAGCACAGACGTGCAAAAGGTGGCTTGATTTACTACTGTGCCATCCACTGCATAGCAGAGAAATACAGTTCATATCCTCTGGAATATTATTTTTGAATATTTCTTATGCACACATGTACATACACTCACACTTATATGTGCATATGTGTATATATGCATGCGTATTTTGTGTGTGTGTGTATGTGTACCCCAAGAGAGTTTATAGGGTAAGGTTAGATGATACTCCATATTTTTCTTTTTGGGAAACATCAAACCCGTATAAAAATAACCTATTAAAGTTAGCAACATGTCTGGGAACAGGAGAAGGGAAATCAGACTGGCCAGGTTAAGATTCCCATCCATCATTGATGGCCTGTGTGGCAATGAACAAATTACTTGAGTTCTCTGAGTTTCTATTTCCTTACCTGAAATTATAAGGCTAATAATATTTCCTTCACTTGGTTGTGTGTGTTTGCACTTTCTAAGTCTGGAAAAGGTGTTTACAAAATGTTATGAAATGGCTTAGAACAAAAAAGGAAATCCATCTGATTGACACGAATACAAACAAAGCTAATTTACTTCACAGACATATTGGGCCACATAAAAAGCTGAAAAGCCGCATTCTAGGATTTTGGAGATGGGCGAAATGGGTTTCAAACTTGACCCCACTGTTTCCTAGCTGTATAAAAGCATTGGACAATTTCCTAACCTCTCTGAACTTCGATTTTCTTATCTGTGAAATTGGATATAATAAGTTGGTTTAAAGATAAAATGGCATTATTTATATACTGTGAAATGAGATGATGTGTTTAAGTTAAAATGAGATTAAATAGAACATAGTTTAATAAATGGCAGCTCTCCAATCAAGTTTTCTTTTTTTTTTTTTTTTTTTTTTGAGAGAGAGAGAGAGAGAATGAGCAGAGGGGGCAGAGAGAGAGAGAGAGAGAGAGAGAATCTTAGGTTCCATGCCCAGTGTGGAGCCTAATGTGGAGTTGATCTCACAATCCTGGGATCATGACCTGAGCCAAAATCAAGAGTCGGTCGCTTAACCAGAGCCACCCAGGTACCCCTCCATCGAGTGTATTTTTAACTTCATTTATTGTGTTCTTAATCTCTGCTTTGTTCTTTTTTTCTCTCTTTGTTCAGGGTCTCACTGATGTCCTCCACTCTTTTTTTTTTTTAATGTTTATTTATTTTGAGAGAGAGAGAGATTGTGAGAGAGAGTAGAGGAGGGGCAGAGAGAGAGAGAGGAGAGAGAGAGAGAGAGAGAGAGAGAATCCCAAGCAGGCTCCTTAGGGTCAGCACAGAGCCCACCCCTGGGCTCTATCCCACACACCATGAGATCATGACCTGAGCTGAAACCAGGGGTTAGACACTTAACTGACTGATTGCCCCCCAATTAAGTTTTGAAACAAGACTATATTTTGGAGGCATTATTTTCTTATACACACTATTGCTATTATTTTCTTTTGCTTATTTAATTCCCATAGTCCCCATATATTTTCTTCCCCCACCCAGACAAATAGGAATATGAAAGGAGGAACACTGACATTGAGACTCTGTTGGGTTGGCAATCTCTTGTAAAAGTCCTGTTGCTAGGCCCTCACTAGAATCTTCTGCTAATGTCATGCGGTTACTGCCCTGCTATGATGTAGCCCCACCACTCACCCCATCCTACCTCCCACCCGTACATGGAAGATGGTGCACAAGGGACTTCTCCCATTTCTCACTACTGTCATTTACTGGATGCCAAGAATGGAAAATGTTCTTCCTTCTTAACCTCTTAACCAGTTAAAGGCATTTAATTTCATATAAATTGGGCCTGAACTAGGTGACGACAATGGAAACTGAAAGGAAGGAATTAAAGAAATCATGTAAATGAAAAATAGTCAAAGCTTGATAATGACTGGCCGTGATAGAAGGTAGAGGATGTGGGGTTAGTAAGGAAGAGATGTTAAAGATGACTCTGGAATTTTTATCCAGTGTACCCAAGAAAAGAATGGCATAATGGACAGGCATGGGGAGATTTAGTTACAGAAATAAAGAGATTCTACTATAGAAATAGTATTTGGAATAATTTTCCTAATATCTAGATTAACCATTCAGTACTTTTTTAGGTTTCTTACAGTAAATACTATCATCAGTACACATATATAAATAGGAGTCATTAGTATATTGATTCCTGGCACCAAAATTCTTTTTCCTATTCCAAATATGGATGTATTCAGGTTTCTGTTCTGGTGCTGATTAGAAAATGAGGGTTGGGCAGAGGAGTATCTTGTATACATTAATTGAGTGAAAACATTTCAGAGAAGAAACAGCTGTGATAGTCAGAAATCCCTAAAATTCAATGATCTAGCCTAATCCTGTTAAACATGATTGTATAACAAGACCATCTGCTAAATGCATAGCCCAGACTTTGGAGAGCGGAGGAGGGGAAGTACAGATTCTGTTGAGGTGCAGAAATCTTACAGGCAATGAAAACTAGGGGAAAATGTGGGCTGAATGCCAAGACTATCATTGTCTTGTTGAAGCCCATAATGCATGATGATTATACCATGAAGCCATCTCAGACAATTATACCAAATGGGAAAAAAAAATGACCCATTATTTGTTTTAATGAGTGCTGTGTGCATGAGTGTGTGTGTGTGTGTGTGTGTGTGCAAGCAAACAACCAAGCAAGAGAGAACCTACACATAAGAAATAAAAGGGTTTTAACCAAAGGGAATAATGCATAGTCATACCTTGAACTCCTTGGAATTGATTTGAAGTTTAGTTGAAGTAAGTTCAAATCTATAGTCAAAGTTTATTTCTACTTCTCAAACCCCACTACTCAGGTTTTCCTGAAAAGCAAAACATTATGTTCCTTACTGAACAAGATTTTCATAATTTCATTATAAATACATTGTAAATTAGAATATTAACATTTCTTGTAAAAAAAATCTTATGAATTAGATTAAATAAGTCAACTGACAGAGTTCCTGGACTTGAATTCAGTAAAGTGGAAGTAAAAGTGAATGGAGAGATAAACATGTGAGTTCCAGAACCAGTTCTCCCAAGATAATGTTATTTTAGTAACTCAGCTTCTCTGGGCCTGACTTTCCTCCCCTGAACGTGATATGGATGAATAGAAAACTTCTCCAAGCTTTCTGATTCTATAATCAGATTTTATAATCCAAGATCTAGACTTACTGCCTTCCAGATACAGACACTACAAAAAAGAGGGAGAGAAAGCGAGAACTGTAGGCCAATATCTCTGATGAACATAGATGCAAAACTCCTCAACAACTGAACCCAACAATACATTTAAAAAATCATACACCAAAATCAAGTGGGGTTTATTTATGCAAGGGTGGTTCAGTAATCCCAAATCAATCAAAGCGATACATCACATCAATAAGAAAAGGGATAAAAACCACATGATCATTCCAATAAATGCAGAAAAGGTACATTTGACGAAGTACAACATCAATTCATGAAGAAAACCCCAAACCAAGTAATTTTAGACAGAACATACCTCAATATAATAAAGACCGTATGTGGAAAACCTACAGCTAACATCATACTCAATGGTGAAAAACACAGCTTTCCCCCTAAGCTCAGGAATAAGACAAGGACGGCCAATCTCAGCCCTTTTATTCAACATAGTACTGGAAATCCTAGCCACAGAAACCAGACAAGAAAAAGAAATAAAAGGCATCCAAATTGGTAAGAGAGAAGTGAAACTGTTACTATTTGCAGATGACATGAAATTCTATATAGAAAACCCTAAATTTAGACTCCACCAAAAAACTATTAGAACTGATGAATGAATTCAGTAGTGTCTCAGGATACAAAATCAATGTGCAGAAATATGTTGCATTTCTAAATGCTAATAATGAGGCAGCAGAAGGAGAAATTAAGAAAAATTATTTTTACAATTGCACAAATAATAAAATATCTAGGAATAAAGTTGACCAAGGAGGTGAAAGGCCTGTACTCTGAAAACTAAAACATTGATGAAAGAAATTGAAGACAACACAAACAAATGCTTTTTCTGCATCTATTGAGAGAATCATATGGTTTTTAGCCTTTCTTTTATTAATATGGCACATCACATTGACTGATCTGCAAATATTAAACCAGTCCCACAGCCCGGGTATAAACCCCACTTGATCATGGTGAATAATTCTTCCAATGTACTGTTGAATTCAATTTGTTAGTGTCTTGTTGAGTATTTTTTCATCTAGTTTCATCAGGGATATCGGCCTGTAATTCTTTTCAGTGAGGTCTTTGGTTTTGGAATCAAGGTAATGCTGACTTCATAGAATCAGTTTTGAAGCTTGCCTTCTGTTTCTGTTTTTTGGAACAGTTTGAGAATAGGTATTAACTCTCCTTTAAATGTCTGGTAGAATTGCCCTGGGAAGCCATCTGGCCCAGAACTCTTGTTTGTTGGGAGATTTTTCATTACTGATTCAGTTTCTTTGCTGGTTATGGGTCTATTCAAATTTTCTATTTCTTCCTATTTCAGTTTTGGTAGTTTGTATATTTCTAGGAATTTGTCCATTTCTTCCAGGTTGCCCAATTTGTTGGAATATAATTTTTTCATAGTATTCTCTTATAATTGTTTGTATTTCTGTGGTGTTGGTTGTGATCTCTCCTCTTCCATTCATGATTTTATCTATTTGGGTCCTTTCCCATTCTTTTTGATAAGTCTGGTTAAGGGTTTATCAATTTTGTTATTTTTTTTCAAAGAATAAGCTCTTAGTTTCATTAATCTGTTCTACTGTGTTTTGTCTGTTTTTTCTATATTGTTTATTTCTGCTCTTATCTTTACTATTTCCCTTATTCTGTTGGCCTTAAGCTTTATTTGCTGTTCCTTTTATAGTTCCTATAGGCGTAAGGTTAGATTGTGTATTTGGTACCTTTCTTGCTTCTTGAGATAGGCCTGAATTGCAATATACTCTCCTCTTAGGACTGCCTTTGTTGCATCCCAAAGGGTTTGGACTGTCATGTTTTCATTTTCATTGGCTTCCATGTATTTTTTTTTTTATTTCTTCATTAATTTCCTGTTTAACCCATTCATTCTTTTATAGGATGCTCTTTAACCTCCATGAATTTGAGGGCTTTCCAAATTTTTTCTTGTGGCTGATTTTGAGTTTCATAGAGTTGTGATCTGAAAATATGCATAGTATGATCTTGATCTTTCTGTACCGGTTGAGGGCTGATTTGTGACACAGTATGTGATCTATACTGGAGAATGTTCCATGTGCACTAGAGAAGAATATGTATTCTGCTGTTTTAGGGTGAAGGTTCTGAATATATCTGTTAAGTCCATCCAGTCCAATGTGTCATTCAAAGGCATTGTTTCCATATTGATTCTCTGCTTAGACAATCTGTCCATTGCTGTCAGTAGGGTATTAAAGTCCCCTACTATTATTACATTATTACCAATGAGTGTCTTCATATTTGTGATTAATTGATTTATATATTTGGGTGTTTCAGGTTGGGGGCATAAATATTTACACTTGTTAGATATCCTTGATGGATAGAACCAAAGGTGTAATCATCAAGACAGCATGGTACTAGCACAAAAACAGACACATAAATCAATGGAACAGAATAGAGAACCCAGAAATGGACCACAAATGTATGGCCAACTAATATTCAACAAAGCAGAAAAGAATATCCAATGGAAAAAAACAATCTCTTCAGCAAATGGTGCTGGGAAAACTGGAAAACAACATGCATCAAGATGAGACTGGACTACTTTCTTACACCATACACAAGAATAAATTCAAAATGGATGAAAGACCTAAATGTAAGACAGGAAACCATCAAAATCCTAGAGGAGAAAATAGGCAGCAACCTCTTTGACCTTGGTTGCAGCAACTTTGTACTAGACATGTGTCTGGAAGCAAGGGAAACAAAAGCAAAAATGAACTATTGGGACTTCATCGAGATAAAAAGTTTCTGCACAGCAAAGGAAACAATCAACAAAACTAAAAGTCAACTGACGGAATGGGAGAAGATATTTGCAAATGACGTATCAGATAAAGGGTTAGTGTCCAAAATCTATAAAGAACTTACCAAACTCAACACCCAAAAAACAATCCAGTAAAGAAATGGGCAGAAGACATGAATAGGCACTTTTCCAAAAAAGACATCCAATCATCACTCATTACCAGGGAAATACAAATCAAAACCACACTGAGATACCACCTCACACCTGTCAGAATGGCTATAATTAACAATTGAGGAAACAAAATACGTTGGCAAGAATGTGGAGAAAGGGAAACACTTTTGCACTGTTGGTGGGAATGCAAACTGGTGTAGCCACTCTGGAAAACAGTATGGAGGTTCCTCAAAAAATTAAAAATGGAACTACTCTATCACCCAGCAATTGTACTACTAGGTATTTATCCAAAGGATACAAAAAGGCTGATTCAAAGGGGCACATGCACCCCAATGTTTATAGCAGCACTATCAACAACACCCAAAAGATGGAAAGAGCCCAAACGTCCATCAACTGATGAATGGATAAAGAAGATATGGTGTATATATACAATGGAATATTACTCAGTGATCAAAAAGAATGAATTCTTGACATTTGCAACAACACGGATGGAACTAGAATGTATTATGCTAAGTGCATTATATTAGAGAAAGACAAATATATGATTTCATGCATATGTGGAATTTAAGAAATAAAACAGATGGACATAGGGGAAGGGAAGGAAAAATAAAATAAGATAAAAACAGAGAGGAAGACAAAACATAAGAGACTTTTAACAAACTGAAGGTTGCTGGAGGGGTGTTGAGTGGGGGGATGGGCTAAATGGGTGATGGGCATTAAGGAGGTCACTTGTTTTGGTGAGCACTGGTGTTACATGTAAGTGATGAACCACTAAATTCTACTCCTGAAACCAATACTGCATATGTTAACTAACTTAAATTTAAATTAAGAAATAATAATAATAATTGTTTAAAAAAAGAAAAAGAAATTGAAGACAACACAAATAAATGGAAAGATATTCCATGCTCATGGTTTGGGAAAACAAATATTGTTAAAATGTCCATACTACCCAAAGCAATCTGCAGATTTGATGCAATCCCTATCAAAGTACCAACAGCATTTTTCACAGAACTAAAACAAATAATCTTAAAATTTGTGTGGAACCACAAAAGACCCCAAATAGTGAAAACAATCTTGGAAAAGAAGAGCAAGACAGGAAGTGTCACAATCCCAGATATCAAGTTATACAAAGCTGTAGCAATCAAAACAGTATGGGACTGGCACAAACATAGACACAAAGATCAATGGAACAGAGTAGAGAGCCCAGAAATAAACCTGTTATTTATATGGTCAGTTAATCTTCGACAAAGGAGGCAAGAATATCCAAAGGGGAAAAGACAGTTTCTTCAACAAATGGTGTTGAGAAAACTGGACAGCTACATGCAAAAGAATGAAATTGGATCACTTTCTTAACACCATACACAAAAATAAACTTGAAAAAGATTTAAGGACCAGGGGTGCGTGGGTGGCTCAGTCAGTGAAGCGTCTGACTCGATCTTGGCTCAGGTCATGATCTCATGGTTTGTGAATTCGAGCCCTGAGTCAGGCTTTACGCTGGCAGTGCAGAGCCTGCTTGGTATTCTGTCTCTCCCTCTCTCGGACCCCCTCAAATGAATAAATAAACTTAAAAACAACTTCAAAAAAGGGATTAAGGACCTAAATGTGAGAACTCAAGCCACAAAAATCCTAGGAGAGCACAGGCAGTCATTTCTCTGACATTGGTCATAGCAACATTTTTCTAGATATGTCTCTCAAGGCAAGGGAAACAAAAGCAAAAGTAAACTATTGGGACTCCATCAAAAGAAAAGTTTTCTGCACAGCAAAGGAAACAATCAACAGAACTAAGAGACAACATACTGAATGGGAGAAGACATTTGCAAATGATATATCCAATAAAGGGTTAGTGTCTAAATATATATAAAGAACTTACATAACTCAACATCCAAAAAACACAAATAATCCAATGAAAAATGGGCAGAAGACATGAACAAAGATCTCTCCAAAGAAGACATAGATATGGGCAACAGACACATGACAATATGCTCAGCATCACTGATCATCAGGGAAATGCAAATCAAAACCATATTAAGATATTACCTCACACCCGTCAGAATGGCTAAAATCAAAACACAAGAAACAACAAGTGTTGGTGGGGATGTGGAGAAAGAGGAATCCTCATGCATTATTAGTGGAAATGCAAACTGGTACAGCCACTGTGGAGGCTTCCTCTATAGATTAAAAATGGAATTACTATATGATCCCGTAATTTCACTGCTGTTACCCAGATAATATAAAAACACTAATTCAAAAAAGATAAATGCACCCTTATATTTCTGCAGCATTAATAGCTAAATTGTAGAAGCAGCCCAGTGTCCATTGATAGATGAATGGATAAAGAAGTGGATAAAGAATGTTACTCAGCCATAAAAAAGAATGAAATCTTGTCATTTGCAACAACATGGTTGGATCTAGCGAGTATAATGCTAAGTGAAATAAGTCAGAGAAAGACAAATACTGTATGATTTCACTCATACGTGGAATTTAAGAAACAAAACAACCAAGCAAAAAGAAAAAGAGACGGACCAAAAAAAAAAAAAAAGTCTTAACTATAGAGAACAAACTGATGGTTACCAGACAAGAAGTGGGCAGGGGGGTGATTGAAATATGTGAAGAGGCTTAAGGGTACACTCATCCATGATGAGCACTGAGTAATGTATAGATAACATATATTGTACACCTGAAACTAATGTTAACATTGTGTGTTAAATATACTGGAATTAAAATAAAAAAGTTTTTTTAAGAAAAACGATGTTTCATCTACCCATTTAATTTTTTTAAATCTGTGTGATTTCATGGATGTTTATTTTGGGGCTATAAACTATTACTACATTTGTTTATATTTGTTGCCTATTGTGTTCGATATTTGGCCATTGGGAATGCTTTCCAGTTCATTCCTGTATTCTTTTATTTTTTTAATTTTCATTTATTTTTGAGAGAGACAGAGACAGAGGGCAAGCGGGGGAGGGGCACAGAGAGAGGGAGACACAGAAACTGAAGCAGGCTCCAGGCTCTGAGCTGTCAGCACAGAGCCTGACATGGGGCTTGAACCCACGAACGGTGAGATCATGACCTGAACCGAAGTGCAGCACTTAACTGACTAGCATGTGTTCTTTTAATATTTCCCATCCTCTTACGAACATTTCCTCACTGTATAACATCACAGTATGCTCCGAGCTCATCTTGTATTTTCGGTGCTTCAGCCCTGGAATCAACCTTTCTTCAAAAACCTACAGTTTCTTTATTGAAGAACAATATTTAGAAATCAAGATCTGGACACTAGGTTTTATCATGGTAACGAGCATGTCAAGACTTGTAATGCATGGAATTCTGTAGATTGCCATGTTGTCATACATTATAGCTCCATTGCAAACCATCAATATTGCTTGAAATCAACAAATCATGTTTTCATGATTCAACCTATGCTTTGTAAGTCAACATTTTTCATTTTAATTGCCAACAACAGGTATTTGGGCAACATTAATATTATTCGGCTAATGTTGAGAACAGCCCCCATTTTTCTTCATTTTTAAGGATAAAGGTATTATAATATTTACTAATTATATGATATTCAAGAAATTGTACTTTTGAAATACAATTCATTAATTTATTCAACAAATACTTATTAAGTGCCATTCGTGTGCCTGGCACTCTTCTAGGTTTTTGAGGATATAGCACTGAATTAAACAATGACCCTGTCCTCACGGGCCAGAGTTCAAATTCTAGCTGTTACCATGGCTGACTGTGTAAGCATGACAAGTTACTTTAAAGGGATGTTGTGAAAGTTAAGCTAGATACGTATGTATAATATGTATAAAGTGGTTGACACTGTGAACAAAACCTAGTAGGAATTGCTAAATATTAGTTATAAGTGACCTATTGATACTATTTTGACTTAATCCAAGCCTTTAAGAAACAATCCAATCTTGGAGATAAAGCATCCAACAATTAACTATAGTACAAACAGCATATAAGAAGAGTTTTAAGAGGTAAAAAAAAAATTAATATTGAATGAGTTAAAAATAGAAGCTTCTTGTAGCTAAGTAAAGTGTTCAAAGTAAGCTTCCTGGGGGAAGTAATGGTTAAGCAAGGTCTTAAGATATAGGTATGATTTTAAGTGGTTATAAGGAGACAGCTTTCCAAAACAGGAACACGGCACGAGCAAGGCTCAGAGGTAAGAAAAGGTGATTTTAGAAGTGATTTGGTTCAAACTCATGGGAGCATAAATGGAGAGAGGAAAGGTAGATTTGGGGCAGGTAATGAAGGGCCTTGAATAGCATAAATAATTGGTACTTTATTAGGAAAATAATGGGGAAAAGAGATTGTATATTTCAAAATGACACTTCAAATACTTCAGTCTTCAGCAATGATCGGAACGAGCAGTAATGCAAAAGAAACTTGAGGGCAAAAGCCATGAAAATATCTCAGGTAAAGCCGTGCACTGAACCAGGAGAGTCCAGCAGTAATACCACTGCAGCCTGGAGGTGTGTTGGGGTCAACAGGCTCAGGGTCACCGTCAACCTTTTGCATTCTCACAAGCAGTGAGTGAGAACTCCTCCATTTTCACACCCTCACCAGTGATCTGGATTTGGGTCTTCCTAATAGCTGTGTAATGATAACTTGTTGCTTTAATTTGCATTTCCCTGGTAACTTATAAGGTGGAGCATGTTTTCATAGGCTCACTGTTACCTGAGGTGTCTGTGAAGGACTTCGGCTCATTTTTATTGGGGTCATTGTCTTACTCTTAAGTCTTAAGAGTTCTTTGTGTATTTTGGATAGCATCCTTTATCAGATGTATCTTTTACAAATATTTTCTCCAGTTGGCGGCTTATCTTCTCATTGTCTTGACGTTGTTTTTCACAGAGCAGAAGTTTTTAATTTTAATGAATTGTATCTTATCAATTCTTCCTTTCATGGATCGTGTCTTTGGTATCGTATCTAAAAAGTCATCACCATACCCGAGGCCATCCATAGGGTTTCTTCTATGTTATCTTATACAAGTTTTACAGTTCTGTGTTTTACATGTATGTCAGTTTTCTGTTCTGAGTTCATTTTTGTTCAGAGTATCAGGTCTGTATCTAGTTTTGTTTTTTGTTTTGTTTTGTTTTGTTTTTGCATGTGGATGTTTAGTTTTTCCAGCACCATCTGTTGAAGAGACTATCTTTGCTCCATTGTATTTTCTTTGCACCTAGGTCAAAGATCCGTTGACCACATTTATGTGGATGTATTTCTGGGTTCTCAGTTCTGTTCCATTGATTTGTTTATTCTTTCACCAATACCATACTGTCTTGATTACACTAGCTTTATAGTAAGTCTTCAAGTAAGGTAGTGTCAGTTCTCCAACTTTGCTCTCCTTCCATATTATATTGGCTATTTTGCATCTTTTGCCTCCCTGTACGCACCTTGGTTTGTTGGGAACCACAAAATAACTTGCTAAGATCTGGATTGGGATCGCACTGAATCTATACAGCAATAACATCTTAACAATACCGTAAAACCTTAGATTGTGAGTGATTTGTTGTGCATGTGTTCTGCAAGATGAGCAAACATTCCTAATAAATTTTAATTGATAAACGAGCGATGTCTTGTAATACGAGTAGTACATGACACTGAATGTCACATGATCATAACTGAGCCAATAGTCCTTGAAATTTGCTTTGATATTTGAGTGCTTTGGATTATGAGCATGTTTCCAGAGCAAATTATGCTCACAAAGCAAGGTTTTACCGTATTGAGTTTTCCTATCCATGAGCATGGGATATTGCTCCATTTATTTAGTTCTTTGATGTCTTTAATCAGAGTTATTTAGTTCTCCTCATACAGATCTGTACATATTTTGTTAGATTTGTTCCTAAGTATTTCACTGGGGGGCGGGGGGGGTGGTGGTAATGTAAATGGTATTGTGTTTTTAATTTCAAATTTTATTTATTTGTATCTAACTGGTATATAGGAAAATGATTTCTGTATATTTGCCTTATATCCTGCAACCTTGCTATAATCACTTATTAGTTTCAGGAGTTTATTTGCTGATTCTTCTGGATTTTGTACTTAGATGATCATGCCATCTGTGAACAAAGATAGTGTTATTCTTCTTTTCCCAATCTATATACCTTTTATTTCCTTGTCCTGTCTCATCGCATTAGCTAGGCCTTCTGTTGTGATCTTGAAAAGCAGTGGTGAGAGGGGATATCTTGTCTTATTTCTAATCTTAATGGGAAAACTTCACGTTTCTTACCACAAAGTATAATGTTAGTTGTTCGGTTTTTGTAGACATTCTTCATAAAGTTGAGGAAGTTCTGTATTCCTAGTTTAGTGAGAGTTCGGGTCTTGAATAACTGTAGGATATTGTCAAATTATTTTTCTGCATCTACTGGTATGACCATGTGATTTTTTCTTCTTTAGCTTTTAGATGTGATGGATTACATTAATTGATTTTCAGATGTTGAACTAACCTTGCTTACCTAAATCACCTTTGGTTGTGATGTATAATTCTTTGTATACATTCTTGGATTCAATTTGTAAATATTTAGAAGACTTTAGTATCTATGCTTATGAGAGGTACTGGCCTGTAGTTTTCTTTCTTTGTATTGCCTTTGTCTGTTTTTTTTTTAATTTTTTTTAATGTTTATTTATTTTTGAGACAGAGAGAGACAGAGCATGAACGAGGGAGGGTCAGAGAGAGAGGGAGACACAGAATCCAAAGCAGGCTCCAGTATCTGAGCTGTCAGCACAGAGCCCGACACGGGGCTCGAACTCATGGACTGTGAGATCATGACCTGAGCCGAAGTCGGCCGCCCAACCGACTGAGCCACCCAGGTGCCCCGCCTTTGTCTGGTTTTGATATTAGGGTAATGCTGGCCTAGTAGAATGAGTTAGGACATATTCCCTCCACGTGCATCTTCTGGAAAAGAATGTAGATAATTTTATAATTTCTTCCTTAAATCTTTGGTAGAATTCACAGATGAACTCATATTGTTAGTTCAGTTTATTAAATTGATACAGGCCTATTCCAATGCTCTCTTTCTTCTTGTGTTAGTTTTGGCATATTGTTTCTTTCAAGAAATTGTTCCACTTCACCTACATTATCAAATAGGTGTTGAATACTTTAACTATAATAGTGGATTAATCTATTTCTCCTTTAATTTCTATTAGTTTTTGCCTCATGTATTTTGACACTGTGTTGTTAGGCACATGCATGTTAAAGATCATTATATCTTCTTGGAGAATTGACTCCCTTATCATTATGTAATGCCTCTCTATTTCTGATAACTTTCCTTACTCTGCAGCTTGCTCTGTCTGAAATTAATATAGCTACCCCTGCTTTCCTTTGATTAATGTTACCATGGATATATTTCTCCATCCATTTACTTTTATTCTATATGCATCTTTATATTTAAAATGTGTGTCTTATAGACAACATATAGTTGGGTCTTATTTTTATTTTATTTTATTTTATTTAAAAAAAAAATTTTTTTACGTTTATTTATTTTTGAGACAGAGAGAGACAGAGCATGAACGGGGGAGGGGCAGAGAGAGAGGGAGACACAGAATCGGAAGCAGGCTCCAGGCTCCGAGCCATCAGCCCAGAGCCCGACGCGGGCCCGAACCGATGGACCGCGAGATCGTGACCTGAGCTGAAGTCGGACATTCAACCGACTGAGCCACCCAGGGGCCCCGTTTGGGTCTTATTTTTAAATCCACTATGACAGTCTCTATATTTCAATTGGTATATTAGACCATTGAAGTTTGAAGTGATTATTAATATAATTATATTAAGTTCTACTGTATTCGTTCCTACTTTCCATCGTTGCCCTTATTCTTTATTCTTATTTTTGTCTTTCACTCTTTTTATGCCTTTTGTGATTTTAATTGAGCATTTTATGATTCCATTTTTTTTTCTTCTTACTAAGGATATATACTTCCTTTTGACTTTTAAGTGGTTGCCCCAGAGTTTGCAGTATACTTTTACAACTAATCCAAATGCACTTTCAGATAACACTGTAGCACTTTACAGGTAGTATGGGTAC
This sequence comes from Panthera onca, assembly GCF_046562875.1. Taxonomy (NCBI): domain Eukaryota; kingdom Metazoa; phylum Chordata; class Mammalia; order Carnivora; family Felidae; genus Panthera; species Panthera onca. The sequence continues at coordinate 14,273,740 of NC_138345.1, read as the reverse complement.
TTTATAGTAACAAAATAATCCTAATTCTTCCTTCCCATTCCTTATATCATGGCTGCCATATATTTATATGACATACATGCATAACATGTAAATAAAATGTATATACATGCTAAGTTATATATATGCACACACACACACACACACACACACACAGTCAAATGCAGTGTTGCTATTATCATTTTGCTATTACATGTTAGATCCATTTAGGATAATGAAAGTAAGAGTTTTTATTTTACTTTCACTTATTCCTTCTCCAGCTCTTCATTTCTTTATGTGGATCCAAGTTTCTGACTTATATCATTTCCTTCTTTCTAAAGAACTTCTTTTTAGTATTTATTGAAGACAGGATTATTATCAATAAATTCCCTCCTGTTTCCCTGAGAAGGACTTTTTTTCTCCTTCACTTTTGAACTGAATTTTGAGGGATAATTTTGCAGGGTAAAGAATTCTAGGTTGGTGGGGGGCGGGGGGGGTTTCTCTTAAGATGTCAAGTATTTCACTTCATTCTCTTCTGGTTTGCATGGTTTCTGGAGAAAAGTTGGATGCAATGCTATCTTTGCTCCTCTATAAGTAAGGTATTTCCCCCTCTGGCTTCTTTCAGAATTTTTTTCTTTATTTTCTTATTTTCATTTATTTTTGTTGTTGTTGTTATTTTCTGTAGTTTGAAACTAATATGCACAGGTGACCTATTTTGCCGTTTATCCTTCTCCGTGTTCTCTGAGCTTCCTGGAACTTTGATTTCAAGAAAATTTTCATCATTATCATTTGAACATTTCTTTTATTCCTTTCTTTCTTCCCTTTCTGGGATTTCCATTCATTATAATTTGAACATTTCTTCTATTCCTTTCTTTCTTCTCTTTCTGGGATTTCCATTCATTATAATTTGAACATTTCTTCTATTCCTTTCTTTCTTCTCTTTCTGGGATTTCCATTCATTATAATTTGAACATTTCTTCTGTTCCTTTCTTTCTTCTCTTTCTGGGATTTCCATTCATTATCATTTGAACATTTCTTCTATTCCTTTCTTTCTTCTCTTTCTGGGATTTCCATTATGCATATGTTACACCTTTTATAGTTGTCTCACAGTCCTTGGATATTCTGTTCTGTTCTTTTCCACTCTTTTTTCTCTTTGCTTTTCAGTCTGAGAACCGTCCAGCTCAGATATCTCCCCTGCTGTGTAGAGGTTACTAATAAGTCCATCAGAGATATTCTTCATTTCTGTTACAGTGTTACTGATCTGTCATTTCGTTTTGGTTCTTAGAGTTTCCATCCTTCAGCTTACCTTGAGCAGCTGTTCTGTATGCTATCTGTTTCATCCATCAGAGCCCTTAGCATATTAAACCTAGTTATTTTAAATTCCAAGTCTAATCATTCCAACATCCCTGCCATATCTGAACCTGGTTCTAAGGCTTGCTCTTTCTGTCTCCTCACTGTATTTTTTGCCTTTTAGCTGTGTCTTGTAACATTTTGATTACTGGGCATGATATGCTGAATAAAAGGAACTGCTATAAACAGGCCTTAGCGACGGGATGGTAGGTGTTGGGGGAGGGGAAGTGTTTTATAATCTCGTGATTAGGTTTCAGTCTTTTAGTGAGCCTCTGGACTGTGAAATTTATACATGCTTCTTAGCCGCCCCCCTCCTTTTACGTTGAGCAGAATGTCAAGAGTGGGTTGGAGTTAGTATTTCTCTTCCCCCAGCTCAGTTAGGCTCTGATAATATCCCAGCAGGTTCGGCTCTGGTTTAGTTTTTCCTGAGGGCAGACCTTGCTAAGAATGAAGCATATATCCGGGTGCTTGGGTGGCTCATTCGTGATCCAACTTAGGCGCTGGTCATGATCTCCTGGTTCATGAGTTCAAGCCCTACATCAGGCTCTGAGCTGAGCTGTCCTGACAGCTCAGAGCCTGGAGCCTGCTTTGGATTCTGTGTCTCCCTCTCTCTCTGCCCCTCCCTGCTCATGGTCTCTCTCTCTCTCTCTCAAAAACAAATAAACATTAAAAAAATTTTTTTAAAGAATGGAGCATGTGTCTCCCCTCCCCCTGCCAGAAGCGTAAAGGGATTTTTCCTCTAATATTTATTGTGAGAACCTGGTAGAGACACAGGAGATAAAACTCACTAAGGTGTACCTCCCCCCACCCCCCAGTGACTGGGTCCCCCCACCCCCAGAGTTTTTAGTCTGCGGAGTCCTCCACACTGGGCCTCCAGCAATTCATCAGCTGCTGGTCAGGTTTCTTTCTGCATCCCGGCCCTGGCTCCCAAGGCAGCTGCTGTTCCAGTAGGCGGTTCGCTGTATCCGCCTGTCAGTTTCTCCACTTCTGCACAGCTCTTTGCCCTGTGACGTCACTTCTCTTGTGGATATCAGAAGAGCGGTTGGGTTTTCCAATTTGTTCAGCTTTTTTTTAAATTTTTTTAAATGTGTATTTATTTTTGAGAGACAGACAGAGCATGAGCCAGGGAGGGGCAGAGAGAGGGGGAGACACAGAATCCGAAACAGGCTCCAGGCTCCGAGCTGTCAGCACAGAGCCTGACGCGGGGCTCGAACTTCCGAACCATGAAATCATGACCTGGGCCGAAGTCCGACGCCTAACCGACCGAGCCACCCAGGCGCCCCCAGTTTATTCAGCTTTTGACTTGTTGTTGGGATGGAGTAGTGACTTCCAAGCTTCGTCTGTGCCAGACCAGAAAGGGGAGAAGCTGGCTTCTTTATGAAACCCAGGGCAACAGTAAATATGACAGGATATCATTTATATTCGATCTTATTTGTAGAGATATAGCTAATAAAAACTTGATGCCTTACCACGGTTCCCGTTATGGGCGGGTGGAAGGGGGGGCAGGATGTGGAGGAGCAGGAGGAAGTTCTCCCAGACTTAGAACCTCTGCATTATTTCTGACCTCCCACTGCATGTTCTTTCTGCAAGTCATTTTTGATTTATTAGTATGTGATTTAAAAGCCATATTTCAGAGTCATTCACTTGAAGCATCCCTTCTGTCTTTATGCACCCTGGACATTTTCCCGGGAGTTCACTTCCCACTTACGAACTCGGTTCAAAAGTCACTTCCTTAAGAAGTCTTCCCTGACTGTTGACTTTCTCTAAGAACACTTATCTCCGATTGGAAGTACACATGTGTGCGATTATTTGATAAATATCTATTTCACCCACTACACTGGACCCTGTATTAGGTGAGGGTGAGCACTGGTTTGGATTTGCTCACTGTGGAGTCTCTTGTGCCCAAGGCAGTGGCTGACACGAAAAGGCACCTAGTAAATATGTGTTCAATGAATGAATGAGTGAATCACTCACTCAATCAATCAGTTTTCTCATAGCCACACACCTTGGCACACACACTATTGCCCTGACCATTACCTTCCAGCTCCACTTAGATCCAGTAAACGATTTTATTCCTGTGCGGAAGGAGAATGGAAATGTACACAGAGATGATGAGCCCCTTTAAAATAAACCTTGACATCCTCTCCTGGGATCACGGCAAGCCTGATTCAAGTGGTGCCCTCATTCTTGACAAGCAGAACCCTTGACCCTAGTTCTGTATTTGCTGGACATTTGACTACCACTTGCTGTTCAAACTGCTAAGCCAGGAGAACCAGTAGCCAGCATGATAGAAACCTCAGCAAACCGGAGTCAGGGTCATTATCACCTCTGTAGCCTGGGACATACCACTTACACGTCTCCTAACCATGGCTTCTCCACCCCTCAAGACTGTCATGAAGACAGTTTGCAAACTGTGAAGGCCTCTACGTAGTTGATTGTTGTTATTTCTTAACACACTCACCAAACAGAGGTGGGAGGGATGGGGATCTAGCTCTAAGGCAGAGACCCAGGCTTTTTGAGCCAGACCTACGCCTTTGCCTTAAGGTGATGACTTAGGTAACTTATGCCTAAAGCCTCCTAACAAGAAAGGGATGAGAAATTTTCAAAATAACTAACACGAGCAAAATCCTTCTCAGTACCTTCTCTTTGCCAACATTGCTCATGTGATGCTCCTCTTTCTATGTGGCCATCATTTCATATTTCCTTACTGACATTTTCCCATGGTGACATTTTCTAATAGCTGGTTTCCTAAAAACTATCAACCCTGACGGAAATTCACGAGAGCATGAAGGTACAACAGAAAGCTCAGGGTCTGGCCAGCCCTCAAGCTAAATGGTGAAGTAGGTGAAGCTCACTGGGGGGATGTTCAGCCCTTCTCATCCCCCTCTTCCTTTTCTTTCTGCCCCCAATCACTCCTCCACACCAGCTACAGAAACATACACTCTTTCCTTTCCTCAAATGTGTGGTGGGGAAGGAGCTAACACTCTCGTTCTTATCAGGATATAAGTGACCTGGGGAAGTGGGTCACACCCAGGAACTCTGACTTAGAGGGCACTAGCCTGCCTTTTTAACAAGTCCCCTCAGAGAGATGGCTGACAGACTACAGGTGCCTCACGGGCAAGGAATGTGTCTTCTTGCCCTCTGCTGAATCTTTGGTAGCGAGGACAGGACTGGGCTCATGGCAGGTGTTCAATAGCAAGTCTGAATGAGGGAACCACTGCATAAATGTTCTCTTCTTCCCCTCCTACTTCCCTTGCAACTCTATAAATGTGTATCTTAGTGTATCAGTTTGCTATGGCGGCCATTACAATGTACTACGTGCTAGGGGACTCAAACTATAGCAATTTATTTCCTCATGGTTCTGGAGACTACAAGTCCGAGATCAAGGTGTAGGTAGGGTTCATTTCTTCTGAGGCCTCTCTCCTTGGCTTATAGATGGCCGTCTTCTCTCTGTGTCCTCACATGGTCTGCCCTTTCACTGTGCCTGTGCCCAAATTTTCTTATAGGACACCAGACAGATTAGAATAGGGCCCACCCTCGTGACCTCATATCAATTTAATTACTTCTTTAAAGACCCAAAAAAATTCACACTCTGAGGTACTGGGGGTTAGGACTACAACATGTAAACTCTAACAATTAGCAAACTTATAAAGCCTCACAAGGTTTGGATCCTAGACTTTTATCTATCAGGCTGCATGTGGGGCCAGTGCCTTGTGAGATACCATGCTCTTCTGAAGACTGTGAAATCACTCCCAATAGGCAGCCACTTATAAATGGGACTGGTCCTAAAGAAACAGACTTTTCTCCAAGACTTTTAGCAACTGACTGGACGGCACACATATTGTTAACGTGGCCACACCAGGGATAAAGTGAAACGCCTTTGATTCGGTGACAGAACGCAACAAGTAAAACATCAAGCAACAGCGGAGGGAAAAAGGTGATCCTTGCCGCCCCAAGAAGCCAGTAATGTTTGGAAAACTGTTTTCATAAGACAGACTCATCATTTGATATTTCACTCTTATTTTTTTGTGGGACTCTTTTTTGAAAAAAGGAAAATAAACTCTCTGTAAATTAGAATGTTGCAACCTAATACTGCATTCCAGCTCATAAATGTTTTTGTCCAGAGTTCATTTGGAAGCATTTCAGACAGATTGTTAGGATTATTACTTTCTGGGATAAAACCAAGCAATTTTTTTTTCAGGCATTTCTTCCTCAACTCATAACCTCCCCTCTCAGTAATATTTTGCATATTGCAATAAAAAAGCAAGGAAGAAAGGCAGCCTCTGTCTATTTTTAGATTAACACGTTTGCCAAACTCGAGGAGACTTATCTTAATGCCTGCTTCCCGCAGACATGAGCTGTTTCTCTAGTGCTAAACGCTGAAGCCAATTTCATAACCTATTTACAAGTCAACATTGCCATATTTACTCGCCACCTTTGACCCCGTCATTTTATACATCATCTGTAATCCCACCGTTTCTCTGAATGGCGTCCTTGTAGGAAAATGAGGAGAGCCTGGGCGGGGCCGGGTATACAACTCTATTGGACAACCTCCATTCGTCTTGGGGACACTTGCATGCTGTGGGGAGGGCTTAGCAGAGATGGAGCCTGGACAGTGAGGACAGTGAGGAGAAGGGCCTGGAGGGGATGTCGGGAGCTGTGAGCATCACTTAATGCTACGACAGCAGCCAGAAGTCTTTGAACGAAGAGCTCAGGCAGCTGAGTGACAGAGGTAAGCAAGTCGCAGGCCTGAGCCTGGGTAAGTCAGGAAGAAAGGCAGAAACTGGCCGTCCCAGAGTGAGGGCAAGGGGAGATAGAAACTCTGTAGGAGCAAGGCTGAATGACAGGCAAGGGAGAGGCCTGGACAGTAAAACAGAGCACGGGAGGCACAGTCATGGGACCCCCACCAACTCTACGGAGCTCGTGGCTTTCTCGAACCATGAGAACGTTGAAGATTTTGCCAGACACCCATCAGAGAACAGTGACGTGCCCAGAGCCATTAGGAAACCAGTGGCAAGATGAACTGGAGTCTAGAATTCCCAATTTTTTACCTTCCGCTCAGTGATTTTCCACTTGAATTAAAACACTGCTTTATAAGAGAGATTCAAGGATGTGAGAGAGATTCAACAAGACAATTTACAAATCAAAACCAAAATCCTGTATACGCAAGTTTAGAGTGATCTTCCCCACACGGGAAACAACTCAAGTGTCCCCTAGACGGGGATGGCCAAACTCCGGGCCACCCACACAGTGGAATACTGCTCGGCAATAAAAAGGAATGGACTCATGACACAGCATGGTGGGTGACTCTCGTAGGCACCAAGCTTAGTGAAAGAAGCCACACCCCGAAGGCTACACACTGTACGTTTCCATTTCTCTGACATTCTGGAAAACAGATTAGTGGATGCTGGGGCTGCGGGTGGGGTGGGTTTGATGACAGGCAGCATGGGCGACATTGTAATGGAACGGTTCTATGCCTTGATTATGGTGGTGGTTATATGGCTGGATGCATTTATCAAAGCTCTTGGAACACGATTGCTTAGAAAGGAGGCAATTACCCTAGGAAAAATATACCTTAATTTGAAGAAAAATTAAAGAGAGAAAAAATGGCCTGTAGATGTGCTGCTGGGACGCAATATGGTAGAACAGGAAATGGATCAGCTCTGCAGCCAGACTGCCTGCGTTTAAAACTTGACCTTGTCACGTACTGTATTCAGCTTCTCTGTATCTCATTTTCCTCATTTTGAAATGGCAATAATTAAAGGATGCATCTCTTGGAGTTATTGCAGCAAAGGAATTTGTATCTTTAAAGTGTTTATAGGGACGCCTGGATGCTCAGTCAGTTAAGCACCCGACCTCGGCTCAGGTCATGATTTCGCGGTTCATGTGTTCAAGCCCCACATGGGGCTGTGTGCTGACAGCTCGGAGCCTGAAGCCTGCTTCGGATTCTGTGTCTCCCTCTCTCTCTCTGCCCCTCCCCTGCTCACAGTCTGTCTCTCTCTCTCTCAGAAATGAACATTAAAAAAATTTTTTTAAATAATAAATAGTTTATAAAGTTAGCTTATGTCTGACACATCTCTGCACAATTGTCCAATATATCCTCAGGATATATATATATATATATATTCCTGGAAGTGCAAATGCTGGGTCAAAAGTTTGCATTGTCACAGCCCTCTGCAAACTACCTCCCAAGAAAATCGCGCCCGTTTACCCTCCCTCCCACAGACAGCATGACTTCAGTCCTTTGCTCTCCACCCATCACTGCTGCTACTAACCTTTCATATCTTCCAATCAAAAGGTCAGAGTGATACCTCATTGTCCCTTTCCTTTGGATGCCTTTGCTGACGAATGAGGCTGAACATCTTTTTATAGATTTGTTGGTTATAGCTATTTATCTTTATGTACATTGCCTCTTTACGGTCTTTTTACTAGAATATTTATAGCTTTATTATTAATTTCTATGGGTGTAGTATGAATTGGGGTTAATAATAACTACTATGTATTTTTCACTCCATGCCAGACATTCTTGTAAGCATTGAAAAATACTCACATTTGATCAAGCATATACATTGTAAACATCTTCTCCTGTTTCTTTTGACCCTGCTTCGATTTTTTTTGCAAAAGAATTTACACTTTCAAATTCCTTTGTGATTCCCACATTGTTTTGGTCACGTTTGAGGAAGCCTTCTCTCTTGAGTAATTGTAATCTTTTTATACAACTATTGGTTGTATGTTCCCATATTTCTCAATTGTCTGGAAGTTATCATTTTTTAAGTTTATTTATTTTGGGGGGCAGGGACGAGAGAGAAAGAGTAGGGGAGGGGCAGAGAGAGGGAGAGAGAGAATCCCAAGCAGGCTCTGCACTGTGGGCACAGAGCTGGACGCGGGGCTTGAACCCACAAAGTGTGAGATCATGACCTGAGCTGATACCAAGAGTCCGACACTTAACTGACTGAGCCACCCAGGCTCCCCCCCTCCTTTTTTTTTTCATTTTTTTTAAGTTTATTTATTTATTTTGAGACAGATGGAGAGAAAGTGTGCCTGGAAGCTCTTTATGGCAATTCTCATTGTGCAGAATTATTCTAAAATAGTAAATGCTTCTTAATTCCAAACCATAAAAAGAGTGGTCTGATGGCATTTTCGTAAGCATTGGTACATTCTTCAACAAGATGAGTGTGGGAAGGAAAAGTGAGAAGGTGGCTGGTAAGAGGCTCACGTCTTGTGAAATGGTGGCACTTGGACGGCCAAGAGGACTTCTACTAAAGGATTCTGGGTGATCCTTTAACACAGCAGGGTCACTCCTCTTCCTGCTGTCTGCCCTCCCACCGACTCCCCTCTGTCCCCCCTAGGAAGTTTCCACTCCCTCCTGCCCACCTACACCCATACTCAAAACCAAGCTGATGTTTTCACGTAGAACGTCTTCCGCCTCTAAAATTTCCTTCCAAGTACCACTTTAGAAGTTTGGCTCTTTTCTTCTTCCTCATTTAATAATCATAATTGCGGAGAAATAAAATGCAAACCGGAGGTGTAATACATCTCCTACGACCTCACATTTTTAGGGTTATTTTTTCTTGCCAACTGATCCTGCATTCATGCTAATGTCCCCCTTCTTGTATCCTTAAAAGTACTCAGCTGTTTCATCAAAAGCCAAAAGGAAAATAAACTAAGTTTCTCAGGCAATGTGAGGTGATAACAAAGGACTCCAGCATTTTGGGAACAGTTTTGGATTAAGGGGAAAGAACCTATTTTAGTTGCCAGCTGTTTCTTCAAGAAAAAAAAAATGGCTGTGTCTCTATATAAAGAAAGGCAAAATTTTTAATTTGTTTTCAGAATCTGCCTCTAAGAAGTTTCTAGAAGAAAGGAGAATATCCATCACATAATAGTATAAGACCTGTTATCTCAAAGGGAGGAAGTTATGAATGCAAGTGTCAGTACTCAAATTACTTTTTCTTCCAATTGTCCTTTAAATTCCTAAGCATGATGAGATTACACAAGGTTAAAAAAAATTATGTGTTCACATATATATGCATATATATATATAATATACACCCACATGTATATCTGTGTGGACATATATGTATGTATATACATACATATGTGTGTACATATATACACAAACATCAATATATGCATGTATATATAAGGATAATATGTGCATGTGTGAGTGTGTGTGTATATATATACATACACACATATGTGGAAACTGCATAGTACTTTTTAAAACAAATCCCATATTTTGAAAGGACAAATCGGTTAGGAAAAAAATTGGAAGATCAGTTCTTCCCCCTACAGAGATCCCAGAATTTTAAGGTCCGGAGCCTAAATGTTTCCAGCCTTTTCCAGCAGGCACAATACCAAGATGGTGTCTCCAAAGGCAAACATACTTTCCTGGTAGATAACTGCTTTCTTGGTCTCTGAATAACTGTGGCCACATTCTCCTGAAGAAAATTGTGGCCTATTTTGCCAGTTAATTTATTTTTCCAGAGTAGTAAAATTCCCACCCTGAGGCACAGGAATGAATCAAAGTTCCTAAAGGAAAAGGCCTCTTGTTCATTACTGTCAGGACGGTGTTTCTCACCTTCTTGTCTACAACGATGATCTAGTCATGATGCAGCTTCTGTACCGCTTTCTGGAATTTTCTAGAATCTGGCTGGGGCTTCTGTGTGTGTGTGCGTGCATGTGCATGCGCACCTACACAAAACTCTAGCAGAACTTAACCGTTGTTTTCCATTAGCTAGTCTGTTGCACTTCTTCATCTCTCTTATCTTTAGTGTATTATCTCATTATTACTTATTCTCCTAGTTCAAGCATTTATAAAGCCCCTGTTCCAAATCTGGCCCTGTACCTGGTGCTGTGCAGCCCAAAATTATTTCTGTCTTCATTTATTTCAACCTGTACCATCCCATGAAGTACTTGTCATGTGCAAGCCTGAAGAAAGATTCTTGCCTTGGAAGAGCTTCTAGTCTTTTTTTCTTTGCCATTTCTGGACAGTCCGTTCTTAAAACCCATCTTTTATAAAATGTCTAATCTTGGCATATTAATATTTAACCTTATTTGGAGCCAAAAACAAAGCACACAATTCCTCTTGAGTCATTTTTCATAGTAGAACTCTCATCTGGTGTCATTTCAACAAATAGGGATCACCCTGAGGACCGTGTGGCCCACACTTGTCTGAATACTGGAGTCTGTATTTTCAAATCAGTAACTCTTTTTTCCTCTGACATAGCAGAAATGCACGGATATGCTAGAAAAGAAGAAGGGAACAGAAAAAATATATGTGAAAATACTTGAAAAAGTTGAAATTCTGATAAAATTTTTAAAAGTGGTAGACTCAGAAACTTTGGTTTCTGGCTTTCAAAGACTTGGATCCTTGGAAAAGGCTATTTTATTCCATGAGCCACAGTTGTCAAATGGTCTTTTTTCCTTTAAAATTTTTTTTTCTAATGTCTATTTATTTTTGAGAGAGCAAGGGAGGAGCAGAGAGAGGGGGACACCGAATCTGAAGCAGGCTCCAGGCTCTGAGCTGTCAGCACAGAGCCCGACGCGGGACTCGAACTCACAAACTGAAAGATCATGACCTGAGCCGAAGTCGGACACCTACCCGACTGAGCCACCCAGGCGCCTCCAAATTGTCTTTTTTCTTTTAATTTGTGTCTTTTAATCTCACAAATAACAGAATCCTTTAAGACGACCTTCATTTCACCTTTCTGAACATTAGCATGCACACTTTTTTAGATGCGGAGCTTTTGGAGTCTTGAGCCTATTATCTGAATCGGATTCTGTGGCTATAAAACACGAGGCATTTTGACTGTGGTTTTAACCTTGAAGATGTCGGAGTCCATTTCTTTTCTTTCTTTTTTTTTTTTTAAACCAACATTTTTCACAAGAATTATTGTTGTCTTAGGTTGGGTTCTTCCAGCACTGACCTTAAGACAAGGATTGGAAAGCAAGCAGTTTATGTGAAAAGTGGTTCCAAGAAACGTTGCTAAGGCAGGAGGGAAGAGGGCCGTGGGAAGGGAGAACACCATGAAGATGCTTATGAAGCAGGTTGATTCGGTGGACAGCGGGAGCTGGGGACATGTGGGAGACGGGGCAGAAGATGCCTCAGAGTTATCCCACTGGAGGGGTGAGGAAGTGGGCGTCCCCAATTATCATCAGCATCCATCCATCATTAGCTGAGGGCTCAGGCCAGGGCACTTCCGTCCTCCAAGGGGAATCATCCCTGTTCACAGCCCCATGTTGATCCTACATCCAGGAAAGGTGAGTGTCTACAAATCATTTTCCTGCAAAGTCCGTTAAACCCATTTAATTCCATGATCGGTTTTCCATATGGATCGGCCAGATACGTTCCCCTCCTTTTGTGTGTGTGTGTGTGTGTGTGTGTGTGTGTGTGTGTGTGTGTGTGTGTTTTCATTTCTGTTCTGCTAGGATTAACCACTTATGGTCTGAACTATTGCAAGTTTCCTTCTGTGGCCATTATTTCTACCAGGTCCCGTTTGCTCACATCTGCATCTAAATTTTGCTCCGCAGATTCAGCCACTGTCATTTTTATTTTTGTTTGGTTGCCCTCTACCAAGGATAATCATGATACATTAGACTTAGAAGCACAGACTGCTTTACCTGTGTATTAGCCGATCACTGGGATCAGTGTGAACATTACCCCTCAGACCACCTAAGCTTGTTCTATTACTCAGCACGGCCGTAGACCAGCCCCAGTGAATTCATAGTTTCGCCTTTTTTTTTTTAAATTTTTTTTTTAACGTTTATTTATTTTTGAGACAGAGAGAGACAGAGCATGAACGGGGGAGGGGCAGAGAGAGAGGGAGACACAGAACTGGAAGCAGGCTCCAGGCTCTGAGCCATCAGCCCAGAGCCCGACATGGGGCTCGAACTCCCGAACCGCGAGATCATGACCTGAGCCGAAGTCGGACGCTTAACCAACCAAGCCACCCATGCGCCCCCATAGTTTCGCCTTCTTAAGCCTCAATTTACTCACCTGCAAAACTGTGCTAATAATTATAGAGACTTCCTAACTTGTGGCAAGGAATCATTAAGGTCAACCCTTCAGAAGAATTCCTGGCCTAGAGGACGTGTTCAGCACGTGCTATTTATTACTACCAATGTTATTGTCATTTAAGATCGTGATAATGACACATTGGTTACTTCATAAACTACTAATCGCTTTGCCAAGAGGATACTCACCATCCACTCTATTCCTAAAGAGCGAATGGTTGTGTCAACCTGACAGTCAACATGTATCGCTTCATGGGTTATAGTACCTGCCTCACACGTGCTGGGAAGGAATGGGAAAACAATGTGTGTCACAAGCCTGGTACATACAGGCACTAAGCACCAGTTTTTTCCCCTTTTGCTTTCCTTCACACGTAGGCCTTAAGTCCAGAGGATGGGAGAAAGGGTGTTATGATGGATTTCTAAAGCACATTGAGAAAGTTGGCCTTCCTAAATCCAGAAGGGTACTGGTCTCTGTGTCCTCCTGGGTTACAGTGATGTTCCAGCATCCTTTCCAGAATGTCTTCAGGACGGTGCAGTTTGCCGCTCTCATTTGATGAGCTTCACTCTCCTACCATCAGCATTTTGGGGTGCTAAATATGCTATTTATGATTATGAGCTAAGATTGTTTCTGTAAAGTGTGTGCATGTGTTTTGAGTTTTTGTCTTTTTTTTAGATTTGATTGTAGGTGCCTTCGGAACAGGAAAAGTAGCTGTTTACAGGTACGTGCTTTGCAGTATGCAAGTGTTCTTTTCATTGTTTCTTTTTGCCTTACAGAGTACGTCCCAACTATTTATTTTGGAGAACATGTAGATGCTCTTTTTAAAGTTTGGAGGAATTTTTGCTCTCAATTGCTTTCCTTCATCTGTATTTTTTTGTTTATTTTTGAGAGAAAGAGAGAGAGATAGAGCGTGGGAGGAGCAGAGAGAAGGAGACACAGAATCTAAAGCAGGTTCCAGGCTCTGAACTGTCAGCACAGAGCCCGACGCGGGGCTCGAACTCAGGAACCCTGAAATCATGACCTGAGCCCAAGTCGGACGCTCAACTGACTGAGCCACCGGGCGCCCCTCATCTCTCTGTCTTTTTATTCTCATACCTTATGACCAGACTTCCAGCCCCTACTCACATAATGTTAAATTAAGATATGAATCTTAGGAGAACTTCTAAAACGATATGCTATGTTTGAATTTTTCTCTTTGCTTTGAAAACGCATTGAAAGGTGCTTATAGAGGAGGGCTACCCGTGGGGAAAGATTACTATTTACCTGCCTCGCAGACTGACGCCTGGCCGCCAGGCTTCTCCCTCCCTCCCTGTCTTTCCTCATAGGTATTTGCCCCAGTGGTTGTCTAACTCCGGGCATGTCTTACTCGGTCTTACTATCTTGCTTTCTCAAGGCCTGGAGCTAACACAATATTAAAAACAAAATTATGTAACAAAGTAGAGGTAAGGAGTGTAGGGTAAACTCCTGGTGGGGCCCATTGTGATAATCATGAACACACACTGTCCCAAGGCACGGCCCTCCCTCCTGTCAAAGGAAAACTTACCCAACGCGACATCATTTCTTGTTGTCATCTGGGGACTTGGCTCTTAGCTCTCGTATCTCGGAGCCCAGGTTCAAAACTTGCCCTGTCCCCTCCCCTAATGAGTTACTTGCGTCTCTGGTTAGCCTCACCTGGGTGGGCGGAACTCCATTTGCTCTACATTCCTCCCTCTCCTCAAATTTGGCCGAGCATTAGAACCACCTGGAGAGTTTGTTTAACATTCCCGTGACTGGCCCTGACCCCCTGAGGAGTTGATGCACTTCATCTGTGGTGGGGCCTGGACATATTACCTGTTTGGAAACTCCTGGAATGCTTACATTGTGCAGTCAGGATCGACAGCCACTGCTCTGCGTGAAGTCCAGAATGATCTTGTCAACCCACCCTTATGAGTTTAGCTAAATCTGCAAAGCTTGCATAGAACATTATCAATCAAAATAAAACACCATCAGCCCGTAAGATGAGAGAATTTGCAAAACTCAAGTACTTACAGGCACGAGTGAAGGCAGAATGACGCATTTGCTCCGATAGGAATAGAGCAGATTCCAGAGAGGCAGTGCATGGCAATAGCACCAAATACCCTGAGCCCCCTCCATAAACAAAGCGAGTCTGGGAACACAGTTTTGCCTGATGGGGCCCATAGCATCCTTCATTTGGAGTCATGAGCGACGACATGTGTTTTAAGGTAATTAGTTAAGTCTGGAGCCCACCTGTTGATGCAGTGAGGCAAATTCTTGGCCTGAAGGCTGGGAACGTTGGCAGTGGTCCCTAGAAGTGCAGTGTTGCTCATGTGGCTCATCGAAACCTCTTGTTTCCTCCCTGCAGAGCAAGGCCGGTCGTGACTGTGGATGCCCAGCTTTTGCTGCACCCGATGATTATCAATCTGGAAAATAAAACATGCCAGATTCCGGAGTCTGTGTCACCTGTGGCCTGGTGAGTTAGTCCGCCGCTTCTCAAACTCCGCTGTGGATTCAAATCACCCAGGCATCTCGGGAAATGCAACGCCTGGGGTGCGGCCTGAGACTTTGCATTTCTGAAAAGCTCCAGTCAGATGTTGATGCCGTGGGTCTGCGCACCCAATCTGAGTGGCAAAGAGTTAGTCTTTCTGAATGGACGAAGAAAATGTGATGTGTATACATACATACACATTCCTGCTGTATACACATATGTGATATATTGCTACATGTACAAAATTACAATATATTACAATATACGCATATATATATATATATATATATATATATACAATAGAATATTACACAACTGTAAAAAAGGATGAGATCTTGCCATTGGAGACGATATGAATGGGCCTAGAGGGTAATTAAGTCAGGCTGAGAAAGACAAATAGCACATGATTCCACTCGTAAATGGAATCGTTACAAGAAATGAACAAAGAAACAAAAAGCAGAATCAGAACTATAAATCCAGAGAACGACCCGATGGTCGCCAGAGGGGAAGGGGGTGGGGGTGTTGGACAAAAGGGGTGAAAGGGAGATGGCAACACAAGCCCCCAGTTACGGAACGAGTGAGTCACAGGAGTGCAAGCATAGCATAAGGAACACAGTCAACAATATTGACCGTGAGAGCCGTGTAATGGGACACAAGGTGAGCGTAACGTATCAACTTGTCAAATCGTGGAATCCTGTACCTGAAACTAATGTAACAGTGTGTGGCAGTGATGCTCAAGAAATGTTTTTTTAAGATAACGATATTCAGAGAGATTGGCGATGTAAGTAAGTATGATGAGGACAATGGTGGCAATATTTCTCAGCATGGGAGAAGAAAGGTACAAACACAGAAAGGAGGGAATTTAGAATATTTCTTGTGGTGCGAAGCTGGAATGGGAGGCCTGAATGCGAACTCATGTTTTTCAACATATAGGGATAGAAATAAATACAGATAGAGAAAAAAAGAGAAGGATCTAGGACATAATGCTGATCTTTTGTTGTTAACCTGTCACCTGAAGGCTACTTCCCCAGTCTGCAGGCTCCAGGTGAAAGGAGAAACATAAAAACATTTGGGAAAATTCCCAGTGTAACAAATCTTGGTGATCTCTTTTGGATTCTTTGCATGCTGAAATAAATATTAACCGCACTGCAAATAGGAGAAAATACCTTGACTCTCATATTTGTGTATGCTTATGGAGACCCCTTTCCAGACATATATGTCTCTCTCTTTTAGTCAGGCTTTAGTGAAACTACTCAGTTTCCTGTGCTGAAAACACACGTCAGTTTCATGATTTAGCACGCACAATTTGACAGGAGGTAAACATTATAAAAATAGTGATTTTCCTGCTCTAAACTCTGTGGTTGTGGCTGTGATCACATTATCAGGAATAGTAGTAAAATTACGGTTCCTTTGGTGGGCCATAGGAGAACACAACTTACATGGCTTCTGGAAGTGTTCCTTCTCAATCTTGCCAGGCATCTGAAGGAAGTACAAATGGAATTCAGTTGTAACACGGCTTGGGAACATGTCACTTTGTTTCTCAGTATGTAGGTCCTCAAGGGTCAGAGGTCTGTCTTAATTGGGTAATGCCAACAGGGCATAGCCTCTGAAAAATCAACAAATACTTGGGAGTGTTTGAGATTTGCCCTCATTTTCCAGAAGGTGTGGTCGAACTCAGACAGTATGTTCAGTTCCTGAGAATTGTTAGAGGCACAACAAACCAGTGTTGACGCAGAGAACTTCTTTCCAGCCAGTCTCAGCATGTTGTTGATGGCCTTTTGACAGGAGCTCATACCAGAGTCAAAGCCATCGTGGGTGGAGGGTGGGGAGTGAGGGGGACCCTGAACAAGTCTTTGAAGAATGTCCTTTGCTGGGCAAAGGACTCTGCGAGGCATGCCCTCTCCGTTGCCAGTTTTTGGACAGAGCGGGGAAGTGCCCTGAGCACATTTTCAAAGGGTTTAAAACCATAAAATATTATAATGAAAACCTGATCTGAGAAAATATGTGAAAGAGTCAGCATCTATCCTTACCCTGGCGTGATTAACTGAAATGTTCTGTGGGAGCTACTTGGGCAAGAGTGTTAAGTCTTCAGTTCCCCAAAGAGTCTGGTGTTCCCCGGTTCATGGCTGAATGGACCCTAGGCTGGATTCTTTGAAGTATCTGTGTGTGGCACACTTTGATATAAAGTGTTGTTTTGAACTACATCATTTTTTTAAAGGATTTTTAGGTGTTTTGTTTTGTTTTGTTTTTTGTTTTTAAATAAGAGACGTGTGGGTGGCTCAGTCAGTCCAACTCTTGGTTTCCTGGCTCAGGTCATGATCTCAGCGTTCGTAGGTTCGAGCCCCTGCATCAGGTTCCACGTGGTGCCTGCTTGGCATTCTTTCTTTTCCCCTCTTCCTTTACCCTGTTCATGCTGGCGTGTGCCCTCTCTCTCTCTCTCTCTCTCAAAATCAAGAAATAAACTTAAAAATAAATAAATAAATAAATAAATAAATAAAATATAAGTATTTTTAACAGAGATGGGGTCTGTTTGGTTTTATGGAAAGAGTATTACTTTATTATATTTATTATATATTTATTATACGTATATGCTTATATATATTTATTTATTATGTAAAAGAACATATTTCTTTTCATGAGCCATTTTCCTTATTACCTCATATTAAGGTAAAATGCAATTTGTTATGTGGGAAAATGCATAGGATATGTCTTTATAATTATTTATTTCATCCTATTGCATGCATTCTCTGCAAAACATTTCATTTTCACATGCAAAAATTTGGAATTAATGGTGCCTCAGAGTACTAGAAACAGCTGGCTCAGTCTAGAATGTGTTTCTCTGACACTTTGTAAGTTTATTTTAGGAATTTAGGTCAGTATTTCCAAAATAATTGACAGGCATTTGTTGATGTGCTTTCTTGTAGTTTTGTCTGTATGTGATCGAACTTTGTATTCTACATCTGAAAACTATTTGAGTGAACCCGGACTGGGAAATAGTTCTTCATGTCTGCCAATGTAAATTTCTCTGTCTTTCAAACAGCTGTGTCCTTTTATAAACGATCCGCTACTGGTATTTCTAAATTAGAAAAAAAAAAAATGGCACAACAAATATTAATAGTGTTACTAATCAATTAGAAAAATAAAAAGCATTTAGTAAGATATTTCATTTGATAAATGTAAAAGATCATCCCTATCCACTTTTCAAATCTGAGGAAACCTTTTCCAGTATGCCTACCTTTATGCAAAATCTGATATTTGCTGTCACTGAAATCGAATTAAATTGCGTAGGCTGAAAACTGAACTGCTTTGTACTTTTAAATCCTGTTTCACATCCGCCTCATTCTTTTTCCATCAAGCATGGCTACGCTCACCGTTATACCACAGCATCATTATTCCAACTGTACATCGGGTTGGGGCTGGTGTCAGAGGATTTATAACGTATTGTCCTGCTTTCTGATATATTAGAAGCACTACAGACGTCAGTTTCCTTTAGAACTTATGTGATGAGGGATCTGGGTTGATTTGTTGTCTTTGCTCCAATCAGACCTATTCAGACTAATGTACCATATTGGATGTGACCATAAATTCAAGTTTGCAGTTTTAACTCTAATTAAGTATAGGTCACAGCTTTCCCTGAAAATGCAAGAGTACTTTATAATTAGGTGTAGACCGTGAGTGGACCAAATGTTTTGGCAGATAAAACACATAGCGAATATATGTGTATGTTTACGTACAATATATAGTTTGCTAAATTCAGAGTGAATGCTTCAACAAAAACACTAATTCGAAATGATATATGGATTTCTATGTTTATTGCAGCATTATTTACAATAGCCAAGCTACCCAAGTGTCCATAGATGAATGGATAAGGAAGATGGGGTATAAATACACGGTGAAAATTACTCAGCCATAAAAGAATGAGATTCTGCCATTTGCAACAACATGGATGGACCTAGAGTGAAATAAGTCAGAGAAACACAAATAACATATGATTTCAGTCATACGGGGAACCTAAAAAACAAAGCAAATGCACAAACAAACAAAAAAACCCAGAAACAGATTCATACAGAGGACAAACAAGTGGTCGGCAGAGAGGAGGGAGGGATGGAGAGATAGGCAAAATAGATGAAGAGGAAGAATAAGAGGTACAGACTTCTAGTTAACAAAATAAGTAAGTCACAACGATGAAAAGGACAGCAGAGGGAACAGAGTCCATCATTTTGTTGTAAGTTTGGTGGCAGATGGTAACTACACTCATCACAGTGACCACTGAGTAATGTATAGAGCTGTTGAATCACTGGGTC
This sequence comes from Panthera onca, assembly GCF_046562875.1. Classification (NCBI taxonomy): domain Eukaryota; kingdom Metazoa; phylum Chordata; class Mammalia; order Carnivora; family Felidae; genus Panthera; species Panthera onca. The sequence goes on along the minus strand of NC_138345.1, from coordinate 14,254,614 downwards.
GTTCACCTGAAACAAATAGAACACTGTATGTGATATTACCATATTACTGTATTACTGAAATATTACCATATTTCAGTAATAAAAATTTTCTAAATGTTTTATTTATTATAACTGGATGACATTTTCTGACACCTGATAAAACTAGGTCTTTTTAAAATTTTTTAAGTAAACTCCACACCCAGTGTGGGGCTTGAACTCAGGACCTGAGATCAAGCGTCTCATGCTCTAGGGACCAAGCCAGCCGGGTGCCCGATAATAAAAATTTTCTTTAAAAGAATGAATATTTTTGTCCACTACTATAAAATTTTGAGGTTTTCCTTTTAGATCAGAACCAGGGGGCTTGGAACGTTTTGATTTGGTAACTCTTTTCTGTGAAAGACGTCTACAAACTAGCACATTTAGGTTGAGGTGCTACTAACAATAACTCGATCAGTTGTAGCAGTTATTTTAAACCTGTATAAAGATAGTTACAGGGGCGCCTGGGTGGCTCAGTCGGTTGAGCGTCCGACTTCGGCTCAGGTCATGATCTCACAGTCGGTGAGTTCGAGCCCGGCGTTGGGCTCTGGGCTGTTGGCTCAGAGCCTGGAGCCTGCTTCCGATTCTGTGTCTCCCTCTCTCTCTGACCCTCCCCTGTTCATGCTCTCTCTCTCTCAAAAATGAATAAAACGTTAAAAAAAAATTAAAAAAAAAGAAAGTTACAGTCATCCAGTTAATGATTTGAAGGTAACAGAAAGGGGGAGTTAAGAATAACACTGACCGGTAACTGATATAATTCATAACTCAGCTGCTAACATCATTTGTCGATCAAATACCTCCTCGCAAAGAGACAATCATGTTCACATTCATAGTTTCGTTTATTACTTTTTCAAAAACTCCAGTGCTTTTGAAATCTTCATGTCAAACAAAATCCTATCTATAAAATTATTTTAATGTAGCTAAGTTGACAATCTGATTATAAATAGGAATTTATCTTGTAAAAGTTAATGAACTTTGTCTATGATTTTAACACACAGCCAAGTACTTCCCAAAAAAAGTTGGACACAGAAAATATTTCAGTTTTGAAAGCCATACCTGCTGCAGAATTTAAAGATATGGTTAACCCCTCATCTTTCTTAAATAATTCTAATTAAAGTCGAAGTGGGCTGGAATTTGTGATTTCTCTGGGGAAGGGGTACAAACACTTGTAATAGCAGAGACATCTCAGGAAACTATTGGCTTAATGGCATGTGGCAAATTATTTACCCTGAAGGGAGACATTGACTGAGGTCACGGTAGATAGATGAGTCCCAGATGTGACACATTTTCATTATATTTGACACAGGAAGCTGACACATAATTAAAGTATGATTGGGGATTATTTACAGCTTTTGGATGCTGTAGAAATATTCAAATTATACTATAGTATTTTATTAATGAAAACATCAAGAGTGTCCTTAAATCATTGTTAAGTAGTCTCTTCTATTTTTACTTTCTTAGAAATGTGAAAAAGCCCCATTCCGAATGCTGGCTGTTAGGGCTTACCATTGTTCAGGAGGGACGTGAGCACATTGTGCAAAGCCAGGCAGAGACAACTGGCCATTTCTCATTCCCTCTTTGGCCACCGAACAGGTCCGAGTGCCGGTCATCCTACAAACCATGGCAGACATCTCTTTGGAGTTTAGGTCAATTTCCCAGCAAAACTATAAGGTGTTTCTTACGCACATCAACCCTCTTTTTATAGTCTCTCTACACCATATCATTGTGCCTACCCAGCTTGAGACAGCCACACTCAGCTCCTTATGTTCCTTCTCTCTCCCTGCCCTCTTGGAATGTCTCTGCCTCAAATTATACCCACACCCAGCAAGTTACCACCAGGTCCCCATCTCCTCCTAAGCTGGGTAGGGATGCGGGTTAATCATCCCATAGGGCTCCGTGCCTCTTAGGATTAACATGACTTTCAAAGTCCTGTTCCCCACAGATCAACCCAACCAGCCTCCCCTCCTCTAGCTTCTGGCCTTGCTCGAATGCACCAACCATACTGAATTTCCTCAGGTTCCTCAAATGGAGTCATGTTCTTGCTTATCTCCAGGCTCTATGACTGGCTGTTCCCCAGCTGCATTGACTAATTCTTCCCTCCCTGGCACATGGATGATATTCATTTGTATTTGTTGAATCAAAGCAGCCAGTAATTAACTAATCCAATGATTAAATCAGTTAGCTGCTAGTAATGCTTTAAAGTATTACCTTCCTATGTATTCATGTTAGTTGTCTTAATTGTATTATGGTCAACTGGTGAGATATATATATATATATATATATATATATATATATATGTATATATGTATGTATGTATATATGTATATGTATGTATGTATATGTATGTATGTATTTTTTTACAAATACATGTATATTCAGTTAGTTGTGTGTGTGTATACTGAGAAGTATAAAGGAAAAATGATGTATTCATTTGACCTGGGGTGAGGTGAAGTAAGATTTCTATTTCAGATTCAAAATGTTATTAACCAATACATTATTGACTATTATTTTCCATAGCTTTTCTTTAAAAGTATGTGCTTCAGTAGCGGGCCAGAGCATTTCAAATACAATAGGTAAGCATGTTTTCATTTTTACACTCCTATGCTACACTGAGAAAAGTTAACAATAAACGTTCCTCTGCAGACCCTATAAAACTTTCAATGAGCCCGTTTCTAATATTAAGATTTCTACTGTATATATGGAAACCTCTCTGTAAATATTCCTTGAATAATTGGTGTTAATATTATCTATAAAAACAGATACCATCATGGGGGAGGGGGAAGTGACTGTGTCAAACCATTACAAAACAAGTTTCATAGCTTGGGGAGTATTTTATAAAACTTTTGCAGCTCGTGTATTTGTTTTTGATCCCAACTATGAAAACAATGTTTTCTGAATAAGCAAGTGGAAATAGAAATTCATTCGAGCACTGCATTCACTGAATACTTTGCCTTTCCTGATTATATTTGCTCTATTTCTGTCCCTTAGGCCTGACCGCCGAGGTATACTTGGATACTCTGAAACAAAAAGGAGCCGTCAAACGCACACTTTTCCTTGACAACAATCAGTCACATTTCATTTTCCCTCTCACCATCAAGCGGCAGAAATCCCTCCAATGCCAGGACTTTGTCGTTTACCTCCGAGTGAGTGTTCCAGAATCACCCTTCTGGCCTCCTAACGTTCAGACTCCAATTCCAACCTTTCTTCTCTACTGGACCATCCTTCGGGTCCACAGAGATCCACATCTATTTTCATTTTATAGGAGGAAATTTTCTTCTAAGGGCCACACGCTCCGTTTTTGAGCTTTTCTTCAGCTGACCGAACAGCATGTGGCTATTAATTCCCAAAGCTTCTTTCTGTCTTGCACACTAGCCTGATAATAGTACTCACTCAGGTGGTTTTTATTTCTCACTGCCTCCCTCCCAAAAAACCATAAACATGAAACGCAATTTATTTGAATTTTTCTCCCGCGTGAGGATGCTTGGCCAGATGTTATCGATGTGCATTTCAGAGCCAAGTTGGGAAAACGTTCAGGCATTCAATGCCTTTATTGAAAGTAATTTACAATTCTGTTTTTAAAGAAATGTATATTTACAGTAACTCCAAGACCTACCGTGGAATAAAAGAGCCGAAATATATATAACACTATTATCCCAGCTTTTTTACCAGTCGTGGGGTTATCCTCTTTCTTATTTTGTCTCCGCCCTTCAGGCCTTTGGGGGTACGACCCTCTTCCCCTGGAGGGCTTCTGTTTGTTTTTTCCGAGGGTGGTGAAGGTGTTTTGCAGTTCATGCAAGCTGAAAGAGATAATAAGAGAGGAAAAGAATCAAGATGTTTCCTTCTCCTGAGCCCAAGAGGACTCCTAAATGCAGCCAACCTCATGAAAATAAAAAGTCACGAAACTTTCCATGACATTTATTGCGTATATGAGTATGTTTTTTTCCTTTGCAATTTAACCAATTTGTGTGAGTCACTGAGATCTGCAGAACCTGAAAACTGCCTCCAGAAGCATCTATTTCAACGAAGCCACAAGTCTAAACGGTTTCGTTCCCGAGCGTGTGTTAATTAATCCTATATTCCACCTCAGTCAGCGTGTACCTAAGCCCGCTGCCGTGATAATTACCTCCTCGTTCACGTCCACTGACTGAGGTCACCTGTTGCCTGCCTCTCGCAGACTAACATCATGTAGCTATTTCACAGAGCCTTCCTTGCGTTTGTGATTATTTTCCCTAGGATGAAACTGAATTCCGAGATAAATTATCTCCAATCAACATTAGTTTGAATTACAGTTTGGATGAATCCACCTTTAAAGAAGGCCTGGACGTGAAACCAATATTGAATTACTACAAGGAAAACACTGTCACCGAGCAGGTAGGTCCCCGATGGTCTTTGATGGTTGATTCTCGGTCAGGCCCTGGGCAGCGCTCCTGTGACCTTAACACCAAATCCAGCCTCTTTTGTTTTCGTTCCTGCACACAAACTTGTAACGTTTGGGAGATTTTCCTAACGTGTTTCCTGAAACGCTGCATCACTGTGTTTTCGGAAGCCCTTCCCCTTGTGCAACCAAGACTTAATTTGTTCAAAATGTGGCTGTAATGGAATCAATACAGCCTCTGATCCTCAAAGTGCTGCCCGAGTACCTTCTTTATGGACATTTCCGAATGAATGGGGATCAGGCTATTATGTAAACGAAGTTATACCGGAAGATCACTGCCTTGCTTCGGGTTTTTAGCTGGGCAGAATTCACGCAGAGAGAAACGAAAGCCTTGGTTTAATTTGTGGAATCGTTCATAGTTGTCAAGAAAAAAGGATGTGATTCAGGTTTTCCGAGATTATTCCTGATGCCTGTTTGCACAACACAGGCTCACATCCTGGTGGACTGTGGAGAAGACAACATGTGCATTCCTGACCTGAAGCTGTCAGCTAGACCGTAAGTTTAAATAAATAAACTTGTGTGTTTTATCTAATGGAATACAGGTGTTTATTTAAAGCTTCTCTGGAGAAAGTATACACTTCCAACGACTACAAAAAAAAAAAAAAAAATACCCTGTGTGAAATTCTTGAGCTTGGCAACACTTCGGGTCAGCCTGTGGTTTGGGTCAGTCCTTTGTCACCGGTGTGAAATGAACACACCCTAAGATTTCGCTTGGGCTCTTTTCATCTTTCAGCAAAAGCGGGAAAAAAAATGTTTTTGTTCAAAGTAAACTCATCTGGGGGGTGATTCAAGTTGTACGTACTTGCCTGAGTCGTGCGTGCAAGAGACTCGGGCTGGTTCTGTTTCCGCCTTAGCCCGAACCAGCTTGTGCGGGGGCCGTGGCTCAAAAGCATCCTTAAAGTTGTCAAACCGTAATCGCTTTTACTTTGCTGAAACAACTATTTTAATGGCACTCTGTGGAGTCAGGCAGAAGGTGTCCCCAAGTCAAATTAAGAATCAAAAGTCTTTCCGGTTGCCTGTAATGGAGAGTCACCAGTCTGGCACTGGTAACTACACTGCATCTTGTTAGGGCAAGAAACAAGAGTCAGATGTACAACATCCTATGTCGGGAAAAGCAGATTCAGGCTTCTCATCCCCAACACACACCCACCCAAGGCCCATCTCGCCGCCAGTGTTTGGAACCTGCTTGGCAGTCTTTTTAGGGGATGTTCTTCCCAAACTTCACGATTGAGCCAGTGTCCGAAACAACAGCTGTGATTGATTAAGGGTTAAAAGTGGCAAAATCGGCTCAGTTTGAGGTTTGGAGAGAAGGAAAATTCCTCAAAATACCTCAGAATCCTCCACCGGCTGAGATTTTATTGTATCTGCCTCTTTCCTTCCCTCTTACGGTTCTCTTGGCATCCACACCTCCCCCTGTCCGTTTCTAAAACGTCTCTGCCTTTTCACCCACTGCTCATCGTCTTCCTGTCGGGTGTGTTGAGTGATACGCCAGGGCTGCCTTATTCTGGCTTGGGAACCAATCATCCGATTTCCTGGATTTCTTTCTGGCAGATTAAGTATGTCAGTAGCCTGAAATTGACCACAGTGGGAGGATTAGGCCGCTGGAATGAGCAAATGCTACACATTGGTACTCTTTTTTTTGTTTTTTTTTTGGTAATGTTGTTCGGCGTTACCAGCACACCACTGGATGTCCTCCTGCTCTGCCCATACAGATGCGGTTCTCTTACTTCTTCTCACCACCCCCTCATGATGATCCAACCATCTTCTTGTCCAAGTCTCATATTTCCCTATCGTCCTTCTTTCCTTCCAAGTCCTTAGATAAAATATCTGCGAATCCAGAGAAGTATGGTAACTAATATTCCTTTTAAACTACGTTTTTAGAGATAAGTATCAGGTCATCATTGGAGATGAAAATCATCTTATGCTCGTAATCAATGCAAGAAATGAAGGAGAAGGTGCCTATGAAGCTGAACTCTTCGTGATGATACCAGAAGAGGCAGATTATGTTGGGATTGAACGCAGCAACAAGGTAATGCCTTGCCCAGTATTTGAAGTCGGAAAGAACTCCGGTATATATTTGAAGTCAAAGCGACATTAAGTAGAGCCATCTTAGCTGAGACTTTCTTCCCAAATGAAGGAGAACAAAATGGCACCCGGCTTTGCTAATCATAATAGCAGTGAGCCAGGAAGGGGAGGTGGTCTTAAGCAATATTAATATCTTTCTTGGCCATAGTGCAAAGATCAGTTGGGCAAAGATGGAGAGCTGAAGCAAGGAAGAGAATACAGCTGGCTGAGAGAAGAATCTCACTAATGCGATCTATCAGCTAGACTCCCCTGTTAACTCCCACCCTCGCTGGCTGTTTTCAGGCCTTTGTTTTTAGTTCCCTTCGTTTCAAGCAGGTCCCCGGAGCTCTGGTTTTCATTATTGCTTATAGAGGAAGGTCTGACCAATCCCAGCAGAGCACTGATAACAGCAGAGACAGGCACTGGAAAGGAAACACGTTCATTTTTCTTTCTTCGTGGCCCACCTTTTTGGGACCAGGACCGAGAAAAGTCAGGTCTTTGTCATTATTTGCTGGTCGGGCAATGCCACCATTTATTAAACTGACAATGCTTTTTATGATCTTTCCTCTCCTTTATCAGAACATGAATCTTCCCACTCAGGGTATCCTCAGGTTCTGCTATGTTTTTAATCACTTGGTCTAAAAACACATCAAAAATATATTGCAGGACAGTGGGGAAAGTCCCTCATTTTCAGAAATGTACAGACTCACAATCAAGGACAGAGACCCACTTTAACATTTCCTCATGGCCACCTCTGTGCTTCACATAGAACGAGGCACGAAGGGAACTCCTTTAAGACATGCCGATGGATTTGTTCATTGAACTACTATTTGTTAAATGTCTGTTAATTTCCAAATACCACATACTTTGAGGCGTATGAACATTCTAATGACTAAATAATTTTTTTAATTTTGTTTATTTTGAGGGTGTGAGGGAGAGACAGCAAACGGGGGAGGGGCAGAGAGCAAGACAGAGAGAATCCCAAACAGGCTCAGCGCGGTCAGCATAGAGCCCAACATGGGGCTCAGACTCATGAACCACAAGATCATGACCTGACCTGAAATCAAAAGTCAGTTGCATACCCAACTAAGCCGCCCAGGTGCCCCATAAAGACTAAATAATTTAATGAAAAACGATTTCTCTCAAGAGATGTTAGCAGGGGTACCTGGCTAGCTCAGTCAGAACAGCATGTGACTCTTGATCTCAGGGTCATGAGTTCGAGCCCCACGTTGGGTGTAGAGATTACTTTAAAAAAATTTTTTTAATGTTTTTTATTTATTCTTAAGAGAGAGAGAGACAGAGCATGAGCGGATGAGGGGCAGAGCAAGAGAGGGACACAGAATCGGAAGCAGGCTCCAGGCTCTGAGCTGTCAGCACAGAGCCCCACGAGGGGCTCAAACCCACAAGCTATTGAGATCATGACCTGAGCCGGAGTCGGACGCCAACCAACTGAGCCACCCAGGCACCCCTAGAAATTATTAAAAAAAAAAAAGGTAGACGATAACTTAAAAAAAATTAATGTCAGCAAACTGTTGCGATGTTGATACTTCATAGGCATTTATAGATGTAGAGATTATTAAAATCTCTACTCACCCCTCTAGGCTTGCGGTTCATGTGTTGGTTAAATTATCTTCTTAGTGAAAAATAAATAAAGAAATCCAGGTGAGTGATCATCACATATCTTTGACAGTCATAGAATCATTACGAGTTTCTGTTGGAGAAATTTATGGAAAAATATCACCTGTACACACTTACATGCAAATACTATGTAAACAAACAAAGAAATGAGGCTCGAGTATGTTATTTTTAAAAATGTTCCGTGGCTTCACTCATGTTTTCATTTCAGTTCCTTCATGTCATTCCACCCCCGACTTCGTTAAACAAAGCGTCTTTTCTAAAATGTTCTTTTAGCAAAACATCCAGTTTACCGTGGACTTGGTTGCATGGAAAATATGGGAGAACGCTTATCGTTTCCATCTCTGGCTGTAAACATTACAACGGACATCGTCCACAGTCTCAAATAAGCCCCTTAACTTTTTTTCTTCCATCAGCTTCCCTTGGGCAGAGACTTAGCTCAGTCTTTGAATCTCGCATGACTGAAGCCACATTCTAATTTGTTCTTTCTCTCTAAGCAGTTTGAGGTTTGCGTACCTTTTTTTTTGAACTCAGCTCAAGGGTTTTTTTTTTAGACAATCTTCTCTGAGGGGAAAACGTATTAGGATTATCTGATTGTAAGTTTTGTTATTCTTTTGTTGAACACATTCATCATTTCAAAAATATAAATGCTGACCATCTCCTTCTCTGGAAACCTTCACCGAGCCAGACTTCATACTTCCCTTTGCTGACTTTTTCTAAAATGTTCTAGGAATAAGGGCTTATGTGCTTTATGTGATGATTATGATTAGCATTATTATTATGGCAAAAATATATGTAATATATTTTAGCATTTTAACCATTTCTAAGTGTGTCATTCAATGGGATTAAGTGCATTCACATGATTGCACAACCTTTACCTAAAACCATCCAGCAAAGAACTTTTTCATCTTCCCAGATGGAAACCCTGTACTCACTCAACACTAACACCTGTTCCCCCAGCCCCTGGTAACCACAGGTCAGCTTTCTGTCTCTATGCATTTGGTATCCGGGGGACCTCATGGACCACCTCCCCTGCCTCCTGGCCACCTCACATCCAGCGTGTCCAGAACTAGATTTGTCAACCTCCCAGACTCACCCTTCTCCCGCCTCCATGGCCTGTGTCAGAGAAAGGCACCAGGAGCCACCTCGTTTCTCCAGCCCACCTCTGTCCCCAGTTCATCTCTTCTCTCCACCTGCTGCCCCTGACACCGCCCCTGACACCTGCCTTCATCAGAGCTGGCCTGATCTTCTGCCGAGATCACAAATGTCTCCTAACTAATCTCCCCATCTCCCTGCCTCCCCTCCCCTCTCTGCAAGGGGTCGTCCTCTCCCTAAAATGTAAATCTGACCACAGCACCCTCTTGCTGCAACCCCTCATTAAGTCCCCATTGCTTTGAGGATAAAGCCCAAAGCCCCTCAGTAACTACCGAGGCCCTTACTTCTGTCACCCCTGTTCACCTCTTTAGCCTCTCGTCCCTGGGCTTGGATCCTTTCCCTTCCCCCGCACCCTACATGCCAGCAGGACTGAATTTCTTTCCAGTTCCTGGAGTGCACGTGTGCTCTGTTGCCACAAGAGTTTGTGGCTGCTGCTCATTCTCTCGGACGCACCAACTCCACTCCCTCCTCCCCTTTATCCAGCTCACTTCTTTCTCTTTATCCTTCAAGTCTCAGCTCGGTCATGATTGAGGCTGCAAACGTGTATTGAAGAATCGAGATGGGCTGGGCACTGCTCTGAGATCTTATATGGGTTTAATTTACTTAATCTTCGTAGCGGACTTGAAGCAAAACAGCAAGGCTATCGGTATCCCCCACTTACAGAGGAGGAGAGATTTACTAACATGCCTAACACAGCTGTTGCCTAGCATACACTTCACTGGTGGGTCCAATCCCGTGCTCTTAACCACCGGTCCGCACTGCCCCCCAGCAGCCTGATGTGACCTCCTTCAATCTGCTACTTACATCTAAGTGCATAACCTCCTCTATCACTATGAATCTCTCCTATCGTAAAACTGAAACTGCACTGATTATGTTTCCATTGCTTTTTACAATGCTTGTGATTACTTATTATGGTTGTTACAGTAATTGGAAATTCGGTGAGGACGAGGAGTTTTTATCAGTTCCTGGTAAATAGCAGGTACACAGTACATATTTTTAGTGAATGAATAATATGTTAAGAGCTATAAATGGATTACAGCAAGAGTGTCCCTGGAACAGCTAAGGAAAATAATCTAGAAATATCTAGAAAAACAATCATTGTTCCTCTCAGAGAAAGGAAGTAAAGGTTAAAAAAAGAAAAAGGGTGGGAGGGACTGGGGAAAGAAAAGATCTTTGATTGATGTGAAAAAGCTATTTCTAGAAAGCTGGGAAAAATGTACATATAACTTTTAACCTTTAGATAAGATAAAAATATTTACTATAGAAACTAACTTTGAATTATATATTCAAAGGTCTCGTGGACATTTTAAAAAACGTTTTAGCTGGGTTCTTTTTTTCTGTTTTCAGGATTGACTTAATAATTTGAACACAAACATCTCTGTACAATTAGGGTTAGTTACAGATCCTTAAGAATTTAAAGGGGTGTCTGGGTGGCTTGGTCAGTTAAGCGTCCGACTTCGGCTCGGGTCATGATCTCACGGTCCGTGAGTTCAAGCCCCGCGTCGGGCTCTGTGCTGACAGCTCAGAGACTGGAGCCTGTTTCAGATTCTGTGTCTCCCTCTCTCTCTGCTCCTCCCTTGTTCATGCTCTGTCTCTCTCTGTCTCAAAAATAAATAAACGTTAAAAAAAAAAAAAGTTAAAAAAAAAGAATTTAAATACATGCTAATGCTATCTTTCAGAGGAGAGAGCATTACCAGCTTTTTGAAAATATGTTTCTTAGCTGCCTAGATACTAATGTGTCATGCAAGTTATTTAGAGAGAGCATATATTAAGGTGCCTCCAGATATCGGTCAGTTGCTCCTTTCTGATCATTCTGAACAGACTTTTCAGTGGGTGTTCCTACCTGGTTGACTGCAGGAGGGAGGATTTGTGTGTGTGTGTGTGTGTGTGTGTGTGTGTGTGTGTGTGTGATTTTTAATTTATTTCTGAGAGAGAGTGTGAGCAGGGGACAGAAGGAGAGGGAGACACAGAATCCGTAGCAGGCTCCAGGCTCTGAGCTGTCAGCACAGAGCGAGACGTGGGGCTCCAACTCATAGACTGCAAGATCATGACCTGAGCTTGAAGTCAGACGCTTAACTGACTGAGCCCCCCAGGCGCCCCCAGGAGGGAGGATTTTATAATTAGTTGTGTTTCCATTCATTTCAGCCCCATCTTAGCAAAGCATGTGATCCGCTCCTGCTGTCTCCTGACACCATTTACTGCTCTGTGCCCAACACGGTTCCAGGCACTGGGAATAAAAGAGATACAAAAACCCCTGTCCCCCTGAGGTTAATTTTCTTGAAGCAAAATTAACAAAATTTTTCACCTTGATGTCTGGTTGTTTGTCTAGCTTCTCATTGTTTTGGTGTTGGATCTTGGTTTTTCCTCAATGAAGTGGGAAGAATGGGATAGAGGGTGATTTCTGAAACTTTTACATGAGAATTCACATTACTTCCTTAAATGAAATTTCAGTAGAGCTGACAGATGGACAGATGGTCCTCATACTCAGAATGCTCTTCCTTCCACGGACCTCTCCTGGGGCGGAAATTCCCAAAAGGTTGCTCCTTGTGAGGGTCCCCCTGTTGTCAGCTTATCTCTGGGTATGAGGATGACGGGTCATGTTAGTGGCACTTCGTAAGTTAGAGGGAAATAAGGGGTGAACGTTTGTAGCTATCACTGGAGGTGGAGCAGGGCCACAGGGACATCAGGTTTTGAAAAATGGGAAGGGACTAAGGGTGGACAGCAAGGTGCGGATTTCGAGGCAGCTGGGAGTAGCATCAAGACACGAGAGAGACCTGACGCAGAGGGAAGAAGTTCAAAGATAAAGCTCCCTCACTTCTCCCTTTCGTTTGCTGTAACCTTGAGAACTTGTCCCGCACCTAGCTCTAAACGCCTCTTCAAACTTGAGTTTTTATACTTTCTGATGAGAACAGGCTATAAGGGGAAGAAGGGAGACGGGAAGCACTGGGGAAACACGAAAGCGTTCTCTTCCCGTCTTGAGTATTTAGAGGAACGAACAGAGATCGTTGTGTCGCCTCAAAATTAGGACCATGGTGTGTAGGACTCTGTGTTCAGAGCAGTTCTCTTGCACATGGTCACCGAGGCATACGATACCCTCTGCTAATAGCCGCCATTTCATCTTGGCAAGAATAAATTTGTTCCGTGGTGGTTACTCATCTGTGATCCTCCTGGCCCAAATTTAACATGAGCAATAGTGCCAATAATTTCTAAAACGTTCCTTGTTGCACGTGGTAAGCATTTTGCTCCTCCGTGAAACACATCGCGCTTACCGCTCCAACCTCCTTCTCAAATTAAACTCTGATCTTTCTGTCTCCCAAGCGTCTCTTCCTTGTTAATGGTCACCCGTGAACTCCTGGGCCCGGTGGCCCACACAGGTGTTTGAAATCAAGGGAAGCTTGCCGCCCACACCGCGTTGCCTTTGTGACAGGATGTAACTTATTTGCCGCCCCCCGCCCCCCCCCCCCCGCCACCCCCCCGAACTCCATGCTGGTGTTCTTTCCCACTGCAGGGGCTACGTCCACTGAGCTGTGAGTACAAGATGGAAAATACAAGCCGGATGGTGGTGTGTGACCTTGGCAACCCTATGGTGGCTGGAACAAATGTAAGAGAAACCCAGAAGCCCTTCCTAGGTTCTAATTGCATTTTAAAGACAGCTCGTGGAAAGCGCGCCCCCACTGGCACTCAGCTGTTTAGCACCTGGTAACAAAAACAAATTAGGCAGGAAACGACCGGGGGGGGGGGGCGGCGCATTACATCCTATACAGAGTGGGAACCCTGAGGTTAAACACATGAAAAGATGGATACTTTCATATGCTTTCTCTTTTCATTTTACTCTTAACATGTCTTTTAGATGGTACACATCTATGAAGACTTTTTTTTTTTTTTTTTTTTCTTTTTTACTACAGATCTTTTCTTGGGATATTTGTTCCTTTGAATCTCACGTCAGTTCAATTGTTTCTCGGTATTCCGTAAATGACTTAAGAAATAACATAAGTAAAGACTTTAGCAAAGGTGATTAAACTTGGATTTTTGACATACGTCCCGTCCCGTATGGGTATCATTCACAGTATTTTCATATTAAAAATGTTACCATGATCTAGGTTTTGAGTCAGCTCTGCCAGGTCTATATTTTCCATGCATTTGAACTTGAGAATAATACTGAAATGTGTTTGTAGCAAGAAAAAGAGAGAGTTAATAATGATCTGTAATGTGAATTTGGAAGAATAAAGACATGTTTTTCTTCTTCTTTCCTTGTTTCCAGATTTAGGAACTTCTCATTCGGGTTTTCTTGTGGACAATAAGTTTATTTTATTGCAACTGCCATTTAAGTACACGTAGTAACTTGTTGTAATAAATATCCCAGTGGACATACTTATTATGAAGTCATAAATCAGAAAAAAATTCTGAAATCTGCAAATACTGCATATTTAAATGTTTCATAAACTAAACATATGTATTCCTCTGTTTTAAATTAGATATTTATGATTATCAATGAAGTGGCCTATTTGAAAAAAATTTCATAAAAATTCATAATTGCATAGGTTTGTATTAGAATAGCTTCCCAAAGTATATTCCAAAGAGTGTTGATCCCTTGAGATAAGGCTTTAAAAGGGAGTTCTGTGGTCACTGCTGGGTATCATATTCTCCTCTGGAACATTTAGGTGCACATTCGCATTTTAAAGGTGATGAGAAGTCCTGCAGTAAATAAACCTTTTAGCCCAAGGTCTCTCACATTTATTTGAGCATTTGAAAGTATCAAGTAATTCCTATTCCCAATTTTTACTTTAGGGTATTCTGCTACAATATTTTTGCTTTCTTACGCTCTAAAAGTAAATAATATTTTTGCTTTTTTACACACTTTTTACGCTCTTTATTTAAACTCCCAGTTATTTATAAAGTGTGCCAAGCTATAGTCGGGTAAATTCACTTGTTAGGCCAAAAGAAGTAACTATTTAAATGAAAGATAAAATTTTATAACAGTTTTTTATTAGCTAACATGTACTGATTGCTCTGTGTTATAAATGCATCACTAAGTACTTTTTTTATGTTATCTCGTTAAATTTTCACAACCAACAATCCCATTAGTTGAGTATTTCTCCTGTGTTATAGATGACGAGATTGAGACTGAGAGATATCAAATAAATTTCCCCAAATCACACAGATAATGAACGACGAAACCAAGATTCGAACCAGGACCTCACACAAAGTCCATGTTGTGTCTGGTCTGCAAAATTGGGAAAAGTATTTGGATAAAAACTAATGAATAACAGACAAGATGAGATTTTTAAACGAAGCCATGAAAGACAGAATGGGATTTCTCAGCTGAGAAATTGGGACATTTTCCATTAGAATCCTTTTGTCCAGAAACTAATAAATCCTTTTGCTGGTTATCAAGAAAAATCCAATCACCTAATTTGGCATGAAGAAGAGGTCTACCTAACACTAAAGAGGAACAGATTGACATGGTAACCGTGGCATTTGCATAAAATTTTATAAAAATGACCAGGCACTCATTCCTTTTTCAGTATTACAAGTGTTCAGTCTAAACCAGAGATCATCCAAGATCATTAATAACAAATAATAATCTTGGAGCAAAACTGGCCACTGGTGTCATTCAAAGAGGGTAAAAATGCAGTGTGGTCTTAACCATGGATGTATTTATGTGAAATGATGTCTGCCCGTTTTACCAGCAAATAATTTTTGGAAGTCAAGGAGGTAAATTGTTTGTATTCATTTATCTGTGAGGTCTCTAGTGGAAGAAACCTAATAGCTTTCTTATCTCACCCTTTAATGCCCTTAAACACATCAAATTTTATTGCATTCTGTTTTCTTTTAAAACACTTTGATTTATTTACTTCTTCATTTTGTACTAAAAAAAATACTCTCAGTGGATCGTAGTAAAATTCCAAATATAAAAGCAGCCCTAAATATTAAAAAGCATCATAAATCACCAGAAACATTTAGTTAAGTCCCACTCAATATTTAAAAAAAAAAAACAGTTTTCGAGTGATTTTATTTTAATTTAACAAAACATTCAAGGTAGTATTCAGAAGTATTACTCCTGATTTGTAAGTAGTAATGTCATTTTCATATAATAGCTATAGTCATATAAAACAGGTGCCAAATAGGATTTATAAAAACTTGGAAAATCTCTCAAGCAGGAAGACGAGTAAATGGCGGTTCAGCAAAAGTCCTTTAGAATCAGCGCCCAGATATTTGGTGTTTGGTTCTAGCTGAGAACACATGTGTCTCTTACAATATGAAATTGTCACATCTTTATTGTATCTTTGTACCAGGCTGAATTGTTCTGTAGGAACCGACATTAGCCAGGCTTCATCCCAATAGAGTAAGATCCCCACCACTGGAACTGTTTTAGTGCATCCCTTCTGTATACCTGGTACCAAGCTAGAGTCTGACAATATCAAGATGAAAATATACAACGCCCATTCAATAAGAAACTCAACATTAACACTATCGGAGGTTGCAAAGAAGGAGATGGGGGAATAAAGAGAAAATTTCTGCCTGACCGGGCCTGTGGGATCGGATAGTATGTTGCAGGAGGATCTCTCGTCCTGAGCTTTGAAGCATGAGTAGAACGTCTTCAAGTAGAAGAAAGCAGAAAAGTTTTAAGGTTTTCAAAGAAGGGGGAAGTGTATGTGCAAAGTCCCAGGGGTCTGACCAAAAATTGCACATTTGATATCATAAAAGAATTCATCATGGCTGGGGCATAAGGATGCATAGGCTTGATAGATACACATGGGTTTAAATCCCAGCTTTGCTGCTCATCAGTTGTGATACCTTGGACGAGTCACATTGAAATGGGAGAATCACCACATTCAGGAAAGTTTGGAGCAGTGCACTGACATGATATATATAAAGCCACTGGGACAGTGCCTGCTTGTAACGCATTCAGTAAGGGCTAGGGAAATGATGACGATTTATGATTAGAATGATGATTTATTATTAGTTCATATTACTACTGGTTCATATTAACACGAGTTTTTAATCAATGATCTGATTCTCGGGGCGTAGTGGCCTTGAGTGCAGCTTCCAGAGTCAGCTTGCAAGAATTTCAATTCCAACTCTACAGGTCCTTTGCTGTGCACCTGGAGGAAGGCACTTGATCTCCCTGATCCTCAGATGACTGCTCAGAGTGTAAAATGTCAACAATCAGAGTACCCACCTCATGGGGTGGTTGTCATGATTACGTGAGACAAGGCATGTAAGGCTTTAGCACAGTACATAGGAGAGTAAGTGATAGAATTATTGGCTCTTATTTTTACTTCCTTATTGATATTATCATTGGACTAATTTTCCCCAAAGTTTTAAAAACCTGTCCTCAGCTTAAAAAAATAAGAGGTTTAAAACTTTGGGAAATCAAGAAAGGTACAAAAACAATCCCTACGCTCATAACCTTAATATTATTACCATAGCATAGTATTCTGGTATATATTTTTTTACAATACACCCTCACTCCTGTACATTTTTCCACCGACAAACTTTTAAAACAATACCTGAAACACACTGCATGTACAACTTTGTAACCTTTTTCTTTATCGGTCATCGTTCCATTAGAAGCATTTTCCACGTATTTGCGTAGGCGTCCCACCCAATGACCCAATTCGCAGTCAGTTTCAATGACGCCGTAAATGTGCATCAAATACAAGCATTACAGTTTTCCAAATCAATTGCCTCTTGTATATTTAGGTTGTTTTTAATTTAGCACATAGGAAGGTGGCAGGAGAATTCGTACAGGACTAAATGAAGAGAATGAACCACAATGTAGAGGGACTTGAATGTCTGGCCTCTGCAGTCTTAGTTCCGTGGCTTCCTCTAGGCAACCCCCGGGGTGGAAGCAGGGAAAAGGGCAGCAATATGAGATAGGGATTTGCAGGGATGATTTTTATTTTTTTATTTTTTTGAGAGAGAGAGGGCACAAGTGAGCGAGGGGCAGAGAAAGAATCCCACCAGGGGCAGAGAGAGAGAGAAGTGCAGGGATGATTTAAAAAGATTTTTAGGCTGTGTATATGGTCCCTCCCTGTAATAACCTTAGTGTCTTGTGATTTTTTTCTTTTAGTACTCTCTGGGCCTCCGATTTGCAGTTCCACGACTTGAGAAAACAAACATGAGCATTAACTTCGATCTCCAAATCAGAAGGTTAGATCTTTAAATGCCTAAAATCATGGTCAGCATCCACTATTAGAGAGATCCATAGTGAGATGAATGGCCACGAATCAAACTCCTTAACCTGAACTTAGAACCCAGACTTTTCACAGATCATTTTTTGTGTCTGTTTTTTTCAGTTTTGTAAGTTTTTGTTTGTTTTTGGTTTTTGTTTGTTTGCTTTTGAAAAGAAATCCATTCTGTAAGCCAAGTTACGTTAGTAAAATTTTGTCCTGGGTACCCTCGCACCCTGGTTTACCTCCATTTTTCCTGATTCTGATTTACATCCTTTCTGCCGCCCTCACCAACACCCCAACAATATCTCTGCCATGCTCTGAGCTGGGGGTCATTAAATCCCTGAGAATAAAATCTCTGCAAGAAAGCATAGATTATGCGTTTGCAAACTTGAAATCTAACTTGTCAGGAATGAATGGGTCTCTGACGGTTTCACTGTGAGCCCCATGGCAGGAAGCAGGTGAGATTCAGAGGACAGAGCCTTTTCTGGTAACTGTAAGACAAAGCATATAGGTAGCTGCCCCTTTTTTCTAAGACTGACACTTTTCAGAGACTCAAGTGTGACTTATCTTTTCACTGTCTATTCTGTTTGTTCCTTCATGGCCAAAAACAGTATTTAATGAGTGGAAAGACTTGGAGGTAGCAGTGTGCAT
Organism: Panthera onca; assembly: GCF_046562875.1. Taxonomy (NCBI): domain Eukaryota; kingdom Metazoa; phylum Chordata; class Mammalia; order Carnivora; family Felidae; genus Panthera; species Panthera onca. Next base: position 14,236,479 of record NC_138345.1, on the reverse strand, counting down.
TAAAGCCCAAGTGTGGACTTAAACCCATTAGCCAGTGATGGGATAAATGTAATGACTCCAGGCCACTATTAAAAGAAAAGGAAAGTGAATGGAATACAATATATCACAGTCTTCTTCATGAAATGATCCAATTAGAGAAATGTAAATGTGCATAGTAAGACACCCTGTGAAATACAATAATTTTCTGTGGTTTGCGATTTTAAAAGTTTGAACAACATTTAAAAAAAAAAAAGTTTAAACAGCATTGATGTCGACAGCACATACTCAGCTGGGTGAACCCTTGTTCTATAACACAACTCTGAAGTCAGTATCTACAATTTGGTCCTCAAATACTAGTGTGCAATATGGATAAATCTCTACACTTATCTTCTATCCTGTAAGAAGTGATTAGAGAGCGATGATTTTGTGCAATGCATTACTTTTTAATAGCTACTTGGATTAAAGGTTTCTATTTTTTTTTTTTTTTTTTTTTAATATATAAACTTGGGGCACCTGGGTGGCTCAGTCGGTTAAGCGTCCGACTTTGGCTTAGGTCATGGTCTCATCGTTTGTGGGTTCCAACCCCATGTTGGGCTTAGAGCCTGGAGCCTGTTTTGGATTCTGTGTCCCCCTCTCTCTCTCTGCCCCATCCCTGCTCATGCTTTGTCTCTCAAGAATAAATAAAACGTTAAAAAAAATTAAAAATAGTAATAAAATAAAATATATAAACTGTATAAGAACATAGCAGATTTTTAAAATCTGCAACCTGCGGGACACCTGGGTGGCTCAGTCGGTTAAGTGTCCAACTTCGGCTCAGGTCATGATCTCATGGTTTGTGAGTTGGAGCCCCGTGTCGGGCTCTGTACTAACAGCATAGAGCCTGGAGCCTGCTTCAGATTCTGTGTCTCCCTCTCTCTCTGCCCCTTGCCTGCTCACGATCTGTCTGTCTCTGTCTCTCAAAAATAAATAAACATTAAAAAAAAAAAAATCTGCAACCTGTATCACAAACCACATCCCCTAAATCTTGTGATAGATTTCTAAGAAGGAAGGTTTTTATCACCTACCTTACGTCCTTTTCTGACCTTAGTTAAGTCTTTTTAAAGATTTAACTTAATATTTTCTGCTGATTCTTAAGAGATTTTAAAAAAATTTTACCCATATTAGTGATGAGACGCTGACACAATGATTTCTGTAATACCATTTTACCAAAAGCATATTAAATCACTTCTTTATGTCTACATAAATGTATATTTTCCAAAAGGTTTAGGTAGTCCTAAATATTTTTATTTGGGGAATCTTTTGCTTATATTTTTAACTTTTTCAGAAAAAAAAAGTAAAGGCACCCTATACTGAGAACCATCACTCCAGACAGCAGCCTAAAGTTTCTATTTCTTACCATCACTGTCTGTGATGTCAGTCCCACAAACGGTATGAAGATACATCCTCACAAAATAGAAATCATTTATTTAGAAATAAAATCTGTTACAAAGATGCAAAGCAAATTCCCTGACACATCCTTCTTACTTTTGATTGCAGCTACAGATAACAGAATAAATGAAACGAGTAGTTCACTCTGGGGACAAAGGACAACAACTAATATTCCAAATGCCTTCCCCAGACCCATCCTGGAGATCATCCTCCAACCAGTGAATTTAGCAACAAAGTGCTAAATTTGATGGAAGATAGAAACGGTCACACTTCTAACATCTCGCTTCATCTAAAAGAGTGGACCATGATGATATTCCATCCTTATGTGCTATAGAAACTCATGACTATTTTAACATTATTCTGAAAAAAACATAAAAATGTGGAAATGAAGGAAGAACCAGAGAGGCTACAGGAACATACACAAAGCATCAAATTCCAAAAACAGACACTTCCAAGATAAAAACGTTTGAGAATACTTAACACTCAAATAGTGAAGTATTCACGAGTGACCATTTATCTACATGCCTCGTTGGCAGACTCCAAAGGCATAAATCAATATTTATGGATGGTGTGCGTTCAATTTAAATGTGTTAAAACCAAAAGTAAATTAAACCAAATATTCTGAAGTCTAAGTTCTTAAGCTTTTGACCATATTGATCGCCATTACCCACTTTTAATGCCCCTTTCCACAAACAGAACCCAAAGAGAAACGGGCTTTATGTATTAATCAACTTAAAATATTTCATGTTACCAAATGTTTTCATTAAATGGTCTCTTCATGCCGCAGCTCTGTGTGACATGTAAACATTCTCCTCCCTGTGTAGAGCGGGTCTCAGATAGCAGTTCCCACATACAAACAGGTCTTTTGTGAGATCAGTGAAACTGCTTCCTCAACAGCGGTGAAATGAACATCGTATTGTATTTGCTAACATTCCAAAGACCACAGAAAGTACAGAGGGAATGTTAGAAAAGAGGGAACAGTAAAGAAAAGGAAAATAGCATCAGAGTAATAAATGAAAAACGTGTTTATCCTTGGTGCATGACATGGGGCGTAGTTGTGGAGAGGAAATCCATCATTCCCATGCAGAATTAGCACCGACAGTATAAATAGCTCAGCATCCCGGACGGTGATGGATTGCTTGTTTGAATGTAGCAGTGGTGTTAGTGAAGGAGGTTTCCTTCCAGGAAAAGAGGTCAAGGAAGCATCTAAGTTGTATATCAAGCCTGGTGCCTTTCTTACTGGGAGATTTTGTTGACACCACTGGCTGATGGCAGTACCTAGTGTCATGACAAGGCTGTGTGACAGATGATTTTGATTAGCCAACAGGTTTCGTCTCCACCTCTGCCACTGCTTTCATTACATGGTAAAATAGCCTCCGTAAGCTTCATGTTAGACTCCTGTCCAAAGATGATTTCAGGGCTTGACATCTGCTGGCTTTTTTTGTGGGTAAAGACAATTGTGTTATTTAAACCACATGGAAACAAAACACAATGAAGTTACAGGATCGCTTCAATGAAACGACTTTTTTTTCATCATTTTTACATTCACTGCTGCAAAGCAGTGTGAACTAGAAAATAGAACCAAGTCTGGGTAACGTGTGCAACAATGAGACCTAAATTTCCAAACTGAAGAGTTTCCCATAATGCATTCAGAGCCATGCAATGTACAACAAGGTAGACTTAATGACTTCTTGCTGGTAATTAAGAATTCTGCCTTAAAAAAAAAAAAACCCCAAAAACCTTTTTAGTTAACTGATTTTCCCCAGATGTGATAATAATAAAGTGGCCTGGAAACTGGGGTTCAAACTTTGGTGAACAAGTCCCCCTAGGCTCATCACTAGCTTAGTAGTGATGCCCTATTGCAGGAAATGAGCCTGACATTGGCCTGTTTATATCTTTTATGTGTGTTTGTGGTTTAAGTGGCCTTATCAGTATATACAATCAGACAAGACTTTTCAAAAGCATTGTGGGGATGATTCTGTCTCCTCCTCCTCCTTTGAAAGCTGACTTTTACATCTCCTTTCCAGCTCCCACATTTGGGAAGCTTCAAAAGCTAGTCAGAACATACCCCATTACCACTCCTGCAGTGTTAAAGCATTATCCATTGAATCTGTGTGAAAGTCGATGATGAAAAGCGGACGCTTTCTCTTCTTAATGAGACCTGGATATAAACATGACCTGTCAGTGGTGGTGTGGCCACATCTGTTTGCTGAAAGCTGCATAATCTTGGGGATATGAGGGTGACTTCAGTGAAAGCACAAGAGGGTAATAAAGGCAAATGACATCTGCATTCAAAGCTCAGCTACTGGTCAAGCCTCTCATGAGACCATGTTTCATTTTCTTTACTGCCCGCTTAACACGTGCATTTTTTTTTTAATTTTTAAAATATTTTTATTGTTTATTTTGGAGAGAGAGAGAGACAGAGTGCGAATGGGGAAGGAGCAGAGACAGAAGGAGACACAGAATCTGAAGCAGGCTCCAGGCTCTGAGCTGTCAGCACAGGGCCTGACACAGGGCTCGAACTTGAGAACTGAGAGATCATGACCTGAGCTGGGGGCGTAACCAACTGAGCCACCCAGGTGCCCCAACACATGTATTTTTCAAAAGCTAAATTTCATACGTGATTATATTTGCTTGAGAGAAAAAAAAAAATCAGACTTAAAAATAATTTTGCCACTGTTCTAAGAAACATCATTAAACATTCACCTTCTATCTTGAGATTCTTGATGCCCTGGACAGCATCGATGGCCTCTCCTAATTGCGTCAGTCTGAGCTGCCAGACTTCCTGGGGTCTTGCTTCTTCCTGCCATCGTCATTGGCTATGCTTCTAATTCAGTCCCTGCCCCCCACCCTAGTCAGCCAGTGAGCATGCAGTGAATGTGCACTTATTTTAATATTACTTCAGAAATAAACCATAAGGAAGATAAATTTGCTGCCAAAACAATGTATGGTATGATGCATTCCAGAGCCAAATGCAAACGCTTTTTCCATTATGTGCTGCTCTTGGATTATTCTTGCCAGTTCTCTTCTTTATTAGCATGGAGAATCAGGAGTTCACTGTGCCGTCCTTTCCCATTTGATGGGCAATAAACATGATGCACAGAGAAGTTAAGGAATGTGTCCAAGGTAGAAGGTGGAAAATGAATTCAGCTCACTGCCTTTTTGGTTTAGCCATTGAAACAAAAAAGCATTAGCTTTCCTAGATGTCTGTTGTGTTTTCAGATAAGATGCTGCCTCATGGAAAGTTACATTATTTTTACCCATAGAAAATCTTAGCATTTCCACTTTCAGATGGTTGTGATTTCGTAGAATGGATACGCCATTGTTTTCTGAATGACTGTAGTAGTAATGTTTGTTATTCTTTTTATATATGGAATGTTTTTTATGATCATATGTTGTAACATGGCTGAGAAAATATATTGAAATCATATTGTCGCTGTGTTTTAGTTCCAACAAGGACAACCCAGACAGCAATTTTGTGAGCCTGCAAATCAACATCACTGCTGTAGCTCAAGTAGAAATAAGAGGGTAAGTAATAATCAAGATATTGTAGTAGTTATACTATAATAATGGCTTCCTGTATGTGAGCGTTATGAAAAACACTAGGAAAAACTATATGGAATTTTCCTAATGCATTAGCAATCACAATTCACTCTGGTTATAAATTTCATGCTTTTCTACCCTTCATTAGCCTTCCATTAAAAACTAGAGTAAACCCTGTATGGTAATTGACTTGAAGGATATCAACACAAGAGATCACTTTACTCCCCAAACTGACAGTTCAGTAATCAGACTATAAAAACTAGTGACGCCAGATAAAATAGACAGACAGTCTCACTTCTCCAAAAATTATTTTGGAAATATAATGAAAACCTAGCCTCACCATACCACATCTTGAGTTTAACAAATGGCCAGCTCGTAGATGTGAGGGTTGATGGGATCTCCGTCTTATATCTTTTTCCTTTTGTCCTATTCCTTGAAAAAGGTACCAATAAGCAATCAGTTGAGAGATGAGAGGAAAGTGGTCAAGTAAAAGGCTTAGAAGAACTACCATCTTGGGAATCCATGCCTGGGGGATGAAAAGACATTAGAAATGGAGGGCATAGAGTTCTTATCTTACACAAATGTGGACCTCATTGATTTCATTGTAATTCTTATTCCTTCAGGACAATCTAGGACTTGGTATTCTGGGCCGAACTGTCTTTGGGGCTCCAGCAATCCCAGTTCCCTTATCCTTTTCATAGTCCTGAGTGGTTCCCACGTCTCCATGTTGGCAGCTAGGGCCACTGCATTCAGAGCCCTTGTCTCCAGGATACTGCAGCCTCTGGCTGCCCTCTGTGAGGGTGAGGGAGGTGGGAAGGTGGAGCCCTGCCTGTCCTCCTGGGACCAGTGAGGTGCCACTTAGTGGATTAGAACAGAATAATACCTAACATGGATTGATCCTTCCATGTGCTACCCCAACCCATTGGCACCTCTTAATGTGGACCAGTATCCTTGCTGTACAGGTGAGGGAATTTTGGGGTTGAAGGCTACCCAGCTAGGAAGTGGGGAGGTACCATGGAAGTACAGGCAGCCTGCCTCCAGGTGCATATTTATAAATGATCATGCCGTGCAGCCTATGAGAGAGTTCTTTGAACCTTAGCTATGCAAAATCTTGTTTGTTTATGCTTCTGTGATTTTTTTTCATTCAAATGAGTGTTTTTGACATTCACCCACTCTAGGGAAGGTGCCTATAGTAGGGTTTAACATTGTAAAGCAACATGATACTTGCTCATCCATTCCCCTCTTGATGAACACTGGGGCTTTTCTTTTTCCTTGGTTACAGACTTTCTTGTGCATACCTCATGGTACACATGTAGAAGGAGGTGGGAAGGGTACCTGCTTAGAGGTAGAATTTCAGGATCAGACAATGTACACTAACTTTACTAAATAGTACCAAACTTGGGGCGCCTGGGTGGCTCAGTCGGTCGAGCGTCCAACTTCGGCTCAGGTCATGATCTCGCGGTCTGTGAGTTCGAGCCCCGCATTGGGCTCTGCGCTGACAGCTCAGAGCCTGGAGCCTGCTTCGGATTCTGTGTCTCCCTCTCTCTCTGCCCCTCCCCCCCCATGCTCTGTCTCTCTCTCTCTGTCAAAAATAAATAAACATTAAAAAAAATTTTTTTAAATAGTACCAAACTTTTTCAAAATAATTATACCAAGTTATCATTCAAAGAACTCTCCACTTTGTTAACTAAACTCACAGAATGGTGGAGTTTTTCATTTTGATGGATAAGAAATACTATCTAACTGAAGGTTCAATTTGCTGTTCCCCGATTCCTAAATGAGACCAAGTAGCATTTTCATGCATTTGTGACTCCATTCTTCCCAAATTGGGTAATTTCTGTTCATTTTTAAAGACACATTTCTACTAAGAGACTTTTTTTCATATTCATAGGAACTCTTTTCTATTTTTTTAATTTTTATTTTTAATATTCATTTATTTTTGAGAGACAGAGAACGTGAGTGGTGGAGTTGCAGAGAGCGAGAAGCGGACAGAAGATCCGAAGCGGGCTCTGTGCTGACAGGCTCTGAGCCCGAAGCAGGCTCTGAGCTGATGCAGGGCTCAGACTCACAAGCTGTGATATTACGACCTGACCTGAAATCAGATGCTTAACCAACTGAGCCACGAGGCAGCCCTCTTTCCTATTCTAGAGTTGAAACACTAATCCTTTATCAGCTACGGAGGTTGCAAATATCTTTTCAGTTTATGGGGTTTATCTTTTTTTAAGTCAGGTTTATTGAGGTATAAATTATATAAAGTAAAAGTCACCCTTTTTTTTTTTTTAGATGTTCAGTTTGAAGCATTAAGACACCACAAGGACGTTCAATGTAAAACAGTTCTGTCACCCCACATAGCTTCTCATGCACCTTTGTAGTTGACCCAGCCCTCACTCCCAGGCTCTGGAAACCTTGATCTATCTTCTGTCACTGTCTTTCCAGAAAAATAATATAAATCTACTCCTACAGAATGTAGCCTTTTGAATCTGGCTTCTTTCACTTAGCATAATGCATTTGAAAAAAACACCCATGTTCCTACATGTATCAGTGGTCTGTTTCTTTTTATTGCTGAGAAGTATTCCACTATACAGAAGTCCCGTGAAATGTTCATCCGTCCACAGGTTGGTGAACATTTGGGTTGTTTCCAAGTTTGGGGCTATAAATAATAAGCCTGCTAGAGGCATTCACATACAGGTCTTTGTTGGGGTATTTGTTTTCACAAATGGAGTGGAGTTGTATGGCAAAGGTATGGTTAACTTTACAAGAAACTGCCAACCTGTGTTTCAAAGTGGCTGTGCCATTTTCATTTGACGTTCCACACCCCCCCCCCCCCCCCCCCCGGCAGATGGGAGTTCCAGCTGTGCCGTGGGCTTGTAGGCAATGTGCTTGAGGTTTGGTTTTTTTTCGTTCGTTTTTATCCATTGTAATAAGTATGTGAGAAGAATCTCATGGAGTTTTAATTAGCATTTTCTAATGACTGGTGATATTGAGCATCTGTTCACAACTCATTTGCCATTAGGGTTCTCTTTGAAGTGCCTTTTACAATTCTGCCCGGGGTGCCTGGGTGATTCAGTCAGTTGAGCATCTGGCTCTTGATTTTGGCTCAGGTCATGATCTCACAGGCTCTCTGGCAACACAGAGCCTGCTTGGGATTCTCTCTCTCTCTCCCCCGCTCTCTGTCCCTTCCCCCAGTCACGTTCTGTCTCTCTCAAAATAAATATAAATTTATAAATAAACATTAAGAATACCAACCTTATAATTTAAAAAATAATAATTTTTAAAAATAAATAAAATTTTGCCCATTTATTATTGTCTATCATTATCAAGCTGTAAAAGTTCCTTATATATTCTGCATGCAAAATCATCTATCGGATATGTGTCCTGCAAATATTTTCTTACTGAAATATTTCTTTCAGTTTATGGTTTGGCTTGTTATTTTCTTAACAGTGATGTTCAAAAAGCAAACATTTTTAGTTTGTATGAAATTCGACTTTAAATATTTTATAGTTTGCCCTCTTTTTGTCCTTTGTAAAAAAAAAAAAAAAAATCTTTGCTTTCTGCAGAGTCGCAGGATTTTCTATTGTTTTCTTCTACAAGTTTTACAATTTTGCATTTTGGTCTATGATTAAATTATTTTTTAATCTGATCTGAGGTAAGGTCCAAGGCTCACTTTGGTATAAGAATATCCAATTGTTGCTATGCTATTGGTTGTCAGACCATCCTTCCCCCATTGAATTGCTTGATACCTTTGTCTATCTGTGAAGCTGTTTCCAGACCTCCCATTCTGTTCCATTGATCTACATGTATAATAAGTCTTGAAATGCAAGCAATGTATCCTGAGATCTCGTAAAGTCACTTACAAATTCTAGTAGCTTTATTGTTTGTTGATTTCCTAGAATTTTCTATAACATTCCTATGTCATCTGTGAATACAAAGTTTTATTTTTTATCCTGACTAATCTCATCTGTATGTGCAAAAGTTTAGCCAACTCCAAAGTTCAAGGCAATAGTACCCACAAGAGATTACCCTTACTTCTTTAAAAAAAATTTTTTTTAATGTTTATTTTTGAGAGAGAGAGAAAGAGAGAGAGAGAGAGAGACTAACCGCAAGTGGGGGAGGGGCAGAGAGGGAGACACAGAATCTGAAGCAGGCTCTAGGCTCTGAGCTGTCAGCACAGAGCCCGACGCGGGGCTCGAACCCACGCACTGTGAGATCACGACCTGAGCCGAAGTCGGCGCTCAACCGACTGAGCCACACAGGTGCCCCAAGAGATTACCCTTATGTCTGACACCAATTGCAGATTTGAGTGGTTCCCCAAACCCCCCTCAGATTTGATAATCCACATAGAAGAACTCACAGAACTCACTGAAAGGTATTATACTCATGGGCTCAGTTCATTACAGGGAAAAGATAAAAATTAAAATTAGCCAAGGGAAGACGTGTATAAGTTGGAGCCTGGGGACAGTACCACCAGACACAAGGCTTCTGTTGTTATCCTCCATGGAGTCAGGACATGTTACTTTCCTTGTATGGGTATATAACAGTATATATGGAGTATCCCCAACCCAGGATCCAACTGTGATCCCCAATCACAGTTTTTATTGCCTACGTAGGCATGACCGATTCATTGACCACTTAATTGATCTCAGTCTCCAGGTTGTCTGATATGATGTGATCAAGCTCCCACCCTGAATCACACTGTTGGTCTTTCTGATGTGGGCAACTCTCACTCTAAATCATAGTTAGAATATCCAGTGGGACCCAAGACCCCCAAGAAAACAAAGATAATTCTTCCTCTCAGGCATAAAATTTCTAGAGCTTAGATTTTACCTCTCAGAAGCTGAGGCCAAAGGCCACACCAGTTTGGGGGAAAGGTTAAGTTGTTTACTACGTAGTTATGCCTTTTATTTCTTTTTCTTCTCATACTGCACAGTCTAGGAGTATCAAGGCAGGATCAAATAGACATGGTGCAAGAAGGCATCTCTGCCTTGTTTTTAGATCCTACCTTGATCTTAAGGGGAAACATTCGGTTTGTCTTTCAAGGAAGTTGTCTGTTTCAGCTAAGTTGTTACATGCATGGCTCATGATAATCTCTTATTTGCCCTTTAATGTATGTAGGACCTCATCATTCCCCATATTGGCAATTTGTATCTTTTACTCCCCCACTTCCCCCCCCCCCCCCCCCCGCCACCAGTCACTCTAACGAGAGTTTAAAGACCTTTCCAAAGAGCCAGATTTTTGGTTTCATTTTGGTTTCATATTTTTTCTTTCTTTTTTTTTACCCTCTCTTTTAATTTGTTTGTTTGTTTGTTTGTTTTCTATTCCATTGGCCCTTGCTTTTGTTATTATTATTTCCTTCCTTCTGCTCACTTTGGGTTCGATTTTCTCTTTTTTTCTGGTTCCTCTATGTAGAAATTAAATCATTGACTGGAGACCTCTCTTCTCTTCTTACATAAGCATTTAGTGCTGTAAATTTTCCTCTAAGAATTGCTGGAGCACATACCAAAATGTGAATATGTTGGGTTTTCAGTCACAGCGTTTGTAATTTCCTTTGTGATTTCTTCCTCAATTCATGAGTTGACTCACAGGAAATGAGTTTGATTTATAGATAATTGGAGCTAATCCAGATGTTTCATTTTTGTGCATTTCTTATTTAACTCCCCTGTCTGAGAAAAACACTAAAGAAAATCAGAGAAGAAATAAGCATTTTTGTACTATCTTATTTTGACATATTTTTAACATTTATACCTTAGAATACATGAAATGTTGTCTACTTCATTAAGCTTAGTTTTTCTTTGTTTTGCTAACCAAAAATAAATTGAAACTTTTTAAATTCCAAAACAAATTTTAAATTGGGATCTATTTTTATTCCATAAGACATAACTCAGTCCAAGGCGGCACAGTGTGTAAAATAACTGTATTTATTCTTATATATCCAATTTGTAAGACAAATATTTACAAGTGCATTTCTGCCATCATTTATGATGACACCAATGTTTCTAAGTTTAAAAAGAAGGACATTTTCTATTCATTTTACCAATGTTCAAAGCAGGTCATTAGAATTGGATTTCTCATCTGGGTGCAGGTTTTTTAATCGCTAGATAAATGTCCAGCATTTGACCACAGTTTATTCTCTAACATAGTGTTAAAGTTCTTTTTAACCATTTTGCAAAATAAAACTCTTTATTCCAAATACTCAGCAAAAATATTAGCTCCAATGTTTAATTCTTCAAGGAACAGACAGCTGCTGTGTTGAAAATCTTCCACACTCAGTCTCCAGAAAAATCTTTTTTTTTTTTTTTGCCAGTTGGTTTATTCCAATATATTTTATCATCCACTATCTCTAGCAGTTCTTATTTCATTTTTATAATTTTAAAAATAAACTCAAATGGATTGATTTCTTTTAATGGGGAAAAATACTGAGAATTGTTCTAGTGATTTTTATTTTTTTATAATTTGTTTTAATGTTTATTTATTTTTGAGAGAGAGAGAGAGACAGAGCATGAGCAGGGGAGGAGCAGAGAGAGAGGGAGACACAGAATCCCAAACAGGCTCCAGTCTCTGAGCTGTCAGCACAGAACCTGACACAGGGCTTGAACCCACAAACCGTGAGATCATGACCTGAGCCGAAGCCGGACGCTCAACCAACTGAGCCACCCAGGCGCCCCATGTTCTACTGATTTTAAAGCCAGATGGTGTCAACACTGTCTTTCAGCAGATTTACATGTCATTTGTTGGGACAAAGGATTAATTTAGCATTGAAGTCTGTAAGAAGTAAATCTGGCCACAAGAGGCAGCACCACATGTACTGAGCTCACAATGAGTAATAAAATCATGTCCTTTGTAATATAATCAGGATTGAGTGGGTTTGATTAAGGGACACTGCCATCATGAACAACCATGGTCTGTATGGACACTGGCCATCACGGTGAGAGCCACTGTTGTTCCACACAATAAATAGTAGTCTGCTATTTAGGACTAATAGTGTTTGAAAATAGGATTACGAAAATAGGGTCCCTACCATACTACCGCAGCATCAGATTTGAACATCCAATAGCATATAGACTTTAACTTATCAAAAACCTAATTCCTTGCTTCCCTAATCCCTTCCTAATGTCTAGTATTACCATTGGTGCCCCACTCTTCATATTACTGGTGCATCTCCATGGAACAGTGGTCTGTCCTCCATCTTAGAATGTGAGCACTATTCAGTAAGGGCTGTTTGGGCTGTTTTTCCTAGGCTAATAGTTGATTACACTCTTTCTTCCTTCTTAAAAAAAAATAATAATTTTGGAAACCAGGAATAACCTTTCACTTATTTATTTGGAATCTTTAGAGAGTCACTGTTTTTGCCATGGCTTCCCCAGATTTGAAAAAGTCTCAGGGGCACCTGGGTGGCTTAGTCAGTTAAGTGTCTGACTTCAGCTCAGCTCATGATATAATGGCTCGTAGGTTCAAGCCCCACATCGGGCTCTGTGCTGACTGCTCAGAGCGTGGAGCCTGCTTTGGATTCCATGTCTCTGTCTGTCTCTGCCCCTTCCCTGCTCATGCTCTGTCTTTGTCTCTCTCTGTCTCTCAAAAATAAATAAACACTAAAAAAATTTTTTTTTAAAGAAAAGAAAAAGTCTTAGAGGGTAGATAACTGAATTTTGTGAGCCATACCTTTTGAATGATTTTGCCATGCCCTATAATAGATTATTTGTTTCCTTACAGATTTCTATTTGATTTTGTTACAGAAATGGGGCAGGAAGTTTAAGTTGTCCTTGCTAAAATCACTGCTGCTTTAGTGGCCCCTGTTGGTGCATTAACACAGTTGACCCCTTAACAACACAAGAGTTAGAAGCACCAACCCCCTGCACATGTAACTTTTGACTCCTCCAAAACTGAACTACTGTTGACAGTAAGCCTTACTGATAACTTAAGCAGTTGATTAACACATATTTTGTATATGCGTTATATACTGTATGTTAATAATAAAGTAGACTAGAGGGGAAAAAAGTCACCAAGAAAATCATAAGGAAGAGAAAAAAAAAAAAACATTTACAGTACTGTATCTTATATATGGAAAAAATCTGCATATAAATGGACCCTCACGGTCCAAATCTGTGTTTTTCAAGGGTCAACCATATATTGGAAGTAAAACGGATGGTTCTGAGTAAACCTGAGCTCTAGTCTTCACCTGCCACTAACCTCTACTTTTCTGAACACGTTTTCCTTTCATGTATAAAATGAGGGGTTTTGAACACATCGCCTCCATAGCACCTGTCAAGTTCTAAGTATTTATGATTCTGTGATACTGGAGCATTTATGACCAGTCTTACAGGATTGATGACCATAAGAACACAATCTTTCAGAAAAAAATTTTCATACTTGTTCTATACGTGTCCTATACTTGCTCTCTATGCCAAAAACAAAAACAAAACAAAACCAAAAAAAGTTTTCCCTAGAGCCTCACAATGGATGTGGAGCATGGAGTCAGCTCTCTGTGGCCTTTGCTAAGAGCAAAGAAAAGTTTTGGATGGTTAGGTTGTGAAAACTCCATGGGAAGGCAAGCCCAAACTCTCTGGGCTTCACTCAAGTGAAAGTAACCTTCTGTGTTCTGTACTCTTCTCGTCGCCAAGTTCCCAGAGTTTGGTCTGAACATGAATTAATCAAATCAAGTCAGAAGGGGGAGTATCACATATCAACAAAGCAATACAAGGGTAGGCAACATTGAGGTACCAGCCCCTCAAGGCTGTGCCCTGCACTTTTTGTTAAATAGTTGCCCATTAAGGATGAAAGCAAAGCGTTGTATAATTTAGTAGAATTTCTGTGGGTTGTCAGTTGAAACAATATACTTACTTCTTCCACTCACCCCCAGAAGACAATGCAGCCAAATTAACTTTGACCAAGAGCATTTGAGTTGTTTTCCAATCATTTGTGGTATACAACCCGAAGAGTTTATCATAATTTTCCAGATGAGGAAATAGGGACACACAGAAATTAAGTTACTTGCCCTTGGGTCAGTATTTAGCCCAGTAAATTTTGCTTTCTGCTTTAGAAAGAGATTACTCAGAGGGGAAAATAAAGATAGCTGTTTGAAGTTGCTAGAGGCTGTGTTAAGTACTAATGCCTTTGAAAGGGCATTTAAGACATCTGATTGCCAAAAGAGGGATTTTCTGTTCGAGTTGCTTTTAACTAAAGGTCTAGGAATTCTTTTAAACATACTTTACCTAAAAATTGCTAAAAAAAAAAAAAAATTGTTCTTTTGGGAATTCACCTTTTTAAGCTTATATAAAAATAACAATTTGGTTTGTAACCAGCTTTTACTGTAGAATAATGCCCAGGTACTGTACTGTATTCACCCGGTGCTCTCTTTCTAAGTGTAAATGGCAGGCAAGAAATATCCATGTATCAAGTTAATATCCTACTTACATGATTAAATCATGTGATTCTCTGTCTCTTACCCTTAACTTATCTAGAAGACAACTCTAGAACTCCATCAGGCTTTATTTTGGCTCTGGGCCTAGCCTTGGGGAAAGCCCAAGAAATCTCAGAAGGAGGATTATACAAGTGGCTGCTTTTCTCCTCTGAAGTATTTAATTAAAAACTACATTTCTTCACAACTCATTATTTAACATACCACACGGTATTCTAGATTTTTATCCACAAAAAAAAAGTCCCAGTTCTTGGTATGGCTTGAAGCAGGGATTTATATCCTGTATACACACACACACACACACACACACACACACACACACACACACTCTCATACACTTGCACAGGACCTATAGGTAGCTTTATACATTTATATGTGTGTATGTTTAATTATCCATCTCAACTCAGGAATGCTCTCCACTCTGCCCCCTAGTGCCCAAGAGATGAGATACTATAAAATAGTCCACCTGTGAGCTAGAGACTAGGAATTAAGAGCCTTCGGAAGATGTTTTAGATCCTTTACGGTTCCTTTAGCTGTTTTGCTAGACATCACTTTCCATACTTTTTTTCCTTATAGACAATTAAGTCTATAGTTCAAACAGTCTATAAGTCTATATAGACTATAAGTCTATAGTTCAATAGTTCAAATAAATTGAGGGCCACTTTGTCCAGTTGCTGTTCGTATACCGTCCACTAGTGAAGCCTTCTTCACCTGTGTCATCAGCAGCAATTAACAAAACGCTCCATGTTTCAGAGTGTCGCACCCTCCGCAGATCGTTCTGCCCGTTCCTAACTGGGAACCAGAAGAGGAGCTCCACAAAGAGGAGGGAGTTGGACCAGTGGTGGAACATATTTATGAGGTAGCTTTCGTCTATCTTAAAGCTATGTTGGGAGTGTTCTCTTACACTCTTTACCAATAAACTCTTAGTAACATTTTGAAAGACACCGATCCAAGATCTGAGCTTTATATGCTGCTATCATATTGGAGCAGGGGACTGTATGAGTCGCTTGCTTTTTAGTGGTAAGAGCGTTATGTAGTAAGACTATTTTATCTTGTTACTGTTCTCTTTTTATTATAGATTTTTTTTAATGTTTTTATTTTTGAGAGAGAGAGAGAGAGAGAGAGAGAGAGAGAGAATGAGCAGGGGAGGGCAGAGAGAAAGGGAGACACAATCTGAGGTAGACTCCAGGCGCTGAGCCTGATGTGGGGCTTGAACCCAAGCACCACCAGATCATGACCTGAGCCAAAGCCAGATGCTTAACCGACAGGGCCACCCAGGCACCCCTATTGTTCTCTTTTAAATGTTCCTTAATTCCTCTTCTTTTAACGTTTGGACAGCCTAAGCATCAAAATGATTAGCTTCCTAAACTGTATTTGCCTCTTCCTACATTTTCAAATGTAGAAACATTTAAAACCTACCCACCTCTTAAACTGAAAGTCACCAACCAGAAGGTACCAGACAGAGAAAATTTTATGGATTATTCACTATTCTACAAAAAAAAAAAAAAAAAAAAAAAAATATATATATATATATATATATATGTATATATACACACATATATATACACATATATACATACATGTATATATATATTAAAACCCATATATATAACTTATAACAGATATATATATATATATATATATATATATATGCAAGTAGCATATATATATATAACTTATTCTGAGATTTGAAATAGTCGTCAATTAGAAAAATATTTTCCAGAAGGAAACCAGCAGCTCATGAAAAAGCCCTGATGATCTTTTTCTACTTCAAGTGTTAAATTGTGAATAAGGAGTAACTTTGTTGACACATCATCTGAAACATATAAATTTCTTAGGGGAGTCTGGGTGGCTCAGTCAGTTAAGCAACCTGACTTCAGCTCAGGTCATGATCTTTCAGTCTGTGAGTTCGAGCCCCGCGTCGGGCTCTGTGCTGACACCTCAGAGCCTGGAGCCTGCTTCAGATTCTGTGTCTCCCTCTCTCTCTGCCCCTTGCCTGTTCACGATCTGTCTCTGTCTCTCAAAAATAAATAAACATCACAAAAATTACTGAAACATTTAAATTTCTTAGAGTTAGAAACTAATATGTAGTAAAGGGCTAGTTCAGTAGTTGTTCTTTTTTTTTTTTTTTAATAAAATAAATACCATTAGTGGAGAGTAGTTATTCCTGTTCATTGTCAAAGGATCAGGGATAGAATTTTGGTAAAAATGATGCTCCAAGCCGTCTTCTGTTTGAGGTCCCTTTTTATTTAATGCTGTCTGTTTCCTGTATAACTCATTCCACTGACCTAATAATCCTGACTGTGACTTTCATCTCAAGCTACAAGGGACATGAATAGCATTCTCTAAGGTTAACAATGAAGCCATTTCAAAACTGATGAGCTGTTTACATATGTGGGAAAGAAGCATCAACTCCTGCACAGCGTCAACACGAAAACCTCTGTCATCTGCCCAACCTGAGGTTCAGAATCAGCCCTGTCCAAAGCTGGATCAAAGCTTTGCCCTAAACTCTCTTGCTAGCAAAAGGATAACATAGTCCCCAAGGCCACTCGGATTAAGAACCTCGCTGGAAAAGAAAAAAAAAAAAAAAAAATGCTGTCAAATAATTGATTAAACTTGTGTGCACCAGTTTCTGCTTAAGAAGGGTGAAACTTTAAAGTCTGCCACCATATTCAAGCTCAGTGATTCTCAGGGAAGCCCTGCTTCTAATCTTAGAAGAAACAGATCATAAGATTTTAGGGTAATAATCCATGGTGACAAAGCAATCGTCACATGTTTCCTCCATGCTATTCTCATTCTCAAAATATACTGTTATCAGTGGATGTCATGTTGCTCTGATAATGTGAACTGAGTGAGCCGCCTAATAAGCAAAACCAATTATAAATTGTTTCATTGATCAGTATAATGATCAGAACTGTGGGAAAAAAAAGGGGGCAAAAGTTTCCTGCTAACTTTGAAGTGAATTTTCAAAACCACAAGAAATTTAAGTACATTTAGTGAACTTCTCAAGCTGTTTTTTGTGTCCTGTGAGTATAGGATTCATGTGTTTAAAATGCTCATCTCTTTATGAGATGTGGCCTTTCTTTGAGATTCACTGATTAAAACAAAAGAAGCCCAGCTTTGAAATGCACACTTGCAGTGAACTGGGGTGAGGCTGGACGGTCTTCAGCATTTGATGGTAACCATTTTTCCAGACGGTGAAAGACAGTGCACCACAGATGGTTACAACTGACAAGTCGGCAGTCAGGAAAACGGCAGATTTCAATGTAAAGAAAGAGTAACTAGGTTTTGAAAGCGCATAATTAAAATTGCATTTCTAGCACTGTGATTAAATTAATGTAAATTTAAGGTAAACGTCATCATCAGACCTGGTCTTTGCATGGTCTTTGCTAAGGAAATCTGCCCTTAGAGCTTCATAAAATGGAAGATTCTTGTCTGAGCACCAGCACCTGTTTTCGGAGCATCTCTGGCTGATAAAGATTCTGTTTTCGTATAGCCACTATCATCGCCCAGATGCATTAAAGCCGAAAATATGTGCTTCTTTAGACTGGGCATGAAGTATGTGGAGTTTGGTTTCATCTTTCTGTTTTGTGCTGTACCATCATTTGATGTGTTCCTTGTTTGTAGCTGCACAATATTGGACCGAGTACCATCAGTGACACTCTCCTGGAGGTGGGCTGGCCATTCTCTGCCCGGGATGAATTTCTCCTCTACATTTTTCATATTCAAACTCTCGGACCTCTGCAGTGTCAAACAAATCCTGACATCAACCCACTAGATATAAAGGTAGGAGCCTGGTCCAACTAAGCTGTTCTGCTTGTTTATTAGGGTAAGGAAAAAAAAAAATTAAAACTGTAGCTTTTATTTTTTAAGGCAAAATAATTACAAGAGTAAGGTCTTTCAGTGATCATCTGTCCAGCCTTTTCTTTTCGTTTTATGGCTAAAATGCCAGACCTAACTTCAACTGTCACTCCTAGAAAACTTACATGTCTCTTGGTTCTGTTGTTCATGGCGACCTGTCATTTATTTAGTCTATTTGAATGTGTACCTTTTGCATATGGTTTGACTTGCAGCACAACCAAACCAAAATCATAAGTAGACATGTCATGTTTTGGAGAATTCGTACTAAATGCTATTTTTGGAGTCCTTTTGGTACATTGCCAAAAGATATAAGGATCTTTGCCAAAATGGGCTTCTCCAGATGTTGTCAATAGCAAGTAGCAAAATGCGATAATTTGCCAAAGGCCATCTCAGTGCCCTGAGAACCCCCAGACTGGAAATTTCTGGACCCCGTTCTTCAGTGCAGCTTATAGAGAAGCCTAGAGCAGTGTTTTTCCAATTCTTAAGCATAGCCAATCACCTGGAGGTCTGTTTAGAGGCAGGGCCTGAGGGGGGCCTGAAACTCTGCCCCTCTGCAACCCCCACCTGACATCCATGCTGGGAGCTCAAATGTCCAAGGAGCTCATCTCATTCAGATTAAGATCCAAATCTGGCTTTAGGTTTCTTCTGGGAAGAAAAGAACATAATTAGCATCAACGCTGGAGAATATCACATTTGAATGGAGGGGGAAAAAAACGTTTGTAACCCGATGTTATCCTCAAAAGAGAACTTCGTGTTAAGAATGAACGTTGTCTAGTAGCTCAGGGGGACAGTGTGTCTGTTAGAAATGGCGCTTCATGAAATACTAACTCAACCATTTGGAATGCGGGTCTGCCTCTCCTCGAACAGGTGGCGCTGAGACGTGGCCAGTTATGAAAGGCTTTCTTCTTCAACCCAACGTGCCTTCTATTCCAAGAGAGGAAGAGTAAAAGGGGTTCAGTATTAAAGGATTTATAGGGCAACAAGTCTCCTTCTTCAAGGGGAAATAATAAATAAGGCCACTTGTATTCCACAAAATTATTTAAAATACTGCCTCCCTGAATTTTTTTTTCCATTTCCTCTCTCTTGGCTCTTCATTGAGATGATTTTAATGTCTTCAAGGACAGTGGCTTACTATAAAGTAACGTCTTCAAATGTTAATAATGTGTAACATCTAAGCAATTAAAGCTTTCACATTTCATGTGCTGTAGTTACTGGGTTCTCTACTTCAGTCGTGGATTCCTGGAGCACATGATCATGGGGAAGGTTTCTAAACTCCCGAGTGTAATGTTTGGTTTATATATGACACTATTTATATATGTTTGTATATTTTATGTAACCTGTGTGATATGACCCATGTTGGTTATGAATTCTTTTTTCTTGCGATTTAACAATTATTTGCAGTGACTGGAACAATACCAATAGATAGTTTGCCTTCAGTGTTGACAGATTCGTGCACCTGCATCCCCTGCCACACAGATTTTCTTTAAAGTATAGACTTTGATTAAAACTTTAAGGCTAGGGGGTGCCTGGGTGGCTCAGTCAGTTAAGCGTCTGACTCTTGATGTTGGTACAGGTCATGATGTCACGCTTCGTGAGATCGAGCCCCGATTGGGGCTCGGGATCTTGGGATTCTCTCTCTCTCTCTCCCTCTGTCTCTCTCTCTGCTCCTTGCCCACTCAAGCATGCTCTCTCTCTCTCTCAAAATAAATAAATAAACATCTTTTAAAAACCTAAGGCTAGTAATTTTTTAAATGCAACTTAATTATGCTTTTATAAAACTCTCAATTTGTGGAAATTGAATATAAGAAGATTTGAATACAGGGTGAAGGAATAGCTCCCCAAAATAACAAATGATAACAATTCATGAATTCTTGAAATTCAGAATAGTGAAAAACTTGAAGTGTTTTTAATTTCAGGTACTCCAAGTACCTTTACTTATATGTAGCATGTATAACCCGGACAGTCTAAAAGGGATTTTATCAGTGAATAGATTTTAAAAATTAATTATCAGTAAATTTTATATCAGCAGCTATCAAAAACTGAGAGTACCTGAAAGTTATTTTCTGCTTAAGATATTAAATAGTTTCTTGGTGAAGTTGCTATAAACTTACTTGGCAATTTATTTCTTCCTAGATAATACAGAGCTAAACATTCTTTTCTCTGTCTTAAATATGAATTGAAATTAGTAAAGAACAAATTATTTATTAGATCTAGAATAGGTGTGGGAAATTTTTTTAACTTAGGTATCAATTTCAGATCCTTACATCAAAGTTAATTGCTATATTTTTAATATAGATATTTAAAAATAAATATACTTTTTTTAACTTAGTTCTTTAGGAAGCAGAGAAAGAGTGGGTGTAGCAAAAGGAACAGGCAGTCAAAATACATTCATCTAGGCAAAAATTAAATCCTAGTAATCAATAATCAATCTCATTTGCCCACCAAGGTAAAATTCCTTATGATTCGGTTCTATAATTTCTTTTTTTTAAAGTTTATTTATTTATTTTGAGAGAGACAGAGAGAGAGAGAGAGAGAGAGAGAGAGAGAGAGAGAGAGAGCTTGAGCAGGGGAAGGGCAAAGACAGAGGGAGAGAGAGAATGCCAGGCAGGCTCCATGCTCAGTGCTGTGCCCAACTTGGGGCTCAATCTCAGGAACCGTGAGATCATGGCCTGAGCTAAAATCAAGAATAGGATGCTTGGGGCACCTGGGTAGCTCAGTCGGTTGAGCATCCGACTTTGGCTGAGATCATGATCTCACAGCTCGAGAGTTCGAGCCCCGCATGGGGCTCTGGGCTGACAGCTCAGAGCCTGGAGCCTGCTTCGGATTCTGTGTCTCCCTCCCTCTCTGCCCCTCCCCCACTCGTGTTCTGTCTCTATCTCTCAAAAATAAACAGACATTAAAAAAAAAAAAAAAGACTAGGATGCTTAACTGACTGAGCCACCCAGGTGCTCCTACAATTTCTTTATAAATACAGCAATAATTAGTGAGTGCCTCCTAAAACATCTGCATCTACGAGCAGTTTATTTTCTCTAAGTTTTTCCTGAGGATACTGTAGTCCCCACTGGATAAGCCACCACAATATCCCAGGCCAGCCACAGTCTCAAGTGTCCTCTGGACGATTTTCAAGTTCCCCACCATGTTTGCCTCTCCAGCCATTCAACTGATTTCCCCGCAGCAAAATCCCTTTCTCTCGGGGTCACAAACGCCTTTTTGTCCACTTTCCCCTTCTGTATATATTCTCTTTTTTCCAACTTCACTACTGAAAGTAGCTCCCTTCTTCATCGCCTCTTTGCAGCTCCCACAAATGTCTCAGGAAATGTGCTGATGATAAAGAAACTGTCCAGATTTCCTTAGAAGCATTTTCTAGGCCATCCGCTCCAAGTACCTACCGGCACCAACTCTAAAACCTTTGCAATTCCCCAGATATCCCCTGCAGACGCTCTACAACATTTCAAAATAATTTCTCCTTTCTGCCTAATTAAATCTAATAGCATTTAATAAAACTAATGTATTTAACACAATATGGCTTCTTTCTGCTTTTTAAAAAAACTTACTCCTATAGCAACCTCCTGGCTTTGTTTTTTATTGAAAATACATAGTTTTACTCATCAAAGCCATATTGTAGATAAAGTAAGGGTTTTTTTTTTGTGGGCTGGCCTGAAAACTGAACCACCATTTAAAAGATTGCTTCTAAAGAGAAATGCATTCTGAGTGCCAAACACCTAGTCTAAAATCGTCTGAAATATAACCCATCTGTAAATTGAACATGCATTCCAAATGTGAGTCTCCTCACATAAACCTCAAAGTCTGATAAGGTCTGAACAGAATTCAGTCTTCAAAACAGTGACCGGTACAGTTTAATTATCCCACCAAGTGGCCCAAATGTCCCCAAAGTTTGAAGAGCAGTCTGCCTTTGAAAGTCACCACCATGATCATGGGAGACAAGGGGCAGAAGTTCTCACCCGCACTCATTGCCCAAATACAGAGCATCAGTGACTAAATTTGGGGGGTCTGGGGTGCAGGCAAGGACACACTCAAATGCCTCTAGAAGTTTGTGAGTTGTTTTTTAAATACTTGCCTCATATCAGGCTTTGTGGGGATTCGCTTAGCCTGCTTTGTTGATGCTGTTCAAACACCCAAGTGTGAAGGTAAATGGGACCGTGTGCAGGTGATGGGGTTCAGGAAAAGTGAGTGAGCCACACAACCCAGCACAGGGGGACCAGAGGGTGGGGCAGCACCTGGACATTCACTCCTGCTTTCACTTCTGCCACCCAGTGAAATGGTTGCTGTGTTTTGTTTTCTGTTCTTCCCATGATGGTTTCACTTCATCAAGTTCATCTCTCTGTCTTCTAAGAGCTTAGGGGCGTAAGAAGATGGCCATGAAGGTTCTGCCTCCAGGCTTCAGAGATAGGATTTTTTTTTAATTTTGTTTTAATGTTTATTTATTTATTTTTGAGAGAGAGAGCACAAGCAGGGGAGGAGCAGAGACAGAGGGAGACAGAATCCGAAACAGGCTCCAGGCTCCGAGCAGTCAGCACAGAGCCCGATGCGGGGCTCGAGCTCATGGACCGTGAGATCGTGACCCGAGCTGAAGTCGGATGCTTAACCGACTGAGCCACCCAGGCGCCCCCAGAGACAGGATTTTAACGCGGTAATCTCTTCACATTGTACCATCTAAAACATTGTGAAACATTCAACTGTCTGCAGCATTCCCAACCAATCCATTACATCTAATTCATTCCAGATCCTTCTTGAAATAAATTTTTACAGTTGGATACAGCATTTCTCAACCATTCTAAAGGCAGTCAAAGAATGACTTCAAACTATCCGTTATCTTATTTTGGTGAACTTTATCCTGGGGTTTGGGGAGTCCTCCAGACAAGCTATGATCTCTCAATAAGATGTAGCTGAAAAAGCAAACGTTATTTAGGAACCCAAGTTGCATAAAGAGTAAAGGATGTTTTTTGATGTTGGCAAGATTTCGTCACCAACAGCCAAATATGAGAACCGGACAAAAGGGCTGCGCAATGTCAGACTGTACCCCAGGGAGGCGGGGGACAAGCAAGGTGCCGGAATTCAACCTGCACGGAGATCAGGGCACCACGTTCTGGGCCCCAGCTCAAGAAAGAAGCCGGAGGCACAAACGATCGGACAGAGGCTGGGCTAGGGTGACGGCAACAAGAGAGAAAGCCACTGTTGCCCAAAGAACAGACCTTGGAGCCTGGAAGGCAGAAGGTTACAACTGTCTGGAACCAGATCATTCTCACAGGAAGCCCGAATTACAACCAGATAGTACAAACGTGGACACAGAAACACAGAGGCCGTTTGCCAAGGATTACAGCTCTACAACTAGTTGTTGGTTTTTCTATTTCTTTTTTTTTTTTTAATCGGTGAGCACACAGACTGTGGCTTGGCTTGGCAAATTTGCAGTTGTGTCTTACACTTAAGAGAATTTTTTCCTTCATTACTGCCTCCATTTACTTACTACTTCTTATTAATTCAGAATGCAGGAACACTGGTTACAGCTCCCAACCCACTTGTGTTCTCTCCTCTCTCTCTCATGCTCCCCTTGATAGAATTATTTCATTCACTTTAAAAAATTTTTTTAATGTTTATTTTTTTTGAGAGAGAGAGATTGAGCAGGGCAGGGGCAGAGGAGAAAGGGAGACAGAGGATCAGAAGTGGGCTCTGAGCTGTCAGCACAGAGCCTGATGTGAGGTTCAAACTCACAAATATGAGATCATGACCTGAGCCAAAGTCGGACACTTAACCAACTGAGCCACCCAGGTGCCCCACCTTTTATTTTTAACAGTGCCTATAGGCCCGATTTTCAGCCACCAAAGGGAATACACTCTCCAGGATCAATTTCTCTTTGCCTTATCTTCTCTCTCTCTTTTTCAAATGCTTACTTACTTTTGAGAGAGCACAAGTGGGGGAGGGACAGAGAGAGGGGGACAGAGAATCCAAAATGGGCTCTGCACTAACAGGCTGACAGCAGTGAGCCTGACGCTGGGCTGGAACTCAGGAACTGCAAGATCAAGACGTGAGCCGAGGTCAGATGCTCAAGCGACCAAGCCACCCAGGTGCCCCTGCCTTATCTTCTCTTTAAGATGGTCTTCAGGTCCTCCTGTAAATTTTAAAATGTAAAAACATGTCCCACAACTAAGAAAAGCTTCAAGGGGCGCCTGGGTGGCTCAGTCGGTTAAGCATCCGACTTCAGCTCAGGTCACGATCTTGCGGTCCGCGAGTTCGAGCCCCGCGTCGGGCTCTGGGCTGATGGCTCAGAGCCTGGAGCTTGCTTCCGATTCTGTGTCTCCCTCTCTCTGCCCCTCCCCTGTTTATGCTGTGTCTCTCTCTGTCTCAAAAATAAATAAACGTTAAAAAAAAAAAAAAAAAGAAAAGCTTCAAAATCGCCAATGGAGTGAATTGATTCTTTTAGTCATTCTTCGCATGAACTTTTCAGAATGTTTAAAAAAAAAAAAGTGGATTTTTTTTCCTCTCCTGACAAATCCTTAACATTTATGTCTTAAGGAAAATTACATGGTAGACGGACCTCCATGGTCTGTCCCTACTTCGATTTAATTGTAGACGAAGAGTTATATGAAAGAAAGCCCACCATCTTTTGTGAACTAGGACTACCTGAGATGCAAAGACAAATCACAAACAAGAAGACGAGAGCATGCGTTGTGTTTGTTTGGGTTCAAAGAGCCCTTAATCTTATCTCGCCCAACCGTGTTCTTCAAAAGCTGCATTTCCAGCTGTCTTGCTCAATCCAGCTATCCAGTATCCCTTTAATTCATAAATTTAAACGTAGCCCAGAGTGAAGAGCTTGGTGAAGAGTCATGAAAATAGAAAACTCCTGTTGGAGTCAAAATCTGAGTAGCAGCTGGGGGAAAAGAACCATATTTACTAACAGTCGTTTCCTTATTACAGAAAGGAGCAATTTTCACATTTGTTCTGAAGAAGATACTTGAGTGTTTGCCACCAGCTGCTCGGAGCACTTAGCAAATTGTATTCTGCACCGAACGTCTGCCTAACAGGGGTGCTAAGAGGCCCTCACCGCTAAGGATTTCAGATTAAGGAAACACATGACCTGTGGCTTCACAATCGATTGTGAAACAGGCTCCAAAAGTTCATCTAGAAAATAGGCTGTACCTGTTGTTTACATTTCTTGGATAACTTCTCCCTTGTTTTTTGTTTTGTTTGTTTTGTTTTGTTTTTGGTTCGTTTTGTGTTTTGGGTTTTTGTTTTGTATCTTGAAACAATTTCTGGAATGCCACTTCAGAACACTGGTTTGGAAGCCACTGGAAGACTTTCTCAGTGTGGTGTTTAGGAGGGACATTCCTCTATCTGTAAAACAGTATCGCTAAAAGAAAGAAGCATGTTTTACCAGCCCCTGCTGTGGGTCTCGTTCATTCTCTGGCTCAGAGTAAGTCCTGTGTTTTGCTGAGAGACCACTCCTAAGTATTTGTAAGTGATGACGCACCAGGGGCCACCACAAACGTGTTCTTTATCTGTGCACAAGCTGCATCTGATGCAACCCCACAGGAAGCTGAAGAGGTTTCTTCTCTATGGGCTATTATTTTACTGCTACTGCGACCGCTACAGGAATAATACACAGCGCAATGCTGTTAATTGTAGTCACTATGCTCTACATTCCACCCCTAGGACTTGTTTATTTTATAACTGTGAGTTTGTACTTTTTGACCACTTTCACCCATTTCACCCCCCTCCCCAGTCCCCCAACTGTGCAATCACCAACCTGTTCTCTATATCTATGAGTTAGAGGTTTAGTTTGGGTTTTGGGGGATTTGGGGTGGTCTTTTTTTTTTTTTAGATTCCACATGGTATTTATCTTTCTTTGTCTTAGTTCACTTAACATAATGCTCATGAGGTCATCCATGTTTTCGCAAATGGCAGGATTTTCTTTTTTTTATGTTTGGATAATATTTGTGTGTGTGTGTGTGTGTGTGTACCCCACATCTTTATTCATTCATCTGCCAATGGGCACTTAGGTTGCTTCCATATCTTGGCTACTGTAAGTAGTGCTTCAGTGACCACGGAGGTGCATAGATCTTTTCAAGCTCATGTTTTCCCTTTCTTCGGATGAATACCCAGAGGGCAACTGCTAGATGATGTGTCCATAATTTCTTATGTGACAAACTTAATGACTCCTTTTAGTCCTAATTCTTTACCTGGCTGCAGGATTTGACATCCTCAGTCACTCTTTATTTTTGCAGCTTCCTTTTCCTTGGGCTTCCCTAGATCCATACTTTCTTGGATTGTCTCTTACATCCAATTTCCCCCATCTTACTTTTCCTCCTTGGATCTTCTTCCTCTCCCTGTTTCCTGATATTTCCTTCGATGTTATATGTAACCCTATCCTTATTATTTTACATCTTCTCATTGGGCAACTGGTCGGCAGTTACTATACAGCTTGATGGGTACTGATGGGGGAGTGGAGCCATCATGTGGGATATCAAACAGGGGCTCGGGAATCAGCCTGGTGCACATCAGGAGTGGACGGAGGTTCTGTGCATCCTGTGCAAAGCAGGACGTGAAGGGCTCTTGACTAAGAAATAAGGCTGGAGAAGTAGGCTATGCATGGCATACTAAGGAGTCTGGACTCTACCTGTTTATCCACTAGGTTTTTCTAGGTTGTTACAACACACTGAGCACTCTCATTTCATCTTTTGTGGTCCACCCTACATCTGCAATATAAGAATATCTTTTTTCATCCCATAGAAATAAGCATACTATTATTTTTCCTGGGACTAGAAAGGAAAACATGTGTTTGGGGAACCTGGGAAGACAGAAAATTAAGGTTCTATATTCATTTGGTTTAAAATGAAGAGTTTTAATAGGATATTGTGTGACATTTATTGGAACTTTAAAAATATTTATTCAGCTATCAGATGTACCCAGCATGGAGCCTCAGATAAAAATCATAAGTTCCAGAACACTCACAAAACAAACTCAGGGCTGAAAACAAGCTCCCTCACAGCACAATGTTCATGTGGCATGCTTTGGAAAAGTCGTTTTTATTAGAACACGATTCACTCCTG
This sequence comes from Panthera onca, assembly GCF_046562875.1. Classification (NCBI taxonomy): domain Eukaryota; kingdom Metazoa; phylum Chordata; class Mammalia; order Carnivora; family Felidae; genus Panthera; species Panthera onca. The sequence continues at coordinate 14,209,191 of NC_138345.1, read as the reverse complement.
AGGGAGAATGTTTTACAACTGTAGGAGTGTGGGGCTCAGACATGCCAAAGTTGGGTCCCTGACCGCATCACACTGTTTCCCTATGGCCATCGCCTCACTTTCCTGCCACCTCAGGATCCGTCTCACCACACAGAAGGTTCCTGAGTTTCACCAGCCCCAATATACAACGAGAGTAAAGTAACAAGTAAATGACTCCTGCTTGAAAAGTCACTCCCTTATGGGGAAATCACTTCTGCTAAAATCGGACCCTTACGAGATAAATTTTCCAGGAATGCATTCCCCATCCTTCAGGAGTTCCTATCGTTGGAGAATGGGAAGCCTTGGTCCTTGTCAGCACAGTTCATTTTGCTGTTGAACACGCTGCTGGTAAATCAGGACAGGTCTGACTTCTCATGTGACTCATGGCCAGTTGAGGGGGAAAAATGCCTCAAGTTCAAGGCTGATGGAAAGGAGGCAAGCACTTATGAGACTGACATGCCATCTCTTGCTTTCTCTTTGCAGCCCGCCACCCCCCCAGAGGACACCCCCGAGCTGAGCGCCTTTCTACAGAACTCGACCATCCCTCATCTTGTCAGGAAGAGAGACGTGCGTGTGCCAGAGCCCCATAGACAGAGCCCCGCAAAAATCCTCGTGAGTTGTCTCAGTGCACGCACATGGGAGAGGAAAGGGTGGATAGGACAGAACTCCCAAACACAGATGGTTTTAACTTCAACTATAGTTTCTCCTTGTCAGTCAGTGCTCAGATAGGCCCACCATGTCTTGGCCCTACACGAAGTGAGCCATGAAAGCGACGTTTCCATGGGGACAAAGGAGTATTTGCATTATAGTGTTTTCACTCTTCTCAACCTGCCATGCAGACCATGTTAGAGAAATAATGATGAGAACGTAAACCATGGCGGGGAATGCATTTGCAGAACACAAAGCTCTCTCTGTGAGCCTGTCCCCAGACACTGAGCACAAGAGTGTGAAAGAAGCTGTGGGCAGCGGGGTCCTGGGAGGTCAGACGTGCCCCTACATCTCACACTCCTCTGCTCGTCCAGAAGAGATGAGAAGGGGGCCTTCTGATTTCCTGGGCCAAAATCCTACAGAGTCTTAGCACTGGGGGATGTCACAGATCCGTCCTGAGCTTAGTCAGTCCTTTGCAAAACTGAAAGAGTGCTCAAGAGTCAGTAGTTTCTGTTCAGTTCTCTCACTCCTTCCAAGGTCAATGTTAATACCACCAAACTCTACACTTAAAAGAGGCTAAAATGTGGGACACCTGGGTGGCTCAGTCAGTTCAGCGTCTGACTCTTGATTTTGGCTCAGGTCATGATCTCGCAGTTTTAAGTTTGAGCCCTGTGTCAGACTCTGTACTGACAGCACAGAGCCTACTTGGGGTTCTCTCTCTCCCCTCTCTCTTTGCCCCTCCCCTGCCCTTGTGCTCTCTCTCTCTCTCTCTCACTCTCTTTCTCTCTCAAAATAAGTAAAAACATTTTTTAAAAAGGCTAAAAAAAATTTTAATGTTTGTCTTGAACACGTTCTAACATTCATAAAAAGTTTCAAATGCAGAGATGGACAGAAAAATACAACAAGCAAGTCTGACTTATTCAGTTTAACTGAAATCAAGGGAAGAATGTTTATTATAATAGAAGTACCTGAAGTAACCTGGCCAAAAGTCATTGGCAGATTTTTTTTCAAGTCTTTAAAATTTTTAAGTCATATATACATATATGTATACACACACACACACACACACACACACATATATATACAGTATATGTATACATATATTCATTTATTTTTGAGCAACAGAGAGAGAAAACACAAGTGGGGGAGGTGCAGGGAGAGAGGGGGACAGAGGATCCGAAGCGGGCTCTGCACTGACAGCAGAGAACCCGACGTGGGGCTCAAACTCAGGAACCACGAGGTCATGACCTGAGCTGAGGTCAGATGCTCAACCGACTGAGCCACCCAGGTGCCCCCGAGTCCCTATAAATTTTTATGGCATGGTCATGTTTTTCCAAACCCGAGAGTAGGGAAATTGATATGCTCTTCAGCTTAGGATAAAATAATACAATTTTGCATATTATTATTTTAGGGAAGCTTCCAGGAGGGACAAAAGAACAGAAAACAATGATTTAAGTCCTGGGGATGTGACATACAGAATGGTGGCTACAGCTAATAATATTGCATTACATACTGGACACTTGCTAAGAGAGGAGATCTTACAAGTTATCCTTAAAAAAACTGTAACTATCTGTGAGGATGGATATTAACTAGACTTATTGTGGCAATCATTTCACAACATATACAAATACCAAATCATTTTGTTGTACGCCTGAAACTAATACGTTATGTGTATTATACCTCAATAAAATTAATCAATTATACCTCAATAAAAAAATTTATAATTTAATTTTTAAAAAAGAAAAACAATGATTGGCATCTATAGAGTTCTAATTTGCAGTACCAATGCGAACGCCTTCTGGAGAACCAGTGCCCAGACCTATATGGGAACCAACAATTTAGAAAAATCAACTTCCATTATAGTGTATGTCTCATGAGTTCACAGAGGCAGTAGGGATCAGTAACTAAAATTCTCTTGAAAATTATCTGCACTTCTGTTGTAGGGTTAGGTTTTCTCCCCCGGCTCCTGTTCTTTCTCATTAAGGATTTTTAAGGCAAGATGATTTTTAATTTCTGAATATCATAGAAACTTATTACTTGCAGATGACAGCAAGGCAGCTTTTGATTTCCATGTCTGACCTTATGAACTCATGCTTTATTCTCTTTCTCTCTTATTGGTTTGAAAATTGCAAATCCTCTGCCTCCCCATGTCCTCAAGTCAAAACAGTCCTGGATAGAAAGTGATTATACAAAGTTTATTCTAAAATCAAAAGTTAAATAAGACCTCCTATGGTTTTTGTTTAGTTAAAAACAACTTACTGAATCCCATTTCTGATTAGGAATTTGAAAGTGCAAAATGCCAACATCCTGTGTCGGGATCATAATTTCCACTTTGCATAGGAAAAATCTGTATCCGTTAGCACTGAAATATAATTTCTCCTCCGCCTAAGAATGTCCTTGCCTGTCTCATCCTGGGCCCCTGCTGCTCTTGTAGGGACCACCCCGTCTCCTCATCTCCGGGCTTTCTTCTTGTCCTTTCCCTACTCAGCTTACAGAAACCTTATCTTTCAAACCTTCTTCTGCATAGGATACTATTAACCGCTTCCTGCAACAGTTGCATCCCTTGGCCTCCCCCAAAAACCTTCTCCCCTGGTTCTCTTCTAGCCTGTTGGCCTGCGTCTTCTTAGAATTGTTCTTGGGCTTCTTATCCGCCCCTGTACCTCTGCATTCCATCCTTGGGCCCCACCCCTCCCCCACCAACTTCACGCCTTAAGAGAAATGTTTTGCAAGATCATAACTCCAGCCATACCCACGTGCCTCCTGCTATCTTAGCCATCCCTGCTGCACTCTGGACCCGAGGGGTGCAGCGTATACGTTCATCTGGATGTCTAATAGCCACGCCGGTCCCAACATGTCCAAAACCCTGTCTCCGTGATCCCCAGAATGTGCTTCTCTAGAATTCCCAATCTCAGTAATGCCGGTGCCCATCCACTCAGTTCCCCCGCCCATCCTCCCTCTTCTTCATCAAGATTTCCAATTTGTCACCAACTATCCCGTTCTGCTTCCTGAGCTGCCCTTAACTTTGTCTTCCTCTCTCCATCCCCATAGCGTTGGTTCAGAGCCTCCTTGCCTCCCACTTGGACCCTTGCAACAAGCCCTTATCACCCTCCTTGCTTCCTGCTCTCCTCCCACCATTCTTGCCTCACGTACCACCTGCCCCTAAAACACACGCCCAATCATAACTCTTGCTTAAATGGGATCTTCTGAATACAATCCCTTGGCTCAAATAGGAAAATTCTTTACCACCTAGACTTTCTCTCATTCCTATCTCATTTCCACCTGTCCACCCTGCCCCAAACACCCTTCTCTCCTCTCTTCTGAACGCACACTGGTCTTGTCCTCATCTGCCTAGCTCACTCTTTCTCACCCTTCAAGGTTCATTCTGAGCACCACCGTCTCCAGAATCCTCCAACAGAGCTAGCTCACCAGGATCAACAGCTCCAGGGAGTTATAAGAATCACCTCCTTCCCACTCCCCTCCTTTGCCTCCAGAGGGTGGGATTGGAGATACACAGCTTGTCAGTAATGGAGCGCAGGTAAACATGCAGGTCCTCACATGTGACAGGGACTGCAGGGACTGCAGGACTCCTGCTCCTCCTGGAGGCACAAAACCCCAAACACCTCAGCACCCAGCCCAAGTAGAACAAAAATCCCAGCCACCTCAATTTGGAAATAGCATGTAGAAATGTGGCCTTCCCAGAATTTACCAGATACACATTACTGACTGCTTTGCTTTTAGAGAATTCTGAGATTCTTGAAAAAGATTTTCATGGCAACATGTACCTCTGTGGCTTATCCATTACTTAAAGTGAAATGCCTCCGTTAAATCCCGCGCATAATGTCCAATAAACTGATGTTTATTGAGCATCTATAGGCCAGTGCCCAGTGCCTGAGACATGAGAAATAAATAGAGTATAGCCTATGCATTAAATTAAAATCAGCGAGGGAGTACAATTCAAGAAGTATCATCCTACACATGGGTACACAGAAAATGGAGGTGAGTTGTCCATTTATTTCCATACCGGATCCAATCAGAAAATATGATTTGACAGGGAGAATGTCATCAGTTTAATGAATACTTCCCAGAAAGATGCATCTCATATAGAAAAAGTTACCCATTATAAATTGGCAAACCTAGAAACTAGTTTAAAAATAGCTTAATGGATGGAACCTGCAAGATGCTGCTTTATAAGCAGGAAGTAATTTAGGGAGAAGAATGTTATAGAGATATGCTTGTCCATGGGTTGCTAACACTGGGTCTTTGAGATAATCTAGACACAGGGAGCTTTGTCTGAAGCCATGTCAGGGCTTGCTTAGTTTAGGGTCAGGTGTTGTAAATGTCTATAAGAAATGTCTTCCCAAGTTCTGAGAAAATGAAACAAAACAGTCCAATCACTGCCGCAGGAAGATTGTTTTAAGTTCTTAGGGGCAAAAAAAAAAGCTTAAATTTGATTACCAGTAAAATTGATGCATCATTACTACCAAGCTGTTTCACTGTAGCTGTTTGTTATTTAAATGAATAATTTATGGATTAGGTGGTGACTTCTGGGAAAATGCAATGTAGATAAACTGACTTCAGTGCTGATTTTCTACCACGGTTTAAAGACATCGCTGTTGTGTTTTTTGCAGAATTGTACAAATATCGAGTGCTTACAAATCTCCTGCGTGGTGGGGCGACTAGAAGGAGGAGAAAGCGCCGTCCTAAAAGTCAGATCACGGTTATGGGCCAAGACCTTCCTCCAGGTAACAACACTGACTCATATGCACACAGTCTGCAGGGAACCTCTTCTCAAAAGCTCAGCAGGAAGCTCTTCTAGAAGGGATTTTTAAATGTTGTCATTTTAAAATTTAAAACAAATGGAATTTTTTTCATTTGAAAATTTTGATTTGTTTAATTTTTAACTTAAAATTTTTATGAATACTTTTAAGTGTTTCAATTTTAAAACATTTTTAAGAGAAGTGTCTATGAAGGAGTTGAGCCGGTATCAGCCGGTCGTCTTTCCCATCAGGTGAAGACATTATTTTTTTCCAGCTTTATTGAGATATTGTTGACATACAGTGTATGTAAATTTCAGGTGTACAAGGTGATGATTTGATACACGTATACGTTTTGGAATGACTACGACACTGAAGTTAGTTAATACCTCCAACCCCTCACGTAATTACCTTGGCATGTTTGTGGAGGGCAGGTGGTTAACTTTTAAGATCTACTCTCTTAACAGCTCTCAAGAACACAAGACCGTATTGTTAATTATACATCAGATCCTCAGAACTTATTCATCTTATAGCTGGTAGTTTGTACCGTTTGACCAACTTGTCCCCAATTACCCCACCCAGCCCCTGGCGACCACCAATCTGATCTACTCTATTTATGAGTTCTGCTTTTTTAGGTTTCACATGGAAGTGATTTCACACAGTATTTGCCTTTCTTTGTCTACCTTATTTCACTTAGCATAATGTCCTCCAAGTCCAGCCACGTTGTCACAAAAGACAGGACTTCCTTTTTATGGCTCAGTGATATTCCTTCACCAGCTTTGAGGTGAAGACCATTTAAATACCCTGCGTCCCTAAGACCTTTAGACAGTAACTTAGATTCAAATAAATCTCTTTAGCTCACCTCTTTATACCCAGTGCCCAGCACAGAGTAGTTCTTCAGTAAATATTAGCCAGTGGGATGACGGTGAGTGTAAGAGCACAGTGCAAGCCACAGGCCCAGGAGGGTCAAAATAGAACCCGATTAAGAAGGGAGAAGGGAGATTGCCCTAGAAAGTTGCAGTAGTTTAGTGTTCCTACAGCCTGGGTTCCAGCCAGGATGCATCTCGGTGAAGAGACACATACGTGTGATTCATAGATTCTTCTTCGCCGCTTTGGCCTCTCTGTACTGTGACATCCCACACTCCTGCAGATAATTCTGCTGGTTGTGTGCATTGTCAAGGTTTTAAATCTCTTTTATACTAAGCAGATTAATTTCTCCATTGGGAAAGAGCTGTTTATTTAAATGAGACTACTTTGTTTGTGACCTTGTTGTTTGGAAAGGATTTAGAAAGGGGGAAATGAGCTAAAATAAAAACCTCACCAAGTCTATACGTTCTTGCTCATATTTTAACTACTAAAAAATTCATTTGGTTCATTGTGCATAGAAAATCAAATGGTAGAATCCTGTTAAGTGTAGCTATTAAATACAGAATTTCATACCTCGGGATTTTCACGTTTTCTGTGATTGAAAATACCTCCATAGTCTCACAAATCTTATTTAATTTAAATAAAAAGAAGATAGAAAGAAAGTTAAAGGTATTTTTTAAAAGGTCGTGAAGTTTTTGTTTTTTAACTTAAGGCAGGATTTCTTTTCTTTTTTAAATGTTTATTTTTGAGAGAGAGGGAGACAGAGAGACAGAACACTGGTTGGGGAGGGATAGAGAGAGAGGGAGACAGAATCCGAAGCAGGCTCCAGGCTCTGAACTGTCAGCATAGAATCTGATATGGTGCTCGAACCCATGAACCACAAGATCATGACCTGAGCCAAAGTCGGACACTCAACCGACTGAGCCACCCAGGCGCCCCCCTAAGGCAGGATTTCTTAATCTCAGCATTAATATCTTGGATAATTCATTGTTGTGGGGGGCCCTGGCCTGTGCATTATAGGATGCTTAGAAGCATCCCTGGCCCCTGCCCACCAGATGCCAATAGCAACTCACACCCCAGTTGTGACCACCAACAATGTCTCCAGACATTGCCAATAGCCTCTGGGGGCAAAATCACCCCAGTTTTTAATGCCTAAACCAAGGAGAAGTGCAGTACCCAATTTATTTGATTTTTTTTAAGCTAAACCATTATTTATCCATTCACTCAACAAATATCATGGACAAATATCACTCAACAAATATCAACAACTATGCACCAGGCACTGCTTTCTAGTACCATGTACTTTCCATCAATTTGCTCATGGTCCCTGTACTTTGGGGCTGTTACTTCTGATCTCAGCATTGAGGAGTTGAGAGGAGGAGTCTTGCTGAATTCCCAAGCCCATGCGCTCTCAATGATGACCATCCATCCCTTCTATTACTTTGGGTATCATCACATCGTACTGAAATAAGGGAGAATAACTTCGGTGGAGCAGGACTAAAATCATTACAACACCACAGTCAAGGGAAACATGATTGTTTTAGATGTCATGTGTCAGTTCTGTGATGTTAATCTATTCCGGCAGGAGGACTTCAGAGGGAAGGTTGCATCTTGGGGCTGGGCTCCCAGGTAGGTCAGTAGGTTAAGTGTCCAACTTCGGCTCAGGTCACAATCGCACAGTTCATGGGTTTGAGCCCCACATCAGGCTCTGTGCTGACAGCTCAGAACCTGGAACCTGCTTAGGATTCTGTGCCTCCCTCTCTCTCTCTCTGACCCTCCCCTGCTCACACACACAAACACTCTCTCTCTCTCTTTCAAAAATAAACATTAAAAAAAAAAAAAGAAAATTCCATCTTCATTTTCCTGTTAAGGATGACCCAGTAAGTCTGGAAGAAGTCAATACCAATTGAGGAAGTTTGCAAACTATAAATATTTAGCACAAGCAGAGTCAAACCAGAACAATCTGCAGGGACGTTCTTAAGTCCTATCGGAACAAAGTACCACTTTGATACCAGATACCAGAGAGAGTGGCCCAAGTCACCAGCATTTACCCTCAGCCATAGCCCAAATTTCGGTACCCCCCACCCCCAGTTTCTGCTTATTCCTGTCTTGGAATGTGACTGCCAAAGAGGGGTGTTTTATTGCAATCTCTCTCTCCCTCCTTCCCTCCCTCCCTCCCCACCCTCCCAAAGAATATACTATATACTGGAGGTCATGCAATCCAGAAGAAGGTAAACATTTTCTGCCTTCCTAATCCAAACTAGAAAGTTTACAATTCTTGCATGACATGATTTGCTGCATTGTGTTTGTTTCTGTCCACTTGGTGAACGTGCAAACTGGTCAGAAAAAGATTTTATTTAGGTTAATCCTAAATGACACCCTGTCCTGTGACTGTTGCTTAAGACAATCCTTCACAGTGTAAGATTTTACCAGTAAAATCTTTGTCGTCTCACAAGGCTTTGTTTCTGGTAAATGTTGAGAACTTACACATGGGCTGTGTGGTCAAAAACAATTCTTGAGGGGCGCCTGGGTGGCGCAGTCGGTTAAGCGTCCGACTTCAGCCAGGTCACGATCTCGCGGTCTGTGAGTTCGAGCCCCGCGTCGGGCTCTGGGCTGATGGCTCGGAGCCTGGAGCCTGTTTCCGATTCTGTGTCTCCCTCTCTCTCTGCCCCTCCCCCGTTCATGCTCTGTCTCTCTCTGTCCCAAAAATAAATAAAAAACGTTGAAAAAAAAAATTAAAAAAAAAAAAAAAAAAAAAAAAAAAAAACAATTCTTGAGAAGGAATTAAGCAGTGGGAAGGTGGGAAGGAAAGAACTCATGATGTTACTATCCACACTCTGTATTTAACCAGTTCAAAAGCCTCACTCTCCGTTTGTTACCAACTAGAGGACTTTTATTAGTACCAAGACCATAAGCAAATCATTGTGCACAAGTGAATAACAGAGGCAGCTAGTGAGCTGAAAACCAGGGTATAAATGATGCAGCCATAACAGGAATTGGGCATTTTCTGAGGATTGACTGCTAGCTGGGGCAGGTTGAAGGTCTGAGATATTGTCGAGGGATATTAACTCCAGCTGCTTTTTCAATCCTATTGCAGCTACATGAATAGATTGCTATATGGAAGAAGAGATTTTTTGTTTTGTTTTGTTTTTTGAGAGTGATAGCAGGGGAGAGGGGGAAGGAGAGGCGGGGGACAGGAGAGAGAGAGAGAGCGAGAGCGAGAGCGAGAGAGAGAGAGAGAGAGATTGTGCAGAGCCCGATGTGGGGCTCCATCCCATGACTGTGAGATAGTGACCTGAGCCAAAATCAAGAGTCAGACGCTTAAGCAATAGCCACCCAGACGCCCCATGATTTATTTTAATAATAAGAATAATGGGGGTGCCTGGGTGGCTCAGTTGGTTGAGCCACCGACTTCGGCTCAGGTCATGATCTCACCGTTTGGAAGCTCAAGCCCCGTGTCGGGCTCTGTGCTGACAGCTCAGAGCCTGGAGCCTGCTTCTGATTCTGTGTCTCCCTCTCTCGCTGCCCCTCCCCCACTCGTGCTCTCTGTCTCAGAAATAAATAAACATTAAAAAAATGTTTAATAACAAGAATAATGTAGTTATGTAAAGACCATGGCGGAAAGCATTCACCTTTAAACATGGAATGAATCTGCTCCCAACTATTGTTCACGAATTAAATACTTATCTGCACCATGCCTTTGACCTGCATCCACAAGAGGAGCGAATCTTTGGTGTGCCTAGCTGACCGAAGCCTAATAGCTGACGTTTCTCATTCCTTAGTGCTCTAGAGCATCTTAGAAAAATGGGCAAAAATACATTTTCCTACTGAAAAGAGTGGCAGAAACATTGTTTTGGAGAATAAAGAGTAGATCAGGGGCGCCTGGGTGGCTCAGTCAGTTGAGCATCCCAACTCTTGATTTCAGCTCAGGTCATGATCCCAGAGTTGTGGAATCCAGCCCCACACTGGGCTCCACGCTGAGTGTGGAGCCTGCTTAAGGTTCTCTCTCTGTCTCTCCCTGTGCCCCTCTTCCCTGCTCACAGTCTCTCTCACAAAAAGAAAGATAAAAAATTAAACAATCACCAAGTGCACACAAAATTTTATTAGCCGGGTTTTCCACATTAAAAAAATTTTTTTTAACTTTTATTTATTTTTAAGACAGAGCACAAGCAGGGGAGGGACAGAGAGAGAGAGGGAGTCACAGAATCTGAAGAAGCCTCCAGGCTCTGAACTGTCAGCACAGAGCAGGAAGCAGGGTTCAAACTCACAGGCTGTGAAATCATGACCTGAGCCGAAGTCAGACACTCAACCAACTGAGCCACCCAGGTGCCCCAAGGTTTTCCACGTTCTAAAAAACACTTCTCACATAAACAAACAAAAAATCCAGCTTTCGGGTAAAATGGAAAAGCCAGGAGACAGGAGCCACCAAAAAAAGAATTTTTTCCAAATGAATAAAGTTACTTATCCTGGAATGTTAGGGTAGAAAGAAAGAAAAAGTTGAAGATAGAGTGACTTCAAGCATTTAAAAGTTTTGCATGGTCTAGCCTATGCTTATCATCTAGAGGAAATGGGGTTTATTGAAGGGAGGGAAAAATTCAGCCACAGGGGAAAAAAAAAAAGAACTTTGTAAAAAAAAAATGTAAACAAAATTATTACAATACAACCTGATGGACTGGCCGCAAGCAACCCAACATTGGATTATAGGTGGGGAAGTGCTCATCGATGTTTAATAAACTGTTCTGGGGGAGCGGGAGAAAAGCTCCAATATGTAGCATTTGCTGATTCCCGTGGTGTAAATATCCCCACCATGGCCGATTTCAAGCTGCCAACACAATGTCACCAAATACGGAATTGGGAGGTGAGGCTCCTCTACACCATCATGTAGTATTTCCACTCCCAGGTCCAATAGACCTAAATAATATCCAGAGCACAGATACCAGTAAAATATAATAAAATAATTAAGAAATAGTGAGCTTTGAGTGTGTATTACCTTTTTAAAAATATAATTTTCTGAAGGTTATGTATATTTAAACTTTAATACTGGTTCTGTTTAACTACTGATACTCAAAACTGCTGAAATTTTAACACTCTGCTTTCAAGAGCCTTGTGAGCCAATTACAGCCCAAGACTGGATAGCTGTAATCACTGTCTCAAGTTAAATGGAGGAGAACCACAGAGGCTTACATTCTCAAAACGGCTCTCCTTGACTTGCTCTTAAATATTTTCCTTTGGCTTTAATCAACAGTTAATGTGAGAACCAATTAAACAAACAGACAAAAACTTATGCTGAAAAGTTCTCTCAAAAACGCCATGGCTCTAAGTCTGTGGTTCTTAACCAAAGGGATTTTGCTTCCCAGGGGACATTGGCAATAATTACAGATATTTTTGGTTATCACACCTGGGGTTGAGGTGCTACTGGCATCTAGTGGGTAAAGACCACAGCTGCTGCTATACGTCCTGCAGTGTTCAGGACAGTCCCGCATTCAACCCAAATCCTAACAGTACTGAGACTGAGAGAGCCTTCCCGGGTCTTCTGATAAGATGAAATGTGATAAATTCCTTTATAATTTAGTACCAGTCTCTCTCCTAAAACGGTTCCCTCTATCATATAATAAGAGTTTTGTAACTCATTATACCTCCCTTTTGTTCTTCACTAGCAGCAACTGTAGTAATCCTTGTGCTGACTCCTTTCAGGGACTCTGATGTTCTGCTTTTATTCTAACATCATTGAACCAAGTCTTTTGTTAATAAGACAAATTCTTTTCAGAACTAAGAAGAGGATGGATTGTTGGGGGGACGGTTGGATGGACAGTTGCATGGATATCTACAAAGATGTCTGGATGGATGGATGGATGGATGGATGGATGGATGGATGGATCATAGGATGGGGAAAAAATTTATTTCAAGAGAGAAAAAGAAGAAAGAAAGAAAGAAGGTGGAATTTTGCTTTGGAAATGGGAGACACTGAAAACAGTTGGCTGCCATTGTAACTTCTAAAAGATTTACTTGGAATATATTTAAATATATATTTTTAATTTCAGAGAAAAAATGATCCCTATTCTCTTGCATCCCTGGTGTCCTTCAAAGTTAAGAAGATGCCTTATCAAGATCAGCCAGCAAAACTCCCAGAGGGGAGCATAGGAGTAAGTATCTGAAAAATATAGACGCACAATAATTTCACTGAACTAATCATTTTTTAAATCACTATTCAACTTGTGCTACATTTAAGTGCTTATTACATTAACTTGAGAAACTTGAGAGTGCAGGACTAATACCACTTTTCTTTAAGTTTATTTATTTATTTTGAGAGAGAGAGAGAGAGAGAAAGCAGGGGAGGGGCAGAGAGAGAGGGAGACAGAATCTCAAGCATGCTCAACGCTGTCAGGGAAGAGCCTGAGGCGGGGCTTGAACTTCACAAACCATGAGATCATGACCTGAGCCGAGATCAAGAGTTGGATCCTTTATCACCTAAGCCACCCAGGTGCCCCAGACTAATATCACTTTTTAATCAAGCCATTTTGTTTGAAAGGAGCCCAGATAGCAATGATCATTATATTGAAATTGCCCCGATTGTTTAATTGTTTATTTATTTACTTCTTTTCTGATTGTTTAACTTTAAGGACAGCATGGTGAGTGAGGTGGGGAGGAAGGAGTCTCTTCCTTAGGGACAGCTGGATGACCTTAGACAGTCATCTTTCCTTTCTAGGCAAAGAACTATAATTTTTGCCTGAAAAGAAAAGGACACTATGAGCTTCATTTGAATGAAATGTTATTTTCAAATTGAGGCTATCAAACATTACTGACACCCAACTCAGACCTGCTGAGTTAGAATCTTCATTTTCTCAAAATCATCAGGGCATCGTGTACCCAGAACAATTTGAGAAGCACTGCTGTGGATGGTATATAAGTTGATACTATCATAATGTGTCTTATCAGCCTAGGTCTTAAATGTAATTATAAAATTTAATCTTTCTATAGCCTGATCTACTTTTAGCCATTTAAATTAGATGAATCCATTGATTAGTGATTTGCAACTCTTGAGTATGCAAAGAAGCATCACTCATGTGACTTTAAAGATAAAAACATGCTAAGACCTCACCCCAAACATCAGGATTCAGTAGGTCTGGCACTGTGCTTTAAAAGCGCCTGGGTGGCTCAGACAGTTAAGCATCCAACTTGTAATTTCGGCTCAGGTCGTAATCTCGCAGTTGGTAAGACTGAGCCCCACGGTGGGCTCTGTGTTGATGGTGTAGAGCCTGCTGGGATTCTCTCTCTGCCCCTGCCCTGTGCTCACTCTTTCTCTCAAAAACAAAACAAAACAAAACAAAAAAACCCCAAAACATTGAAAGCACTGAGAATCTCTAGCACCTAGTCTGGCAGCACGGAGCAAGACCCACATTTCCAATGTGTTTCAAAACACATTCTCCGGGGGGTGCCTGGGTGGCTCAGTCGGTTGAGCGGCCGGCTTCCGCTCAGGTCATGATCTCGCGGTCCGTGAGTTCGAGCCCCGTGTTGGGCTCTGTGCTGACAGCTCAGAGCCTGGAGCCTGTTTCCAATTCTGTGTCTCCCTCTCTCTCTGACCCTCCCCTGTTCATGCTGTCTCTCCCTGTCTCAAAAATAAATAAAACATTTAAAAAAAATTGAAATACAGTTTAAAAAAAAAAAAAACACATTCTCCGGGCTTCATCCTGGCTCCGCCCACTCTAATTAAGAAACTTTCAGGAAATCACTCTGCTTCGCTGGGGCTATTAGCCATATTCACCTGAAAGCATTGTCAAGAAGGTTAATAAAATGAAGCATTGTCAAGAAGGTTAATAAAATACCTAGAACAAGGTATTCAAGTCAGTAATAGCAACCCTCCCAAAATGCCTTACCCTCTCCCTCTAGGTTGAGGAAGCCCAAACTGGAAATGTCAAAGTATTTGAGTAAACATTGGTGGCATTTGAAAGTAAGCACTGCCACATCTTTCTTTATGTGGCTCATTTCTCTTTCCTTAGCAAGATGTCTACCACAGTTTGGATTTATGTTCAACCTAGAAGACAGAGGCTTTGGGTTTTTAATATAGGATGTTCTTCCGAAGAGGTTCAAAGGCTTGTTGCTCTAAGGGAGATAAATCTGGGTCCCTTTGTTTTCTCCGAGCATGTGTTTCATAAAAGAAACATATGTTACAGTCAGTCCCATCAACAGTATTGTGTCTTTCTGCACTGGCCACAGGTGACAGCCTGCTGTTCTCAACCCATCTCAAAAGATCCACAAAATCATCAGATACATGTGCTTCCCCCATCCCCACCACTCCTGTCATTGCATTTTTCAAAAGCCTTGTTATCTGGGGTGAATGATTTACCACATCATGAATATGAAGGTTATTGGGAAAACATTTCGGAATGAAGGTTCTCTGAGGTCTCGCAGATCTGCCCCACCCCACGCTCAAGGGAAATGATTTTCCTGTGGCTTGCTTTGAGAGGACTGGGCTTTGGGCTGGCTGATGTTTTCTTCTAGCAAGTTCTTCTCAAAGGTCTTTCTTATATGGAAAAGAAAGCAGCAGAAGAGAATTGCTTTAAGGCGCTAAATCAGTTGGAATGGGTAGTTGGGAATCATAATTATGAACCCCAATCCCTACTCTGCCATTGGGTAAACCTTCTCGGATACTTTTTTTGTGATGAGCCTAGAGACTGGTGGCTTGTTTTCCTAGGCCCTTGTGCGGGTTGATTAGTTTGTTTGTACTTCCTTGGCAACAAGGTCATGATTCAGCCATTTTTTTGAGCCCGGTGTGAGCTTCTTTGAAGAAGAGAGCAATCCCCATTTGCTACCTGCAGCATGTCTGTTTGTGACAAATGAACTCATGAAGCATGACTCTGGCCGTGTTCAGAGGTGAGGGAAAGGTTGCATGAGGCAAGGAATAAACTGAACACAGAGTCATTAAAGCGCAGCAGAGAAAAAAACAGGATTCAGTCATTTGAACACTTTGCTTAATAATCATCTTTGGCATTTGTATGTGGTGCCACCGAAGCCAAATTCTATAATTTACATCCAGAAAAGGAATATTATTGTCTAGTAACTGCAATTGTAGTTGTTATAAACTAGTTAGCGAAAATCTTTCCTTAAACCTCCTACACGGGTGCCTGGGTGGCTCAGGTCACTATCTTGCGGTTTGAGTTCAAGCCCCGCGTCGGCCTCTGTACTGACAGCTCAGAGCCTGGAGCTTGCTTTGGATTCTGTGTCTCCCTCTCTCTCTCTCCCCCGTTCATGCTCTGTCTCTCTCTCTCTCTAAAAAATAAACATTAAAAAATATTTTTAAAGCAAAAACCTCATACAGAAACTGTAAATCCATTTCATTGCTAGCACAGCTTTAGAACCTTAAAATAGAGTTATTATATTCAACAATTATTTGTGGAGTTCAAACTGCTTATCTCATAGGGGCTATTGAAATGTTAAAATGTGTGTTCAGCTGGTCCACTTTATGTTATTATTTTATTCTAAATGGCACTGTAGGTAGGGCATCTTGGTACATTTAAACCATTCTTGCGACCCCTATGAAGTATGTTTACACAAGATTTTGTGAGACATAAATACAGATGTCAACATTAATTACAGTTGCAAATACAAGGGAGCTTTTTCCTTCTACCTTGGTATTTTGTCAAATATACAAAAACATATCATAAACGTCAATGATAAAATGTAGGCATATTAAAAAGTTATGTATGGTCCTTCAACCGTAATAAAGAACAACGAGATTTATGACATGATGAAGGTAAGATTAAATGTTCCCTACTTAGCATCACTTTAAGAAAGTTTAAATTCCATTTATAATTTATGGATCTCACTTCCTAAGATTGCAGATAATTATAATAAGTGAATTGTTAAAATTTTATACTATTTCTTTATTTTTTTTTTAATTTTTTTTTCAACGTTTTTTGGGACAGAGAGAGACAGAGCATGAACGGGGGAGGGGCAGAGAGAGAGGGAGACACAGAATCGGAAACAGGCTCCAGGCTCCGAGCCATCAGCCCAGAGCCCGACGCGGGGCCCGAACTCACGGACCGCGAGATCGTGACCTGGCTGAAGTCAGACGCTTAACCGACTGCGCCACCCAGGCGGCCCTATACTATTTCTTTAAATAGCTACAGGTTCTTGATACATAAAGATGAATTGAAACAGTTTGTTGATTGGTTGGCACACACTTAAGTTTTTCACCCTAAATTTTAAGTACTTCAGTTAGTCAACATTACCCTTCTTTATTTTTTTTAATGTTTTTCTTAATTGATATTTGAGAGAGAGAGAGAGAGAGAGAGAGAGAGAGAGAGACAGAGCATGAGTGGGGGAGGGGCAGAGAGATGGAGAATCTGAAATGGGCTCCAGGCTCCAGGCTACGAGCTGTCAGCACAGATCCCGACACAGGGCTCAAAGTCACGAGCAGTGAGATCATGACCTGAGCCAAAGTCAGACACTTAACCGCTTAACCGACTGAGCCACCCAGGTGCCCCTACCCTTCTTTCTGAAAGCAGTTGAAATATATAATCACTTGCTCGTATTTTTAAAGGAAACCTTTAGTCCTCAATACACCCTTTCTGCCATCGGACCACCTTCTAGATGAATGATTCTTACAAGGAGGGGCTTAGGTAATTGGGCAAATCACACCTTTGTGTGAGACTATACAGAATGTTCTAGAGCTATGTAGTCCAGTATGGTAGCCATCAGCCACAGGTGGATAGTGAGTACCTGAGATGTAGCCACTGTGACTGAAGAAGTAAACTAGAAGTTTGACTTCATTTTAACTCATTTAAATGTAAACCTAAAAACTGTAGCAGTCTAAGATTTTTTGTCCATTAAATGCAGCTATATTTTTTTGGTGAGACTACATTTTGCTTTTACCACTGAAAATCTGGTTTGTTGTTATATGCTGTAAATATCAAATACACACTGGATTTTGGAGACTTCGTTAAAAAAAAAAAAGAATTTAAAACGTCTTGTGGAGGGGCGCCTGGGTGGCTCAGTCGGTTAAGCATCTGACTTGAGCTCAGGTCATGATCTCACGGTTTGTGGGTTTGAGCCCCACGTCAAGCTCTGTGCTGACAGCTCAGAGCCAGGAGCCTGCTTCACATTCTGTGTCTCCCTCTCTCTTTTCCCCTCCCCTGCTTGGGCTCAGTCTCTCAAAAATGAATAATGTTTAAAAAAAATAAAGAACAAAAATAAATAAAATGTCTTGTGGATATTTTTATTATCAACTACATGTTGACATGATAATAGTTTGGATATTTAGGGTTAAATAAATTATTAAAATTAATGTCTCATCTTTCTTTTTCCTTTTTCAAAAAATTCCTAAGTCACACACGTGGCTTGCATTATATTTCTGTTGGACAGCACTCATCTATTGCAGGGTTATACAAGGTTCCAGTTTGGAGCTGGTGATAATAGCTACAGAGCTCCAGAGAACATCGGAGTGTTAAATCAGTCTTATTTGAAATGAGTGAAAAGTTATTACAGTAAATTAGTGTTTAGTCATGACAAACTCTGACAATTAAGACCTGTTTTTCTTACTATTTACTTTCCAATGGATAATGTAAGCTTCTTGTGGGCTTATCAAAATGAGCTGCAATGGGGCGCCTGGGTGGCTCAGTCGGTTGAGCGGCCGACTTCGGCTCGGGTCATGATCTCGCGGTCCGTGAGTTTGAGCCCCACGTCAGGCTCTGTGCTGACAGCTCGGAGCCTGGAGCCTGTTTCGGATTCTGTGTCTCCCTCTCTCTGACACTCCCCCGTTCATGCTCTGTCTCTCTCTGTCTCAAAAATAAACGTTAAAAAATTTAAAAACAAAAACAAAAAAACAAAATGAGCTGCAAGATGAACATAAACAATGAGTAACAAAGCTTCAGTATTTTCCAACATTTTATTTCGTGCCAAGCTTTCCCAAACCATTCTGAAATTTCCATAGCACTGATACAGATTTAAATAAGCTTTGGTCATATAAAAGTAGTCAATTAAGTCTTTCCCTAGTAAGTTTGCCTGTGCAGTTCAAGTTTCTAATTCATACAAAGCATTGAGTTTCAGGAAAGGCTGGGCTTTACCTATTTCCACCCACGGATGAAATGCCCCCATTGCCATTTATAGACATGAATATGTCACATGACTCCCTGATCAATGTGTTTTCAGAAAGACTTCTCTTTCCAAGACATGTGTGACTCTTCCAATGACGTGTTACACTTGACTCTTCATCCACCTCTTTCCATCAACAACCGATGAGCTCTCCTGCCCTGGATATCTGGAGAAATGCTCTGGGGCAGTGTTGTTGATTTTCCATATTTCCACTGGCCTTGGTGTAGTGACTTCTTGACTAGGCAGCGAAAAGCCTAGATAAGTTTAGGAAAACACCAGGGGCCAAGGAAGGTCTTTGCAGCTGCTCCCATTTTAGATTGAGAAGATTGGGCAGCCTCAGTGCCACATGGATGTCCTAAAAGCAGCTGGCAAGCAAAGCAGAATGCAGGCACAGGAGGAAAGTTTTGAGTTTGTGTTCTTTTAGAACTCTTTGTCCTTTCCTCCTGGTTAATTACATATGATGATTTACAGGAAATGTACATGACATGTGTAATCTTAACGTTTAAAATACCCAGAGAAGGGGAATGGAGTGGTATTATTTTTTTAATTTTTTTTTAACGTTTATTTATTTTTGAGACAGAGAGAGACAGAGCATGAACAGGGGAGGGTCAGAGAGACAGGGAGACACAGAATCTGAAACAGGCTCCAGGCTCTGAGCTGTCAGCACAGAGCCCGACGCGGGGCTCAAACTCACGGACCGTGAGATCATGACCTGAGCCGAAGTCAGACGCTTAACCAACTGGGCCACCCAGGTGCCCCATGGAGTGGTATTTTTTAAGTGAGCATAATGTTACTGGGAGCAGACTGATGACAGTTTGGGTGATGAGAATTTCAGAATTTTGGAACTGAATAGGACAGTAGCAATCATCTGGTCTCAGACATTTTTAAGACACTACTGTCAGCACCTTTGGAAGTGAATGCAAACAAAAAGCCAATAGATTTTGTAATTGTACCTATATGCTGTTCTCTGCTTCAAGAGACTCTAATAAGCATATCCTGTTCAATTTAATATTTTATTCATATTTTTCCATCATTGCTGCAAAAAAAAGTCCACATATGTAGCATCATTCTTTGTAAGTGACCTCCCTACCTGTTTCTACAGAATGAGAAGTTTATTTTTTTTTTAATTTTTTTAAATGTTTATTTATTTTTGGCAGAGAGAGAGACACAGAGCATGAGCAGGGAGCGGCAGAGAGAGAGAGGGAAACACAGAATCCAAAGCAGGCTCCAGGCTCTGAGCTGTCAGCACAGAGCCCGATTCGGGGCTTGAACTCACAGACCACGAGATCATGACCTGAGCTGAAGTCAGAAGCTCAACTGACTGAGCCATCCAGGTGCCCCAAGAATGAGAAGTTTTTTAAATAACAACATCAAAGCCTACAGTAGCCAAGAAACCCAGCAAAGTTGTTAGTAGCTCTTCTCCCAATCCATTGCTTTTTATTAAACTAACAATGTGAACAGAATAGTCTATGGACTTTCTTTCAACCCTTTTAGCTGTATTACTGTAAAGTACCTACTAGTAAATTTTGGCAATCTCTAACACATGCACCCAGTATAGCCTGAAACTATGTTGTTTCCTCAGTGAAATTAGAGTTCGGGGGGAAGAAACATTTATAAGAAACCCCAGAATTGGCCGTGGCTCCAGATTTTCTCTTTCCTGGGCCACCCTTACTGGCCAGTGAATACATACATGATCAATACCATCCCTGGTAGTTTCAAAGTCTGAAATTCTCATTACCAAAATTGTTTGAGTCTGCTTCCAGTAATGTTATTTCATTCTGAAAGATCACCTCATGTCCTTCCTCCAAACACTTTAAGAGGAGGATTGAGCACTGATTTCATAGGTATTAGATGTAATTCACTAAGGGAAAAGAATATAAAGGGAAGTGATTCAGAAGTCATCAGTCCCTATCTTGCTCATGTAGCCATATACATGCAAAGGATTGTTTTAGAGTAAGTCACTTAGGCTGCAGAATCCAGGTGGCATTGTGACTGCTTTCAGTCCTTCAGTGCATCATTTCTTCACATGCCGTGTGTCCTGTCCTTAGACTGCAACAAGCAGGGCAAGAGTAATCCCATCATGGTCATGGAATTGTTGTACTTCCTGCTGATGCGTTGGATGAAATAGGGACTGTGCTGGCAATGGGCATTAACGGGCGAAGGAGGAAGGTATAAATGGTAAGGAGGTTATGGCCAGCCTTTTCCTCACTGAGAGCAGGGAGCAAGTCCCTGGCACTAGTGTGCATGTGGAATGACTAGCAGTCTCACTACTGTTGATGCCTTTGTTTGGTCTGAATATCAATGATGCTTGGGACCGGAGAATTGAGAGAATTAAGTCATCAGTATGTCCGCTGCATAGGGAAAATGGACCAAGATGAAGGAGCAGTGAAAAGCCTAATAAGCTGAGAAAACCAGGGGCAGGATGCTCCAATCTAGTTAAGAAGGCAGAGGAAAGAGGTGATCATGGTCAGGGCCCAATACTTGGGTACAGGCTATGAAAACACCCATACATTTCCAGCCAAGACACATTCCAGAGCCACCAACCTCTGCTATGAGTCCATCATCTCTTGACTAGTGGGTTAGAGAATTGTGACCTAGAGGTCCCAAACATGTATCAGAACTGGACCTATGATCCTTCCAACCAACACAGTTAAAACGAGGAGCACTCTGCCTGGTTTAACGGAGGCAGTGCTTACTTCTCTCTAAAACCAGATAGACCTGCCTGGATGAATAACATTTCAGATCCAAGAATATTTTCATTTCTATTTTCTTTGGCAGAGGTGTCAGCAGCGTGACTGGGTCTCTTGGTTTTGTCTGGGGGTCTACAGCTTCTTTGCCGTCGGGGTCTCCAGAGACACATTTCCCCAGCACATGGGCAATAGGGGAGCTGCTTCTGCTCATGGGGGAGGGGAGGGGTGGTTCATGGACACTGAGCATGCAGTCCTGCTGGGAAGGTCTTCTTTTCCTCCAAATTCCCTTGCAACAGTGGGGAATGAAATGAGTTCTAACAGCAACCGAAAACTGGATCTAGGATTGAAGGCAACCCCAATGCATCCAGACAATTAGCATTCACTTTGCTTACTCCCATAAACTCCAAGATGGCTAGTGAGGCTGTGGGCCATCATAAACACAGAAGCTAGAGATAAAGAGGTGGTGGCATTAATTAGTGGTGTGACTCACTTAGCTCCTCTGGGACTCAATCTTCTCATCAATAAAATGGGGGGGTAGTGGTGGTTATACTAGGTGATTTCTAATCTTTTTGCACATTCAACAGTCCAGTGGATCCAATTCAACTCACTTCTCAGTGAGGTTAGCCCAGTTCTGTAGAGAAATGTGTGTGGACAGACTTGGCCTTTCATAGGGTCAATGGCAGTCATTACTGCCACAAAAGGTCCAGCCCAATTTAAGGTCATTTCTTTTCACCTTGTTGGTTCTCAGTCTTGATCCACTTCAATTCCATTCCAGGGTTTCTGGGCTGTTCTAAGCCAAACACCCACCAAGTGTCTGTAATTAGATCTTCCATTCAACCTAGGAGACCTCAGAATGTGCTGTTTTTTAAGTTTATGTTTGAGTTCTGTAGACATTCAGATCTCCCCTAGGATGATTTCAACTATTATATGGATCTTTTCAGAACTACTCCCAGTATTGTATGGTAATTACTACTTTATTTCACCCAACAGTTTTCAAATTTGAGGTCATTTGCTTTATTTTCCATTTCAGATTAAGACATCAGTTATCTGGGCAACCCCAAATGTTTCCTTCTCAATCCCATTATGGGTAATAATACTAGCAATACTTCTCGGATTATTGGTTCTGGCCATCTTAACCTTAGCTTTATGGAAGGTAAGTTTATTTATTTTGTTTTTCTTTTTGAGTAGAGAGGCCACTGAGGGGATTTACAAGGATCCACCTAGTGATTTGAAAAGACAATGCCAGAGGCACGATTTGGGGATTTTTAACAGACATAAAGGGAAAATTGTGTCTTGTTTGTCTTGGCAAACTTACTATGCCTGTGTAGCTGACATTTAAGAAGACCAAGAGTGTTTAATGCTGCTTTTATCTGGAGATTTCTTGTAAATAAATACGGAGAAAGTTAGACTTTCTTAGCTAAGACCTGTGATCTTCTTTCCAATATACTTGTGGTGGAAATGTTACTGTGAAGCCTTCTTTTTCTTGTTTAATTAATCAAGATCTCAAGCTTTTTGCTGACATGGTCCCATCAGCAATTGTTTGAGATGTTTCTTTTTAAGCACCACAAATGCAATTAATATAGTAGTTAACTGATACTTGGACTCTTGGGCCAAATAGATCATGCATGTTATATGCTTGGAATTTTTTTTTTTTTTTTTTTTTGATCTTGCCAATAAGTCCATCTCCATTAGGAAGGCTTAATGAATTCTTTCATGTGTTTCTGGCCTGAAAACCAACACGACTGCCAAGTTTCACAGACCTTTCCATTCCAAAAAAGAAACAATGGCACAATTACATGACTGTAAGAGTAATTAATCTAGTCACATCTTAGTTAACCACTATTGTTGGGGTTCCCCAAAATCATAGTGTATTTTTATCTTAAAACAATTTGTGGCATGCTTAAAAAATGGAGAAAACCTTGCCATGTGAGCTAAATAATGGCTTTCCTGATCATTATCAATTGTTTTGTGCCATCCTGAGCCTACACGGTCTACTGAATTTTTTACCTTTTGAAATAGACCTTTGTGTTATTCTGTTATTTATACCATCTTTGTTTCCATAAATGATAGTGTGGCAATTGACAGAATATGGTCCTAGTCTTGCAGAAAAAAAAAAAAAAAAAGACAACTCAATAGTTATCAACAAAACCCAATGCATTTGGCTTCTGGTGTAAGAAGCAATAAATAAGAATTGAGGTCAAGATTTCTAGGGAAAGTTAGATTCTCCTAGACCAAATACTAATTTGAAATTCAGGAGGATTAAGATTCTAGAATCACTTCTTCCCCAAGTTGTTGGTTGATCTTTAGAAAGTTGCTTAGATGTTCTGGGATTTAAAGGAATGACCTTTCTAGACAAAGAATGACAATCTACTTTTCCTGTATATGCTCTGTGTTCCACAAGTACAGAGGGATATGCAAGTTTCTCCTCTCTTTTTCCTAAATTCCACACTGAGATAGCCTATGACACACTTCAGGAGAGAGTCCCCCTTCCCTGGCCAGCAGCAGTTAGCACTTCTGCTGGCTCCAAAAAACATGCAGAAAAGCAGAGAGGAAATCTTTGGGCCTTGTTGCTATAATCTCAGGAAAAATATACGAGGTCCCTAAGTGGATTATATAACACAGGGAAATTCTCCCACTAGCACGAACACTCTGCCTTATGCAATAAATTCGTCACCGCAGGTAAAGGATCCTCAGCTTTCCCCTCCTAATTCAGAGAATTGGTCAGATAATATCCACAGAGCTTCAGTTTCTTATAGAAAATACAATAAAGTGAAAATTCTTAGAACGAGGAGTTTCACCCATTCCCAGAACACCGTTTCTCTTTTTCACAGTGCGGATTCTTTGACAGAGCAAGACCACCCCAGGATGACATGAATGACAGGGAACAACTCACAGATGAGAAAACCATTGAGACATGAAAAGCAAAAGCAAAGTTCAAGACACTCGAACACTGGTCCTGTTCAAAGCAAAGAAGGAACATAAAGGTTAAACAAAGGTTTCCCTGTACCCGCCAGCGACCTAGGAAATGGAAGGGCCCCAGAAATATCACCTCATCTGTGCTGCACTTTGGAGAAGATGCCACGGAGCCCAGAGACCCTTCTGGGAGAGGTAACGTCCTCAACACTGTGGAAACCATTAGCCATCACGGAAGACATCTTTTGCTTTAGTCATTCTGCCTTTGGCAGACACTCTGAAATGGGCATGGGAACTCAAGTTGCTTTCCAGGTAAATCCAACTCAAGTCGCAGAGATGAACTATTGGAATTACGGTCAACTTCAGAAGGTGAACTAGGACCAAACCTTCCAACACTACTGTATCCAGCGGAATATTTGACACCTCCCTATGGAAAAGAAGCATTTCTAATGAAGTTATGGCTCAGGGAGACAAGCATATGTTGTTGGTACTGTGAAAGTACTTTTGAAACGACAAAGATAATCTTGTAACTGAGGATAACAATTTATTTATTTATTTTCCATGTCTCTGGGCAGATATCCTGGTCATCTAGAAGATTTGGACATTAAGATTTGGTTAGCTGGTTCTCGAAATCACTCACTAAATTTCCTTCTAAGGTAACCATCTGGTGCAGATAAATTCACAGAACATCTTTAGACAGCGCTAAGAAAAAGCAGACAGTTTCACTTAATACTTAGCTGCCTGCTACCTGAAATCACTTGGATTCACACTTTCCGAGGACTCACATCTGCTTGATTTAGCTTGGCAAAAAGTTGTATTTATATTTCCTTTCATACAAAAAAAAAAAAAAATGCTTTCTATTGACTTAATTAGCAATACACAGATTTCAAGGTCCTCTCACACCTGTGTGGTGTTTAAAAGTAAGGGTAAAATTTCTGAGTCCATTGATACAAAAACAGTTTTACAATATGGGTAAACATTATTTTTAATGTCTATAAGGAACAACAGCAATACTTAGCTTGGGATTAAATCACCTATTTCTCTACTATTCCTCAAATCTATATACACAGAGAAGACACATCAAGCATACATGGGAAAGAAATACAAAGTTATGCAGATGTGAGATGAACCCAGAAAAGGGATTCCTAAGAATTTTATTTAGAATTTCCTATTCTAACCTTACTACTCATTTTTACCGCTAATCTTTATAATACACAACTTCAGAAAATAACCTTTATTTAAGCTATTCTCCCATCACCTAAAATTTAACCACCACAGAAAGTTGATGTTTAAAACTCTTGTAAATAATCCATAGTCGTGTGTAATGTCATCGTTTCTGAAGTAAACTTGACCAGCCAAAGTTATATAATCTGCACAGTTTTGTAGCCTTTTTATGATCATGAAAAATTACCATGAAGAAATGCTGAACAAATTTTATATTTATGTGCAATATTTTATAGACCTACGTATCTAAAGCATGTATGTTTACACTGGCATTAGTTATTTTTTTAATTAATATCCTATTACATATAATAGAGCAAGTGGACCAAAATCCTTAGGTTTACAAAGCAGTTGGAAAAGTTGTATTCCCAGCGTCAGCAATCACACTTTATTTGAAAGATGAGCCAAACTCACAGACATTAAGTTTTCTGTTGTGCCTTAGCCTGGAGGCCAGCCATTTGGCTATAGTTGCAGATCTTCCTTGGAAACCAAATGCAAGGCTCATGGAAGGATACTCTGACGCAGTTCATATTTTTCCCAGTTGTGAATTAAATCCTGTCACGGTAGCAGTTTCAAGTTGTAAGGACAGAAGTCTGGCTCCCAGGGCATATGGCCGACTGTGGGTGAGAACCGCAGGTGCCTCAGAGAGTTTGAGGGTCCCACACCAGCCTCTGCAGGTCTTCTGTGTTAGTCCTCCAGGTAGAATTGGTTTGGCAAGGAGGTGGCTGTCTATATGTGATTGGAGGAGTGCCAAACAGGTTTCTCCGCCCCCACATAACACCCTAACTCTTGTCATCATGCCTGACTTTGGGCCAATAGAGATTAGCTCCTAAGGATTTGGGGTTCTAGAAGGACCCTGAGAAAACCCACCCATTGCCTTTTAAAAGTTAACATTCGTGAAGAAACTCAGAACCCCTAGGGCTACATAAATGTAGGACCCCATGAGCTGGGTCACACAGACACCCGGAGGAAAGGACAGATGCCAGGAACAAGACTAGGACCCGGAACGGAGCGAGATCTGAGGTTTCCTCACAGTCTCAGCCAAGAGTGGTCCTCTCTGCAGAGACGGACATTTGACAGAGGACCATCACACACACAGTGGACCCTCTGCCACTTTAGATGTGGAAGCAAATGGAGGAAAGGGGGCACCTGAGGTCAGGTGAACCTACCAGTCATCAGTTCCCGAGCAGCACCGCCGCTTAAGGAACACTCTGTCGATGCACTGAGAGTATCTGCTTCTCGCCATAACACTGCCGATCACTTTCATAATTCATGTTGTACCATGCTTCTGTTAGAGTCTATGTATATCTTAGATATCCCTTTTGAAATTCTTACAGCTGGCTTAGAAGACGTGGAAAAAAGGGGCAAATCAAGTTTTATACACTTGGAGATTTTTATACAGTAAATAAACATGGACTAGTCACCACTGAAACCCCCACTTTTTCAACTCCTTTTTTTTCTTCTTTTATTTAAATACATATGTAGATATCTGTGAAGATTTTCACATGCCTATTAACCTTGCCACTAATAAAATGAAAAATTAAAGACACGATGACGTACTTGTGGTCTGTTTTGCACACAGCGTACAGCTTTCCCACAATAGCA
This sequence comes from Panthera onca, assembly GCF_046562875.1. Classification (NCBI taxonomy): domain Eukaryota; kingdom Metazoa; phylum Chordata; class Mammalia; order Carnivora; family Felidae; genus Panthera; species Panthera onca. Next base: position 14,182,385 of record NC_138345.1, on the reverse strand, counting down.
GAGATCAAACGTTTCTATCTTTATGCTTTGATTTTTCATTATTATAAAGACATTTAATGTTGGAAGAAATCTGGAAGAGTGAGAATACAACATTTCTTTGGGATGATGAGAATGTTCTAAACTTAGATTGTGGTGATGTTTGCATAACTCCATGAATACACCAAAAAATACTGAATTGTACACTTTAAATGGGTAAGTTTTATAATATGTGAATTAAATCCCAATAAAGGTATTTAAAAAACATTTTTAAGTTACTTCTAATAACTCTACCCTTATACAACTGATTACTTTTCTCTACATTGCCTTTCAAATTTTGACCATATAAAAATCTTAGCACCTTTTTTAAGTTTATTTATTTATTTTTGAGAGGGAGAGAAAGTGCACACAAGCTGGGGAGGGGCAGAGAGAGATGGAGAAGGAGAATCCCGAGCAGGCTCCAGACTATCAGCATGGAGCCCAGTGTGGGGCTTGAACTCATGAACCGTGAGATCATGACCTGAACCAAAATCGCGAGGCAGACACTTAACCGACTGAGCCACACAGGCTCCCCAAAATCTTAGCTCCTTTATGAAGCTCTGTGTCTTCAGCCAAGCTGTGTCTCCAGCTGCCTAATGGCATTTTATGAATCACTAGCCTTTTCCTTTCGTTTGCATGACTATCTTCCAACTGCATTGACCCTTAATGAGAGCAGGAAACATAATCTTTTCACCTTTGTGTCTCCAGGACCTAGGACCAACCTCTGCTATATAGTCAGTGCTCACAAACATTTCTAGAATAAATAAATAAATATACCTACGCATATAATAATAATCACAGGGAACATGTACTTTTGTAATCTACTTCTATTACAAAGCCCCAGGGTGCACACATTATTCATAGTGTTCATACAATGTTATTTTAATAGTTACCCCAAGTTCTTTTCAATTAGTAGGCCATCTTTTGTTTAAACATCCCCCCTCTCATCAGAAATAGTTCTTCACAGATTCATTTATTAAGAATAACATTAAACTGAGGGGCACCTGGGTGGCTCAGTCGGTTAAGCGTCCAACTTCAGATCAGGTCATGATCTCATCGTTTGTGGGTTCGAACCCCACATCCGGCTCTGTGCTGACAGCTCAGCCTGCTTTGGATTCTTGGTCTCCCTCCCTCCATCCCTCCCCCACTCATGATCTGTCTCTGTCTCTCTGAAAAATAAATAAACATAAGGGCGCCTGGGTGGTTCAGTTGGTTGAGAGTCCAACTTTGGCTCAGGTCATGATCTTGCGGTTTGTGGATTCAAGCCCCACGTCGGGCTCTGTACTGACAGCTCGGAGCCTGGAGCCTATTTTGGATTCTGTGTCTCCCTCTCCCTGCCCCTCCCCTGCTCATGCTCTGTCTCTCCCTCTCTCTCAAAAATAAATAAACATAAAAAAAGTTTAAAAAATAAATAATAAATAAATAAACATTAAAAAATTTTAAGAATACCATTAAGAATAATTTTAATAATTAACTTTAATAATTTTAAGAATAATAAGAATAATTTTAAGAATAACTTTCATCCATGAGGCTTCTCTTGGTTACTTCAATGAATGAACTTCACATGTCTTTACTTGGTCAAAGTATAGAAGATTTTGTGGTTCTTGAAAAGATTGCTTCTTAAGAGCACTAGATCAATTTGCATTAACCTAAATATACTGTTTCCTTCATAATTCTGTCAGTATTCTAAAATATTTTGGTAACTGTTTCCAAGAAATACTTTAATTGTATTTCACTAGAATTCAGTTATTTGATATAGACATTTAATTTTGAGTTCCAATATTTATCAACCATTCAATATAGACCAATGTGCTGGCCATACCCTGTAAGACATTTAAAGACCTGCCATTTGTCTGGCCAGTATCCATGAGTCCCAACAAGAAGAACCCTGCATTCCCATGCCTTCCTTATAGCCTAAAGCAAGCTATCAGATGAATCTCTCACTTCATATTATATATCACTCACACTTCAAAGCCTACATATATATATCTAAAGGCTTATGGTGGTTTTCAAGGATGCCTGTGTATCCCAGATGAAAAAAAAATGCAAAACCAAATCTGAGATTTGGTAATATTGGAGCTGACCATCAAAGCACCATCCCAGTACCAACTTGCCTGAGTGGGGCAAGACTTCCCGTAACACACACAAGGGTCTATTCTAGGCCAACCGCACTGGTTAAAGCCTAAACATGTTCATAGTGAGGGAAAAAACCATCTTACCATGTCTTTTACAGAAGTAAAAGGCTTTGTAGTTGGATGCACGCAGTGAGAACTCGCTCTTCTCAACAAATTCTGCTGATATCTTTGTCACTTCCAGCCATTTTATATGTAGACACTTAAATGCATCAATACCTTCTCTTTTCTTAAGTTTATTCATTTATTTTGAGAGAGAAAGAGAGAGTGAACAGGGGAGAGGCAGAGAGAGAGAGAAAGAGAATCCTAAGTAGGCTCTGCACCAAGGTGGGGCTCGAATTCACAAACCAGGAGATCATGACCTGAGCGGAAATCAAGAGTCAGATGCTTACCCAATTGAGCCACCAGGAACCCCTGCATCAGTATTTTCTAATCAGAATGTAAGGTTCTGTGACAAAGTGAAATTCCCTTCCAAGTTGCACACTTGCTCTGTGAAGTTTGCACAGATCCTTACAGGTTGTCTATAGAACACAGCACCCTGGCACCCCCAAGGAGATCAAAAATGTGAAAACCTAGGGGCGTGTGGGTGGCTCAGTGGGTTAAGCATCCGACTTCAGCCTAGGTCATGATCTCGCTGTTCTGAGTTTGAGCCCCACATCAGGCTCTGTGCTGATAGCTCAAAGCCCAGAGCCTGCTTCAGACTGTGTCTTCCTCCCTCTCTCTCTCTCTCTCTCTCTCTCTCTCTCGGTCCCTCCCCCATTCATGCTCTGTCTCTGTCTCTCAAAAATTAATAAACATTAAAAAAAATTTTTAAAAACGTGAAAACCTTTGCTTGATATCCATGAATGCTAAGATACTACCTCCCTAGGGTGTGATGTTCTTCTCCCCAAATGTAGCAGATTTTCTCCTTCAGAACTCTGATGACATTAAAAGGCTGATTTCTTTAGCATGAAAAGTTTAAAGCACTGCAACTTTAGACTCAGTTGGGAGCTGAGCAAAACCATAACCCCCCAGTGGTGCTGAAGTCAATGGCACGTTCAGAATGGCCAGCACACACATAAAGCACAACTCTGCTTGCCATGTTAAACTCTCCCCGACCCCACCCCCAAAATGCCATCTGCCTGACACACTGCCTTTTGGGATTGTTCATGAGCAAGTTCTCTGTTATTTATGATTGTTAGCCAAAACCCATATGGAAATGTAGCTTGATACGAGCGCCTCTTGACAATAAAAAGTCTTGAATTTAACTTCTTTCAGCACCATGATAGGACGCAGCGTGAATGTTCTTAGTATCTGTCTGCTGTTGCATATCTTGATTGGGCACTGTGTTGTAGAAAGAACCGAGTTATCAGCAAATTGCCCTGCTATCCAACCTGTCTTTGGATGATCTTTTAAGCAGTAACAGGGGGCCCCCCTGGATTAAAAATTTCAGATTTAACTTTCATTCACTTAATTGATTGTAGGGTCAGAGCATATGCAAGCATTTTTATTTTTCTGAGAATGTTTAATTTTTTAAAAACTCCCCATTTCTTTTCTGTGTTAGCTTCCTGAAAGGGCTGCCATAACAAATACCACAAACTGGGTGGCTTAAAACAGCAGGAAGTTATTGTCACATATTTTTTGAAGCCAGAAATCTGAAATGAAGGTGTTTAGGGTCCATCCCAATGATCTCATTTTAGAGACCCTATCTCCAAATCCAGGCACATTCTGAGATAAGGCGGGGGGGGGGGGGGGGGGGGGGCTTCAATACGATGTTTTGGCAAAACACAATTCAAGTCATAATACCCTCTTGCAAAAATATCAAGACAGATAGATGACAAGGTGATAAAGCACATATGAATTAATGATAGGCTGACGAGTTTAAAGAGGGTATCTTTGTATCTGTCTTTTGATTTCTACTCACACAGGTAATATACTAGTATTGCCAAGTACCTAATAGATGCATAAATATTCGTTGCCCCTCCCCCCTGCCACCTACTGCTTCACACACATATTAGAAGATTAAGATAGTTGCATTTGTCATATGATTGACTCTTCTGCTCAGCAGTTTTCTGCTGCCACCCCCGACTTTCTCATTCCCCACTTTCCTTCTCTTTAGAAAAAACCATCTTATTCTCAAGACTCAATGGATAGATGTGAGCTTTGTGATACGAGGGACTAGATTCCCTCCTGGTTAGAATCAACGGTGCTGGTACTGTGTAAGGGAATCCCAAGAAAAGCTTCTATTTGGGGACGTAGGGCTTGAACCCTAGCCCCACTGGTCAACACAGTTCTTAAACGTGCAATAACCAGAGCTGAGAGAAACAGCTACCGTGATGGACGGCTGAAAACAGACAAGAGACAAGAAAACAAAGCAAAGATAACCAGCATTCACTGGGCACGTGTTGTGTGTGGCAGGGGAGTTTACCCAAAAAGAAAAAGAGAAAGAAAGAAGATGAGACCCTTGGTGCCTAACAACAGACATAAGTCTGGTCTCAGCGTTTGGCCAACAGGTCAGAGTCAGAGCCCACTGAGCGGGCCCTGTCTCTGGCTTCTGCTGCACCTGTCTGCTCTTCCCACCACTTTCTTCCAGATCATCAACAGAAGTCTCCATCAGTGTACACGTGGGGTGGGCGGGGTGGCTCCCGCTCCGGGGGGAGAGCCCTGCACACTTCCCTTTGGCCACTGGCCTCTTACCCCACACTCAGCCTCAGGCTTCTGTGCAAGCCGGCAAGCTCCAGGCATCAGCTGCCCTGGTGGGATATCATTGCTGAGAAAAGCTGCAAAGATAGGACAAACCTCAAGCACACAATGTGAAGAGGATGGCTAATATAGAGAAAAGAACATCTAAGGGCTATTATCTGACAGGAAATCCCTGAAGGACTATAGGAGGAGTAGGAGGCAGAAGTAGGAAGGAGTTGGGATGGAATAGTAAAGGTAATAACAGCAACAAAATGGAAATTCATTAAGCTTGCACTCTGGGTCAAGCCCTCTGCTAAGTGCCTTCTGTGTATTTTTCATCTCAGCCACCATAGGAGGCAGATACTAGGATTATCCCTGTTTTCCAGAAGACTGAGGTCTAGAAAGAGTAAATAGCTTGATGGTCTACAACATAGCTGGTGGAAGAACTGAGATTCAAATCTGGGTCTGCCTACCTCCAGAGGCCAAGACCAAAAAAAAAAAGAGCACCTACTATATTCTATGTGGAGACTAGAGAAGGAACCATTTAAGGGGCGCCTGGGTGGCTCAGGTGGTTAAGTGCCCAACTCTAGGTTTTGGCTCAGGTCACAATCTCAAGGTTCATGAGTTTGGGCCCCACATTGGGCTCCATGCTGAAGTGTGGAGCCTGCTTGGTATTCTCTCTCTCTCTCTCTCTCTCTCTCTCTCTCTCTGTCCCTCCCAATCTCTAAGTAAATAAACAAAAGAGACAGAATCACTTAAGAAAATGGAGTTAAATGGTTTTTCATGACCTCGATGATCTCTTTTAAATTCTCCCAGAACTTATTTTAAATTCTAAATTTTAGTTTAATTTTAAATTCTCCCTCAATGTATTTTACTAAAAATAATAACAGCTTCTCAGTATGAAAGCACAGAGCTGGGTCCTTCAAGTTACAGAGTCTGGATTAGAACAAGAGAATTCCTGTCCTCTCTTACTTTCCAAACTCTCTTTAGATTCATGCATATGGTGAAATATTCTCAATACCTGTGAACACCTTACAAGTTAGGTATACATTACTTTATTTGAAGAATATATGGATTGAGAAACTCATTCTTTAGGTCATTCATGAAGATTGACACTGACTCCCAAAGCCACAGGGATATCAGAGTTGGGAACTGGTGTACTTTAAATAGTTTTCCTCATACTAAAAAGCTACTGGTTAGAAGCCCTCAAGCTGGAATAAACTTAGTGTGTCAGATCAAAATATCTAGACTTTTCCAGTTTCATTTTAGCAAACCGTGATCTCATATAATGTCCTGCCAAGGCCTAAAACAATTGCTGTCTAGTGACCTAGTTATTCAGAGGACTAATCTGATGTTTTGTTCCTATCTTTTGGAAACCAGAGGTAATAAAGGATTAACCCCTGACAAATAGAATTCCAGTTTAATCCTACACCTAGGAGGTCTGCTAACTGCATCAGCATCGATGTCCGTTCATATGTAATTCAGGATCTGTGATGCTGAAATATTAAACTTTATTTTTAAATCAAGATGCTATGTGTACACTTAGAAGAATGAATCTCTCCTAACTCGCTCTCCTGTTGGACAGACAGTGAGGAAGACCATGGGTCAAGGAAAAGTAATGATGTGTGGCTTTGCCTGATGCCTCATGGGGCAGGCATTTCATTTGGGCTGGGTAGGAAGACAGGGAAATACAGAAGACATTGTACTTTCTCTTCAGGGGTTTGGACCACACTGTGTTCAAGAACTAGTTTTTATCCATAGGTGTGGAAAGGATGTAAATGAGATGTGTGTGTTGGCGGGGGGGAGGGAGAGAGAGGGAGAATATGTGTGTAAAGAGAATGTGCAATGCACACTGGTGGGGAAAACTTGAAGGGAGCTTCACTGGAAAAGCAGACTGTACTGTAAAGCCTCCGAGGAAAGAAAGGAAGCTGGTGGCTTAGGAGGACACTGGGCTTACCTCATCCTGCTGATCGCTTAGATTCCACCCACATCTGCCTAAATAACCCAGAAAACCACTGGAAGACTAGCTGAATAGACTCTCCGGAGCCAAGCGTAGACAAGAGGCCCATGGAAGAGGGTAGGAAGGGCAGAGAGGCAGTGCACGCTACACGGACTGGTGGGAGGGAGCTGGGGCGGTGGAGGGGCAGCACGCCCGGCAAGGCAGAGCCCACAAGTCTGGCTTGCAAAAGCGGAGGGGCCAGACGGAGTGTGTTCTGACAGCCAGCCGGACTTCACATCCAGAATGTTATAAGTCAACAGCTCTGCCCGGAAAGCGGGAGGGCGAGAGGACACTGGGAGGGAGAGGTGTTGAGCCCTGGAAGACAGAGCTCAGCTCGGCGGGGAACAAATGCGTTGGCCAGCACCATTGCCCTCTCCCACCCCCCCCAGCCAAAATTCCAAAGGGAACCAGTTCACGGCACCAAACTTGCTTGCACTGCGCAAACGCCCAACGTTGTACTTCTGTGGATCCATCCTTCCAATGGGCCTGCCTCCCTCCTGGTGCTGCAGGGCCTCTCCCACAGGGGACCACCGACAGCAAAGCTGGCTAAGCTTGCCCCTCCCGCCCCTTTGCACCTTGTGGATCCACCCCATCTGATACGCCCTTGGCCAGATCCCATCAAAGCAGCTCCACAAGCCTGGCAGTGTGCAAACAGCCCAGACAGGGGCCACACCACTCCACAGTGAGTCCTGCCCCTAGGAGAGGGGAAGATAAGGTACACACTAGTCTGACTGTGGCCTCAGTGGTGGGCTGAGAGCAGACATTGGGTCTGACTGCGGCCCACCCAGCTACCACAGGGACTACCCAAAATGACGAAACAGAATTCTCCTCAAAAGAAACTCCAGGAAGTAGCAACAGCTAACGAACTGATCAAAACCGATTTAAGCAAAATAATGGAACAAGAATTTAGAATAATAGTCATAAAATTACTCGCTGGGCTTGAAAAAAGCATAGAGGACAGCAGAAAATCTACTGCTACAGAGATCAAGGGACTAAAAAATAGTCATGAGGAACTAAAAAATGCTATAAATGAGGTGCAAAATAAAATGGAGGCTGCTTCAGCCTCTCACAGACTGAAGGGGCAGAGGGGAGAATAGGTGAATTAGAAGATAAAATTATGGAAAAAGAGGAAGCTGAGAAAAAGGAAGATAAAAAAATCCAGGATCACGAGGGGGATAATTAGAGAACTAAGTGACTCAATCAAACAGAACAATATCCATATCACAGGAATTTCAAAAGAAGAAGAAGAGAGAGAAAGGGGCTGAAGATGTACTTGAACAAATCATAGCTGAGACCTTCCCTGATCTGGTGAAGGAAACAGGGATTGAAATCCAAGAGGCACAGAGAACTCCCTTCAGACATAACTTGAATCAATCTTCTGCATGACATATCATAGTGAAACTGGCAAAATATAAGGATAAAGAGAGAATTCTGAAAGCAGCTAGGGATAAACAGGCCCTAACTTCCAAAGGTAGACACATCAGGGTAGTAGCAGACCTATCTACTGAAACTTGACAGACCAGAAAGGAATGGCAGAAAATCTTCAATGTGATCAACAGAAAAAATATGCAGCCGAGAATCCTTTATCCAGCAAGCCTGTCATTCAGAATAGAAGGAGAGATAAAGGTCTTCCCAAACAAACAAAAACTGAAGGAATTCATCACCACTAAACCAGCCCTACAAGAGATCCTAAGGGGGACTATGTGAGTGAAATGTTGCAAGGACCACAAAGTACCAGAGACATCACTACAAGCATGAAACCTACAGACATCACAATGACTCTAAACCCATATCTTTCAATAATAACACTGAATGTAAATGGACTAAATGCTCCAATTAAAAGACATACGGTATCAGAATGGATAAAAAAACAAGACCCATCTATTTGGTGTCTACAAGAGATGCATTTTAGACCTGAGGACACCTTCAGATTGAAAGTGAGGGGATGGAGAACTATCTATCATGCTACTGGAAGTCAAAAGAAAGCTGGAGTAGCCATACTTATATCAGACAAACTAGACTTTAAATTAAAGGCTGTAACAAGAGATGAAGAAGGGCATCATATAATAATTAAAGGGTCTATCCATAAGGAAGAGCTAACAATTATAAATGTCTATGCACCGAATACAGGAGCCCCCAAATATATAAACAATCACAAACATAAGCAACCTTATTGATAAGAATGTGGTAATTGCAGGGGACTTTAATATCCCACTTACAACAATGGATAGATCATGTAGACACAGGATCAATAAAGAAACAAGGGCCCTGAATGATACATTGGATCAGATGGACTTAACAGATAATATTTAGAACTCTGCATCCCAAAGCAACAGAATGTACTTTCTTCTCGAGTGCACATGGAACATTCTCCAAGACAGATCACATACTAGGTCACACAACAGCCCTTCATAAGTATAAAAGAATTGAGATCATACCATGCACACTTTCAGACCACAATGCTATGACACTTGAAATGAACCACAGGAAAAAGCCTGGAAAACCTCCAAAAGCATGGAGGTTAAAGAACACCCTACCAAAGAATGAATGGGTCAACCAGGCAATTAGGGAAGAGATTAAGAAATATATGGAAACAAATGAAAATACAACAATCCAAATGTTTTGGGATGCAGCGAAGGCAGTCCTGAGATGAAAATACATTGCAATCCAGGCCTATCTCAAGAAACAAGAAACATCCCAAATACAAAATCTAACAGCACACCTAAAGGAAATAGAATCAGAACAGCAAAGACACCCAACACCCAGCAGAAGAAGAGAAAAAATAAAGATCAGAGCAGAAATAAACAATATAGAGTCCCCCCCAAAAAAACAGAACAGATCAATGAAACAAAGAGTTGCTTTTTTGAAAAAATAAACAAAATCGAGAAACCTCTGGCCAAGTTTCTCAAAAAGAAAAGAGAGAGGACCCAAATAGATAAAATCATGAATGAAAATGGACTTATTATAACCAATCCCTCAGAAACACAAGCAATTACAAGGGAATACTATGAAAAATTATATGCCAACAAACTGGATAACCTGGAAGAAATGGACAAATTACTAAGCACCCACACACTTCCAAAACTCAAACAGGAAGAAATAGAAAATTTGAACAGACCCATAACCAGCGAAGAAATTGAATCAGTTATCAAAAATCTCCCAAGAAATAAGAGTGCAGGACCAGATGGCTTCCCTGGGGAATTCTACCAGAGGTTTAAAGCAGATATAATACCTATCCTTCTCAAGCTGTTCCAAAAAATAGAAAGGGAAGGAACACCTCCAAACTCGTTCTATGAAGCCAGCATTACTTTGATTCCCAAACCAGACAGAGACCCAGCAAAAAAAGAGAACTACAGACCAATATCCCTGATGAATACGGATGCAAAGATTCTCAACAAGATGTGAGCAAATTGAATTCAACAGCATTTAAAGGAATTATTCACCATGCTCAAGTGGGATTCATTCCTGGGCTGCAGGGCTGGTTCAATATTCGCAAATCAATCAATGTGATACATCACATTAATAAAAGAAAAGATAGGAACCATATGATCCTGTCAATTGATGCAGAAAAAGCATTTGACAAAATTCAGCATTCTTTCATAATAAAAACCCTCGAGAAAGTTGGGATAGAAGGAACATGCTTAAACATCATAAAAGCCATTTATGAAAAGCCCACAGCTAATATCACCCTCAATGGGGAAAAACTGAGAGCTTTCCCCCTGAGATCAGGAACACGACAGGGATGTCCTTTCTCACCACCGTTAACATAGTGTTGGGAGTTCTAGCATCAGCAATCAGGCAACAAAAGGAAATCAAAGACATCCAAATTGGCAAAGATGAAGTCAAGCTTTCACTTTTTGCAGATGATATGATATTATACATGGAAAACCTGAAAGACTGCACCAAAAGTCTGCTAGAACTGATACATGAATTCAGCAAAGTTGCAGGATACAAAATTAATGTACAGAAATCAGTTGCATTCTTATAGACTAATAATGAAGCAACATAAAGACAAATAAAGAAACTGATCCCATTCACAATGGCACCAAGAATCACAAAATACCTACAAATAAACCTAACCAAAGATATAAAAGATCTGTATGCTGAAAACTATAGAAAGCTTATGAAGAAAATTGAAGACGATACAAAGAAATAGAAAAACATTCCATGCTCATAGACTGGAAGAATAAATATTGTTAAAATGTCAATACTGCCCAAAGCAATCTACACACTCAATGCAATCCCAATCAAAATTGCACCAGCATTTTTCTCGAAGCTAGAACAAGCAATCCTAAAATCTGTATGGAAACACAAAAGACCCCGAATAGCCAAAGTAAAATTGAAGAAGATGACCAGAGCGGGAGGCATCACAATCCCAGACTTTAGCTTCTACTACAAAGCTGTAATCATCAAGACAGCATGGCATTGGCACAAAAATAGACACATAGACCAATGAAATAGAATAGAAACTCCAGAATTGGACCCACAAAAGTATGGCCAACTAATCTTTGACAAAGCAGGAAAGAATAGCCAATGGAAAAAAAGACAGTCTCTTTAACAAATGGTGCTGGGAGAACTGGACAGCCACATGCAGAAGAAGGAAACTAGACCACTTTCCTACACCATTCACAAAAATAAACTCAAAATGGATAAAGGACCTGAATGTGAGACAGGAAACCATCAAAATCCTAGAGGAAAAAGCAGGAGAAAACCTCTCTGACCTCAGCCGCAGCAATTTCTTACTTGACACATCTCCAAAGGCAAGGGAATTAAAAGCAAAAATGAACTATTGGGACCTCATGAAGATAAAAAGCTTCTGCACTGCAAAGGAAACAACAAAACTAAAAGGCAACCAACAGAATGGGAAAAGATATTTGCAAATGACATATCAGACAAAGGGCTATAGTATTCAAAATCTATAAAGAACTCACCAAACGCCACACCCGAAAAACAAATAATCCAGTGAAGAAATGGGCAGAAAACATGAATAGACACTTCTCTAAAGAAGACATCCAGATGGCCAACAGGCACATGAAAAGATGCTCAACGTCGCTCCTTATCAGGGAAATACAAATCAAAACCACACTCAGATACCACCTCACGCCAGTCAGCGTGGCTAAAATGAACAAATCAGGAGACTATAGATGCTGGCGAGGATGTGGAGAAACAGGAATCCTCTTGCACTGTTGGTGGGAATGCAAACTGGTGCAGCCGCTCTGGAAAACAGTGTGGAGGTTCCTCAAAAAATTAAAAATAGATCTACCTTATGACCCAGGAATAGCACTGCTAGGAATTTACCCAAGGGATACAGGAGTACTGATGCATAGGGGCACTTGTACCCCAATGTTGATAGCAGCACTTTCAACAATAGCCAAATTATGGAAAGAGCCTAAATGTCCATCAACTGATGAATGGATAAAGAAGTTGTGGTTTATATATACAATGGAATACTACTCGGCAATGAGAAAGAATGAAATATGGCCTTTTGTAGCAACGTGGATGGAACTGGAGAGTGTGATGCTAAGTGAAATAAGTCATACAGAGAAAGACAGATACCATATGTTTTCACTCTTACGTGGATCCTGAGAAACTTAACAGAAGACCGTGGGGGAGGCGAAGGGGATAAAAAGTTAGAGAGGGAGGGAGGCAAACCATAAGAGACTCTTAAACTGAGAATAAACTGAGGGTTGATGGGGGGTGGGAGGGAGGGGAAAGTGGGTGATGGGCATTGAGGAGGGCATCTGTTGGGATGAGCACTGGGTGTTGTGTGGAAACCAATTTGACAATAAATTTCATGTTTAAAAAAAGAAATTTCAGAAAGAAAAAAATAAAAATAAAGCCTCCTAAGGAACATTCCACTAGCCTCAATGCTCAGACATGCAGAAGCGCCATGCTGCGGACAGGGATGGGCACCATGTGGCGGTCTGGTGAGTGAGAAGCGGCCTTTCCTTCAGGGCAGACTGAGATCTGCAGCATGGAGATTAGAAAAGGGAAGCTTGGTTGAATGAGCAAACTGAGGACAGGAGTAAGGAAGCAAACACTCCGTGGGTACTCTTCCCGAGGATAATGGGAAAGTCTTCCCCGCTTACACAACAGTGCCTTTCAGGGATTTCATTTCAGTGGAATTCGATCCGCGGTTCAACAGCAGACTGCAGGAATGGCCTGGATTCTTCACTCTTCCCCGTGTCTATGCCCTCTGCCATGTTGGCTTTGTTATTCCCCCATCAAAAGGCCCCCCATCCTTCTCTACCATGAGTCTGAGTTCGGCCACATGACACACTTTGGCCAGTGGGATGTTAGCCGATGGGAAGCTTGCAGAGGCATGAAAAGATGCATGCATAATAAAGCTTGCTGTCCATTAATTCTGCCATCACCAGAAGGACATGCCAGGGGCAAGCTCTTTGCACCAGGAGGAAGGTGAGAGACACGTGGAACAGAACCACCCCCACCCAAGCCCAGTGTAGATCACCTGACCCCTGCCAACCAGAGAAATAACATACATAATAATATAAGCGGTTTGTCTGAGAGAAAGACAAGCTTGCAGAAGCCTTCATGCAGAGGCCAGTCTTCACCACCACGCTGCGCGGTTCCTGTGAAGGATAAAGGTGCTAGGCAAATAAAGGGAGGTATGACACGCCCTGGAATCTTCCTCCACTCTAGCTTGTGTGAGGCGAGGGCGTCCCATTGAGGCGCCCATGTCCAGGAGTTCCCAGCAGTAAGCAGGGCCCATGGTGGCCTGGGAGCGGAGAGGGTCTTCCTCTTCAACCTCCGTTCCACCACCCTGTCCCCTGCCCGGTCACACGACAGATCTTGAGACAGGATAATTCTCCCCAACTAGAGGAGGGTTCCCATGCCGAAAAGGGAGAAATCACTCTTGGGCTACATGTCATGATTTAAGTATAATGATGTATTACACATGTGAAAATATATTCATATTATATGTGTGTGTAAATGTATATATATGTGCATGGAACATTTTGAAAATGTGTATGGGCAAGTGTAACAGGTATATATGGATGGAACTGTAACAGGGTAAACAGTATGTTAGCAACTCTTCAATTCTCTGAAGTGCTGTCATCTTCAGACTTCATTATAGTCTGCTTTTACAATGATAGTATTACTATAAAGCTGAAACTTCTCATGAACTATTAAAAATTCCTGCTTTGAACTTCAGACCTTCCTCCAGTCAAGTAAACACATATACCTGTAAGTTACATAGCACAAGCAGACATATTGCATTCTGCATGTTATTTTTACCTGTACAAGCTAAGAACATGTCAAGTGATTAAAATAATATTCTCTTGATCACACACAGATACGCTATTAGATGCCTCACTGTAAGCTTAGAATATGGGCATCCAGCTTTTTGGATGGTGTGAACAAATAGCTTTCCATATAAAATTAGGTCCGTTTTGTGCTTGGTAATTTGTAAGCCCTAAGTTCTAAGAACAAAAGTCTAATTCAACATCTTCATCAGTGGTGGCCGCCGTACCTGTCTGGAGTCATGCTCTGGACACTGCCCGTCACAGTCTTGTTCCCTTACCATACTCCAAGCCCCGACACTCAGCAAGGCATTGAGTACCAGAGAAAGGAACTCTTCGTGTCCTCCCTTATTCTGTATTTAACCAGACCCTGAGTCTTTTGTGCCATCGTGGCTCCCTCTCCTTCCTCATACCCAATGAGTCATGTCCCACTAAGGCTTCTTTCCTTTTTTTTCTTAATGTTTATTTTTGAGAGACACAGAGACAGAATGTGAGTGGGGGAAGGGCAGAGAGAGAGAGGGAAACACAGAACCCGAAGCAGACTCTAGGCTCTGAGCTGTCAGCACACAGCCCGACGCAGGGCTCTAACTCAGGAACTGTGAGATCATGACCTGAGCTGAAGTCGGATGCTTAACTGACTGAGCCAACCAGGAACCCCAAGACTTCTGTGTCTTGAAGTCATCCTGCTATCACCACCTTCACAGTCAGAGAAGATGGCAGAGTAGAAAGATCTTGAGCTCACCTCATCCCACGGACACAAGATAACAACTATATTCATATAACTAACTCTGAAAACAACCTGAAGACTATTAATACCACCAGAATAAGCCATTATATAGAGTATTGCTCTAGCTGCTTAACCAAGGTCTCTCTTTCTCTCTCTTCAACACACACACGCACACACACACACACACACACACACACACACACACACACCTCTTCATCCTTAATACTATTGTCTGTGAAAGAGTCATTACTGGTAAATTGTCCCTTTCAATCTAGAACCAAGATTTTCCTTTGATATAAGCTACCATATTTTTTTAATCTAGTCCTTTCGACCCCACTCTAAGTATCCTTTTTCCTTTTTCCCTCATGATACCATCACCCTTATATGTATATCCAAGGGACAGGAGAAAAAACACACTCCACCAAGTATTCATCACTGAAGTTGCAATTTCGCGTCTCCTGCTTTTGAGTTCACATGAGCCAAGAAAAAAAAAAAAAACTCACTGAGTTGTGTTTTGCTCAAGACAAAAATTATGAGGAGGGAGAAGGAGTGAAGGGTTACATCTGGAGACAGTTAAGTTCTGTGGCTGGAAGAACAGCTGGGACGATGTAATGTGGCAGCTTCCTCCCGCAGCCATGATGCTTTAGCTTGAAAATGCGTGGGTTGTTGAGTGGTATGGGTTTTATTTGGAAAGAAGGAATAGAGTGTGCCTTCAGAGAGGAAATTTAACAGTTTATTCATGTTCTTCAACCACTTTTTGCCCTAAATTTATTGACCAGGAAGACACTGTTAACAAAAATTGGGAGGTCTTGAGGAAACTCTAAATCTCTCACAACTGTTAATTCTTGGGCACGATTAGAGCTTTTGACAAGATTTTGTGGAGTGCCTTTTTTAAATGTTCAAAAACATAACGTCTTTTTTTTGGTCCCTCTTTGATGCTTGTACTGCTCTTGCTTTACTTACTTCAGCACTAAGCAGCCTGATAATTCAAGCCAGGCATGGAGGGATGGCGACCAGTGGCCTTGAGGGTTGTTTGCAGTGGTGTTCCTCAAATATCCTGGCCTTTGTTGGAATCACCTGAGAACCTATCGTCCCTTCTCTTCCTCTCTTATCTGTCTACCTGCACTGTTTGATTAATGATCAAGAGTAATTCGGCCACATAAAATCGCTATGAAATGGAAAAGTTTCCACCTGAGCATAAAACAATGTTTTATCTACGCTAACACATGACCTACTATGCAAACTGCTGGCCCAATTTCCTTAGGGGAAAAAGTTTGCCAAAATATTCTAACCTCCTTCAGATTTAATGGAGACACATGCTTAGAAACACTCTTTTATCTACAAATACTTTAGGTTTCAAGAGATGGTTCTCAAGTGGATTTGTTAATAAGTTCAAAGGTGGCAATTCCTGAGGTGTCTCCTCCAAAGCAGAGAGTGGATCTAGGAGTCTTGAAAGAGGGGCATCAACTTCTCCCACTTACTGAGAAATTCTCTCTCAGGAAGAATCTCGCATTCCATGACTTTCCTTCAGAGCATTTCTCTCAGAGAAAGGTCAGTGCAGGCTGACCTCTTCATCTCTCCCCTGCCCCTAGGATCACCTGGTCCCAGGCGCTCTCTGTGAGGCCAAAGCCAAAGGTTGTGCCCTGTTCATCTCTAGTTCTCAGCCATTTGTGCTCAGCTGACCAACCCGCCATTTTGCAACCAGTCTCTTCTCCTGGATTTTGAATCACTGCACACACCTATCTCCCTTCTCACTGACCACTCCTCCTTTGTCTTTTTTGAGTTTCTCCAAGTCATTTGTCCTTCTCCATTCATCGCTCAACTTCTTTTTTTTTTTTTTTTTTTTTTTTTTTTTTTTTTTTATTTTTGGGACAGAGAGAGACAGAGCATGAACGGGGGAGGGGCAGAGAGAGAGGGAGACACAGAATCGGAAACAGGCTCCAGGCTCCGAGCCATCAGCCCAGAGCCTGACGCGGGGCTCGAACTCACGGACCCGAGATCGTGACCTGGCTGAAGTCGGACGCTTTAACCGACTGCGCCACCCAGGCGCCCCCATCGCTCAACTTCTAAATCTTGGAGTTTTGTAGCGCTCCATTTGGATATACTTACACCCTCTCTAGATGACCTCCGACAGTCCATGGATTTAGATGCCATCTCTATGAAAAGGACACCGTGGCTTTAGCCTCAGGTATGCCATCCAGGCTCACCCACCATCCAACTCCTATTCAACTTGTCTGCTTGGACATCTAATGGGAATCTCAAATTTAATATATTCAAAGTCTACTATGAAATTACCTCGTTTGTTTTATGTTTATTCCTTTTTGTCTGTCTCCTGCCACCCACTTAAATAGCAAGGACCAGGTCTATTGTTTCCACTCCCATATCCCCACACATAGATCAAAGTTTAGCACATGCTAAGGGTTCAACAAATATTTAACTGAATGAAAAAATCTTTTTGAGAAAAAAAAGAGTACCTTCAAAAGTACAAATATTATTCCACTTACATGAGGTATCTAGAATAGTCAAATTCATACAGACACAAAGTAGAATAGTGGTGGCCAGGGGCTGTATGGGTTGGGGAAATGGGGAGTTAGTGTTTAATGGGTGCAGAGTTTCAGTTGGATATGAAAATTTTCTGGAGGTGAATGGTTGTAATTGTTGCCCAACAATGTGAATGCACTGAACTGAACACTTACAAATGGTTAAAATGGTAAGTAATATGTTACACAGATCATATCTCAATAAACAAAAAGAAACAGCTCCATCAATACTGAAAATCAGCCAAGGGAAATAAATCTCTTCACTGAGGACATCCACAAATGTCACAGGAAAACTCCTTAATGCCTAAAATGCTCATACTTTTGGCCACCTACTTACCCAAACATGACTTGATCCATGGACATACCCATGGCTTGTCCCAAAACTTTCTGCAGGATTTCCACCATGTATAATCTTTAAGTTCAACACACTGTCAGCCTTCTCTTAGGAAATGTTAGGTTAATAACCATCTATTTTACTGCTGAGTCCTATAGCCAGCACTTGCCATGTTTTCCTTTTTTTAAATGAATTTCTTTCTTTCTTTATTTATTTGAGAGTGAGTGTGAGCAGGGGAGAGGGGTAGGGAGTGGGGGGAGAGAGAGGAGGGTGGGGGAGAGAATCTTAAGCAGGCTCCACGCTCAGTGTTGGGTTCGATCCCTCAACCCTGGGATCACGCCCTGAGCCAAAATCAAGAGTTGGTCCCTCAACTGACTAAGCCACCCAGGCACCCCATCATGCTTTCCATTTTGTCAATCAAAGTTTAGCACAACTGGGGTGCCTGGATGGCTCAGTCGGTTAAGTGTCGACTTCGGCTCAGGTCACGATCTCGCGGTTTGTGAGTTCGAGCCCCACGTCGGGCTCTGTGCTGACAGCTCAGAGCCTGGAGCCTGCTTTGGATTCTGTGTCTCCTTCTCTCTCTGCCCCTCCAATGCTCACCCTCTGTCTCTCTCAGTCTCTCAAAAATAAATAAACATTAAAAAAAAATTTTTAAATACTTTAAAAAAAAGTTTAGCACAACTTTCCTTCTTTTCTTGCTACTTTTGAAGATTACATGGGCATGGACTTTTCACATATTATAAGATTTTCCTTCTCTTTCAGAATCATACCTACCCCCAAAGAATTCATCCATGATGTGTGTCTAACTTCTGTCCTTTTCTGACAGAAGTTGTGTTTTGTCACATTTTCCTGTGTTGTGTTTTCTCTAACACCCTCCCATCATAACTGTGGCCCTTCCTTGCCAGTGTTCTCAACAGTGTCATAGCTTTTGCACTTATTGGCCGTGTCAGGTTAATAATGTCCCAAAACACATGATGATGAAACACAGCATAGACAACACAACCAGACTACTGATTGAAGTGAGGCCCGTGCCATCTGCTGACGCAGGGGAGGAATCGGTGTATTCTAGAAGGACAAACTTGTGGCCTGGGAGCCACAACGCAGCCTGGGGACATGACTTTTATCGTTTGTTTGGATTTATTTGGCCCATAAAACACTTTTTTAAAAAATTTGTTTCCTATATGTAAAGCTCTGGAGCTGCCCAGATAAATATCCAGATTTATGACCTTGTTTGAAAAATTAGAAGATCAACAACTGGGTCTCCATTCTGCAGCAGGAAGCAGCTGGCCCTTAGCAACAGGGCCTTTCCGACCAACATGAGCTCTCTTGTTAACCACAGTCCCCACCCAGCCCACTGGCCCATGGCATCCATGACCCACTCGGTCTCAACAAGCACTTGAATTAGAAGCCCCCCCACCCCGCCGTGTGAACGGAAGGAAGCCTCAATCCAGGATGAAGCCTCCTAAGCGAGGCCTCCACGCAGAGACAATTTTGTTCTTTGATGTGGAATGACCCAGTGACAAATATGCCTCAACTAATAAAACCGCCAATGTGTATGAAATCAAGTTGGTGAGTTTTTAAGAAATAAATTAACTATGGATGAGCCACAAGAAAACCAAACAAATTTTTTTAGTGAAGTCAAATCATTAAAAAAAATTTACTGCGCTTTAAAAAAACAACCTCCTGGTAATATTTAAACCCTAATAGCTGATGTTTTCAAATGAGGAAGAGAAGAATTTCATAATGCTAAGAAATATAATGTAGAGCACACAGAGACAGAAGTGACATCTGCTACCTCAAAATTCCACCATAGGGTACTGTCTTCCTGATCGAATCCTGAGACTAACAGTCAGACAGATTCAAAGTGACCGCATGTCTATAAAGAGCCAGAACCGGTGGTGTTGGGAACGGGCTTGCTTTCCCACAGATCTTCTTAAAGATGAAAAAGTGACTGGTTGGGCATAGACACAGACTCTATGATGAAAATAGGTGGAAGGAGTTTATTGGCTCATGTCACAGAGAAATTCAAGGGCTCTGAGCTCCTCACGTTGCCTTTAGTTTGGGGCTCTCTATGGTGGTAAGACGGCTCCCCACATCTCCAGGGTTTAGGCCCATAAGCCTCTCTTCCAAAGGTCCCAGAAAAAGGCTTTTACTCTTAATTCACTCGGGTATAGCCACCTCTTAAGGAATAACTATGACCAGGCAAATGCAATGTTCCAGGTGGCCAGGTCTGAAATCACACACTCACCTGATACAAAGGAGGAAAACTTCTGCAGGTCGGAAGTCTGAAGTGAGTCTCACGGGGCTGACGTCGGTGTTAGGAGGATGATGTTCCCTCGGGAAACTCCGCAGGAGAATCTGTTCCCTTGCCTTTTCCAGCTTCCAGAGAACACTGGTCTTCCTTGGCTTGCGGCCCCTTCCTTCATCTTCAAAGCCAACAGCCCAGCATCTGCCAGTCTCTCTCTTTGATTCTGACCTCTGTGTCCACCTCTCTGGTCACTTGAAAGGACTCTTGTGACAACACTGGTCCCAACAGATAATCCAGAATAATCTTACTTCAAGATTATTGCACCTGATCTGCATCCTTACTTTCCCCTTGACATGAAACATGGCATATTCTTAGGTTCCATGGATTCAAACATGGGTGTACTTGGGGTGGGGTGGGGTGGGGTGGGGGCTATTAATTAACTACCACAAAGTCCAAACAGAATCATCTTCTGTAATCTCAAAGTGCTCTAACTCTACACTGTCTGCTCAGGATTTCTTTATTCTTCACTCCTCCTCTGCTAAGTCCTTGCTTGTGAATTCATTCCTTTCTTCATTTACTAGATAACCAGGGAGGCCATTAGACCGAGGTGGCTCTAATGCTGTGGTGGCCAACAGAAGCACACCAAAATGTAAGCATGTAAATGATTCAAGTCTACAGAATTCAAATCTGAGAACAACCAGTGACAAACAGACAACTAAGAATTCAAGCTATAGGGGCACCTGGGTGGCTCGGTCAGTTAAACATCTGACTCTTCATTTCACCTCAGGTCACCATCTCATGCTTCATGGGATGAACCCCATACCCAGCTCTGTGCTGATAGTGTGAAGCCTGCTTGGGTTTCTCTCTCTCCTTTCTCTGTCCCTCCCCTGATCTCCCTCTCTCTCTCTCTCTCTCTGTCAAAATAAGTAACCATAAAAAAAAAAAAAAAAAAAGAATTAAGCTATAGCCAACCAAGTAATTTCCTTTCTTTATATGTAAGTCTTCCCTGGCTCCTGTCAGCCAAGTACTCCTAAACACTTCTGGTTTACCACTACCCAATTAGAATCAATCTTTGCTCAAATAAACTCTTAGAATTTTTAATACACCTTGGTTGGTTTATCTTCTAGCACTACCACAGGCAAAACACTGCACACGCATGGAATATACAACAGTAAAAAAAAAGTTCCCTTCCCCGATGACATTCACAGTCTCGTGGATGAACAAACCATAAATAACCTGACCAATAAGCAGTATTTAAATACCTATTTATTATCAATCTATTTCTTTTTTTTTTTTAAACGTTTATTTATTTTTGAGACAGAGAGAGACAGAGCATGAACAGGGGAGGGGCAGAGAGAGAGGAAGACAAAGAATCTGAAGCAGGCTCCAGGCTCTGAGCTGTCAGCACAGAGCCCGACGTGGGGCTTGAACTCACAGACCGCGAGATCATGATCTGAGCCGAGGTCGGACGCTTAACTGACTGAGCCACCCAGGCGCCCCATATTATCAACCTATTTCTATGGAGGCTTTAGTTTTTTCCAAACTGGTATGAAAATAATGGCGGTCTTCGAGATTGTCCTGCTGTTTTTTCTAACTGGAATCTGTGTCCACATTCCCCCTTGGTGGTCATCAGGACACGGAAGATAGGATGTGGCCTTGGCTGAAACTCAGTGGACAGGAAATGGTACTTGCTGCCTAGAGTCTCAGTCGAGACAGATGCCCCTGGCGCAGAAACAGGGTGGCCTTGACTCTCTGCACAGCATCTTTACCTGACAATACCTCTGGACTCGTGCTCCCCACACCTGCCAGAGCGGCAGCTCAAGGGTATTTACATTTTTATCACTTCCCATCAGACATCACGTTGGTTATATTAAGTAGTAAAGGCAAAATGACTGAGGACAAATTGGGAGAAAGGGGGCAGTTCCCATGGGTCAAATGAAAGAGAGACAAGAAGGAGACAATCACAGTTACAAAGGATGGCTTCCCACTCTTTAAATATTATCTGCCTATCACTAACATTCCATCACATGGGAGCTTTAAGCTTTTAATTCAATCTTTCTGCTGTTTCATCTTGATCAAGTCTATGCCATAGTGTTCTTGTCTATAGGAAGTGGGTAAAAATGTGGCAATCCTTCACGCAGCTGCAATGAGGTTATTTTTAAAGGAGTTTTAAGGCCTGGGGCAAGTCTTAGTACACAGGTCAAAGGGTTTTGTATACAATCACTAAAAATTCTTTCAATGCTTCTGTAGCTCAACCCGCATTTTAGCCTGTTATCACACCAGAATCATAGGTCCCTTGAAAACATGACCTTGAAACAATCCTTTTAATTATGTGTTGACAGCAACACTCTCTACTCCCTCCTTTTCCAGTTCACTTTCCTCCCCCAACAGAAATGACACAAATACTCACCCTGGAAGATCGCTTTGTGCTACAACACATGACCACGAACCTTAAATCTCAACTGAGCTCCCCGTGTTGCTGAAACAAGTACTTAGCTTGTGCCCCCAGTGAGCAACATAATATGAGTGGTCATCAACTGTAACTTTGTTCGCTGTATTTCCTTGGAAGCCGCAGTCTGGGGGCCAGATTGCTAACAAGCCATCCCACGTGTCAGCCTTGGCTGCCTTCCTCTTGTCTAAAACTCTGCCTGACCATGTCATATTTTGATTCATTTCCTTTCCACTGCTATTTTTTTTAATTTTTTAATGTTTATTTATTTTTGAGAGAGAGAGAGACAGAGTACGAGCAGGGGAGGGGCAAAGAGAGAGCAAGACACAGGATCCAAAACAGGCTCCAGGCTCTGAGCTGTCAGCACAGAGCCCGATGCGGGGCTCGAACCCACAAACTGTGAGATCATGACCTGAGCCGAAGTCAGACGCTTAACTGACTGAGCCACTCAGGTGCCCCATCATTCTTTTTAATACTACCTGAAATAGATATTGCATTTACATCCAGAATGTAAGAAGGAATCCCTAAACCAGTATGAAAAAAAATAAAGAATCCAACAGAAAAAAATGGGCCGAGGCTCTCAAAAGGCAATGGACATAAGAGAAAATTAAAATGACCAGTAAGCATACAAAATGTAAATGGTAATAAAGGAAATCCAACCTTTAAAAAAATGAGAGGTCATTTTTTTCACCCAGGAGATTTGCAAACGTTAAAAGATTATATCATGTATTGTCACAGAGACAGTTATTCTCATAAGCTGGGTAAGAATACAAATTTGTAAAACTTTTGTGGCAGTATGCAATAAAACGTTAAATACCCATCACCTGACGACTCAGCAATGCCCATCGCTGAATACCTACTCTAGTAGACTCTGGAGTAGAGAAGGTAGGCATGTGCATACCATGACATCACTGTTCTATTGGCAGTAGTAAAATTTGGAGAAGTACCTAAATGGCGATTCACATTGCTAGTTGTTTTTTTTAAATTTTTTTTATGTTTATTTATTTTTGAGAAAGAGACAGAGTGCGAGTGGGGGAGGGACAGAGAGAGAGGGAGACACAGAATCCGAAGCAGGCTCCAGGCTCTGAGCTGTCAGCACAGAGCCTGACGCGGGGCCCAAACTCATGAACCACAAGATCATGACCTGAGCCGAAGTCGGACGCTTAACCCACTGAGCCACCCAGGCACCCCTCACCCTGCTAGTTTTACAAAATGGTGGTAGTGTCTATGAATCACTACCCAAGAGGTCAGAAGCAGGAGAGGCGGTCCAGCATGGTGGTGAAACTTGTGGTCTCAAGTCAGCCCTGCGGGTCTCCGGATCCGGCTGCACCACTTATCACTGTGTGAACAGCAAGCCCTGACCCTCTCTGTGCCCCAAGGGTTTTATCTCAAAGTGAGGCTTACAACACCACCTACTGCGTTGTGAGCATTAAGTCAGGCATTACTTGTAAAGGTCTCAGAACAGCATCTGACACAGGCAAAGTGCTCAATAACTGTTAGCTGTTGTCATAAGGAACACAGAAAGATCTCCTAGACACGTGGTTTAAAAAAAAAGGACAGTCACACGCACTCATGCACCACACAAGATGATTGCAATTATATATGTATAAATAATACGTACATAAATAAAACATGCGTACATAGAGACGAACATAACAATCACTTAAATGTGATTTTTATAATTGTCTTTCATTCTTTTTGGAAGGATAAATGCTATATCCTTTTAAGGAGACTTTTAAAAAATTAATTATTTTCGAAGTTTACATGGAAAACAGCCTGGAAGAAAAGACCTCTGAATGTTCACACTGATTGCTTTTGGATGAAGACATGATGAATTCATTTTGCTCTCTTGGTCTCTTCCAAATTTCCTTTGGGCTTATGTATTACCTTAATTCCAACATTTAAACAACTACGGTTTTAAATAAACACATTGCTAACATATATTAATAGAAATGATGATGCTTGAGAATAAAGACCTTTTCTTAGCACTGATGGTTTTCATGCAGCAAGATGAACTTAAGGTTCCTTCTCTTCCTTTTTTTTCCCCAAAAATGGCAGGAGGGTCTGAAAGCGAGTAGCAGAAATGACTCCTGGCAAAGACGTCATGTGAAAAAAGATGAAAGGATGTGGAATGGTCTGATTTGGAAGGAAAAAGGACCCAAATTCACAGCCTCTCTTGAGTTCAGCCTCCAGACATATGTTCTGTTTGTTTGAGAGACTGAGGTGAGCAGGGAATGGGGGCAGAGGGAGGGAGGGAGGGAGGGAGGGAGGGGGAGAGAGAGAGAGAGAGAGAGAGAGAATATCTCAAATAGGCTCCATGCTGTCAGCACAGAGCCAAACGTGGGGCTCGATCCCATGACCCTGGGACCATGACCTGAGCTGAAATTGAGAGTCGGATGCTCAACCGCCAGAGCTGCCCGGGCGCCCCGCCATGCATGTTTCGTGTGACCACATTAGTTAACACAGTCGTGAATACGGAAGCCTTGACGTGACAGGCACGCTCCATTTGCTCAGGGTCCGCTTGTTTCTAATTGTCTTAAACCCTTTTGCAGCTTGTCTTCATGATACCCGCCTGGTTCCTAAAAGCACGTGAGCATGCAGTGCCCAAGGAGATCCTCAGTACATAGCTGCGAGGAGACTGAGAGCACCTCAAGAGATTGCGACGAAACACGAAGAAACAGTATTCAGTTTTCAATCAAAGAGAGCTTTCACACACCCATTTCGAACACACTTTAATGGTAGTATATTTAACTGTGTGTCTCAGATGATTCTGTATAAACTTTCACCGAGATCAGGTGTTAAAACACCAGTGAGTATTACCTTAATTCCAACATTTATGTCCCGTTAATAGAGCAGTTCTCTGACTTAGGCACGCAAACGCATCCCCTGTAGTATTTGTCCAAAACACAGATTTCTGAAGCCATCCCACCCGACTCCACCACTGAGATGCAGATTCATTAGGTGCTACTAAGTCAAGGAAGCTTTAGATCTCATTTCAAGGAACAATATTGAGACAGATACCTTTAGAGACGCCTGTGCAGCCTGCACCACCAGGTGGGCCCGCTCACGGCTCATCGTTGGGGTGTAGAGGCCCTGCTCTGGCCGAGGCAGACTGGCCAGGGGAAGACATCTGTGCCAAGCTGGGCCTGTCGGATTCTCTATCCTGACCACTTGAACTTGGAATTCAGCGAGGCTAATCATCTCTACTAGTTATGAAACTGGAAGGATGCGGGACATATCAAGTTAAGGGTAGCTGTCTTCTGCCTCGTGTATGAAAGGCAAAGAAAATTAATCGTGTAAGCAAAGGAAGCAACAGTGCTGAGAAAAACAGAGCTGAAAGGCTATGCAGTCCTATATTAAGGTACAGTAAGTGCTATAACAAACATCCCCAAGTCCCAGTGTCTTAACCTAATAACATTTCGTTTCTCACTCATGTAACAGTCCACCAGGGCACCTTATGGTCGGTACCAGTACATCTGTCTTGTGGCTCTGCCCTCCCCAAGGTCCCTGCAGGCTTCCATTCAGCCAGTGGATGGGATGAGCATATAGGAAGTTTTTATGGGCCATGCCTGGGAGCAGCACATCTACTCTTTTGGCCGGAAGTCAGTATGTGGTCTTGCTCAGTGACAAGGGATGAATGGAAATGTGGTTCAGGCACATTTGGTGAACACAAACTCGAAAGACAGAAAAGTTAAAGGAACAGTTGTGGAACTATTATCAAAAAACAAATAGGGGCGCCTGGGTGGCTCAGTCGGTTAAGCGTCTGACTCTTACCTTAGCTCAGGTCATGATCTCACAGTCTGTGGGTTTGAGCTCCACACTGGGCTCTGTGCTGACAGCATGAGGCCTGCTTGGGATTCTCTCTCTCCCTATCTCTGCCCCTCCCCCACTCTCTCAAAATAAGTAAACATTTTTTTTTTAATGAACAAGAAACAGAAAATAAGTAATGGTGAGGATACAGAGAAATTGGAACGTTTGTGCACTGTTGCTGGGAATGTAAAATGGTACAGCCACTGTGGAAAAGAGTATGGAGGTTCCTTGAAAAGTAAACACAGAGTTCCCTATGATCTGGGATTTCATGTACCCAGAGGAATTGAAAACAGGAATCAAGAACAGGTACTTGCACACCCCTGTTCACAGCAGCATTATTCACAACAGAAACAATGTGAATGGCATTAACAGATGAATGGATGAACAAAATACGGTTTTTACAACTCCAGCATTGCCCATTTCCTCCCATGCAGCCCCTCCCCCACGGTACCCAGCTTTCTCCCCATACCGGGCTACTTCTCAGGCTTTAATGACTTGGCAATGTTATTCCCCCTGCCCGGAGTACCTTTCTCATCCCCTCCTTCACTTGGCTGCCTTCCACTTCTGTAGGGTCGGGTCAGACATCGCCCACTACTTCTTGAAAAGCCTTTTGTGACCCTCCCCCCCCATCCCCATCCCTAATCTGGGTTAGTTGCCCCTCTGATGTTTCCTCCCAGCCTCACAGATGGTCACTGTCGGTTCATTTCTCCACCCACCCAGCTGCCAGCTCTTAGGTCAGGGACTCTGCCTTTGCCTCTGGGCCACCAGGGCCCATCTCTGTGTCTGGCATGTGTAGACACTCGACAAATGTCTGTGGTCACCATGAAGGGGTACTCATTAGTTCCAGGGAAACGTTATAAAGACAAGCTGCCAACAAAACAAAACAAAACAAAACAAAACAAAACAAAACAAAACAAACACCGGACATACACTGATGTGCTCATTACATATTCAATCGAATCCTGATTTGGGAAGATTGGTTTTTTTGGACTGCTCACCATCAAGCAAGGTATCATCATAAGCTAGGGGAGCCAAACTGGAAGTAGCACATTTCCCATCCCTGAGGTGGTCCCTGAACCGACTGCATTCCGGAATGCAGACACCGAAAATCATAAAACACAACTGGAAGCTAATGAAACACTCATTTTTCCTCGTCCTGGCCATGAATTCTACACGGGAGTCATTCCGTTTACATCTCTAGAAAAGAAAATCTGGGTTTCATTTTGTAAACTCAGAGCAGAAATAAGGTGCCTGAAGACATCTCAACACTCCAGCAGCGTTTAAGAGCATTCCACATATTGCACGGATGACACAGCCAGTCAGAAATGTGTCGTTTTCTAACAAAGGAGAAACCACGCTCTGTCCATAATCTGACAAGTCATTTCTGAAAGCTGAGTGCAGGTCTGATTGGCTCCAAAGTCCCATAAGAACATATTCATGCAATTTCTATTTAAAGGTTGAATCTAATCACTACAAAAACACACAAGAACAAAAGATCGCTCCATCCCTCAGGGATAGCCTACTTCAAGGAAAACCACTGGTCTCCAGGAAAGTGCAGACCACAGAGGCTTCACCCCAGTCGTGCTTTGGGGGAATGTGACCTTTGTTACCATGTCCTTTCCTCGCATCAAGGTTCCCCAGCCGGGCTTCTCCTCAGGTTTAAACCAAACCTTGCTTGCTGCCTTTCCTGATCCATTTATGGCACTTGGTATTTTGTGGGACTGGCTTGAGTTAAGAGGGCTAGACAGCTTCAGTGGCTGGGAGCATGAACGTATGAACGAAGGCATGGCAAATTTAAGAGCTCTCCCTTCAAGAAAGGATAGGCAAGGGGGCCGTGTAAGGTACGAGGGTAAAATCTGTCTCCTCTTGGTCCTAAAACTAATGAAAAGAATTTCATGGTATGAATAAACAACATCCCATTCCTTCTGTTAATGAGCAGTTCACACAGTATTCTTGTCCCCAGTGTTCATGTTTGCAATCCTTTATTTCTCATGTGCCTATTTTAAGAGTAATAGATGAGCTAAGTATCCCAATTTTAGGAGTGTGGAAATCTGTCTCTTGTGGGGGTCACATTGGTAAGGAGTATATATTATTTATAATCTTTATTTTTGAGAGAGAGAGGGACGGAGTACGAGCGGGGGAGGGACAGAGAGAGAGGGAGACACAGAATCCGAAGCAGGCTCCAGGCTCTGAGCTGTCAACACAGAGCCCGACGCGGGGCTCAAACACACGAACCGCGAAATCATGACCTGAGCCCAAGTCGGACACTTAACTGACTGAGTCCCCCAGGCGCCCCAACATTGGTAAGGAGTATAAGTGACAATGGCAGCAGAGTTCAAAATCGTGTCATGTCATGCCCCCCCTCACCACTATCCTTGCTTGCCCTCCACTGTCACCAATCTCCAGAAGACATACCTAATTTCTAGAACCTCCTACTATTACAGAAACAGTCCACAGTGCCCAGACACTCCTGGAGGCCTGAGCCAGCATGGAGACCCAGAGGCTCTGCAAGCACCCTCAAATCTAAGACCGCCCCCCAATCTTGAGGATTTCTAAAAAAGCATACCTATCCAAGGTACTCGGATCTGCTTGCATGGCCAGCATCCCAAGCATCTCCCGGTACTGCAGGGAGTTATGGTTCCTTTCCTCCTCCCAGGGTCACAAGGTCGGAGCCACAGGCAAATTTCTGAAAATAAGACTGTTGAGGGCTGATTTGCCCATATCAAAACACACTATCGTGCCGCATTAACTAAAAATAGTACAGGACTCATACAGGAAGGACAGATCAACGGAAAAGAATGAGAGTCTAGAAACTAGATGCGAACACAGGTACATGCTCACAAATTTATTATATGATACAAATATTTCAGATTGGTAATTCACAGGGAAAAGACTATTACCGAATACCGAATACTGCTGAAATAATGGACAACCAGTTCGGGGGGGAAATGAAAATCGATCCTTATCTTCCATATCCAAATAAATTCTGAATAAAGTTCAAATGTTAAAAAAAAAAAATCCCATAAAATTAAGTATGGGAAAAGATGGAAACATTTTAAACTTCCCTATGGTTAAAAAAAAAAAAAAAGTCCTACAACACATGTTTACAGGTAAATAACAAGTTAGGAGAAATATTTGCAATGCATCTTTTTAAAGGTGAGTATTGAAAAGCATCTTACAAATCGGCAAGGGAAAGAGGGATTCTCCATAAAAGAATGGGCAAAAAAGAGGCGATTCACAAAGGTAGAAATACAGACAACATGAAATACTGGGAGAGATCAAAGAAAGTCCCATTAAACAACAATGATGTATCATATTTGACCTATCAGATTGGCAAACAGTGAAAAGAGTGATCCTACCCAGGGTTGGCTAGGCAATAGCCAAGGGAAATAAGGCTCTTTTATCCACTGTTTGTGGGAGTGGAAATTGATATCCTTTCGAGAACATGGTCTGGCACTGGGTATCTAACTTCAAAACACGCGTATCATTTGACCGGCAATTCCCCTTCTGGGAATCTGTCCTGGAGAAACAGCCAGGTAGGGGAAGAGGACAGCACACACACTGTGAGGTCTCTACTGGGGGGATGGAATGCAGCAAAGGGACGCACAGCAAGCCCCCAGGGACTAGGGAGGGCAGAGGAAAGGAAATTCGGCAGATTTCCCAGAGGAGGGCATGCTGGAGGTGAGTCTAAGAAGACAGGAGGAGAGGGCATCCGAGGGGATGGGAGAACAGAGGTAAGAGAGAGAGAGAGAGCACCATGCAACTGGGGACACCTGCAGGGCCTTGGAGCTGGGGGCAGGAAAAGAGAAGAATCAGTTAACAAGGACACCAAGGAGGGCTACTCACGGATGAGGAAACTGAGGTTTGGTTACACAGCTCAGGTTAACAGTGCCGCTCACCTGACTTGTAATGATAGAGCGGGAATTTGAGCTGAGGTTCGTCTGACTGTGGAGCCCAGGCAGGGGTGGGGGATTTGGGCTGTCCCCCGATGGCCGCGGGCCACCGTGGAAGGTGTGTGGAAGGGGTGGGTTCGCCTTGCCCAAGCTGTCTCTGGTGGTAGTGTGGAGAGCGGATCGGAGGCCTCCCTGGAGGAAAGAGGGCAACCAGTAGGCATCGGCGGCAATAAAAGGAAAGGAAGAGAAAGACAAAGTCAGCACAAAGTGGTGGGAGATTTGAGAGCGAAAACCCACAGGGCCTGGGGACCTGTTGAGTGAAAGGGGTAGGAGGCAGAGGAGTCCAGACTGACTCCCACCGCCTACCTGACATTCCAGGATGAGGGAGCGCTAACATACAAACGACTGCTCTTGCTTCTTGTACACGCTTATGTCCACATCTTTGCACTCATGCATCCCCCCCCCACACCCCATGAAACATCATCCCCAGTTGCCTTCAAGGTGAAATCCCACCCTTCAGAGCCTGCCTCCAATGCTACCTCCTCTCTCAGGAAGTCACAGAAAACTCTCCCTCCACTCCTCTTAGATAGAGTGTGAGTCTTGGGCATTTTGTGGCTATCTCCTGTTGGCCTTTATCTGCCCGATGGTTAATCAGTTGTCCAGATACCTTGTTTTCTTCTCTTGTCGGTCTCCTGATGGCAAGAGCCACATGGCCCCATCATACCCCTTTCCCCACATTTCGCAGTACGAAGCAGAGGCTCTTGTGCATGGTAGACACTTAAATAGTTGAAATAAAGAAAACAAATAGCTCTCCCCCTCTTTCCTCTCTTAGATTTTGCCTTCTCAGCTCTCACCAAAGAAATTGCTTAAATGTTTCTTGCTCCAGAAACCAAAAGAGTTGGAAGGAAGTCTTGGAATGCCTGCAGGAGATTTTCTTAATCCTTAACTGACTGATAACACCACAGGAAACTAGCTCAAAGAAAACAGTGATGAAACAGTTAGGTCCTATTACCACTTCCCTGCTATACTGAACAAGACATTTTGAGAGTAATTTCCAGTGGAATGTCTTCCAAATGTATATAAATAGTCACGGTCAGCCTGGTGAAAGTGTGTGTTTCCAAGATGAACTGATAAATGAAGCAAGATAAAAGAGGTCAAGTGGACAAGATGGATTGCACAGGACATTTATAGATGAAGTTTGTGCATTTTGCTGGAAAGCAAGTGCATAAGAGCTCAGATACTCTACGGGTCTGCCTCATTTTAGAGAGCACAGTGCAAAACTTCAATCTGAAAAACAAGGATAAATACATAAATAAGGGGAAGACTGTTTACAGAACCAAATTTTCCAAACTCTACAGTAGACCAGGCATAAACAGATATTCATGCAAGAAATCAGGCTGATTCTTGGTAAAAAACGAGTCAACTCAAAACCCTCCACCATGTTATGCTTTGGCAACTGTAGTGACACAGGGGGTCCCTCCTGGAGTTGTCCTTCCTTCCAACCACTCCATACACCAAACCAAAATGTCCCAAAGTGTGTTGCCTGGAACACTAACCCCAGAAAATTTTCCATCAAGCGGGTTCCATGGTCAAGGACAAAGGAAATGTTTAACGTCATAACATCTCTTGGAGAATCACCGTGCATCTAGGCATCATGGGGGCTTTGAGAAGTCTTTTACAAATAAACTTTCACTCTTCTTAAGCATTTATTTCCTAAGTTATTTGGTCATGGAACCTTCTAAGAGAAGCAAAAGTAAGACAATGGCACTAGGCTGAAATAGTGTTCTCCAAAACCCAATCGGGAACCTCAAGACATTACCATGTCTGGTTTTCCTTCCTTCTTCTGAACCTCACCTCTTCCTTTCAAAAATCAATGGCCATATTGATGCCCAGACAGGTGACTAGAAAGCATGAAGAGACCATTTATTTCACTTAAAGTTGCTAATGGATAATGACTTTTTTATTAACTCTCCCTGGGAGCATTTACATTTTTACAGAGGCCTTCTGAAATATAATGGCTAAATTCAAGCAATAATGCAAGTGCCAAGAATCTCATGCCTCTCTGTGACATCAGGAAAGTCACCTCTTCCTTCCATTCACAGGACCCCCACCAGGGAAAAGAAGGGAATTTCCTCTCTCCCTCTCCCTCTCCCTGCCATCAAAGCAACTGCAGCAATGCGTGCTAACATTCACCCCCATCTTCACCAGACTCACTCCTTGTCATGCTTAGGGATCAAAATAAGTATTCTTCCTCCCTGACCCCTGGACTAGAATAATAAACGGGGCTATCCACTTTCGTAAAACCCAGGACATCCCCCTCTCCTGCCCCCATAGCATCTATCACTCTGTATGCCACTTCTCTGTCTCAACCACCAGCTCTCTCCATCTCATCTTCTTCTGTATGCCCAGAGCCTGGTCCAGGATAGGGCACATCATAGGAAATTATAACCTAACAAAGAGAGAAATGTGTTTGTTGGTTGGGTAGCTGGTTTTTAATCCCATGGGACTGACAATCCCATTTCCAAGAAGAAATTTAAAAGAAGACGAATATATGAAAACGACTACATAGGTAAGAGTCCAACGATCCCATTTAGCCATACATACTATTTGAGCATTGTCATACAAGGCATTATAGAAGAAACGACATGAAAATAAAAGATTTAGAAGATCCAATTCCTGCCTTCAAGGAACTTGCAACATGGCTGATGAAGGAGAGACATTCTAAGAACTAAGAGAGTCCTGAACACCTTCTCCATCTGCTAGTAAGAACACAAACAGGGTGCCTGGGTAGCTCAGTTGATTGAGCGTCCAACTCTTGATTTCTGCTCAGGTCATGATCTCATGCTCTGTGGGATCAAGCCCCACGTTGGGCTCTGCACTGACAGCGCAGAACCTACTTGGGATTCTCTCTCTCCCTCTTTCTGCTCCTCCCCCACTCACACATGCTTGCTCTCTTACTCTCTCTCTCAAAATAAATAAACTTAAAAAAAAAATAAAGAATACAAACATTTATTAGATTGAAAATTCCACCCTGGCTCCAAGTGCCAACAGCTTAAAATAGGGTGGCTTCTGGGTGCAAGGAGTGTTGCCCACAGGATACCTCAAAGACTTCGTGAGTGTCTGCTCCTCAGTACTGTGTAGGCAGTAGCATGGCAGACAAAAATGCAAGGCACCAAGCTTACAGGAGGCTGAGGAAGTCGGGGTGGGGCCGGGCAGCTTTGCTGGTGTGTGTGATAGCAGCCGAATGGGGAACATCTGTGTCTTGTCAGAGTTTCCTAGAGATCGTCTCTAACTGCAGGGTGAGCAAATTAAGATTGATAAATTGTAGGGTTCTTTCTGGCTTTAAAGATCCCAGATGCTCTGCCAAATTAATGGATGCTCTATCTCCACTCAATCTGACACCAAAACAGAACTTTGAAAACATACCAGACCCCCACTCCCCCAAACGACTGAGCACACCCAGAGCCCTGCTGCTTCTTTCAGCTTGGATTCCAGGATGGGGACCCATATATTTAGTTAGCAACTGTGTGTGTGTGTGTGTGTGTGTGTGTGTGTGCACGCGCGCGCATGTCTGTGTACATATGCACACATGTGCATTTTCAGACTTGAACTTACCTTCACCATAGACCATGTGTACACAGTTTTGACCAACAAGTGTGCATCTTCTAACATGAATTGCTCAGCTAAGCTCCTGAAACACCAGACTGTCCATTACAGAATAATTCCAAGGAAGATGAGATCATTTGTGTCATTTGGAAACTATTGTCTTACTCAAACATAACATGTTGCTAATCATAACACCTAAGATTGTTCTGTTCTTTTTCTCCAGCGCGGAGTTCTGAGTTCGCTAGCCCAGTCCTCCACACAGCCAACAGCATGTTTTATTTATATCAGTAGAAAATGATCACATGTAGCTTGAGGAAAAGTATTTGAGGCACTTAGCTAAAGCTATTCCATTTCTGTGAGATTCTAGAGATCAGATACAAGTGGAGAATGGCCTTTTGGTGACCACCCAAGTAAGCATGTAACCCCAAATGAAGGAGCCTAACAATGGTACTTCCTTTAGAAAGGAACTGACTAGAAGGAAATATCCCTCACAAAGGAAAAGCATCCTAGGAAGATACCAAAGCCAAAAACAGAAGAAAAGTCCTGCAAATTCAGACCACTGGCTCATCTACTTCCACATTCTCTTGCCAATTAGGGCATTAAAGGGAATTAGGGCATTAAACAGAATTCATCCTCTATGATATCATCCTCGGAAGTTTAAAATGTCCCTAAACATCCCTAAATTCCCTGTCAAGCATTGGTAAGAATAACAAAAAAATGATCTGCGGTGGGGCACCTGGGTGGCTCAGTCAGTTAAGCGTCCGACTTCGGCTCAGGTCATGATCTCACGGTTTGTGGGTTCAAGCCCCGCACCAGGCTCTGTGCGGACAGCTCAGAGCCTGGAGCCTGCTTCGGATTCTGTGTCTCCCTCTCTCTCTCTGCCCCTCCCCCACTTGTGCTCTATCAAAAATGAATAAACGGTAAAAAAAATGATCTGGGGTGCTCAAGCTCTTGTTAGCAAAGCATGCCTAGACACGGGCTCCACGTCAAAGGCCTCCGGTGTAGGGACCACTTTGGCTTTTTCAGCTTCTTGTTATGTGGTTTTCAAAGTTCTCCCATTTCCAGAGCCCAGTGATCGTATCAGCAAGCCAGCCTCACTTACGCACTCATTCATCCATATTCAGCAAGCACTTATGGAGCATTTACTATTCCACGTGCTGGGATACACTGATGAATAATAAAACTGTGGCCCTCAGACTCTGGTGCTGGAACCAGGAGCATCAACATCAGCTGGAAACTTATTAGAAATGCAAATTCTGTCTACGGCCATACAACCCTGAACGCTCCCGATCTCGTCTGATCTCAGAAGCTAAGCAGGGTCGGGCCTGGTTAGTACTTGGATGGGAGAAATGCAAATTCTTTTTTTTTTTTAATTTTTTTTTAAAGTTTGTATTTATTTTTGAGACAGCGAGATAGAACATTGAGTGGGGGAGGGGCAGAGAGAGAAGGAGACACAGAATCCGAAGCAGGCTCCACGCTCTGAGCTGTCAGCACAGGGCCCGATGCGGGGCTTGAACTCACCAACTGTGAGATTATGACCTGAGCCAAAGTCAGATGCTCATCCGACTGAGCCACCCAGGTGCCCCAGAAATACAAATTCTTGAGGCGCCCGGGTGGCTCAATCAGTTAAGCATCTGACTCTTGTGTTCTGCTCAGGTCACGATCTCATGGTTTGTGAGATCGAGCCCTACGTCAGGCCGTGTGCTAAGAGCGCGGAGCCTGCTTGGGATTCCATCTCTTCCTCCCGCTCTGCCCCTCCCCCACTCACGCGCACACACTCTCTCTTGAAAATAAATAAGTAAACATTTAAAAAAGAAAAAAGAAAAAAAGAAATGCACATTCTTGGGCTCCACCTCAGACCTACTGAACCACAAACTCTGGGCAGGGAAAGGAGGAAGGCTAGCAATCTGATTTTTTAGCAAACCTCCCAGGAGATGCTGAGGCATACTGAAGTTGGGATACTCTGCGGGGGCAGACGAAGACCTCCCTCTCACAGAGCACACCCCCTCCTGCAGAAGATGGGCAGTAAATAAATAGCAAATGTGTGAAATAATATGAGGCAACCATTTTCATTTTTAACTGCTTGGTTGTTGTTGTTTTTTTTTTTTTTAAGTAAATCAAGGAAACCAGGAGAGAGGAATGGGCTGCTATTCAGATAGGAGGGTCAGGGCAGGAAAGCCTCCCTTCCGAGCAGAGGGAGCAGGACATAGTCACAGTCAGCTCAGTGTCATAGCTGCGTTCTGTCTCCCTTCAGAGCTTCCGGTATGTATCAGACCACACCGGAGAGAAACTTGTCTTATCAACCATTCCAGAATGCCTCTGGGAATCTGAATTCTGAGCAAAAGTAAAAACCTAGTACCTGCTCCAAACCTCCAACTAAGTTTCGAAGTCAGAAGAAATCAAAATAGCCAAGAGCCTCAATGATTTCACTTACCATTTGGAAGAGACACAAGAGAGACCTTCCTGACAGCAGAGATTATGGAAATATAGAATAGGCTGCCAAAGAAGACACAGGGAGGCTTTCTTGAAGGAAAGATTATTCCCCAACACGTATGGTTCATGTGCAATCCTGGAGGGAAACAAGCCCAAAACAGATGACCCTTTGGGGTCACATGTATTCCAAAGATCATAAACATCTGCTTTATTGCTTTTTCCAATGCTTTTAATAAAAATCCTCAAACATATGGAAGAACAGAGCGATGATCACACACAGACCCACCACCTAGAATCTATAACGTTAAATTTTGGCCATATTTGTTTTATCTAGGTAGATGGATAGATAATAATTAGATATTGCAAATCATCAGAAAATAAATAATGTCATGTCACTTTACCCTTAAATATATAATCATACAGCTCCTAAAAATCTATTTTTTCCTACAGAATCACAGTGTTATTATCACTTCTAACAAAATTATTAATAATTTTCTGATATCTAATAATTTCTAGTCCATATTCAAGTTTCAAAGGTTTCCTTTAGTTATTTATTTAGGGGATAACTGTAACACCCTTGTCTTGGCTGGATAGAGGTTTATGTTCCATCTGGTTCTAAATTCAGACATAGATACAGGCAACGAAATTATACCAAAATCTAAGATGATGATGATCACAAACCCAATGGCTAAAATAAGCTATTTGTGGACAAATGTTAGAAAAGGAAGTAGGCACCCCAAAATAACAGATTGAGCCTGCTATCAATTACATGTTTGTGTCTCCCCAAAACTCTCATGTTGAAATCCTCACCCACCGTGTGATGGCACAAGGGAGCGAAACCTTGGGAAATGATTAGATCATGACGGTGGAGCCCTCAACATATGTACCTTTATAAGGAGAAAAATGAAAGAGGTTGCTTCCTCTCTCTCTCTCTCTCCCTCATGTGAGGATACAGCAGAAATCAGACTATATCAGCAGACTATATCTAAACTAAATCAGAAATCAGCAGACTATAAACCAGGAAGTGGGCCTTGGACAGACACCAGATCTACCAGCACCTTCACCTTGGTGAAGGCTTGGATCCCCAGCCTCCAAAACCGTGAGAAATAAAAGTGTGCTGTTTAAGCCACCCATTCTGTGGTAATTTCCTCTAGCAGCCCAAACTGACAAAGACAAAAGCCTGAGTCCACTCATTCATTTATTCAGCAAATAGGCTGCTCGTCAGACATGCAGAGATCTATCCCTATATTCTGGGGGTCCGCTCAGCCAATAGAAGACAAGTCAGAAGTGAGGAGAAATGGCCACCATGGGATGGGAATCCTTTCCTTGGCTCAGGACCTATGTATCACCTACATCTTTCATCTTACTGGCAGTCCTGAAGAATTCTTCTTTTTACTTATAAAATGGGATTTTAAATTTGCAGTGGACTCACTCATCATTTAGAGGGTGCTGTGTCTCAGGGAGATAACCTGGACTTCTGGGATCAGAGTCCCAAGCAGATGGATGGATGCTGGATGACCCTAGTCAGTGGGCCAGTAAGAAAAGACGCTGGATGACCACTCAAGATCATCTTGGATGGAGACATAAATAGAAGAGCCAGGGGAATGCCAGGTCAAGGGTGTCTGTGCCATGGTGAACGAATCTTTGGCTAGCATTTGATTTGTTGAGGGGGCGCGGAGGGTAGGGGTGGAAGGAGGGACATCTCTCCTGCATTCCGTCTTTATAGGGTTTGTTTACAAACTGGCAAAATGCAAGGCACAAGGCTTGACTCTCAGTGACAAAAGTAATCTGTAATACCATAATCATTAAACAGAATGCTAGGAAATTAAGAGAATATGAGGTCTGTTGATTCAAAAACATTTATGGAACATCTATTAGAGGAACCAGACAATTTAAGAGACTCAGACAATCAGATGCCAGTGCTGCCCTTCAGAAGGTTATAGAGCATTAGTAAGGAAAGTATCAGTGACTTTCTGAGGACACAAAGCTATTGTGGAGGCACACTTATGTGTAAAGCATAGGCTTCTTTCTTTACCACCCAAGGCTGCCTCCACTAGCCCATACTGGCCTTGATGAGATTTAATATTACAGGAGTCCTTTCTTAGTGTCATTACATGTAAGCTTCAGGAGGGCAGAAACTTCCATTTGTTCCCCTATTATATCCCCCCTACAGTGCTGAACACACGCGCTGTGTATGGCACATAATCGGTGCACAGTGTATTTTTTAACTAAATGAACATGCGCACCTGAGGTCACGCAGTGCCTTACAACATCCCCTCCCATTTTGTACTAAACACTTTCAGCATTTCATTTGCTTTACCGCCCACACTTCACAAACCCAAAGAGGTAACGAGGGTAATGATGATGATTTCAACAGCTCAGGATATTTTGCTTTCCTCAGATCTGATCTTACCTTTCAGAAGTGCTTTATTTTAATTTTAGTCTTCAGTAATGAAAACTACTACTCCAGTAGGAGCTATTTCATCCTACTCTTTGGGGAGAAAAATCAACACTATTGCAACACTGATGCAAGTTATTGGCATAACTTTGACACGAATCCATTGATCCTCTTCCCGTTTTATGAAAGCAAGAAGAACGACATCATAGCTTCTTGACTTAACAAGAAACCGAAGCTCTGTCTAGCTAACTTAGGTTGTTCATGAATCACTTGGACAGTAGCCTAATTGGCAGTGACCGTAAAGCAGTGCTCTCGACAGCAAATACATTTTGGAGACAATTTCTGTGGCTGCCGAGAGCCTTTGGCAACTCCTCTAACTGTCAACAGAAAGTAGGCTTAATTTTTAACTCCGATTGAATTTCTCAACACTGAATGGCTTTTCGGTCTTCTCTCAGTTAGAAATTTGCCAGTCGTTTGAGATAAATAGTAATTATCAAGACTTTGGCATTCTTCACAGTCTGTGAGGTAATTCTTCTAAGTTTGATAACCATGCAGACGGCTGCCATTAACATTCTTAGTGCTTCACAGCAATTGGAGGCATCCTCCAAACCTCACCATTTGCTTTCTTAACTCTGCTTGCAATTATCCGAACACTCTATGAAGAGCTTATGGCATCTTTCTGTGGAGGTGGGTTGTCTACTAATAATGGCCAAAATCTTCCACCGGGTGTTTCTCAGGCTCAGTTAGAAACTCCAGCTGACCTTCTGCTCCTCGCTAGGCAGCAGTAGAGCTGCCTCCCACGGTGCCATTTTATTAACTCGCTCCAGGAAACAATGTGGTGACAGGTAGACATTGTTCTCTGGTGTCTGCTGATCAGCCTCAGTGTGAAGGGAATGATCCCTCGGACAGACTAGAGAGAATACAAGGTCTGACAATGCATGGTCTTATCTGATTTCGTTTTTCAGAGAAGGAGGCAGTGGATAAAGTAGAGTATCACTTCACCTCAGCTCATCAGAATCACGCTAAGTACGCGCCACGCTCGCTTCAAAATCGTGACAACACAGAGAAGATTTAACAAGGCCCCGCGCAAAGCGACATGCAAATTCCTGAAGCTCACGTTTGAATGGGATGCTGTGTGAATTTTACCTCAACAAAAATATATGTAAACAAACAATAAGAAAGTTCCTCCTTGACACTGGAAAATCAGCTAGGAATTATACACATTAGGGGGTCCTATGGCGATACATCTTAAGAAGCACCACCCGTCGAGTGGTCAGTGAATGCAGCCAAGGGCAACCTTCACTCTCCCTAGCTACTGTCCTAGAATAGAAAACAAGGAAAAGAAAAAAGCCCCCAGAGTCAGCAGGACGGGAGAAAGGGAATTGTTTCAGAAAGGAAACCTCTCAGAAAATAATTTAATAATGGTAAACAGAAGAAAAATTCAAAAAACCTCCCAGGATGCAGAGAAAAGTTGAAAAGAAGGAGAGGGAGACAAAAGACACAGCAGTGTTTTTACCTAAGGATTACAGTAGATTCTGAGAAAGAAACCAGAATATTTGAGATAGAAGCAATGACTTAAACAAATGTCCCTGAGCTAAGACAAGGAATCAAGTGTGTAGATCAAAAGAAACATCCAAACCAAGTCAGCTAATACAAATCCACAATTAGATATCCTTCTGGAAGAAAAAAAGGCGGACTATAAGAATGCCTCAGTCAATGTGTTGACTGAGGAACAAGAGGAACAATAACTTCTGTAAGTAGGTTAACCGTGCATCTGTGGAGACA
The DNA here is from genome assembly GCF_046562875.1 of Panthera onca. Taxonomy (NCBI): domain Eukaryota; kingdom Metazoa; phylum Chordata; class Mammalia; order Carnivora; family Felidae; genus Panthera; species Panthera onca. The sequence goes on along the minus strand of NC_138345.1, from coordinate 14,142,093 downwards.
GAACAGGAGAACCTCACAGAGGTCAACTGATGGCAGGATAGCTGGGCTTGCTGGAAAAAAATAACTATTATCAGGAGTTTTTCCCTCTACCCCCACCCACCACAACTCAACTTCACTCCGCGACCGCTTCATCCATCCACATTTCTTTATGAACCGACTTCCCTGCTTATTTGTTTATGCAGGCCTCATAACGCCTGCTTCCAAATGAAACATCAGCACTTGAGTCTGCATGACCTTCGAGCTTAAATTCCTATAGGTGAAAAACTCAGTCTCAGGGTGCCTGGGTGGCTCAGTCGGTTAAGGATCTGACTCTTGGTTTTGGCTCAGGTCATGATCAATCTCATAGTTTGTGGGTGTGAGCCCCGCGTCAGGGTCCGTGCTGCCAGTGCAGAGTCTGCTAGGATTCTCTCTCCCTCCCTCTCTCTCTGCCCCTCCCCTGCTCATGCTCGCTCTCTCTCTCTCTCTCTCTCTCTCAAAAGAAATAAACTTTAAAAATTAAAAAACAAAAACAAAAAACAAAACCCAGTCCTGCTCCCCACTGACAAGTTTCTGGATAAGATGACTGATGGTCCAGCTCTGGAGAGCTGTCCACCCATGGCCCAATTAGCTTTAGCCAAAAACACAGGGTCATACTTCGATTAGAGCTGCCCCATCTGGGCTAAGGATGGAGCGAGTTCGCTAGGAAGGGGTTATGGAATTGGAGGAAATTATTGAAACGTCCAGCCCAGTGGATTAAGAAAAAATTCTACAAGCACCCGGGCAGGAAAGACACGTATTGACTCTGGAATAAAAACTAGTGTGGTCTTCAATGGCTCTGCAACATTAGCTCCCAGAAGACAAAGAAGCACAATCCACCAGGCTCTGAGTGGAGGAAAGGCTGTGACCCGAGAAGCGTGTATTCAACCGATACAAACATACTCTTTGCAACTGAAAGATGTCCTCAGACCTGCATGAGACTTTATTTAAAATGCCATCCACAGGACACAGTCCAGCTAACCAAACAGAGAGGCAGGCGCTACCAACATCGTGCCACGTGGAAATCTTGAACGGAGCCACAGAAGAGCACAGCCATGAGAGCTCTGCCAGTGGGAATGGATGTGCTTCGCGCTGGATGATCAGTGAGACTGACACCCACCTCACCACAGCGATGCCGGCCGCTTTGCTCTAGCTACTGTGCTTTTGTGGCAGAGGCCAAGGGCAGCCAAGCCCTCCCAACTCCAAGGTGGGAGTGGATGGGAGAGGACTGTTTATGCTATCACCGGAATCTGGCCAACACGTCAGACTCCTACGCACGTGAAAGGAAGTGAATTGGGGCCCTGAGTTGGATTAAACTGTACTTTCTGCTATTACCTGTACTGGGAGCTTGGAACCCAACTCTGAGATTGAGGCATACTACTTTATACACAAAACTAGAAACAAATGCTCCCTGGTTACAGAAGAGATTAATCACAATTACTAGTTACAAGTACTTTAAGTCATAGACTGAATACTCAGTGTTTCACTCTAAGATTTCTTTGTACTTATGGTAACAGTCCATATCCAGTGAACTGATAATGAGCACATCAAGTGGAGATATGTGTTGCCAAAGCTACTTTGTCACTGTCATTTACAAGGAAAGGAAGTGTCTGGGTTTGCTACATGAATAAGATATGTCATTTTGGTAAAATTCTGGTTAATAACAGATTAATAAATTAGTAATAAGGGGCACCTGGGTGGCTCAATCGGTTGAGCCTCCTGCTTCGGTTCAGGTCATGATCTTGAAGTTTGTGAGTTTGAGCCCCATGCGGGACTTGCTGCTGTCAGCACAGAGCCTGCCTCAGATCTTCTGTCCCCCTCTCTTTTGCCTCTCCCCTCTTGTTCCCTCTTTCTCTCTCTCTCAAATTTAATAAGTACAAACATTTTAAAAAATAAAATGACAAATTAGTAATAAAGAAAACATTAACAAATGAAAGCCTGAAACAATAATGGCGACTTTATTTAGTACTCAACTGTATACAAGATGAGCATGAAATACCTTCCTTGCGTTACATCCTTGTGATCTTTACATAAGCCAACTGAGATATATGTTGTTACTCCCACTTCATAGATCATTAAATTGCAGCTCACAGAGATTAATGAACTTATCCGCAGTTGTGTGACCAGAACCAAGCTGAGGGCTACACTCAAATCTGCACGATTCCAAAGCCTATGCTGTCAATCACAGCTAGTTTATCCTCTTCCGAAAAGGTTAAGAATTTGGGAGTTTGGTTGGACACATTATGACTTATATTACTCCTTCTTGTTATTTCTCTTTTTTCCCCCAATTTTTTACAACATGGATAATTATCATCAAAAATATAAACTTTCTTTTTTAAGGATTGTGACCTAGCCCACAACTTAGATTGACTGTGTCATTGGCTCAGTAGAAAGAGCACTAGATTCAGGAGACCCAAATGTTCTAAGGGGGAAAATCAGCTCCATCACCCCTGGCTGTCTGATAATGAAGGCACAAGCCCCACATGCCCAAGTCTCTTCATGTGCAAAATGAGAGGGTTATAACAATGATTTCCAGCGTCCCTTCCAATTCCATGGAAGACTGTACTGCCATTATGAATGCTGCATTGGGTAACCGGCGGCCATGAGTATTTGCCATGCAAACTTCCCACTACAGGAAATGTAACTGACCAAGAGGTCGAGCCACATGCTCCAAAATCCACCCTTACCTTTGCATCAAGGTCACACTTCCCACAAGCTGCTCCCAGCCCATGGCTGAGCACAACAAGACACCCCTGGGAGACACAGGGCACCTCTCAGACACAAAACCTGGATTTGGTTCAAGGGCTCCCCAGCAGCCTTGCTGAAGCTTCCTTGAACCGCGCGGCAATCCTGGATGCTTCCACCCAACCCCCTTCCCTCTCTCCTTCACTGAGGGTCAGACCCGTGTCATAGTCTCATGGCTCTCCTTCCCTTCCTGGGTCTCCCCGCATGTCTTTTCACACAGGCGTCTCCCCTACAGAAACCTTTGTATATTAATCTCATCTTGGCACCTGCTTCTCAGAGGACCCAGACTAACCCGGCATATTGGCAGATCCACAAACCACACCTGTGGTAAGAAAGACGGACCAGAAGGCTGCCCAGACAACATGGCTCCTAGAAGACTACATCCCTGGTTGGTACTGTCTGTCCTGTTGTTGTCGTTTTCTTCCTTTTTAAAATAAATGTCGATTACGGTCTAAAAAGAATAGTATTCTATCGCTTGTAGACCAAACAAAACAAAACTTTGTTCGTTAAGTCTTTCCTGGCTTGATTTTAAATTTGCTCGTTTCTTCCTCCCTATCAGCCATATGTATCTCTTCAGCAACTTCTGACTCCCTGCTTCAGATCAGATAATAAAGTCCATTCTTCATTTCTGTCATCTACAACATTACAGAAATCTTCCTCTGAGATTTAAAGTATAATTAATCATTTCCGTCCCAGGGTGACCCCCTTCAGATGGCTAAGGGGCCCTTTCTTGCTAAAGTTTTCTGTTCCTAAATCAGCAGCCTCCACCTTTCATGGTTATTTGTCAGTCTTTGTCCATCTTAGTGACTCCTTTGAAAATGTCAGTAATTCTGCACTCCCTGCCTGTGATGTCCACTTCTTCCAGGTTGAGGGTAGTGAAATCCAAAGGTCTTCCTGCTGGGCTGTTTAGAATCTCATTTGCAAGCTAAATGAGGCAGCCTCCCGATTTTAAATTCAGAATTCCAAATCAACATTTCCTAAAAGACACTTATGCTTTTGCTTTGGTAATTAGGAGGACAAATAAGCCACTCGCCAGGGAAGTAGAGTCCTTTCTTTGATGAGCTCTGAGTAATCAAGGGACTCCATGGGAGACATTTCCTCCTCGGGGTGAAGGGCAGTGGGGCCTGCGGAGGGTCACCACCTAGGATGCAGCCAGTGCCCTCTTCTGTCCCCCAGCAATGGCTTCTGTGCCTGTGGGCCTTGCACAGCGAGTGTTTCATCTTCTTGGTGACATAAGATTCGGCTCAGATTCATGGATTCTTGTGGCAGCTGTTGTGCCTGTGCCAAAACCCTCCCAGAGTGATGCTCAAAAGATTAGGGTGGAGAAAGCCCCCTCCCTGTGCACAGACAAGATGATGTATTGTGATGAAAAGTGCTTTGATCTTAACCCTTTCTCTCCCTCAGCCAAGATTACAACACTGTCTCCAAACTCGCTCTACACCAGAAATCCTCAGGACGCAGCAGATGAGATGGACTAGAGACCTGGTCGACACAGGACGGCACTGCCAAGATTCCCAGCGGAGACCTGGTCCAGCCTTGCAGATGTGGGAGTGGGTGTCATCCCACCAGATGAAGCCATCTGACTCCTGGGTGCCAGGGCACTGAATCAGCATCCCTTGTTTGACAAAAATGACTAAACGGAAGGCTTTACTCAGTGAACAAATAACCAGACTTTTCTTCTACCTCTTGTTCCTGTTTCTATTTTACCGTCCTCAGGGAATGTAGAAAAAGCAAACATTATCTATAGCGATTTCCTCTTCTTAGAGACCACATGCATGAGGCTTTCTGTCCCCAAAGAATTGGTAACCTTTCCCTAATACCCTCTCTTAGGTTATTTATTGTGACATTTCCAAAACAAACAACTAGACAACTGAAACACAGTCTTGGACAAAGAGGCTTAGGGACACATTATTGGTTTTAGGCAGCAGGCAGGACTCCTGCCTGGGGAACAGAGGACCCCATCGCTTCAGCCTGTTGAACTCTGTTGGGTTTCTCCAGTCACCCGTGAGTGCTTCAACAATACACGCTACTCCCCCTCTCCTCCCTGCTAAGGGGAGAGCACTTTGCAACAGACAAACTCCAATTTCTGTACGTAAATCTCTTGCTAATACCCACATTCCTCACACACCGCCTAGACAAGATTTGGGATTTTCTTAGTGCACTTAGGCTGAAACTGTAAGACTTGTTGTTAATCAAGTTTAATCCCAGGTTACAAATAGCCTCCCTAAGAAATAAAGAATCCTGTCCCCATCTGTATGGGTGCAATTCTCTTCCTTCCAAAAGTTATTCTTTCTACATCTAAACGTGATGGCAAATTTCCTAAAATGGAAGAAATGAAGTGGTGGGTGTCAGGGGGAGGGGACATCCTAGTGGCAGTAGCTAAAAGCATAACAAAACAGACCAAGGCTTTTGGAACTATGAAAATGTCATGAATTTAGCAAAAGAATGAGAAAGAAGACACTCTTAACCACGTTTGGAGATTTGAGATTCATTCTCTATCATGGATGATCCCTCCAAAAGAATACTCTTTAAATACATTTACCTCGCTTGTGCAGAACTCCGCAGAACACTTCAAAAATAATTTGAAGCCTTACAGCTGAACTACAAGTCATCCCCATCACTGAGAATCTAAATTCTCTAACCAGGGGATACACAGTGATGCCGGATGGTCCAGGGGAATAAGTTAGTGTGAAGCTACTGTGTCAATAGCTCAATCGCTTTTTAAAAATCTTAACTGAAGGTAATTGCAAAGTGAGTAAGAAAACGCATCCTGCAATTTTCTTAAGAAATTGGGTTGGTGACACATTAACAGTAAACTCATTTGAGGATGGTGTTACAGCTGAGCACGGGCAGTTTGGTTAATGACTTGAAAGTTGACAAGTGGCTGTCTCAGTTGGTAGAACATGCAACTCTGGTTCTCTGGGTCATGCATTCGAGCCCCACACTGGGTGTACAGATTACTTTAAAAAAAAAAGAGTAAAAAAAAATAAAGAGGATTTGAAGGAAACCCCAGAGAGAAGCAAAATGGAATTAGAGATGTGAAGTTTTAACCCAGGAAAAAGTCTACTTCCAGCAGAAAATTACCCAAAATGCAGACTTCTAGAAGTATGAGTGGGGCTGGAACAGAGTGAAGAAACCAGAGAAGGGTGTGGGGAACACGTGCCTGAATTCACAGTGTGTAATAGAGAAACCAAAGACCTGCACTCTGCAGAGACTAATGATGCTGCTCTTCCTAAGAAAAGACGATTTCCTACTCCCTACAAATTGGTTAATTGTCATCTCCAGTTCTGTAAAGCCGAATAACCAAATTCCAATGACCTGAGGGAAATAGTAGTTTAGGCTGTATTTAGTACAACAGGAATTGGGACCAAGGCTCTCACTTGCTTTAGGGATGGTAATGCCTATAATACCAGAATACTGTTGGTACAGTTTTGAGTTCACAGTGTTAGTACATCTACAGGGTTACCTGAGATCCTGCGTGATGACCGTGACCTAAGAAAAACGTTTAAAAACTTGGTGTGTGCATGTTCTGTCTGAAATGGCAGTGGGGGAAAGGGGGTGGGAACGGCACTGTAAGTCAGGAGGAAATGCTGGCATATGAGAGAAGGCAGGAGTTAAGAGGAGGGGGACATTTCACTGGCATTTAGAGGGAACAGAAGAACCGTGCTCCCAAGAATGACTGCGTTATGAGAAAAGATTTCCAGATGAAGAGCTTAAACCACTTTATCCCGTCCCTTCAGTGCCAAAACAGACAGCCTCCCAAAGATGCTAGGAATATCCTAAAGCAACTATGAAGGTAGGAACCAGAGCTACCTTCACAGGACTGACTCGATTCTTCTTCAGGGCTGGAAAATGCAGAACTGGGCAAGCTAACAGTGTTTATTGAGAATTGTGATGGACTTAGGACTGTTGGGGATACTTTAAACACATTGAAGAAGTATGTAACAGAATTATCATTAAAGCCATTTTTTTCTAATTTGAAAAACCATGATTTGAAAACAATTGGTGGGTAATAGAAGTCAGTCCAAAATTATATTGAGTTATTGGGTTAGTCATGAAGCCCAAGAGAAATTCATAGGAGTGAGAGTCAGAGCATCCATGGAAGCTTCCCAGAAAATATGGTTCTGAAGGCTAAGTCAGATGTGAATAGGCAGCAAAGCAGAAAAAGAACATTCTATAAAATAAGGTAAAATAAAATAAGATGAAATGAAATGAAGTGAAATGAAATGAAATGAAAGAAAAGAAAAGAAATGACAAGACAGCAAACACAGCTTGAGGAGGCAGCAAGGACATGGGTCCCATCTGCTCCAAGGAGCTGTGATGAGAAACTCTGCTTGACACATTCTCGGAGGGCGAGTGTGGGGTCAGATGAGGAAGAGTGTCAGAGAAAGGCAGGGTGTGTGTGCTCACTCCATAATAAGAAAAAAAGGAGCCACTTCGTTTCCAAGCAGGGCTGGCTAATAAGACTCATGCTGAAATCCAAGCATTTGCAATAAGTAAAAAGTGGTGGTTATAGCAACAGAGACAGGGGAAGAGAAGAGAAGCATCCCCAACAAAAGATGTGAGGGGCATTTCAAAGGCACAGTCCTGAGGACTTGGTGGCTAACCTCCTGACCCAGACCTCTCAGGGGGCAGCCCCAGACTGGCTGCCACCAGGAGGCACTATCTGAGCAGCACACCATGTGTAACTCATTCCCCCCAAATTCCTCCCGTCCTTGCTGGGAGTGGGTATAGAGAAGAATCTGTACTCTGTTGACTCAAAGGCAGCGTCTGAATATTGGGAATGAAGACCACAGTATGTGTTGCAAAGAAGAAAACATATTGAGAAGAAGATGGAATGTGAGGCAATGTAGCTGTTAGGTGAGCCACAAGCCCCCGAATGTCCCCGTCAGCAACACTGCTAGACCCTAACGAGAAAGTGGTGAGACAAATGGGTGATCAAAAAATACAAAAACACTAATTCAAGGGGACACATGCACCCCAATGTTTATGGCAGCACTATCAACAATAGCCAAACTATGGAAGCGTCCCAAGTGTCCATCAACTGATGAATGGATGAAGAAGATGTGGGGTGTGTGTGTGTGTGTGTGTGTGTGTGTGTGTGTATGGAATATTAGCCATAAAAAGAATGAAATGTTGCCACTGGCTATGATATGGATGGAGCTAGACAGTATGATGCTAAGTGAAATCAGTCAGAGAAAGACAAATACCATATGATTTCACTCACATGTGGAATTTAAGAAACAAAACAAATGAACAAAGGAAAAAAGAGAGAGATAAACCAAGAAATAGACTCTTAACTACAGAGAACAAACCGATGGTGACCAGAGGAGAGGAGGGTGGGGGGATGGGGAAATAGGTGATGGAGATTAAGGAGGGCGCTTGTCATGATGAGCGGGGTATTGTGTGGAAGTGTTGAATCACTATATTGTACACCTGAAACTAAGATACACGGTATGTTAACTACACTGGAATTACAATTCAAACTTCATTTAAAGAAAGAAAAAAAAAAGACAAAATGGGTGATAGGGTCCCTTCCTCAAGGAAAAAAAAATACTACACATGGAGGAAGGATGGCTCATACCATGCTGTTCCTACCTTTCCCTGTTCCAGCCCCAGCACCCAAATTCACCGGAGCCTCAGGCCCTGGGATTTACAGTGGCAGCCCCCTCAACAGTCTGTCCATCCCACTCCTGAGCCTTTCTATATGGGAGCACCTTCGTGAGGTCTAACCTTTTATCTCATGCTTCAGCCCCACTCACTTATTCGGGGCAAAGATGGAGTAGCTTAATGCTCTATCTCCTCTGCTGAAACCGATTCCTGCAAGGCAAGAGGCAAGGCTGGCTAGGACATCTCACTGATTTTAAGATTACCCATTGTCTCTGCTTCATGGCTTCCTGATTGTCTGTTCCAGAACATTAAGCAGAAAGTCATAAATGTTATTTTAACTGCAGTCAGATGGCTAATAGAGACAGCAAAGAAGCAATTATTGGAAGGCAAAGGCAGTGCAGATTCCCCCTAACTCTCAGTCCCTGCTCAAGGTTAGACAGGTTTGGCAATGACTCTGAGGTCTCTTGGGGTATAATTCTTCACTGAATCAGAGTTCACTAGACTGCTCTGAACATACTTCCCTATGCTCATTTTTATTACTTATTTTAATAGTCAGTTGTGTCAGTAAAATCTCATCTAAAATGAATAGACTAAACATATAACAATTTGTTAGGGCAAACCAAATGAAACAAAAACAATATAAATGACACTGATGTAGGAAATAGTAGAGAAATAATCTTTGCAAATTTGTACTTAAGAGAGATTTTGCAGTAAAATGTCAGTGCAAGCATTATTCAATTATCCCTGTAAACTGTTGTTTTCAAGTAATATCCGTGGACATTTTAACCTAAGGCTGCCTCACCTCACTAGATATTCTGTCTCGGGGTCTCTTTCCCTCATGCTCAGTTGCTATGTGTTCAAAGATAACACAATTACCAGACTGAACTAAACAAACATAATCATGAAGACCAATGTTGAAAAGCAATTTTACAGTGGATTGTTTGCTCCTTGCTAAACTTCTCTGCTCCTTCTGCCTAGGATGTCCTTCCCCTTACTCCCCACCAAGTCCTGTAAACCCCTGCTTATCTTCCAGAAATCACATCAGGCTTGACTTCCTTGGAAATACTTTTCTTGCTTCCAGTCCACTTTCCTTGTACCAAAAAGAACACATAGGGCCTCCCTCCTGTGATTCATCAGAGAACTTTCTGTTCACTCGAACGACAGCACTTGGTCCTGGGTCTTTCCCGCTCTGCCCTTGTCTCCCTCATTCAGAAAATAGATAAAGTCCTACTTTCTGCAAGGAACATTGCATCTAAATGCTCTACCTCTTAAATGTGCCCTTTTAGCTTCTCTTTCGTCTCTTTGATTGTTCTAATAACCATTCTATTAGTGTCTTACATCATGGTATCTGTCTTTACAGCAAACCTCCATTACAACACAGACTGGTGAATGTGGATTCGTTTATATGCCAGAACTTGGGAATGAAGAAGGGCAAGAAGAGGTAGAAGGAAAAGGGCAATCAGCTCAGAGATAGTTCCCTACCATTTCAGCAACAAATGTTATACCTAAAAATGCTCAAATGGATCAATGATCTCCTGCATCTTATCTCCAATCATTAGTGCCGTGTAAGTTCTCTGTCCCTTGGTGCAGCTGCTATTGCTTGAGAAAAAGCCTCCCGTTATTTGTAAAGACATCTGTGATCCCCCTGAAAGAGCTTCCATTTTAAGATGAAACATGAAGCAAACATTTTAGAGCAAGAAAAAGAGAAACGAGTCTCAGGCATGCAGAGAGAAGAGACATATATGTAGAGGACAAAGTTAAACTTCCTTGGCAACTCATCCATTCAACAAATGCTTGCTGAGATGTCTATGCACTGAGAATCATTCTGCATGCTGGAGGTAAAACAGTAAACATGACAAAATCCCTACCTTTATGAAACTTGAGGGAAAAGACCATTTTGAAATCATTAATAACATGATATTGATGATTTCTATAAAGGAAATAAAGCACTGTGAAGAGGAAGAGTCTGAACAGAGGGGGCAAAGCTATCTTTGACAAGATGGTGAAGGAGTCTTTTCTGAAAAGGTGACATTTGAGCAGAGATCTGAAGAATGAGAAGGTGAAGGAAACAGTCGAGTAAGATGTGGGTAAAAACCATTCCCAGAATAATAAAATGTGAAGGCTATGCAGGAGAAACACACTTAGTGTGTTCAACAAAGAACAAGAAGGCCAGAGCAGTGTGAACAAAGGTAAGAGCGATACCACAGAAACACTTCTGACTTCGAGTACGACAGAGTGAGCAAGCCCACAAATCCTTGCCCAAAAAGCAACTATTAGAATGGATAAAACTGTCAAAAACAACTAATTCAAGCATTCTGAAATATAACTAATGGCATACAACAAATTGAGAAGCATTTATTTGTGAAAATTATTAAATGTTGGAGAACAGTGGAGTCCTCAGCTGAGGCTGCTCCCATCTCCCCTCACTCCCCACCCCCCCAAACTCTACAGGTGCAAGCAGGGCGGGATAGGCCATGGAGACCCGCGGCTTTGCTGTTGCCTTCAAAAAGGCTTTCCTGACCTGAAATATTGCCAGGTAAAGCGGTCGTCTCAGGGGTAAGTGAAAGGAAGAGCCAGCCACTTGAGTAGATGGAGGTTGATGTCCTGCTTGGGAAAAGCAACAGATTGGCACACTAGCTGGAAATTTAAGAGGGAGTTCTAAAAGGAGACAAAGCTCCAGAGGGCTTGGTAAATTTGTCATATATCCTAGGTTGACTAGAGACTGGTTTCATGTACGGCAGAGACCAAAGCAATCCCATGCCACACATATATTCCTGGCCAACCGATCCTGTGCACAAGCACACAGGAGACCTAAAGAGCTTAGAGGACGGGGTGGCAGGAAGCCCAGGCAGACTTGAACGTGGCCTGAATTTTGAATTTGCTCCTCATTCCCCACATCAGTATAGAGTGAAAGCCTTACAGGCTTGAAGTGTTGGAGCATAGCACTGACATGTCTTTAGCTGAACAATAAGCTATGCAAACACAAGAAGAACTGCTCAGAAATCAGACTTAGAAATAAATCAAGAAAAAAAATAGTGTCTGCACGTTGCAAGAGAGACAAAATTCATAGATTCAGTCAGGGAAAGTCACTACAGAAAAAATGAAAATGATCCTCAGAAGGAAGAAACAGTCAGAATCCTAGCTGCTACAATAAAGTATTCAACAAAAAAATATGATACATACAAAGAAACAAGAAAGCCTGACCCATACTCAGTCAAAAGAAACTGTCTTGGAATGCTCCTCGATATTATATTTAGCAGGGAAATAGTTCAAATGAGTTGTTATAAATATGTTCAAAGAACTAAAGAAAGTAATGTTTAAAGAATTAAGGAAAAATAGGACAATGACTCAGTGCACTGGCAATCTCAATAAAGATACAGAAATTCTAAGAAAGAATCAAATGGAAATTGCGAACGTGAAAAAGCAGAATTACTGAAATGAAAAGAAAATCACTAAAGGGTCTCAGCAGTATGTTTTGGATGGCAGAAAACATCAATGAACAACTTACAAATTGAGTGATAGAAGTTATCTCATCAGAAGGGCAGAGAGAAAAAAGAGTGAAGAAACATACACAGAGGCCCAGACACTTGTGGAACATCAAGTGTATCAGCACACATGTAATGGGAGTTCCAGAAGGAGAAAAGAGAAAGAAAGGTACAGAGAGGGGAAAAAAAAAAAAAAAATATATATATATATATATATATAAAATATATTTATATATTTATATTTATATTAGAAGAAAAATATATAAATGTATATACATATATATATTTGAAGAAAAAATGGCTGAAAACTTCACAAATGTGAAGAAAAACATTACAGATCCAAGAAGCGCAAAAAATCCAAGTAGTCTAGGGGCGCCTGGGTGGCTCAGTCGGTTAAGCGTCCGACTTCAGCTCAGGTCACGATCTCACGGTCCGTGAGTTCGAGCCCCGCGTTGGGCTCTGGGCTGATGGCTCAGAGCCTGGAGCCTGCTTCCGATTCTGTGTCTCCCTCTCTCTCTGGCCCTCCCCCGTTCATGCTCTGTCTCTCTCTGTCTCAAAAATAAATAAACGTTAAAAAAAAAAATTAAAAAAAAAAAATCCAAGTAGTCTAAGCACAAAGAGATCCACCCCTACACCTATCATAATCAAATTGTTCCAAGATAGGGGCCCCTGGGTGGCTCAGTCAGTTAAGCATCTGATTCTTGGTTTCAGCTCAGGTCATGATCTCATGGTTCATGAGTACGAACCCTGCATCGGGGCACAGCATTGAGGGTGGAGCCTGCTTGGGATTGTCTCTCTCCCTCTCTATCTGCCCCTTCCTTGTTCGCTTGCTCTTTCTCAAAATAAATAAATAAACCTAAAAAAAAATGTTTTAAGTGTTCAAAGACCAAAAAAGAGAGCAAGGGAAAAACAACTTATATACAGGGAAACAATAGCTACGAATGGCTGATTTTTCAATATACATATATATAAAGAATAACAAGAGACTTCTGGATCCAGGTAAAGGCCTTTTATTTACAGAGCAGCTTACATCGATTTCCCAATTCCCCATAGGACAATGCAATGAACACCAAATATTACCTGCACTTGCAATAAGATTTCTACCGCAGGACAGGAATCCCCCAAACCAGGAAACTCAGAGCAAACCGTGTCACACCTGCACCTTTGAGAAAGAGAGAGAGGGAGGGAGGGAGAAAAGGAGAAAGGGAGAACGCCTCTACTTTGGAATACAAACAAATTTCTGAGGGGATAAGAAGTTTGGAATATAAACAATAATTGTCCCCAGGGGAGATGTTTCCAAATCTTTCTGGAGGCTTCAACCTTGAACTTCCAAAGTTTGTTGCCATCAATTATCTGTTAAGTTAAATTCCAGTGCTACTTATTCAGAAAGCATCAACCATGCAGAAACATGAAATATCTATGAAGCACTGTCTTTTGAGAGCCAGAAAACAATGAAATATAGCTAATTGTTGAAATAAAAGAACTCTCAACCAAAAATTCTGAATCTAGCAAATCTTCTATTCAAAAATAGAGGTGAACCAAGAAAATCTCAGATGAACGAAAGACTGAGAGAATTTGTTGTTAGCAGTTATGCCTTGCAAGAAATATTAAAGGAAATAGTTCAGGCAAAAAAAAAAAAAAAAAAAAAACGCACCAGATGATAAGCTGAATCCACAAGAAGAAATGAAGTATGCTGCAAAGAATGATACATGAGTGACTCTAAGACTCTGTACCGGAGATCAAAGATGGAGGCAGAGTAGGAGGACCCTAGACTCATCTCGTCCCATGAACACAACTAGGTAAGTATCAAATCATCCTAAATACCCCAGAAATTGCTCTGAAGACTGACAGAACAAACTCCACAACTAACAGGAGAGGAGAGGCCACATCAAAGAAGGTAGGAAGTGTGAAAACATGGTTTAAGGGAGAAAAGGATGGCAAGTACTACAGAGAGGAGGGCTCCATGGTCACAGAAAAGGGGGAAAGAGAGAGAGGAGAGCACCCAGGGGAATGCACAAGGAGAACATTTCTCCATAACCACGGGCTTGAAAAATGAGAGGGGCTGAATTTCATGAGTTCTTGCAACCAGGGCTTAAAGGCTGGAGTTGTAAAGGTCAGTGGGCTTGGCTGGGATTGAGCCTGGAGGGCACTACTGTGCTCCTACAGAAAAGGCAGGCAAACAACCCAGGAGCAGACAGCATGCAAGTAGTGATCTGAAGAATGTCTGGGGCACACAGTGGGGAGATTTACAATCCCCTCTGAGAGCATCCTAGGGAGGCAATGTTCACAGAGATGCCTCTCTGAAAACAGGGGAGCTGGCTGGTGACATTTTCCTCCCCAACCCCTCAGCATGAACACAGAGCCACCTCGGGAAGCACTGCAGCGCTGACGCTGGCTAACTAACTTGTTTACACCAAGCCCCACACCCCTGCACTCTGACAGGACTGTCCTTCTCAGTCCAGCTTGCCTCAGTCCCAATGTGGTGAGCCCATTCCCCCAGAAGACCAGTGCAGGCCCCTGCCCACACCACGTCTTCAAAACCTGGAGTTTAAAGTCAGCAGGCTTGGCTGCGATAGAGTCGGGAGGGCACTGCACTACTCCTGGAGAGAAGGTAGGCAAACACAACCCAGGGCAGACAGCATGAAAACAGTGATCTGAAAAACACCTGGGGCACATAGGGGTTGATTATTTGCTATTCTAGGAATGCTTCCCTGAGGCTGCCTCAGAGGCAGCCTTCCTCTCTGGGAAAAAAGGAGCTGGCTGGCACCATTTCCCTCCCCTGCCCATCAGCATAAACACAGAGCCACCTAAGGGAAGCAGCACAGCTCCAATACTGACTGCGTAACTTGCTTAAACCAAGCCCCGCCCCTCCCCCTGCACTCTGGCAGGGCTGCCCATAGTCAAGCAGGTATCAGTCCAGGGTGGTGGGCTCCTCCCCCAGAAGACCAGCACAAACCCCTGTCCACACAACATCTGACCACAGAATTCTACAGGGCCTCAGTTCTGGTGGAGTTGATTTCAGGTCTTATTTCACAAGCAGACCAGAGCACACCTAGTTGAAACTCACCACATGCAGGCCAGGAACCAAATACTGCCCACAGCAGGTGAGAAGAGCCTCTGCAGATGACTGGCGGCAAGGATAGAGCAGCCAAAATATAACAGCAGAGAGCACACAGCACATACTAGAGACACTCTCTGAAGCACCAGCCCTGGGAACTACATCACCTCTTCTTACATAAGGCCATTGCTTTCAGGAGCAAGAGACATCACTGCCTTTTCTAACACAGACAAGAAGGAAGAGATTCAGACAAAATGCCAAGATGGAGGAATTTATCCCAAATAAAAGAACAAGTTAAGGCCACAGCCAGAGATCTAAGTGAAATAGATATTAGTAACATGCCTGAGAGAGAATTAAAGCAACAATCCAAAGAATATTTACTGGGCTTGAGAAAACAACAGAAGACATCAGTGAGACCCTTACTACAGAGATGAAAGAGTTAGAAAAGAATCAATCAGAAATGAAGAATGTACTAAGCAAGACTGGAAACAGGCTTGATGCAATGAACAGCAGGCTGGAAGAAGCAGAGGGATGAATTAGTGACCTAAAAGACAAAATAATGGAAAATAATGAAGCTCAACAAAAGGGAGAAAGAAGAATTATGCAACACAGGAATAAACTTAGGGAACTCAGTGACTCCATCAAATATAATAACATCTATATCATAAGAGTCCTGAAAGAAGAAGAGAGAGAAAACGGGGCAGAAAATTTATTTCAAGAAATAATAGCAGAAAACTTCCCTAATCTGGGGAAGGAAATAGACATCCAGATCCAGGAGGCACAGAGAACTCCCTTCAAAATCAACAAAAGCAGTCCAACACCAAGTCATATTGTTATTAAATTTGCAAAATAGAATGACAAAGGAAAAATCTTAAAAGTAGCAAGACAAAAGGAGTCCTTAACTTACAGGGAAAAACCAACAGAGCTAGCTGGAAATTTCTCAACAGAAACTTCACAACCCAGATGGGAGTGGTATGATATATTCAAAGTTCTGAGCAGTAAAAATCTGCAGCCAAGTATACTCTATCCAGTGTGTTATCATTCAGAATAGAAGAGAGAAAGTGTTTCCCAGATAAACAAAAACTAAAGGAGTTCATGACCACTAAACCAGCCCTGCAGATTTTTAATTCCTAATTCAACATTTGTTCTTCTTAATGGTCTAGGAAGATTTCCTATTTCTTGTATTAAGGATTCAATTGTGGTAACTTGTGCATGGTTAGGAATTATCTGGGTTTTTTAAATACGGTTACCTAATTTGTTAGTATGTAATTGTCCAAAGCAACCTGTTATCACAGTATGTATTTCAGTGGTTATCTATTGCATTGTTTTCTCTTCCATTTCTCATTTTGGTTTTTGAGTCTTCTCTCATTTTTCTTAGTTAATGTAGTTTAAGCTTTGCCAGTTTTGTTTCTTTTTTAAAAAAAACTGGTCATTACTTTCAATGTTATGTTATTGTTTATCCTGGTCTCCATCTTACTTATTTCTGATTTTTCTTTGTTATTTCCTTCCTCTACTAAATTTCAGCTCAGTTTCTTCTTTTCTAGTTCCCTGTGGTATAATGTTAAGTTGTTTACTTGAACTTTTTTTCTTAACACAAGCATTTATAGTATAAATTTCACTCTAACATCTGCTTTTGCTGCATCCTGTATGTTTCAGAATATTGTGTTTTCAGGGGCGCCTGGGTGGCTCAGTCAGTTAAGCATCCAACTTCGGCTCAGGTCATGATCTCACAGTTTGTGAGTTCGAGCCCCGCGTCAGGCTCTGTGCTGACAGCTCAGAGCCTGGAGCCTGTTTCAGATTCTGTGTCTCCCTCTCTCTCTACCCCTCCCCTGCTCATGCTCTGTCTCTCTCTGTCTCAAAAACAAATAAACATGAAAAAAAAAAAAGAATATTGTGTTTCCTTTTTCTTTTGAGACATTTTGAGTCACGATTTGATTTCTTATTTGGTCCACTGCTTGTGCAGTAGTGTGTTGATTAATATTTACATATTAAATTTTTAATATTTACATATTAAATGTTTAATATTTACATTGTAGACTTTTCAGCTTTGTTTTATTGTTGATCTTTAGTTTTGTACCACTGTGGTTGGAAAACACATTTGGTATGATTTCCGTATTCTCCAATTGGTAATATTTGTTATGTCTCTTTTTATGTGATTTAACTGGGGGATTCTTCTGTGTACTTGAGGAAATGTGTATTCTTTTCCTTGGATGGAATACTTTATGTATATCTTTTAGAACCATGTATTCTGAAGTATGCTCCAAGTAAAAAAAATGTTCTTGTTTAAAAAGATAACAACTTTAACTGAGGGTACTCATTTAAAATAAAGTGTATCAGAGGTGGGGGGATGGACTGGGGGGTAGGCAAAATAGATGAAAGGGATTAGGAATACACTTATCATGATGAGCACAGAGTGATGCTATATAGAATTGTAGCGTTTTTGGTTTTTTGTTTTTAATTTTATTTGAGGGAAAGAGCAAATGGGGGATAGGGGCAGAGACACAGAGAGAGAGAGAGATTGAGAGAGAGAGAGAGAGACTGAGAGAGAGAGAGAGAGAAAGGATCCTAACCAGGCTACATGCTCAGTGTAGAGCCTGACATGGGTTGGATCCCAAAACCCTAGGAACATGACCACAGCCAAAATCAAGAGTCAGATGTTCAACTGATTGAGCCACCCAGGCACTCCTAGAATTGTTGAATTACTATATTGTACGTCTGAAACTAATATAACACTGTATATTAACAATACTTGAATTAAAATTTTAAATGATATATATGGTTCTTCATTACATCTATTAACTCTTTTTAAAGGCATAAGACTATATAAAGAAATAATTATGACACTCTGTTGTACTTACAACAAAAATATAAATGAATATAGATGATAATAGTAGCACAAAAGAGGAAGGGATGAAATTGTATTGAAATAACATTTCTAAACGTTACTGGAATTAAGTATTATTCTGAAATAAACTGTGATATTGCAGATTCATATTATAATCTCAGGGGCAACCACTAAGAAGATAACTAAAAACTATATGTTAAAAAAAATCAATAAATGATTTGAAATAATATGCTAAAAATACTTACATAAAAAATTAAAAGAAAAAGTAGAACAAAAAATACGATACACAGAGAAAAGAAAAACATCAAAGTGGCATTCAGAAATCCACTCATATCAATAATTATATTAAATGTAAATGGACAAGGTGCTTCATTCAAAAAGCAGAGATTGACAAGTTGGGTAAAAGAACAAGACTGAACTATGTGCTGTCTGCGGGAGACACACTTATGTTCACTGACATAAAGACATTCACATAAAAGGATAGAAAAAAAAGATATACCATGCAAAAAAGGGAACATAAGAGAAATGGATGGCTATATCAATAACAGACAAAATATTAATAGACAAAGGAGTTTCATGGATAATAAAAGGGTCAATTCATCAGGAAGATATAATAATTATTGATGTTTATGTACCTAACAATAGTGCACTCATTCTCATTTAGTTCAGATAAATGAACCAGAAGACCAGAGAATGAAAAATACCAAGTTTTCCCATCTCTGGACACACACATATAGTAAAAACTAAAGAGTCACATAGATGAGTCCCAAATAGAAGGCTATAAGAATAAATGTCTTATTCTGATTTCCAGGTTCAGGGGTTTCTAAGTCATGAACTTAGAGTAAACAAGAAAACAATAATTGCTAATCATGTGGCAACCAGAGTGGTGATATTCAAATTTTTATTTACATTTTAAGAGCATTTTTTTCCTGTAAGCATTTTATGTTTGTTTGTCCTAAAGAAACCATCATCATCAAAAATCTGGGGGTCTGTCTGTAGTTACCAGTTGCATGTTTGAGTAATAGATGCGTGCCTGTTGGTTGTGTGGATGTATGTAACTATTGATGGAATCCATAAAGCTGGGGAAACAGAACAGTGGCAGCTAATGACAGATGCTGACTTTATATTCCTGTACTGGCATGCAGGAAGTCTCGATATTTCTACGTGTATATGAGTCTCCTGCTTGTTTTAAATATGTTAATCTAATTCTAAGTGATGCATGATACCAAGCATGACCGGGAATGGAAATATTTCTTTGTGGAATTTTTAAAAACTTAATTGCTGCAAGGAAAAGACCTTTAAAAATACACAGAATGTTTCCAAACATAGAAGAGATTCCTGTAATTAAGACCATTCCCAAAATGGAATAGTATTAATGTTGGCCTATTTGCCCCACTTCTATTAGTCATGACGAAACACCCCCACAAGGACAGAAATCAGAGGGAATGTAAGAAAAGGGTGCAGAAAACAGAACCTGGAAAGCAGCGAGTGGAACCACAGAAGTATTTTTCATGTCTTCGTTTGTGAGAGGAAAGAGCTGTCTATTCCAAATGCTGCTTCAGGGGACAGGAAAACAGAGAGGAGAACACCGACCTAGTGACCTCCATGAATTGCTGGCTGTAGCTCAGCCTCCCAGCCTCATCTACAGGAAGCCAGTCATCCAGACTCCAAACTTCCAGTTCTAATCAGAAGGGGTGATGGGGCAGGCCTCGAGTGAGAAAGTCATGAGAATACTATTAGCCACATTCAAAGTTCAGGGGAACTGTTTCCTCCTGGAGCATTCTGAGAGCAGCCGGCAGAAGCTCTGAGGCCAAGAGGCCAGGGCTGCTGCTTCAAGGATCAGGAGGCAGAGAATGTTGCTCTTCTCCCAGGGGAGCTTGATGACAGTGGGTGGTCAGCTTTGGCTCTGAGTCTTAGCTTAACAGGAAATCCTTTCTTCTGGGTCACTGAGTCACTGTGTCTTCACATCACTAGGCAGACAGGAACCTTACACAGTCTCTTCAGCCCTCAGGTAAGACCACCTTGACCAGTCTATGATGTTAGCTGACCATGATAGCCTCCATGAACTGTGCTATATCGCCCCCTGCTGACCAGCCTGGTGCCACACCCAGGAAAATGCCTTTGACACAGATAAACTATCCTGGCTTAGTATAATGAGATGTCAAGTCACTGTCACTAGGACAAGTGTTTCATTAGGTTTTTCCTGTGGTTGAGGCTATTTTGCCCTTATCCACCGGCACTCTCTTTTAATACCCATGGTGACCTGCCCATGAGAATCTACCTGGATTATGTGGCTCAAGCTATTTTTGGGAACCGACGGCATATCTCATCCAACTGTGGCTTTAGCTGTAGCAACAATCACAGACAGAGATTAACAAAACCTTAAAGGACATTGAATACCAACATGTATCCAGTACTCAAGTCCCCTCTACACCTTCCCTGGCAAGGATCCATTCAACTTGCATTCAAATATCTCCAAGGTTACAGTCTTTTTCCTCTTGAGCCTGTTACTTCTGCTTAAAGAGCCTTAATATTAAGCTGAAACTGATTTCCCAATGACTTCCACTCAACATTAAGTTCTGCAGTGAAGAAAACATTTCTGTCTAATTAGGGTTGTATTTCACCACGTTCCTCCATTTCATCCACATGAATATCATGAATAATCTTGTCAAATACTTTGTTAAAATATAAAACACTGGGTGTGCCTGGGTGGCTCAGTCAGTTAAATGTCTCACTCTTGATTTCAGCTCAGGTCTTGATCTCACGGTTCCTGAGTTCAAGCCCCGCATCAGGCTGTGCACTGGCAGTGTGGAATTTGCTTGGGATTCTCTCTCTCCCTCTCTCTGCCCCTCTCCAGCTTGTGCTCCCTCTCTCTCAAAATAAATAAACAAACCGGAAAAAAAAATCTAGAACACTGTGTCATTCCCTGAACTAGAAGCCCAACAACCCTACCATTGAAAGACGTTAGTTCAATGAACTTTTTGGATTTCGTAATATGATTGCATTGTTCTTATGCAACACTGTTGAGCACCGCTTCTTTGAGAACTCACAACTCATCTTTTTAAACAATCCACTCTAAAATCTTACCCAGAGTTGACATAAACTCAGTGGCTGTCATCTCAGGATTTTTGAGAATTATGAATCATTCCTAATGCATACTTCAATGTCATCATTCTATTGAGAAGCCACACATTTCCACCATCAGAGTCATTTCTTTGGCGTAATTTGCTGTAAGTTATCTGGAAAGCAATCTGGAAATACATAGCAAAAGTCTATTGCAAACTATCGTTGTTTTCAAGTCAGGACACAAAGACATTCACTTGAGTCTACCTTTTTAGGGCTCCAGCTTGTCCCAAGGGAGACTTTTGGCCTCTGAAGTGATGTTTATGATTGCATTCTTCTTGAAAGAGTGATGTTTATGATTGCATTCTTCTTGAAAGAGAAAAGTGAAAACAACCTAAATGTTTGCATGTATGATTAAATAAGGAAATACTGTCAATCACTTAAAAAGATGGTTTTATTTTTTCTTTTAATATGAAATTTATTGTCAAATTGGTTTCCATACAACACCCAGTGCTCATCCCAACAGATGCCCTCCTCAGTGCCCATCACCCACCCTCCCCTCCCTCACACCCCCCATCAACCCTCAGTTTATTCTCAGTTTTTAAAAGTCTCTTATGGTTTGCCTCCCTCCCTCTCTAACTTTTTTTTTCCTTCCCCTCCCCCATGGTCTTCTGTTAAGTTTCTCAGGACCCACGTAAGAGTGAAAACATATGGTATCTGTCTTTCTCTGCATGACTTATTTCACTTAGCATCACACTTTCCAGTTCCATCCACATTGCTACAAAGGGCCATATTTCATTCTTTCTCATTGCCAAGTAGTATTCCATTGTATATATAAACCACAATTTCTTTATCCATTCATCAGTTGATGGACATTTAGGCTCTTTCCATAATTTGGCTATTGTTGAAAGTGCTGCTATCAACATTGGGGTACAAGTGCTCCTATGCATCAGCACTCCTGTATCCCTTGGGGAAATTCCTAGCAGTGCTATTCCTGGGACATAGGGTAGATCTATTTTTAATTTTTTGAGGAACCTCCACACTGTTTTCCAGAGCGGCTGCACCAGTTTGCATTCCCACCAACAGTACAAGAGGGTTCCCGTTTCTCCACATCCTTGCCAGCATCTATAGTCTCCTGATTTGTTCATTTTGGCCACTCTGACTGGTGTGAGGTAGTATCTGAGTGTGGTTTTGATTTGTATTTCCCTGATGAGGAGTGCCATTGAGCATCTTTTCATGTGCCTGTTGGCCATCTGGATGTCTTCTTTAGAGAAGTGTCTATTCATGTCTTCTGCCCATTTGTTCACTGGATTATTTGTTTTTTGGGTGTGGAGTTTGGTGAGCTCTTTATAGATTTTGGATACTAGTCCTTTGTCCGATATGTCATTTGCAAATCTTTTCCCATTCCGCCAGTTGCCTTTTAGTTTTGTTGACTGCTTCCTTTGCGGTGCAGAAGCTTTTTATCTTCATGAGGTCCCAATAGTTCATTTTTGCTTTTAACTCCTTTGCCTTTGGAGATGTGTCAAGTAAGAAATTGCTGCGGCTGAGGTCACAGAGTTTTTTTTCCTGCTTGCTCCCCTAGGGTTTTGATGGTTTCCTGTCTCACATTCAGGTCCTTCTTTCATTTTGAGTTTACTTTTGTGAATGGTGTAAGAAAGTGGTCTAGTTCATCCTTCTGCATGTGGCTGCCCAGTTCTCCCAGCACCATTTGTTAAAGAGACTATCTTTTTTCACTTGGCTAATCTTTCCTGCTTTGTCAAAGATCAGCTGGCAAAAAGGCGGTTTTAAAAATAATTTTTGACAGCACAATCCAAACTGTATAAACTTCAAATAGTAAATAACCATAATCCTGTTTAAAAAGAAACAATAATTACATGCAAAAAAATATATTTCTGGATAATAGAATAACTATTTCTACTTTCATTACATTTTTCAATATTTTAGACTTTTAAAATATTTTTAATATCAGACTTTTTATCTTTCTGAGTCATTCCTTAAGGGTACAGTGTTTTAGGATTGTATATAATCATACAACATACATACAACTGTGTCAAAGGGACTGGAGTCCAACAGTACTTCTTGTTAAAAAAACATATGAAAGAGCTAAAATTTGCAAGTATTTGCTTCTGTGAAGTCATTTGGAGAGGAATAAAAACAGCGGAAGTGGCACGGGACCACTGTTTTGTTACAAGCCTTTTAACACTATTCTAGCTTTCAAACTATGCATATGTTACATCTATTAACAATAAACTGAATTCTAAGTTAAAATGATTTTTTAAATTAAACAACATACTCTGTGGAAATCATTTTTAAAAAGTCATGAAAGAAAGGAAGAAAAGCTCTCCAAGGTTACTGGCATTTTCAAAAAGTATCAAAAGAGAAAGGGAGAATTTGCATTTAAAGAATAGCCTTCTGTTGGGCATTCTACCAGAATCTTCCTAGCATGGAAACAGAGGGCCCCTCCAAGACCTCACATGTAGGTCCTCTCAGAGGAAGGTGAAAATAAGTACACAAAATCAAGTGCAAGTTAGCATATGATACTATCATAAATGACATATTTTTAAACAATGTTATAGGGCTCAAAATAAAAGGAAAGGGGATTTTGGAAGGAGTCAGAAACTGCTCTGGGGGGAATCTCATCGGAAGTTGAAAGATACCTATGACTTCAGCAGGAAAAGAAGTGGGAGAGAGGACGACCCCCACAGTCTGAAGCAGAACATGAGCAAAAGCTGGAGACAAGGATGGATGGAGCGGACATGAAATGACCTTGGCTGTTGGGGTGGGAGGACTGGGATCCCAGAGAGTCAGACTAACAAGGGACACCCACGCTGGGTCCATAAACCTGGGCGACAGTCACTGTTTTTGAGCCAGAAAGTAGTAGGTGTGCTTTAGAAAGATGAGTCTGGCTAATTCTACAAAGAAAATGAAGAGCAAACATCAGAGACTAAGTAAAAAGGACAGAGCAAGACGTAGAAAATGCCTGAACTGTAGACAGGCAGTGTCTTGGCTCCTCAACGGCAGGAGTGTTCAAGTAGATGCAAACAGGTTTCCAAACTGCCCCGATTTCTTTCTGTCTAGTTTCTCTAAAAAACTGAAAAATATTTTAAAAAGTAGAAATACTTATTCTATCATCCAGGAATATTTTTTTGCATATAATAATGGTTTCTTTTTAAACAAAATTATGATTCTATACAATTTGATTCTCTGCTCATTTCCTCCTCTCTTCCCTTCCTGCAGGGCCAAGGATTCCTCTAACTTCCCTAGAGCAAATATGCCATTCAGTCATCCTGTGCACATTCCATTTGAGGTGCCAAATACGAGACTTGGGCCTTCCCTCACAGAGCGTTCCTGGAATCTTTGTAGACAGGTCTTCCCTCAACCAGGAGGCAGCTGTTATGGCAGCATTTCGACCAGGCCATTGTATGCAACCTTCAGACATCAATTCATTATTTTATAGACCTAATTTTGAATAATACATTTTTCACAATTGAAACAATGCCCTATGACTCCAGTGAGTGTCTCTCTTAAAAAATTCAAGTTTAAAGGTTATGTTAAGTAGCATTTAGGGAAAAATATCATAAAATCACAGGAAAGGCACTGGATCTCCATATAACTATTGTTTGATTAAGGAAATTACATAAAACACAGAATTATGTAAACTTCCTTAACTTAAACAAATATAAATTGAGTGGCCTCATAGACTCCAGACATAATCTATCATCTGATCTCCCATGACTCAGTTGATGTTAGGATCCCTCGCAAAATTAAGGAATGTTAAATGCTAAGATAGAAAGTGACATAAAAAGATACGTGCTAAGAAATCATCAAGAAAATTATTCCTAGCTAAATAAATATAGGGAATGTTTTCCCTCCTGAGGTCAGTCACAAACTTTATGATGCAATTTACCATGAGTAAAAAGTAGCTCGGGGCGCCTGGGTGGCTCAGTCAGTTGAGCATCTGACTCTTGATTTCGGCTCAGGTCATGATCTCACAGTTTGTGAGTTTGAGCCCCATGTCAGGCTCTGTGCTGACAGCATGGGTCCTGCTTGGGATTCTCTCCCTCCATCTCTCTCTCTCTCTCTCTCTCTCTCGCTGTCCCTCGGCTTGCTTTCTCTCTCTCTTCCAATCTCAAAATAAATAAACATTAAAAAAAAAAAAAGTAGCTCAGGAAAGATTCACGGTAAATCTCAAAATGTCTTTCCAGCCCTAACAGTAGGTGGTTTTCCAGTAACTGGATGCTGAGCCCGGGATTATAACCCCAAGATATTCAGTTGGTATGAAGCACCAACTGAGTCCCTATTACATGGAACTCTTCTCTTCCACTCTATGAGTTTCCATATGGAGGGACTCCCATCAGAGCGACACTGCTGGTCTCATGCCTCATCCTTTTTCAGTCTTCTTTGCAGGAAAGGGTGCATCCTTATGTGTGACAGACATTGGTCCCCATTTCCTAACTGAGGGGAGTTCATCTACTATAAGACTATAAGCAGAGGATTCCCTCTCTTTTTTTTTTTCTTCACTCACTTCCCTGGTTGCAGTACCTGAACAGTGAATTTGGAAGCGGGATCTAAGCACCCCACCCCAACACCTTCATGTCCTGTCTAGAGACTTATGTTCTGATCTGCTTTCCAATAAAGGGAAACGGTCTACCCTGTGTGAGAGGTCTCGTTGTGGAGCTGTGCCAGAGCTCCGTAAAAAAGCACACCTCATTCCAGGTGAAGCCTTAGTGATGCCATCTGACTACAGGCCCGGGCCACCTTCTCCCAACAACAAAGGGAGAATTATTTTATATACACCTCCCTGACTACAGGGTCTATCCAATTGCTTCTAAAATCAGGGAAGAGAGAAGTACTAATTCTTGACTCCCTAAGGTCTCAATACACAGATAATAGAAACATTAATTGTACAAACATTAATTGACAGCTGTTGAGAAGGAAAGCAGCTCTTACAGAGACAGGGCCCTAAAAGTCTTCATAGTAAAAGCTCACCAAGGATACCTTTGTGTGTTTGAAGAGCCAATTTAGATCAACAACTCATTGGCCATCGATTGCATGCAGCATCCTGAGTGCAAAAAAGAGCTGTGTGCAGTGAAGAAGAGAGGTTTATACAGAGAGAAGAACTCCAAAATCTATTGGGAAGACAGAGACATACACAAATAACTTGGATACAAGGCCAACTGATAAAAGACATAATAGATGTAGTAAACATTATGGGCAAAATGCTATCAGATTTTCAATAAATGGCTCTAGGACAGTTGAATACCCACATGCAAAAGGATGAAGTAGGACTCCCATGTCACATCAAATACAAAAATTAACTCAAAATGAATCAAAGATGTAAAACTTAAAGAGAAAAACAGATGTAAATCTTTCTGACCATGGATAAGGCAACCACTTCCTTCTTTATTGTGGTAAAATAGACACAGCATAAAATTTATCATTTTAACTATATGAAGGGGTACAATTCAGTGGCATTTAGTACATTCATAATGTTATGCAACACTATCTAGTTCTGTAACATTTGCCATCCGGCAATGGCTTCTTTTTTTTTTTTTTTTAATTTTTTTTTTAACGTTTATTTATTTTTGAGACAGAGAGAGACAGAGCATGAACAGGGGAGGGTCAGAGAGAGGGAGACACAGAATCTGAAACAGGCTCCAGGCTCTGAGCTGTCAGCACAGAGCCCGACGCGGGGCTCGAACTCACGGACCGTGAGATCATGACCTGAGCCGAAGTCGGACGCTCAACCGACCAAGCCACCCAGGCGCCCCGGGCAATGGCTTCTTAAATATAACACCAAACATACAAGCAACCAAAGAAAACAGTAGATAAACTGGACTTTATCAAAATTTTAAGCCTTTTTTGCCTCAAAGGACACTATTAAGAGAGTGAAAAGACAGCCCACAGAATGTGATAAAATATTTGCAAATCACGTGTCTGATAAGGGCCTAAAATTTATAATATGTAAAGAATGATTAAAACTTAGTAATAAAAGGGGCGCCTGGGTGGCTCAGTCGGTTGAGCATCCGACTTCGGCTCAGGTCACCATCTCATGGCTCGTGGGTCCGAGCCCCGCATCAGGCTCTGTGCTGACAGCTCAGAGCCTGGGGCCCGTTTCAGATTCTGTGTCTCCCTCTCTCCCTGCCCCTCCCCCACTCACGCTCTCTCTCGGTCTCAAAAATAAATAAACATTAAAAAAAATTTTTTAATAGAAAAAAACTTAGTAATAAAAAAGATAACACAAATTTTTCAATGAGCAAAGGACTTAAACATTTTTTCAAAGAATATAGACAAATAGCCAAGGAGCACATGGAAAGATACTTAACATCTTCAAGGAAATGCAAATCAAAACCACAAGGAGATACGACTTTACACCACTGGGATAGCTACACACAAAAGACAGACAGTAACAAGTGTTGACAAGGATGTGGAGAAGTTGAACCCTCAGACATTGCTGGAGGGAATGCGAAATGGTACAGCCATAATGGAAACAGCTGGGCAGTTCTTCAAACAGTTAAACACAGAGTTACCATACAACCCAGTAATTCTACTCCTAAGAATACACCAAGAGAATTGGAAACGTATGTCTACACACAAACTTATACGCGAATGTTTGCCCTAGCATTATTTGTAACAGCCAAAAAGTGGAAACAATCCAAACATCCATCAACTGATGAATGGATAAACAAAATGTAATACATCCATATAATGAAATATTATTCAGCCATAACAGAGATGAAATACTGATTTTGGCTACCATATGGATTAATCTTAAAAACAGAACACTAAATGAAATACGCCAGACACAAAACACCTTATTTTTTTTTTTCACGTATATGAAGTATCCAGAAGAGACAAATCGGTAGAAACAGAAAGCAAAGTTGTGGCTGCAAGGGAATAGAGGAGGGTGAGCTGGGGAATGACTGCTGATAGTAATAGGGTTCCTTTCGGGTGATGGTGAAAATGCTTTAAAGGGACAGAGTGATGAGGAGTGCAAAAACTGAATTGTGCACTTTTAATGAATTAATTTTTCTTAATGCTATGAGGGAACAAAAGGAAAGAGAAACAAGGTGGAGTAAAATACAATGCCTACAGGCCAGAAACAAACAAAAAAAACCCCATAAATTAAAGCCAAACACATTACAGTGATTATATTAAGATTCGTCACTAATAACACTCTCCATCTTTGGAACTTTATTCTACTGTTAGCTGGTTTTCTTCTCAAAGGATCCTTTGCAAATGAGTTAGTCTTTCTGGCCCATACATCAATATACCCCAATCTACTCTATGACCAACTACCATCTAGGCAATTGAAAACCATATATTCTCATAAATATAATTAACAGAATATAAACTGTAAATTACACAGTATGCGTCTAATTTGCTCACAACGTAGTATGTATGTTCTCATGGCCACTTTAACCCTATCACACTCGAGATAACAATTTATACCCCAGAAGTGTATAGCTTTATGCTTTACAGTGTGCCTTTACACCCGTCCACTCGTGAGCTCTTGCCTTGATTCTGTGAGGCGGCAAGGCTGGAATCAATATTCCCATTTGACAGATGAGAAAACTCAGTCTTAGCAAAATTAAAGTGTGATGTCAAATGACACACGGCTAAATGGCAGAGCCGTGACTGTAAGTCAAGTCTTCTAACTCCTAGGCTGGTGCTTCTGGCAGGGCTCCCACCTCCAGCTAGATCAGATTTCCCGGGATGAGCGACCTCCGTAACCCGTGTGGTCTTGGTCGCTCCCAGACTGGCCGGCCAACAAAGCAGGCTTGCCTGGACTCACAGGGCACAAGCTGACCACACCACAGATGACAGAATTACTGCTTCAGTCTGTCTGAGATCAAATTCCCTTACAACACCCGATGGACCGTACAACCTAGAGTCAAAAGGCCTTGCGTGGTCCAGCCAGAGGAAGAGAACTCAGCTGCTTCCAACACAGGGAAATTGGGAAATTGCACTCTGGGCATCCCTGTTTCGTAACTACAAAAATGCCACAACAATAAAACATCTTCAAAAAAATAGGCAAAAGGGGCGCCTGGGTGGCTCAGTCGGTTAAGCATCCGACTTCAGCTCAGGTCATGATCTCGCAGTTCCGAGTTTGAGCCCCGCATCCAGTTCTCTGCTGTCAGAGCGGAGCCTGCTTTGGATCCTCTGTCTCCCTCACTCTCAGCCCCACCCCTACTTGCTCTCTCTAAAATAAATAAATATTGGGGTATCTGGGTAGCTCAGTCTGTTAAGCGTCCAACTTCGGCTCAGGTCATGATCTCACTGTTGGTGAGTTCAAGCCCCACATCCAGCTCTGTGCTGACAGCTCAGAGCCTGGAGTCTGCTTCGAATTCTGCGTCTCCTTCTCTCTCTGACCCACCTCTGCCTTCACTGCCTTTCTCTGTCTCTCAAAAGTGAATAAACGTTAAAAAAAATGTTTTAAATAAATAAATAAACATTTTAGAAAATGGAAAAAAAAAAGAAAACAATTATATAAACACGGTGACAATGCAATGGGAGAAAGTATGAAAAATTCAACTGCTTTACTTCATGTAATTATTCAGATGAATTCTACAAACATCTTGAAATTTCTGGGAAGTTTCTTGCTAATCTCCAAATCTGCGTGCTAAAGTGAATTTTTCTTTTTCATTCAGATACTTTCACTTCATGTAAAATAAACCCACATAAAAAGGCAATTTCCTCAAAGAAAATTCCAGAAGATGTATGTATAATGAAAAATGTTTACTGTATAGAACAGCTTGCTCAAATGCTTCGTTTTCTGCTCTCTTTTTAGAGGAAAGGAGACGCAGATGATTTCTGCCAGCTGGGGGACACTCTAGAGAGGTGACAGTTCTGATAACAGATACAGCCACTAAATATTCCACTGCATTTAAACAGACTAAGCCCAGAA
The DNA here is from genome assembly GCF_046562875.1 of Panthera onca. Lineage (NCBI taxonomy): Eukaryota > Metazoa > Chordata > Mammalia > Carnivora > Felidae > Panthera > Panthera onca. Next base: position 14,112,364 of record NC_138345.1, on the reverse strand, counting down.
CTAGACAGCATGTTATTCATAGGAGTGGAAGAAAGTGCGTCATGAAAGAGCTTTTGAAACACTTACTAGATTTACTAGAGATTACTAAGGATGGGACAACAGTTTATATAAGCCTCCTGATTCTCAAAGGGTCAAGAAACAGGAAACCGAAGATTAGTAAAACAGTAGAGGTGGTAGAAGAAATGTTGACACGTATGTGCGAACGCTTGATGGGAAAACACAATTCAACTTCAAATAATGTGGAATAAAGTGGAGGAAATGAATGTTGAGCAACCTACTCAAATATTACAGGTATTCTACCGTAGGACTTCAGACAACAGATCACTCCCAAAAGGTTGCTTGAAAATTAAATAAAAATCTAAAAGCACTACAAGGTTATGGAAACAATATGACAAACAGTTACATATAAAGCAGAGCCTAAGTTTTGTAATGATATATGTATAAATAAAAAGACTGAAGGGAGTATACCAAAATTCTGTAGTGCTTATCTCTGGAAGTGGGGATTGCTGGTGGTATTTATTTTGTTTTCAGTTATTTTCAGAATTTTTTGAATGCCCTTCATAGGTACATGCTATTATAATAAATGTGTACAATTAATACTCTAGAAAGCAAATAGCATTGTGGGCTTTTGCTGTTTAATTGAACCCCACCGTCAACACATTTTTAAAGATAACTATCGTTTTGTGTGGAACATTACAAACTCTAGTGCTTGTGTGCAGTGAGTTTAGACTGTGGCTTCATATCCTGATACTTTTACTTAAAACAGAGAGATTGTCTACAAGTGAAAATGCAGTGAGTGCAGTTTGCAATACTTTTTCTTTATAGTTACCAAGGATTAAGGAAGAGGGACACCTAAATGTTTCACCCAAATGTTATTCATTTTATCAAACTAAATATCAGATGTAAGATACACTTATAGAGGTATATTTCTATATGTTATTCAAATTAAAATGCAATGTTAGGATGATTTCAGCAACAGGGAATATTTAAAACTCACAAAATGACATAATTTCGTCAATAATCCTCCTGAACTCTTGAAGTAATTTTACTTACAGGAATCATTCACTTTATAATTGAAGGATCCCTTCAATTCCAACTCAAAGCAACGTACTCTATGTTCAGTGACTTGTATCTTCTTTGTTTAAGACAGAGAACCACACGGAAAAATTCACTTAGCTGTATTTGCAATGTCAGCCTGTCCGCACACAGCAAAAGATCACCCAACCAAATTTGATCAGGAAGGGAACAACATATATTTTCAAAGATTTTTGAAAGGTCTCTACATTTAAAACTTTTTTAATGTTTATTTATTTTTGAGAGACAAGAGCACAAGTAGGGGAGGTGCACAGAGAGAGAGGGAGACACAGAATCTGAAACAGGGTCCAGGCTCCAAGCTGTCAGCACAGAGCTCAATGCAGGGCTCCAAATCAGGAACGGAGATAACATAACCAAGGCCAAAGTCAGACGCTCAACTGACTGAGCCACCCAGGCTTCCCAAAACGTCTCTACCTTTGAAATCAGAGGTGAGTGATGGGATGCAGAATGCCTTCCCAACGCTTTCCTGTGTTCACAAGTATTTTCCAAATAAAGACATCCTGAACTAGAATCAGGTATTTGTAGCTTGATTGCTATCACAGAGAGAACAAACCAACAGACCTGACCTGGTCTAAAAGCAAAGGGTCCACCCATCTGTGTCCCCCAGAGAGAGGGGGTCCCATTCACTAATGAACAGATGGCTCACTGAAGGCCAGGAGCAGGCCCCTTGGTGCACCTGCAGATGACTTCAGTTCTACCTCATGAGCAGCAGGTTACAGGGCTACCCTTCGCTCCAGGAGATGGGCACGGAGGTTTTTCTGCTGTTTATATAAGGTTATACTCCCAAAACAAGACATGAGGCAGCTGTTTGGGAGAAAGCCTTGTCTGAAGAGCATCACTGATGCACAGTGTTGGTATTGGCACTGCAAAGAATAAAACACGAACCCAGTGCAGTTATCATAACAAGCAGAGAATCAGGGACTGGAAACCACGCCAATGAGAAAGGCCAATCCTTTGATTTCTGTCCACCCTTCCCCTAGCTGTCTCAAAAATCTCATAAAAGTAACTCATCCTGGGTTGTGCATCCTTCCTTTCTGGTCCCTGTGAAAAATGACACTTGGGGATTTTCAAATTTTTCAGGAGTGTCTTTTTTTTCCTCACATTTTCCAGATTTTGGCTCCAATGGCATACCTGCTCATGTCTGAATGTTCTCCCTGTCCCTTCTGATTCCTCTAAGATAAATACGACTTGTCCTAATTCTGTCCTTTCTCCTTCCTTCCAGGATATGGCTGGCTGCCATAAAGTCAAGGGTTGAGATCAAAGGGAGGTTGCTCCTACGCAAGAGAAAACATAGACTGGTCAGCGAGCTGTACTCTCTCCTGATCTACCAAACCATGTGATTCAGAAGAAGGGGGCAGTGAGGATTTAGGGATGTCTCCCACCTCTTCACGGTCTGAGTAAATGAGTCTGGCCACCAACAGAGGGAAGGAAGCTATTTTCTATTGAGATTTATGATCAGAGTCTAGCACGGCCTGCTGGAAAATTACTAAATCGGTGGGTGCGACTCTCCCCCTCAGAGATTTATTTCCTTTTTATAAAGAAACAAACAAAATTCAGAAATTCAATCACACAGGATCCCCTCGTTATACCTCTGTAGCAAAACAAGAAACAAGGAAGCCACTCCAAAATAGTCTTTCCCAAAGCCACTGAGATTCCCAATCCCGTGGTTACACTACTAGAAAAATTTTTCTTATTTGTAGGAGTTCCACTTTCTGTAAAAGGACCTTACCCAGAGATCTCTTCTAGATCACATGCGCCTTAATTTTAGGAGCTGGGAGACCATGTCCGTTAGAGGCATCGTGGCAAGAGAATAGTTTTCCCTGCCTATGTCTAAGGCAAAGCATTTATTTCCCCCCGGCCTTCTTCAGTTTGAGAATCTTGAAGGAGGGAAAGAGAGAATAAGGGAAGGAAGAAGGGAAAGAGAAAGACTGTAGACAAATCAATACCAAAAAACATTGAACAAAGATGATCTGTGCCTATTCAAAACTGACCCACATTTAGGAAGTCATGACACATGCCCTCTGCAGAGAGTTGTTGTTAAAACCAAGTACACATTTGAGGGCATGAAATAAATTGTGCTTCCAGCTCAATTTGGAAGAGCACCTTCTCCGAACCATCTTCCTGTCTCTTACTGACTTACTTTGGTCAATTGTCAAGTGTGTTCCCAAAGAAATGTCATTGGGAAATAAAAGTGTTAGTCCTCATTGGAAAATAAGTGATTGCTTCCATAGGTATTTTGTGTCAGCTAAATAATGACATCTTGGTCTTTTCTTTAATTAACAGCTGCAGTACTCAGCATATCGGGGATATTTGGTAATGTTGCTGTTGCTGTCACACACATGTGAAAAGATAGCTTATTCTCAGCTAAGTATCTCAGGCTGTTCCTATACTGAACAAACATACACAGTTGGAATTGGATATATAGCTTTACACTAATAGACGAGATAAACAATGGCAACATTGATCCCTATATTCTTTTGATCTTGAAAATTTCATATTTACTTCCAATTAGAGCTAAATACATTACCCTGTTCCATCATGAGCTAGGAGCCTTTCCTGTTTGCATAGGAATGGCCTTTGTCCAGAATATAGGCTTATTCTACAGAGTCAATATTTTTATTTTCAGACAAGGTTCTTCTCAGAACCTTAATCTCAGAGCCTAGGCCAGTCTTTGTGTATATAGGGACCTAATAAATGTTTCATAACTGACTGGTAGCCCATAGGACCTAATAGTTAGACAACAGTCAAAAACAGGTGTTACATTTGTCGTCCTTTTTTTAAAAATTCATTTTCAGTAAAAAAAAAAAAGAGTTTTAATTAAAAATGATCTGTTAAATGAAAACATGTTTGTAAACAGCTACCATTTCATTCATCATAAAATGTGGGGAAAAACAATTATGAAGTTAAAAATTTTTCAAAGACTTTATGATGAATTTATTTCACGAACAGGAATGTTTCTCCTTATAGTGTCACTGCCGCACTAGGCTTATTTCATGTTTTTGAAAATTTTATTTTGTTGTGGGAAAAGACACATAACATAAAATTCACTATTTATCCATTTTAAGTGTACAATTCAGTGACATTTGGTACGTTCGGTGTTCGGCAACCATCACCACTATCTAGTTCCAGAATATTTTCACTACCTCAAAAAGAAAGCCCGTTCCCATTACTCACTCCCCGTTTCCCCTCATCCCTCAGACCCTGGCAAACACTAATCTGCTTTCTGTCCCTGCGGACTTGCTTACTCTGTACATTTCATGTAAATGGAATCGTACCCTGTACGGCCTTTTGCGTCTGGCATAAGAGCACAGTGTGCACTTTTCAGTCCTTACAGTCGACATCATTTCTGCCTTCACACTGAAATTCTAGGCTTGATTTCCTCTCTGAATTAGAGTCTTGCCCCCGATTCCTGAGTATTTGATCCAGAACTTAAAAAAATTTTTGACAGGTTTCCAACTCACACCAGAGCCAGGAATGATTTTGCTCAAGGTTTCAGACCATAGGTCTTCAGGCTTCCATCAACACTATTACACTTACATCTGTGCTGAGATCTGTTAAAATGCTTTTCGGTCGCAAGTGGCAGAGAACCCAACTATTGGTGCATTGAACAATAAGGGGTTTCTTATCCCATATAACAAAACAATCCAAGGGCAAGGTGGTTTCAGGACAGCTCAGCACTGCGGTGCAGGAGTTTCTTTTAACTTTCTGCTCTGCTCTGCCATCCTCAGCTTGTTGGGACCTTCAACTCACCCTTCTCCCCCCACCAATGATGACCCGATGGCTTCAGCAACTTCCACCTTTTTACAGAGCTTGTCCAGAACCAGAAAAGGTCAGTTATTCTTCTTATCAATTTTTATTAGGGTGCAAGAACTTTCTCAAAATCGTCCCAGCAGATTCCCTCTCATGACTCATTGACCAGTTATGTCACAAGACCACACCCATTCCAGGGGTGGGCAAGAGCAGTGGATGTGCCTTGTCAACATTCACTCCTGGGACAGGGGAGGACCTGTGAAGCACATCGTCACCAAATACCTCAACATAATGGGGTTCAGTTAATGAGGGAGGCCAAGGAAATGATAAACAGAGAGGCTACCTACATCTACTACTTTGGCATTTGTGTTGGTTTTAAATCAATTATTTTTCCAGTCAAATAATCTAAATGGTTCCCTGAGGTTGTGCAGTCTATGACATCAGATCTGAGTAACTTGGTTGACCAGGTGTTCATTAAAAGGAGTTGTTAGGAATGAACTCTCAAAATTCACATTTTACTTAGCCTGATAGCTGGTTAACAGAAAATAATATACATTTTGCTATATCGACTTGGCAGAAACAAGATCAGAACTGCCAAACTACAGCACTATGTGGTGGAAAAGACAATATTTTGAAAAGTTTCCTTTCCATAACACTGTTGTATATGATCCCTGGATTATTTACTCACCGTTCAGAGGTTACTCTGACAGATTACATTCAACTGATCAGCAAATGGATCAATACTTTTCACTACCCAATTCACAACTTTTGTTGGGAACTAGAGCAAACCCACCAGTTGCTGTCATGTAGATAGAGCCCTAATTGAACCAATAAATCTAGAGGCCCATCAGTTATAGTGACGGCTAAGAGGGAGAAGCAGCATAGATCACTCATAATTCAAAGGGAAAAACAAAGCACGACCCAGAATGGGAGTTGTCCTCTTCCTCCTCATCCTGTGGGGAGAGGAAAGCCTCAGGAAATTTGAGGAACTCTTTAGCCAAGAGAATAATGAGGCATAAATCCTGCCCATAGATAGTGAGAAGCCTGGCTCAGGAAGTAACGCCATTAACCAAAGGATCCTCCAGTGCCGGGGACAGTGATTAATGACCCAAACTTGACACGGTTATGTGACTTGGAAAGGGTCTCCACTCTTGGGGAGAGTGATTTGCAGAAAATGGAAACAATTTTGGTGGCCATTGTCACTGCCTCACCAGTTTCCTTTGTACAGCAGCTAGCTCAGGGAGAAAAGAGAGAGCTGCTTGTAACCTTTCCTCTCTGGACTTGAGAATGAGCTCTTATCTATGCAGTGGGCTGCACTGGCTTCCCTCTAAAACTGGAGGATGGCTTGTTAAGGTTACAATTTATGGCGTGCTTATCAACATACTTCAGCCTGCAGATGGCTCCAGGCAGAGAACGTCACTCTTATCGGAGACCATTCTCTTCGGCTGTCGTTTGTTGGTCTTGGATGTTACCGTGGGCAGAGCACTGTAGTCACCCACGTGGAATGAGGGTCACAAAAATCCTGCAGACCGCCTTTTGGAGGCTGAGCTTCTGTCACCTCTTCAGAAGTCTGTCACGTCCCTTTATCACTAAGTTTTACATCGCACATATTTCCCAGAACGCAGGAGAATTAAACAGGAAGACCAGGAACTCTTTAGGACTCACAGAGCCTTCAATGAGGAATGTGGGAGTTTTCTTTCTTTTCAGTCTAAAATAGAGAGGTACAGAAAGGGCAGGAATCCACTGGTTATTCAGCAACCACTTAAGGCACAGGGAGGTAAATAATTTGGTTGCTGGAAGCGGAAGCCAGAGGGGAGGCTGTCAATCGCTCCAGTGACACCGTCAACGGACCCTTGCATTTTTGTGACTTCTTAAAAATAAGCATCCCAGAGGTCCACTGTGTCCCAATGAGTTCTTTAAAGCGGGTATCAGAAAACTACAATCATTCCAGCGTTGCCGTCCTACTTAAAACATTTTTGGAGCTGGGGGCCCTCAGAGCCACCTGCTCCTAAGAAAATGAGGCTCATTACTTCACACCTGTATTTCATTTAAGGACTAAGAATTCTTCATCGTATACACTCACTCCAGTTACCAGTTGTTTCTGAGGAACACTGTCCCACTAGTGGAACCTGTGACAGGCCAATATTTGACCCATGAAGAACACCCAGTCAGCACGGTTGTTGAGTGCTGTTTTTAAATGAGTTCTAAAGGTGTTCTCAACAATAGGAGCACAGGAATCGTTTAAAAAGAAACCGGCCCAAACTGCGGTCACCTGTGCTAAGCTCCATGGCTGCAAACCGAGACTTAACACCTCACCTAACTGCAGCTTCAGCTTCTCCCAGAAGTGGAATTTTAAACCAATCGGTCCGGGGCGCCTGGGCGGCTCAGTTGGTTGAGGGTCTGACTTCAGCTCAGGTCATGATCTCACGGTTCGTGGGTTCCAGCCCCCTGTGGGTTCCAGCTCTGTGCTGACAGCTCAGAGCCGGGAGCCTGCTTCGGATTCTGTGCCTCCCTCTCTCGCCGCCCCTCCCCTGTTTGTGCTCCGTCTCTCAAAAATAAATAAACGTTAAAAAATATTAAAAAATATATATATTTAAACCAATCAGTCTGGAATTTTCTGATCAATACTACAGTGAGATGGTCTGAATGACAGACCCCAGCCCTTTACCCAAAGGAAGGTGACTGCCTGAAATAATCCCTTTTTTGTTAAGACTTCCTTGTCCCTGCTCCCTTCTGCTTATAAAAGCCTTCTATTTTGTACAGCATCTGGTAGCTCCTTTCTACTTGCTAGATAAGAAGCTGTCCTGTTCATGAATCTCCGAATAATGCCAATTAGATCTTCAAATTTATTCAGCTGAATTTTGTTTTTTAAAAGGTCAAAGACACAGTTTTTAAATATATTTGTTTAAAAAGTATTAATTCATTGTTATATTATGACATCAGGCCATATTAAGAGGCTAATTGCTATTAAAATCACTATATCATATACCCGAAACTAATATAACACTGTATATTAACTGAACTTTACAAATATGTATCTATTTCTCACTGCTACCAATTGTCCCCATTCCCCCCCCCCCCCCCCCATCAGAAACAAACCAAAGGAGAAGTATATTGAAAATACTGGTGAAATCGTTGTACTGTTGGAATTTTTCCCAGCTTCTCGCTTGTAAATGTCTTTACATTAACAAGTAACTTGTAAGTGCCAGGTACAAATCGTGTAACAACAGCTGAACCAGAGAAAGAAGCTATTAGAAAAACCACGAAAAGCCCGCTGGTTTTAAGCATGCAGTGTGGTTGGGTTAAGCATTTGGAGTCTAGAAGTCAGACTAGGATTCAGTCCTGACACTGCCACAACTAGATGTGTACTTGGCCAAGTCACTAAGCCCTTCTAAGGGTTAATTTCCTCACCTACAAAATGGAGACAAAAGCGAGTGGTTCCACCTACCTTGTGCTGAGATGACTCGACACCTTAACGCACGTAAAACCCCTGCATCACCCCGGGGAACGTGAATTCTCAAGACATCTTAGCTATTTTTCTACTGGTCCAAAAAAAGCTGAAATTCTGAATGGAACACACTTCTGGTAGAGGACTATTTTCCTTACTTACCTATACTATGGTAAACTGAGCTATAAAATCAAAATTTGAGAAACCTGGAAAGAGATTTTTGCATCTTGCTTAAGACTCAACCTACATTCCCCAACCCCCCCCCCCCCGCCCTTGAAATTCCCTTTAGACCAAAGAAAGTAGTGGCCAGCACAAAACAGCACCTCCTTTGCCTGCGATGCACCGTTTGCTGTGCCCACTCAAGCCAAGAGTCAGTCTAGTTTACAAGGACTTGTCAAAACCCGAAGATGAGTCCACAGGGGCACCTAATTCATCAGAGAGGAAGAGAAATATCACTTACTACTGGTGACTGGCTGCCTAGATCCTACAGATACCAATGGACACTGAAAAAAATACGACATTAAAATCTACCATTTGTGTAGAAATAACCATGGGAAAATGCATGGAATATGTGCTGTAAAAGAAAAGCAAGAGAGGATACATCTCGAAACCAAAGAATAACTCCGGTATGCATCCGTTCTGAACCTAAGACATCAATATTTGGGTTGGGACGCAGGTTTGACTGCTGTAACAAAGAAATCCAAAACAAATACGGCTTTAAAAGCTAGTAGGTTATTTCTCTCTCACATAGTCAGGCAAGGCAGTCCAGGCCCGGATGGAGGCCACGCAATCATCAAGGGTCTGAGTCACTGTTTCTTGTGCTCTGAATCCTCCAAATGGCTTGCATCTCATGGTTCAAGTTGGTTGCTCTATTATGTCTGCACTTTAGCTTATGGAGAAAAGGGCAAGAGAACATCATGCCCTTCCGTTTAAGGGAAAACCCAAGAGGTATAAAGAGGGGAATGGCACACCTCACTTCCATTAGTAAACCACCAGCCTGTACAGTTACACGGCCACATCTAGCTATAGTATAAGGTCTTGAGCCCAGGCAGTAATTCATCACTATGAAAGATGAGGAAAATCAGTATTAGGACATAACTAGTAGTCTCTGGCACCATGGGGTGCATTTATTTAGTTGAGGTGTGTTAGCACCTTTTTTTTAAGAGAGAGAGAGACAGAGCTCAAGACAGGGAGAGGGGGTAGAGGAAGAAGGAGACAGAGAGAGAGAGAGAATCTTTTTTTTTTTTTTTAATATTTGTTTTTTGAGAGAGAAAGAGAGAGAAAGAGGCAGAGAGAGATGGAGACACAGAATCCGAAGCAGGCTCCAGGCTTCAAGCTGTCAGCACAAGAGCCCAACGCAGGGTTTAAACTCACAAACTGTGAGATCATGATTTGAGCTGAAGTTGGACACTTAACCAACTGAGCCATCCAGGTGGCCTGAGAGAGGCGAACGGGGGGGAGGAAGAGAATCTTAAGCAGATCCCTGCTCAGCTTGGAGCCCAACTCAAGGCTCGATCCCCCGACCTGGGGAATCATAACCTGAGCCAGAATCAAGAGTGGGACTCAGCCACCCAGGCACCCTGGAAATAATTCTTTAATGATACCATGAGTCACTGGTTCAAATGCTGCTACAACATGTGAAGTCCTATATAGAAAAGTTCCAGAATTCACTGCTTCTGTGCATTCCATTGTTTACCAAGCAGATATTAAACTGGAAGTCATCTTATTCCAGGATAGTTTGATTGCTGCGCATCTAGGTTGCCTCCGCACTTTCAATGCTCTCTCTGCAAACGCTTTAACTGGAGCTTAATTTTCTCTGTCTTTTAGGCATCAAGTGTCTCCAGGGGCTATCACAGGAAAGTCAGCTCTGGCTAGGACAGCCCTCTGAGGTCCATCTGCAGTTTTCAGAGCAATCACTGGATCCTCAATAAAGACTTGAATCACTGAATCATCCAAACATACAAACCCTTCAGCCTTTAAAGTCAATATTGAAGAGGCACCTGGGTGGCTCAGTCGATTAAGTGTCCGACTTCAGCTCCGGTCATGATCTCATGGTCACATGTTCGAGGCCCACATCGGACTCTATGCTGACAGTTCAGATCCTGAAGCCTGCTTCAGATTCTGTGTCTCTCCCTCTCTCTGCCCCTCCCCCACTCACACTCTGTCTCTGTCTCTCTGTCTCTCTCTAAGATAAATAAAATATTAAAAATGTTTTAAAAAATCAATATCAAAATTAAATCAATTTGAGTAATAGGAACAGAATGCTATACCAAACCCACATGGAATTTAGCACTTCTTCCAAAAATATATACACTCCTGGTTTGATTTTTTTGTTTAAACTCCTTTATTTTTTAAAACTTTGACACCAGTACCCCCGAACACTGCTGAAACCAGGGGAAGGCTGGCAAAGCCCTCATGTGAGGCCTGCCCTCCTTTTCACTCTTCTCAACGTACCACCTTTCAGCCTATGCCTTGGCCTGGTTTCTACTGAATTTACTGCCCTGTGCACGGCTCACCTCGAGAGTCTGGGAATTGTTGCTCCTGAATTTGGAAAGGAGGGAGAGTTGTTTCTGAGAGCTGAGTGCGGAGGCCGTTGCTACTCTGGCATCTGCGAGTGACCCTGAATTTGCTGTCCGTACGTACAGCAGGTTTTGAAAGGTGTTGAGTTGGGGCTCCACGCAGCCACATCGAGCTGAAGTGGGCAAGAAGCTAAGGCGCTGTTCTCTTCCTCCTAGGGGGAAGAAGGCTGATGTAGCTTTAGTAATTTTCCTCTATGCCAATCTCTTTTCAAAAAAGGATTCCAGGGCGCCTGGGTGGCTCAGTCGGTTGAGCGTCCACCTTTGGCTCAGGTCATGATCTCACGGTTCGTGAGTTCAAGCCCTCTGTCAGGCTCTATGCCGACCACTCAGAGCCTGGAGCCTGGTTTGGATTCTGTTTCCCTCTTTCCCCCCCCCTCCCCCCCCCCAAAATAAACATTAAAAACAATTTTTTTTTTTTAAGGATTCAAATCTAGGGGTGCCTGGGTGGCTCAGTTGGTTGAGTGTCTGATTTTACCCCAGGTCATGATCTCACAGTTCGTGGGTTCAAGCCCCACGTCCAGCTTTGTGTTAAGAGTGTGGAGCGTGCTTCCGATTCTGTGTCTCCTTCTCTCTCTGCCCCTCCCCCTGCTCATGCACTCCTGCACTTGCTCTCTCTCTCTCTCTCTCTCTCTCTCTCAAAACTAAACAAACATTTAAAAACATTTTTTTAAAAAGGATTCAAATCTGAACAGCAGAGATAAGAGATTAATGGCTTTGTAAGGGAGTATTTGGGGAGAGATTTGACAGAAGGTAGAGTCTTGAGGGGGTGTGACCTAATATACAAGAATGATTGCCTTCTCTAAAAGTTATTTAGATAAGGTTGATTTCAAATACAGAAACACGTTTCCAAGGGAGGACTGACCCCAAGGTGACCTCCCTTTTTCACACCTTGCGTCTACACTTTGATCACCCAGGGAAATCCAGATCTCCCAGAGGCTTCAGTGGAGGACTCCTTACACTCATATCGAAAAGATTACAGCAGGGGCAAGAACGGCATACCTTAGTGTGCTGCAGAGCTAGAAACGGCGAGAAGGGTGGCCCTAGCTCTGATGCTCACACTCAAGTGGGGTACAGGAAAACGCATAAAATGCTCTCTAAAATCCAATTTATAGCGCATGCTATCCGACTACACAGTCCACAAAGGGAGGTGGGAGATCTGAGAATACTTTTTTCACTCTTTCCCACAAGCTTCCCCTCTCCCCACATTTTTCACTGGTGGGAGCAGTAAAAGGTCTTCTCGCACCTGCTGGAGTACCGATCCTGTGGACAGCTCCTCTATGCCATTGGGTTTTTTTAGCGTTTATTTATGTATTTTGAGAGCGTGCGCGCACAAGTGTGAGCTGGGGAGGGGGCAGAGAGAGAGAGAGAGAGAGAGAGAGAGAGAGAGAGAGAGGGAGAGGGAGAACCCCAAGCAGGTTCCATGCTGCCAGCACAGAGCCCAATACGGGGCTCGATCTCATAAACCGTGAGATCATGACCTGAGCCAGAATCAAGAGTTGGACGTTGAACGGACTGAGCTACCCCCTGTCCCCTGTGCTGCTGTTACTGCTGTTACTTGTACTGCCTGAATGACCACCGACTACGGTCTTTGTCATTTACTCTTGCATTCTGCTCCAGTCACGGTCATAGGCACTGCACTGACATTACCTCTTTAAATCCTCACAAACCCCTGTAAGTAGGTTCTGTTATTACTCCTATCAGTCATGTGACGACAGTGATGCCGGAGGAGGAGGACTGAACAATTTGCACCAGGTCATGCAGCTGAAAAGGGTCATGCAGAGCTGGGAGGTGACAAATCGGCGGGGGTCTCGAGACAGCCTATAGGAAAGAAGCCGGTGAGGCTCGGACTCAGCAGATCAGATGAGTGGGATTGTTCTGTCATGATGAACTTGAAAGACAGCCCATTCCCCTTGCTTAAAACTCCTCCTTGTCACCTATTATGCTCCCATGACAGTGAACTCTCATCTCATTGACAAAGGCCTGCATGATTGGACACCTGTGCCCTCCCCCCCACCCCCCACCCCCCCCCCCAGGCAGACCTCCGAACACTCCCTGCCTCGTCCTGGTGCTCTAGTTACGTTTGGGCCAATCTGCCAGAAGTCTACTTGCTAGAGGCACTGGCTGGACTGCTGGCTTTGTATGTGATGTGCAGCCCTTCCATCAGACAGACTGTGAACTCCCAGAAAGCAGAGAACAAGCCCTGGGGAAGGAAACTCATGAGTTACTACTCTGATCGCAGCAGAGGGGACATGGGGATAACGGGCATGCAATGACATACTCTGAGTAATTGACTCCGTCAGGGATGCAGAAAGTGGCAGTTGCTAAGGCAGCACGTAAGAGAGCCCCTCACGCAGACCTGGAAGACCCGGGAGGGCCTCCCAGAACCAGGAATGAATGAAGAGAGACTTCTCGAGTGCATCACCTGAGGTCAGGTGAAGGACAGGAGGGGCCAGGGGCAGAGGGCAATGCTCTGGCTAAAACATATGCAATATGGAGGTCAGACAGAGCTTGGCTGGCTGCGAAAACTGAAAGAAGTTCTATGAGGCTGGAATTACCAGGGGAGGCCTGTGGAGTGTGGACAGGTGAGGACAGAAAGTTAAGTAGGGGAAAAACATGAACACCCTCAAACCAGAGTCTGTACTCTATCCAGTCAGCAATGGGCCACTGGATATTAAGTATTAAATATTACTATTTAGATATTAAGTATTAAAATGTCTTAAGCAGAAGAGCGACATGACCAAATGGGCATTTTTGAACAATCGCCATGTTCTTTATTTCTTCTGCATTTTCCTACAAGCTACTGAAAAGAGTTTTCTGCATATGGCATTGATGACACAGGTGCTTCAGGTACTGAGATTTCCCAAGGAAGATTAAATTTAACTTTTTCCCTCACCTCTGGGTAGAAAGTTGCATCCATCCCTACGGGAGAAATCCCCTCCTGGAGCCAGGAAAGGTGCCATATTGTCTGTGAGGCAAAAACAATCAGCTCTTTTGTGTTTAGGTTCAGTAAGGAAGGTTGCAAGGGTGAACTAGGCTCTGAGGGCACTGGCTTCAACAGGGTGGAATAATGACCTTATCGTAGGTGGTCCTTAATCAACCTTTTGAGTAAGCGTGCGGGAAAATGGAGGGTCCCTGAGGAGGGAGACGGGTATATGACAGCCAACACTCCCATGGAACTTATTACATGCCAGGCACTGTCCTAAGGACTCTGCATGTATATGAGCTCAGCTAATCCTAACAGCCCTGTGACAGAGGGACCCTATTAACCCCATTCTCTAGATGAAGAAACTAATGCACAGAGAGGCTGAATAACTTGTTCCGGTCACCCAGCTGATGAGCAGCAGTGCTGGGAGTCAAGGCTACACTTCCAGAGCCAACTAACTGTGCCTCTTCTACCCACAGTCCATGGGAACGGGAGGCACTGCTTTCCCTCACCTCGTCTCAGACCCAGCCTTCCCGGCCAAGCCATAGCTCTCCCGTTCATCGTCCACCACCAATGTGTCTGAAGTAGAGGATCTCTAATTTCTGGTCTCTCTGTGATTCCATAAGTGGGGCTGTGGTCCCAGCCCCAGGGATATCCAGCATCCTGAGCTGGAGGAAAGGAAAATCGCTCCCCAGTTTTACGATAAATTACTCATCTGAATTGTTCACCCCTCATTCTAGGTTTTCTGTTCAAGTATCACTTCCTCCTAGAAGCCTTTCCTGGCTGCTTGTCTAAAATACACACATAATGGGGCACCTGGGTGGCTCAATCTGACTCTTGATTTTGGCTCAGGTCATGATCTCAAGGTCATGAGATCAAGCCCCATGTTGGGCTTCCGAGCTGAGTGTGGAGGCTGCTTGGGATTCTCTGTCTGTCTGTCTGTCTGTCTCTTTCTCTCTCTCTGCCCCTCCTCCACTTGTGCACGTGCTCTCTCTCTCAAAAAAAATAAATTCTATTTAACACACACACACACACACACACACTCTTACTCTTTATTCCCTGGCTCTGCTTTATTTCACAGCACCTATTGCTAGCTGAATGTATTTGTTTAATTGGTTACTTGTTTAATCTACATAATTTGTAGGTTATATATAAATAATATATATTTATACATATGTATAAATACATATATACATAAATAACATGTATTTATCTATATAAACTATTATGTTATATAAAAAATCACATGTGTATACATAAATTTTTAACATTTATTTATTTTTTTGAGAGAGAGAGAAAGAAACAGAGCATGAGCAGGAGAGGGACAGAAAGAGGGAGACACAGAATCGGAAGCAGGCTCCAGGCTCTGAGCTGTCAGCACAGAGCCCGATGCAGGGCTCGAACCCACGAACCGTGAAATCATGACCTGAGATGAAGTCAGACACTTATCCGGCTGAGCCACCCAGGTGCCCCAACATATGTGTATATATAAATGTAAATTCCATAATAGCATTTACATGATCTATTTATTTGTTTCATTGGTTACTTGGTTATTGTCATTCTCTCTTACTAGAATATTACATATATATATAAAACATATAAAATTTGTAGATTATGTATAACACAGAACATATATTTACACATATGTATAAATACATTCATACATAAATGACATGTGCATATCTATATAAATTATTATGTTATATAAATAATAACATGCGTGCAAACATAAATGCAAATTCCATGATGGCGGAGACCTGGTCTTTCACTACTATAGTCTTAGCTCCTAGAACACTGTCTGGCAACAAAAGGGGGCCGCTCAAAAAATGTTTTTAAGTACTGAAGTAAATGAAAGGCAAGTAAAATTAATATTGACCAGCTTTGCAGCCTCACCTCACCATGGAGCCCCTTTCACCTCACCCCTTCTCACCTCTTTTTCCTTTACTTCCACATCTATAAGCTCTACTGTGGAAAAAAGAAAAAACACAAGTTTGGGGGGGTTCTGTTCTGTTTTGTTTTGTTTTTTACTTCCTCCTATGTAATGTTCCTCCTCACCCTGCATCTCTATGAGTCTGTGCTGGTTTCCCAGGGCGCACTTCTTCCTGTGTCAGGGGAGGACAGCGTGTCTACTTTGGCAGCACTGGCCCTGTGATACCCTGCATATCTCGGTGGAACCGACGCCCGACACTTGGCAGACTTCCCTCCCTCACAGAAGTGAGCTCTGTGATTCCCACTCCATGATGTGAGGCAATGAACTCTGTCATTTGGAATTCTGTCCAGCTCATTGTTGGGAGTTTGTCTAACACTGAGTCAAGAGATTTGGGGAGGACACAAATAAATGAGTGCAAACCCCAAGGGAAAACAATTCTTCAGCTATCTGTGAAAACAAACCTCAGTGGGATCTGGCCTCAATGGGCTCCAGGTCCTGTGGTGAACAGAAGACAACTTCCCTGGGCAGGAAGGGGTCTCCTGCTTCACCCTGCCACCCACCTCAACTCCCACTCTGTCCACTGTCTTCTCAATTTCTTTAGCCCAAGCAGAATGGCAGGAGACAAAACAGGGCCAGAAAGGTTGATCAGCTGGACTTCGTCCATAAAAGGAATTCTAGTGCAAAGTTCTAAAGGGAGGGAGGTATGTTTTTCAAATTGTCATTGTTTTTCTCATTCTGGACTCTCCTACAACAGATTTTGCTCACTCAAAATGGAAAAACAAGAGGGAGTTATCTTCATGTAAATATTGGAACAAAAGAATAGAATCCCAGTGGAAGAATCCAACTTAAAGGTATTTCTTCAAGAATATTCGACAGGTTGGAAATGCAAGCTGGTGCAGCCAGTCTGGAAAACAGTATGGAGGTTCCTCAAAAAATTAAAAATAGAACTATCCTACGACCCAGCAATTGCACTACTAGGCATTTATCCAAGAGATACAGGTATGCTGTTTCGAAGGGACACATGCACCCCCATGTTTAAAGCAGCACTATCGACAACAGCCAAAGTATGGAAAGAGCCCAAATGTCCATCGATGGATGAATGGATAAAGAAGATGTGGTATTTATATACAATGGAGTATTACTCGGCAATCAAAAAGAATGAAATCTTGCCATTTGCAACTATGTGGGTGGAACTGGAGGGTATTATGCTAAGTGAAATTAGTCAGAGAAATACAAATATCATATGACTTCATATGAGGACTTTAAGAGACAAAACAGATGAACATAAGGGAAGGGAAATAAAAATAATATAAAAACAGGGTCAGGGACAAAACAGAAGAGACTCATAAATATGGAGAACAAACTAAGGGTTACAGGAGGGGTTGTGGGAGGGGAGATGGGATAAATGGGTAAAGGGCACTAAGAAATCTCCTCCTGAAATCATTGTTGCACTATACGCTAACTAATTTGGATGTGAATTTTAAAAAATAAGAAATAAAATTAAAAATATATATATACAGGAAAAAGGAAAGTATTAAAAAAAGAAAGAGATAAAAGTTATGAAAAAATCATATTTGAAACAATAGCCAGTATTCAAATATTATCAACCTTACCAGTAATTAAAGAAAAAACAAAGCATTATGATGCAATATTCAAGAAATTCTATTAGTAAAATTTTTAAAAGAATGAAAATAACTACATCAATAATAATGTATTAACTAATTCTTTCTGTGTAATATTGTTAGAAATGTAAATTGGTATGCAAATTCTAGAACAACATATGTTTATATGTTATCTTATTACATCTGTTAACAAAGAATTAAACATTTGCATTTTGGACAAAAATTAAAAAAAAAAAAAAAAAGATTCAACGGGTGGGGCACCTGGGGGGCTCAGTAGGTTAAGTGTCTGACTTCTGCTCAGGTCATAATCTCACGGTTCATGGGTTTGAGCCCTTCGTCAGGCTCTGTGCTGATAGCTCAGAGCCTGGAGCCTGCTTTGGATTCTGTGTTTCCCTCACTCTCTGCTCCCCAGCCCCCACACCCCCCCCCCATTCACTCTCTCTCTCTCTCTGTCTCTCTCAAAAATAACCATTAAAAAAAAAAGAATATTCAACATGCGAGCATTCAGAAATCATAGTAAATATTCAGTATCAAATCGGAATCTGAAATATTCAGTACCACATCTCTAACATATGCTTTTACCAGGTTGATCTGAATCATGGCACATTTTATGTAAATACAGTGTTAATTAAGATAAAGCTTTATTTCTGTCTCAAATGTTTTAGGCCAGAATTAACCAAATTATTTTCTCTGAGCATCACTTCAGATTCTTATTGCATACATCAGGAAAATATTTTATTCTATCACTGATATATCAAAAAATGTTCTGAAGTCATTGAAGACATTTGGGTATGTTGCCTCACAATTTTTCTTCATTCACAAAACTCTTTTTTTCTCCATAATAAACTTTTTGTCACCAACAACATCTACTGAGTACCTCTCTGTACAGAGCAGCCTGCTAAACGCTATCATCTCAGATGACAACTGTTTAGGCCAATGTACCACGAAGCCTCTAGTTGCCAAGTAAGTCCCCTTATGCATTGGGTTCTCTTCGTTTGTGTCTCAGAATGCTTTCTTTTGATTTATTTTACATCACATGCCTTTGAAACACTGGATTTTCCCCAAAACCTCAACATGTCTCTGGATTGGAACCCTTTCTCCATTTCTGAAGCTTTTCTAAATAACACAAGAGGGACCATATTAAGAAATACTGAAATTGTCAATGCCCTTTCAAAACATGTATCTTCCAAGTGGGGTGAATATCAAGCAATCACACTCATTCAAGTCCAAAATACATGAATATAAAAAATGAAAGTTCCCTCATATTACATCTTTGAAATGTCAACATTTCATGAAAATATTTGTGTCTAGGGACCTTGTACAACTGGGACTTATTTAGATATAGCGATAACTTTCCCCTTTTCTTCTAAACTCATAGCAGCCTACACCTCGCTCCCATGTCTAGACAAAACAGAATCATCATGTTGTCCAATCTTAGATTCGTTTCCCCCTGAAATCATCTGCCAGCGAGAGGTGAAAAGGAGTAGGTTACAAACTCAGACAAGCCATTCTGACAGTTTCCATCTATCTCTCATTTTGCAACTAACTGGTGCAAATATCGGACGTCTGATTGACCTCCCGCACTCATTTCTGGCACACGTCCTACACCAGCTGCTCAGTGCCGCTTTTGGCGAGATGCTGATGGGCTCTGTATCCCCAGGGATGAGAAGGATACAGAGACACACGAATGACCGCTTAACCACGTTTTAGATATGACCTCTTTAAAACTCTTATCAGTAAAGTTTTTAAGGCGATGGTGATTGTAGACCAATTCTTTCAGAAATGTAATCATTTTGACTTTCAGGGGAAAGGGGTACTTTAAATGAGGAAAAAGAAAAACTAAGGAAGCTAAAATAGACAAGAGAAGAGATTGTTGCTTGGTGTGCGTGAAATAAGTTTTTTTAATCCTTCTGTGCTATTTGAGTTTCTTCTTATCACGTGGGTGTGTTTCCAGGTGAAAAAGAATGAGAACGTTTTACGTCCAAAATGTATCTTAATTATTGTGTTCACAGGTTAGCAAAACAGAGCCCATGTCAAAAATGGTCCACGAGAGGATGCTATAAGTGGAACAAAGGCCAGCATGGCCTAGGTTGTGAGGTCTAATTGTGACACTGGAAACCCCCCCTTGTGACACCTTGTTCATACCCTCCTGTCCTCCCAGGCATCTCACCTCCCCGAACTCCTTCATCTCCAACCCAGATCTCCTTCTTGTTCTCAGCTGTCAACTAATCCCTACGAAGGTGTTCAATGTTTAAAATGTGTAATTTCAAGCAACAGTTCATTCCAGAGGGGTGCCTTAGTTGAGGCAGCAAATCAGGCCACTCCTCGGCCTCATGATGTGTGAATCAGAGGCAAGGCCAAGAGAGCCGATGACCACATGTGTGTGTATCAAAACAGAATAAGGATGACAGATGGGGCTCCTCAACTATGAGCTGTTATTCACTTAACCAGCCGACAATATGCTATGCATCAGGCTAGGAGTCAAGGCCACAGAAAAAAAAATATTTTTTGAGGCAACGTCCCACCCTAGAGAAGTTCATATGCTCATGTGGAAGGTAGGCACATCAATAAATCATTGTTGTTCCGTGTGATAAATGGCTAAAATAGAGGGATACAAAATGCCACAGAATCCCTGAAGGGACTATGTCCTTGAGGGATTTTAAACGGAAGAGCTATGTAGTCATAAATACCTGTCTGGCAGGATCATGGAAGACCAGAAACCAGGAGACCAGAGGGAATGACCTGACACAGTCACACCACAGCAGACGAGGGCAGTGGGAACAGGCAGCAAGAGGCCAGTCCTCCAATGGAGTTATCTCAATAACTTATCAGATAATGTCCATCCTGTATGGAGAAAAAGAGAGTGATTGTCACCCTCTGGTGGCCAACCCTCAAAATGGAAGAATTCATACTGGACTGTGTGTGTCAGTTTGTTGTTAACTATTCTAAACGATGATTCTGCTTAAGGTACCATTAATGTTCACGCGTGTAATTGAAAAAGCATGAAAAAAAATGTTATTTTAAGGCAGCCTTACATCTGAAGTCTGTGTTCTGATCCGTGGCCATAAAAACACTATAGCATTCATTTAGAACAACCATCATCTAGTCGTGACAAGCTGTTTTATCTGCTGTCCTTTTCATAGTTAACAAGTTATCAGAATGTATTGAAAAGGGTTTCAATGGGGCACGTGGGTGGCTCATTTGGTTAAAGCGACCAACTTCAGCTCAGGACGTGATCTTGCGGTTCATGAGTTTGAGGCTTGCGTGGGGCTCTGTGCTGGTGGCTCAGAGCCCGGAGCCTGAGACTGCTTTGGACTCTGTGTCTCCCTCTCTGACCTTCCCCCACTCACACTCCACCTTCCTGTCTCTCTCTCTCTCTCAAAAATAAATAGATGTTAAAAAAAAAAAGGGGGGGGCCTCAATCAGGATTTCCTGGCTCTGCCTCTAATGAGGTATGGGATATTAAACCAGTTATCCCCTTACACCTTGGTTTTCCCAACGAGGAAATGCTTCTAGGGCCCCTCTGAGCTCTAACTGTCATGTGTCAGCTTGCACATCCAATTTGTCTTTCTTCTCCTTCACCTGATGGAAATGGGCCCATTCAGTAAATGTGCCCTTTATCACCTGATTTCTCCACATCTATCAGTTGTGTGTAATACAGATTGCCTACCTGCTAGTGAGCCCGTTGTGTTCAAATATGGTTCATATCTACTATCTGTGAAACCCTTCAACAGCTTAGCAATTATAGCTTTACAAAGTCCATCATTTAGTCATAAAAAGGTTAATCATCTCCATCGCGCAAAATATTCTTTGTGTGACCACACATACTCTTACCGGTTTCAAAGTAAAAAAATTTATCTTAATCAACCATCTAATAATTTACTGATCAATATTCAAACTTTGTTTTTAAAGAATATGTCACTCAAAAAAAAGATATTCACTCAACTGAATTTAAACAAGAATAATAAAGATAATCAAAATTATTATTTTTTTAAAGACTAAAGCAAACAATGCCTCAAATAATTCTCCCCAGACCTTAAAGTTGTATTTACATATAGGAAAACTTGCCATCACGGGGTAAAAGGCAAGAAGGTTGCTGGGACTAACACGCACCGGCCCTGCTCAACCACACCTGGCTTTATGAAGGGCATTTGTGCTACACGTGAGTTTTCACTCCCCCAACACCAACCCAAGGCTGACAAACAGAATAGAGAGCTTTTGCTATTCTATTTATGTTTGCAGTGATCATTTGAAATCCCTTAGATACTTAGACTAAGCATAAAAACGCCAGATTCCCCTCAAGGTTTATGACTTCGTATCAGATTAAACCCCAAGCCTCCTCTTTTCTCTTTTTTGTTTCATTCAGTTTCTCAGGTTCAGTTCCTCCATCCAGAATTTAAAGGGAAAGGAAGATAGGTCAGAAATTAAATTTCAATCCTCTTTCTTTTTTACGTAACACATTGTTCACCAAGACGATGCATTTATTTTTTTTAATGTTTATTTATTTTTGAGAGAGAGACAGAGACAGAGTGTGAGTGGTGGAGGGGAAGAGAGAGACGGAGAGAGACGGATACACAGAATCTGAAGCAGGCTCCAGGCTCTGAGCCATCAGCGCAGAGCCCAATGCCAGGAACTGTGAGATCATGACCTGAGCCGAAGTCAGCTGCTTAACCGACTGAGCCATCCAGGCGGCCCAAGATTGTGAATTTTAAAGAGCAAGGGTGGTATGAAAAAATGTCCTATCATTTACTTTGCTCTGTGGGCTTCCAGGCTACTTATTTTGCCTTCTCCCGATTCAGCCAACTAGCCTAGAAACATGTAAAGATATCTAGTTTTCTTCTTAGTAATTAAAAAGAACAAGAAAGAAGACTTTTTAAGTTTTCTGAACTCCAATCCTACAGGTACTGGCTGGATGAAAACTGAAAGTAATTTACCAATTAGAAAAGGGGCAGGGAACTCCAGGATCCAAAGTACATGGGAAGTTGTTTGGGGCTTAGAAGTTACTGTTTTGATGCACTGAATATTTCAGGTGAATGACTCCCCTCCAAGACTGTCATCGAATTTACCTAAAGGGAGAGGTGAAAATCACATAAACCAAGCCCGAACACTGCTGCCTCTCATCATGTGAACTATGACCCTAAGCCATGCGGGGCAGCTTGATTCCTTGAATAGAAAGAGATCTCAAAAGGATGTAGGGAGCACTTTGCAACCTATGGTCCAAAACATTCTAACAAAACCCTGAGCGTGATGTGACATCGGTTTTCAGAAAAATATGGAGATGAAGGAGCAAGTAAAACCAGGTGGGACACAATCAGCAAAATCCAGACTACGGGAAACTCCCTAGGATGAGCAATCCAGGTTTTTAAGAAGAAAATATCAAAAGGAGAAATAAAGGCATGGAGAAAAAATTCATAGGTTAAAAGACATTTGGGGGCACCTGGGTGGCTCAGTCATTTAAGAGTCCGACTTCGGCTCAGGTCATGATCCCTCGTGAGTTTGAGCCCCACATCAGGCTCTGTGCTGACAGCTCGAAGCCTGGAGCTTGCTTCGGATTCTGTGTCTTCCTCTCTCTCTCTGCCCCTCCCCCGCTTGTGCCCTGTCTCTCTCTCTCTCTCTCTAAAAAAATAAACATTAAAAACAATTTTTAAAAAAAAAGGCATTTGTAAGACATTATCAACAATCACACTTCATGCCTCTTATTTTGGATCTCGAGTCAAACAGTGACAATCCAATCGTGAAAACTTGAACCCTGACGGGCTATTGATGTGCTTAAGGAATGGCTGTTAATTTTTTTTTTAAGTAGGATCATGGTATAGATGTTATGCTCGAGCCCTTGTGTTTTACAGTAATATCCTGGAATGATTAAGATTTGCTTCCAATAATCGGGGAGGAGGGTGTGGGTGGATGAGGCTACAGAATTCAAGAAGAACCATGACTTAGTAATTGTTGAAACTGAATGACAGGAACTTGAAAGTCCATTATTCTGTGTAGATTTTTGAAATTTTCAATAAGAAAAAGGAAAAAAAAAGAAAAATAAAACCAACAATGAGATTGACAGTATTGGGGAGGATGAAAAGCAGCTGCTGTTCCCAAACACAGGAGTGAGAACTGTTGCCATGACCTTGCAGAGCTATTTGGCATTCTGAAGTAAAGTGCTGTGTGTACCTCTATGACCTACCATCCCACTCTTAGGTATTTAGAAAACGAACTCAGGCTGAATTGCCCTCTAAGTGGCTTTTTAACCCCTCGTCCACTGCTTTCTAATATTTTTAAATCATGGACTCCTATCCGAAATCACACAGGGGCACCTGAGTGCCTCAGTTGGTAAAGCATTTGACTCTTTATTTCATCCCAGGTCATGATCTCACAGTTCATGAAATCAAGCCCCGTGTCAGGCTTCGCGGTGG
Organism: Panthera onca; assembly: GCF_046562875.1. Classification (NCBI taxonomy): domain Eukaryota; kingdom Metazoa; phylum Chordata; class Mammalia; order Carnivora; family Felidae; genus Panthera; species Panthera onca. The sequence goes on along the minus strand of NC_138345.1, from coordinate 14,088,610 downwards.
CAGTGTGGAACCTCTTAGGATTGTCTCTCTCCCTCTCTCTGCCCCACCCCTACTCTCTCTCTGTCAAAATAAATATTTAAAAAATCACACAAACTAGGGGCACCTGGGTGGCTCAGTCAGTTGAGAATCGGACTTCAGCTCAGGTCATGATCTCGCGGTCTGTGAGTTCAAGCCCCACATTAGGCTCTCTGCTGACGGCTCAGAGCCTGGAGCCTGCTTCAGATTCTGTGTCTCCCTCCCTCTCTGCCCCTCCCCTGCTCATGTTTTGTCTTTCTCCCTCTGTCCAAAATAAATAAACATTTAAAAAAAAATTTTTTTTTTAATCACGCAAACTACATTGGATGAGGGGATGTAAAGTTCAACTGGCTGCAATATCTATAGGTATCTTTTATGTCTTGTTGTTGTTACGACGTAGTTAAGGTGCGTAAAACGTACAGGTTTAAAGGACTATCTCACACAGAAACAAGAATGTGTGTTGTCTGTAATACTGGAAAATGGAAGCAATATGAATATGCATCAATAGATAAATGGTTTAAACAAAGTGTGGAGAATTCACTCCACGTGCAAATGTAAAAATGAATCAACTACATATGAACCTCGATAGTTTTCCAAAACATAATGTTGAATGGGAAAAAAAGCAAGTTGCAAGCAGACAAAGTCAGCATGATAGGTGACAAAGACACAAATGGAAAAAGTGAACTCTAAATACGAGGGAGCAGGGCCGTCAGTGCAACTGAAAATAATACAGAGCGTGTGAGCATACTCGTGACATTCTGATTCGTAAGCTGAGTGTAGGTTCATGTATGTTTGTTATATTATTATCTATCCTATTTTGCATCCCTGAAATATTTAATGAAGAATACATTGAACAAGATGACGCCTATTAGCCAGCTCCAGGGATAGGCTTGGGGCGACAGGAAAGGGGCAGCAGCCAGCCGGTCACACATTCTTAACTCATTACAGAGAGTTCATGTTATTTCTTACAGTGTTGGGGACTTTTTAAAAATCGAAAAGCAGTTTTCTGCGAGTAAAAATCTAATTTGCAGAGTAACATGATTTTCAGGACTCTGTTGTTCTACGTGTGAAAAGAATAGTAAAGGCTTTGTCTATGTTCATCCACCCATCTGAATTATAAGACCTGGAGAGAAAACCCCAGCAGAATACCTTGAGAATCTCAGATGAAGGGCATTAAAGACAAATGCCCAACGAATGGATGTTTTTACAATTTACTCACAATTTACCTTACTCAAAGCACAGAATTTTAAAAGGTTTGAAAAAATGAGACTTTAAATCTTAGTTGGTACCTATCTAGAACTTGCTGAAGAGGTCAGGGTTTTCCTTCCAACCTGTTCTATGCATATTACAAGTTTCTGATTAGTGTCCCAGAAAGCAACAATTCTGAAATCCGACCAAAAAGACAGTATCGCAGCGCCATCTACTGAACCCTAGAAAATTTCACACAAAAACTTGGGAAATGTCCTAAGAAAACGTGGGCTTTTATTTTTTTTTTTTTAATTTTTTTTTTCAACGTTTTTTATTTATTTTTGGGACAGAGAGAGACAGAGCATGAACGGGGGAGGGGCAGAGAGAGAGGGAGACACAGAATCGGAAACAGGCTCCAGGCTCCGAGCCATCAGCCCAGAGCCTGACGCGGGGCTCGAACTCACAGACCGCGAGATCGTGACCTGGCTGAAGTCGGATGCCCAACCGACTGCGCCACCCAGGCGCCCCGAAAACGTGGGCTTTTAAACCAAACATGAAATGTAAGTGCAAAGCCTCAGAACTTTTTTTTAAAGTTTTTATTTATTTTGAGAGCGAGAGAGCGCAGGGGAGGGCTAGAGAGAGAGGGAGAGAGAAAAAATCCCAAGCAGGCTCCACATTGTCAGCACAGAGCCCAACCGCAGGGCTCAAACTCACCGACCGTGAGATCATGACCCGATCCGAAACCAGGAATCCCATGCTTAACCGACTGAGCCACACAGGCCCCCGCCTCAGAAGAACTTTTTAAATCAACGTATTTATTTAACTCCTTAACACTGATTTCAGTATTAAAGTACATGTAACATAGCACTGCTGTGCAGGCTGCATTTCAAAACATGAGGTTTGGTTTTATTTTACACACCACTACTCAACTACACTATTACTCATGAAAGGACAGCCTTAAAATACCCTTTACTTCAGAACTGTGTGCTATAGAGTGGGATTTGGGGTGTCAGGCGCGGGGGGGGGGGTGCTGGAAAAGTCTCAGGGACCCACCTTGTCGAAGGGGAAGAGCCCTGGCTGGCAGGGCTGACCCGTCTCCGTGGCTCAGGTAGCCACCGCCCATGTGATCACGGCACTGCCCAGCGTGTTGCTCGATGGTTCTGGAAGCCGCTGCGGGAGCTCAGGCTCCAGCACACCACTCCGTCCGAGACAGATAGGGATTCTGAGGCCCCTGCCTAGAAAAGCATATGTTGGGGTACAGTTGCCCCAGGCCCTAATCTCCTTATAACTTCGGCCCGCTTCAAAATGAAAGCGCTTCAATATCAGCCCAGGCGTAGTCCCCTTGCCTGAGGCATTTCTTTTGCAGAGCATTTCTTTTTAATTTTTAGGAACCTGCAGGGCACGTCGGCCCCCTCCCATCCCAACCGCAATCACCCATCTCTCTAACCCAGCTCGCAGGGGCTGCACGCAGAGACGCCACGAGCTGGAGGCAAGCGCCAGATGTACCTTACAACCGGTTTGCTCCCGCACAGACCAGACTAGACCAGTAAGCCACCCCACCCACCCCCCCCCACAGACCCCGTCCCTGATCTGCCACTGACTTTTCCCTCCATTGTAACGCGAGGATTCACGCCTAGGGGTGGAGAGCTACTGAAGGAAACGTGGGACATAGGAAACAGCGTGTTCTGTCCACTGCGCCTGCGCACCCTCCGCCTTTCCCCGCCCCTACGTGCCTAGACGTCACGGCGCTCCCACCTCCGCGCCTTAAAAACCTTTCCCGCGCGTTGTTGGGAAGCAGCCTCGTGTCTCTCTTGCCGGGGCCATCTCCCTCTTGCCTGGGGTTGCCTGGGGGCGAGCTGATCATAAACGCCATCCGCACCACCCTCGGCCTCATGTCTGTTTCTATTGTCAAGAACCTCGAGGTCGGTTTCGATCCTGATCGTGCCAGAGTGGGTCCCCAAAGCCCAAGTCACGTCACCTCTCTAAACAGTAAATCCTCCACCTCGGAAAAGGATGGCGAGTCCTCACGAGGACTTTTCTGGCTTGCAGGCGAGAATTCTAAGAAAGGAACACTCGTGCTCAGTATGTGAAGCCTGGGGGAGCAGCGGCAGCATGTGGTGAAGCTGTCCCGGAAGAAGTCGCGGCACTTGCCCCGCAGCTCCGCCTAGTCTCTGCGCAGGACAGGAACAGAGGCGGCTGCTGGTGTTGTTCCTACCAAGTGGGAGGGAAAGAGTCCTGGCCCCAGTTGGGAAAGGGAATAGGACTCATATGGGGAGGTAAGTTTAAGTTGTCCCTTGGAAGACTGACCTACCTGATCTTTTTATTTACTGAGCTAATCGATAGGGACATCAAAATGCCAAGAGCACAAGCCCCAGCTCTCAAAGGACTGAGGTGGATGGTGGCCTGACCTGAATCTCTCCTATAGCGGAATCAGAAAAGGACCTGCGCGGAGAAGGGAAACCACAGCCCAGAGAACTATGTTCACCCTCAGCTTCATGGCTGGTGCAGCATAACAGTCTTGAGTAGGAGGAAGAGTCTAAAAGAAAGCCTGGGCCTCAGGGTTCTCAAAGCATCCAATGGCAGCTGTCAATAGTGGGTCTTAAAGACTTAAAAAAGACTGCTCAGAAATGTGGTGATCCTACTGTGTACAGCCATAGGTGAGACCATAATTTACTTAGCCATTCAGTTTTTGATTATTTGGTTGTTTCCAGTTTGGGGTCGTTACAAATAATCTTCTATGAACATCCTTGCATATGTCTTATGTTGCTCGTATGTACACACTGCGTGGGCCTATGCCTAGGAGTAGAATTTCTGGGTCACAGATAGAAGGACCACATATTTTGGTCATCCAAACTGGGACACTTTTGAAAGGACAGGTGATATTTAAAATAATTAAAATTTACTTCTTGATCATCAAATTCATTTAATAAATAGGTAGACCTATAAAAGATTTTGATTCAAAACTGATTTTCAAAACAAACCCCCCCTCCAAAATATTAAAGTATAACTAGGCACATTAAAATAAAATTCTAAAAAAAAGGGGGGAGGGGGTTCCTGGGTGGCTTAGCAGGTTAAGCGTCCAAGTCATGATTTTGGCTCAGTTCACGATCTCGCAGTTGGTGGGATCGAGCCCCATGTTGGGCTCCATGCTGACAGCACAGAGCCTGCTTGGAATTCTCTCTGTCCCGCTCTCTCTCTCTCTCTGCCTCTCCCCCAGTCGTGCGCTCTGTCTCACTCTCTCAAAATAAATTTAAAAACTTTAAAAAATTCTTTAAAATGTTCATATTGATAATCTGCATATGTATTTTTAAATAGAATGACTATACTTGACACATACTCACATATATGAATTGGTCTTAGCCACATCTAGTATTTTTTTTTTGAAGAACATTTATTTTTTTAATTTTTTTGTCTACACCCAACGTGGGGCTCAAACTTACAGCCCTGAGATCAAGAGTCACATGCTCTTCCAATTGAGCCAGCCAGGCACCCCAGAACATGTATTTTAATATGGTCTTAATACGTTTTGTAAAACTGCCTGCAAAATGTCTTCAAAGTTGCATTTAATGTTAAAATAACTAAGAAGGGTGAGACCGTCAACAGACCCTTCTCCACAGAGTGTATTCGTGATGCAAATGATCTCTCTGAACCTTCTGAAGTACCTTGTAAGATCAGAGCAAAGTCTGCTAAATGAATGATCATCTCAAATCTAGTTTTTGTCATATTGAACTGTGTAAATATTTATGTCCAATATTTCCCACAGATGCTGTCTTTTTGTCTTTATTCAGAATCATCTTCTTCAAATATTTTTATAAGCAAAACTTATAAAGTCAGTTGTCTAAAACACTTTCAGGCATTTTGCCACATATATTTGCAGCAAAACTATAGGCCTTCTCAATTCCATTCATTTCTGGTTAGAATGTAAATACGTCTAATTAAAAGAACGCTATCAAACATGCCAACATGTTTCAAAGTAAAAGTTTAAAATTAAATCTCGTACAATATTTGAGTTCTTATCATTTAATTTGTTCAACAGTCCCCCATCCCCAGTTGCTTTCATAGGGTTATCTTTCAGTACCTTACTGATCACAAGCTTGGTGTTCAATAATTCAAATTGGTGAAAGTTTGAAAAGCTGCATTTTTTGTGCCCAATTTTTTAACATTTTGATTAAGATTTTCAATAGATTCTGGAAAAGTTGACCAAAATATAGAGGATTATTTTCTAATACCATTGCAGGGCATTAGGCATATTAACAAAATAGTATTTAAATGCTTAAGTACTTCTAAAACCTGATTATTAATGGATAGCAAATAAAAAAAGATATATATAGGGATGCCTGGGTGGCTCAGTCGGTTGAGCGTCTGACTCTTGTTTTTGGCTCAGGTCATGATCTCACGTGAGATCAAGCCCCACGTGGGGCTCCACACTGAACGTAGAGCCTGCTTGGGATTCTCTCTCTCTCCCTCTCTCTCTGCTCCTCTCCCCTACTCATGCTCGCTCTCTCTCTCTCTCAAAAAAAAAGATACATATACACACGTATATATAATCTAGACAAGAATAACTTCTACTTAGGTTGGTAAAATAGCACATTTTTTATTGTGGCAAAATATACATAAAGTGAAATTTACTATTTTAACTAAAGTTCAGTGGCATTAGGTACTTCCATAATGTTGTGCAAACATCACCACTATTTTCAGAACTTTTTCATCATCTCAAACAGAAATTCTGTACCCATTAAACAATAACTTCTCTCCCCACTGTGCCTGGTAACCACCATTCTCCTTTCTGTCTGCGTAACTTTGCCTACTATAGAGATACCTCATAAAAATAGACTCATGCAAAATTTGCTCTTTTGTGTTTGGTTTACTTATTTAATGGTAAACTAATGTTTTCAGAGTTTATCCGTGTTGTAGCATGTATCAAAACTTCATTCAAAAACATTTTAAGGCTGAGTAATACTCCATTAGATTTATAGATAGATCTATAGAGAGTGAGATACCGATAGCTACAGATACAGAGATTTCACACTTTGTTCATCCATTCACCCACTGATGAACATTCGGGTTGTTTCCGCCATTTGACTATTATGAGTACTGCTGCTATGAACAAGTGTACAAGTATCCTGAGTCTTTGCTTTCAGTTCTTTTGGGTATATACCTAGGAATGAAACTGTTGGATCATATGGTAATTCTGTACTTAATTTTTTGAGAACTACCTATGGTTTTCCACAGGGACTGTGCCATTTTACACTGTACAAGGACTCCAATTTCTCCATGTCCTGGCCAAAACTTATTATTTTTTTCCCCTTCTTCTTCTTCTTCTTCTTCTTCTTCTTCTTCTTCTCCTTCTTCTTCTTCTTCTTCTTCTTCTTCTTCTTCTTCTTGTTCTCCTCCTCCTCCTCCTCCTCCTCCTCCTCCTCCTCCCCCCCCTCCTCCCCCCCCCCTCATACCCCACTCCTCCGGTAGTAGCCGTCCTAGTGGACTTAAAGTGGATCTCATTGTGGTTTTGATTTGCATTTTTCTTATGACCAGTAGTGTTGAGTATCTTGTTATATTCTTATTGGCCATTTATTTATATACCTTCTTTGGAGAACTATCTCTGTAAGTCCCATTTTACCCATTTCTGAATTGGGTTACTTGTTTCTCTGTTTGTTACGTTTAAGAGTTCTTTATATATTCCAGATATTAATCTCTTATCAGGTATATAATTAGCAAATGTTTTCTCCCATTCTATGGGTTTTTCATTCTTTTGATTGTGTCCTTTGATGCATGAAAGAGTAGCACATTTTTTGACATACCAGAAAATTGTGTGTGTACCACAATCAGTCCTAACTACATTTCTCCTCCCCAAGTTTCTTTTTTAATGTTTATTTATTCTGAGGAAGAGAGAGATGGGAGGGGGGAAACAGAGGGAGAGAGAAGAGAGAGGGATCCCAAGCAGGCTCCATGCTGTCAGCACAGAGCCTGTCACAGGATTTGATCTCACAACCTGAGCCAAAATCAAGATAGGGTGCTTAATTGCCTGAGCCACTGAGGCGCCTCACCTCCATAGGTTTCTTAATTTTAAAAGAATATTGTTCTTACTTCAATGTAATACTCTACCAAAATTTGTGTTTGTATCATAACCATAAAAATATTATCTTAGGGGCGTCTGGGTGGCTCAGTCAGTTAAACGTCCAGCTTCAGCTCAGGTCATGATCTCACGGTTCATGGGTTTGAGCCCCATATCAGGCTCCATGCTGACAGCTCAGAGCTTGGAGTCTGCTTCGGATTGTGTGTGTGTGTGTGTGTGTGTGTGTGTGTGTGTGCCGCTCCCCTGCTCACAGTATCTCCCTCTCAATCAAAAATAAACATTAAAAAAATTTTAATAAAATAAAAAAATATTATCTTTAGTGTTGAATGTTGTTGTTTGTTTGTTTTTTATTTTAGAGAGAGAGTGCATGCACGTGAGCAGGGGCCGGACAAAGGGAGGGGAGAGAAAGAGAGGGAGAGTCCTAAGCAGGCCCCATGTTCTAAGCAGGCCCATGTTCAGCACGGAGTCAGACACAGGGCTCAATCCCGTGTCCCTAGGATCATGACCTGAGAGAAATCAAGAGTCCTGTGCTCAACCAACTGAACTACCATGCGCCCCTAGCGTCAAATGTTTTAAATGGATCTATAGTAGCGTTCACCATCATATCATACATCTTCCCTTTGACAGGATGAATTTTAAAAGCTTTACTTTCACTCCATGGATTACAGGTAAAAATTCAACCATTATTAAGTGATTTTCTATTTGAGGCATCAGTGACACTGCCATAAAAACCATAATAATTTAGCTGTTTGAAAAGTTCTTGTTCTGCTAATGGAGTGAACACACTGACAACTATCATTTCATTTTTTGTGTTTGCACAAGAAAATTTGAAATTTAAAATGAGCAAAATTAATTTGCACTCGTCATTTGATCTTAATTAAAAGGCATGCTTCATGGAGTGATATGTAAGTCTATCTTTTGTGGTCGCTTGCTTACACCCTTCCTAAAGTTGCTATTACCTTAATGTATTTGTGGATGTTTCTTCATTTGTGTCTTCTGGTTTTCAGGTGGTTAGTGGTAACACTTTGCTCCATGATGAATAATAGTTAATGCCAAGAAGTATTTTGTAAAAAAAATATATTTAGGGGTGCCTGGCTGACCCAGTTGGTTAAGTGCCCAACTGTTGATCTCAGCTCAGGTCTTGATCTCAGTGTTGAGAGTTCAAGCCCCATGTTGGCATCCATGCTGGACGTGGAGCCTACTTAAAAAATAAATAACATAAAATAATAAACAATAATAAAAATAATACATTTGTCATCACCTTCCTTAAGAAAATCAAGCAGTACTTAATTTTTCTATTATATAAGTACGTCCACTCATTTGAGCTCATTACGTCCAAGAGAATTTATTGTGAAATAAAAAAAAATTGCCAAATAATGACATAAATAAATGAACTATTGTAGATTTACACCGTGTAATACATAACAAAACTATCTTAGTAAGAGCATTTGGACTAATCTCAGTCCACTCTTTATCAGGACAGCTCGGCTTTGTTTTCTGCACATATTTCAAATACATCTAACCCTGTAATTCTTTAACTTTACCGTTAACCACACCAGCCGGCCGCTTACTGGCTTTGTGCTTCATGCAGGCCCCACAGAGTGGCCGAGGCAAAATTAGTTGATATTACACCAAATGGCCAGCAGGGGCAGCAGTGTCAGGAACTTATTTTCACCACAGTTCCACATCTGGATAGCTATCTGGATAGCTGTCCATAGACTTTTGTGTTCCTGAATATTTATTTTTAAATTTTTTTTAACGTTTATTTATTTTTGAGACAGAGAGAGACAGAGCATGAACGGGGGAGGGTCAGAGAGAGAGGGAGACACAGAATCTGAAACAGGCTCCAGGCTCTGAGCTGTAAGCACAGAGCCCGACGCGGGGCTCAAACTCACGGACCGCGAGATCATAACCTGAGCTGAAGTCGGACGCTTAACCGACTGAGCCACCCAGGCGCCCCTGAGTATTTACTTTTAAATCAGTGAACACTCTGCATGCTCTCCATCATAAGGAAAGGTTAGATAGGTGGCATCAGGAGATCATTGGGGAAAATAAAGTGCATTATCTCTGGTTGCCTTTAAGATGTAACAGTATGTTACAATATGAACTCACTCTGTTTACTGCATATATGTCCCACACTACTAGACACACCCCTGAAAAATGCTGGATGAATAAAGAAGACGTCCACAAAATATTTCCTGCCTTATTTTAGTGTAACTGTTAGTGACAAATTTTTGTTTAAAAGTGAAAACGTTTTAACTAAAAGCATTCTGAGAAAATATGCATAAGCCGAAACTATTCAGAGTCAGGACAGGGTCACCTAGTTATAGAGAATGACCATCTTCTATTTTATAAGATACCAGCAATTTCCCAAAGGGATTATTGGAATTTACATCCCTACCAACCGCATACGAAAGATGAGAGACGTAATTATCCACTTCCCCACCAACATTTCAGACCATTTGTCTTTTAAATTTTGACCATTCTGGTATATATACAGTGGAGCTACATTTGGGTTTACTTTTATTTTACCTGGTTGATAATGAGATGGAACACATGTTTACTGACTATTTGAACATACTTTTTTTTTTTTTGAGGTGCCTGCTCAAGCCCATTTGTCTTTTGGGTTCTGTGTGTGTGTGTGTGTGTGTGTTCATTTTTCATATTGATTTGTAGTAGTTCTTAATATATTTGATAAGCCACTAATTAGTTACATGTGTTGCCAACATCTATGCTACTCTTAAATTGCCTTTTTGGCCTCCAAATGGTTTCTTTTGGCAGATCTAAGTTCTTAATTTTAATATAGTCCAATTTCCTATTTAAGCAATCTTTCTTTATTTTGAAGGTCATGAAGATATTATACTGTTATTGTCTTAAAGTTTTTTTGTTCACCTGTCGTATTTAGGTATATAATCCTACTGCAATTGATTTTGGGTTATAGTAAGAAATAGGGATAATGCTTTATTTTTTTCCATACGGATACCTACGTGATAGAGTATCATTTTTACCAAAAAAAAAAAAGTCCTTTGCCTACTGAGTTTCAGTGGGAGATTCTGTTGTAAATCAGATGACTATATGTTGAGGTCTGTTTCTGGACTCTATTCTGCCCTAATCTGCTGGACTTTTCCAATGCCAATAGGGCCTCCTGCCTCAGTACTGTAACCTGGTAATAGTTCCATTTCTGGTGGTATGAGTTTTCATATATGTACTTCTTTTTATTTATTTATTTTTTTACGTAGGCTCCATACCCCATGTGGAGCTCAACATGGGGATTGAACTCACGACCCTGAGATTAAGACCTGAGCTGAAATCAAGAGTCGGATGCTTAACCAACGGAGCCACCCAGGGGCCTCTACAGGTACTTCTTTTTAAAGACTGGCTTGGTGATTCTAGGTTCTTCACGTTTCCATATAAATGTTAAAATTAGCTTGTTCATTTTCTCCCAAACCAAACAAACTCTGCTCAGATTTTGATTGGGTTGCAGTGCATCCATCAACGGATCAATTTGGGATGAACTGACAACGATATTGAATGTTCAAACCAGGAACGTGGCATATTCCTGTGTTTATTTAGGTCCTCTTTAATTTCCCTCAACAATACTTTGTAGTTTTTGGTGCAGACATCTTCAACATCTTTTTCATTTATTCCTATATTTTTTACAGTCTTTGTGCTATTATAGATTCTGTTTTTTAATTTCATTTTCTAATTGTTAATTGCTAGCATATAAAAATGCAATTGATGTTTATATTTTGAATTTGTATCCAACAACCTTGTTAAAGTCACATAAGACCAATGTTTTGTTTATAGATAGTTTTAGATTTTTTTATGTACATTATTACATAATATGTGAATAATAGCAATTTACTTCTTACTTTATAATCTTTTTACCTGTATTCCTTCATTATACTTTATATATACCTTGTCATGTTGGCCATGACTTCCAGTACAATGTCACATACGAATGGTGTTAGTGGGTAGGTCACCACAGGGGAAAGGCACTCAGTATTTCACTGTGAAGTACAAGGTTAACCTGTAGGGTTTGGTAGATAGATACCTTTTACCAGATTAAGAAAGTCTCTTTCTACTCTTATTTTACTGAGAGTTTTTAAATCATAAATAGTATTAAATGCTTTTTTTGTACATATTAAGATAATCATGTAGTTTTTCTATTTAATTCTGTTATTTTGGTGAATTACATACTTTGATTTTTTTTAATTTTCTGCTAATTTTGTATCCAGGAATAAATCTCACTTTGTCAGGATTTATTATTCTTCTTTATATAATTGGATTCAATTGAGATTTTTTGCTCCTATGGTCATGAAGGGAATTAGCATGTAATTGTCTTCTAATAGCCTTGTCATATTTTGTATCAAAGTTGTACTAGCCTCATAAAAAAAAGGCAAAAATCATTCCCTCTTTCTCTATTCTCAAGTAGAGTTTGTGTAACATTGGCATTATCTCTTCTTTGAATGTTGAGAATAAGTCACTAGTAAAACCATATGGCTTGGATTTTTCTTTGTTGGGAGGTTTTATTTTTTTTTTAATTTTTTTTTAACGTTTATTTATTTTTGAGACAGAGAGAGACAGAGCATGAACGGGGGAGGGTCAGAGAGAGGGAGACACAGAATCTGAAACAGGCTCCAGGCTCTGAGCTGTCAGCACAGAGCCCGACGCAGGGCTCGAACTCACGGACCGCAAGATCATGAACTGAGCCGAAGTCGGCCGCTTAACCGAGTGAGCCACCCAGGCGCTCCTCGTTGGGAGGTTTTAAATGATAGATTCCAACTACTTAACATCATAATACTATTGAGTTTTTCTATTGCTTATTCTACCACTTTAGGTAAGCAGTGTTTTTTTTTTAAGTTATTTGTCTTATTTTACTTGTTGAAATGTATAAATTGTATAAGTTGTTCGTAATGTTCTCTTAGCATCTTTTTATTATTGATAAGATGCATAGTCATGTTCTCTTTTTATATCTGATATTGATTGTGCCTTATCCTTCTGTCTCTCCCATTTTGATTTTTCTTGATCTGTCTTACCACAGATTAATACATTTTATTAGTCTTTTTTTTTAGTTAAGGTCTGCTGGTAATTTTCTAAGAAAGTTTCTTTTTTCATAACAATTTGAGTAGGATATTTTTACTGAAGGTGGTGTTCTGGGTTTCCAGTTATTTTCTTTCATCACTAAGATGCCATTCCATTGAATTACAGCTTCGTTGTTTCTGCTTTGAGGTCAGCTGTCACTCTTATTGCTTGTTTGAGGGCATTATGTTTTATCCTCCAGCTGTGTTTTTGAATTTCCCTTTGGCTTTATTTCTTCAGCAGTTTACTATGCTGTGCCTACATCTGGTTTCCTTTATATTTACCCTGACTGGGAATCATAATGCCTCTTGAGCCTGATGTCTTTTTTCAATAGAAACATACAAATTTGTTTTGCTTTCTTTTAAATAATTCTGGCTTTAAGGGTGATAATTAATTAAACATTTTTCCATCTGTAAGTTTATGAAAAAATCCAGAATGCACACAGTAATTAGAGACATAGAGATTAAAATATTAACTTTATCCCTAGTAAATCTGCCATTGAAGAAAAAGAACTAATCTCAGATTACAAGCAGATTTCTAATATTCCTCCTGAAGTCTAGATTTCAGGGCAACTTTCCCAAGGGAGACTTCATTTGGAGACAAGGCCCCTTCCCTCTGAAGTACTGCCCACCACTTACAGGAACATAATAGTGAGGGAAGAGGGATCCTTAAACTAGAAGGGAAGTCTGGTGTACTTACCCCATGGAAAACTGAGCTGGAAACTAATAAACTCTCTCTGGGCAAATAAGCTAAAATTTCTCTTTCCAGTCTCATCAGTTAGCTAAGTCACGTACCCCTTAGGTGAAGGGGCAGGTACTAGTTCCATATTTTCACTCCTAAGGGATCAAGTTAAAACTCCCCCCATTCCATGGGAACAAACAGCCTGAGATAAAAATTTCCTTAAAGTAAATGATATGACACTAAGGGTTGGTGGTTTTTTTCTTATTTCTTTTCTTTTCTTTTCTTTTCTTTTCTTTTTTTTTTTTTTTTTTTTGGTCTGGTTCCCAATCCAAAAGTTTAGTGAATTTTTTAGTGTATGCCTTTGATTGTCTGGAAATTCCTAGAGACCTGATTCAAAATCCTTCAGCCTGTGAAACACTCAAATGTAGTATAAATATTTTCAAGTTTCAATTAAAAAAAAACTCATGGTTGGGGAGATAGCACAAAGTGACAGACTATGCAAGTTGAGTCAGAAAAAGGTATCATGGAAAGTCAGAATGAGCTGAATTGTGAAGAATAAAATAAACATTCAAACCTCCAGTGGTGGAAACAGTGGGGTAACGAGGTGAATTTGGGCAATTCATATTTTTTTTATTGCTTTATACTTACTATCAGTACAGTGAGAATAGATTAAATAGTCTCTAAGATTTCTAGCTCTAACGGGCCGTGTTCCTGAATTGATTAATAGATCATAGTACACCCTAGGTTTCTATGAGCTACATACTCCTTCCATGGGTGATATTATGGGCTGAATTATATTTCCCCAAAATTGATATGTTGAAAGCCCTAACTACCAGTAACTCTGAATGTGACTGTATTTGGATATGGGGCATTAAAAGAGGTACTTAAATTAAAATTAATAGGCTGTTAGGATGGCCCCTAATCCAATCTGATTGGTGTCTTCATAAGAATAGGAGATTAAAATTTATAGCAAGACACCAGGAGCATGTGCAGCATGAGGGTGGCCATTTGCAAAGCAAAAAGGGAATCCAACTGTACTATTACCGTGATCTCAGATTTCTAGCCTCTAGAACGGTGAGAAAATGAATTTCTATTGTCTAAACCACCCAGTCTGTAATGTTTTGTTATGGCAGCCTGACCAGACTGACTCAGAGGAGGACCCTTACTAAAACTTCATTAGGGGCTCCTGGGTGGCTCAGTCAAGCGTCCAACTTCGGCTCCAGTGGTGATCTCACAGTTCATGAGTTCGAACCCCATGTCAGACTCAGAGCCTGGAACCTGCTTCGGATTCTGTGTCTCCCTCTCTCTGCCTCTCTCTCTCTCAAAAATAAATAAATATTTTTTAAAAAACTTTATTACACCAGACCACCTTGATACCAGTCTTAGTAGGATAACACAGTGAAAAGGAACATATCCAACTCCAGAAAACTTAGGAAAGTAAGATAAGTCTTTCCTGAATGACTCATAAGGAGACAGCAGAAGAGGATTACATTGTACAACACACACAAAAACTTTCTTAAAATTTCTATTAATTCATTTCTCTTCCTGAAGTCCCACATCTTGTGCTTACATCTCTTCTTTCTCTCCCTGTCTCAAAAAAAAAAAAAAAACAAAAAACTTCTAAGATGAAAAAAAAATTTTTTTAAGTTTATTTAAGCAATTTCTACACCCAACGTGGGACTTGAACTCACAGCCCCAAGATCAAGGGCCCCATGTTCCACCAACTGAGCCAGCCAAGCACCCCTTCTTCTAAGATATTTTATCCTCCCTGAAACTCTGCATTTTCTTATGTATCTAAATTTAAACTTGTGTAGACTTCTTCCAATCCTCTACACCTGTCCTTCCATGAGCATAATAAAAGCCCATTAGTGAATGCTAGCAATCCTTAAATATTTTCTCCTTAAACACCGGGAAAGGATGGAGAATTTCTAGCAGGTAGAAATTAGTATCTTTAACGTCTCTTTCACTATTTATAAAAAAAAAACAAACCACACTGGAGTTTATGTTAATGTAATGATTTTTGCAAAGCCCCTACGATGGAGGCTGGTTGCCAGGGGAACCAACCATGAATACAGGCTTGGAATTTCTCAGTCCCACCCTCTGATTTCCAGGCGGGCAGAGGGGCTGGAGGTTGATTCAATCACCAGCAGCCAATGATTTAATCAGCCTGTGTAACGCAGCCTCCGTAAAAACCCCAAAAGAGGTGTGTGGAGAGCCTCCAGCTTGGTGAACCCTTAGAGATTCCAGAAGAGTGGCACACCTGGAGAGGGCATGGAAGTTCTGCACCCCTTCCCACACACTTCGCCCTATGCACCTCTTCTACTTGGCTGTTCCTGAGTTCTTTCCTTTTATAAACCAGTGATCTAGAAAGTAAAATGTTTCTCTGAAATC
The DNA here is from genome assembly GCF_046562875.1 of Panthera onca. Taxonomy (NCBI): domain Eukaryota; kingdom Metazoa; phylum Chordata; class Mammalia; order Carnivora; family Felidae; genus Panthera; species Panthera onca. Next base: position 14,073,180 of record NC_138345.1, on the reverse strand, counting down.
TGTGAGCCACTCTAGCAAATGAATCGCACCCGAGGAGGGCGTCATTGGGATTTGCAATCTATAGCGGATGGTCAGAAGCACAGGTGACACCCTGGACTTGTGACCGGCGTCTGAAGGGGGTGGAGGGGGCAGTCTTGTGGGACGGAGCCATTAACCCATGGGATCTGACGCTATCTCCAGGTAGACAGTATCTTAATTCAGTTGAATTGCAGGACATCCAGTTGGTGTCCGAGAACTGTTTGGTGGTCATGGAGGGGAGAAACCCCTGCATCAGAATTGGGTACAGAATTTCCTTCACGTACCATTTAGGAAAATTCAATATTGTTTAGAAAGTGAAAATTTCAGGGCACCTGGGTGGCTCAGTCGGTTGAGCATCTGATTTCAGCCCAGTTCATAACCTGATGGTTCGTGAGTTCGAGCCCCACATCGGCTCACTGCTGTCAGCACAGAGCCCGCTGGATCCTCTGTCCACCTCTCTCTCAACCCCTCCCCCACTCACACTCTGTCTCTCAAAGATAAATGAAACATTAAAAAAAGAAAAAAGAAGGGAAATTTTCAATAAGCAAGGTTTCGGGGATGGCAGCATAAACTGCCAAAACAACCATCTTGTGTTTTTTTGTTTTGTGTTTCCTAATTTGCTTTCTTTTGTTCACAAATTACCAGTTTCGTGAGTAAATCAAAATAGGTTATTTTGACTGTATGTAGACAGAATTTAATGTAAATATTGAATCATCCAACAAAACTAAAGCAATGCTACATTTTATAGTTAAATTATTCAATGAAAAAACTTGAATAAGTTATTGTTTTAAGAGACAAACCCATGCTTTAATGTAGGAAATAACAGGAAATTCCCTGAAATAAAAATAGTGTTTTGAGGAGTATACTGAACTCCCATGAGTCAATGGAAACATTTAATGTTTTATGGGTTTGCAAAGATGGAAGTCTACAATTCTGTGGCAGGCCCAGTAATCTTTCGTAATACACCAATGCCAGAGAGGGGGATCAGCATTTAGTTCCCTTCCAACTGGAATAAGAAATTATTCTAATATTAACAAGTAATTTTGCTTATAATGGATTCTCCAAAGGAAATAAAGATGGTTTACATAAGGAAAGCCATCAAAACAAAAGCATCCACTCAAGAGAAATCAGCAAGAATTTCTGAGCAGCTACCGAAACTCTGAGCCAATTCTAGCAGGAAGTGTTAACAGTACTTTCTACTTCAGGAAAATACATCTTCTCTCAGTGATTGTTCATCAAGACACGAAGCCAGCAACTGTTCAATATTCTGTTTTAGAGAGGATAGCTCAAGGGAATTTCCACTTAAAAACCTAGACAAGAGACCGATAATCACTAGCCCTGGCAGTTCAATTAAATGTTTTAAACCATCCCAGGAATAATTTGGGGGATAATAGAAAAAGGAAGTTTATGCACCTGGAAAAGACTAAATAAAACCTGGAGAGTTAAACGATCCTGTGTGTGCCATCCTAAATTCCTTAAATTTTGTTTGCTTAAGAACCCTGTCAGTTAACAATGGGGCAGGGATCTGAGTGGGTATCCAGGGAAATCTGAATCCACATTGCCAGCCTAGCAGACTCATTGAGGACCAGGACCTTGTCTTATTCATCCCCAAGGACTCAGTACTAGGCCTTCAAGATGTATTTCAATTAAAGTATATTAAACCGGGACGCCTGGTGGCTCAGTCCCTTGAGCTTCCAACTCTTGATTTAGACTCAGGTCATGATGCCAGTGTCGTGATGTCCAGCCTCGCATCAGGCTTCACGCTGAGTTTGAAGCCTGCTTAAGATTCTCTCTCTCTCTCGGGGTGCCTGGGTGGATCAATCGGTTAAGCGTCCGACTTTGACTCAGGTCATGATCTCACAGTTTGTGGGTTCGAGCCCCGCATCAGGCTCTGTGCTGACAGCTCAGAGCCTGGAGCCTGCTTCGGATTCTGTGTTTCCTCCTCTCTCTGCCCCTCCCATGCTCATGCTCTGTCTCTCTCTGTCTCTCAATAATAAATAAATGTTAAAAAAAATTTTTTTAATAAATAATAAAAAATAAATAAAGATTCTCTCTCTCTCCCTCTACCCCCTCTCCCCTGCTTGTGTGTTCTCTCTCTCTCTCTCTCAAATTAAATAAATAAATAAAATAAAATACATTAAACCAAATAGTTACTTATCAAAGTTAAGATATTATTTAGAAAAGGACAGAAATTAATAATGACAATTTTCCTATAGTTTTTATTTGACCAAATGGAGAACCTTCTTTGGCATATCCCTTTATTCCTTCTCTCTGCTTGACACCAAGCACCTTAAGGAAAAGGAAGCTGTCTTATCTGTGTTCTTACTGTTAGTCTAGCATAGTAAGAGTCCAATGACTACTTTTTATTTTATTTTATTTTTTTAATTCTTTATTTATTTTTGAGAGACAAGAGTGTGAGCAGGGGAGCAGCACAGAGAGAGGGAGATACAGAATCCAAAGCAGGCTCCAGGCTCTGAGCTGTCAGCATAGAGCCCGATGCGGGGCTCGTACTCAAGAACCGTGAGATCATGACCTAAGATGAAATCGGACGCTCAACCAACTGAGCCCCCCAGGTACCACAGATGACTACTTTTTAAATGGATGAACGAATAAATGAATGACTCTTTAAATTCTATCTCATTAGACAGACTTCAAGCTGTATTACAAAGCTGTAATCATCAAGACAGTATGGTACTGGCATGAAGAGAGACATTCAGAGCAATGGGACAAAGTAAAGAACCCAGAAGTGTACCCACAAACGTATGGCCAACTAAGCTTTGACAAAGCAGGAAAGAATATCCAATGAAATAAAGACAGTCTCTTCAGCAAGTGGTGCTGCGAAAACTGGACCACTTTCTTACACCATACACAAAAATAAACTCAAAATGGATGAAAGACCTCAATGTAAGACAGGAAGCCATCAAATTCCTCAAGGAGAAAACAGACAAAAACCTCTTTGATCTTGGCAACAGCAATTTCTTACTCAACACATCTCAGGAGGCAAGGGAAACAAAAGCAAAAATGAGCTATGGGGACCTCATCAAAATAAAAAGCTTATGCACAGCAAAGGAAACAATCAGCAAAACTAAAAGTCGATGGACGAAATGGGAGAAGATATTTGCAAATGACATATCAGATAAAGGTTAGTATCCAAAATGTATAAAGAACTTACCAAACTCAACACTCAAAAAACAAGTAAACCAGTGAAGAAATGGGCAAAAGACATGCGTAGACACTTCTCCAAAGAAAACATCCAGATGGCCAAGCGACACATAAAAAAATGCTCCACATCACTCATCATCAGGGAAATACAAATCAAAACCACAATGAGATATCACCTCACACCTGTCAGAATGGCTAACATTAACAACCCAGGCAATAACAGATGTTGGAGAGGATGTAGAGAAAGAGGATCTTTCTGGTGCAACCACTCTGGAAAACAGTATGGAGGTTCCTCAAAAAATTAAAAATAGAACTACCCTACAACCCAGCAATTGCACTACTAGGTATTTATCCAAGGGATACGAGGATGCTGTTTCGAAGGGGCACATGCACCCCAATGTTTATAGCAGCACTATCAACAATAGCCAAAGTATGGAAAAAGCCCAAATGTCCATCGATGGATGAGTGGATAAAGAAGATGTGGTATTTATATATATACAATGGAGTATTACTTGGCAATCAAAAAGAATGAAATCTTGCCATTCACAACTATGTGGATGGAACTAGAGGGCATTATGCTAAGCGAAATTAGTGAGAGAAAGACAAAAATCATATGACTTCACTTATATGAGGACTTTGAGACACAGAAGAGATGAACACAAGGGAAGGGAAGCAAAAATAATATAAAAACAAGGAGGGGGAAAAACATAAGAGACTCTTAAATATGGAAAACAAACAGAGGGATACTGGAGGGGTTGCGGGAGGGGGCTTGGGGTAAATGGGTAAGGGACATTAAGGAATCTACTCCTGAAATCATTGTTGCACTGTATGCTAACTAACTTGGATGTAAATTTTTTAAAAATTAAATAAAATTTTTTAATCTATCTTATTAGAAGTTACAATTCTGTACTCCTACAAAAAATCTGGTTAAAGAAATTGTGCCAGAGGAACACTGAAAAATACAACCCAACACAGGATGGGATAACAATAAATATACAAAATAAAGTAAGCATACATATCTTATCTCCATCCAGGACAAATTTAAAATCTAAAACAGATATTCTGGGATCAACAAAATTGCAAAGGACCAACATAATAGTATCAATAGGCAACAAAGTATGTGCATCAACATAGGGTCCGAACTCCATCCATTATAGTCTTAGGAGAAGGCATAAATCTGTTCAGAAAAAGCTGTTTAAATTCTCAGTGCAAAGCAAGTGGCAAGATAAGCAATAATAAAAGGGACTTCTAATCAAAGTGGTGATAATAGCCACCACCCTACCCTCAGTACCTCTCATTTTCACCATTGACTCCTACATTTCCATCAACTTGGGAAAGATAACAATAAATCCTCTGTAAAAGTTATTAGCAATTTGGCAACCAGTGTGAATCATCCCAGTACCCTAAGAGGGTGATATCATTAATTCAGCTTTACAGATGAGCACATTGATGTTCAGGAATTAAGTAACTTGAACCCAGGTCTGTCTGACTCCAAAGCCTATGCTCTTTTTTTTTTTTTTAACTGAGATATAATTACATATAACATTGTGTGAGTTTAAGGTGTAGAGTCTGTTCATTTATTCATATGTATATATTGCAGTATGATTACCACTGTAGTGTTTGCGAACACCTCTATCACGGCACATAATTACCATCTCTTTTTTGTAGTGGGAACATTAAGTTCCAGTCGCCTAGCAACTTTGAAGTTTATGATATAGTACTATTGACTATAATCACTATGCTGTGCATTAGTTCTCCGGGACTTAGTAGCTACTGGTTGCAAGTAAGTACCCTCAACAACGTGTCCCCAATTCCTCCACTCCCAAACTCCTGGGACTCTGTAGAATGGTACCATTCTATTCTGTTTTTGAGTTCAGCTTTTTAAATATTCCTCATATAAGTGATAGCATACACTATTTGTCTTTTTCTGTCTGACTTACTTCATTTAGTATTATGCCTCCAAGATCTATCCATGTTGTTGAAAATGGCAGTCTCCTTCTTTCTCATGGCTGAGTAATATGCCAATATATATGCGTATATATCACATTATTTATCCACTCATCCCTTGGCAGGCTTTTAGGTTGTTTTTGGATCTTGCCTATTATGAGTAATACTTCAACGAACGGGGTATAGATATCTCTTTGATACTCTGTTTTCCTTTGGATACATACTGAGAAGTGGGATTGCTGGATCAGATGGTAGTTGTATTTTTAGTTTTTGAAGAAACCTCTGTACTATCTTCCATAGTTAAAGCCCATGGTCTTAATCACCATCCTAAACTGCCCTGTAGCCCAGGTTGCTTGGTGACATCCCAAGCTCAGTGTGGTTAATCTTACAAAAAATACTAGTGCCCTAAGAGACAAGAGATTGGTCTGTCTTCTGATACTGAATTCTTGCTTGTCTTTGCCTCGTTACTAAAGCTAAAGAAAGAAGATACTGACAATTACCCTTCATCAAAATGTTATGCACTAAAAATTAAATAATATAGGGGGCACCTGGGTGACTCAGTCAGTTAAGGGTCCAACTTCAGCTCAGGTTAGGTAGGATCTCATGGTTTGTGAGTTCAAGCCCCATGTTGGGCTCTGTGCTGACAGCTCAGAGCCTGGAGCCTGCTTCAGATTCTGTGTCTCCCTTTCTCTCTGCCCTTCCCCTGCTCGCTCGCTCTCTCTCTTTCAAAAAAAAAAAAAAAAAAAAGAATTTATGTAATTTTTTCATCCTGATTTTTATGGATACTGACTTATCACCATAGCACAGGCAACCTGGGAGTCAGGAGTATAAACCATGACCCCAAATTTTAAAAATCTTTTATTCTAGCTAAGGAGGACAGAGAGGCAGGACCTCATTTAATAATTGCTAAGCAATTCAATATAGCCTGCAAATACTGTGTTCTTTTGCTGGAAAGTAGGGTCCATGAAGTCTTGCTTGCTGTGTATCCCCAGCATCTAGAATGGAGCAAGGCGTGTAATCAAGCTTCTGTAAATATCTGTTAAATGAATAATAATGGATTAGTCTATTCAGACTTGAGTTAATGCACTTCGGGGACAAAAATGCTATTAACATTTATTTTTAGAATCTTAAAAAGGGCATTGCCCTGTACTTGGCCATTTTTGATCCAACTGCCCTCCTTGGGTATTTCCTCACTTCCTAGGTTAGCATGTTAGAAAATCCATGGTGCCTATAATCATGCAACCATCAGGATTTTAAGAAGAATATATCCAAGGAGAACTTCAGCTTCTGCAAATACGGTGTGGACAAGATAGCCTAAAGCCTTCACGCTAAATATAGGTCAAATATGTAAGAATCACTCTTTTACATGCATAACTGAACTTAAAAGATAGTGAGGTAAATTCTAAGACCAAGAACAAAGCAGAAACACAAGTCCATTTAGGGTAAGTGGACACTGAAGCCATCTGTCACAATAGAGCACCTACTGATAACAAGTGAGTCAGAGCACAGCAGACGAGTAACAAGTTAGGAGCTCAGGCAGGGCAGGAAGTCAGAGCACAACCTCCCCTGTCTCTGCTCAAAGATTATGCAGTGTCGTAGCCTCAGAGAAAGCATCAGTGAGAAAAGGCATTGTCCTGGCTGGGGCAATAGAGAGGAAACATGACCGAGTATAAGGAGGGAGGTGGCTCTCCCGACCATTGTGTCCACGGGAAGCCCTGCACAAAGGTCTGGAACATAAATTCACTCTACTTGCAGTCTGGGAAACCACAAGCCAGGAATTTCCTTCTTAAAAGGCACCAGCAGAAGCAAGTGTAATTCCTCTCTGGGGAGCTGGATCTTCAACCCATTCTGACACCCAAGAGGTCACAATCTGAGATTTTATTTTAAAAGCAGTTTAACTCACTCGAATAGATTATGTCTTCCAATATGGCCTGAACCATGGCTGACCACCCTAGATGTCCTAGAAAAACATAGAAGCAACTGAACCCCAAGCTGGAATAGATTTCTTATTTCCATGATTTCTAGGAATTTTGCATGTAAATTGCTGTCTCCTGAGAGCTCCGTAATTCTCTTACATCTAACATGCAAATCCATTTACAATCAACATTGTAAAAATCAAGTTATATCATTAATATGTCTTTTGTTTTAAATGCGTACCCCTCTGAAAGAGAGATTGATTCACCTCTGCTAAAGAGAAGGGAGCGAAGGAAAACAGGGAGCATGCCTTTTTCCTATTTCCTTTCTGTTTTTCTTGGATATCTGGATTGAGAGAGAAATTGTAGTTTCACTACATGGTTATGATTTTGTCATGTTATGCTGGTGAGTTTTTATTTTTTATTTTTCCCTTTCACTCCTAAGGAGTAGACGTATCCTTCATACAGTATTATAAGCAGATCAAGGGTAGTATTCGGGATTCAGTAGAATCTGTTTTTCCAAAGGCTCTGTCAGGCAAGCCTGTGAGAGGCTCTGGGGTCCCATGTGAGTCAGTGGCAACGATAAGCTCAGATACACCCTTGTGGATGCTGGGGGTGGGGAGAATGGTGTTAAATCAGTAAAGTGCAACGAAAGAGCAGGAAGGACCTAGTCCAGTGGCCTGTTCCATGAACACATTACAAGTGGGGGTCCCAAAGCTCCAGGGTTTGACGAAATTTATATGAACTGTAGAACAAAAGGCAGAATTTCAAATACAAAATTTTAGATATTTAGCCAATAAACATTCCTGTATATCACAGGATTTTTTTTAAAGCAGCATCTTAGGGTTTTGTCTGGCTACCAAAGAGATTCGTGCTCACTGTAGAACATTTGGAAAATTCAGAGAAAATATGAAGGAAAATGTTTATGGCCTAAGATGCACAGACTGGGTTCCTGATATAGATGCTCATCATTGGTCTAGCACAGCCTGCTTATATTTATTATTTTTAATAATGTAGTAATATATGTATATGTGTGTTATACATTACATATATGTATACATATACATATACATACACACGTTGTGATGATTAATTTTATGTGTCAATTTGTCTGGGACATAGAGTGCCCAGATACTTGGTCAGACGTTATTCTGGGGTGTTTCTATGAGAGTGTTTTTGGGTGAAATTAATATTTACAGTGGTGGAGTTAGAGTAAAGCAGATTGCCCTCCCTTATGTGGGTGGGCCATATCCAATCACCTGAGAGTCTGAAAAGAACAAAAAGCCTGACCTTCCCTCTAGCAAGAGGGAATTCTCCAGCAGACTGCCTTTAGCCTCAAACTGAAACAAGTACAAGGTAGAGAGGAGCAGAGAGAGAGGGAGAGAGAGAGAGAGAGAGAGAGAGAGAGAGAGAGAGAGAGAGAGAATCCCAAGCAGGCTCCACACTTCAGTGCAGAGCCCAATGCAGGGTCAAACTCAAAAACTGTAAGATCATGACCTCAGCTGAGATCGAGAGTTGCACACTTAACTGACTGAGCCATGCAGGTGCCCTCACATGATCTTATTTTTATATTTCCTTTTATTCTTTTCTGAGTATTTTTGCAGAGTTGAAATGTTCAGGACTTGGTGCTGGTAAGGGCATAGGAACCAGTTCTGTCCGGAATTTTAGCCACATAGAAGTAATATTTATATAATAAAATTTAAGCTTTTTAAAATGATTTCAGAGTGCTGTCTGAGGAAAACCCATTTCCTTCAGCCTATCACCCTTACCCTCCCCAAATTATAAAAACTCAACTATTTTTTTCCCCTAGTGTTTCTCTGGTTTATTTTTTATTTAGCCTTCCCTATTTCCTATAAGACAATGGGAACTTCAGAAAATCAACTCCATGGTGTACAGTGTTCAGTAACAGTTAATTTTTCAGCCCAATCGGGAAGTAAATTCTTTAGGTGAGCATATATTACACAAAACTGAAAGTCATTTCTATTTTTCAAGTAGTTTTCCTAGAAAACTTCTTAAAACATCATATGGTCCCTTAATAAACAGAAACACTCTAAATAAATTAGCCTTTCTTGGTCCTAAGGATCATCACTATATGTGCATTATACACACACACACACGTAATATACATACATATAAATAAACATATAGATAGGCGGTTTTACTATGCCGAAAGAGGGGTTCATATAGAAAGCTTGGAGACAGTGGAAGTCACCTCCAGCCAGAGTCCAGACTGCTGCTGCTAGTTAGTAGGAGGTTTTTATTGATTTTACTTTTACTTTACTTCTCTTTCTCCCACTATCCCATCAACTTCAAACACTGCCCCCCCCCGCCCCCCGCCATTGTTAGCAGGTCTCCTTCACGTTCCTTCAGTATGGATGGATTCTCTCTGGAAGTGAACATTCCCAGGGTGCTCTGTGTGCAAAATCTATCACTTTGTTTCTTACAAATGAGTTTTTAATTTCTTTATAACAGGGGAATGTGCACACTTTCAGACAGCTGTTTCCTCCAACCTTTTCAAAGACCCCTAGGCTTAGCCTTTGGGGTTGTGGACAATTGGGTGTTAGTGGTGGGGTGAAGTGAGATAGTACCCTACGTAATGGTGAAGAGACGTGCTGTTTTATCTTATCTATATTTGGACCATTTGCACTTAGCACAACGGTTGGCACATAGTAAAACTTCAATAAATGTTGAATGAATGAGTGGATAAAATTGTATGCCACAGGAGAAATCATTTTCTTCCTTTTCCAAAATCCCTGCTGGTCCATAAAATAGACAGTTCTTCGAAGCTCCCACCCTACCTCAACTTTCCAGGGAAGCGGAGAGAAAGTTGCTGCTTGCTCTTCACTCTGGCTGGTGAGGCGGTGGAAGGCTGAGGTCTTGTTCCACATTCTGTCCAGGACCAGTGAACTCTGTGAAAGGGGACACTCAGGAAAGGCACATACATCTCTTTAGCTTCTTCTGGGTAGCTTCCTCTGCAAGCTGCATTTACCTGCCTATTAGTCCTGCCGTGTCCAGTCAAAATGCACCGCTGCGTGTACCCACCCCTGTGGGAAGCCTGCATCATCCCACCCTCTTCCCAGGATCCCATGAGTTTAGGGAAGGAACAGCAGAAAGCCCGCATGGCCAGGGGTCCAAGCACAGCAATAAAGCTCATGCATTGATCCCCACCCTTCTCATGAGTATATTCTTAATTTCAGAGCCCAGAGGAGTGACATCATTAACTGGGTTCTTCAACCCTATTCACAGAAATAGCTAGCAACTGCAAATGGCAGAGAGCATCTGAACGGAATGTGAACAGAATGTTTGTACCATGAATGGAGGAAGAGGCAGAGCATGAGGGAGGAGAGCAGTGAGTTAGTCCCTCAGGAAGACTGTCTTCGAACGAATTCTTGTGGCTTTCCCAGGCTGGGCCAAAAGAAACTGCTTCGTGATAATTCAGTCCCTTCCCCCCATCTTCCCTCGCTTTTTTCCTCCTCCCCCAGATGCATAGAGAATTTCTCAAAGTTCTGCTTGTGATCATTTCTCCCTGGGAGATGTGGAAAGGAGAACAATGTCAGTTTTTAAAATGTGTTTATATATTACAAGTTAAAGAAATGAAATTCAACCCAACTTTTCTGGTCATTGCTGACATGCTGCAAAGGTGTTTTAGTTCTCAAAATCATTATATTTTATCTCCTAATCAAGATAAAGCAGTTGTTATGTTTATTATTATCAATATGATTAAAGGAAGGCGATAAACAAGAAGGCAAAAGTTTAAATATGACTGGGGTGCCTGGGTGGCTCAGTTGGTTGAGTGTCTGACTTTGGCTTAGGTCATGATCTCACAGTTTGTAAGTTTGAGCACCGCATCGGGCTCTGTGCTGACAGCTTGGAGCCTGGAACCACTTCGAGTTCTGTGTCTCCTCTCTCTGCCCCTCCCCTGTTCATGCTCTGTCTCTGTCTCTCTCAAAAATAAAGAAACTTAAAAAAAAATAAGTATGACTTTGTTTCTAATGTTGGAGACAAACTGGTGGCAAGCAGGCCTCTAATTCTGATATCATGGGTGACATACTCAGAGCTTGAGACTGGTCACAGGCTTGGACCACAGTGGAAGACACACACCAGACTCTGGGTCTTGGTTTTCCATTGCAGACCAAGCAGGGAGCAGGCCATCCTGGCTGAAACTTAACTGATCTTACTCTGATCTTGCTGCTCTAATCATCGTTTTCACCTGGCTCCTGATGGCTGCGTGTGTCCACCTGGCCTCTCTAACGTCAGCCTCTCATCATCCTCATCATGTCAGAGAGCTCAGTTCTCTAGGAGCATCTTCTCCCTTTGGCCTGTGCCTAAAGAAGATGGCCAACCACTGAGCATCACAGAGATGCTGGGGCTGCTCTGGACAGTCAATTCCTTTCCACTTTGTTGAATGGGATGCCCTTCAGAATCTCCTGTACAACTGGTTTCTCTGGTGGAGTTTCCATGGAGACCAGAATAGGGAGCAGTGGGTCACTTCTCCAAGATCAGAGCATTCAGAGAAAGATGAGAATTCAACGTTTGCAGGAGCATCAACACAGACGTTCCCATTCTATATGTCGGGGTCCTGTCCCATTCTTCCACCGGGTGACACAGCAATGATTCCACTAAAGTAGAAGTTGAGACTGCCACCAGGTGACTTTGGGTTGCTTATGCCTCTGAATCAACAGGTGAAGAAGTGGGTTATTGTCCAGCTGAGGTGATTGATCCTGATTCCCAAGGGGAACTGATTGCTCCTATGCAATGGAGATAAGGAAGAGTGTGTCTAGAAAGAGGAGGTCCCTTAAGGTGTCTCTTAGTACCACCACGTTGAGTGATAAAATCCAGTTGAGAATTACAACAGTATGGGGTTCCTGGGTGGCTCAGTCAGTTGAGCGTCCAACTCTTGGTTTCAGCTCAGGTCATAATCTCCTGGTTCGTGAGTTCGAGCTGCGTGGTGGGCTCTATGCTGTCAATGAAGAGCCTGCTTGGGATCCACTCTCTCTCCCTCTCTCTTTGCCCTTCCCCCACTCTCAAAATAAATAAACTTTAAAAAAAGAAAATTACAACAGTATTTGTCTGTCTATATCTGACTTTTATGTGGAAAAAAAAGTTAAAAAATAAAGGTGTGAGCTAAGGTGGTAATCATATTGCAGTATTACAAGTGTTTTCAGTCAACGTGTTGTGCACCTTAAAACTTATACGATGTTCCATGTCAATTATATCTTAATAAAGCTGGGGGAAAGAAGTATAATGATAATGAAAAAAGAAAAAGAAAGTTCCAGAAGGAGGGGAAGACGGCAGAGTAAGAGGACCCTAAGCTCACTTCCTTTCACAGGATGACACTCGCATCAGTGCAAATAACCCAGAAAACAACCCAATGACTGGCAGAATGAACTCCACAACCAAAAGTAGAGAAGAGGCCACATTGAAGAAGATAAGAAAAGCAGAGACACCATTTGAAACCTAAACAGACCATGGTGGTCTACGGACCAGAGGGAGCCAGGAGCCTGGAGAAGGGCGAGAGACAGATGATTGCACCAGGGCCCCCGCATGGGGAAGACAAAACCCCATAACATTTGGCTTTGCAAGCAAAAGAGGCTGAATTTCGTGAGTTCTTACTACCAGTGGAAAATATGGCCTGGAATCTAGATTTCAGGGGGCTCTGCTCCAGGAGAGTCCTGAGGGCATCAGGAAGCTGAGTTGTCACCCTTAAAGTCGCCTAACAGCCTCAGCAGAGACAGCATGGAATTGGCAGTTTGGAGAATGCCTGGGACACATAGGAGGGAGAGTGATTTGCCCATCATGGAGCATGTCCCAGAGAGATAGGGATCTCAGAGACACCCCTCCAGGAACAAAGGAATGGTGGGCGTCATTTTTCCCCCTCTACCAGGAACACACGACCACCTGTGGGAAGCAGCACAGCTTAGCTTGCTTGCACCAAGCCCCACTTTCCTGGCATTTGGGGGGATCTGCCCTCCCAGTCCTGCTTGCTTTAGTCCCAGCACTGTGGGGCCCCTTCTCAAGAAGATCAGCCCAAACGTTGTCAGCACGACGTTTTCCTACTTGTGCCTTTTGCAGGCCCTCCATCCTAGTGGCTGAGGCAGCGGGTGGGCACTGCAGAAGGCTGAGGTGCACCTTTAAAAAGTGCACACCCTGCCCCACACACATTGCAGATCCACTTAGGCTGGCTCAATCCTGGCAGCAGTGGCTCCAGGTCTCATTTAGCAAGCAGACCAGCATGTATCTTGTTAAAAGGCACCCCACCCCCACCAAGGACCAAACATGGCCCCAAACAGACAGAAAGCCACTGTAGACAACTACACTGAAGGGGAGACCAGCAAGAGCACAACAGGACACACACAACACACACACGAGTCACTCCCTGAAGCACCAGGTCCTGGAGAACAGGGGACACTGCACTACAGGACATGTCAGGACCTTTTTTTTTTGTTTTTAAGTAGGCTTCATGCCCAGCATGGAGCCTAATGCAGGGCTTGAACTCATGACCCGGAGATCAAGACCTGAGCTGAAATCAAGAGTTTAACTGATGCTTAACTGACTGAGCCACCCAGATGCCCCTCAGGACCTCATCATAAAGCTATTACCTTCAAGAGCAGGAGACATAGCTGACTTCCTTAACACAACAGAAACAGACTCAGAGAATTAGACAAAATGAGGAGGAAGAGAAATCTGTCCCAAATGAAACAACAGGACCAAACTACAGCAAGAGACCTAAGTGAAACATATAAGAAATATGCCTGAGAGAGAATTTAAAGATCATAAAGACACCCACTGGACTTGAGCAAAGAATGGAGGACATCAGTGAGACCCTTAACAAACAGATAAAAAAAGAACCAAGCAGAGATGAAGAACACAATAAATAAAGTTAAAAGTACGCTTGATGGGGGGCACCTGGGTGGTTCAGTTAGTTAAGCCTCTGACTCTTGATTTTGGCTGAGGTCTTGATCTCATTGTTCTTGGGATCAAGCCCCAAGTTGAGCTCTCCCTCTCTTTCTCCCTCTTTCTGCCCCACCCCTGCTTGCACGTGCTCTCTCTCTCTCTCAAAATAAACATTTTTTTAAAAATACACTTGGTGGGAACCTGGATGGCTCAATCAGTTAAGCATCCGACATCAGCTCAGGTCATGGTCTCACAATTGGTGAGTTTGAGCCCAGCATCGGGCTCTGTGCCAACAGCTCGAAAACTGGAGACTCCTTTGGATTCTGTGTCTCCCTGTCTCTCTGCCCCTCTACTACACACACTCTGTGTCTCTGTCTCTCAAAAATAAACATTTAAAAAAATAAAACTAAAAAAATACACTTGGTGGAAAAATAGCAAGGTAGATGAAACAGAAGAATGAATTAATAACCTGTAATACAGAGTAATGGAAAGTAACCAAACTGAGCAAATGAAAGGAAAAAAAATTACGCAAATTGAGTCTTAGGGAACTCAGTGACTCCATCAAGTGTGATAACATTTGCAGCACAAGAATCCCAGGAGAAGAGAGAGAAAAGGGGGATAAAATTAATTTGAAGAAATAATAGCTCAAAACTTACCTAATCTAGAGAAGGATACATATCCAGAAACGGAAGGCACAGAGATTTCCCCCCCAAAAAAAATCAACCAGAGGAGGTCCACACCAAGACATGTAGTAATTAAAATGGTAAAAAAAAAAAAAAAAAAAAAAAGTGATAAAGAAAAACTTTATTTTTTTTAATTAAGTAGGCTCAACACCCAATGTGGGGCTTGAACTCACAACCCCAAGATCAAGAGTCACATGCTCCACCAAATGAGCCAGCCAGTCACCCTTACATCAATGGACAGATCATCCAAACAGAAAACCAACAAGGAAACAGTGACTTTAAATGACACACTGGACCAGATGGATTTAAAGGATATATTACGAACATGCCATCCTAAAACAGCAGAATACACATTCTTTTCAAGTGTACATGGAACGTTCTCTAGAAGAGATGACATACTGGCTACAATTCAAGTCTTAAATTCAAAAAGATCAAAGTCATAGCGTGCATGTTTTCTGACCATAAAGCTGTAAAACTAGAAAGAAACCGCAAGAAAAATCTGGAAAGAGCACAAATACAGGGTAGTTAAATAACATGCTGCTAAAGAATGAGTGGGCCAACTGAGAAATCAAAGAAGAAATTTAAAATTACATGGAAACAAATGAAAATGAAAGCACAATGGTCCAAAATCTTTGGGATGCAGCAAAAGCAGTTCTAAGAGGGAAGTTTATAGCAATACAAGACTATCTCAAGAAGCAAGAAAAACCTGACACCTAAAGGAGCTAGAAGAAGAACAACAAACAAAACCAAAAACTAGCAGAAGAAAGGAAATGATAAAAATTAGAGCAGAAATAAATTATTATAGAAACTAAAAAAACAAAACAACAACGACAATAGAAGAGATGGATGAAATCAGGAGCTGGTTCTTTTAAAAATTTAACAAATTTGATAAACCTCTAGCCAGATTCATGAAGAAAATAAGAGAAAGGACTCAAATAAAATCACAAATGAGAGAGGAGAAATAACAACCAACACCACAGAAACACAAACAGTTATAAAAGAATATTATGAAAAATTATAAGCCAAGTTCAACAACCTAGAAGAAATGGATAAACTCCTAGAAACATAAATTACCAAAACTAAAGCAGGAAGCAATAGAAAATTTGAACAGACTAATAACCAGCAAAGAAATTGAATCTGTAATAAAAAAACAAAACAAAACAAAACAAAAAACTGTCAACAAACAGAAGTCCAGGACCAGATGGCTTCATAGGCAAATTCTTCCAAACATTTAAAGGAGAGTTAGTTAATACCTATTCTTCTCAAACCATTGCAAAAAATAGAAGAGGATGGAAACCTTCCAAATTCATCCTATGAGACCAGCATTATCCTGATACCAAAACCAGATAAAGATAGTACAAAAAAGGGAGAACTACAAGTTAGTATCTCTCATGAGCATAGATGCCAAAATCCTCAACAAAATACTAGTAAACTGAATCCAACAATACATTAGAAAAAATCATTTACCACAAGCAAGTGGGGTTTATTCCTGGGATTAAAGGGTGGTTCAATATTCACGAATCAATCAATGTGATACATCACATCAAAAAGAGAAAGAAAAACCGTATGATTTCCATAGAGGCAGAAAAAGCATTTGACAAAATACAACATCCATTTATGATAAAAACTCTCAACGAAGTAGGTTTACAGGAAACATACCTTAATTAATAAAGGCCATATATGAAAAAACAAAACAAAACAAAACACAGCTAACATCATCCTCAATGGAGAATGCTGAGAGCTTTTTCCCTAAGGTCAGGAACAAGACATGATGTCTACTCTACCAGCTTTACTCAGCATAGTACTAGAAGTCCTAGTCATAGCAATCAGACAACAAAAAGAAATAAAAGGCATCCAAACAATAAAGGAAGAAGTCAAACTTCCACTCTTTTCACATAACATGATAATCTATATAGAAAACTCTAAAGACTCCACCAAAGAACTACCAGAACTGAGAAATGAGTTCAGTAAGGTTGTAAGATACAAAATCAACATACAGGTATCTGTTGTATTTCTGCACACTAATCATGAAGCAGCAGAAAGAGAAATTAAGATAACAATCCCACTTACAACTGTGCCAAAAGAATAAAGTACCTAGAAATATACTTAAAGAGGTGAAATATCTATACTCTGAAAACTATAAAATACTGATAAAAGAAATTGAAGATGGCGTGAAGAAATGGGAAGACATTCCATGCTCGTGGATTGGAAGAACAAATATTGTTAAAATGTCCCTAGTACGTAAAGCAATCTACAAATTTAATGCAATTCCTATCAAAATACCAACAGCATTTTTCACAGAACTGAACCAAACAATGCTAAAATTTGTATGGAACCACAAAAGACCCCAAATAGCCAAAGAAATCTTGAGAAAGAAAAACAAAACTGGAGGTATAGCAATTCCAGATTTTAAGTTATTACAAAGTTGTTGTAATCAAAACAGTATGGGACTGGCACAAAAACAAACACATAGATCAATGGAACAGAATAGAGAGCCCAGAAATAAACCCATGACTATATGATTAAATAATCTGTGACAAAGGAGGCAAAAACATGCAAAAAGTCTCTTCAACAAATGGTGCTGGGAAGACTAGACAGCTACATGCCAAAACTGGACCCCTTTCTTACACCACACACACAAAAAATTCAAAATGGATTAAAGATCTAAATGTGAGACCTGAAACCATAAAAATTCTAGAAGAGAGCACAAGTAGTAATTTCTGTGACATTGGCCATAGCAACATTTTTCTAGATATGTCTCTTAAGGCAAGGGAAATAAAAGCAAAAATAAACTATTGGGAGTACATAAAATAAAACCTTCTGCACAGAAAAGGAAACAATCAACAAAACTAAAGGGCAACCTACTAAATGAGAGAAGATATTTGCAAATGCCATATCCAATAAAGCGTATGTAGGGAACTGATAAAACTTAACACCCAAAAACCAAATAATCCAATTAAAAAATAGGCAGAAGACAAGAACAGACCTTTTTCCAAAGAAGACGTCCAGTGGCCAAGATAAACATGAAAAATGCTCAACATCACTCATCATCAGGGAAGTGCAAATCAAAACAAGTTATCACCTCCCACCTGTCAGAATGGCTAACATCAACAACACAAGAAACAACAGGTGTTGGCAAGGATGTGGAGAAAAAGGAACCCTTGTGCACTGTTGGTGGGAATGCAAATTGAATGCAAATTGGTACAGCCTCTGTTGGAAACAGTATGGGGTTTCCTCAAAAAGGTAAAAATGAAACTACCCTACTATCCAGTAATTGCACTACTAATACAAAAACATTAATTTGAAGGGATACATGCACCCCTATGTTTAGAGCAGCATTATTTGCAATAGCCAAATCATGGGAGCAGTCCAAGTGTCTATCAATAGGTGAGTGGATAAAGGAGATGTGATGTATATACAATGAAATATTATTCAGCCATAAAAAGATGAAATCTTCCATTTGCAACAGCATGAATGGAATTAGGGAGTATAATGCTAAGCAAAATAAGTCAGAGAAAGAAAATACCATATGATTTCACTCACATGTGGAATTTAAGAAACAAAACAAATGAGCAAAGTAAGAAAAAAGAGAAAGAGAGAAACCAAGAAACAGACCCTTAACTATTAAGAACAAACTGATGGTTACCAGAGGGGATATGAGTGGGTGAAATGGGGGATGGGGATTAAGGAGGGCACTTATCACGATGTCGTCAACCAGTGGATGCCGTATGGAAGTGTTGAACCACTATATTACACACCTGAAACTAATATAACACTATGTTAACTGTACTGGAATTAAAAATAAAAACTTAGTTAAAAAAATACATGTGAAATACTCTAATTCAGTTTTTAAAAAATTACAAATAGAAGTGCCATACAATCCAGTAATTCCACTTCTGAGTACTTACATGAAGAAAATGGAAATGCTAATTCAGAAAGATATGCACCCTTATGATTACTGCAGCATTATTTACAATAGCCAAGATACGGAAGCAACCGAACTGTCTATCAATAGATGAATGGATAAAGAAGACGTGGTTTTATATATCCGTATATACATACATAGACATACATGTATGGTATACACACACACACACACACACATTGAAATATTGCTCAGCCATAAAAAAAAAAAAAAAACAGGGAAGGACCTAGAGAGTATTATGCTAAGGGAAGTAAGTCAGATAGAGAGAGGCCAATAACATATGGTTCCACCTACATGTGGAATCTGAAAAACATAACAAATGAACAAACAACAAGAGAGAAACACGTAAGTATAGGGAACAAACTGGTGTTTGCCTAAGGGGAAGGGACAGAGGGATGGGCAAAATGGGTGAAGTGGATTAAAAGGTATAAACTTGCAGCTATAAAATAGGTCACGGGGATGAAAAGTACAGTATAGACAGTATAATCAGTAATGTTGTAATACAGTTACCATGGTGAGCATTTAATAATGTGTATAATTATAAGGACTCCTGTTTGGCTGAGTCGGTTAGGCATCGGACTTCAGTCAGGTAGTGATTTCGAGATTCGTGGGTTCGAGCCCCGCATCAGGCTCCGTGCTGACAACTCAGAGTCTAGAGCCTGCTTCGGATGCTGTGTCTCCCTCTCCCTCTGCCCCTCCTCCGCTCACCCTGTTTCTCTCTCTATGAATAAACATTTAACAATTTTAAAACATAATGCGTATAATTGTTGAATCACTCTGTTACATGTCCGAAACTAATTTAATGTTATGTCAACTACACTTCAATTTAAAATTTTAAAAAAGTGTTTTTAAATGCAAAAGAGAAAATTACAGCAACCCAATTTGGGGAGGACTGCTAATGGTCCAGAGCTTTAGGAGTGAACGTCAGGTCACCCCACCAGACCGTGACCGGCTAAGGTGCTTGCTGACGGTCAACAAAAGATGGAACAGACAGTAGAAGAAGGGAGTTAGAAATACCAGCTGTGATCACATGACCAGTCATAGAAACGATGATGGTCATTGTTGAACGTCTTCCTTATTTTGATACGAGTGTGTTTGTGTATATATTACCAAATATTTTTCTTTCTTCTTCTCTTTTCCCTTTATCAGTTAACGTAAGATACAATAATAATAGTTAACTTTATATACCACAGTATTTAAGTTAGAGAGGATCAAAGCAGAGGAGGAAACATGTGTGACCCTGTTGTTGTCTTTATTTGGAGATTAAGGAGAGATTAATCTCCAAATAGGAGATGTGCACGAATGCCAGGTTGACAAAGGACAGACTGTAAGGATCAATTTTGTGTGTTGGCTTGGCTAGGCTACCATCCCAGTTATTTGAACATTAATCTAGATATTTCTGTGAAGGTATTTTGTGGATGTAATTAAAGTTCATGATGAGTGACTTTAAGGAAGGAGGATTAGGCTTGATCATTTAGATGTGTCTGATTGGCTCAGCTGAAAAGTGCTAAGAACAGAGTTGAGACTTCTCTGAGGAAGAACAAAGTCTGCCCAGGGATAGAGGTTCAGGTCGCTCTGAGAATTCCAGCCTGCTCTTCCTGCCGGCCTGCGCTATGGATTTCAGATCTCCCTGGAAAACAGACTCCAGTGGAGATAAGGATGCAAAGGGGCGCCTGGGTGGCTCAGTCGGTTAAGCCTCTGACTCTTGATTTTGGTTCAGGTCAGGATCTCACGGTCCTGGGACAGAGCCCCACAAGGAGCCCCTTCCCCGGGCACGAAGGGCAGAACCTCGCTGAGATTCTCTCCCTCTCTCTCCCTCTCTGCCCTTCCCTACTCAAGCTCATGTGCGCTCTCTCTCTCTATCTCTCTCTCTCAAAAAACAAAAACAAAAAAACAGGACAGCAGAAATTGTGAGGGGTGCTGATGGACATAACGCCTGTTAAGAAGGACAGGGAGCGGGGCGCCTGGGTGGCGTAGTTGGTTAAGCGTCCGACTTCAGCCAGGTCACGATCTCGCGGTCCGTGAGTTCGAGCCCCGCGTCAGGCTCTGGGCTGATGGCTCGGAGCCTGGAGCCTGTTTCCGACTCTGTGTCTCCCTCTCCCTCTGCCCCTCCCCCGTTCATGCTCTGTCTCTCTCTGTCCCAAAAATAAATAAAAAAAAAAACGTTGAAAAAAAATTTAAAAAAAAAAAAAAAAAAAAGAAGGACAGGGAGCAGCAGTGAGTGGAACGCGTGAGTCCACCAGGCCGAGCGGTAGGGCTCCGCCTCTCCGCGAAGTCGGTCAGTGAAGAGAGTGTGGACAGTAGGAGAGGATAGTAGTAGTAGGTCTGGCTGGCGAGTGTTTGCCAAACATTAAAACAAATCACACAAAAGGAAGCAGTGCCATAGAAGAGTTAGGTAAGTTTAGGATGATGCAGCAAGTTTCCGCACACTGACTCCTGTTCTCCTTTAGAACATAATTTTCTTTTTTTTTTTTTTAATTTTTTTTTATTTGACGTTTATTTATTTTTGAGACATAGAGAGACAGAGCATGAACGGGGGAGGGTCAGAGAGAGAGGGAGACACAGAATCCGAAACAGGCTCCAAGCTGTCAGCACAGAGCCCGATGCGGGGCTCGAACTCACGGACTGTGACATCATGACCTGAGCCGAAGTCGGTCGCCCAACCGACTGAGCCACCCAGGCGCCCCTAGAACATAATTTTCAACAGGAATGGGATTGGTTCTTGAGCATCAGAAAACCTTATTCCTTTTATGCATAAGGCAGATGCATGTAAAGTACGCGAACAGATACATGATATATCGTGGCATTAAAATTTCACGTGGTATTGGATTTCAGGGGTGATGAGGAAAAAAGTGTCTGAAAAGGCTCTTTAGGGAGTGGTAATGCAAAAAGGGTGGAGAAACACTGCCTTAGCAGGACTTCTTAAATACTGCCCTTGTGTGTGGGTTTTTTAAAAATCATGGAAATAGCATTGTTGCATTTCCCTACTACAAAAATAATACATCCCCGCTGTAAAAATGAACATAAAAAAAGATGAAAGCTTGCTACACATCCTACCACCCGGAAATAACTACTATTGCACGTTTAGGGCTGCGTGTGGGTGGACGTGTGCACGTGTGGACAGGCACACACACTTCTTTCCTACAGATATTTTTCCTTCTACTAAGATGAAATTGCACAATACGTACTATTTTGTGCATGTTTTTTTCCTCATAATATTGCAGTTGGCTTTCTATGCGGCAAAGATAAATGGAGAGCATAATTTTTTTTATTTTTTATTTTTTCTAACGTTTGTTATTTATTCTCGAGAGAGTTAGAGAGACAGAGCATGAGCAGGGGAGGGGCAGAGAGAGAAGGAGACACAGAATCCGAAGCAGGCTCCGGGCTCCGAGCCGTCAGCACAGAGCCTGGACAGTAAACATTGCTGTGCTGAACATCCTAGACTTGTTTTATTATGGTTTGAAGATCAATTCCTGAGAGAGGAATAGTCTATACACTTTCTCTGAAGCAATGAGATATGTTGCCAAGCTTTATGTTCACATCAATAAGTACATTTCCACCACCATACTAATGCCTTCATAGTATTCCATTGCATAGGAATATCTTCATTTTTAAAATCAATACGATATTTAAGAGACAGGCGGTTTCTTTGCGATGCTGTAAAAACATCCTGGACTTGCCTCATTATTTTCGCAGGCAGAATCCCTGAGAGGAATTATTGGACCAAGAGTAAACAATTAAAAAAAAAAAAAAAACACAAACACACAACTTTTTAATGGCTTTGAAATGCTGTTCCAATTTTTTCGTCCCTTTGAAGGCAATTAACCAGTTGTGAATCACAGCATTTCTGGCCTCAGGGCTTGTGACTGTAGGTCTCACAGGATCACCTTCTGGATGTACCTGAAGGACCCCACATCCTTCGCGTACTGCTTTCCTGCAGATCATAAGGAAAGGCACAGATTTCTTCCCCTGTCGGTGCCTGAGGTCCTTGCCTACAGTTTAGAAGAGCTTGTCTCTAAAAAGCAGCTTTTGAAAGATAAAGTATGGGGAAATTTTCACCCGGGCTTCCTGGTCTGCTGTTAACTTTGGTTTATTTTGTTTTCGTTTTTAGCTTTGGACCTGCCAGGATGACACTCTTGCATTATACATTGCCTATTGACGCAGGATTGGGGAAATTATTTCTGGCCGCGGTCCTTAATCCTGCGCCCAGAGCACTCACTTGCTTATTTCTGCTTCTGTTTAACAGTGAAGTCATCAGGGGCAGGATACCTAACAAATGAGCCTCCAGAGTCTTTATAAAATCATAGCGGTCTTCCCGTTATCCAGAAAGGCATGGAAAACTGCGGCTAGTCACCTGTTTCTGTTGTGGAAACTAATGCTAGGTTGTTTGTTTTTTAGCTAGATTTTTTTTTTTTTTTTTTTTTTTTTTTTTGTAGATTTCTAAACCTCCTTTCCCTCTATTTCCTGCTTCTCACGCAGAGCTAACCTGAGGCTGTGAGCCCTGGACCAGAGGTAGGAGTGGGTGGTCTTGGTATAGAGGATCCGTCACAGAAGCTATGTTGGAGGAACCACGTGGGGGAGGAAAACAACCCAGTACTCGGAAACATCTCTGCTTTTCCGAGTCACCAGCCTAAAGTCGTCTCTCATCTTCTCGAAATCTCTTTTTTTTTTTTAAGCCCGATGCAGGGCTCCATCACACGAATGTGAAATCATGACGTGAGCTGAAATCAAAAGTAGGACACTTAACTGACTGAGCCACCCGGGCGCCCCTCAGGTATTCATTCTCTTTTTTTATTATTATTTAAATTCAAATTCATTAACATACAGCGTAGCCAAATTTTGGAAAGAACCCAAATGTCCAACAACTGATGAAAGGATAAAGAGTGGTATCTATATACAGTGGAACACTACTCAGCAATGAAAAAGAATGAAATCTTGCCATTTGCAACAACGCGGATGGCATTAGAGGGTCTTACGCTAAGTGAAATAAGTAAGTCAGGGGAAGATAGCTATCAAAGGATTTCACTCGTATGTGGGATTTGAGGAACACAACAGATGAACATAGGGAAAGGGAAGGAAAAAGATTAAAACAGGGAGGCAAACCATAAGAGATTCTTAGATACGGATATTCTTAGTCGGGATCAGACATGGTGGTCTCCCTGTGATGGTCACCTAAAGACAGAAGGTGCTGATTTACTTAGTTCTAGAGTTTTCTGGATGTCTACTTCAGGGGACTGGTGTTTCTAATCCTCAGTGGCCTGAGTTTAGAGTCATCTAAGTGAGCACCTGAATTCACTCTAAAAGTCACAGGCTCCATGGAAGTCAAAGGAAATTTGAAACATTGAGGAGTTTACTGTCAATAATGGCGTGTGTTTAGAGCTTTCGGGTTGCCAAGTGCTTTGTTTTCATACAATCACACATCAGCACTTCAACAATCCTGTTAAGTAGTTATTAGCATCCCATTTTTCAGAAACGAGAAAATGGAGTCTGAAAAAGAAAGTAACTTGGCAAAAGTCATGTAAAAGTCATGCAGTCTCTGTCTCCAGTTCTCCCAAGAAGGGAGAAATTCTTGCAGTTGTAGAAAATCCTAACTGTTGTGATTACTTTTTTGGAAAATAATTCCCAATGTGCTAACTGGTTGAGCTTTGGTTACTATTTTGATTTGGTTAGGGGAGGTTTAATTTTTTTTTTAATGTTTATTTATTTTTGAGAGACAGAGACAGAGCATGAGTGGGGGAGGAACGGAGAGAGAGGGAGACACAGAATCCAAAACAGGCTCCAGCTTCTGAGCTGTCAGCACAGAGCCTGACAGGGGGCTCGAACCCACAAACCATGAGATCATGACCTGAGCCAAAGTCAGATGCTTAACTGACTGAGCCACCCAGGTGTCCTGGTTAGGGGAAGTGTAAACTTACATTTCTTGTCTCGATTTTATTTACTTGATTGTTTGAATTACTGCAATCTTGAAAACGTGCCTAAACATTCTCCTTCCTACATTGTTTTCATTATGTTAACATAACTCCGTATGTATCATCTTTATTCCTGTGCCTAAATTTAGCTCCTTGTTATCCAGCCATAGAAAACTGGATGTTCTTTTTTCCTCTTAAATGGTCCCAGTTCCGATAGATTCTCTCCAGCTGACCTGCATCTTTCTGCATATCTGGCACAGCAATAAAAAAAAAAAATGTATCACGGATTAAAGTGTATGAAATGAAATTAAAATCTCATTCTGTCCTTTTTTCCTCTGCAGATTTTCCTCCAGCCCCTTTCTCTTTATAATTGCCCCCCACACACACACACCCCTTCAGCTTGCAGGACCTCAGCACAAAAGGTTACTTTAGAGACAAGACAAAATTATAGGAAAAATTTTGTTTTTGGCCCTCATCCTGAACTTAACCCTGCTTTTAACATTGACCAATGGAGCATGAGGAGTTTTTCTAGGGTTGACTCGTCCCAAGCTGGACCCTGGTGTGTGTTGTGGGGCTCTGTCTGCGACAGAAACTCAGCCACGAGGACTCCCTTGTCTTTCCCAGGGACAGATGGTGCGCTCAGTGGGGGAGGAACCGAGCAGATGTGAGCAGCTATCTTCAGGTTGTGGGGGAGAGGCCCAGGCCTGTGCTCCAGGAAAGCAGAAAACCATCCATTTTCAAATCTCAGCCTCCTCGCATCGAGTATCGAGCCACATTTCAAACATTCTGTGATGCGTGGAATTCTAGAGAGCCGTGGCAAGGGTGGTTCCCTCCGTCATGCTTGTCTCATCCATCATTAACTTTGGGAGAGTCTCTATTGGGGAGAAGGACCTTGGGTCTTTGTAAAATCATGCAGAAACCCTCCACTTCATACCAAGTTTTTTTAAGGTACTTAAAAGTAGTGTTGGGGTGCCTGGGTGGCTCAGTCTTTTGTGTCCGACTTTGGATCAGGTCATGATCTCACAGTTCTTGAGTTCAAGCCCCATATCAGGCTCTGTGCTGACAGCTCAACTTCGGATTCTGTCTCCCTCTCTCTACCCCTCCCCCGCTTGCGCGCTCTCTCTCTCTCTCTCTCTCTCTCTCTCTCAAAAATAAATAAACATTTTAAAAAAATTAAAAAGTACTGTTAAAGTCTTTGGAGCGGCATCCATTTTCTTTTTGGTTTCTTGATGAGTTATCTTCAATTCCCATTCAGGAGGAGGAAGACCTTTCTTCCCAGTTCTCCCTCCACCTTCTCCTTCTCTCCCTCTGCTCAGCCCTTACTCCCTCCTCATGACCTCCTTCTCCACTTTTTTTTAGTCTTCAAAACTTTCTGGCATGTATTGTCACCAAAAAGTGTTTTGGTGCCCCTACCTACAAATCCCAGCTAACCATAAACTTCACCAATGTACGTGATCAACTCTGTGCGTAACTGAAGAGCACAGTTTCGAATCCCCTGCCCCTCCCCCCATGCATGGGCTGGAGCCCCACCGGGGATTACATTTGTGACTTTGCTTTCTCCGATGCCAAACACGCAGTCCTCGCTATGAGTCTCCCATTTGTCTCATGTTCCTGATTAGCTCTTCCTTCCCCTGCAATAGAAGCTTTGGAGACAGGAAAAACAGCAGCTTCCTGTTCCGCCTGAACTGTTTATTACGTTTAATTAACTCCTCTATGGTGATTTCTGTTTTTATTGGCCAGGAGACCATTCATATTTGAAAACTTTGTTTTTGACAATGGCTGAACTCTATTTACCAAATAAGATCTGGCTTTTGTGACTCACAAAAAAAGACTACTACTACCTTTCAGTTATCCAGAAGGCACTCACGGGTGTGGTGGATTATGAATACTTGGGCGTGAAAGACATTTCAGTTCCCCCTATGGAAGTGAAAAGACAGATCTGTCACTGTCTGTGTCTGTGATGCATATGCAGGTGTGACAAAAAGAGCAAATGATAGCAGGCAGGTTAAGTTTCAAAACAGTAAGAATTTAGGATCTAGGGGTGCCTGGGTGGCTCAGTCGGTTAAGCGTCCGACTTCGACTCAGGTCATGATCTCACGGTTCATGGGTTCGAGCCCCTCATTGGGCTCTGTGCTGACAGCTCAGAGCCTGGAGCCTGCTTCTGATTCTGTGTCTCCCTCTCTCTCTGTCCTTCCCCTGCTCACGCTGTCTCTCTCTGTCTCTCAAAAGTAAATAAATGTAAAAAAAAATTTTTTTTTCTAATTTTTTTTTAAGAATTTAGGATCTAATAATGCATGAAGGACTATCGTGGTTTTGGGGACCGTCTTTGCTTGGTATGAAGTAAGATTGAAGGAAGTGATTGGCCGGCATGTCCAGAGTTGCTGGTCTCGCTGCTTTATGTCTCCCCTATGTTTATCCACCTAGGAAATACCCCCGAAGTATCTTCCTGAAAGAATCTAGTCTTCCGGGAAGTTTTTCTTCACTGTGAAAGCAACCACAGTCAGTGGGCGTTGGGAGGTTAGGTAAATGCCACTTTATCCTGCAGGCAGCATTTGGAACCAGCAAACTGTGGGCACCCGCTATCTCTGATCTCCATCTGCATCGGTCAAATTCTTTTGATTATAAGTACAGAAAGCCCAATTCAAGATGGCTAAAGGAAAAAGAAAAGTTTATTCACTTAACATATGAAGGTCCCAGGGAGGCTAGCTTCACATCCTGGCTGGATTCAGGAGGGCATCTCGCTGTCTCCATGTCTTAGTTCTGCTTTGCTGTTTTGGATCCATTCTTGGGTCCTTACCTCATGGTGGCAAGATGGCTGCCAGAGGTTGCTTGCTTTTATCCCTTCTGCTCATTAATTCCAGTTGGAAAAGCCCATCTCTCTCTCTCTCTCTCTCTCTCTCTCTCTCTCTCTCTCTCTCTCGAGTTTCAAATATTTTAAAAATTCTGGAATTGGGTCTTAGACTGACGGGGTCACGCTCCCAGCTCTGAAGTGTGGCTGGCAAGGGAAGCTTCCATGCTGACTGGCCAGGCCTGGATCACATGCCCACCCTTGAGGCCAGCCCTGACTCACCTGGACTGAAAGGAGAGGAAGGGCGGGTCCTTTAGGAAAGTATTGGCTCCATCCGTTACCAAATGAAGGGAGACCAGATGCCTCACACAGGCAAAACCGTGAACGTGCGCTATGCCCAAGTCACATGTGCAGCCGCCTCTGTGAGACAGAAGTCGAATAGTTGGCTCCACCACATGCAGCTGTGTTCTAGAACTTCTGAGGCAGATTTGAAATTCAACTCACCCAGTTAAGGTATCTCCCACCCACTCCGCTGGGTGGGCACAGCCAGGTTTTCGTTTGTAGCTCATACATAACTTCTCACCTGCCGGTATTATTTCTGGTCCTTGTGCACCCAAATCCGGCATTCTCCTGACAACTTATATCTCTGCTGAGTGGCTTCAGTCAAAAACCTGTTTAACCCTTCGTGGGTCCAGGATCACCACCTCTCCCAGGCTTTCAAATCTTTTGAAGGCTTTTAAAAAGCTGGACTGTCATTTCATGTGGTGTGTGGGTGTGAGTGTTTGGGGACAAAAATTGATAGAAATGACTTTGAAGTTCCCAGTTAGATACACTGTAGGCATCACATTCAAGATTCTGTCAGCTCTGAGTACTTGCCTGGACTTCATCTAGTTTCCAGGACACTGAGAAAACGCAATAAATGCTCTATTCTCTCCCTTGGATCCTAGTGTTAATTTGCAAAACACATTGTGCAATGATATTTATAAAAGAACCAGTTCCAGATTATGTTCCACGCTTTGTGGCCTTGTTACGAAGGAGATAATCATCATATTTTGACAACTTAGTTATTTTTAAAACTGTGAACTGGTATGTAAGTTAACATTAAAGACTCCAGACTGTGGGGCGAGTGTCTGTCTCTGTCCTGACTTTCTCGGCAGGTGTTCAGCCCCCTTGCTACTGTCCCTTATCCTTACCTGGGACTCTCCCGATATAAGACAGGCCCAGGGACTTCCGATTTCCACCTTCCTCAAGGAGACCTTGGTCTCGGTGGACGAGGCATCAGCTCCCTTTGTTTCTGGCATCCATGAGTCTTACAGCGTCCTCAGTCCAGCAGAAGGGATTGCAACCAAGATGCTGGGGCACCTGCGTGACTGTCATGGGAGGCACAGCAGTTAAAACTGTCTCCATTTCATCTGAAGAGTCAGAACCCGTAGTAGCCGAGAGAGACCCAACAGCACCTCACAGGGTGGGTGTGAGGGGAAGCCAGCCAGCTCTGGCCAAGAACCTTGTGATCTTCAGAATCAGCCTGCTTCTGCAGCGGAGTAAAGGCCACCACACGTCCAGACAGCTGCTAATGCGAGCCAGGCTCTGTCTCTGTCCCATATCTCCTTGGATCCACAGCCTAGGAGAGGTGGGGCTATTTTCACCCCCATTTTACAGACAAGCAAACTAAGGCAAGGGATGACAAGCTCACTCACCAAGGGCCACGCAGCTGGGGGTCTAAGCCCCATGAGCCTGGAGTCAGCGCTCAGACACTTCGCCGCTATACTATCTGCAGGCACTTGTAGAAGCTTTTTTTTTTAAATATGAAATTCATTGTCAAATTGGTTTCCATATAACACCCAGTGCTCATCCCAACAGGTGCCCTCCTCATTGCCCATCACCCCCTTTCCCCTCCATCCCACCCCCCCATCAACCTTCAGTTTATTCTCAGTTTTTAAGAGTCTCTCATGGTTTGCCTCCCTCCCTCTCTAACTTTTTATCCCCTTCGCCTCCCCCACGGTCTTCTGTTAAGTTTCTCAGGATCCACATAAGAGTGAAAACATATGGTATCTTTCTCCGTATGACTTATTTCACTTAGCATAACACTCTCCAGTTCCATCCACGTTGCTACAAAAGGCCAGATTTCATTATTTCTCATTGCCAAATAGTATTCCATTGTATATATAAACCACAACTTCTTTATCCATTCATCAGTTGATGGACATTTAGGCTCTTTCCACAATTTGGACTTGTAGAGGCGTTATTATGCAGGGGAAGATACTGAAGTGCTCCCCGACAGGGCTTGTGGCTGATGAAGCAAATATTTAGTGAGGCATGGATTTCAGAGCCATCGAAGGGAAAGACTCTAGGTTGTGGATTTTTTTTTTTCTCTGTTTGATGCTTTTGTAAGCTTGGGAATCTTTATGCTACTGTCGGATGCTTTCCCTCCGGGGTTCCCAGGAGTCAAATGTCAGTGTGTCCAGAGTGAGGGTCTGGGCCTCTCCTGTGTAACTTGTTCCCCATCCCTTTCTGCTTTCAAGGACTCCTGTCTGCTGATTAAATCTCTCTAGGCTCCCGCTTTCCATCATCCCTTTCCAGGATCCACCATTCTTCTCAGGGGAATACACCCAGGATCACTACTCATAGATCTGCTAACACCCTCCCCCCAGGTAAGGGCAGATTTGGGGGAGGAGGGGCTGAGCAGATGGAGGGGGTGGGGGACAATGCCTAAGTC
Source organism: Panthera onca (assembly GCF_046562875.1). NCBI lineage: Eukaryota > Metazoa > Chordata > Mammalia > Carnivora > Felidae > Panthera > Panthera onca. The sequence goes on along the minus strand of NC_138345.1, from coordinate 14,043,225 downwards.
TTGCAAGGCGATGACTCAAAAAATATATATTTGAAAAGAAAATACTTTTATTTAGACAATGTGTCACTGTTGTATAACACCTTTCTTTAGAAGTAGGTGAAAGAATAATTTTTGAATCATATGTGCACCCAAATCTAGTATTCCATGTAACAACTTACATCCTCTGAATTATTTCCCCTCAATCGAATCTATGTACACCTTCCAGTAGGTGGGTCAATGGCATTGTTGAAAGTCAACTGAGCAAGGCTATGTTGGGATCTTGAGGGAGCCAGTAAGATGTAGACAAGGAGGTTCCTTCAAAGAACTGGTACCTTGGGAAGAAAAGATATTGCTGTGGAAAATATATCACAGATTTTGAGGTGTTCTGTTTTGAGTCTAAGTGACTGAGGATGCCCTCTTTTGAGGAGGAGATTCTGGAGAATTATTGCACGCATAAAACTTTATCCTAAATGCTGGTGTCACAACTCAAGAATAACGTACTCTCAGAGGTCAAAAGTTTCCACAAATATTCCCAGATAGCCCTGCCAGTTGGTACAGTTTTGGCTGTTGTAGACAGACTGCATGCATTTTGGGCAACGCAGACCCAGCTCGCTTTATTATACATGCTGTAACTTGTATGTATAAGGCCGTTGTTTCCCACATCTGGTAACATGTAATTACAATAACTCCACAAAGTAGCTAATGATTGGAGTGAAACTTACTTGCCAGAGAGCACTCAAGATGTGTGAACAGGATGGGCAAATGTCCCGCAACAGGAAGGCTCAAGTTCAGTTTAGGGTCTGAAATATGAAGTGGGACCTCTAAAGAATAGTCATGAGAGGGACATTCAGAAAAGTGAGAGGGGGTAAGACTGGAGAGGGCCTTGAGTTGCCTTCTTAAACTTTTGGCTCATGGCAAAGATTCAACAAATACTTGCTAATTCATTAATCAATCCAATCAATCTACTTTGTGCCAAACATTTTTCCCAGATGCCGGGAATATGGCAGGAAGCTAGATAATAGCCCTGTTCTCATGGAGCTTATATTTTAGTAAGAGGATGGTAACAGTCAGATAGCTGAATAACTACATTAATATAAAGATCACGTTAAAAAAAGGGGGGGGGGGGCGCCTGGGTGGCTCAGTTGGTTGAGCGTCCGACTTCGGCTTAGGTCATGATCTCACAGCTCATGAGTTCAAGCCCCGCATCGGGCTCTGTGCTGACAGCTCAGAGCCTGGAGCCTGCTTCAGCTTCTGTGTCTCCCTCTCTCTCTGCCCCTAACCCACTCGCATTCTGTCTCTGTCTCTCTCAAAAATAAATAAACATTAAAAAAAAAAAGATCACGTTAAATAGTGATAGGCATCAGGGACACAATAAAATGGTAGGCAATAACTTGAGAGAAGAGGGATACTTTGGATAATGTGGTCAGACGGATCTTTGAGGAGGTAACATGACCGAGCTGGTGCTCTGAAGGAACATCAAACATAGAATTTTTTCTACACATAAGAGTCCACTGGGTGCCACGCGTCCTCTGTGAGGTTCTGTCCAATCAAACCCTCAATGCTAGGACTGGAGGCAACTTCCCTTGGACCTTCCTCACCGCTGCAAAGATAGCCAGTCTTACCCAGCCTAGCCCCTCATCCTGCTATAAATTTCTAGTCTTATTTGTAAAACAGAGAATTCTTTTTCTGCACTTGAGCCCTTACTAATGGAGCCTCTAACCTATGTTCAGAAAAAAACAAAAGGAGAATGGTTATGACAATTTTAAATTTATTTCTTATTTCCAAATCAGTAGAAGACCCATAGTTCCCAAGCGTATTAGTGTTCTCCAAGAAATAGAACCAACAGGGTAAGTGTGGATATAGAGAGATTTCTTATGAGGGACTGGCTCACACAGTTATGGATGGGAAGTTTCCATGATCTGCCGTCTACGAGCTGATTACCCAGGAAAGCTGGTGAGGCCCAAACCTACAGGCCCAGGAATTGGGAGCACTGATGTCTGAGGTCAGAAGAAGATGGATGTTCCAGCTCAGAGAGAGCAAATTCACCCTTCCTCTACTATTTTGTTCTATTCCAGTCATCAGAGGATTTGGTGATGCCTGCCCACATTGGGAAAGGTCATCTGCTTTATTCCGTTCACCAGTTCAATGGTGCTAATCTCTTAGGAGACACCTTCACAGACGCACCCACAGATGTTTCTCAGTGTTCCCCGAAAAGGAACTAGATGGAGAAGGATCTCCAAACCCTGAAGGAGCCACAGGACCAAAGAAAAAGGCCAAAAAGTCCAGCTTAACAAGAAATGGCTTATCAGGGGGACTTACAGACAAGCGTGTCTCCGGCAGCTACAAGTGAGTAGATCTTGGCAACACCACCTGCCTGGTAAGATCTGCTTTTATAGCCCTAAAGGCTGGGGGGCCTCCTGGGAAACCGCCTAAGAGGATTTTTCGCAACAGACATGTCTTGGGGCGCCTGGGTGGCTCAGTCAGTTGAGCATCTGGCTGCTGATCTCAGCTCAGGTCACGATCTTGCGGTTCATGGGATCAAGCCCCGCATCAGGCTCCATGCTGAGCCTGGAGCCTGCTTGAGATTCTCTCTCTTTCTCTCTCTGCCCTCTGCTCGTGCTCTCTCTCTCTCTCTAAAATGAAAAACAAACAAAATTTTTTTTTTTAAAGAATAGGTATGTCTCATTGTCATATCTCCAGGGCAGAGCAAGGACATCACTGTGTGCTCAAACAAAATTGAGAATCGTGGCTCAAGAAAGTTTCGGGTCACAGGACGGTCCTCATGGCAGATTTGTCCCAGATGGCATCAGTCTAGCTCATACTATCTGCGCATCCCTCGGCCCAGTCAAGCTGACATGGAAAATTAATCATCACGCGGAGAACTGCATCTGCCTGCGTTGAGAACTTCTCTCTGTCTACTCCTTTACTCTTGGAAATAAATACTCCTCTAGCAAAAGCCTCTGAATATTCCTTCCAACAGCCGAGACCTATTGATATGACCTGGACTCCTTTAATCACAATGGGGCATGCAAAGTGGAACAGTGCTACAGGGGCTCTGAAATGAACACTCCCAGGGATTCGCTCGCGTAGGCTAACATACTTTTGCAAACTTCTCACCAGACATGCACTCGCTGCATTAGTCCTTTAATAAGATACCTCTGCTGGCTGAGAGCCTGGCTGAGAGGAAAGAGATTGTAGGGGGAAAGAAAGGACTTGTGAAAGAAAAATCTTGCTGGAAAGTCACATGGATTAATATATGGGTGCTAAGCCCCCCAAAAAGGGCAAAGTAGGGGGCACCTGGGTGGCTCAGTCAGTTAAGCATCCAACTGTGGCTCAGCTCGTGACTTCAAGTTTCCTGAGTTCAAGCTTCTCACTGAAAGTGCAGAGCCTTCTTGGGATGCTCTCTCTCTCCCTCCCTCTCTCTGCTCCTCCCTCACTGGAGCTCTCCCTCTCTCTCTCTCCACCCCCCCTCAAAATAATAAACTTAACAAAAAAGAACTAGATTTTTGGGGCACCTGAGTGGCTCAGTCAGTTAAGCGTCTGTCAGACTCGGTTTTGGTTCACATCATGATCTCACAGTTTGTGGGTTTGAGCCCCCCCCCCCCCCATCGGGCTCTGTGCTGATGTTTTGGAGCCTCCTTAGGATTCTCTGTCTCCCTCCCTCTTTCTCTGCCCTTTCCCTGTTTGCACACTCTCTCGATCTCAAAATAAATAAATAAATAAATAAATAAATAAATAAATAATAAATAAATAAATAAGAGGGCAAAGTAGGAGCGCTGGGGTTAAGTGGAACCTATCGATTCCTTCTCAGGAATTTTTTCGCCTTTTTCTTTTTCAAATGAATGGCCGACGGGCTCTGAAAAAAATGCCAAGCGCTTGCAGCTTCCACCAATGGCTACATTTTATCCAACTTTAATACAAGCATCAGCAAACAGAAGTAGGAATGTCCGTGGCACCCTTCCTGGTCTGCACACACCGCATGATCAGCGTGTGGTTCGTATGCGGCTTCTTCCTCCGGGCGGATGTATGGGGCCCAGGGGAGAAAGAGAAGGTAGGGTGAAGCAAACTCAGACAATTCAAATTCCACCGCATGGGCACCAACATCAGGAAAAATTTCAGTAGAACAAATCATCCTGGGCTGAGAAACCTTGACACAGAGCCTCTGAAATCAAGGTCTCTGGAAAATTCAGACAGGAAAAGTTCTGTATATAGCATCACTGCTTTTGGCAGAGGACTGGAAAATTGAAATCAAATGCTGCAGTCAGGCAACTTCGAAGCAATTTCAAATAAGTACAGTCATAATTCATCTTCAGTCAAACAATGTGCGATTTTAATAAGAGCAACAGGAAAAGTTCTAGAAGGAAAGAGCACTTCTAATTTCCATTGTCCTATAAACACTCCCTCTCAAGCAGTGATTTTCCCCCCACAGTTATGAAATGGGAATCTGATTATTGGAAAATGAGAAAAGGTGAGCCATATTCTTCTATTCCAGTAGAGAAAAAGCAAGATTATTTAACTCTTACATAATTCTGGGCAGAGGATATGTAAGCATGCTTATTTAGGTGACTTAGCAGAATTTGTGCTTCTTAGCCTCCTACCCCAGTAACCGAAAACATCCACCTAATAGGGGAATGTTCTTGGGGGGCCCAGGTCTCTTCTTGGGTTTGAGACAGGCTTGCAGGGTGCACCGTGCAAAAATATTTGACTTCTTTGTGTTTCACAAAATGGATTGGGGGTGGTATTTCTAAAACTATTTATGCAAGCCTCAGCATTGCTATAAAGGTACATAAACTTCCTCTAAAGTGCTATGTCATCCACAGAAATTTTGTTACACAATAATAACAACCATTATACCCGGGCATCTACAGTGGTGAACGTGACCCAAATTTGATTTGACTAACCATTTAGTGTTCACTAAGACTTCTCCCACTCTTAAAGGTTCTACTCTATACTAGGATCACCAGTGTTTTAAGGGAACAATAAAGCTTAAAAATTAAATGGTACAGAACAGGTTTTTTTTTTAACTTTTTATTTGGGGATAATTATAACTCACAAGAAAATATAAAAATACTACAGAGAGGTCCAGTTACAACCTGCACCCAACTCCCCCCAGCAACCCTATTGTAACATGTAACTAAAGTACATTACCCAACCAGGAGACTGACAGTAGCATCATATTATTCACTGGGTGTTATTAACCAGGTGCAGAAATAACTGGGATTAGACTAGGTTTTTGGACCTAGGTTTTGGACACAGCAAGGGAAGAGGCAACTTGAATCGTTTGCATGAAACTTACTCTTGGAGGTAACATTCTTATAGGGAATTTGAGTTTGCTGTCATTTAGAGCTGGATACTTTGGGCAAATTACTTGTCACTGAGTTTCAGTTTGTTCATCTATAATTTGGGAATCCTAATGCTATCCAAGTAAGTTGTTACGAGTGAGAGTGGGATATATTAGGAACCCCCCAAAATAATAGCTTCCTTTATTCTTTCATGAGACTTCAGCTTCCGAGAATTTTTTTGGAGTCCCAGGTGGTCTAACAATCCACCTGGTTAATGTGCTTTGTTTGTTTCTTTTTTGCTCAGGCTGGTCCTGTCTCTTAGAGCCAACATCCCCAACATCCCTGACCAAGGTATATCCTTAGGAAATTTGAACTGGGAAGTTTCAACTCTAAGATGGGGCTTACTGCTTAGAAGCAGCCCCCTACCCAAGAAAGTGACTTGCAAACTTCAAGACTGCCGTGCTTCACGAAGCCATCCTCCATCCAGCCACCTAGCTAGCCTGGGCCCTGTGCTCCCGTAGGCTGGTGACTAAGCTGGGATTGAGGGCTGAGCTGAACTGTCATTGCATTCGCTTCTCTCCTCTGGCTCTGAGGGTTAGGACCCTGGAACAACCCTAAGGCTTTGACGCTGCAAGTCAGAAGGCGGAGGGATCAGGCAGTCCTTAATTGTAGGTTTTCCTTCTGCCTCCCTGACTACCTGCCACCCTGTGCAGGTGCACAATTTGCACTAATTGTAGCATTGGTCCTGAGGGTGACAATAAAACCCATATGGGCTCCTCCACCTCCTGGTTTTTATTGTGTCTCACAGTGATTTGTCTATCATAAGCCAACTGGGCAAATGCCATCCTTCATTCTCTTTTTGGTACACTGCCTGCCATGCTTTAATGCCCAATTAATAAAATCACAGAAATAACCCTCCTCTGGCCTGGTGTTCTGGAGGCAGCACTGGGCAGACAGTGAGACTGCTGTGGATTTCCTTAGAGCCTGGGTGCCACACAGAGGCCCCAGGGTCACTGCAGTGCTGGTTGGGAGATGGGGCGGACAGTCAGGGGGGACATGTGGGGTGTGTGGAGGAAGGCATATAGAGGGAAGAAGGGAAATTGGGGTGGGGGTGGAGGGGTGTAACTAGGATTAAAGGAAGCCTGAGGATTTTGTGAAGAGCTTTTAGCCTTCGGGCCAGACTATTTCTCGGGCCAGACTCTCAGCCTTGGCTCTGCCACTGACCAGCTGTGCACTTTGGACAAATTTCCATAACCCTCCTTAGCCTCTATTTTCTCATCTGTAAATGGGGATAACACTACCCCTTAGATCATGTATCCCGAAGACAAAACAAAAGTAACAAAACTACCCACGCCCTCAATACACGGAAATGTAAATTCCCTCCCGACCCTAAGCTTCTAAAACTAGCCCAGCACCATTCTACCTGGAGCCCTTCGACCGTCAACACTGCGGCACAGAGGGCCTACTTCAGTTCATACAGGCGTACAGATTCTGTTTCCGCTGACTTTTAACACTGGGCGTCAAGTCCACCTTGGGGAACATACGTGGACCGGGACCTGAGTAGTGGCGTTATACCGAGGAAACTGAGGCAGGCCACGCCCCGAGACCCAGATGCCACCCTCGGACCGTCCGTTAACAGGTGCGAACGCCTCAGCCTCGGAAAAACAGGTGTTTTTTTTTTTCTTCTTCTTCTTCTTCTTCTTCTTCAAAGCAGCGGGGAACGTGGGGTGCTGGGGCTGTCCCGGGGCCAAAGGTTTCGCTCGCGGCCCTCGGGGAGGCTCGAGGGCGCGCGGGCGGAGGCAGGGGGGCGTCGCGGCGCGGGCGGGAGCGGGGCTCTTGGGCGCGCGGCCCCCTCCCCGCGCGGCGCCGCGGCCGCCAGGTGGCACCACGGCGGGGCCCGGGCGCCGCCCCGCGGGCGGGGCGCGGGGCAGGGCACGAAGGGGTTAAAGAGTTGGCGGAGCCGCAGCCGCGGCTCTTCGGGGAAACCCACCGGGGCGCGCGGAGGAGGGAGCGGCCGTGGGCTGCGGAGCCCGGCGCCGCGCCGGGCGGGGGCGCGGCCAATCGGGCGGCGGGCCCGGCGCGCGCGGAGCCAGGCGACATGGAGGGAGGCGCGGCGCCCGGCCGCCCCTGACGCGCCGCTCCGTCCCGGTGGTCGGCGAGCCCGAGCCGCCCGGGGCCCCGCGGCGCGGAGATGAGCAGGTCCGCGGCGCTCCTCTTCTGCCTGCTGGGCTGCAACGTCTGGAAGGCGGGGACCAAGACGCTGCGGGAGCCCGGCGCCGGAGCCCAAGGTCGGTGCGCGGCGGCGGGGCCCGGGAGGCGCGAGGGCCGGCGGCCGGTGGGCTTTTGTGTCGGCCGCGGGCCTGCCGCAGCGGCGGCGGCGGGCGGGGAGGCTCTCGGGCCGCATTGTGTCGGCGGCCGCCGGAGCCCCGGCCGCAGCTTCGGCCGCCGGGCCTGCGGCGTCCCCCCACGCTCCCTGCGCCGCGCTCCCGAGGGGGCGGCGCCGCCCGGGGCCGCCGAGGCGCCCCCGGCAGAGGCTCCTTGCGGGGTCCGCGGCCGAGGCCGGAGGCGGTGCGGGCGGCACCAGCTGTTGCTGCTTCGGGGGGCTCGTCTGCATGCCTCCGAGGGTCCTTCCCTTTATGCCGTGGCGCGGACACGAGGCTCCATCCTCCCCTTCGCCCCGGCCAGAGCGGCCGCCCCGGGGTCGCCGCCGCCCGCTCTCCCCCCCTCCCGGCCCCCCCCCCCCTGCCCTCTCGGGGCTCGGGTCCTGGAAGCCGGAACGCGAAGGCTGACCTCGGCCCTTTTGTTGTGGCGTGTTGGGGGGGTGGCCGCTGCCTCTCGGGTGCCCCCGGCGCCCTGGGACCCGAGGTCCGCGGCCGCTGGCCGCCACCAGCCTGCCACAGTTTGGGAAAGTTTGGGGGTCTCCTTCTCCTCCCCGTCCGACGTCTTTTCCAGGCGGTAAGGGATTTGCTCAGCGGCCCAAGAACCATCCCCAAAAGGGGAGACAGAACTGGGAGGCCTTAATCATTAAAGAAAAAAAAAAAATCATTTCTAGGTCTGTATGTCGCCAGCTCGTGCCTTTTGTCTCATCTTTGGCCTCTGCAAATCTGCTTTCCAGACCTGGGAGTAATGTGGCCGCCTCTGAGAATGGCCACAAGCCTGTCTTTTGTTTTTAAAATAAGACTTTATTTGGAGGGGATCCCGAAGCTTCCTTTGCACGCGTGTGAGGGGACAAAATTGAGTGCTTCTCTGCTGCCTGCCTTTTCACAAGGGTGAGTGAGGCCGCCGCAAATGAGCATCAGCACCCACACCGGATCCAGTGCCCGGCCTCCCCCCGGGCCTCTCTGGGCTGTCGAGAGGGTTTCCCTGCAGCGGTGTAGACCCCCACCCCACCCCCACCCTCCGCCCACCGACTCCATGCCCCTGTCCTCTCCTGGCAGAAAGGTGTGTGTCCTGTAAGGTCTGCCCAGTGGATGCAATGAACGAGGAGCGCCTCATCCCCGCGCACACCGTCCTCTAGCACAGACCGTGCCTTCCTCCCTCTTCCTCATGCTAATAACCTCCTTCCCTTGTAACAAATACTCAGAGCTTGGATTGCCTGGGAGCAGAGAGCCGTGGGTGGGCTTCCGCCCGTGATGTTATGACAGGCAAGGAAGGTTCTACGTAGTGGCCTGGGTTTAGTTTGTTACCTACATGTTGTACGAAAGGTTTTCGCATTGGGCTCTTGCTGTATCATTTGCTGGCATCTCTTTCCTGCCTTGCTTTTTTCTGTAGCTATGACATAATAGAACCGTTATGAACTGTGTGTAAATTTAGTAATGTATATTGTGGAAAGGGGGACATTGACAAGGTACAAAAAGACCCATATGTCTCTTCAGTAGGAAATGAATGTTTAGAACATTAGATCATCGGTGTAGAATTGTAGTCTCTTTCATTAATATTCTACTGCTTCTTTGAATCAGCTGTTTTAATGAATATGATATTTGTGTTTCAACGAGGCCATTAATTCCAAAGAATGGGTTGAGTGTTTTTGCATTTGAAATAGGAATATATGGAAATATTAAGTTCATGTGCTTATAAAATAGGGGAAGACAGGGCCTCGGTTGAAAAAAAAAAAAAAGTCATGAACAAAACCTACTGCTGCAATTGGGTGAGGACCACACTAGACAGAGATTGGGTAACCAAACTCCCAGAAATGGAATATTCTATGAAGTGGGTGAAGAATGATCAACCAATGAGGATATTGATACCATGGTTTGAAGTGTCTTAGTCTATGGGATGGTTTGAATGGAGGATTAAGTGCCTTGGAATGCCCCCCGTCCCCCTGCCCCCCTGCACCAGAATTTAGTGCCATTAAGTAGAATGGCTTTTTAAAGTGTTGAGCCCAGGAGCTCTACCAGAAGTCAGGGCCTCACTATCACCTAGGTTTTGAGCTAGGACCATTTTTAGGAGAGTGGATGGTTGGTCCTTTGACATTGGAAAGTAACCTTACCCCCACTGATTTCTTTGAACCCAGTCTTGTCACTCGGCTTGTAACATAGTTATTATTTTTTTTAACGTTTATTGTTTAGGAAGAGAGAGCACGAATGAGGGGGTAGGCAGAGAAAGAGGGAGACACAGAATCTGAAGCAGGCTCCAGGCTCTGAGCTGTCAGCACAGAGCCTGACGCAGGGCTCAAACTGACGAACAGTGAGATCAAACTCACGAACCCCAAGATCACAACTTGAGCCGAAGTTGGACTGCCAACCGACTGAGCCACTCAGGCGCCCCTGTAGCATAGTTTTTAAATTCACCTCTTCGGGGCGCCTGGGTGGCGCAGTCGGTTAAGCCTCCGACTTCAGCCAGGTCACGATCTCGCGGTCCGTGAGTTCGAGCCCCGCGTCAGGCTCTGGGCTGATGGCTCGGAGCCTGGAGCCTGTTTCCGATTCTGTGTCTCCCTCTCTCTCTGACCCTCCCCTGTTCATGCTCTGTCTCTCTCTGTCCCAAAAATAAATAAAAAACGTTGAAAAAAAAAAATTTAAAAAAAAAAAAAAAATTCACCTCTTCTCTATCTCCTGGATCTCATGCACAGTGAAGAAAAATGCTACATCTGATTTCACTGTGCAGTCCCACCACAGGTCGTAGATTGTTTTGAACTTAGTTGGTGCTCAGGTAGCGCTGAATGAGCGAAGGACTGAAGACAGTTAATAGCATACACTATAGCACACTGTGGTGAAGTTTTAGAGGAAATCTTCAGTGTTTACCTTCTCGGAAACCTAATTTGTAAGAGTTTTGCTTTTATTATACAAATTGTTACTTGAATCATACTTTGAACGTGCATTGCACACATACCTTCTGCACCAACAGGGTTGAGAAATGACTTTAGGAAAAACTCCTCAGAGAACTGGAACACACAAATGTGTATGGTTTACAGTGGTGTTACAGTTACATTCCTGGGACTAAGTGACACTTCTGTATTAAATGAGTGTTGCTTCATCTAAGGCAATTAACATCTACAAAATTCCTTGGCATTGCTTTGCTCAAGATACTCAAATAAATTGCATTCAAGATACTTGAATAAATTGTACTCAAGATAGAATTTAAGATTTGGCTCCAGATTCTTTCTACTGTAGCTACTTTGACCCAGCAAAGGGCTTTCATAGACCGCGGTTGTCAGCGTGAAGTTTTGCTTTGCGAATCATGAATTTGAACTAGCTCTAGAATATGATTGCGTGTTTTCATTGTTCTCATCGAAGTTTCTCTAAAGTGTTTGTAGTGTCTATTTTTTTTTTTTCTGGGAATTTTACAGAAACTGTTATTCAATAGTACTGACTAATTTTTACTTTCTTAACCTCTTAGACAGCTGTGTATTGAGGCTGGCTTAATAGAGGGGGCTCTCCTTGGAGCGCAGTAAGCTGTGCAGATGTACTCCATAGAGATATTTTTGAAGCCCAGCACTGTATTTACGTGCCAAAAGAAAGGTCAGAGCTAGGTTAAGGACTTCATGCTCAGACTTATATTGTATGATCTTTATTTTGCTGCTCATTATCTAATAGTGATGTATTTTGCAATGATGTGCTAACTTTATGTTCATCTCAGAAAAGCTACAATCTGTCATAACATTGGAGGTGAATGGTTGGCTGTCTTTCTTCTCTCCGAGAGGCCTGTTCTTTGCCAAATTCAAATTTCGGTTATTAGAACACCGTGATCAGTTGAAAACCCATGGAGCGATGGAAAATATCAGGAGGATCGTCCAACAGGCATGACTTATGCTGATGGTATAATGAGAACATAACATCTAAATAAAACTCCTGGGCTCGCGTCCTGGGAAAGTGTAGCGCTTGGATTTGCAGAGGCCACTGGACTTTGTTGCACACCAGGTGTGGGAACTCTGTTGGAAAAACAACAGCAGCATCTAGGTAATTTCTGGCAGAGGCTTTGAGATGACTTTATGGGTTTATATTTGTGTCCTATTTGTACTTTTCCTGTAACGCTTTGTAACATACAGCTTTCATGCTTAACATTCCGACCAGAAAAGGGAGGAAATTAGGTAGATTTCTCAAGTAGTAGGTTGCAAATGAAAGTACTTTCTAAGCTTCAGTCAGTTCTTTGTTCTAAAGACATTTCTAATATCTCTGTAAGTCAGACCGTACATTTGTATTCTTGTTGGGGAATACTAATTTAGTTATTTTAGTAAATACTCCACACGAAAAAGGCACACGCAAATTAAGTCAGACCACGGACGTGTATATTACTGAAGGAAACATTGTATAAAAATTTTTCAGAAATCTAGATGGAAAAATTTGTCCTGTGATGGCACCCACCTCCCGTACTTTGTGTGAAACATGCCTAATGGAAATCATCACATATTTCAATAATACTATTATAGTTTGATCAAGTTACAAAGAAGTAATTGGAAACAAGTCATTTTCATTTGATTTTACTGAATATAACTTAAGGATTTTTAAAGACCTCAGTACTGGCTAAATGCTCAGTTCCACCAAACGTGGAACTGAAATGTATTTTAAGTGTATTTTTTTAAGTTTAGTTTTCTTAGTAATCTCTACACCCAGTGTGGGCTTGAACCTGCAACCCCAAGATCAAAAGTCATATGCTCCTCCGACTGAGCCAGCCAGGTGCCCCTAAATGTATTTTTTTTAATTAAGCTTCAGCACTCTAAATAGACCACTTAATTGTATGAAATAATAGTGTTTTTTTCTTCTTTTTAAAACAATTTTTTGAGTTTATTTATTTTGAGAGACAGTGACAGAGAGGAGGGCAGGGACAGAGAGAGAGGGAGAGAGGGAGAGAGGGAGAGGGAGAGAGAGAGAGAGAGAGAGAGAGAGAGAGAGAGAGAGAGAATTCCAAGCAGGCTCTGCACTGTTAGCACAGAGCCCACTGTGGGGCTCAAACTCACAAACTGTGAGATCATGACCTGAGCCAAAACCAAGAGTCAGACGCTTAACCAACTGAGCCACCCAGGTGCCCCTGAAATAATTTTTTAAACAATTGTACAGTGTGACCCCAACGTGTGCCCTACATTAAGTAAACCATTGTTTTTGTAAAATGCAGCTGGTAAATAGGCAAAACGTGAGGCAATTAACCACTCTAGAAAGGCTTCATAATAAGCCCCCTAAACACAAAACAGTTCAGTCAGCATGTTTAAGGTGATTCCACCTTCCTCTGATCAAGCTCTTTGGAATGACTTCGCCATTTTCCAGTCCGTCTGCAAACATTTGCTCTTTTTTTTTTTTTCTTTCACTTACCCCTTACAGAATTTAATCCACATGGATTCCAGTAATTAAATCCTTTTATGTGGATGACTCCAATTTTTCTCCCTCTGGCTTTGACATGATGTCTTGGCTCTTTTTCTTTTTATCCGACAAGCTACTGGACGTCCCCCCTTCAGGACACTGAGTCTGCCTCCAACCTCCCCCAGCCCAGCACAGCCTAAGTTCTCTGTTAACTAGGCTTAAAATCTGGGCGTCTCCTTGGACTGTTTGTCTACCTTGTAGTCTATACAGTCAGTAGTCTTACGGGCGCTTTTATGTGGCACGTTTATAGAGATGTCTTTAGATCAAGATAGATGCAATTGTGTAGTACAGAAGGAACCTTGAGGTCAAGTTTATCCTCCTTGTTCTGGAGATGAGGAAACTCAGGCCGAGAAAACTAAGGTGATCTGTGGTCACAGTGCTTTCTCCCCACACACATCCTGTGGAAGGTAGATAGAATAATGGCCCCTAGAGATGTCTATGTCCGGATCCCTGGACCTTTGAATATATAACCGCTGAAAGAGGGAGTTTGCAGGCTAATTAAGGCAAGGGTCTTCAGGTGAGAAGATTAACCTGGATTATCCAGATAGGCCAATGTAATCCAAGGATTCTTAACCGGAGCGAGGTGGGGAGATCAGAGGGAGAGGAGATGTGAGCAGGGGAACAGAGAGACAGTGGAGATGCTTCACTGCTGGCTGTGAGGATGAAGGAAGGGCCGTGTGCCAAGGAATGCAGGCAGCCTTTGGAAGCTGGAAAAGACAAGGAAATGGATTCTCTCCCAGAGCCTCCAGAAGGAATGCTGTCTCACTGACATCTTCACCGTAGCCCAGTTGATACTGACTTGGGGCTTCTGTCCTGCAGAACTGTAAGCAGTAAAATTATGTTGTTTTGAGCCCCTGAGTGGTGGTAATTTGTTAATGGCAGCAATAGGAAACTGATACAGATACTGACCCCCAAGAACTGTGAAGAGAGCCTGGCTCCCATACAGCCCACCGTGGTAATGGGCCATTTGGGGGGACCGCAGCTACTGAAGGTAACATTTGGAGAAGAGCGTGGAGTTTTTGCATCTTCTTAACAAAAGTCTGCCAAACTGGAGCCATGGTGAGGATCCTTGGGGAGTACCTCACGGACCTCCCCCGCCCCACTATCACCAAACAACTTTTTTTCCCAGATGCACTCCGTGGGCTGTGACTTTTATTTGTAAGCAAAGTGCATGAAATCCTCTGCATTCCTTCTAGAGTGGGTTTTATTCATATCTGCAGGGAGAATACAGAACCGCCCCCCCAAGCCCCCTGCCAAAAGCTAGTTTTAGAAGTCTTGCTTGCTTCTAAACTTGGCTCTAATTTTTGTTGAAACCTATCTCTTGGTTACTAAATGGGGTAAAAGGCCGCTGTGATCGAAGGGCACCACCAGTGCCTTTGTATAATGAAAGGATAGGGGACCACTCCCCCTGGAATGGCCTCCCACGTGTTGTGTGTTGTCTCGGGCTGGGCGCCCACCTCTGATACCTGTGCCTCTCGTCGGCGAATGGGCCCCAGTGCGGACAGAGAGCGGTGCGGTGTGGAACACCTGGGCACTGCACCTGTTGGGCAGCACAGGAGGAGCAAAACTGCTTGCTCTGCAGTTTCTAGCTCACCGGGAGCAACGTTCAGTCCAGTGTAGCCTAGAGAGGGGAGCTATATGACAGCTGGACAGGTCCCAGGGGAGCAGCTGATGGGGCCTCTGGTACAGAGGCGGGGATTCAAACCTCAGGGGCTGGGAGGAGGAGGCTGAAGGGTCCCGGTTGGAGGCTTCTCCCAGGGAACTGAACTCAAGAACAGAGAGGAGCTTGGCTCTTGTCGAGTTCAGGGCCTTGGTCTAAAGGTGAATAAGGAACGGACAAAGGGAGAGAACCACTCAGTCATTTTAAGACCTCGCCTCACGTGAAGGCGTCACACTTCCCTTCCCGTTGTGTCTCATAAACGCTCCCTCACTCGCTCCTCACTTTCACGGTCGTGTATCCTCACCCTCATAAGGCACCTGTTGAAAGCATCCTGTCTTCTCTCTCTCTCTCTCCGTGTTGTGGTCTCTTCTTTCAACCCAGGCTCTCTCCACGTGTCCCTCTTCAAACACCATCGTATTCATGTTTCTCTCCTGCAGAAAAACATTTAATCCTTTCCTGTTGCCCAGCATGTAAAGTCTAAATTACTAAGTCTGGCCTTGACGACTTTCCTGCCTTTCCTCATGCACCTGCTCCAACCTTTGCGCCCCCTGCTTCACCAGCTTAAATCCCCTTCTCCAGCTGGAACATTCTGCTCATCACCCCTGGATGACCACTGTGCGTCCTCACTTCCCTTCACCTCCTGCTCCACTCTTTATGCTCTTACAACCCTCCATACAGAGCATGCGCCCTGTGAAGACTTATGTAAGTATGCAAAATACCTACTAGACAGAAGAGGGTTGGGGGGGACAGCATATTTTTGGGTAAGCTTGATTATTTAGAAATCCTCGGCCTCTGATATTTTACAGTCCAGCTGGAAGACAAATGGAAAAATAAATTAAGAAGGGCATCACCAAGGGACTTTTTTTTTTTTTTTTTTTTTTTATGTAATTAGGAAAGAGTCTCTTGAGTAAAGGTGAAAGCTAGTAACAGTTGTCTGACTAAACGTCCAGCTATAAGTTGTGATGTATATTTCTAGATGTTTCAAGGATTTATCCACAATGGGACACAGGAGGTTTTATTTTAGAGAGTATAAGCATGTGGACATCTCTCAGTGCTCTTAATGGTTATAAATTAGGTTAAGAGATGTCCTGCTGGGAATCAAATATTTACGCAGTGACAGCATTGATTGGAAATGTTGGTACTCTTGTCGGATGAAGCTCTGAAATAATAGTTACAGGACAATTAGGTTAAAACTCATATTTACTTAAGTGGAGAGAGATAAGGTGGTCAAATATAGATCTGATATGTTCACCCACTATTTCGAATCCTTAATTTTATGTAACATTTAAACACATACTCAGATATGAAAACTGATAAGATCTTTTGGATTTGGGGGGAGTAGCAGGCAGAACAGGAAAACCTGGCTTTTAGAAGAAGACACCTTTGAAGTAAGCATTGAGGGGGCGCCTGGGTGGCGCAGTCGGTTAAGCGTCCGACTTCAGCCAGGTCACGATCTCGCGGTCCGTGAGTTCGAGCCCCGCGTCAGGCTCTGGGCTGATGGCTCGGAGCCTGGAGCCTGTTTCCGATTCTGTGTCTCCCTCTCTCTCTGCCCCTCCCCCGTTCATGCTCTGTCTCTCTCTCTCCCAAAAATAAATAAAATTTGTTAAAAATAAAAAAAAAATAAAAAATAAAAAATAAAATGAAGTAAGCATTGAGTTTATAAAAGGTGGGTTTTTCCTTTTGTTTTGTTTTGTTTTGTTTTGTTTTGTTTTGTCTTAAGCTATACTGCACAGGGACAGAGAAATGTGAGCTTGAGGAGGAAAGTTAATTATTTCCAAATCAGACGAGCATTTCATTTGCTTAGACTGACTTTTTTGAGCGCAGGACTTGAATGGAAGATTTCCTGAATTTGTACTGAAGGAAAGGTTTCTAATGTAATTTTTAAAACATTTTTTAATGTTTATTTTTGAGAGAGAGAGAGAGGCAGAGAGTGAGCAGGGGAGGGGCAGAGAGAGAGGGAGACACAGAATCCGAAGCAGGCTCCAGGCTCTGAGCCATCAGCACAGAGCCCGATGCGGGGCTCGAACTCACGGACCGCGAGATCGTGACCTGAGCCGAAGTCGGACACTTAACTGACAGAGCCACCTGGGCGCCCGTCTAATGTGATTTTTAGTGTAATTTTGACAGAGCCGAACTTAGTCCCTAAGGTGAGCCACATTATCCAAGCCGTCACCGGGAGCTCTGCCTCAGTGGATGAGGTGCCCGCTCCCCCTCTTCGCCCCTGTAGTGCCCGAGTGGGGTTGTGCTCTGCGTCCTTTGCACCACAGTCCACTGTGGAGGCTCCAGGGAGGAATTTGCTTGCACACGAATTCAGGTGGTAGTCAGAATGCAGCCCCTTGCGGGTGGATACCAGGCCGAGGCTCCTCTTTCCTTGCCCCTTGAGGCTGCCTGCAGTCCTTGTCCCCTTGCCCCTTCCGTTGCTCAACCGCAGCGACAGCACCTGGGCAGCTTTTCACACCTCAGATCTCTCTCTGATTTCTCCTGCTGCTGCATCTCTCGGACCACAGCCAGATTGACCTCTCTGCCTTTGAAAGGGGCCCATGCGATTAGTTGAGCCCACCGGATAATCCGGGAAAGCCCATAACCTTAATCACCCCTGTAGTCTCTTTTGCCACTTGACCTAACGTATCCGCAGGTTCCAAGGGTGAGGGTAGAGATGCCTTTTGGGGGCTCCTGCCTGCTGTAGCCAGAATGTAGACGAGGGGTCACCGGGCAGAGAGGATGGGGAGGCAGATTTCCCTGCCGTCGAGGTCAGTGAGTGCGGGAGGGAGGACAGTGGAGCGCCTTCCCTTGGCGAGTCCCGAGGAGGGCTCTGGACGAGTGTCCCCTCTGTCCTTTCCTGCGCCAGGACCTTACAACTCTGACATGGACTCGTACACAAGGAAATCCTAAGACAGCTTGTGGGATCCCAAATGCCATGTTTAAAGTTGTCCTGAGTTTTCCTATTTTGTCTCTGAGAACTTGAAAGTGAAGTTTGTTTCCATAACTGTGATTTACTGAGTTCACTGAATGGTAAATATTTATGGGATCTCTATTATATTTAATGTTAAATCTGTGAAATAGTGGCAGACACTCTCTGCTTCCTTCACAGAAACGTGAAGAATAATAATGGCAATTAGCTAACGTGCACTGGGTGCTTACCACCTGCCAGACATGATGCTAAGTACCTGGATGGATTATCTTCTTTAATCTTCATATCGTTCCCGTGAGACGTAAATATACAGTAAGAGACAGAGGCCACTGTGTGACCGTAGGCAGCCTGCCCCCTGCCCTCAGACTGTGCTATCCTAAGATTTGGAGGATTAAATTATAATTTCTCATAATTTTGATCCTGTGGCATTTTACCAGCATAAATAAGGGACTCTTAATAGGCCTGGTCGTTTTTATGCTGAAAAGACAAATCACCTCCCTTGTGTGGTCCCTGTTAGCCTTTGAACCATGGAAAGCAACCTCTAACGGTCATTTTCTGAGCGGCTCCTAAGAGCCGAGCTCTGTGCTTCGTGTTGTGTGGGGTCCAGATGTGTAGAAGCGATAGGAAGCTCCCACGAGTACCTCTCCTGAGCTCTTGAGGGAGGTCCAGTCGAGCAGGGTGGGACTTGGGGTAACACCCAGCTGGGCTTGGGGGAATCTCCTGGCTTGTGTTCAGAGCCCATTAGTTTTTGGCAAGACTATTTATATAACAAGAGAAACTTGTTAGGACCCAACAATTGGAGAGTTGGAGGTAGGGAAGGATGTGGTTGTTTGTAAAATAGTCCCGCAGGTTTGTTTGGATCCGTAAAGTGTGATGGGATGCCCTTGCTCTCCTTATGGCACCACGTGAGGGCTTTACTCACTCTGAAGTAAGTGTGAAATACCGGTGTTTATTTGGTATTTGAATTTACTTGCAGAATTTTAATCCTTTTCACTCTTTGAAAAGACTTTATTCATTCCTCTTGGCTTATACAATGATCCTGAAAGTAAAGTTTTAAATGATGCTAATTATGGCACTGTAATAGATTTTTTTTCCAACTTATTTCATGAGCATGTTTGGCCAAACAAAAAAATGGAAAGAATTTTACAGTGAAGACCCATACTCACCACTTAGATTCTACAGTTACCATTTTACTATTCTTGCTTTATTCCCTATCAGTTCATCTTCCTATCCATTAATCTTATTTTTTGATGCATTTTCTTTCTTTTAAAAAAATTTTTTTTAATGTTTCTTTATTTTTGAGAGAGACACAGAGTTTGAGCGGGAAGGGGCAGAGAGAGAGGGAAACACAGAATCCAAAGCAGGCTCCAGGCTCCAAGCTATCTGCGTAGAGCCCGGTGCTGGGCTTGAACTCAGGAATGGTGAGCTCATGACCTGAGCCGAAGTCAGACATTTAACCAACGGAGCCACCTGGGAGCCCCTTTACTGATGTATTTTAAAGTACGTGTCAAATATATGCACTTTCCTCCAAGTACAATGGCAGGCATATCATTAATTAGGATTCAGGATTCCATTTTTTCCCAGAGGAAAATTTACATACAAGGAAATACACCAGTCTTAAGTGATGACATGTGTATATCTGTGCGAACCCAAGTCCCATCTTGATACAGAATATTACCATCATTCCAGAAAGTTCCCCCAGTACCCTCTCCAGTAAATCCCTGCCTCTGCTGCTTGGGGGCAAGCACCGTTCAGATTTTTTCCACCACAGGTTACTTTTTTGCCTGTTGTAGAACTTTCACATGAATGGAATCATACATTCCATACTCTGGCGTCATTATTTGCCATGAATAGTATTCCACTGGGTGAATACCTTACAGTTTATCCATTCTCCTCTGGATAGACACACAAGTCCTTTCTGGTTTTTGGTTGTTATATCGTTGCTGTGAACATTTTTATACATTTGTTCGTTCTTTGGGCATGTTTTCATTGTTCTTGGGAAGAAACCAACATTTCTGGGTTATAGGTAGGTGAATGTTTAGTTTCTCAAGAAACTGCGAGATGTTTTTCCATCATATTTTTCTATACTCCCACCAAAAATGTGTGAGAATTACTGTTGCACCACATTCTCACCATCATTTGGTGGTGTTGGTTTCTTTAGTTTTAGCCATTTTGGTGGGCTAAAATATACATTAGGTGGCTAGATTGATACATTAACAATGCAGTGCATACATTTCATTTTCCAGCTACAGTTTTCCAGGCTTTAGTTTTTGAGGAGTGTTAGAGCACTTTGAGAAATCAGCATTGTTTCGCCATTATGTTTATTTTTATTCTCAACAATGTTTTATTTATGCAGGCTTTAATTTTTCTTTGATAATTAAAGTCTATCACATGACCACACTACCTCCTCACTGAATATCCCATCTGATCATGTAGAACCACGTTATCGCATACCTACCAAGTAAGCCGTGGTACATGCCTGTGCATCTGTGTACGTGAGGATGTGTATGTGTGTGTGTGTGTGTCAGGATAGAGAAGGAATGAGAGAGAAAAAGAAAAGTAACCCTTCCAGAGTCTAACATTTACATACTGCTCAGGTTAGATAGGTTAGTATAGGACTAGAGATTATACCGGACTGCTTCGATACTTATTCTCTTTAAAGGAAAGCAAATGTATATGCCATTTACGTGTAAGAATCCATACACCCAAAGAAGTGCCAGGATCTCTTCATGACCAGGCAGCTTCTAGGAAGTTTCTTGGGATACTTTGTTAATAACCCTTTTGAGTCAGTAGTGTATTGAGTCAGTTCCTCAAAATTAGAATACTTTGAATATTCTAATAGCCTCTTTTAATCAGTTAAGATAGTACAGTTCCAAATGTATTCATTCACAAAAGCCAGAAAAACTTTGAATCAGAGTTGAACATACCAAGAGAGCATGGGAGAAAATGAAATTCCTTGAGATTGAAGAAGCTCCCCTAATGACTGGGTATATCCTTTGGAAATTTAGACAAGATATCATCGTTTCCTTCTATCCTTTGCTTATGCCATTAACCTATACAAATATACATTTGACACTTCAAGGGAATGTGCATGTCTACCTGCAGATTTTGTGGGGCTGGGCTATTCCAGAGATCCACGTCTGGGATTAGGGAAAAAGTGGGTGTTTGAGTCAGGTCCTCTATTTTTCATTTCTGCTTCTTCCCTCATGTGGCCTCTTCTAACTTTTAGTCTGTTTCTGAGCCGCCTGCCTTTTAGAAACTATATCCGTGCAAAGAACAGTGAGACCTGTGTCCGGTTTCCCCGCTGTATATACTGTTGCCTTGTTAGTAAAGCTTCTCTCCTCAAGCCCTTTGTCTGGTTTCTGTGAACTTCTGCACAGACAGATAGAATTAGTGGCATAAATAGCCCCTCTGTTTAAATTAAAATAGAGATTTCATAAAAAGAGAAGTTTTTTCCAAACTTAGAACGTTTTCTTGTTTCCTCACTCATGAGATACATTTGTTTCCTCTGATTCCTGAGTATGGAATCTCAGAGCCCTGCGTTTATACATTTGTTTCCTCTGATTCCTGAGTATGGAATCTCAGAGCCCAGCGTTTATTCAGTGTTTACTGTGATAGAAAGTTGTTCTCTAGGAGCTGCTGGCCCCTTCTATTATGTTTTTGATATTAAGGAAGTCTGTGGTTATTCCAAGTTAGGAAAGCACAATAGGATTAGATAAATGCAAGTCCATTATTGCAAATATCGCAGTACGAAAAGGCGGTATCTGCTCAAGGATGACCTAAAAGAAGTTGCTTGCGTTTGATGTCACTCAATTAAAATATTCCCATCTAATGGGAGGTTGGAGGTAAGTGGCTTTTAGATGTCTCTTTCAGAACAAGGTTTTTCAATTTTTGCTTGGGTGATTGATCTCTTTCTTTGTTACCATCTGCTGTCCATGTTTTTGAATGTGCGATAAAGCATATGGGAAAGGAATAGAAAAGTTAATGCATTCAACTGGTGAGGGTGGAGGACAGTGTCTGCAGTCTGGTCAAGTTTACAGCCCATCTGCGAGCACAGGGAGCCCTTTTAAAACGTAGCTTTGCTCTCCAGGCTGTCTGTGCAGAGCCCCCTCGGTCCACCGCTTGTCCAAATGTCACCAGTACGGCTGTGGCGAAATTAGGTCTCTCCTTCCAAAACTATATCACTTGGTGCATGGGGCATATACTCAGTGCACAGTTTTGTGGGTACGTTTTTTCCTTTACTGTAAACTTAAAGACTGCCTAGTGAAATTAACCTTAGAAAGTGATCCTTTGATTCAGCTCGCTCACCCCTTGGCAGCACAAACCGTTAAAATGACTTTTAACGCCACTTGTGTTTTGATTCTTGTGCCGCAACGTAGATTTTGAGTTAGAGGTAAAATTGATAGAAGTCTCCCATTGTGTTCTTTCCCCACTACTGTTTGGAACAGCTTTGTTTTGTTTTTTTCACCATCTTGAACCTCATTTGCCTTTTCAAATTTAAAAATAAAATCATTGCCTTATAAAGATTTCAGTGTCTTAATGGAAACCTATTAGATGTTGCATTAAATATTAAACTGAGACATTCTAAATCAGTACACGTAAAAGTAATACATAAATGCTAAGTAAACAAGAGAAAGGAGTTAATGGCTTTCAGACTAGGATATTTTTTTATGTGCACTGATTAGATAACATGTTAATTAAGGTGGAACTATTCCCTGCTTATGTCTTCCCATTTGTTTGTTTCGTTTTTAATGTTTATTTGTTTTTGAGACAAAGAGCACGAGCAGGGGAGGGGCAGAGAGAGAGGGAGACACAGAATCCGAAGCAGGCTCCAGGCTCTGAACTGTCAGCACAGAGCCTGACGGGGGGCTCGAACCCATGAACTGTGAGATCATGACCTGAGCCGAAGTCAGATGCTTAACCAACTGAGCCACCTAGGCGCCCCCATATCTACCCATTTCTAAATTCAGAATCCTTAAGGAGACGTTTACATGAGAGAAAGGCCTGGCAAGTTAGATACTTCTTAAACTTCTTTTCCTCTTAGCTGCTTCATGGCAGATGAACCACTCTTTATCCATCCTCCCATCCACCCATCCACCCATCCATGTACCCAGCAAAGAGTCTCTGCTGTCCTTACCTCTCACCACCGGAAGGTTGATAATACTAATTTCTTAAATTGCAGATTTTCAAGTGCTTTCAGGTCCGTTATCTTTTTACTCCTCATAATCCTGAGAGGTATCAGGAAAGAGATTATTCCTTTCTGTGTATGTGGGTGGGGGAGCGTGGCTTGAAGTCATGCACTGGTACAGCATGGAGATGATAATCCCACACACATGCTCCTCCTCTGTTCTCTTAGAGTGTCTCTCTCGGCTGCTTTAGACGCTCACACTCACTGTTTCAGTCATGATTTCTGCTCAGGGATTCTCCAGTCTGAGCCACCCAGTTTCTGGGCAGCCGTCATGCTCCCTACCAAGTAGAGCTCACATATTTAATAATGAAAGTGGGCATTATCAGTCGCTTCTTATGGTTCCATGCTCTGGGGATCCAAAGATAATTAAGCCCCCACTTTTCAGGAACTCGAGCTCCTATGGGAGAAGCACAGATAAACAAACCACTGTAGGGAGGAGCAAAGCATAGAGGGATGCGGAGGAGGAAATAACTAACTGGGCAGTCAGGGAGGCTTCCCAGGAAAGTGGCTTGTGAGGTGGGGTTTGAAGGCTAGGAACCACACAGAGAAGGGGAGGAAGGCACTCCCAGGGCCACGCCACCATCCATATGAATTGTAGCTTTTTTGTAGTTTATAAAGCATTTGAAAAAGACTTTTTTTTTTTTTTTTTTTTTTGGCAAAATGACAGTGGAGTTGCTGAGCTGCTGGTAAACTCCTGTCTCCTGCTTCCTGCAGGGGCATAATGAGTAGTGGGTATTCTTCTAGGTCTGTGAGCCGGGCGCCTTGTCTCATCTATCTTCCTCACCCGAATTATTACACATCCCCTTTTCTCATTGATTCTGCATGGTTGGTCAGTCTTCAGCCAGATATCCCAACATCAAAGGGACTGGTTTTCTCAGTATCACTCATCTCAACTCTAGCCCCTGCTAATCTCATGGAATTTATTGAGGACACAGTTAGTCGCCTTTGTTACTGAGCTCCTTTACTGTCTTTTTTTAAGTTTGTTTATTTTTGAGAGAGAGAGAGAGAGAGCACGAGCAGGGGAGGGGCAGAGAAAGAGGGAGAGGGAGGGTCCCAAGCAGGCTCCGTGCTGTCAGCATGGAGCCCGACGTGGGGCTCAAACCCACAAACCATGAGATCATGACCTGAGCCAAAGTCAGATGCTCAACAGACCGAGCCACCCAAGTGCTCCTACTTTCTTTTTTCTTTCTTTAAGTTTATTCATTTATTTTTCAGAGGGGGATGGGTGCAGAGAGAGAGAATTCCAAGCAGGCTCTGTGCTGTCACCGTGGATCTTGATCTCATGAACTGTGAGATCATAAGTTGAGCTGAAATCAAGAGTTGGACACTTAACTGACTAAGCCACCCAGGTGCCCCTACTTTCTTTTCTTCACTCTTGTTCTGCTCTTGCAGTGGAGTTAAGGGAAAGTGCCCCACCACAGCAGCCAAAAGGGTATGGAAAGTTCGAACTCTTTAATGGCAACTTTGGCAGCGGAAGAGACTTTGAAAATTGTTGAACATCACCGCTTACACCCAGATCTTAGTTAGTTTACATGGGGTTATTGAACATTGCACTGCGTCTCTTTTCAGGTACTAAAAATGTTTGAGATAAGGAAGCTGATGCTGATTCTTGTTGGGATGGGGTGCGAGGGACCTAGTGCCCAGAGAAGGTTCCTCCAGTGGTCCTCATGGAAGCCATGGTAGAGGCGTCTCCATGTGGGGAGTGGCTTCTTGAATGGCTTCAGGAATGGCTGGAAGGTTCATTGGATTCTCTTTGCTTTTGCAGGAATTGAAAGGGAAGGGGCAGAGTGTGGTAGGGAGAACGTACAGTTTAAGTGCTATTCGCTCTCTCATTCATGGATATTTATTAATCCTGTCCTGTTACTTGTCAGACAGTATAAAATAGACTCACGATCCCCACTGCTCCAGTTTACAATTTCGTGGATGCAGTTAACTCTTCAGTGAGTGGGACTGCTGTTTCAGATGGAAACGCATACCTAGGCCTGTTGTAGAACACTGTCTTTAGTGTGAGCTGTGTGCATATGGCCTTGTTCTGTGCTGTGTACCGCACCGGCCCCAGCTCCTTCTGTTTCTAATTACATGTCATTTTTCTAGGTAGTGCTCTAAGTGACTTCCTAGCTTGCTCTGAAACCCAACAGGTTTGCTAATAAGCCCATTGCAATTGTCACACGCACACACACACACACACACACACACACACACACACAAAGAGAGGGAAAGAGGAAAGAGAAAACAAAAAAATTATATAATCCTGTCTAAAATTGAACTTGGGAAATATTTTCCATTTCCTCCTAGCCTATTACTGTACATAATTTAAAATTGACACTGTTTTAGGGGCTAGCATGAAGCCAAATTACTTTGAAGAATTAAGGCTAATGGATAAAGAAAAGGCAGACAGGGGCGCCTGGGTGGCTCAGTCGGTTAAGCAGCCGACTTCGGCTCAGGTCACGATCTCACCGTCCATGAGTTCGAGCCCCGCTCTGTGCTGACGGCTCGGAGCCTGGAACCTGCTTCCGATTCTGTGTCTCCCTCTCTCTGACCCTCCCCCATTCATGCTCTGTCTCTCTGTGTCCCAAAAATAAGTAAACGTTAAAAAAAATTTTTTTTTTTAAATAAAAAAAAGAAAAGGCAGACAGCTTTATGGCTCAGAGCAAAGGTGAAATAAAACTGAAAGAAGTTATAAAGTGAAACGCCAATATAATCAAAGTAGCACTTGATAACTTTCTGAGGCTACTTGCCCGGGCTCCGTGGAACCTTTGGGATGGGGAGCCAAAACAGCAAGCCAGTTCTCACCACTGCTTCCCAAATTTGAAAGCAGATACGAATCACTTGCTGGTCTTGTCAGATTCCGGGTCAGTGGGTCTAGTGTGGCCCCTAAGATGCTGTAACTCTTACCGTGCTCCTGGTTGCTGGACCACACTTGAATTGGTGAGGTTGTTCACTGCCCATCCTGTCCTAACATTTAGGGACAGGCAGAAGCAGACCCAGGAAGCCATCGATTGAATCTGGCTACTTTTTCCTCAGATTTTTAGCCTTGCGGTTTAAGAAAGCTACCTAGAAAATGTATTCTCACCTTTTTCAAAGCCTACGTTCAAGAGAGGTAGCTGGTTTAATATGTTCAGGTGTTGGGGCGGAACCCACATCACTTGTGACTTAGAAGGAATTGCGGGCCTTTTTTTAGGTAAGAATTCCCACTCGGTTACTTCATTCATACAATTAAAATATTCATTCATCATGTACTAACTGTGTAGTGAAAACCCTGCGCAGCTCTGAGTGACTTTTGGTTTGATTATCTTTAATTTGCCTGCGGCCCGTCTCCAGCCATGCTGCATATAGTTTTAAGCCAGGAAAAAATATTTCAGGGCAATAGAAACACTGATACCATTCTGGTTCTTGTTTATACTTGACACCGAACTATCTTTTTATACCTTCTTTTTAATAATTTTTAAAATTTATTTACTTACTCTGAGCTAGAGAGCACAAGTGAGGAAGGGGCAGACAGAGAGAGGGAGACTGGATCCCAAGCAGGCTCTGCCCTGTCAGCACAGAGCCTGATGCAAGGCTCAAACCCACGAACCATGAGAGATCATGATGACCTGAGCCGAAACCAAAAGTTGGATGCTTAGCCAACTGAGCCACCCAGGCTTCTGTACCTGTACCTTCTTTTTAATTGGAGTACGGCTGTTATAAACAGTAAAGCTTGCACATTTTTATCGGTTTTATGTTAGTATATGATCTTTAGTTTTGTGTGGATTGCATCTGGAATAAGTCACTTATTGCCTGCTGTTTGGGCTTGTTTAAATAAAGAATAGCTGACCACTGTTACTCAGCTACAGAGTCCCTTTTTTCCCCATAATTTTTTTTTTTAATGCTTATTTTTGAGAGAGGGAGAGACAGAATCCAAAGCAGGTTCCAGGCTCTGAGCTGTCAGCACAGAGCCCGACGTGGGGCTCGAACTCACAGACAGTGAGATCGTGACTTGAGCCGAAGTCGGATGCTCAACCGACTGAGCCACCCAGGCGCCCCTCACCCGTAGTTGTTTTTGTGTTTTTTTTTTAAGGGCTAACTAATGACTAGACTTCTGAGTCACTTTATTCGAAAGACATGGCTTTTGCACCACACTCAGATACCAGCAGCAGGCTGTGCCTGCCGCCCCAGCCGTGTTTTCTTCTCCGTCCCTGTGTGGAAGGTGGGTGAGGCCCTGCTGAGGCAACGAAATTCCTAAGTGGCCTTTTTGTAATTTATCTCCCTGGAGATTCTTGGCTGCCTGCAGAGTCCCAGAAGACCTTCAGGGGGCCGGTAAAATGATGATCCGTGGGAGCATTTGACATTCCACCTCACGAGGGTTGTATGTATTTCTGTTCTGTGCTTTTAAAAGTAGGAGGTAGAGTTGGGTGCCCCCGTCCTTTTCCTCTTGAAACGTTCATCTCCTTGCCTCCAGAAGAAGTACCACGTGTCCAGATGAGAGCCTGGGTGCTCAGGAGTGAGCTCTAGGCTCTACTGGGCCGGGCTTGTCGGCCGCAAACCAGGTTCCTGGAGGGAGTTGGAGGGGGAGGAGGTTGAGAAAACCCCCGAGGCCTGGCCCATCGCATTCCAGCTTTGAGCCCGGAGCTGTGCAGTCAGCACGTCCCAGACTGTGGCTCTGTCTCTCATCTTCAGCAGATCTGGAGGCCTTTCCCCCCACGAGGACATACCTGTGAAACAGCCCCCCCCACCGGACCCCAGAGCCCCCACGTACGATTTCTTCCATTCCGCTGCCAGGAATGCTGCGGTCTGCGCTCAGTGTCCCCACTTGCTCACCCCCACATTCACCCTGTAACCCTCTGCTGCCCATCCCCCTCCCCCACCACTCCTCAGGGACCCCTTTTGCCACAGCCAGCGCTCATTCCCCGGCCCGCTCTCCTCTGACACCGGTACTTCTGTCTCCATGACATGCGGCCCAGCTTCCATGGCAGAGGCGTCTCCTGGCTGGTCTCCTGCCTGGGCTGCCCTTCCTCAGTCCCCATCGGGTCTCCCCTTTCCTCCTCTTCCTCTTGAGAGAAAGCTGTGACCTCGGGCTCCAGCCCTGAACCCCTCAGAGCATCTGCTCCACACTGGGGCCCATTTCCAGCTGTCAGCTGATGGACCCCCAGATCTCCCCCGACCGCCCCCAGGGCAGTCCTCCCGCTTCCCCCTGAGCACCACCTGGGCTTTACTGGCCAGGGGTCTTCATTCGTGGTTGTCCAACATGCTCGCTGTGCTGCACCTTCGGACCCACCCCCCCCCCCACCCCCCCTTGCCCGAGGGCTTTGTACTGACTCATCTTTGCTCTTCCTAAAGCCTCAGGCATCCTCCCCTTCGGGAGCCATCTCTGGCTCCCCCTATCCCTTCCCAAGTCTGTGTGCATACCTTTGCTGTTCATTCAACAAATATTTATTGAATGGCTCCGTATTCCTGGCACTGTTCTAGGCGCTGAGGGCACAGCAGAAAACCCTCCCCGCCCGGTACTGAGCAGTTGTGTGGTACACATGGGCAGTCCGTCCGTCTCTCCTTGAGGCCGGAACTGCCTCCCATCTGGTCCTCAGTGTCTTTGCTGAAAGAGCAAATCCGGTAAGGCCAGTTTTCTCCTCTTTCCACTGTGCCTTTCCTCCACCTCTCTCAGGAGCGAAAACAGGAAAAGAGAACTTCATAATCACAAGATGAGCCAGATAAAATTGCATCACTGTTTCTGGTTTCTGCATCCAGTTTGTTGAATTTTCGTGTGTGAGCGTGGCACAGAGTGTGAGTTGAATGCTTCCTTTGTTTGATAAATTTGCTCAGCTGCGGCCCACAACGAAAGTTTCTCTTCTGCTGTGTCCTTTGTTCGGAGCTGAAGAACCCCGTTCTTTGAAAAGTCACTGAGATGGATACTCTGCTTATATCTTATTCTAGACAGCCCCTATGCCTGGGACTGCCAAAGCATTTGTTGGGAAACAAAACGCAGCGTTTTCAGCTGTTTTTATCTTGTAATACCACCATCCCTTTTTCCCAAAACAAACTCACACAAATTGACTTTGGGACCATTAGCACTGGAGCTGCAGATAAACTATGGACACCCGGTTGAGTGGCATTTCAGACACACAGTGAATAAATTTTTAGTATAAGGGTGCCCAAATCGTGCATGGAACATAATTACACTAAAAATTACTTGTTGGTCATCTGAAACTCAAGCGTAACGGGACATCCTACATTTGAGGTCGCTAAATCTGGCAACCCTGACTGCCAGCAGAAGGCACTTGTTGGGATTAACCGTCTTTTAGCTCTCCTTTCAGTCATGGTGATCTTCCGAGGGACGTCGTCCTCATATTTGGTGAAGGCTCCTGCCTTTGCCGACTGCAATCGCAGCCCCACCTCTGAAGCACTTCTCAGCCCTCATTAAGCGGGAGGAACAGTGACAGGCACATCTTTCAGCCTGGAGGTGTGGGACCAGCTGTGCCAGTGTTGTTTGGTTGGGAAGGTGAGGTCACAGATGTGAACCCAGTCTTCGTTCCTCGAGGCTGCTTGCCCTCTACAGACGTGGAAACAGTCCGATAGGCAAATATATTCAGTTTAGCTCAGCGATAATTTATTACGTATTGGTTTGAAAGGCAGAGAGGGAGATACCGTGTCCCCCTCCAGGATGCTCATGGTCTTGGGAGGGACAAGCATTTCCAGTGGGGCTCAACCCTGGGTGGACGTTATAATTACCCAGGAGCATCAGCAGGATTCACCCCAGAGACTCTAAGTTCGAAGTCTAGGGGGGCCTGAATATGGGTAGTTTTTCCAAAGCTCCCCCCCTCCCCCCGATTCTGTGTCAGCCAGAGCTGAGACATGCTGACTTTCATCTTTGTGTCTTGTCTTGAAATATTCCCCGAGTGTCAGCGTGCAGATAAGGGACAGAACCTCTGCTTATGGAGTAAACACAAGGCAGATTTAATGCTGGGCCATGACTCTAAGGTTGGGTTTCTAAGCTGTTCACGTAATGGCCCAAATGGTCAGAAAGTCATGTGTGTGCCAAATGCATTTTAAAAATTATATATAAATAGGACTGGAGAGGGTCAGACTTGGCATCCTGGAGTCCCTCAAATCGCGGTTAAAATTTTCTGGGAGCTGTAGTCATGTTTATTGCCATTTGTCTTCACCCCTCAAGACTTTTAGCAACGGGATACAGTTGCAGAACTAATTAGGAGGCACCCTGACTGGCAAAGAGTCTAAATCGGCAGCCTGGCTCCGCCGTTCTGCATGCGACAAGCTCGTAACAGTCAGCGCTGGCATTTAATTATACTCGACTTTCCATTCATCACTTTAACCGTCCCAGGTTAACGCCACTACAGTTACATCGACACACTGCACAGAACGAAGGATTGATGATAAAAGTCTTGAGGGGTGACTCCCGGGGTAAAGTGGGCTGGTTTGGTCAGCAGACCGCCTGCGGCTTGCACCTCGCATCACTGTGTCTCCGAGTGTCCTTGAGGACCTCCTGCATCTGAATCCCAGGATGCTAGTTAAATATGCAAATCCTGGGCCCTGCCTCACAGATCAGGACCTCTGGGGGTGGGCCTGCAAATCCTGGACATAGTCCCTGTGGTCCCGATGCTGACATCACGGGGGTTAATCCGAGCAGTATTTTGAGCGTGGCAGACTCAGAAGTCAGACGGAGATAGAAGCCTTCCATTATGTTATTATTGTTGTTGTCGTTACTGTTACTGTTTATGTGGACCTCCCCCTGTTTGGGGGGGCAGCGGCGTCTGACTCTTTGTGCATAAGGGTCCCTTTGCCTCTGTGATGTGCCTGAGGATCTCATGAGCATGCTCAGAAGCACAGGTATGTCCCGGGTTGTCTCCAGCTCTGTGGAGTAGCTGACAAGGTGTGCAGAGCTTGTCTTTCTGAAAGCCGTGTTGCCATGGTATCACTTTCCCCCCTTGATTCTTTCTTCCTGTTGCTTTGAAGGCAGATCGATTTTTTTTTTTACTATGAGCAGAGCCTTCCCATTTAACTCACAAGTAATTACATGTATCTTATCATAGATCTTCATTAATGTACAGTGGAGCTAAAAATAGGATAGTGGGTGTTACCAGCAATTGGGAAAAAACTAAGGAAACTATTAAATAAAGTTTTCAAAATGTGCCTTGTGAAGCCTCTTTTTGCTAATGTGGGTTTTGTACTGATTCGGAGAATGGCTTCTAAGTGTAGCCTTCGGTCTGCTGAAAACAGAACGTGTTACGCTCATCAGTCACCTGGACCAGTGGTTCTCAAGTAGGACTTTCTGTGAGCCAAGCAGAGGTGTTTTAATACCCAAAATGGAACATTTGGGGCTTTTTCCAGGTTGCACTAGAAAATATTATAGTTGAAAATGTTTCTAGTCCGTGCTGTTTATCTCAGTGAGAGAACCTTTGATAAGATGAGTCCTCCCTTACCCCGAATTATAAACTTACTTCAGGTTTGATGTACCTACGACTCTGTGCAGATTCCACTCCCACACCTAGACGTTCTGCCACCTGCGGAGTTCGTCACCCACTGGCATAAGCAAATTTAAAAGCATTAGACTCGGGGCACCTGGGTGGCTCAGTCGATTGAGCATCCCACTTCGGCTCAGGCCATGATCTCACGGTTCGTGAGTTCGAGCCCCATGTTGGGCTCTGTGCTGAAAGCATGGAGCCTGGAGCCTGTTTCAGATTCTGTGTCTCCCTCTCTCTCTGCCTCTCCCCTGCTCCCTCTCTCCCTCTCCCCCCGCCCCTCAAAAATAAACAAACATGAAAAAATTTATAAAAAAAAAAAAAGAAAGAAAATACTGATAAATGATTACAAATTAGATCCACCCTCCCCCCTTCCCCATCTCAGACTCTTGCTTGTTTTTCTGGCCCCATATCAGCTGTCATCTCCTCATATGACTTCTCTGTAGGGTCCCTTAGCACTTCGTACAACCTCCATTACATCACCTGCTGTGTTTCATACATAATGTGCCCCTCGCTGCTCAGTTCCCACTATCTATATATACTCACTATCAAGACCTGCAGAATTGTTTCTCCTAAATTCACGGTCTTGAGTGAAAGCCCAGGTACCGTGTACCCCACCGTGTACACAAGTCTGTGCAAGAGGCTGTAGGGTGGGCTGTAGGTCCCAGCCATTCTCCTGATAGGATGCCGACTCAGGGTGTTTACGAGCATCGTGCCTGGAGTTTGCCAGTTGCTTGACTGTGGGAGCTGAGGACAAAGGCCAGGATGGGCACTGACATGGGCAGCAGGGCTCCTGGCATATGGTGGGTTCAGCGTTTGCAGTTTGGTTGCTCAGACAGAGTCCAGAGTTCTGCAGCATGTAGGACTCTGTAATGTTACTGTGGCAGAAAGTTCACTGTTGTGGGCCATCAGTCTGGTGTGTGACGGGAGTCTGGTCGGCGTGAGGGAGGCCAGCAGCTCTGTGCGCACAGCGGCCCGTCCTCCCCAGCCTTTGCACATGCACAAATACAACAAAATCCCTTCCTGCCTCTTCCTTTTATTTTTTTTTAATGTTTATTTTTGAGAGAGAGAGAGAGAGAGAGTGTATGAGTGGGGGAAGAACAGAGATAGAGGGAGACACAGAATCTGAAGCAGGCTTCAGGCTCTGAGCTGTCAGCACAGAGCCCGATGTGGGGCTTAAACTTATGAACTGTGAGATCCTGACATGAGCCAAAGTCTGAGGTTCAACTGACTGAGCCACCCAGACGCGCTCCTGCCTCTTCCTAAAAATTAACTCTTGAGTATCCAGGAGTCCATACTGCTAGGAACAAATGAATGAACGATTGAATGAGTGAGCAAGCGAGCAAGCGAGTGGAGGAGACACATCCCTTATACAGAAGAACCGAAATAAGTGAGGTCACTCTTCTGCTGTCAAGGTCACAAAACCTCCAGCCCGTCACGTATGAGTTGTGGAAAGTAGAAAGTAATTCTACGATTACTTGTTTCATTAGGAGGAACTGAACAAACAGGCAGGTGACAAAGGTCAACATCAATAGCTGTGTTGATAGTACCCTTGATGTGACAAGAATGACACTTTCCTTCTGGGGTCTTCCTCCTTACACCCTTAATCCCAGTCTAACCGTGAGAAAACACTTCACGAACCCAAACTGGGGGCATTCTACAAAATACCCAGCAGTACCCTCAAAACTGTGCCCAGGTCATCAAGAACTAGGAATGTCTGAGACACTGTCACAGCCAAGAGGAGCCTAAGGAAATATGACAACTAGATGTGATGCGACTCCCTGGATGAGGGCCTGGATCGGGAAAGGGACATTAGGGGGCAACTAAAGAATCTGAATAAAGGAGGAGCTTCGGTTAATGACAGTGTGTCAGCATTGGTTCATTAATTATAACAAATGTACCAGATTTTTCTACAAGATGCTGGGTAAAAGCTATATGGGAACTGTCTCTACTGTCTTTGCAATTTTTCCATAAATCTAAAACTGTTCTAAAATCACATATGTCTTAAAAAAATAAAATAATCCCCAAGGAGGAAGGTAACCGTTGGTGCTGGAGATAGAAGTAAGGTGGTTTTAGAAGGTGATGCCTATTAGCTGAAAATACAAGTTTTATGGGAGAAAATATATGCCATATACCATAATCAAATTTAGGGACTCTTAATACTAGCAGAATATATTCGTCACAGATGTCCTCGATCTCTTTTACTTTGATTTCAGGGAAAATGTATATAAAATTTTAGGTTACTATCGTGAATTTATTGTTTTATGGGCATCAACAAGCAACAGAAGCAAAAGCAGAACCATAACGAATGACTTTGCTAACTGCTATTTCCTTTATTAGTTGGCATTCATTTTTCAGTCTGACATCATATCAGAAGTATTGTTTATTTTTATACGTATTGGGAAAGAGCATGCAAAATAGTGACTGTTCTCCCCAGCAGTTCCAGGTCTGAATCGGAACAAGATGAAATCTGGCTGGTGGTGGGAAGGGTACCTACCAGTTTTAGGATTACACAACTATTAGCATTTCCCCCTGTACAAAATCTATTTTTTGCACATGGGAGATCCAGGCATGAGCACTTAGTTCCTACAGCTCTTTATTTTTTTATTGTTTTTAATGTTTTACTTATTCTTGGGAGAGGGAGAGAAACAGAGCATGAGCGAGGGGAGGGGCAGAGAGAGAGAGGGGGACACAGAATCCGAAGCAGACTTCAGGCTCTGAGCTATGCGGGGCTCAAACTCAAGAGCCATGAGATCGTGACCTGAGCCGAAGTCAGACGCTCAACCGACTGAGCCAGCCAGGGGCCCCTCTATAGCTCTTAAGTTTTCACGATCAGGTCACACTCATCTGAATCAGACCTCAGAGTTAATTGCAAAATGAGTGTTTCCATGAAGACGTTTAATTGGACTTTTTATATAGTCTGCCTGCTAAAAAAAAAAAAAAAAAAAAAAAAAAAGCATGTTGTCTTTTAAGTAGAAGTTTATTTAAAACCATGATAAGTGAGCCATAACAATCTTGAAAGAGGGTTTTTCTTCCCCTCTTTTCCAAAGGCCTTCAGTGTATTTACACTAAAGATACTCTGCGAATACCTTGTTCAGATCCCAGAGGATTCAGTGGCATGAACTATAGTTTAAGAACACTTTGTACTCGCTTCAGGAGCACATATACTAAAATTGGAACGATACAGAGAAGATTAGCATGGCCCCTGCACCAGGATGATACACAAATTTGTGAAGTGTTTCATATTTTGGGGCGCCTGGGTGGCTTGGCTGAGCATCTGATTTCAGCTCAGGCCATGATCTCATGGTTTGTGAGTTCGAGCCCCGAGTCGGGTTCTGTGCTGACAGCTCACAGCCTGGAGCCTGTTTTGAATTCTGTGTCTCCCTCTCTCTCTCTGCCACTCTCCCACTCTCTCTCTGTCTCTCTCTCCTTCAAAAATAAACACTAAAAAAAAAAAAAAAAAAAAAAGAACATCAGACAAGTTTCAGGTTTAGTATGAGGCTACAGGTAAAATATCATTTGCTTACATTTTTTCCCTTAAGAATTCATCTTCCAAGAATTTCTGCTGTGGCTCCTTGACACACAGACCTGAATGTTTCTGTATAGAGATTTCATCAAGTAGTCTCCCTGAGGGAAATAGAGTTTATCAGGTAACTCTGGGTTCTAGTGAAAGGTGACAATGTATTAGTTTATTAATAAATCAGTGTTTATTGATAATTTATTAATAGCCCACACTTCACTGTGTCAAGCATACTTCATGTAACTTTTCTCTCTAAACACTAATAAAAGTCTACACTGCCCCTCTTTTTGCTGGCAGAACCCTGGTTTTGTTCAGGTGTCAGAGTACGTGGGCTCATCCTCAGGGCTGGGGTCACCCTAGTGCAGGACCCCGTTCTGGGGTGTGAAAGCATGTCCCTGTCTGCTTTTGCTTCCTGATAAGTGGATGGCACCGGGGGGAGAGGGAACCCTGTGGCCCGTTTCCTTCTTTTCTACTTGGACACTGTTGTGACAGCCCGTACTCCAGTGATGACACTTTTGACTAGGAAGTGACAAAAAGCCAACCCGCTGAGGGTTGAACCTCTGGAAGAAACCCCAGTTCTGGACAACACTGCCGAGCAGCTAAGCCCGGCCGGCCCCTGCTGCCTCCAGACTTCCTGTTCTTTGGGAAATGTAAACCCCTGCTTGTTTAAGCCACCGCTAGCCTAGTGTTCCAGTGTTCGCAGCCAAAAGCCTCCTTAACTGATGCTGCTGTCTTATCCCAGTTCTACATGTGAAAAAGGGAAGACTTCCCCAGGTGGGAACCCCTTTCTTGGGATTGCATGACTCTAAGTGGCAGAACTGGGTCTCGAACACAGATCCAGCCCCCAAACCCTTGGACTTAACCATGAATGGGTGCCTTTCCTCCAAGACAGGGCTTTGAAACT
This sequence comes from Panthera onca, assembly GCF_046562875.1. NCBI lineage: Eukaryota > Metazoa > Chordata > Mammalia > Carnivora > Felidae > Panthera > Panthera onca. The sequence goes on along the minus strand of NC_138345.1, from coordinate 14,007,538 downwards.
TTCTCAGAGATAGGTCTACCTGGAGCAAACCTGATCATAAATGAAGCTGTTTCCAAAGTGTTTGTGTCTGCCTCCCTTTTCTTTTCTTTTTTAATTTTTTAAATGTTTGTTTATTTTTGAGAGAGAGAGAGACACACACACACAGTGAGAGTGGGGGAGAGGCAGAGATTGAGGGAGACAGAATCTGAAGCAGGCTACAGGCTCGAGCTGTCAGCACAGAGCCCGCAGGGCTCGAACCCAGGAACCGTGAGATCGTGACCTGAGCCGAAGTCGGAGGCTTAAGCAACTGAGCCACTCAGGCTCCCCTACTGCCTTCCTTTTCTTATAAAACCACCAATCCTATTGGAATAGGACCCCACCCTTAGGACCTCATTGAACCTTAATCACCTTTTAAAGTCCCTAACTCAAAACTACAGTCACGTTGGAGGTTAGGGCTTCAACATAAGAAGGTGAGGATGACACAGATCAGTCTATAGCACACAGCCATACGGTTTCTCTCTTTGGAGAAACCAAAGCTTCGAGAAGTCTCGCCAAGCCCACTGCTGGCAGGTTGTCTCTGAATCTAACACTTTGAAACCCAGCTGTGGTCCTGGCACCCGGACCTAGACCTGTGGAGCACCCCTCCTCAGATTGTTCAGCACTGATTTGAGAACCCCAGGATTTCAGAGCTCAGGGTAGCTAGCTGAGGGTTTGAAAGTGTTATCTTCTTAAAGAAAAGTCAGAATTGGGGGGCTTTTATTTCCAGCATTAATTTCCCACCTGGCCCATGGGTGTTGGGCATAGACCTTTAGAGCAGTCGGTCTCAGCTCGTCCCTGGGGAAGACAACATGGTCCATTCAGACAGAACCACGACCAGAGCTCAAGTGCATTGTCAGAGTGGGAAAGTAGATGCGGTCCGGTCAGTCTCCACCATGTTTAGAAAATTTAGTACTGGACAGTGACCCCTAAATCCTTGAATCTGAGAGCCTGTTTCCTATCAAAATGGTTTATAGCCCCCCCCCCCCACCCCACACACACACCCAAGCATTACACAGTATCATTCGGTAGAGAAAATATGTTGGTCATGTGAGTGTCCTAACCATTCACATTTAATCCCATTTTAGTACCTGAAACCCTTTTTCTATAGGGCTGAAAATAACAGCAGGGAACATACAGGATTTCCTTGATTCTGCCCAGACGCTACCATATCATAGGCCCACACTGATTATCAAACACATCCCCGTTTACGAAATATTAAGTGGAGTAGTAAAGCTACACCTTAAAATCAAAGAATACATTGGGCGCAAGTTTTTTCGGTCCACAGAGAATGTCTCTGCACATAGCTGTGCACTTGAGAACTTCACGTATTACCTGCCCCACAACCCCAACACTGGCCACTGCTGATTTTCAAGTATCAGGTCAAAAGCTTTTCCCTCTTGCATGTGGAAGGCAGATCTATTTCATGGATAAAACTGCCCTTTGGTGCTCCTTTTCCTTTCTTATTTTGGTGTGTGTGTGTGTGTCTGTCCTTCTGGGTATTGCTCAGCCCAGCCTTGCCTCAGGAGGGATATAGAGAAAAACCAGTGACCCCAGTCAACCTGGGTGACAGATGGTGGCCTTGAACCCTGTAGGCTTCCCTCTCTCTCAGCTCCGTTTTTGAGGGTACTGTGCTCTGAATAACATCCTTTTCATTACTGCTCCCTCCTCCCTGAGAATACTGCATTGTTGACTCAGGTATAAATGACAGATTTCACAGTGGTCACTCAGAAGGACCTCTGACACCAGATGCTGTATTAAGTCCCAGTTGTTGAGTAAGAATCTAAGGACACTGGCAGAGAATGAAAGAATTTCTCTGTATTACAAGTCAAGGTAAATAATAGAAGGTTAAATGAGTCAGAAGCTTGAGTCTAGTAGAAGATAAAAATGAACCTAACCTTGATTACCAATCTTAGGAATTTATTCCCACTTTCTCACTCACTTTTTAGTCTGTATCAGAGGGAAAGAAAGCAATACATCTCCATGTACATGCTTTTACGCCACCTTGATGGAAACAAAGATAAAAGTATTGTACTTTCAAGTTGTGATTCAAACAAGTTTAGCATTTGATGTTTCAAATCTCAACACTAGTGCTATATAGGTATATATACGTCTTGTAAATGTTAAATGGCTTTTAAAATTTAATTATCTCCTTTGGCCCAAGTTTTGTTTTCCTTCTGTTTGAAAACCCTGATGAGGTACTTTAAGATGATGATTTTTGGTTTTTTGGCAACCAAAAAAAAAAAAAAAACCCTTTCCATTAAGCAAATAGATTTCTTACAGCAGCATTTTTTAATGTAAGTTTATTCTCTTAAAATTTTTTTCTTTTTCCCTTTTGAGCCCCTTCACCCATTTCTCCCATCCCACCCCTGCTGCCTCCTGAAGTTACCAATCTCTTCTCAGTATGTATGAGCTTGTTTTGTTTGGCCTTTTTGTTTTCATTTTTATTTTTTTAATTTTTAATGTTTAGTTTTCTTGAGAGAGACAGAAACAGAGGGTGAACAGGGGAGGGGCAGAGAGAGAGGGAGACACAGAATCTGAAGCAGGCTTCAGGCTCCGAGCTGTCAGCACAGAGCCCAATGCAGGGGTCGAACCCACGAACCGCAAGATCATGACCTGAGCCAAAATGGGACGCTCAGCTGACTGAGCCACCCAGGTGCCCCTGTTTGTTTATATTTTAGATTCCATGTATAAAAGAGATCATGTGGTATTTGTCTTTCTCTGTCTGACTTATTTCATTTAGCATTATACTCTCAAGGCCCATCCATGTTGCAGATGGCAAGATTTCATTCTTTTTCGTGGCTGAGTAATATTCTCCTGTGTGTATGTGTGCGCACGTGTGCGTGTCTTGAATGTTCTATAAATGCATTGTGGCATTTTGTTAAATTTAGTGAGCTGTTCCAACAGAGTATAAATGAAAGTAAGATTACTTGCTGTGGTAGTAAACCACCAAATGTTTCATAGATTGAACTTTTTGTAAATCAGTTGTTTAAGGTTTAAGAGATGCCAGCCCCAATCTTCTGATTCCTAGAGCAGCCTTGATGCCAGGAGTATTTATCAGCAGTAAGTGGCGAGCCAGGAGGTGATCGTGTCTCCTCTTTGATCACAAGACCAACTTCTAAAATCCAAGGTCAGAGGACATTTTCCATTTTTCTAGAGCTCTATTTCTCATTAAAAAGAGGAGGGGCTGCCGAAGAACCTTACTGCTGTTAAACCACTCCTCAAAAAGGTTCTGTAAAGAGAAACCTTAGTTTCACTGCAGCCAGAATAACAGAGTTGTAACATCTGGGTGAGTTCGTCTGTAGTGCCACGTTTAGGATTGGGAACACAAAGGAAAATCAGGAGCTGTAGGTCTGGGAGGAGGAATTCTGTGGCACAAGGTCTTTGGATGTTCCAGAGGCACATCTGAAAACTGGGCTAGTGAATCCAGTAGGAAGGCTGATGCCAACACCTTGAATGTTGAAATGGATCCCCAGGAAGCAGGGAAACAGTGACCAGGAGGTTGAGAAGCTATAGGGGAGAGAGTTTTAAAAGCATGAGTGGCCCCTGATCCCAGACCCCAGGAGCAGAGAGCCCCAGAGTGACACTGAATGGACAGATGTCCCCAGGACCCAGGGGTTAGGTGGGGTTAGGGGCGGTAAGAAGAGCAGCTGGGGGCTGCTGGGAGCAACGTTAGATGGTGACACGCAGCCTATCTCGTGGCGTCAGTGACGATAAAGTGAAAGCTGCTGTATGTGCATGAGGTCTGTGCTCAGCTCTGTGCTGGTGGTGTTGAGCAAGGTGGGGGGGTGTTGATCAGCTTGTTAGGACACCCCTTAATAGATCCTGTTCACCTTTTCTTACTGTAAGCACCCCAAGATCACAAAGTGATTCCAAACTGTTCCTTCCTACCTAGACCCAGACCCAGGCAAATTAGCTGAAATTCATTGCTCTAAGCTGATCTGTTCCTCAGATGAAATTTGAGGAGACTTGTCAAGGAGATCAGGAGGAGGGAACAGACGGTGTCAGATCGTAGAGGATAAGCGAATAGAGCAGCTGGAATGCTCTGGACCTTCTGCAAGCCTGGGCCCTGAGTCCCTGGGACTTGATTTGTGTTCGAAAGCCTACATCTATGAGTTTGTTAATGACACTAGTTATTTCAGGTTGGTAAGTCCCGTCTAGCTCATGAAGACGTTGTACTTGAATCACCACTGCCACGCGGTAAGATTGGAAAACCCTTTACATATATATCATGCAAAAGAGAGCCTTGGACAAGCAGCCCTCATATCAGAATCTGCCCTTCTGTGGAAGAATGTGGCCCTATCTCTGCTGGAGGCAAACTGGCATTGGGAAGTATAAAAACTCTCTGGCTTAAAAGAGAGGAGGAGTAAAAGAGGAACTGCTGGGCATCACTGACTTTGAGGAAATGCCAGGTAAACTAAATATTATTTCTCATGCCCTAGAAAGGAAAATACCAGATCGATGCTTGGTTATGTCTCTAAGAAGTCGAGTTTAAAATACAAATGCCTCGGGGTGCCTGGGTGGCTCAGTCGGTTGGGCGTCCAACTTCGGCTCAGGTCACGATCTCACGGTCCGTGAGTTCGAGCCCCGCATCGGGCTCTGGGCTGATGGCTCAGAGCCTGGAGCCTGCTTCCGATTCTGTGTCTCCCTCTCTCTCTGCCCCTCCCCCATTCATGCTCTGTCTCTCTCTGTCTCAAAAATAAATAAACATTAAAAAAAATTTTTTTAATACAAATGCCTCTAAATGCTAGTACTAGTTTTTAAGTTTTCTGGATAATTACACTTGAGTTCTTAAGTCTTAACTGTGTTTTTTAAAAATATAAAATCAGTGCTGTTTTCAGCACATAGGAGCATATATTTGGTTTTTGCACATGGGATATTCCCAGTAATTTCCAACCAAAGCTTTGTGCCCGAAGTGGGTAAGACATGGCTGTAGAAGCTGGGAGTGTGGTGGAGTGTGTTTCTAGAGCTAACTTAAAATATTTAGGGGCGCCTGGGTGGCTCAGTTGGTTAAGACTCGGACTTTGGCTCAGGTCATGATTTTGCAACTCATGAGTTCAAGCCCTACATACGGCTCTCTGCTGTCAGCTCTGAGCCCACTTCAGATCCTCTGTCACCCTCTCTGCCTGTCCCCCACTCGAGCATGCTCGAAATAAACAAAATAAACATTAAGAAAAAAAATTTTAATTAAAAAAATATATTAAGATGTTGGTCATTCCATTCTTAGATTGTCCTTTTCTCTTATACAATGTACAAAGATTTCTCTGGTGTCTGCCTGCTCACTGTGGTAGGCAGAAGATCCTTGTAGAACCGGGAAGGACAGGGTGATAGATATGGTGGAAAGTCCTTTGGAGTTGAGTTAGAAGACCAGAATCTTCCATCTCCTGGCTTTTTATTCCTGTGAACTTGAGGAAGGTCCTCAACTTTTGCAGACCTCAGTTCCCTCACTTGCAGCACAGGGCTGACCACACCTCCCGGGCACCTGGGATGGTGCCACGTTCCATTGAGATCATGCGTGTGCGAGCATGCTATAGAGGCTTCGCATGCCAACACGGTTCTTCTTAATGAGTGCTTCTGGGACAGTGGTGGAGAAGGTTCATAAAAGACTGCCTGTGGGTGGCATTCACATGCGTGCCAGAAGGAATTTACTAAAAAGCTTTTGATTGGTAGCCTGCTTTTGTTTACTGTTTAGGGTGATCTGATTAATAATGGCTGAAAGAAGTCTTCGTGCTAATCTGTGGAATCTGAATATCTGTCGCGTCTCTTCCCTTCACTATATGCATAGACGCCTTTCTCCTTTTTCCTCTTTCATTCCCTTTTGCCCTTCCGTCGCTCTTGAAGATGGTTTTCCATAACTGTAAAAGTATTAGGGAATCGTGATCTTGACAATATAGTGAAATAATTCAGTCCGGAATAGACCGAAGCTTATTGTTGATATCAGCTGTCTCGGAGGAGGAAAATATTCACCAAGCAAATTAAACCACTCGTCAGTGTTCAGCCACCTGCGGTGCTGTCCTATGCGGTAAAGAAAATGCTTTTCTTAAATGCCTCCTGCAACAGGACTTCTTCAGGTTACAAGTAAAAAGAAACGCAACTCAAGGGCGCCTGGGTGGCTCAGTCGATTAAGCGTTCAACTTTGGCTTAGGTCATGATCTCCGGGTTCGCGAGTTCAAGCCCCGCATGGGGCTTTGTGCTGTCAGCATGGAGCCCACTTTGGATCCTCTGTCCTCCTCTCTCTCTGCCCCTCCTCTGCTTGTTCTCTCTCTTTCTCTCTCCCTCCCTCCCTCCCTCTCTCAAAAATAAATAAACATTAAAAAGAAAGAAGCACAACTTAAGGCTGGCTTCAGCAATGAATGGAGGATCACTTTATGAAACTAGAAAACCGAAAGGCACCGTGCTGGGGCCGCCAGATACTGATCTGGCTTAGCAATGCCGCTGAACGTCCTGGTTTCTTTTCTCCACCTGCTTTGCTTTTCTTGGTGTCAACCTGATTCTCAGGATCTCCCCTTGGGATCCTGCATGTGGCTTCTGGTGGGTCATAGCACCATCTGCACCACTGTCCCCAGCATCTCCAGAAGAAGCTCTGTCATTCGTGCTTACTGCTTCTGCTCAGGTCATGTGCCCAGGACAGAAATCGTGGGGGAGGAGAAGGGAAATGGGCTCTGCCAGTTGCCATAATCCGGATCATGGGTCTCAGCCCTGGAGCCAAATAGAATCTCCACAGGATGTTGGGGACTCCCCATCAACAGAGGTGTCCCTGCATTCCTTACCTATTCATTACGGATAGTTGGTCAGGATTCCTGTTGATAAACTCTTCATTATTAGTTCAAGTTAGTATATGTATTTTAAACTCAGAAATGAGTGTCTGTAAAAAATACACGCACGCGCGCACACGCACACACACACACACACACACTGCACTTGGTTTTTTACATTGCTCTGTGCCCTCTAACCAGATTCTCAGCCTTTCTGCCCACGTCATGCTTAAGGGTTTCCTTTCACCTGTGGTTGTAGCAGAATCTGGGCCACGGACACAACCACGGGGACTTGCTGCTGCCGTGGCTTTGCCAGGGCTTCCTATTTATTGTGTGACCGAGGGCGGATTACTTAACCTCTGAGCCACAGGTTCTTTGTGAATTTTGTCCTCTTTACAAGGTTGTTTTGAATATTTTCTGAGCTGCAAGGACATGTGGTTTCTGATCTCCACCCTGATAAGTCAGAGGCCAAGTGCACTTCTGCCCTGGGGATGTCAGCTTCGGTAGATGCTAGAACCACATATGGAGACTCTTGCCAAGGCCTGAGCTGTTTGAACAACAGGTTGCCAAATCCCTGGGGCTGGGTAGGGATTGGAGACAAAAATCGGTGAGGAAATCAAGGCAGCCGATGAAGGAAGAGTGATCACCTCGACCCAGCAGAGGCAGCCAGACTCCTATACTGCCACAGCCCAAGAAGACTGGAGCTCAGGCTAATTCTGATCCAGGAGCGGGTGGGGTGTGAAGAGGGGCAGCTCCAGCCGTTCTCACGGGGTATCGCCGTTCCCATACTTAGAGCGTTACACTTCAGGGCACCTGCCTACTCCTGTTCAGAATATCCCAGTTTCTGATGAAAACCAATACGGTAAAACCTTGGTTTGCGAGCATAATTCGTTCCGGAAACAGGTTTGTAATCCAAAGCACTCATATATCAAAGCGATTTTCCCCGTAAAAAGTAATAGAAACTCAGATGATTCATTCCACAACCCAAAAACATTCACATAATAGTGATTACAGTACTGTACTATAATACAAAATCATAAAGAAAATACAAAATATAAAGAAAAATCAACAACCTGCACTTACCTTTGAAAACCTTCATGGCTGTTGTGAGGGAGACAAGAGAGCAGAGGGTTATTGTGTAGGACAACTTTCACTATCACTAACGGAATCACTGCTGTCTACTAGCTCAACGGAATCTTTTTCTTTTCGCGCAACTTTAACGAGGAACCTGTCCAATGACACTTGCTTTTGCCTCCTTTTGAAGATTTCGTGGAAACGTGACATTGCGTTGTCATTAAACAGATTCATCGTTTGTGCTGCTAGAACCTCATTCGGGTGATGCTTTTCTACAAAATTTGCACCGTTTCCCACGTTTTACACCTCTCCCTAATCTCATTTGAAGCGAGGGATTCCTGCATCTTTTGTCCTCCTCCTCTGCAGACGAGATACAGATGTAGACTTCTTATAAAACCTTGAAATTTCGGCCACTCGCATCCCTCGATCGTGCTTCTCGATTTCCTTCTTAACTTCCACCATAATCATCTTCTTCTTAGCGCCTTTCTTTTCAACCTTTTTCTGCATGGGGGCCATTGTATATGCTCGCACGGATGTTGACTACAGTACTAATAAACTTGTCATATACCATATTTAATGTAACTGGCAATAAGGCAGCACAGGAAAGGGTGTATATCTGCAGGCAGCCTGACCTAGAATGAAGCAAAGCATTCCTAAGCCTCCTCTTGTAGAGAAAAGCAAAGGACTGTCCCTCGGTGCTTTGGAGTGACAAAAAACACACTACTGCCAGTTGTGGGCGCCCTCCGACGTTCTGAAAAATCACTGATTTCTGCCAGACACTGCGGCCTGAGACGGAGCATCCAAGCATGGGAGACAATCACCCACAATCCTGCAGTGAGAGAGAGAGAGAGAGAGAGAGAGAGAACCATTGGCTCATTGCGACCATGTGACATCTGGCGTCATGTACTACTCATATTGCAAGACATCGCTCGTTTATCAAGTTAAAATTTATTAGAAATGTCTGCTTGTCTTGTGGAACACTCGCAGAACAAGTTAATCACCATCAAAGGTTTTACTGTAATGTAAAATTTATTTTTAAAAAGATTTTTTCTTATAGGTTATGAAAGTACTGATAGATTTAAGCAACGAGACAAGTTTCCCTACTGAGAAAGATAGAATGTCCAATTAAGTAATCTTTGCTATCCTCGTAGAAATAATAATAGTAGCTAAGAGCTGGTAAGCACTCAGCACATGGCAGGCCCTGTTCTAAGCATTGTGTGTGCATGGACTTGATATTCCCCTAACACCTGTGAGGTAAGTGGTCTGGGACAGATAGGTAGCGGCCTCCAGGCTATTTAGCTAGCAAGGAGCAAAGCTGGGAACTAAACCCATCTCTTCTGGTTCCAGAGTCTTTGACCAGCACCCCACACCACTTCCTAGTGATTTGATCTCCGTTAATTTTGTGTTTCAGGGGAACGCTTCATCTGAAATTTAGAGCTCGTATCGATTTTTGATGGGTACTCGAGGGAAGAGGGAGACAGTTAATCATTTCGAATGCATTGTTGCCACATTTTAGTGGTGAAAAACCACCAGGTGTGGCTGTGTCCTCCTGCCCCCAAAAAAACAAGAAGAGCTAGAAGCTGTCACTCCCACCAGAGGTAGCCATGTGAGACTTATTTTTAATTACTCACTGAGCCTATTTCAACAAACCAACTGTGAACACAGTAGTGGGTTACAGGAGAGGCAGGGGGAAGACACAGGACTCCAGTCGATATATACAAGGTTGTTCACAGAACATAAAATAGAAGAATCTCAACTTTTGCAACTGATAAATCAGAGGACACTTAGAGTGAAAGGCGATTCTTTTACTGAACAGTTCATCGTAGATTTCCTCATCCTGGGTGCCCTCCGAGTGCTTACAGGGAGGATGTGACCTGGATGTGCTTCATCTGCATGAGGTTGAAGACAGAAACATAGTTTATAAGTAGGAGTCTGAGGTAATAATGGTTTAAAACTGAATATGAGAAGAGAGAATGATGGGATTGTCCAAGCAATTTCTCTTTACCTTTTAGGACTCATCTTCAAGTGGGTCAGAGTAAAACAGCACTTACCCTCGGTCGTCACATGCCGCATCCGCCCCTGCCGTTCCCCCAGAGGTGGCATTTTGGCCCAGTCAGGAGGGAAGGTGAGCATGTGCTTTGGAGACAAAGAAATAGGTTCTGAGTTCTGAGGTTTCGCAAGTCTTAAAGCCTAATTCTGGGGCTGCCTGGGTGGCTCAGTCGGTTAAGCATCCGACTTGATTTCAGCTCAGGTCATGATCTTGCAGTTCATGGGTTGGAGCCCCAATCGGGCTCTGTGCTAAACAGCTTGGAGCCTGGAACCTGCTTCAGATTCTGTGTCTCCCTCTCTCTCTGCCCCTCCCCTGCTCACACTCTGCCTCTCTCTCTCTCAAAGATAAATAAACGTTAAAAAAAAAAAAAAGCTTGGGCACCTGGGTGGCTCAGTCGGTTAAATGTCTGACTTCGGCTCAGGTCATGATCTCACGGTTTGTGAGTTCGAGGCCCACATCAGGCTCTGTGCTGATGGCTCGGAGCCTGGAGCCTGCTTCAGATTCCGTGCCTCCCTCTGTCTCTGCCCCTCCCCATCTCACACTCTGTCTGTCTCTCTCTCTCTCTCAAAGATAAATAAACATCAAAAAAAAAAAAAAAAAAAAGCTTGGGCACTTGGGTGGCTCAGTCGGTTAAGCGTCTGACTTCGGCTCAGGTCATGATCTCAACGGTTTGTGAGTTCGAGCCCCACATCGGGCTCTGTGCTGATGGCTCGGAGCCTGGAGCCTGCTTCCGATTCCGTGCCTCCCTCTCTCTCTGCCCCTCCCCCTCTCATGCTCTGTCTCTCTCTCTCTCAAAATAAAGCTTAAAAAAAAATAGAACTAAAAAAGCTTAATTCTGCCAGAGAACACAGCAAGCTTTAAGAAACCCAGAGTCCCAGCAGAACAGAAGCAGACTGGAGGAGAGTTAGAGGCATAGCACATGACACATCTGTCTAATGATCCGTAACTACCAGGAGTCAAGTGGGTAGAACCCGAGCATAGATCAGAAGTGGCTGAGGTGCACAGTGTCAGGGGCAGAAGGGCCTGGAGGCAGGGGGCAGAGAGGGTGGAACTGAGCCAGGCCTGGACGGGTGGTGGGGTTTGGGCGGACAGAGCTGAGAGGAGAGGCCGGGAGAAGGGCTGGGGCGAAGGTACAGCCGCATGCTGGGGACAGTCAGGGGTCTGAAGTAGGGTTGGAAGGATGGGGTACAAGACAGGAGCCGGGATGAGGCTGGCTGGGTCTGTGAGCCACAAGATGCAGCTGAGATGCACAAGCCCAGTTAACTGCTGCCCCCACGGACAAGTCTGGAGCAGAAAGGCGAGCTGGCAAGACCTCTTGAAAGAAAGAGGCATTTACCTTAGGAGGCAGGTGGTTGTCCTCCGCTTACCTGGAGGCGGAGCTGGGTGTCGTGAGCACTCCAGGCTGGCCGGGTCACCGGCGCCCACACGTGGAACGCGGGCTTGGTGCCGTGCACGGCTGGTGGGTGCAGGGCCAGCGGGTGCACGGTTAGCAGATGCACAGCCGGCGGACCCCCCGAGCCTGCCACACAGCCCTGCCCTGGATGCCGAGGGCTTGTTTAGAGACATCCTCTCTCCCATTGGCATCGCCAGTTCTTGCTGGCCGGTAGCTGATTTTCATTCAAGATTCCATTAGCCACAGAAGCGCAGAAGGAAAGTTCCCTTTCTGTGAGACTGAAGCTCTGGAAAGATTCGGCTAAGGCCAGCCACTGAAGAAAGTTGTGGATGGAATAACAGCCCTAAGAGTGGAAGGTCGTCAGGGGCCGGAAGGATTCGGGGCGGGTTGCTTTTCAGGTGTGAACTTTTCAGGTTCTCTCTGCGGTTAAAATGAAACCGGAAATCGCCGACTGTGCCCTCTGTGTGTAGACTTTGCAAGAAAGGTGCCGCGGGACTGCGTCAGAGAAGGAGGACAGGGGAGGAGAGCGCCTCTTACTCAGATGTACCCGGCTTGCTCCTGCCACTTACGGGTCATCAGCCCCTGTGTGTGCTGTGCCCCTGCCGTGTCTCCGGTCTTAGCGCTTTCGTCGCTCTTCCATTTTGTTCTGGGTCCTCGGGTACAGGGAACAGGTGCGGGGGGGGGGGGGGGTCGTGCGGCGGGGGCGGGGGGAGGCATCAGTACAGATGCTTCTGCTCAGAGATCATGCTTCCTATCATGACAGCACGGATCCGGATGGGCTGATTCGGTTTTTTTTGTGTGTGTGGTTTTTTTCGTGGGCTCTTTTCTCTCAGCCTTGCATCTGAGGCTCGAAGAGACACCGGCGGTTAAGTAGATGTTCAGATCGTCGCTAGGAGACCTCTTCGCCGTTCCGCGGGTAGATGTGTGTGACGTGAGTCAAACCACCACTGGAAACAGACAGTGAGTCCGAGCCGGGCATGCGTGATAGACGGATAGTGCATGAGGCCGCCCGAAATGTTTTAGCGCCCGGCAGAGATGGTGATTGCCAGAGATACAATTAAATGTGGAATATTAGCATTATGTTATGCCCTGGGAATAAAATACATTCGATGGCGATATATAAAGAATGTTTCCCCCGAGGAGGATAAGAGGGTGAACCTCTTAAAAAATGTATCCTCAGATGGGCGCCTGGGTGGTTCAGTCGGTTAAGTGTCCAGCTTCAGCTCAGGTCACAACCTCGTGGTTCGTGAGTTAGAGCCCCGCATCGGGCTCTGTGCTGAGAGCTCAGAGCCTGGAGCCTGCTTCGAATTCTGTGTCTTCCCCTCTCTTCCCTCCCCCACTCATTCTCTGTCTCTGTCTCTCTCTCAAAAATAAATAAACATTTGGGGCGCCTGGGTGGCTCAGTCGGTTGAGCGTCCGACTTCGGCTCAGGTCATGATCTCAGGGCTGGTGGGTTCGAGCCCTGCGTCAGGCTCTGTGCTGACAGCTTGGAGCCTGCTTCCGATTCTGTGTCTCCCTTTCTCTCTGCCCCTAACCCACTCTCATTCTGTCTCTGTCTCTCTCAAAAATAAATAAACATTAACAAAATTTTTTTAAAAGATAAACATTAAAAAAAAGTTTCTTTAATGTATCCTTGGAGGACTGGGGGAGGATCTGGGCTGCACAGGGATGGTCTCCCGTGCCTGCTTGCGTGGACTGCCTCTCTACTTAAATAACTTCATCTTCCCTAAAGAAGAGATGGAGAAGAGGAGTGGGGTCTCAGTTGGGCATAGGCCAAGTCGCTGCCTGGGCGTTAAACTCCCTGTTAATCAAATCAGACATGATGCATGCCAGTTTCCATCTCGAATATTGCACATTTTGGGGTGGAGATTAGGACTCAGGTTTATCTTGCAGTCACTCATTTCACTGGCCACCTATTTATGGGTTTCAAGAATTCTAACTAAAAGTTATGTGGTGGCACTCTTGGAAAACTGATTAACCACCAGCCCTCTCGTTTTTGATGCCCCACTTTGAATTGGTTTCCACTCTCTGTGGATTTTTTCACCATGGTGTATTTTTAGTGGTACTGAATGTAGAAGCTTTTCCTGGCAAGTAGATAGATACTGGTTTTAAAGTGTTTGCACTGGGGGTGCCTGGCTGGCTCAGTCAGTAGAGCATAGGACTCTTTTTTTTTTTCTTTTTTTAAGTATTTATTTTGGGAGAGAGACAGCGCAAGTGGAGTAAGGACAGAGAGAGAGGAGAGAGAGAATCCCAAGCAGGCCCCGCAATGTCAGCGCAGAGCCTGATGCAGGGCTCGAACTCATGAACTGTCAGATCATGACCTAAGCCAAAACCAAGAGTTGAAGGCTTAACCAACGAGCCACTCAGGTGCCCCAAGCATAGGACTCTTGATCCCAGGGTCATGAGTTCAGGCCCCACATTGGGCGTGAGCCTACAGAAAGGAAGAAAGTAAGGAAGGGAGGAAAAGAAGAGAGAAAGGAAGGAAGGGGGGGGGGGAGGAAAGGAAGGAAGGAAGGAAGGAAGGAAGGAAGGAAGAGTTTGCACTGTGTTTAAAGATTTTTATAATTGTTGAAACTAGACAAGATGCTGAATCACACTGGAATCCTAATACCGTGTTCTTTTCTCCCAACTATATTATCCCCCACTTACTTTAAGTAAAATCACAACATGTAGGGTAGAAGATACTGTGGTTCCTTTGACAAGATTATATTGATTGTGGAGGTATATGCTTTGGGTTATTTTAGCCTGATACTGTTATGCATCTGAATCCTATGGTTTGCTCTCTTTTTTCTAATTCTCTCTGACCCACCAAATAAATTTATGATTATAAGTTGGCTTCTTGGACACCTGGGTGGCTCAGTTGGTTGAGCGTCCAACTCTTGGTTTCAGCTCAGGTCACGATCTCACGGCTCCATGCGTTCAAGCCCCACAGTCAGGCTCTTCACTGGGAGTGCGGACCTTCCTGGTATTCTCTGTCTCTCCCTCTCTCTCTCTCTGCCCCTCCCCCACTTGTGCTGTCTCTGTGTCTCTCAAAATGAATACATAAACTTAAAACAAACTAAGTTGGTTTCTTGGGCTGGCCTAGCTTTCAGGGGAGAGAAGGTACCACTTATCCAATGAGAGTATTGCCATCTTATAGAGAGGTAGTAGTACTTCCTACTGCAAAGGAAGACTTTGGCATTTTGTTTCCATACTTCAGTCCGTCAGCCTGGTAAAGGTGAGTCCATCTGGGTGCGGGGTCTCCACCAGGGCTGTAGGCCAGACCTGGACACTGACACGCATTTCCCAGGATGACCCCAGTCCATGAGACTGCTTACTGGGCAGCTTATTTGCTACTCCTGGAAGAGCTCTGTCATCCTCACGCTTCTCATTTGAAACATTAATAGTTTCTATTAAACAGTTTGGGTAACGGATTAACAGTGTCAACTAAGGATCAGCGCATTTGAATGAATGCTGCCTCCTATTGGCAGTAACTTAAAGGGAATCAGCCATATCTCCACCAGGGAAAAGTCAGGTGCGTGGAATAGCTTTCACCTCAAAGCTATCTCCTTTAAATCCACAGTTTATGTTATCTAACAGGGTGGAACGTGATACAAAAAAAAAAATTAAAAGAAGAATCATCTTTTTTCTTTAATGCTCTTAAATAAGACTAGTCTGAGTGTTGGAAAGCATTCTGGAAAAGAAAACCTGGTAGCGAACCAAATAGAAATCTCTTGGCAGCTGACTCCCTCTCTCCAGATGTATTCAGTTATTGAACAGCTGTCAAAGAAAGCAAAGCATTATTTGTCCATTTAGAACAATTTCAGAAAGCTCTCTTTAACCCCCAGTGGTATTTTTCTGCAGCCTTCTAATCTCTGCGAAGGTTTTAAAAGATCTAACAACCCATGCTTGTATAAGGCCTGAGGTTACCACTGGAGCATAAAGAGAAGCAGTTAGTGTTCATGGGAAAGGAATTATAACCGCTAGAGTTTTTAGTTCCTGCAAAATTTTGCACCATGGCACATAAACATATATAGCTGTGTTGGCTCGGGGTCAACAACAATATCTACTCTTTGTTTCTCCACTATATGATAAATAAGGTAAGATAAAAATCAGAGCTCTATGTATTCCTCGCATAACTATGGAGCTGGAAACAACTATCTGGTCAACTTCTGTTCTAAACATTTCATCTTACAGTGGGACTGAGTCTGTGTAGTTTTATGAGCTCATAATGATACAAAATACAGTCAACATGATCTTTCTTTTTGACTTGAAGTACAAACCATTCAGATTTTGAAGCATCAACTTTTTTTTCTCTCTCTCTCGGTTTTCGTTAAAGTAGGTTTCTGGCTGGGAATGCTGGTATTTGACTATATTGAGATTTTAGACTTAGAGAAATGCAAAATGTTTGTGTTTGGGTTTCCCTTTGTGGTTTCATGGTTGTCCCAAAAAAGTATTTTAAGTGAAAGTTGTTGTATAAAATTATACAACTATTTGACTGTGAAACTGGGTTATAGTTTTAGTGGGGAAAAATTTTAAAACAAACCTAGCTTCTAAAGGCTCGAGGCTGAAACCGTGGCTTTCTCAGTGTACAGTGTTAGTTAAGGTGACACGGAGAAGTGCCCTTTTAGGAACGTGAGTGAAGAGTTTGTGTCTTAAGATGCCTGGACACAAGTGAGGGTTTATTTTCATTAAAAATCACAGCCGGGGTTCCTCTGGAGTTCCGGATCACCCTCCTTTTCCTAAGCAGAAACTGTCATACAGGAAAATGGTATGAGTTACCTTATCATTTATTGAAAGCATTTAGTATTATATTTTGAGTATTTAAAAAGGGTATATATTATCTGGATTACCTTTGCAAAATAGCAAACTTGAACATGTAAGGAAATTCTTTTGTATGGTGGCCACAAAATTATTAAATGTAAAATAAATCATCGCGATGCCGACAGTGATGTGGCTTTGAATGCCAACATCAACACAAAACTCTGCTCACAGGGGCGCCTGGGTGGCTCAGTCGGTTGAGCGGCCGACTTCGGCTCAGGTCATGATCTCGCAGTCCGTGAGTTCGAGCCCCGCGTTGGGCTCTGTGCTGACAGCTCAGAGCCTGGAGCCTGCTTCAGATTCTGTGTCTTCCTCTCTCTCTGACCCTCCCTCGTTCATGCTCTGTCTCTCTCTGTCTCAAAAATAAATAAACATTAAAAAAAAAAAAACTCTGCTCACACACCACCACTGTTAAACTCACTTTTCACATATATTATCTAGAAACTGTTTGATTTAGACAAGTTCATTAGACATTGGCTGAATTGCCTGCACACTTCATAACTTTCAGTGATCATTTTCAGTACATCCCACGTGTATCATTGTATTCTAAACTACTTAGCTGGGACTAGCAGATGACGATTTCTTATGGGCGTAATTGCTGTATGGTCTAAAATGGTCTAATATAAAAAGTGGAAGTATTTTCACCTGCTGTTTTCATTTCTTTAATTAAAAGGCTACAGATGGTGAAGAGTGTTATTAAAAATTGTTGTACCTGTCCTGTGCCTGCCTTGAGTGCGTGGATTAAGGGATTGTTTTTGCTTTGGTTGGTTTTCTCCACTCCCACTCTACTTTTTTAAAAAAGATTTCTTCCCCATATGTGTCCAAAATCCCTGACCGTGTCTTAATTTTTCATGAGGGAGGAGGGACGAGTCTCTTTACTCTGGCAGTGACCACGGGCTTCCTGTTGGAATGACCAGGTGAGAGGAAAGAGAGACAGAGATTCTGTGACTCCGCTCTATGTATATGCCATCCACAGGCTTGGATGTGGAAATGAGCACTTGCGCTGTACCTCCAGATGTCTCTTCACTGTCCTCCTGAGCCCAGACATGATGCCACACGTCACCCCTCCTGGTTGTTCTCTGAACACCTTGATGGTCTTTGTGACAGCAAAGCGCAGGGAGGAGCAGACGTCTCGCCGAAGACCGCGTGATTTGTGTTTCTCTCCCTTTGTTTCCTCTGAAGCCTTTACCCTTCATGAACCACTGAGAGGCTTCTGAATTTCCCTCTTGTGGCTGACAAAATCAGATGTCACGCCATTCCCAGGTATGGTTTGGGACTGCTTCAGCTTGAGCAATAGAGACAGTACAGGCGTGATCCCCAAATAGTTGGGGTTTCTGCACCCCCGGTATGGTCCAGGGTGCTGTGCTCCCACATCAGCCACAATGCAGATCCCCGGAGAGTCTCAAAGGGATGGGAAAAGGATTAAGACGTTAAGCACACTCAAAGGATCTGAAGGAGATAAAACTAAGCACACTCTTCCGCAGGAACAGTAAGACTGCATATGCCTCAAAACTACTAAGCCAAGTTGACATTCTGCAGCCCCTGGGAGAAACCAGTTTCAACGCTTGACAGGGCACTTGACCAGAAATTCCCATCCCCTAGGGCCCAAGGGGGAGCATCTTGGGTGACACGGGCTGCATGGAAGAAGGTGAGTGGATTTCTCTGCAAGAGGCTGGAGTTAACTGCCTTCTCTCTGTTTCATCCTGCTACCCAGAGATAGGCACTCAGTTTCTTGACCCTTCTCCATGTGGCTGTGGGACTTGGTCACCGATATGAGTAGCTGCTCTCATCCCAGGAGGGCCGAGCTGAGCCCCAGCTCCTCCTGATCCTTTTCCTCTTCCAGACTCATTTGCTCTGGGCATTCCCGGGGAGGAGTCCCCAGCTCCCAGCATCCTCCCTAACAACCTGTATAATCATGTCACTTCCTGGAAAGTTCCAGTGACCCACCACTGATATCATTGGCTTGCGCACCTCTTTGATTGTATACCCCTGGCAGTAAAATGGAGCATGTGCCCCTGACCTGTGTGTATTTACTTATAAATGATGTTGTATGTCTCTGTATAAACCGTTCCTACAACCAGGTTTCTTTTTTTTAGATTGAAATGTATGGAAGTGGTTTTCATGTTTCCCTTTAGTGACCATTGGCTTACAGGAGAACCAGACCTTGTCGATGGCATTAGGATCCTCTGTTGCTGACTGCTGCCCCACCTCCCTGGCCACACGGTTTCGCTTTGCCATCTGTCTCCAGATAGTCCATGTGGCCCCCGCTCAGGCCTTCCCGGCCCTGCCTGTCAGGCCCCATCTCCACACCTTTCTTTGTCCACACGCTGCATTTTGTCCTCTGTCCGCATCCTTGAACCTTAAGGGCCTGTTTTTCTGCCCTACATAACTGTCGACACCTTCTGATTCTTCGCCAGCTCCCCCAGCAGGTATCTGTTTAGACAACACTCCCGCTAGACCCCAAGGATTTCAGACGTTGGTTGGATGTTTGTGTCACCCAAACCTGCTTCAGGACCCAGATGGACAGACCCTCATTTCTTTTACATCGTGTCAGAGAATACACGAGTGTGTCTATGAAATAAAAAGTAGAATTGCCTGTCGAAAAGTACATGCACTTGTGACTTGGATGGATGTTGCCAGATTGCCCTCGGAGGGGTTGTGCTAATTCATGTTTCCACCAGGAATGAGTGTTCAGTGGCCATTTCAACACAGTTACGCCAACACAGCGTGTCATCAAACTTTGCCATTTTTGCCAGTCAGATCGGTAAAAAAAAGTGGTACCAGACAGATGTAGCTCTTCCCGTGACTCTGCTTAAACCTTCGCCCTTGTTGAGGATTGGAAAAGCAAGTTACTGTGTCTTAAGAGTAAAAAGGGCCCGTGTGGGTGGAGTTTCCCTCCTGTATCAGTCACTAAGTCAGCTTCTGGAAGGCTGGTCCTAAAAGCTGGGATGGCTTCTCAGAATTAGGGGAGCCAAATGCAGTGCACCACCAACAGAGATGCTCTCTTGTAAGAGCAGGGCCACTAGAAACCCTTCGCTTAACGTGAAGTAACTTCGAGGTCGGAAGGACACCAAAGCGTGTCCTTCCAGCACATGGAGAACGAGAAAGGAAGCCACCCTCCAGGATGATGCCTGTGGTCCAGACACAGCCTAGACGGCCTAAATAGAAAGTACTTCTAGCTTCTCAATAAACCAAGGAATGCTAGTAGATGATGCATCAGAGTCCTCGTAGCATTATTTACAGTCATGAAAAACCGGAAGCAACCGACAGGTCCAAAATAGGGGATAATTACATGACATATCCCTACAGGGGAGTGATATGTAATCTTTAACATACGTTTTTAGGGACAAGGGAGAAGATGTCTGTATGCTAAATTTAAGCAAAAAATGTAAAAAATTCTCATGTAATATAACCATCTTGCTATGTAAGGAAAAAGTGGCAGAAAATCCAAACCAACACAGAAACCTGAGAGGAGGTATGTCAGAATGTCAGACCTTGTTGCCTCTGGGAGAGGGAGTTTGGTTGTTCTTTGGTTTGGTTTTTTTTTGTGTGTGTGCTTCTTTATTTTTTTTTCTATATTAATTTCCTACCTTACACTAAACCTCAGCCCTCTCCAGCCCCTACTTGTTGCCACAAAAAAGGACATCAGCCCTCCTTAAGGTCTTGGGAATAAGGAAGACACCAGATTTGTCCCAGGGAGATAGGGATGGGTTGCCAGTGGGCTCAAGGGCTCAGCAATCCTGATTAGTTAGAAACTTTCAGTGGAGAGGAGTGTTTCCTGAGACCTTTGTGAATAAATCCGTGTTTACAGATGTACCAGGTCTATTAGAATCATGGGATAATGTGGTCTTCACGGGAGATTTCCCCACGGCTCTGTTGCATGCACCCTCTGGGTGGTAGAGAAATTCAGTCACCGGGAAGGCAGCTCAGCCATTTCTTATAATGATGATGATGATGATGACGACAGACTACCAGCTGACGTGTGGAAGGCTAGCCGGGCGCCAGACCCGAATCTCCGTGCTCTGCACTTACCCCACCGTATGCTTCACACACCAAGTACACTGTCTTAGGTACCGCCGTTGTCCCCATTTTGCAGATGGAGACAGTGAGACAGAGAGAGATTAGATAACTCGCCCAGACACACAGCTAGTAGCTGCAGAGTAGAAGCCCTTTCTGCCCCTCTTTGTTAGATGGATCCAGTGATCAGCACGGGCCGGAGGACGAGGGAACTTGGGCAGGTAACGGAAACGTTCTGTATCTACAGGCACAGTGGTGGTGGCTCCATGGGTACGTTTGTCAGAATTCAACCAGCTGCACACTTAAGACGAATGGCCTTTTTGCATCTAAATTATACCTCTATCAAGTCAATTTTTATTTGTTTTTTTAACGTTTTATTTACTTTTGAGAGACAGAGCATAAGTGGAGGAAGGGCAGAGAGAGACACAGAATCCGAAGCAGTCTCCAGGCTCTGAGCTGTCAGCACAGAGCCCAACATGGGGCTCGAACTCACAGAGTGTGAGATCATGACCTGAGCTGAAATCAAAGGCTTAACCAATGGAGCCACCCAGGTGCCCTCATCAAGTCAGTTTTTAAAAGAAAAAGGCTTAAGCGTGACCTCTTTCTCTCATTCCGAACTAAAGTCTAAGAACGTACCATTATGATATGAGGAAAGGCGAGGCCAATCCACGGTACCAGATGGAGCTGCTTCAGCCTCTTTCCCGCTGCTGCGGCCATGTGGGCCTGGGGGTGGGGCGGTCGTGGCAGGTTGCTTCTGTCCTGTGTCACCTGGGATCCTTAGGGAGGAGAGAGCCTGGGACCAGGTGCTTCCTTCCCTTCCCCCAAGCTCGTGGGAAGGTGGGCCATTGGGGGCCTTGCTCCCTCTCTGTGGGGTTGGGATGAAACGGCCTTGATCTGCCCCAGGGACCAGGAGGAATGCCAGAGTTCCTTGAACTCTTCCCTCAGAAGAACTCATTCAACACACAGAGAACTCCCTGCTACGTTAAGCCTGTGGTGTTGGGTAGTCGGCCAGATGGGCCGACACCCCAGATGAATTACGGTTTTCCCCACATTGCCGGCCTTAAAAGGATTTGCAAATAGGCAAAACTACAAACGTTAAAATCTGCAAGTGCCCAGGTCTACTGTGTGTTTTAAAAACTGAACATTCAGGTAATCAGCTAAATTAAAGAATTCTTTTTTTTTTTAATATTTATTTTTGAGAGAGAGAGAGAGCATGAGTACCAGAGGGACAGCGAGAGGGGGAGACACAGAATCGGAAGCAGGCTCCAGGCTCTGAGCTGTCAGCACAGAGCCCGACATAGGGCGCGAACCCACGAGCTGTGAGATTATGACCTGAGCTGAAGTTGGACGCCCAGCCAACTTAGCCACGCAGGCGCCCCTAAATTAAAGAATTGTAAACCAGGCCAAGTGAATTTCTCTTCTCTTTGGTTTTTTTCACTGATAATGTCAAGATCTGAGTAAAGATGATGGCAGGCATTCAGGCCTATGTTTTTATACCATTGTATGTGGCCTCCTGTTTTGAAATCCTTTCCAATCATAGGGTGGCGGTTTGCCCTACCATATACCGTATGATCAGACTCTTGGCATCCCACCCCTCCACATCATCGGTTTTGGCACTGGAAGCTGGCTTCTCTGGGTCTGATCAGGGAAGCACATTGTCAACAGGAAATATCTGCCAGCATGACAGGGAAGATGTCGGGAAAGCTAATGGAGGAGGAGTCCGATCCCCCTGCCCCTCCCCACCGCTGCGTTGGTTGCGTTCAGCCCCGTGGACCAAGGATATGGGACAGGAGTGGTTCCTATTTGCTCGGAGTGTGGACTCAATGAAGTTCTGATCTGTTCTGGCAGGACATGAGTCGCCCTCTTTGAGGAACGTGGGGGCTTGCTTTTCTCAGATCACATACACCTGCAGATCTGAGGTGGCCTCCATAATACATGACAATTTTATTTTTTTCCAAATTCAGGATAATAATGTGAATAGTGAATGGAGTTCTCTGCCCAGAAGGGCTATATGTTTCTATACCCTTGAAGTGTTTATTTATGCACCTTAATTTTTCTTTTGGTGTGGATGTGCTTTATTTTTAAAGGTGTTTTAAAGATGGTCAGTTTCTGGGGCACCTGGGGGGCTCAGGCAGTTAGGCATCTGGCTCCTGATTTCGGCTCAGGTCATGATCTCACTGTTTGTGGGGATCAAGCCTCAAGTCAGGCTCTGTGCTGACAGCACGGGGCCTGCTTAGGATTCTGTCTCCCTCTCTCTGCCCCTCCCCTGCTCGCTCACTCTCCCCCTCAAAAACAAATACACATATAAAAAATTAAAACGGTCAGTTCCTTTATTATGATAGACATTTGTGAAAGTGTATCTGATTGGTTTAGGGGCAGTCTACGGTGTGGATGTTGTTGTCATCTCCAGATTCTTGCTAGGCTGGGTCCTCAGGAGAGAGGCTGAATGTTAATCTTTGACTCCCGAGGTCCTCAGTAGGGTGGTGAGGAGAGAGAAGTTACAGAGAGGAAAATCTTAGGTCAGGACAAGGGAGAATTTTCTCCTCTCCGGGGCTGTGCGGTCATGGAATGGGCCGCTGCCCAGGCAGGGACACGCTAGGCGCATTTCAGCCACGGGTGCTGGAGCTCTCGCTCCTGATGCTGCTGGCATCTCCTGGCCCCCCCGTTCTCTAGCTGCCGAGACCTGGGAAGAAGAGAAAGTGGTGCTGCAAAGCAGTGAGGGGGAGCTCTTCCTGCTGTTCCTGGCAGGAACACCAAACGCGTGTCCACAGAGGAAGAGACACATTCTAATCAAGTGCCGTTAGACTCCAGGACTCCCTGGGGCCAATTCCCTGGACCAGCGCTCTGTCCCTGGCATGTGGGGAGCTCCAGAGCCCACGCCAGAGTGAAATCAGTGCTCTGCTCCTTCGTCAAGAACCTCTCCCTCGAAAATGGAAAAGTGCTGA
This sequence comes from Panthera onca, assembly GCF_046562875.1. Classification (NCBI taxonomy): domain Eukaryota; kingdom Metazoa; phylum Chordata; class Mammalia; order Carnivora; family Felidae; genus Panthera; species Panthera onca. Next base: position 13,984,489 of record NC_138345.1, on the reverse strand, counting down.
ACTCAGAACAGTAGTTGATATACATTCTGGTGCCATTTTTTTTTTTTTAAAGTACCATTTCAACTTGCAGCGGGCACTTGTGCGGACCTCTGCCTGCGTGGCTCAGCATCCAGGCATGGAGGGCCAGGGGGTGCCTCTGGGAAGGTAGAGCTCCGGGTCAGTCGCTCTCCCCAGCCTCGCCCTGCTGGCTCCAACCAGAGCGGAACCCATGTGTTCATTGTTTCAGCAGAGTGTTTTAAAGTAGGGATTCTCAGACCAAAAAAGATTCAATACCTCCCCTACATAAGAGCGGACTAGTTTTGGGGCGCCTGGGTGGCTCAGTCGGTTGGGCGGCCGACTTCGGCTCAGGTCATGATCTCGCGGTCCGTGAGTTCGAGCCCCGCGTCGGGCTCTGTGCTGACAGCTCAGAGCCTGGAGCCTGCTTCACATTCTGTGTCTCCCTGTCTCTGACCCTCCCCTGTTCATGCTCTGTCTCTCCCTGTCTCAAAAATAAATAAACGTTAAAAAAAAATTAAAAAAAAAAAAAAGAGCGGACTAGTTTTATAGCTGAGCAAGCAAGGTGGCAGTGAGAGCTTTGGGGTGAGGGTGACGCGTCCGTAAGAGCATCACCTGCATTTTTTGCCTGCTGCTTTGAAACTTGGAGCAAGCTTTCTTTCCCGGTTTTCTTTCAAGTACGCTTTTCTAAGCAGGGTGCTCTCCTTTTATTGGTGACCTTCTGATCTGGTCAGATCTGAAAGGCAGTGTCTGGGGCTTGAATGGCAGGCGTTTGTTTGGTGTGACAGAAAGTGCACCAGACTTAGCAGATGTGAGCCTAGATTTCAGTCTGTGCCCCGCCACAACAGTGTTGTAGAACTTAGTTAAGGGAAGTCCCAGAATGAGTGGCGATTAAGCCATATTTACTACTCATTTTTAATGGTTAGACGGAGATCACATCTATTTAAAGGAGGGAACAAAAGCCTTTGCACAGAGAAGGCAAAGGCTACTTCATGCAGACTGGAGACTTTATATGCCATTACCTGCTTGTGCAGCTGTGGGTCCAAAATAATTAAAAGGGAATATGGGTTCAATTTTCTTTCTCCCTTCTCCCTCCATTCCAGTGCGTCGACGTGTTAAATGCAAATGGAAAATTTTGAAACGATGCATTGAGGTTATACCTGTGCTGCAGAAAGCCTGCACATATCCCATATTGTGCTTATAAAAATGCAAAAGTGTGCTCAGACTTCTACACTAATGCTTCCACAGAGTGGCCCATTTTTGGAAAGGAAGGCAACAGTTGGAAACACGTATTGTTGGGAGGAATGGGGAGAACCAATTGAGCTGTAACTGCATGAAAAGCAGAGACAAGGCTTCCAACAGAAGTATGTCGGGGGGGCCCTCCCTCCAGCCCTCCCTTCCTGCAACCCTCGGGCCTCCTATGCCCAGTGCTTCCGGGCTCTACTGCTCCTTTGGGACTTGTCTACCCACCCTTGTCCCGACGGTAAAGGTCCATCCTGCTTTCCAGGCACAGGGAGGTGGAGAGGGAGGGAGTAAATCTCCGGAGGATCGATGCTTAGACCCGACAGATCTTCTGCAAGAAGAAAGTTTTGTTTTGGAAATAGGCCAGTTGGGGACAGTTTTCAGTATAGGGCTGTGGCTGACAGAGTCTGCTTCTCTGCAGAGCTAGCTGGAGCGGGTCACAGCACACTGCACTGCTGTCCAAAGACCAGACCCTTTTGCCTCTCAACTGCCGTTTTTAGGGCATTTTTAAACATGTTAGGTCACACTTCCCTTTACTATAAATCATGGACATTGCCTGTTCTATATCATGGGATTACTTCTAAGATCAAATAATAGAACCTATTTGATAGTTTTTTGGGAACTAATATCCTGTACATATAGAAGGGTTTTTTTTTTTTTTTTTTGCAGTGTTTATTTATTTTTGAGAGAGAGAGAGAGTGAGCAAGGGAGAGCATGAGAAAGAGGGGGACAGAGAATCCAATGCAGGCTCTGTGCTCACAGAAGAGAGCCCTATGCAGGGCTCAAACTCACAAGCCATGAGATCATGACCTGAGCCGAAGTCGGACACTTAACCGACTGAACCACCCAGGTGCCCCTATACAATGTTTGTTTGTTTGTTTGTTTGTTTTAATCAATTTAGTATTACTCTTTCCCACTAAATTCTTCCCTCACCAAACTCTTTGCCTCAATCTGCACCTGCCCCCCATGCAGACAAGGTGTCAGAAGTTGGAAACTGATCGTTCTTTCATACATTCAGGGGTTCTAGGTCAGAAAGAAAATTCAACATCAAGTACAATTGGCTAGTGAAGCTCCACTGTCTTATTGTCAGGCTGGGGGGTTCCTAGACCCAAAATAACAACTTCTGTCTGTTGCTTAATAACAAGTCCCAGAGACCTGCCAAAGTGAGAGATCAGAGTTTAGAAATGAAACACACCTTTAACATTCTTTCCTCCTCATTGAAGGTCTACTGTGTCATTAAAGCAGAAATAATTTACTGATCATCAAAAGTTTGTTACCTTAAAATACTAGCATTTTGCTGTGGTTTTAATTAATAAAGGCTTAGAAAATTTGCAGATTTCTTTCAAGTCCTAGAGCAAGTCTTTAGAAGCTAGATTCGTCACCTCCAAATATTTTGTTTCCTTTGTGGATTTAAATTACATGCTCTTGAGTATCTCACTTTAAACATGGGCAGTTGGCAGACAAGACTGTGGATACAGTAGTTTGCTTCAGATGGCTTTTAAATTGTGAGCTGTGAGCACACGTCCGGTTTACTTGCATATCGGTTATTTCAGCAAATAGGTGCATTAGAAAATGAGATACACTGGGTTTCTGCTCACCCCGAATTTGTATTGCATTCATGGTTAAGTTATCTACATTCATTAATTTCTCATTTACAAATTACATCATAACAAGAGATGAGCCAGAAGATGGGATATCAAAAGTTTGAAATAGGACCAGCTTTGCAACAAGGAGGAGTTGCTCATGTTAAGATTACGTTTGTTTTTAAGTTGAAAAACTGGAGTTCTTTATGGAAATAGTGATCAAGATAGACTGTGTCAAGATAACATGTCTAAGCTGTTCCCTATCTTTAAAAACTAACTTTCCACTTTTAAAAACTAAATGTTAGCAGATGTTTGTTTACAAGACTGTCTCTTTAGAACCTTCCCGGAGCATTTATGAACTTTCACAGTGAGGTGACAGTTTTCCTTTCCGGCTGATTGCAGTATATACCCTTCCCGAGTAAATCCTGCGTACCCGGATTGTATACTTGGACACGGAGGACAGTGTATGGTGTTTGGGTTGTCTGTAGAACAACCAGTGATTTTGAAAGATTAATGCCTGAATATGGACAGCATGAGAGAGACACAAATGTTTAATCTTTTCTAATTAAAACTTTTCATTTCCCCACATTGCCTCCATGCTCCTAAATAAGCTCTAAATACTCACTGGGTGGTTTTGGAAAAGAAGAGTCACAGAATTGGAAGAATATATTCCTGTTATTGTGGTGATGAATGTTATTGTTTGGGGGTCTTCCTCAACTCACTGTCTACTTTACAATGAAATCCTAACCCTATAATCCTGGGTATGGCCTCTTGGCTCAAGCTTTTTAGGATCCGGTGTGTGCTTTACCCAGGGGGTGGGTTCAGCCCTCGTGGCCCATGTATATGGCATCCGATCGCACAGCGCAAGTGAGTGGAAAGTTGTTGCATTTGTGTTACTTCGCAGCTTCCTGAAAAATAGGCCAAAGTATTTGCCCTGTTGAGGATATGTGGGTGGTGTCATCCTTATGCTGCGAGGTCAGCACTTGGAAGCAGGAAATGAGGTCACTCAACAGAGACTGTCTCCACAGTGCCCTGCATCCAAGTCCAAGTCTGCACCCTCAAAATGTCACAACCCAGAGCCCTGAAAGGATCCCAAAATTCACTCCAAAACTACTGTGGCATGATGAAAAGCCTTGTTCTGGGAAGCTTGTCTTGGCAGAAGTGTTGGCCATGATGGATGTTTGCTGAATTTAGATCCAGTGAGAAAGCGGCTATGACCTAATTGAGCAAAAGAATGGAATCCAAAGTAATTGCTGGTTCTGTGTGTGTGCAGATTGTTGTGTTTGGGATGCAGTTTCTCCCACTGCCCTCATTTCCATTTGGGGGTACCCCTTGGGAGTCTTTACCCCAAATCGGACGGTCTTCAGAGTCAACTTCAAAAGAACATCTCGTTCTAAAACAGCTAACTTAAATACTCTGAGTTTACTCATCTTGCTGACAGGATGATTTAAACATTTGTCCTCTGCATGATTTCATTATTTTAGGGTGACCTTTTTCAAAGGAGAACCAAAAATACCTTACCTGTTGGAGGCTCTGTGGAACACCTAAACTGAAATCCATAACTTAAAATCATTTTGAATCAAATGATTTGCATCGGTGTGTGGAGATAGGGACCAGCCCCAGCAAGATACGTCACATTGCACACGAAAGTGATGCCCCGTGATGCAGCTGTCTCCTTTCTGTGGGACTGTGACCTTCCTAGGGATTTTTCTGCAGGTTAATGGCCGTGCTGTCAGACCCTTCCCGCGAGGCACTTTGGTGCCCTTTCCACTAAGAACCTCTGCCCAGGGGTCTCGTCCCTGGCGTTGAGAGGAAGTCGATTCTTATTCAAGTTTACCCATCTTCCTGTCTCTGCACACGCACATGTACACACCAGCAAGCCTCTCTCTGTGGTCTTGGGGACTGGCCTTCAACTGGAATCTCCTCATTATCCCTTGCACCCCTGGTCTCCCTTTGTGGCAGTCCATCTTGTGTATCATTGTAAGAGTCATTCTTCTACTGAAGTCCCCAGCGATCTTCTGCTGTTGAAAGTCTGTAATTTCTCATTCATGGCCCTGATTCAGGTGACACCTGTCAGGGTCTGGGAGGTAATGTAGAGCTTCATCCGGACCAATACGGAGTCCTGTGTCCCGCCTTCCTGACAAGTCAGTGTCTCCTCTCACCACTTAAATTTGTACTGTGATCAGGAACGTACTGTTTTTTCATGTAGCCGAGACTTCTACAAAGTTCTTCCTCCTGGCAAGTGTAACTTGTTCTAGCATAACTAGTTCTATACTACCACTCTGTTCATGGCTTGTCTGCAGCCAGAAAAACAGGGGCATCTGGGTGGCTCAGTCAGTTGAGTGTCCGACTTCGGCTCAGGTCATGATCTCATGACTCGTGAGTTCGAGCCCGTCAGGTTCTGTGCTGACAGCCTGGAGCCTGCTTTAGATTCTCTCTCTCTCTCTCTCTCTCTCTCTCTCTCTCTCTGCCCCTCTCCCCTGCTTGTGCACTCACTCTCTCTCTCTCTAAAAGAAAAGAGAATTTGTGTTATCTTCACATCCCCAGGAGGAAGGGGCATGGCTTGGCATTGTTGGGGTTCACAGGGGGTCAGCACTCAGAGAGAGTGAGGGGAAATGTGGACAAGAGCCTTTCTGTGGTTTTCTTGGAAAAGAATGGATAAGGCAGAGGAAGCAGAAAGGGCAGGGCCAGGATAGGCTAGTTTAAGTAACATCAGTGGGCTCAGGGCAGATTGGCTCTCTCTAGTCGTTTGGTATCTGGCCATGAGGTCACTAGGGCAGGTGGACAGTGACCTGAAATGTGAGAGCCCCATAAAGGAGGTGGCTGGGGATGTGAGCTCTGGATGGGTTCATTTACATATGAAGGCGTGCTCATGAGCCAGTGCTCACAGACAGTAGTTTTCTCTCTCTAGGAATTAGCTAGCCCTGGGACAGGTAGGCCCTGCTGGACCAGCAAAACCTTAATTAAAATGTCAAAGCCTGGGGCACCTGGGTGGCTCAGTCCATTAAGCATCTGACTCTTGGTATCGGCTCAGGTCATGATCTCAGGGTTTCATGAGTTCAAGTCCCGCCGTCGGGCTCTGCGCTGGCAGCCGGGAGCCTGCTTGGGATTCTCTCTCTCTCCCTCTCTCTCTGCGCCCCCGCCCCCCACTCATGCTGTCTCTATCTCAAAATAAATAAACTTTAAAAAAATGTCAAAGGTTAATATACCTACTCATCCTTGCAGCCCCATCTCAGTTACACGCTAGCCATGGAACCTTGCATGAGAACCTCAATTCTCCTCTGGAAAGTGGAGCATTAAAGATTACAGCACAGCCGAGAGCCCTCTGTTTCTTCTTTGTGGGAATGAAGCCTCTGACACTTCCTGCTGCTTCTTCCCCATCCCCAAGATCTTTCAGTCCAGATTCCCAGTGGGGAGGTGCACTAGCCAAAACACCGTCCCTGGCTAATGGGCAGGGAAGGCCGGCCGGCAGTGGGCCACCCTGAAGTTCTAACCTCCTTCATACGTGGACTTTCCTGCCTGTATTCCTAACTCCTTTGGCCAATGGGCTCTCTTGGGGAGATATCATCTTTGGCCCTGCCACTCCAGTAACTTCTGAATTCTTGATCTGAGCCAAGTGATTATTCAGTGAATATACGTGTGTGACCAATTTGACAGGTGACATTTAATATTGCCTTTGTGAAGGAGAGCTAATAATGGCATCGACTTCCAAGTATAAGACAAAATATGGCAGACCTTCTGTACTGACGCTTGGAAAAAATAAATCTCCATTTTATATTGCAGAATTCGTAGTTGAGCTGGCAATGAAGAAGAGTGTGGAACTCTTACTTTTTCAAGGCAAGAGTGGAAAATAAAATCCCTTTATTGACATTGATGCCAGTATATGAGCTATGAAGGCTAGAAAGTGAAATGTTAATCCACTTGGCACAAATTAAGAATGATTCTATAAACTTAAACTGGGTGGAAAATGTTGGTTCTTACTGTGGAAAAAAATCACAAGGACCAGTACTTTGTTGTTCTGAACAGTCCCATGCCACCCCACCCTCCAGCCCCCCTCCCACTGTCAGATGAAGCAGGAAATTTAAGTTGGCTGTGAAAAGTTTAAAAGTTCTTAGACAACCCCTGTAAATTGGATTTCATAAATATTGGTGTTGATCAGAACATGAACATGATAAGTTTCTGTAATATGTAGGAGTGAACACAGCGCATGGTGCTGTCTCATTAGTACAGAATTTATTCAAACACGTGATAAGCAGAAATAGTATTTCACTAAGCAAATGTACATTTTCACATGTTAAAGAACCTTCATAAGCCAAAAGGCATTACCCAAAACTTGGGACTGTCTTGTCTCTTGTTTTTTCCTCTGATTCTCCTGGGGAACTCACACATTCCTTTCCTGCCTCAGTGCCTTCCCAAATCCCGGACTTCCTTGGGCTCCTGAGAGACTGTCCAGAACTGCAAAGAGTCTGTATTCTGCCTTACTTGTAAGCTAATAAGGCAGCCTCCCGTGGCTTAATAGATCCAGGTAGAAGACACAATACTTGTGGGTCAGAGATGAAGGACTATTTATTACTCACAGCGGCCGCAACAGCCAGAGGATCAGTGTTCTTGCCCAAGTTTCCCGAGCCCTGTCTCCCATAGGGCAGTGCAGAGAGGACCAGATGATACCACACGCAGTGGGTTGCATTACAGAAGCTTAGGGAACCTAAAGAGCCTGCTTGCATTTGCTTAGAGGGAGACACGTCTATCTTGCATGGCTGTTCACTAAGCATCCTTGAGGAGATAGTTCAGAACAAAGAGTAGAATATTTTGTGTCTTATAAGATGTTCAGAAATACAAGAGACCCATGTAGAGCTCTCTCCTATCAGTGACAGTTCCTTGTGTCCTTGGGACTTGTTGGGGATGGGTGTGAAAGAGGAGGAAGAATCTTCCATGAACCTTCTCAGGAAGTCTTTTGTCAACTGTCTAAAGATGTTGATGATCCTCATTTAAGAGTTGGGTGTTGGGGGCCCCGGAGTGGCTCAGTTGGTGAAGCACCCAACTCCTGTTTTCAGCTCAGGTCATGATCTCATGGTTCATGAATTCCAGCCTTGCATCGGGCTCCACACGGACAGTGCAGAGCCTGCTTGGAATTCCCTCTCTCCCTCTCTCTCTGCCCTTCCCCTGCTTGTGTGCTATCTCTGCCTCTCTCAAAATAAATAAATAAAACTTAAAAAAAAAAAAAAGAGTTAGATGTTGGGGAACAATCACCAAAGTAGCAAACAGTTATTAAACCCCACACTGTGCTGTGTTAAATACTAAGCCCTTTACTTCCTCACTATGGCTCCATGAGCTGATCATGGTAGGGGGGCAGTGTAACCTCCTTTATTACAGATGAGAAAACTAATTAAGAGCATTAAGGAATAAGTAGGGAGATGAGAATCTTCCAGGTCATCAGAGTCCTCAGCCCTGTGCTCTGAAGAGCACGCTATCTTCCCTTTTTTATTTCTCTTTCCTTGAGAGACGTTTAGAGGTGGAGGATGGGGAGGCATTGAGATTTTGTTTCACCAGATAAACTTAGAGGAATTGGACAGGAAAGCAAGGAATAACCTCGTGCTTGCAGCTGCCTTATGGACATCACCGCTGGTCCTTCAGGGAATCCCACAAGTCTTCAAGGCATTTGGCATCCCTGCTTTATGAATGAAGAGATGGAGCTCAAGGAGGCTGAAGGCAGCCCTGGTCGCCGGGGCCATGAGACCTGCATTGTGTACACATTCCGTACTAGTTCTGGGGACTTTCGTATCAAGGACCTTCAAGTGCCCTAAGATATTTAAGCTTCGTTCTGAAACAGAAAAGAACATTTTAATAATAGGTTCACTGTAGCGTGTTAACTATCTCCATTTCCTCGGAAAGATAAGCACACATGTGTAATTTAATCACTGCGTTGACTAAACTCAGCTGCTTCAAGGACCTTTATCTTTCTTTCATAAAAGTTCAAGTGCCAGAGAGACTCACACACTTGGGCTATTCACAGCCTTCCAGAAGTCACTTCAGCTTCCATATTTTGCCCTTTATTTTTTTCAGTTCTAAAAGTAATTAGGGGCGCCTGGGTGGCTCAGTCGGTTAAGCATCCGGCTTCAGCTCAGGTCATGATCTCATGGTTTGTGGGCGTGAGCCCTGCATCAGGCTCTGCGCTGACAGCTCAGAGCCTGGAACCTGCTTCACATTCTGTGTGTGTCTCTCTCTCTGCCCCTCCCTCGCTCATGCTCTGTCTCTCTCTCAAAAATAAACATTAAAAAAAATTTTTTTTAAAGTAATGACTCTGCTTCCTCACTACTAGCTCCCACTTAGCACTTTCTGGCTGTTCTTTGCCTAGAGAAAGAAATGACTTGCTAAAAGAAAATTTTTTTTAACAATAAACATCTGTAGGCTTCTTTATTCAAAATAAATGTCATGTCCTGTTGCCCGTGACCTAGCCCTAGACAAAAAGTATGAAAAATGTGTATCCATAGATAAAAGGAGATCTGGAAACACACACACACACACACACACACACACACACACACACACACGGTTTTTCCTCCACCAGGTTCCCTTGGCAACCATCCACTAGCATCTTCCAGCAGATCTTTAAAGCTTGGCTAAGGTGTGTATGTTAATTTTATAGACATGCTTAATATTGCTCATTAACTTCACAGTTCGCAGATTCTTCCAAACTCTCCCGAGGGGACTTTGTGCCTTTGTGAAATTTTTAAAACACTAACAGAACGGAAGCCTCTTACAGTGGTTTCTTACAGTGATTTCTTTACCAACACTTGGTGGGTCCTCCTGTTAACCACCGTGTCACATCGTCGTAATTCTCTCATTCAGTTCGGAAGGATGCTTTGTGCCCTTATACGTGCATTTACCATATTTACATTTCCATGTGAGAGTCATCACATGCTTTCCCGTATCTAACTAAAATGAGGCTATTGTTAGGTTTTTACATGGCACTGATGTCTATGGAAAAGATCTCTAGAGTTGGACCCACAGCGTTTTTTAAAGCTATATTTAACGCCATTTTGATGTTCAGTAACTGCTTCAATCCATATTTCTTCTGAACAGTCGAAACATCTCTCATTTTAAACTGGCGTGAATTTTTTTGGAGAATTCTCCCCCAGGATAACTAATCCTGCCTTCACATAGTACTTTAAAGCTACATCTCAGTGATTCCTGTTACCACATATGAGGACTGGGACTGTGTCAGCTTAGGCTATTGTCAGGTTACTTGTTTAGGCGGGATCATAGAAAAATTCTGAAATGATTTTGCTTGAGAATAGTTGGTTGTGACGTAAATTGTTCAGTTGAATCAGGTCAATCCAGCAATAGTTTCCGGATTATCCTGGGATGTTTACCCAAATAACCTTTTGATTAGTTGCAGGAACGTACTCACTTTATGGTTGCTTTCATAGCATAATCCACATATGGAACCAGCCCCAGAAAGCTTCGTTTTGTCCCAGGTACAATAACAGAGAATTGCTTCTGCCATTTAACTTATCACTAAATGGATAGACTTAACAGGATCCTTATCCAGTATGTTGCAGTAGGTTGTTGGTATTTGAGGATTACATTTTCTACTTCCATTACAGAGTGTTTCAGGTGGGGCGAAAAGTCAATGTCATGCATGTATACATCAGTATTCTCTATATCATAGCTTCTTTGTGAATGTTTATTGTGTATGTCAACATTCTCAGCAACTTGGTGAGGTTGGGTAGAAGGTGTTGTTAATGGGATGATCGTAGGTTTGGCCCTCATGCATATTTCTTTTGGGGTGGGGAGCAATCCGCTGATTTATGGCCCTTGACAGCTTTGCCAAGACACAAGTAACATAAGTGAGAGGGACAGACAAGTGTTGGGGGGAGGTGAGAGAACGTGCTGTATGCAGAGCCTGTCAAGACTGTGATGAGAAATAAACTCAAAGCACACGCCTGCAGAGGTAGGCAGCCGCTCATGTAAACAGTACCCATTGGATGCCTGCGGAGATCTCTCTCTATTCCAAAGGGAAGCTGTAACTGTTCAGTCTACCATGTAGCTGTCCTTTCACGAAGTTCAGAGACGAGCCAGTTACGATCCAGAGATCATAAGACAGAAAAAGGCCCAAAATGGGATTCTGACTTCCCAGGGTCTGCAGCAGCAAACTTACCTCTCATATGCTTTTTCAAGTGAATAGAGATTCAAATGGAAATACAGAGATTGTAATCCTCCACTGAAAATCAAGGGACACATTTACAAGGAAAACCTCCCAAAGTGGGGGTGGCTGTCAGATATTGTGACCACAGATTAATAGAGAGGTTTCAGGGCACTCCCGATAGCATCGACCAGAGCCACAGGTGTCTTAAGTACAGAATGGCTGCTGGCAGGTGGACCAGGAGGGACTAGGGCCCAGCGGATTTGTCCCTCTCGAGTATACCTACATTGTCCTTTCTCCTCCTGAAGACAGAAATGTTGGTCTTTGCAGAAGAACACCAAACTGAACATTACTTTTATAACTAAGCACACACGAGATTTACCAAATGTTTGAAGTGCAGCTAAAATTGAACAGTTGTAGCAGATGTTTATTGACCTATATGTTATAAGTAATGTATAACATGTTATTTATATATAACGCAATGCGTATGTTAACATAATTGTGTATAACTAATATAGTATATGTTAATATATAGGTTATATAGGATATGTTATACAATAAATAGTATAACATATAGATCTCTAAAACATACGTATATAATTTGCTTGAAGGGCATGATTAATTAAATTTTGAGAGCAAATAAAACTGAATGATAAGGTGCATATGCACTATGTGAACCTGGAGAAAACACAAGAAAACTCTAGTGTAACGCTCGCACAAAGCGCATTCTAATTTTGCCTGATTACAAAGTAAAATACACCTTTCGTAATTATGAAAGAAATAAAGTAGATAATTGCCTCTCAGCATGCGCAGTGCCTTAGGACATGCCTGTAAATAGCTGCATAAAGGCAGGGAAACTCTGCGACTCTACCAATACCGTAAAAATGTCAGTACGAGTAACATGGGGCAGAATCTCTTAGAGCAGAGGTCCGGTAACATTTTAAAACTGGCATCCGGGGCGCCTGGGTGGCTCAGACGGTTAAGCGGCCGACTTCGGCTCAGGTCATGATCTCGCGGTCCGTGAGTTCGAGCCCCGCATCGGGCTCTGTGCTGACAGCTCAGAGCCTGGAGCCTGTTTCGGATTCTGTGTTTCCCTCTCTCTGACCCTCCCTGTTCATGCTCTGTCTCTCTCTGTCTCAAAAATAAATAAAGGTTAAAAAAAAAATTTTAAAAAAACAAAAAAACTAGCATCCCATTTGGAAACTGTTTTCAAATGATCGAGTCATGTCTTACTGTTTTACGTGAGACATGAAAAACCATGAACTCCCCCTAAATTTGGGTTAAATCTAATCATAGTGCCGGAGGCGAATGAGAGGATTCTCCCACCGCTTGGCCCGGCGTGAAGCAGCCACAGGAGCTCCAGGCAACTTGGGAGGGAAACCCTTGCTTGGTCTGCCAGTGGAAAAGGACTCCTGTCTGCAGGGCCCCAAGGCCAGCCTGGCAAACTCTGTGTTCCCAACCGGCTGGGGGTTGCCGTGGAAACCAACAGCTCTAAAACCCAAAAGGAAAGAAAAAATTAAAATCCCAGAATAAAGACTAATTTGAGGGGATATGAAAGGGAATGAAGAACAGCCAGAGGGAGCCAAAAACTTCACAGAAACAAAAACAAAACAAAAGACGGCGTCCCCACACTCCACTTTCCCGGCCCAGATGAAGCCAGAGTTTGTTGGGTTACATCACAGAGGCCGTTTCAGAGAGCAGGTGAAAGCAGCCTCCCAGCCCCGTCCCCAGCGAAAACCCAAAGGGCTTTGCAATCTGGAGCAGTCCGCGTTAGCACATGACCGTAAGAGAGATGTTGAGATGTTGGCTTTGGAGTTTGGGTGAGAGATTATAAAATAAATGTGTTCTGTCGTTTGTAGGGAAATAACTCGGGGTATAAAGTATTTGAAGAAGAAGGAGGAGAGAGAAAAACAAGGCCCCTCGGTGTTTGTGGGCAGCATGGTAATAAAACTGATGGGGGTTCCCTCTGTCCCTCTGCGAAATGTGACCGTCTTCCCTTCCTCTGCCTCCAGATACGTTCCCTTCCTCTGCCTCCGTTCAGATACGTTTGCTCTGCACTCGCCACTTAACTGGTGGCTTCTCTGAGGCCAACAATTTGAAACAGGCTTGTTGCATTTAGTTCTAAATCTGTGGCAGAAGAAAGGAAATGACTAAAAGATAATGTTTCATTTTCTACCCACAAAGCAGATGCTCTCTGTTCTACTTCAAATGGACTGGCTTGTGCCCACAGAGCCAAACTGCACATTTGCCAAGAGCAAAGGAGCTCTGAATCATGGCGGAGGGAGAATGCCCGAGTGCTTGTTGCTTCCTTCTTGATTCTTTCACTGACCGATGAAATTTTGAGAAGAATGCTCCAGAGGTGGTGACTGAATTCCTGATCCTGAAATAAATTGCTGAGTAAGAATATGTAGCGAGGAGAGTCCTGAGCACACATTCCGGGGGTCCGCCCACCGCGAGCGGACAGAATTGGAACACAGGATGGGTATTATGTTGGTCAGGGTTCTCCAGAGAGACAGCATCAATAGGATGTATGTTTATGTAGAACGAGATTTATTATACAGAACTGACTCATGGAGGCTGACAAGTCCCGGGATCTGCAGCATGATTCAGCAAGCTGGAGACCCAGAAGAGCCAAGGGGTGGTTTCAGTCCAAAGCCTGGCAGACTTTAGGCGCAGAAAAAAAAAAAAAAAAACCTGTATTTCAGTTCAAGTCAGAAAGCAGGAAAAGCCAGTGTCCCAGTCCAAAGGTAGGAGGAAGTTGGGGGAGGGTCAGCCTTTTTGTTCTATTCAGGCCTTCGACTGATTGGGTGAGGCCCACTCATGTGAAGGAAAGCAAATCTGTTTTACGCAGTCTGATTTAAATGTTAATCTCACCCAGAAACACCCAGAATATTGCTGACCAAATACCTGGGCACCCCATGGCCCAGTGAGGTAGACACATAAAATTAACCACCACAGATACTGAGAAGTTGGGCCAGAGGGTGGGAGGAGACCCTAGCGGGTGCGTCCCAAGGAGATAGCCCTCAGCTGTACAGCGTCCTGCTAGGATAGTGCAGAACTTGAGGAGTGCAAGCACCACGACCCACTCTAGCTGGTTTAACTAGACAAGACATCATTAAAGCATGTAGGTAACTCACAGGAGTTCTGGGAGGACCAGGCTGGGCAGCCAGAACAGTGCCTAAGCCAGATGGCAAGACTGAGCCCAGGACGCCCTGTCCCCCTCCTGCACTGAGACAGGGCGGCTTCCACTGCTGGCCCCAACCCACAGGCACCCTCCTCTGGCCAGAAAAAGCACCTGCGTTTTTACGTTGCTGTCTTCTAAATCAGAACCCAGCATGAGGACATCAGATTAGCAGAGCCCAAGTGTCTCTCCTTAGCACCGGGGAGGCTGGGAAACCAAGTTTCTGGCGTCTGCCTTTGGCTGAATGTGTGATGTGGGAACATAGTCAAGTAGAGAAGGCTGTTCAGAAGATGCCTTTGTCTTCCCACACTACGCATCCCGCCAGCCTCCCTTCAGTTCTCGTCTCTTCCAGAAGCATCCCTCATTGAACTCGATAAACCGTAATCATCAGGGCCAGTATTCGTGCAGGACTTTGCACAGCCAGCGTTCTCTGTTCCAATTAACAGAACGCTCACAGGCACCCCCTCGTAAGTCCTCTCCTGTCACCCCTACGTCACTCTGCCTCCACAGAGCTTTTGGGTCTGTCCTCGCTGTTTTTGTTTGTCAACTCCAGACCTTATTGGTCTCTTCTTTGCTATATTTTTTCCTCTGCCTTACCCAGCTTCGTCCTTTTTGCTCTCTGGCACGTGGGTTGGCCTGACCTCCCCCACAGCCCCCAAAACTCTAAACTTCTTAAAAACAGAAGCCGTCTCTTTTTTCTTCTATTTTTAATCTCTGACAGTGCCTAATACCTGCTACACATACAGTTGCTGATCAGTAAATATTTTCTGATTATTGCAGCGCATTAGCTCTCTGAATTAATGCTTTTCAAATGAATGTCGGTAGTGTCTGTTTAAAGCAGTAGTGACTAGGGGCACCTGGGTGGCACAGTCGGTTAAGCGTCCAACTTCAGCCAGGTCACGATCTCGCGGTCCGTGAGTTCGAGCCCCGCATCAGGCTCTGGGCTGATGGCTCGGAGCCTGGAGCCTGTTTCCGATTCTGTGTCTCCCTCTCTCTCTGCCCCTCCCCCGTTCATGCTCTGTCTCTCTCTGTCCCAAAAATAAATAAAAAACGTTGAAAAAAAAATTAAAAAAAAAAAAGCAGTAGTGACTAGGAAATAAATGGAATAACAGCCAACAACAACAACAAAAAACCAGGGATATTTAGTCCGTGTACCAGATGATATCTGGAAATGCCTGTCAGTGTTAGTGACTCATTCAGCATACATAGTGGTTGCCTACTGTGTGCCAGACATGGAACACATGATTGGACAAGAAGAGAAGAAACAGACAACATAGCTCTCTCAAAGCTGGCATTCTGGAAGAGTCAGGCAGTTAATAAGCACGTAAGTTATAGAAACGTGATAGAATTGCTGAGTGTCATGCATAAAAGAAAAAGCAAAGCAGGACAGTATCAGAAGCACAGGGTGGGGTTGGGATCGGGGTTTTAGATAGAACGGTAGGAGGGGCACCTGGGTGGCTCAGTTGGTTAAGCATCCAACTTCGGCTCAGGTCATGATCTCCAGGCTCGTGGGTTCGAGCCCAGCGTCGGGCTCTGTGCTGACCGCTCAGAGCCTGGAGCCTGCTTCAGATTCTGTGTCTCCCTCCTTCTCTGCCCCTCCCCTGCTCATGCTCTGTCTCTGTCTCTCAGCAATAAATAAATGTTAAGAAAAAAAATTTAGATACAAAGGTAGGAATTGTTAAAAAAAAAATTGCTTGAGGCAAGCAGAGAAACCTGAATATTTGCTGAGTATAAGGTGATACAAAGAGGTTGTTACGTGAATTGGGTATGATGATGGCATTTTGGTTACTTTTAAAGCCCTTATCTGTGGTAAACTGAAATATTTATGGGGAAATAATGTGACCTAATGCAACTGGGATTTGCTTCAGAATGTTGGTTTTTTGTTTTTAATGTTTTTTTTTTATTATTATTTTTGAGAGGCTGAGCAGGGGAGGGGCAGAGAAAGAGGGAGACCCAGAATCTGAAGCAGGCTCCAGGCTCTGAGCTGTCAGCGCAGAGCCTGACGTGGAGCTCAAAGGCGTGAACCAGGAGATCATGACCTGAGCCAAAGTTGGACGCTTAACCAACTGAGCCACCCAGACACCCCTGCTTCAGAATGTTTGAGCAGAAAAAGAAAAGAAAGGAAAAAATTGAGTTGGGAGAATAGATAAGAAGAATGGTAGAAAGTTGGTGTTCGAAACTTTATCAGTGCAGAGGGTTTCCTCAATACTATTATATTTTTCTATATTGTTCTCTATATTGTTCTAAAATTTCCATATTAAAAGTTAGAAAAAATAAGTGGTGGTCGGTAAAGGCCTCGTTCACGAGGTGACATGTAACCAGATTAAGCTGACGAGGACGTGAGGGAGCCAGATGCACGGAAGGGTGTTGGGGAAGAGTATACCAAGCATAGAAACATTCAGCACAGGGGCGCCTGGGTGGCGCAGTCGGTTGAGCGTCCGACTTCAGCCAGGTCACGATCTCGCGGTCCGTGAGTTCGAGCCCCGCGTCGGGCTCTGGGCTGATGGCTCGGAGCCTGGAGCCTGTTACCGATTCTGTGTCTCCCTCTCTCTCTGCCCCTCCCCCGTTCATGCTCTGTCTGTCTCTCTCTGTCCCAAAAATAAATAAAAAACGTTGAAAAAAAATTTTTTTTAAATAAAAAGAAACATTCAGCACAAAGCATGCTCCCAGAACCCTAGCCTCCTTGTTGTTCCTTGAATGGGGGGGCCACGTAGGAAATGAGGGCTGGGAGATCTTGGGGGGCAGGATAGAGAACACAGAGCCTTTTAAGTCACTGTAAGGGCTTCAAGTGCAGGTCAAACCCAAGAGCATTCAAGGGGCTGCACCAGAGTCATACTCATATATATTTTCTTCGTCGAACCATTCAGGTGCCTTCAGGTCTTTGCTCAGATTGAGACTGTAGTGCATGATCAGTACCGTCCGGTAGAACCATCTGTGATGCTGGAAATGCTCTGTCTGTGCCAGCCAGTGTGGCATCCCCCAGCCCACCTGGGGCCGGAGAGTACTTGAAATGTGCCTGGTGTGACCCAGCAGCTCAATTTCGGATTGAGTTTTATTTGGGTTCGTTGAAACTTGAATTTAGATGCCCACGTGTGGCTGGTGGCCCCGCCTCGGACAGTGCAGTGTTAGGAGGTGGCTGGCTGCACGCCAGCATTTCCCTCCACGCTGGTTTTTATTTGGTTCCAGCAGCCAGGCCGTTCTCACCTCAGGGCATTTGCTCCCCTGCCTGCACCTTTCCCTGGGTGCTTCCTGTGTGTCCTTCCCACCTGATCTTATACAACCCCTCCCAAAAGGCCTTCCAGTTTAGTATTCAGGTAGCTCGGCAGGATCCATAAGTTCCCACTGGCCGACGAAGATAACAGAGTTCATCTTAATACATAGTTAGGTTTGGGCCCTTTATAGTGTCTTCTTTTAACTTGCAAAATGAGAATAGTTTCAGGAAACAGTGCCTCACCTAGTCCCTAAGATCACTCCGTTGGTGGGAACAATTTTGTTTGCTGTTGAATGGATAACCTAATTCCAGATGTTACTCTAGAAAAATGATACCCCAGTAGTCTGTAATAATCACCCAACCATACTGACATTTCTCCCCATCCTGTCACACCAAAAGAAGCAACTAAATGATCTCTTTCAAAGTAGATAATTGCAGAACATAAACTAGGCTTCTCTAAATTGGAAGAAATTCCAATCGTAGAATCGAAGACGTCGTTTATAGTAAAACTCCCTCCTCTGTTGATTCAAGAGTTGGTTAGCTTTGTCCAACTCTTATCTGCTCTTGCGAAGCAGCCAACAGTGAAGAGAGAGCAGAAACCTTGTAATCCCAATTGTTAGTAAATGTTTCATGACCATAAAGTTGCAGAAATCGTCACTGCCGCCCTACAAAGCCACCCTTCCACTCTCCCTGTTCCGGGGGATTTCTGCTCTGTGAGTATTAATGAAAGCAGAGTTAATTTACATTATAACTTCGCATGCCACCTGGGGACCTAAGGAGTTGAGTCAAATAAGAAAACACGTGTGTGGCATATATCCCGAACATCCTGTATTCAGATAACTGCTAAGATTGGAGGGGATTAACCCAGCATATTTTGCGATGTCCTATCCTGGTTTTCCATGATGTTGATTTTATCCCTCTTTGGACATTAGTTCTCTCCCTGGATCAAGTAGCCAAGTTCAGCTTCCGTAGCATTTATCTTTTCCTGTCTACTAGGTTTCCAGAGATTTCTTTTTTTAATGTTTATGTTTGAGGGAGAGACAGAACAGGAACGGAGGAGGAGCAGAGAGAAAGAGAAAGAGACAGAATCCGAAGCAGGCTCCAGGCTCTGAGCTATCAGCACAGAGTCCGATTCGGGGCTCGATCTCAGGAACCGTGAGATCGTGACCTGAGCTGAAGGTGGATGCTTAGCCAACTGAGCCACCCAGGCACCCCTTGAGAGATCTCTAATACGTAGGCCTAGTATTCTCTAGCTGTTCTTTGTGGTCATCTAGTCAAGAAATATGTTAAGTTATTCCGTGAAAAAAAATGGTGATTAACTGAATTCAGAAGGTCGCTTTGGTATCATAAGATTGTTTGGCAAACTACCAAGGCAGAGGTCCTTGAGCCAAAAGACGTTCTTCTCAGTTTGGTTGCCACAGCGGAGGTAGGGCTTTGGATGTAAAGTTATCACCCCCTGAGAGGGATGCCTCAGCCCTGCACTTCGTTTTATCCCTTTCTCCCCTCCAGCTCCCTTCTCTGTGCCCTGGCCCGGCCCCCACTGGACGCTGTGACCAAGTGCTTTCAAGCACAGTGATGGGAAGAACGTAATGGTAACCGCTGTGTTTACACTTGCTCCGTCCGGCGTCACGCTGAATGCTTCCACCTCTGTGTTGACATATGTGTTGCTGTCACCTCCACTTTACAGAGGAAGAAACAGACCTGGTGAGGAGAAGTACCTTGCCCAGGGCCTCATGGCCAGAACCGGGTGGAGCTGAGATTCGAACCTGGCACGGGGAATTGCAGTGGAGCTCTGGAGTGTATGCCCCGGGGGCAGTTCCCACAGGGCCAGCTCAGAAGCGACTCCCTCCCCCTCGGTGTCCGGTAGGCCACTGAGCCCGGCTGCCGTGGTCCTGCACTCATGAGCCTCCCTGCACACCCGGAGAGTCCTTGCTCGTCCTTGACCCCACCTCTTTATCCCAAGGCTTCAATAGGGCTTTCAGGCTGAGGCAGCTCAAAATGTGTGGCAGGGAGGGGCTGTGTGTGTGTCAGTGGACTTATGTCACTGAGCACCAGCCACTCCTTACACACCCAGGCATAAAGGGTTCCCTGGAGCAGGATTCACCTCTGATCGTTCTGGAGTACTGTGCTGGTGTCTTGTAATCGATGCGGCCCACCTCGTCTCCTCCTGGGTTATTACAGAGGCCCCTTAACTGCACGCTCCGTCTCCAGTCCTGCCTCTTCCCCGGTGCATCGTTTACCTAGAGCCTGATGTTTCTAAACCAAATTTAATTCCCGCTCCCCTGTTTAAAAACCTTTGTAACTTCTCATTGCCCTTGGGGTCAAGAGTGAGCCTTTTACGTCCCTTCTGAAGCCCTGAGTGGTCTGGCCCCTACTCACCTCTCCAAACTTATCTCTTACTGGGCCTCATGCCCCTCACGCTGTCATCTTGCAGAAGCTATTCGTGTTTCTCCAGAAAGCATGGTTTTTATCTTGCCTCTGAGCCTTTGCACATGCTGTTCCAGCAGTGCCCCCCTTCATGCCTGCACCACACATCATAGCACTTGCCTGTCTACTCACTTTTCTTCACCACTGTGACTTGCACAATTACTCACAGTGCTAGGCACAGAGTCACGGCTCAACAAACCTCTCTTGCATGAATGAATGAAAATCATTCCATTTTAGGCTTTTAACGGGAGTCTGGATCTGGATACCCCCGCCCGCCCCCCCCCCCCCCCCCCCCCCGTTCATGATCTGGGTTTGCCAGTGTCGCTGACTCAAGTTCCTCTATCTTTTCAAATGTTTACTTCTTTTTTTTTTCTGCTTGTAAGTTTCTCCTTTCCCATTCTTCAGGCCCTCCTGTTTAAGACACTTTGGAGTGCTTTTCCGTCTAGTCTTCTTGCCCGCCAGCACAGCGATCCTGGGTGGCTCCCGTCCACGTTCAGCAGGATTGTTGAAGACTCTGGGTGCAGCTCTTTCAGACCGCAGGGTCCTTCTGTAGCAGCCCCAGCCCTGTTTGAGCCCTGTTTGCCAGCAACACTGGGAAGGATAGAAAGACTATTGTGTTTGTCACGCAATGTCTTAAAGGGATAGGATTTTTCTCTCAGTGATTTGTTGGTGTGAGCAGGGAGGAGCAAAGAGGAAGGCAGTCTTTGACTTGCATTGGCGGGGCGGGGAGGGAGGAAATCATGGAAAGTAACAAAGGATCTCTACCAAGAAAGTGTTCCCTGGTTACAAGGACTCATCTTGTGGATGTCGATCTAGATTTTCCGAGTGCAGCCCACCTTCCATGCTCCCCAGCGAGGGCAGGATCGTTGTCGAGGTGGCCCAGGTAAATAGCAGTTGTTCTTTGTTGCCTTTTCCTTATTCCAGAGGTTACACTGAAAGTCCACGTCAGTGATGCCAGCACCCACCAGCCCGTCCCAGATGCGCTCATCGAGATTTTCACCAACCAGGTCTCCATTGCCTCTGGCACCTCGGGCACGGATGGCGTCGCTTTCATCAAGTTCCAGTATAAGCTGGGCAGTCAGCTGATCGTCACCGCCACGAAGCATGCCTATGTGCCAAACTCTGCCCCGTGGAAGCCAATCCGATTACCTGGTAAGGTTGTCCCGGCCTTTCTGCGAAGCAGAACTTGTGGTACAGGCTCAGGCAGGAGTCAGGCACACGAGCCATTTTGAAAATAGGGGTTGACATCAGAGACTCTTAAATACAGAGAACAAACTGAGGGGTTGATGGGGGAGTGGGGGAGAGGGGAAAATGGGTGATGGGCACTGAGGGGGCACTTGTTGGGATGAGCACTGGGTGTTGTACGTAAGCGATAAACCATGGGAATCTACCCCAAAAACCAAGAGCACACTTTACGCACTGTATATTAGCCACCTTGACAATAAATTATATTAGAAAGAAAGAAAGAAAGAAAGAAAGAAAGAAAGAAAGAGAAAAAGAAGGAAGGAAGGAAGGAAAGAAAGAAAAAGAAAAAGAAAGAAAGAAAGAAAGAAAATGATTGCCCTCTACTGCCAAAAATAAAAAAAAGAAAGAAAGAAAATAGGGGTTTAGTCTCTGCTTTACTTTTTGGTCCTCTGATGGGAAGGAAAAGTAGGGTCTTATATGAAGGAGGTGGGAGCTCTCACTCAATTTACACACGCAATGGAATCAAAAACCGTAGAGTTTCTCCGCATTTCCCCAGCGTCCTGTTGTGTACCTTGTTGATGATAACTGACAGGATGAGATTGGGGCAGTGTTCTGGAAGGGAGCTTCAAGGGGCCCAAGAGCCACGCTGGCCAAAGAGGCAGGGGGTGATCTTTCTCTTTTCCTCCTTCTCACCTGCTAAGGGAAAACACACTCCTCTGTGTTTCCTCAATGCTCTCGCTCACGTCCAGCACTTCTGATCACCAGCCGTGTGGCAGATTTTCCACACATCAAGCAGTTCTCAGATTCTCAGATGCCCACTGGGCGTCCTACGGTTGAGCTCAGTTCTGACTCTGTCTACCTGGGGACAGCACCAGATCCCACAGGTTAAGGGCTCAGTCCCACGTGACTTTCCCACTTCAGATGCCAGTCATAAGTCCCAAGATGTCACCTGTGCTTCTGACCTGTAGATCAGAGGTTCCCCAGCCCCTCCTCAGGTTTGACTGATTGGCTGGAGCGGCTCACAGAACTCAGGGAAAACAGTTGTTAAAAAACAAAAGTCGGCCAAGTAAACTTGAAGGTCTGTTTGGCTTTATTAAGTGATTCATCAGTCAGGCAGCATTCATCCAGCAAGTAGAGGGGAGCTTCAAGGAGTTGCACAAAACAGGGGGCACCTGGGTGGCTCAGTCACCTGAGCGTCCAGCTTCGGCTCAGGTCATGATCTCACGGTTCACGAGTTCGAGCCCTGCTTCGGGCTCGCTGCTGCCATCACGGATGCTTCAGATCCTCTGTCTCCCTCTCTCTCTGCCCCACCCCCACCGGCGCTCTCTATCTCAAAAATAAACATTTTTTTAAAAAGCAGCTAACGTATGTAAACTACCTTACAGTGCCTAAAACACGGTAGAGGCTCAATAAATAGCACAGTGACTGGCAAAATACCAATGTCAGTGCTCATCTCTGTGCCACCACACCACTGGACACACACTCCATCAGGGTCCCCATTGCCTCTGGGGACACATCTCATACAGCCCTGGCATCTGCCCTCATACACAAAGTTCTCTGTAGTTGAGTTTACATGTATTAAGTACCTACTATGTGCCATGGAACTCCCCTGGCCACTGAGGATATAGATCTAAAGACACAGAACTTGCCCCTGCGGAGTTTATAACTTAGTTTGAGAGTTATGTAGTCAGCCACAGAAGCCATTCCCATCTAAGGAGATGTTTGTGTGTATATGTGTGTAGGGCATCCTGGGGGAGGACTGGTCATCCTAGGTGAGGGAATGAAGACTTCCTGGAGGGGGCGGGAGGGAAGCTGAGTCTGGAGGGTGAAGAGATATTAATATCAGAAGGTGCTGTAAAAAACACACAGGTTCCACGACTCACCCATTCATCTGGGGACACTGATCCAAAAGTCTGCATTTTAACAAGTAATTCCCCACCCCCAGATACTTACAGATAAAAGCGTTCACTAAAGTCGGAGACCACTTCTTTGTGAGCAACGGAAAGCAGATTTGATATAGATACAACTGAGGAGACAGATCATTTGGAAAAATCTTAGAGAAAAGGGGATAAACCTTTAAAGAAATATTTAGCAGGCAAAATGCAGAAAGCCTCCGAGAACAGATGGGAGAGAGTTAAGGGAAAGGACAAAACAGAATTGTAAGTTGGATCTCGCATTTCTAGCTGGTGACAGAACAGATAGAACAGATGGGCAATGGGGTTGAGACACCCACCACTCCATGCTTCCTTAAAGTTGACTCAATTGATGCAGTAAGTTCAAAGAAGCTCCCTTCTTCTTCCCCACTCCCCTGTGCTTGGGGCTCTCCCCTGGCTTGGGGCTCAGGCAGAGGTAGATGCAGGTGATGGTGGGGGTGGGGGAGATGGGAGGGAAGGAATGAATGTTGGGCTCATAGTTGATGAGTTCAGTGCAGGGGAGATTGGATTTGGGCTGCCTCTTGGACACAAGGGCATTCAGCCTTTAGTTTGAAATGATTTGAGGGCGCTCAAGGGGTTTGGAGGTAGAGGTGTGGTTTGGGGGTCACTAGCATCATGGAGGTCGGAACCGTGACCTCCCCGAAGCATGGGGAGCAGGCCTGGGACAGAACCCAGAGAAAGCCCACAAAATAGGAAGACGATCTTTACTGGGTAATATATGAAGAAAGTGTTTGACCACCTCCATTTTTCACACTGAGAAATCACTGGAAACAAGGGAAGGTTAAATGGTACCCAGACACCACAGCTCAACCTTTGCTGGGAGAGCAGCTGCACAGAATAACAGCAGTTTGTTCTGTAAAGTCACACGGGCACTGGGTTAGTCGATACTGAGCCATTGCCTCTAGGGAAAATTCAGGGTTAGGGTCCTGTGAGCCTCCTGTCATAACATTTTCATCAGCCGAGCAATATATCACCTTGGTTTATGTGCGTTCGGGGGTGTTTAAAGACACGTTATTTAATATGTACTGTTGGTTCATAAACATGGAACTCCTGGCCAACAGCTCCATAACTCATGCTTGAACAAAGCTTATCTAACATATATTTTTCCCATGAGCACCTCCCAGCCTTCCTACAGTTAGGAACACTAGACAGCACGTCAGCGCTGTGCCTGGGGGCCGTTTTAAACAGCAAAATCCTGAAAAGAAACACAGGAATGTGAAAAACTTGGCACTAAATAGATCACCAGAGGATGCTTACAGTATGAGAGCTGAAAGGAAAAAGCGGAGCATTGCCTCGTCCGACCTCAGCTGAGAATGTGTGCATCCAAGACTCAAATTTTTGACCCCTCTGTACTTGCACGGAGAAAGCATCATGAGGGCGCCTGGGTGGCTCAGTCAGTTAAGCCTCCGACTTTGGCTCAGGTCGTGATCTCGTGGTTTGTGAGTTCGAGCCCCGCATCGGGCTGTCCGCTGTCAGCACAGAGCCCGCTTGGAATCCTCTGTCCCCCTCTCTCTCTGCCTCTCCCCTGCTCAAGTTCTCTCTCTTTCTCTCTCAAAAATAAACAAACATAAAAAGTTAAAAAAAAATTAAAAAGAAAGCATCATGAGGATTGATTTGGGGGGTCACAAATGAATTTTATCAAGTAGGCACATTTGCAAACCCCAAATCCACAAATAATGAACATTCAATGTACGTTAATTACATTTGTTTTGACTTTGTTAACATGATCATACTTTAATTGCATTTGTTTTGACTTTGTTAATATGATTCTTGGAGAAAAAGCAACGTTTTCCATAATCTCCATATTCTTAAATGAGTGAAATAATGGGAATAATGAGGTTTAATTGGAAGAGATGGGAACTAGGCATGACACCTGGGTTCCTGCCCCACCCACCCCCAGCTGTCTCACATATGGGAGCCCATCATGGCTTTGGGGGCCCGCCAATGGCTTTCTGAGCCCACGTTCCTTATTTCTAAAACTATATTAATTAGACTAAATAATTTTCAAGGACCCACCATGTCTTTGATTATTTTCTCTGTTTGCCTCATTAACATAATAAAGATACTCTTAACTAGAATCTGACAGAAAAGCTGACCAAACCTTGGACTTGTCCATTGTGAGAGCAGAGTAAACTTTCGTTGTCATGCATGCTTTTGGAGGTCAAGAGAGCATTGTTGAGGGTACCTGGGTGGCTCAGTCCGTTGAGTATCCGACTCTTGATTTCAGCTTAGGTCATGATCCCAGGGCTGTGGGATCAAGGCCCGCATAAGGCTCTGCACTGAGCATGGAGCCTGCTTGAGATTCTCTGTCTCTCCCCCTCTGCCCTTCTCCCCTGTGTGTGTGTGCTCTCTCTCTCTAAAATAGTAAATAAATAAATGTTTTTTTAATGTAAAAAGATAACACTGTCGATATTGCAGATAACTGGACAAGGAATAGAGAAAAGTAGGAAGCCTCCTGGTTTTGTTTGCATGTGCACCCTTGAGAGATTTTGGAATGGATTTCTTTTTTCATCCTTGACAATAGTTCCTGGAGAATGTGTTGGTTTTGCGCTTTCAAGGAAGGAGGTGTAGATTGGAGGGGGAAGCCCAGCATTAGGAGAGCACCCTTTACCTTGGCAAGCAGGTGAAACAAATTCACCTGTATAAAATGAGTCCATCAACTAAAGACTGTAAGCCCACATCTGAATTATTTCCATCTCCATAGCCGTTGCTTCACCAGACCTCAGACCCAGTTCATTTGCCCCCTCAAATGACCCTCTATGTTACCGAGCATTCGTGTCTTAAAAATTTGTACATGCAGATATGTGTATATGTGTGTGTATATATACATATATATGTATACATTACATATATATATTTACATGCGTGCATATGTAGAATTGTGTCAATTTGCTGTCCTCGGGATAAAGTTTAGACCCTCCTCCCCTAGCTGCGTCTCCCTTACACATCTCATGGTCTAGACACCTAGGCAGTTTGTCAACTCTCCTTGTGACTCCTTTTGAATCTGACATTGTGCCCGCTCTGTGTTTGTCCACACTGTTATTCCTTTACTGATGTTTTCTTGGCAACCTCGTCTTATGTCTCCCTGGCTGTTTTCTGCTCCATGAAGTCTTCCTGACTCTCCCAGGTAGAGTTACATGTTCCTCTCTCTCTACTTACCAAAAACCAAACATCTACCTGGTATGATAAGAACCCCCAGACATCACTCAGCATCTCTTCTCTGAAGGGGGTCCAAGAGTCGTTCTGCCACCTCCTACCCTCCGGGGCACTCGGTCGATTTGAGGTGGGCAGTCCCTTCCTTCCTGCTCCAGGAGGCCCCTGTGGTGTCCCTCTTGCCACACAGCACACTCAGCTACAAGGGACCGTTTTTCTGTCCTCCAGAAAATAAGGCTTGAGAAAGGTTGCTGGAGCAGATGCCTTATGTATGGAAGTACCAAATGTTTCAGGTTAGAAGTGTTTACAGAACACCCCACAATGGTCACGCACATCTTGAGAGACTGCAGGGCCCAGGACATACCCCTCAGGATGTGCGTGAACTCTCCAATGGGACAGGGCGGCCCATGCAGGCAGCATCACGGCAATGACCCTTTCTTCTGGGCCATTAGGTACCCAGTGCCGTTGGCCGAAGGCGTCATTGTTAAAGAAGGTCAAGTGTACCTTTGAAGTGGTTGCAGAGGATTTACCCAAATTAGGACTCCCCACTTTAGTCCTGACTCACACGCGTTCCCTGGTCTCCCATCCCCCAACCTGGTATGGATTTTTCTCCCAACTTTGAACCCCTAAGATGAATTCTTTAATTTCTTACTTTTTTGTTTTGTTTTTGAATTTTAAGTCATAATTCATATACCATGAAATTCACCATTTTGAAGTGTGCAGTTCACAAGATGATACAACCAACACCACTGACTAATCCCAGAATATTTTCTGTACCCCTGAAAAAAAAGCCCAGACCCATTACAGGTGACTCACTGTTACCCACTCCGCCCAGGCCCTGGCAACCACTGACCTCTCTGTCTCTATGGTTGGCCTATTCTGAACATGGAAGATAAATGTATCTCTACAATATGTAGCCTTTTGTGTCTGGCATCTTTATTTCTTTTAAACGTTTATTTATTTTGAGAGAGAGAGTGCACACATGAGTAAGGGAGGGGTGGAGAGAGGGAGAGAGAGAATCCCAATCAGGCTCCGCACTATCAGCACAAAGTGCCACGCAGAGCTTGGTGCCCTGAACCATGAGCACATGACCTGAGCCACAATCAAGAGTCGGGACGCTCAACCAGCTGAGCCACCCAGGCGCCCCATGTCTGGGATCTTTCACTTCACATAATGTTTTTATGGTCCATCCGTGTTGTAGCGTGAATCAGTACATTTTTCCTTTTCATGGATTAATAGTGTTCCATTATATGGATGGACCACATTTATTTATCCTGTTCATCGGTTGGCGGATTTGGGGGTGTTTCCACTTGTTGGTTGTTATCACTCATGCTGCCATGAACATTCATGTGTATGTTCTTATGCGAACATATATTCTCAGTTCTCTTGGGTCTATACCTACGAGTGGAATTGCTGGGTCATATGGTAACTCTGTGTGTGATATTTTGAGAAACCACCAGATTGTTTCCCCAGCACCAAGATGCGTTCTTTTTTTTTAATGTTTTATTTATTCTTGAGAGAGAGCATCAGTAGGGGAGGGGCAGAGAGAGAGGGGGACAGAGGATCTGAAGCTGTCAGCACAGAGCCCAACATGGGACTTGAACTCACCATGCTCGAGATCATGACCTGAGCTGAAGTCAGTTGCCCGACCGACTGAGCCACCCAGGCGCCCCCCCAGGCACCCCCTTCCCAGGTGCATCCTTATTGTTGCTCATGGCACCGGCCAGCTTCCACTCATTGTGCAGCTGCTTCTGTGTCCCAGTTCTCTTCAAATGTAGAACCTTGCAGGTAGGGACTACCTCCAGCATTGATCTGTTGTCCGTGTCCAGCACTGGACCTCATATAAAATGACAGCTAGATAAGTTGACTGTAGAGCGTATATAAAAAGAGAGATCATGTCCAGGGTCAGCTCACTGGTCCCCCCTGGCACTATTAAGAGCCAGCGGTGCTAAATAATGGATATTCTTAGCACTTGATGTTTCTGGTCCCTGATAATTTCCCAGAAACTCACTTTACCTCTCTAGACCTTGCTTTCCTCATCTTTAAACTTGGACTGGATAAAGTCCAGGGCAGGGGTCTCTGAATTTGAGTCTGTGTCGCATAGTAGTGGAGGACAGACTCCAGAGTTCCAGTCCTACGCTCAGTATTTACCAGCTGTGGGATCTTGCACAAGTTAATTCCTTATCTATAAACCTGTTTCCTTACCTGTCAAATGGACGAGTTAATATCTATTTCATAGGGGTGCCTGGGTGGCTCAGTTGGTTAAGCATCTGACTTCAGCTCAAGTCATGATCTGGCAGTTCGTGAGTTTGAGCCCCACGTCAGGCTCTGTGCTGACGGCTCGGAATCTGGAGCCTGCTTCGGATTCTGTGTCTCCCTCTTTCTGCCCCTCCCCCGCTTGTGCTGTGTCTCTCTCAAAAATAAATAAACACTAAATAAAAAAATTTTTTAAGAAAAATAATATCTATTTTACAGGGTTGAGATTTAAATAAATTACCAAAATTAAAGCCCTTAGAATAATGTCTGACATGTTACTAAGGGTTCAGTGACCTTAATGAGTATTATTATTCCATAATACATTTATTTTTTTCTCTTGGATTCATATTCTATCCAGAAACTTACAGGCTTTGTGAATTTTGTAGTTAGAAGTCCAGGTCCTTAAGCAAGAATTTTTAAAATGGCACAAGTTCTCTCATCTTATTACTTACCAGAATAGGGAGTAATGTTCTCCTACCACATGGCATATGTTAACCTAAGCACATATTTTTCAAGTCTTTTTTTAAAGTTAATACCTAACTTTATATATTTTCCATTCATATAATGTGTAATTTAATATACTTCTAATGTGAAGGGGCGCCTGGGTGGCTCGGTCGGTTAAGCGTCCGACTTCAGCTCAGGTCATGATCTCGCAGTTCGTGGGTTCAAGCCCCGCATCGGGCTCTGCACTAACAGCACCAAACCTGCTTGGGATTCTCTCTCTCCTTCTCTCTCTCTCTGCCCCTACCCACCTCTCAAAATAAATAAATAAACTTTAATGGATATGTGAAGAGATTCAGAATCTTTACTAAAAAATTCTGGTGAATAAAAACTAGTTGACCATCGTAGCGTAAGCAGTTTTTATATGGGAGATTGCAGTATTCCCGTGGCAATTGGAAAGCCTCTTGCTAATCAGACTTAAATGAAAAAAAAAAAAGTTTCCTTTCTCTCTACTCACAACACTCTGACACCAAATGAATGGGGCTTTTTCTCAAACCAACCAGTTCTCCGACTCTGGACACCACCTGGGTGTCCTACAATTCAGTTCAGTTCTAACCTTAACTACCCAGAGCTAGTGCAGACCCTACAGGTTAAGGTCTCAGACCCAAAAGACTGTCCCCCACCAGTTCCCCAGCTTCAGACACAACTCCCATGGTGTCGCCTGTGCTTCTGGCAACTGGCTATGGATCAGGGGTGTCTACAATCCCTTCTCGGGTTCAGTAATTTGCTATAATGGCTCACAGAACTCAGGGAAACATTTATTTACATTGGCCAGTTTATCCTAAGGGATATCATGAAGGATACAGAGGAACTGCCAGATGAAGAGGTGTACAGATGAGGTCTGGAAGGGTCCTGAGCATGGCTGACAGCTTCTGTCCCCATGGAGTTGAGCCGTGCCACCCTCCTGGCACGTAGATGCGTACACTGATCTGGAAACTCCCCAAACCCTGTACTTTTGGAATTTTCACGGAGGCTTCACCATGTAGGCATGATTGATTATAAAGTTAATATCTAGCCCCTCTCCTCTCCCTAGAGAATGGAGAGGTGGGGCTGAAAGTTCCAAGTTTCTAATTACAGCTTGGTCTTTCTGGTGACCACCCCCCATCCAGGAGCCCACCCAGACTTGCGTCATTAGAACAAAAGATGCTCCTACCACCCAGGAAATTATAAGGGATTTAGGAGCTCTGTGTCAGGAACCAGGAGCAGAAATCAAGTATGTATTTCTTATTATGTCACAATACTAAAAATCCGTATTGTTGTTGACTGATTTGAAATCAGAATAGCAAGAATGCAGAGTCCCCAAAAATTGGAGTGGGCATTTTGATTTAAATGTCAGAATTCCCTTATGTCCATTTTTACTTCTGCAGTATTTTCTTCACTGAGCCTGGGCCTGCTTCCAGAACGATCTGCGACTCTAATGGTGTATGAAGATGTTGTCCAAATAGTCTCAGGATTCCAAGGTATGTTGAATATTGAAAAAGAAAAGTGACTAACTTTTGGGCCAGCCACTAAAATCCTATTATAAGACAGCTTCTTTTCAGATGGTGATGGCAGTAAATTTACCCAGAGCTGGATACTATGCATGTTGTCCTATGAGTGCACAAACACACTTGAATTGTGGTTAAACTCTCCCCTGGCTGTGATCTTGTTTGTTTTAAGGCCAGCCTTTAACTGGGTGAGAGAAAAGAAAGGGCTTCACCACTCTGTCCATACCACATCTCTCTTTCTTCTCCAAAGCTGAGAATATTCACCTCATGAGTTCAGAGCCCAGGACCCTGTCTGAGCATCACTGAAGAAAGGTTCATCATAAATATTCAAGGAGGTAGAGTTTCAGTCTTGCGCAGTGAAAAGGATCTGGAGATCTGTTGCACAATAATGTACTTCACGCTCCCAAACTTAAAAATGGATAAGATGGTAAATTAAATACTGTGTGCTTTTTAACACAATAAAACAACCCCTCCCCCTTAAAAAACAAAGGAAGAAGTGTTCATAGCCTTCAAGAGTGGCCTTTTTCTCTGTCTTGTCCCTCATTGTCGTAACCCCTCTGGTATGTGGTTGTGCATCAGAATGTGCCCTTATACCTTCTAACTTCTCTTGCAGAGAAACCAGTACGGAAGGCTTGAGAGGGATTTCCCTGTGTTGGTGGTGGGGTTAGAATTGGGAAGAACGCTAATGTCAAACGTATTTGTGCCAAAGTCAGTTTCTTTCTCTAAAGCATGGGCTAGAGAGCGCTATTTCCTGGCTCTCAACGTTCCATCGGATTAATTTTTTTGTTTACTTCATTTTAATACCATTTGACACAAATCATTCTCTACCTCACCACATTCCGGTGCCATTTGCAAATGAGGTGACCCCATTTATTCCTTTTTTGAGTGGCTGTGGAGACCCTGCAGAAGTGGGCATGCAGCCGTTATAATTAACATATAACACTGTATTCCTTTTAGGCATACAGCATAATAATTCGAATTATGTGTATATTGCAAAATGATCGACACTGTAAGCCTAGTTAACACCCGTCACATGTAGCTACAAATCTTTTTTTCTTGTGATGAGAACTTTTAAGATCTACCCTCTCAGCAACTTTCAAATATACACTACAGTGTTATTAACTATAGTGACCATGCGGTACATGACATCCCCAGGACTTTTTTATCTCATAACTGGAAATTTGTACCTCTTGAGACCCTTCACCCATTTTCCCCCAACATCCCACCTCCGGCAGCCACCGATCTGTTGTGTTTCTATGAGTTCGGCTTTTTTAGATTCCACGTAGAAGGGAGACCATGCAGTGTCTGTGCTTCTCTGTCTGGCTTGTGTCACTTCGCATAATGCCCTCCAGGTTCAACCATGTTGTCACAAATGGCAGAATTTCCTTCTTTTTTCTGACTGAATAATATTCCACTGTAGATCACTTTTCTGCATCCATTTATCCATTGATGGACACTTAGGTTGCTTCCACACCTTGGCTCTTGTAAATGATGCTGCAGTGAACATGGGGGGATGGCGGGGAGTGACCGGGGGTTTCTCGAAATGAGGGAATGATTATGCTTCCTTCTCATGTTCTTCACTAAGAGAGGAATTGTTAGTGTCCTGCTCTCATTTTGACTGGACTACATTCTGATAAAGACCGAAATGATTTTTATCACAATTTTGGTCTTTATCAGAATGCAGCCCAGT
Organism: Panthera onca; assembly: GCF_046562875.1. Lineage (NCBI taxonomy): Eukaryota > Metazoa > Chordata > Mammalia > Carnivora > Felidae > Panthera > Panthera onca. The sequence continues at coordinate 13,952,499 of NC_138345.1, read as the reverse complement.
GGAAGATGATAGCAAGAGGTGAATGCTTGTAATTAATGTCCTGGGTACAGACAGGCTGTGCTCACCCATTTACGTCAAGATTATGTCTGTTGATTAGGACGTTCTGAGTATAATTTAGAGCTGACTTCAGCTCTTCAAATATCAAATGGAAACTACGAAGCACCTGAACCAGGCTTCCTGAAGCCTTGGAGTTTGGTAGCCTCTCTGCATTTCCGGAGGACGGGCACACACTTTGTGTTTCCTCAGACCCAGCCTGGTTGGGACCCTGCTTCTTCTAATCGGGGCTGTTGTTGCTGTGCCGTGTGCCCATGTGGCAGGGGACTGGCACAGAGCAATTAAATGCTGTCACGGCAGCCGTATATTGTTTTCTTTTTAGATATGCCTTAAGACCCATTTTTTCACAGAGAGGGAGACAAACCATAAGAGAGTCTTTTTCATTTTTATTTATTTTTGAGTAAGAGAGAGAGAGAGACAGAGCACGAGCCGGGGAGGGGCAGAGAGAGAGAGAGATGGAATCCGAAGCAGGCTCCAGGCTCTGAGCTGTCAGCACAGAGCCCGACGCGGGGCTCAAACTCACGAACGGTGAGATCATGACCTGAGCCGAAGTCGGATGCTTAGCCAGCTGAGCCCCCAGGCGCCCCAAGAGACTCTTGAATATAGAGAACAAAGTGAGGGTTGCTGGAGGGGAGGTTGGTGGGGGGATGGGCTAAATGGGTGATGGACATTGAGGACACTTGTTGGGATGAGCATTGGGTAAGTGATGTGGTGAATCACTCAACTGTACTCCTAAAACGAGTATTATGCTACAGAACTCACTTGGATTTAAATAAATCTAAAAAAGACCCATTGTTATCTTTCACAGCCTTGCATGTTTTGATTTTTTAATTTAAAAAACTGACCAGCGGGGCACCTGGGTGGCTCAGTTGGTTAAGTGTCGGACTCTTGATTTCGGCTCAGGTCATGATCTCACTGTTGGTGAATTTAAGGCCTGTGTCAGGCTCTGCTCTAACAGTGCAGAGCCTGCCTGAGATTCTCTCTCCCTCTCTCTGCCCCTCCCCTGCTCTCACGCTCTCTCTCAAAATAAATACACTTAAAAAAAAAAAGTTTAACTTATAGGGATCTTTGGTAGTAGCTAATTGATTATGGTGTTCCTCAAGGAAATATATTTGGACACTGCACTCTAAGAAAAAAAAACACAACTGACCCATATCATGTTTTACACGTTGTTCTAAAGGCCGCAGCCACCATAATTTTCATCACCTGCTCTTTCTCTTAATTGGCCCCTCCCCTACCTTTTCCTCAGAGTTAGTCTTCATTTCCTCTTACTAGCTGTACTCATTCTTTGTTCCACTTTTCTTCTGCTTCCCGTGAATTGCTCATCCTTTTCCTGAGATGTTGGTCCACCAACATACCCTTTGCTAGAAAGTTCTCAAGTAGCCAGGCTGCTGGGCTTCTGCGGTGTGGACCTGCCAGTGGGCCTTGAGAGATGGAGAAGAGGGGCACCTGGGTGGCTCAGTCGGTTAAGCGTCCAACTTTTGATTTCAGCTCAGGTCATGATCTCACAGTTTGTGAGTTTGAGCCCTGCATCGGGCTCTGTGCTGACAGCGCTGAGCCTGCTTGTGATTCTCTCTCTCTCTTCTCTCTCTCTCTCTCTCTCTCTCTCTCTCTCTGCCCCTCCCTGCTTGCGGTCCCTCACTCTCAAAATAAGTAAATAAAATAAAAGTAAATGGTAAGTAAATAAATGGAGAAGAGCCAGGCTGCGGGGTACAGACCAGAAAGGGACCTTGTCCAATAGAGCCCAACTCCCCACCACCTTCCCCAGCCCTCACCCTGTGTCCTCTGGGCACCAGTATGGCTGCAGAGAACAGCCTTCCACCTCTTCTCCGAGCACTGCCCCCCTTCCTGGTCCGAAATGTCCCTGAGACACAGCCTTCCCTGCAGCCTTCTCAGGTGGGGGCTGTGCTCACATTACTTGTCTCCTTTCTCCTTCCTTCCTTCCTTCCTTGAGGATCCTTGGAGGTCGGCTGGACCACTCATCACCAGTGTCTGGGTCAGCTTTTCCTCCTGGACTGATGATACGAGCTCCTAGTTCCCAGGTTCACGATGCTTCTAGAAACGTTTCTTGGGAATGTGAGCCTCCATATGGAGGATGCCCCCGGGTCCCAGCTGCTCACCCACACCAGGGTGCCCCCCTCTACACCACCTCCCTCTAGAGGATGCCCCCTGGTGCCCCAGCTGCTCTTGCACTCCCAGGGTCTTTTCTGTCCCACATCGGTCACCCACTTCTGCAGTCCTGCCTTAGGCCTCATCATTCCGGCAAATCAAATGCACCACCTCCAAGCTCAGCCCCTGCACTCCCTCCTCTCACCCTGTGGCAGTGGTTCGCACACCACTGAGGGCTCCAGAGCCTTGACTCACTGTGTCCTTACCCACGGATTGCCTCCCTGCCCAGCCTACGAACCATGGCCCTTCGTTGGAATCGTCTCCTTGCAGACACTCCCCGCAGAGCTGCTCCCCTCCCCTTCTGCCATCTTTGACCGAATAACTCCTGACTCTGGTTGACCTGAGCCGCTTGTGGCCACCCCAGCGCAGCTGCACGCGGCTGGAGGAAACCTCACCGGTGGTTGCCCCGACTGGTTGCACGACCACAGACCTCAAATGGGCATCGGTCCTGGGGCCACTTAGTCGTTTGTTTCGTGAGTCTCCAAGATGATTTTCACACCCTCTTCCCTACCTGCTGGCTTCCTGTGTGTTCACTCACACTCCCATCCTCTGTCTCCTCTCCTCACATCTCTGCCTGCTTCACTGAGAAGCTGAGAACCCTCACCGCCCCCCCCCCCGGCCCCCAGCAAACCCACAGACCCGCTCACTGTCCCTCGTTGCACTGGAAGGAGTGTCCCTCTTCCCTTACGTGTGAGTCCTTCTGTTTGTGCTCAGCATCTCATCTCCTCTCTTCCTTCGGGATTCCAGAAGTTTTTCCTCACCATTTTCTCCTCATCGGGAGCGGGCAGATGTTAAAGTAGCACATCTCTAATGCTTCCACAACCGTGTCTGTCTCTAGCCACCGCCCTGGGTCTCTGCTGTCTTCCGGAAGGACGTCTGCACGCCCTTCCTTCCTGCTTCCTCGCCTTTCTTGCCCTGTTCAGCACCCTGCAAGTGGCTCTCCTGCCTCGTTGCTCCATTCAGACTGCTTTATCAGAGTCTCTTACAAGCCCCGCGTGGCCCGGCCTGAGGACATTTCTCTGTGCCTTCCCCTGGACTCTCCACGGCACCCAACAGGGATGACTCTGGTCGCTCTTGCTGGAGACTCTCCTATCTTCCATAACGCCATGCCTTGATTTTCTTTCTCCTCTTGGTCACTTGCCGACACTCCAGTGACTGTCTGGGCCTACATTCCTCCTTCCCAGTACCCTCCCCACAATGTCTCATGGGCCCATGCTTTAATGCTGTGTAGACACAGATAACGCCCAGTCTCTCACCTCCCTCCCAGACTCGCCGAGAGGGCGACCCAGAGCTGGCTGCTTATTTGACGTCTCCGCTTGGATGTCCGCTAGGCATCTCAGACTTGATGGGTGTGTCCAACTTTCCGTCTCCGTACATGGTACAAGCATGGTACTTAAGTGGCCAAGCCAGACCCTAGGAACTATCCCTGACTCCTCTGTCCTCACAGCCTGGTTCTCTGGCACAGGTGTTTCTCCCCATCTGGGACACCACCACATGAGTCCAAGACTCCGTTTCCCCCTGGAGAGCTGCGGTAGGTTTTTAATCGGCTGTCTCCTTCCGCCCTTGCCGACCCATAATCCGGTCTTCGCACTGCTAAAGCGACCAGGTCACCTTGCTTCCACTCTTCAGTGGTTTTCCCTGTGTACTTGGAATAAACTCCCAAATGCTTAGCCTCAGGGCTGGACAGTCCCCTGGCCCTGAGCCTCGGTGGCTATGCAGTTACCTGGAAGGGGAGTATTGGTAAGAAGGGGTCGAGATTGTAGTATCTGGATACATGTTCCCGTGAGCAGGCTCTCTGCACCCCGACCCCCCCATGCGTACTTCTTAGACCCTACGGTTCTCATTGTGGACCTCTCTTGTCCTGCCCAGGCACCTTTGACACCCACTGCACCACACGTGTGACCCCTTCTCGGCCCCTCTCTCCCTGGGAGCCACTCTACCCTCAGCAAGGTGTTTGTGATAACGGCTCACTCTGAAACCCACAGGGTCTGTTGCTGTGGCCACACTTTACCCCACCGTGGCTGTCAGACCACCTGTCACTGCCTGCTCCGCTCCTCACTATGCCCCGCCAGCCCCGAGACCTGATCGTCTCTTCTGGTGACTGTGAGGGGGCTCTGGAAGGGTCTCAGCATCTGTGTCACACGCTGTCTGTAAGGAGTCACCGTCTCCCCTTGTGTGTGACCTTCATCTCCCCTTCTTACGCTCCGTGGGTCAAACAGGGTTACAACACGCCGGGGCCTCGTACCCCGAGTGATTTCAGAGTGTTCTGTGCTTACACACACTCGCATCGTCTCTGCTGCCCACACGTGTTGCCACAGCCGCCGCACTGATCCAGGCCCTGGTCAGTCTCTCTTGGACCAGGCAGTAGCCCCCAGCTGGTGTTCTTGTCTCTAGTCTTGGAGTTGAGATTGGAGCTGGACCTGTGATTAACCAGACTGCCTCCGTCTTGTGTCTCCCTCCTAGTCCACCTTGCCCTGAACTTCCAGAGGACTCTTCTGGGGGCAGAGCTCCAGTTATTTCACACCCCTCAATTGCCACCCCACCCCCACTTTTGCCCTAGAATAAAACCCAGTCTCCTTATCACAGCACATACCGACCTTGTGACCCGGCCTCAGCCTCCCTTCCACACGTACTTCTCCTTCAGGGATCGTTTTCTAGCCTAACTGAATTTCCTTTTGTGTTTTCCATCTGGGGTGTCCCACTCCATCTCCGAATCTGTCTTCGAGCCCTTCTTGGCCATCAAGAGCAGCTTCAGGGCCACCTCCTTCAGGTCTCTTCTGCATCTTCCCTGGAGATGTGGTTCATGCAGGTGCCTTGCCCTCCAACCTCGGCTGCCAAGGAGCTTATATCATGTGACCCCTGACTCAGGGGTAACCAGTCCACAGTGTGGCCAGGGGCTGGGATCCAGCTAGAAGAGAAAATCTGGAGCCATCAGTTCTTCGTTCTCTTCCTTTTACGGAGATCGAGCTAAGAACCAGAAGAGGTGAGAATCTCAACTGAGTAGTTATGAGGCGCAGTGGGTCTGTGACCATTCCAGGCCACCTATGGGCCCAGGGCAGAAGAGAAGAGAAGGTCGGGTTCCTGGATGGCTCAGTCAGTTAAGCGTCCATCTCTTGATTTCAGCTCAAGTCATGATCTCATGGATTGTGAGTTTGAGCCCTGCATCAGGCTCTGTGCTGACAGCAGAGAGCCTACTTGGGATTTTCTCTCTCCCTCTCTCTCTGCCTTCTCCCCTGCTCATGTTCACTTGCTCTCTCTCAAAACTAAATAAAATTAAAATAGAAGAAGAAGAAGAAAAGAGAAAGTGTGAGTAAGAGAAGGGAGCCAGGTGGTGGCAGGTCAGAGAGAAGCCGACTGGGGATTAGTGGAGTCATGGTCAATGGCACTGCATTCATGTGAAATCTACAGACTCTTGCCGTTTTGCCCAGAGCTGCCCTGAGCCCAGAACCATGTTCTCCTGCAGCTTCCATGCCCTCTGGCTCCCATCCTTGTATTCTGACACATCGCTGTATCCCTTGTGGCTCCTCAGCTCCTTATCAGTAACCAGAGGGTGGATTAAAACCCTCCAGCTGGGGTGTGTGTATCTTATTATGATACCTCCCTTTCTACCATATTTGGTAGTATACCTTATCTCCCCAACTAAAAATTTGAAACATGAAGGCAAGAAGTTTGTCATCTTCACCTTAAACCCCGCCCAGGCACTGGCCCTACACTTGCCGTATGATATATTCAATGAACAAGTCACTGAAAGATTGAATAAATAAAATTTTTTCGAGTCTAAATAACCAGTGCTTTTTGCACTTCCTACATAGGTTGTCTGCGCCCTGATCAATTATTTCCTTTGCTGTGGCTTCTAAGAACATTGCAGCTCACACAGACACACACAGACACACACACACACACACGCACATATATGCACACACGAAGTAAGAGAACTTGAAGAGCTCTCTCTCTAAGGAGTAAGAAGCATGGTCCTACAATAAGGGTATTAACCATTCAGGTAGTTTTTGTTACATTTAATGTATTCACTCTCATTCCCTCCTGTGTATAACCAAAGACTGGGAACCATCTCTCCCTTTCTAAAATCTTTTTTGCATTCCAGCTTTTTAAAAGGACAGCAATTTTGTTAATTTTTTTTAACTTTTCCTGGTTCATGAGTCTAATCATTGTTCCTTGCATTTTTCCTTGCCATGGCAGAGTTGAGACAGGACAGTAATACTGCATGACGTTGTTTCATGTTTTCTTACCAGTTGGAAGGAAAGCCATATGTAGATAATTTTGGGTCTTTGCAGTTCTGTTCTATAAAATTAATACAAAACTGAATTTACAAAAGCTACATTCAATTTTTCTCAGACTGGTCTAGTGTAGGTGCGTTTATTTATTTATTCTTTGGTGGATTCAGAGAAGAAAAAAAAAATCAATTCTTACTTGATCAGAAACGTAAGTACTAGAAGCCTTTGGATTTCAGTGTATCACTCGGATGTTATAATGTGGCAAACGCTCCTGAGAAAAGGCGGGTAGCATGATGACAGTTCAAACATGTTACGTGCATAGCCCTGGGTGATGATGCCCATTGTTTGGCTTTATGTGACACTAAAGTAAAAGCTTTGGAAGAATGAAGGTCACTAGGTGGAGATGAAAACAGGAGAGGAGGGAAGGAGCCCCGCTGTTCTCATTAGTTGGATGCTTCATGCTTCAGTTGACGTTTTGTTTTGTTTTGTTGTTTTGTTTGCACCCAAGTAAAGTAGAATAAACTCATGGGAAATGAGAGGTTTCCTAGAAAAATAAAAAGACCGCCCACTTGTTTTCTTCTCTGTAGGTATGGTCTTTATTTAAATTCTGACCATACACACCCAAACACTACTCTGTCATCAGACTAGCTTCAGACACAGGAAGCGCATAATACATGCACATTTTCAATGGAACAGTCCTTAGCAGTGACTTTCATTTAAAAAGTAAGGCAAGTGATTGTGTTTTATTGTTGACATTGTTTTATAAAGAAAGCCTGGAGCAGTCTCACGATAACAGTGTGGTGAAGGGGAAGGGCCAACTTAGTAATTGGTTAACTCTAGAGTTTTCTGCACCATAGACTGTCTGAAAATGTGCTCCTTGTCACAGAAATGCTTGCAAATTGCATTCAGACTTTGCAATGAGATGGGAAGTGAATGACAAGAGAGAACACTTACAGATTATTTTATAAGAATTATTTTCTTCAAGGGGCTCAGTCCATTAAGCATCTGACTTCCGCTCAGGTCATGATCTCACGGTTCGTGGGTTCGAGCCCCGCGTCGGGCTCTGTGCTGACAGCTCAGAGCCTGGAGCCTGCTTCAGATTCTGTGTCTCCCTCTCTCTCTGCCCCTCCCCCACTTGTGCCGTGTCTCTCTCAAAAATAAATATTAAAAAAAAATTTTTTTAAGAATTATTTCCTTTGAGTGTGTCGTGTACTTTTCCGAGGAGCACATTCACACAGAAACCTGTGGGGAGGGGATCGGTGATGTTTCTAACGTTTAAATCTCAAGATGATTAATGATAAGGCGTGGACGGTAATGATGGTGGTGTTGGAATCTGGGGACAAGACCGGCAGTTGGCCTGCGGCTCTGGCTCCCACAGCGTCCAGCAGACCTTCATGCTGTCTCACAAGTGGGGCATCTTGTCGACTCCGTATGTGAGGACGTCTATAAGAAGGTGTCATGAAGATGCGCCACTGCTCGTGGCCACACTCTCAGCACCGGCTCCCTCCTGGCTCCTAGGGATCTGCTGGAAGCCCCGCCCACCTCTTCCATGCCCCGCCCACCTCTTCCATGCCCCGCCTACCTGCCTACCCCTCCTCCTAGCAATGACCTTGCACCGAAAAGAGAGGCCACCAGGGGACGCTGACCCTCCTGATGTGCCTGCTGTGGTCCCTCCCCCCGCAGGAGCCCCTCCTCAAGCACAGGGTCCCACCTCTTATCTCCTCTTCAGGCCTCCCTCACTCTGTAGTTCTCCTCCCGCTCCCCCTCAGCTCCCAAAACCCCAGACTTTAGAGAAGCCCTTAATAACCCACCTTCCTCCTTCAGCTTCTACCCGCATCTGCATCCTCCTCCGAACAGGACAGGTCTGCAGGGGAGGGGAGGTGGGAAATGAATGTTCATCCTGCACCTGTTACGCACCCGGAGGCACCACTGGGCATCATATATGTGTGTGTTGTGATCTAAGCATCACAGCAACCATATTATGAGATGGGCGTCATTCATACCCATTTGAAAGTTAAACAACCTGAAACCCAAGGTCACTCAACTAGAAGGTGGTAGAAGAAAGACTGAAATGTAGATTGAGTGACTCCACTGCTCTATGTTCTGCTGTCATGGTGGCTCTGCTTAGGGAGATGTACACATTCACGGTTAAACCTAATTAGGGGCGCCTGGGTGGCTCAGTCGGTTAAGCATCCGACTTCGGCCCACGTCATGATCTCACAGTGTGTGGGTGCGAGCCCCGCGTCGGGCTCTGTGCTGATGGCAGAGCCTAGAGCCTGCTTCGGATTCTCCCTCCGAATCCGAAGGTGGCTCCCTCTCTCTCTGCCCCTCCCCTGCTCACGCTCTGTCTCTCTCCCTCTCTCCTTCAAAAATAAAAATAAAACATTAAAAAAAAAACCTAATCTAGGGCACAGTGAGATCAGTGCTGCAGAAAGATACACGTAGCGTCTAGAGGTTGGGGTGTGATCAAGAACGTCTCCACTGAAGAGGTGGCCTGTAGGGCACATCTTGGATGACGCGTGGGACATGCAGGTAGAGACTGTGGAGAAGAGACATGAGCACGTGTGGAAGCACAGAGCCAGGCAGTGCCACGTGGCCAGAAGGTGAGAGCCAATTGTCAGGAAGTCCAGCATCTCTTCCGAGGTAGGCGTGGTGAACCAGGAGGGGAACAGAAGCCAGGGCTGCAAGAATTCCTTTCTGTCTCTTACTAACGGGATGCCTATGGACAAGTCACTTAGCCTCACTCGGAAAGCAGAGAGGGTTCTTCCTTCACAGGACTGTTGTAAACAGTAAGTGAAAGAATGTGTATAGAAGAACTATGTACGTTCTAAAGCACTGAACTCTACCTGTCACAGGACGAGAAGCATAGTAATTGGGGTCTGCATTGGTCTGTAATTGTCGCTGCCATCATTAATTTACCAAGTGGTGGAGATCCGTTGAAGGTCTCTGGGCTGAGAAGGGATGTGACCGGAGTGCCTTTAGAAAAGTCCACGTATCCGTAAACGAAGTGGGGAAAAGGTGGTCAGGCTGGAGCACAGTTAAGGCAAGGGGTAAGGCAAGGTAATGCAGGGTGGGGGCAGAGAAGGAGGAGATGACAATGCTGGAAATGTTGTTGGGAAGGAGACTGGCCAGTCCTGGCAGGGAATGAATGCGCAGAATAATAGGAAAAATGATGGTGTCCTGGAAGCAAAGCTGGGTCTTGGGCAGAATGGGGTAGGGGGTGTTAGATGGAAGAGGAAGTAAGTGATGGTGTTGATGCGCCTGTGGGGCATCCAGGTGGAGGTGTCTGGAAGGCAGAGGAATTGCAGACATGGGGCGGACAGGAAGGCCACCGTGGAGGGGAGTCAGTGAGGAGAGAGCCCAGAAACTACTACGGAGGCAGCTGAAGGCAGCCCCTTAGGAACTGTTTCATCCGGAGGTGGGAGGAGATAAAAAAAAAAAAAAAAAAACAAAACGCACTTGCAGAGGAAAAAGCCAGCTGACTCTGGAGAGACCAGAGCCCAGGAGCATGAATGCCAAGCAGGAGGGGTTCCTGGGCGGGGGCGACGAACAGTGTTGACCATTGTGAAGAGGTCAGCGAGGAGGAAGGCTGAGAAGTGGTCACGGGTTCGCAGATTATACAGTTGTCCATTGACATTAACGAGCGCAATGTGTGTTGTAAGTAAAAGCCACATCGCTGGGCGTTGGGTGGAGGGAGAGGAGGCCTTCGCTTTTGGTGGTAACGGCATTAAGGTCATGTTTCGGTGTTATTTTTCTAGATGAGGAAGAGACGGGTGTATTTGTTGGTTGTGGAGGAAAAGCCTGTAGAGAAAGATGATGGACGGAGGCAAGATTAGTTGGCTGTGCAAGTCTTGCTGTATGACACGCAGAAGGTAGGCTAGAGGCTTGGGCTGACTGTGGAGGAGACGGGGGACAGAAGGGACAAGAGAAGAGGGAAGACAGGAAGGTTGGCCCCAGCAGTTTCGGTAACACATGATGAAGTTTTAGGGTGACAGTGGGGTGGTCCGGAGCCGGCCACCAAGAAAGAATTCTTGAAGACGTCTTTGGTGCGAAAAAGGTGATTTTATTAAAGCACAGAACAGGGCCCGTGGGCAGGAAGAGCTGCACTGGGGTTGTGACAGGTAACTGATTATATACCCTCAGGTTGGGAGGGGGTCAGGGATAGAGTAAGTCTCTGAGGAATTTTGGAAGCAAGGTTTCCAGGACCTTGAGGGGCCAGCTGTTGCTAGGGAAATATCATTTATTACCATTTATAAAACCTCAGTCTTGAGACCCTACAGATGTTTATCAGGGGCCCATAAGCTTGGGGCATGATTGCCAGCATGCAGCTTGGGGCAGTTGAGATAAAGGAAGTTGATTTATAGCATCCTGGAGGTTGGGATGATGTTAAACTAAGGTTCTCTTTTGCCCCCAGCAAAGTGTCATCCTCGAGGCAGCTGAGCTCCTAGAGGGAGGTCACTCTGCCGGTCTCAAGGACTTGTCAATGGGCTGTAGGCAGTAAGGGAATTTAATTTTCTATTTGCCTTAGTTTCCCATATTACAGTGGCAAGCACTTAAGCCCCTTTCCTTTGTTCTTGGGTAGCTGGGAGCGTCCAAGGAATATCACACAGAGTTTGAGAAGAACAGAGAAAGTTTGAAAAACCACTATTGCAGAGAATGTGGGAGAGGCATCCGGAGAAGACCTAGCCAGTCCCGTCCCCTTCTGTCCCTCCCCCGTCCCCAGCCCATCACACCGCGTCCTGGAATTACAGAAATCTAGCAGCGCTGATACAGGAAGATGGGCCTGAGGTCATGACCGCTCCCCCAACCCCACGCAGACACTTGTATTTCATTTACACACGAGGCTTAGAGTAACTTCGACCCTTAACATAACTCCCTCCTCCCGTATTTCTTTGGTCATGTCAGCAGGCAGAGGTCTGGCCTTTGCTCTGTGTCGGGAAGTGTGTTCGGTCCCTCAGCAGACAGGTGTCCGTGTCATGCTGGTCACAGCGTGTGTCCAATCGGCTGGACAGGCCACACCCCCTTCTAGTAAACCTTCCCCAGGCATCACCCGTCTGTGCCCCCCACCTGGCAGCCACAGCAGATAGACCCCAGATGTCTGGCCAGTGACCAAGTTCTCTGGCACAAAAAAGGAAGGGGAGGGTGGGGAGGAGAGGTGGGGAGGGGACTGAGACGCATCTCCCACTGAAAGGCAAGATATGCCAGAGACCATGAGAAGGCTGCGTGCCTGTTAGAGGGAGGGGTGAGGGAGAGAGGAAAGGAGACAGGAGGGGCGGGCAGGAGAGACAGCCAGTGGCCCCTGAGAGCTGGGGTGCAGTGGGGTCTGGAGCCTCCCAAGTTCCAGCCAGTCCCCATGAGGGCATCAGTCTGATTCCCCCTTCACCTTTTAGCAGCCGCCCTTTTCCCTTGGTCTAGCTTGAGGAGATTTCTCTTCCTTCCAGCCGGAGGAGCCTTTGCAAAAATCTCAGCCTTCCCATCTTACAGCAGCTATTCCTGAGGCCTGGAAAGCTGCATGTGGATCTCACCTTGCTCTTCCTCAGCCCTCGTGAAGACAGGTCTCTCTTTGCCCCGTCACACTTGAGACACCCTTCTCTGCGTATTTGCAAGTTCTTTGTTTCCCCCACTGCGTGAAACCCAGGCAGGCAGCCGGCAGCATTGTTTAGATGAAGGGCAGTGGAGAAAGGGAAGTAAAGGTCTCAGAAAGTTCACTCCCATTGAAAACCACACGATAGGAGCAGCGAATGATGTTCTGTAGTTGGGGGTGAAGAGATGAAAACAGAAGCGTTGCCTTTGACTTTCCATCTCTGAGTGCAGCGGGGTGCGGGGGGGTGGGGGAGGAGATCAGGGAAGCAGAGTGCTCCTTGCTGGGCGTGGGGTGCTCCTGGGGGACGCGAGGTGTCGGAACTCTGTGCAGACCAAGGAGGTGACAGGCGGAAGACATCAGTCTTCTGTGAAATCAAAGGAAGAGACCAGACTGAGCAGAGCTGGGAGTGAACAGAGACAGATACTTGGATGCTGGTGCCTCGCCACAGGTTGTAGGGGTACAGAGAGGCAATGGTGGTTGAAACAGCACTGCATGTGGGTCCAGTTGCCTTCAGCGGAGGTGACCGAAGACAGAGGAGTCATGACTTTGGGCCTCTGGCTCCCGCGGGCCCTAGAGCGGGGCTTGTGTTTCATGGAGTGCACACCAGTCATCCGAGACCTGTAACCAGTGATGTTCAGGAGGTATGGAGAGCATCTGGCTCTCGGCCACCTTGGTTGTGCGCGCTCCAGCCAGCCTCCCCGAGCCTTCACGTCCGTTGGGCTTCTGTGGCCTCACTTGTAGAAGAAGAGAGATGTGGACTAGTTGATCCTTTGAGCTCCAAAACTCCCTTATGCTAGAACCCTTTCGGATAAGCTTACTCCCCACTGGAAAGTTTCTGATCCAGGGTTAAAAGGAACCCTGGAGTCGGCATAAAGACTGCCCACCCAGGGCAGGGCTGTGGTGCCTGACAGCCGTGGACTGTTGGGGGGGGGAGCCCCCGCCGACCATGGGGGAAACCTCAAGCCCTGGGCAGGCTATGCAGTGACCCGAGCGCCAGGGCGGATCACTGCTTTCGAGGAATCACTCTTTCAATCCGCACGAGTGTGCACTTTCATTGGTAAGGTGCTATCACTCCCACTTCGGTTACTTTTTGTCTTAAGGATGTTTTTGCACCTTAAGGATGACTTAGCGCCTTGACATCTTGCGACTGTCACCAGAGCCATTAGGTGAACACGGGTTCAGGCTTTGCGATCAAAACAGCGTGTGGAGCACAGTCGAACTGCAGATGCTGTCACAGGGTAGCCTTCTGGGTGGGGCCGCCCTGTCCTTCTGCACCCAGGAGCTGGGTGTGACGGAGGCACAGCACCTCCACTCCACTCAAGGGTGTCTCATCCCAAAATTCTCGACATAAGCTGTGCACCCCGCAGGCACAGACCGGATGCCACGTGGCAGCTTCCACCGAAGGAAGGGGGTTCAGTACTGTCGGGCTCTTGTTAGTAATTCTTGTCCGGGCTGCACACTTAATTCCCTTTGCTCTGCTGCTGTGTGGTGTGTGGAGTTAAGCCAGATTTTGCCAGATGAAGGAGGCGTGCATAACGGGATCAAAGGGTATCTCTTGCTTTGTTTATGTAAAGAGATGAATTGTCGTCTACTCCTTTCCCTCATGTGGACTTCCTTTCCCAAAACGTTACCCCCATCCATAGGCACACGCTGGGCAGTGAAAAGCTCGCTCACAAATGGGACTTAGGAAAGCTTTTTGTTAAAAACCCAAATAACATCCTGTGTCAAAACAAATGTGACAATGGGCTATTATTCCTGTCCCCATAATAGCATGTTGTCACATCTTTGCGCCCTGCCGTGAATGGGGGAGGGGAGGAGCCGCGGTGGGGGTGGGGGGTGGGGGGAGGAGGCGTGCCAAAACGTGGAGAAGCACTTCCTGGTTTCCTTAGATTTACTGCCCCTTCGGGAGGTAACTCAGAAGTCCATTTCTGCAGGTGCCCGGCCACAGCCTCGCGTTCACTTCCAGAGGAGAGCTCTGCGGTTGCCTGAGAACACCAGCTACAGTGACCTGACGGCTTTCCTCACTGCCGCCAGCTCCCCGTCCGAGGTGGACAGCTTTCCCTACTTGCGAGGACTAGACGGGAATGGAACAGGTAATCTGAGTCTCTCCCCTGCTCAGCTGGGGCTTCCGTGTTTGGATTTTTCCGTGGGGCGGGGAGGATTCGTACCAAATGAAAGAACTGAAGCCGGAAAGTTCAAGTGTGCTGAAACTGTGTTACTTAAGGAACCCGGTCTACACCACTGCGGTGCATTTTAATGACTTTGTCTCCTTCAGTCATTCTGCCTCCTGTACCTTCTGAGCTCCCCTCTGGTAGACTTCAGAGACGTGCTTTCCACTGAAATGGTTGTGTTTGTGTTTTTCCAAGGGTAAGGTCCGAGTGAGGGGCTCTCTGCCCCTCGTCCCCACTGGCCCCTGGCAGGATGCACCCCGCCCACCCACGTGTCACAGTGGGGAGGGGAGGTGGCACTGGTCTGGTGCCGAGAGTGGGGACGAGGGGGCTGCCATTTCTAGGATCGGGAACATTTCGGAATGGGAGCCTCTGCTCGCCTCCGTCTGTACACATCCAGCGTGTTCTCACCTCTGCCCATCCTCCGTGCTGTTCCCTCTGCCTGGACTTGACAAACAGTGGCCAGGCTTTGAAGTTGACTTGAATCCTCTCCTGACAGACCTCTGCGTGAGCTCCGTCAGTGTCACCCTATGCCCGCATGACACACAGAGCTAAAAAAAATCAGAGACACCAAAAACCACCAGCTGGAAAATATGTAATAATTCCTTGTCAGTAAAAGACTGGTTCTCAGCCAACAGTGCACTGGGCACTAACATGGCCCCTGGTCCTAGTGAATGGAAAGCAGCAGACTCTGAAGTCCTGAATCATTTCTTGTATCCCCTCTTGTTTTCCCCACACTTCTGACGTGAAAACCAGAGGCTGTTCTGGGTTAAATCCTGCTAGGTGAGGAGGTGACTGCATTTCCCAGAAACGCTCTTATTGAATTTCACTGAACTGTCCAGGGCTTTGCATAAGCGGATCTTGGGTCCTTCTGAAAAAGCTTTTTACACCTGCAGCATCTGATCCGTTCTGTAGAATGCTGACAGATTTCTGGGGACCAATCAAGATGACCTGGTGATTTGTTACTCACTTTTGTGGCACCTGTCCGTCTGTGGACCCTGCCTTCACAAATGTTTCTTCATACTTTAATTTTTGTATGAAGGTGCAATTAATGCGTCTATAATTGGCCATCAGATAAAAATGTGTGGTAGCCACTCTGAGTAAGCATTACTGGGAGAGAATGTTGACTTACAGGCCTAGGAGAAAGTAGTATTTCAGGGAACAGGAAAACGTACGATTTGAGACCATCAAGAACCCTGTACCCAGTCTCCCCAATAAATGATGCACAAGCATAAAACCCTAACTTGGAGGGGCGACCTCATTGCTCAGAGCTCACTAATTTTTCTGTGCCCCGTTTCCAAGAGCTCTTGAATAAATTATGAAATCCGAGATGATGGGCAAGAACACAGAGAAGAACACAGAGACATAGGACTATTGATTTTAGAGGAGTTTGTTTTATTTTAAAATGACTGTTATTTCAAGGGGGGGAAGAAAGAAGGTCTTTAGAAGGTTACGTGCAGCCTCTTTCCCACTGAAATAACTGATACTTGACGTGGGAAGAATCAGACCTTGCCTGAGCCCTGCCGGGAAAGGCGGTGTGCTGGCTCACAGCCCAGGAGGGCGTGGGCACGTGGGGTCCGCTTAGCACCCCGACATCTCATCAGCCAGGTGCCTGTGTCCAGTTTCACGTCGTGCACAGCCTCTCTTCTTCCCCACGGTTGCTTGCCTGCTTCCCTCCTGTTTGATAAGATGCATCTAAGAGATTACAGCTTTGCGTGAGGGCCTGGCCCACGCACGCCAGGGTAAGGTGGCAGGTGGTCACGAGAGTCCAGCAAAAGTGCGTGGAGCCCACAGACGGGATTGGAGAACGTTCTGCAGGCTGGTCTCCCCGGAGTGTCCTCGTTCAGAGGACGCCGTCCAGTTCAGAGGGGGTTTCCGGAGTCGTCAATAGAGAAACCCGGCCACGGGGAGATTTGGGCCACTTCCCCATTGTCCAGCCACGTCCACCTGCTCCATAGTGTCCTGGCGTCACACGGGGCAGCCTCCTTGCACAGGCCACAGACACTGCACCTTCAGAGAATCACAGTCCCCACTCTGGTTGCTAAGAGATTTCTTGCACACAACAGTTCTGACATTCCCAAGCGGTTCTCAAGAAACAACTTCCGCTAGTAACTCTAGGAAGACAGGGAGGTGTCAGTAGAATGACTAACACCCAGCGAAGTTGGTAGCAGGATGCAAAGCCAGGCAGAACCCGAGATGCTATTTGAGCGAAACCCCTCATATTAGAAGGGATGAGTCCGGGGCTTCCTAAGCTTGGTCCAGTGGTGCTGCCCCCTCCCCCTGCTGCCTTTGCCTGACACCTGTCTTTATTCAGACGTGACAGGAGCCTGGTAACATCAAGAGGCAACAAGAAGGAAAGTCCTCACTGTATACAGAACTCAGTGTTTCCTGTAGAGTTGCAGTCTTATAACAAGGGCTGGAACAGAAACAATGGAATCCTTCAAAGTATGGATCGTTCCAGAATAAAGAAAGTGGGATGATACAAGGGAGGGTATTTTGGAAGGCGTGGGATAGGAGTGAGCATTGAGCGGAGCACTGAGAAAGCAGGTACAGCTGCCTGCAGAGAACTTTTCAAAGAACATTAAATCTCCAGAACCTAACGTATGTAACTTTAAATTAATAAGCCCTTTTGTGCGATGCTGTGATTACTTCTGAATATTTAGAGCTGAGCCTGTTTCTTTCCCTCAAGTCCTAGGTAAAGCATCTAGTCCAGATAATGCAGATAAGGAAAACAAATCCCAGAGGAGCAAAGTAGCCTGCCTGAGGCCACAGATACAGCTAGTGGTGCCTCTGGGACCGGAACCCCGGCTCCGTGGGCCGGGAATGTGCAAGAAAATAGGAAGGGAGGATTGAAAGGTGATGAATGGGGATCAGGAGGCAGAGTTAAGTGGGAGGAAAGGCTGGATGGTGAGTCTGGAAGGCGTTCCTGCCCTCCCTGCTGCTTCCCTCTCCTGCCTCGGGTTTGCTGAAAGCAGCACTTCCGGGTTTGAAAACATTATCGATAAGTTGTTTATACAGAGTCTAGTAAGTTACTTAATTTCTCTTTGCTTGCAGTTCTGTCCCATCCAGAGGGTCTAACAGAACCTGGGGAGCTACACTGTAGACCCGGCTTTGCCTCCACGTCCCCTTTGGACACTTGGTACTGCTTTAGGTCTCATCCCAGCAGATATTTTGACCAGAAATATGGTAAATTCTGGGTTTTGGCTTTCTGTGCCCTAAAGAGAAAAGGCCAGACTAAAAGATTTCAGAACTTGAGCCTGTGATTCCAACATGGACCTTTTGACAAAATTCCTATTACCGTGCCCGTCCCTTCAATGACAAACAGACGGCCATAAATCGTAGAAGGTAGTGCTGTTGTGACCTATATATAATTTGCTCTACAAAGGGTTTGGCCATCACTTGTGTTGAAAACTCTAAAATTCACTACAGTTGCTCTAAACGTTTACATCTAGTCCTAAGTGGTGGTTTGCATTAGCTCAGGTAGTTGATGGGTAGATAACCTATGTAAGCAGCTTAATAAGAAATCCTATAGATTATATTCTAATGGAGCTTAAATTTTTTTTATCACTGTGCGTTTGTCATTGTGCTCAAGATTTAAAATTACGACATAAACATTTTGTGTGATATTATATTTCACTGCAGAAAAATTGCTCTACAATGGATCGCTTAAGTATATAAATATAATATCGCTGTCCTCAGCAGTCCCTAATTTATCTATAAAGTAGGCAGTCGTTAAAGGCTTGGCTTGGAGAAAAGTCCCCTGACGTACAATAATTGGCATGTTAAATTCCTTTTAAACAGATCAAAATAACAATGGCACCTAAAATTAACTCCTAAATCTTTCAAGGCCGAGCTTTCAGTAGGGTACTTTTAGTACAAGTAAGTTAATATTTTGAGGCACTCCTTGAAAAAACCGCCCCCCCCCTTCTTTTTCAAAGCAGCCTCTAATGTAAAACATTTGGTTTCATTATGGCGATCTGCCGAGTCATTAACGTGTGTGGGTCTCACTTTGTGCAGGGGTTGATTTCAGGGATTTCTACACTTACCCTCCTCTGACACCACAGAGGAGTCTCTTCCTTTCGAGGCCCTTTCTGAAAGCAAAGCTCAGTAGTTAGAGGCAGCAAACCTGAGAGCTTCGATCCCAGATCCCACCATGCCCTTGGGGCCACTTCCCATTTCTACCCTCTCTGGGCCGGTTTCTTTGTGTGTCAAATGTGGATTTTACTTACCTTATGGAGCCGTGATGAGGTATCTGTACATATAAAGTGGTGAGGATTTTATACACGTGAAGTGCTCCGTATAGTCCCTGGCACACAGGAGGTACTCAGTGAATGGTAGCTGTTTCTATTTTCTAGCAAACGTTTGCGGCAGCCCCACATAGGGCCCTTCTGTGCACGTGATGGATACTCCCTCTTGCTTCCAGGAAACGGCACCAGGTATGACCTGACCCCGGTCACGGCCGTCAGTGTCCATTTGCTCAGCAGTGATGGAACGCCAGTGCTGGTGGACGGCCCCATTTATGTCACCGTGCCCCTGGCCACCCAGAGCAGCCTGAGGCACAATGCCTATGTCGCGGCGTGGCGATTTGACCAGAAGCTGGGTAAGCAAGACTCCAGTGATTGGCTAGCAGGTGACTTCATTCCTGTTTGATTTTTCCTTTTAAGATATCTGTGCAAGTCTCCTTTCCTTGAAGTTACTGAATCCTGCTGCCCACAGCGTATCGCATGGTTTCTGGTAGGTGAAGCTTACTCCAGTGTGCCAGGCAGGCACCTCTTGGGAGGGTTTTTTGTTTTTGTTTCTGTGTGTACATTTAACTCAGTTTACTTGAATCTTTAAAGGTTATTAGAGCTAAAATTGGCTCCCCTGATCTTTATCATTTTATGCTCTAGGTTCTCTGATCCCTCGTGGTCATGTGGTTTTCTGTTTCATGAAAAAGGAAAAACACTGCCAACAACACACCAGAAGAGAAAATAAAAATTACCCACAATGCCACCACCTAGAGAAAAACCACAAATAGCATTTGGGATTATATCCTTCTGGTCATTTCGCCATGCACACACGTGTTCGGTATCTATTGCTGCTTAACAAATTGCCCTAAAACGTAGCGGCTTTCAACAACCGTGCACATCTCCTGCGTCACATGTCGAGAGGGTCAGGAATCCAGACACAACTAGCTGGGTGGTTCTGGGTCGGGTTCTCCAACAAGGTAGCCGTCTGGAGGGCGGGGGGAGGGGGGGTGCGTTGCTAGTGACTACGCATCCAGTCTCACTCACGGGTGTTTTGCAGGCCTTAGCTCCTCACTAGATGCTGGCCAGAGCCCTCAGTTCCTTGCCATGTGGGTCTCTCCATAGGGCGGCCCACAACATGGGCACTTGCTTTCACTGGAGCCAATGATCCAGAGGAAAAACAAAATAAAATAAAAATACAGAAACACAGTGGGCAAAGCAGAAGTCAACAGTCTTCTATAGCCTCACGTGAAAATGACAAACCATCGCTTCTTTCCGTGCACCGTTGGTCACGGAGCCCGGCGCTGGTACTGTGTGGGGCAGACGGCACAGGCGTGTAGACACCGGGAGGTGGGGATCACTGGGGTCCTCTCGGAAAGGCTGGCTTCCACAAAATAGATTTTTAACAGAAACGAGATTACATGCTAGGTACTCCTCTATAACTTGCTTTTAAGAATCGCTCGTATATCATAAACATCTTTCCGTGGCATCAGCTGTTACTCTGCAATGTCAAAATTGATGATTGCATAGCATTTCATTATATGGATGTGTCATACTTTGGTTGCTCCCGGCCCTGTAATTGGAGAAAACATTACTATTCTTACCGGTGCTGTGATAAATATCTCTGTAGCTAAATCTTTAGGCACGGCCATGATTATTTCCACAGGATAATGTTTTAGAGGAGGTGGAGCTGTTGGATTAAAAACATACATGGGGACGGGGCACCTGGGTGGCTCAGTCGGGTGGAGCATAAACTCTTGATCTCAGGGTGGTGAGTTCAAGCTCCACGTTGGACACGGAACGTACTTAAAAAAATTTTTTTTAACGTGTATAAAATTCTAGGAGTGCCAGGGGTCCCTGGCTGGTTTGGTCAGTTGAGCATCTGACTCTTGGTTTTGGCTCAGGTCACGATCCCAGGGTCATGGAATGGAGCCCCACGTCAGGCTCTGTGCCGAGGGTGTAGCCTGCTTGGAATTCTCTCTCTTTCCCTCTGTCCCTCTCCCCCCCCCCCTTCTCAAATTCAATAAATAAGTAAATAAGTACAAAATTCTAAAGCTTTTAATACATGTTTTCACATTTTTCTCTGGGAAGTTTCACATTTGACGATCATCACGACGTTATGGGCACACGCGCTCGTGTGCTTAGATTTTCACACCACCTGCATTCCTGTACCCCTTCGGTTCTTAGCAGGGGTCGATGGTTGATATCAAATGTGTTTTCAAAGGTAACCTCTTTCCTTGAGTAGTCAAATTAGAGTTCCGGGAATTTATATTTGAAAATAAACGCCCGTTCGGTATTCAGGGTTTGGTGGGGTTTTGTTTCGTTTTGCTTTGCTTTCCAAATAACTACTAACAGGCGCCATAATTATTTGTGTGGAATTCACTGATTTTCCCAGATGTACTAAACTTGATGTTGAGGAATGGATGGTGCCACTGCAGTAACATATCCTGCACTGGGACAGACGTGCTAACCGCTGATGTGTGTTCTCCACAGTGTAGTGACTTTTTGAGGCTCTGTGATGAAGGTTAGGTCGTAAGCAGCCCTGCGCCTCCCAGGAGAAGACAGATCGGGAGGGTTGTGACTGAGAGAATCTCAGAAGAACCCAGGAGAAAGTAGCAAGCAGAAGGGAGACAGCTTGTATTCTGTCTCCTGAAAGCCTGGTTCTGCTCCTTGTAAAGCTGTAGGTCCCGCCTGCAGCGAATCACCATGCCTGTTTTCTCATTTGTGAAAGACATGCTTTTGTCGGGGCTCCTATTCCCTTTTATATTCTGCTTCTCTCCCTGGACCTCCCAGTTGGCCCCAAATGTGCCCGGGAGCAGCAGCATGGCATGTGCTTAAGAGCCAGGGCTCTGGGGACACCCTGGATTGGGATTCCAGCTCAGCTACCCACTGGCTGTGTGCCCCTGGGGCGAGTTACTTCCCCTCTCTGGGCCATAGTTGCCTCAACTGTGACATGGGGTTGGAAATAATAGTACCTCATGTTATTACAAAGAGCGTATCAGTCAGAGTTCTCCAGAGAAACAGAACCAATAGGCTATGTGTGTGTACCCCAAAGAAAGGAACGAGACTGATTTATTTCAAGGCAGGGGCTCATAGATTTGTGGAGGCGGACAAGTCCAAAATCTGCAGGGTGGGCCAGCAGGCTGGAGACCCAGAGAAGAGTTGATGTTGCAGTTTGAGCCCGAAGGTAGTCTGCTGGCAGAATTTCTTCCTCAAGGGATCTCAGTCTTTTTCTTAGTGCCTTCAACTTACTAGATGAGGCCCACCCACCTTATGAAGAGTAATCTGCTTCACTCAGCCTCCTGATTGATATGTTAATCGCATTTTATTTTTTTATGTTAATCTCATTTTAAAAATGCCTTCACGGCGGGGCGCCTGGGTGGCGCAGTCGGTTAAGCGTCCAACTTCAGCCAGGTCACGATCTCGCGGTCCGTGAGTTCGAGCCCCGCGTCAGGCTCTGGGCTGATGGCTCGGAGCCTGGAGCCTGTTTCCGATTCTGTGTCTCCCTCTCTCTCTGCCCCTCCCCCGTTCATGCTCTGTCTCTCTCTGTCCCAAAAATAAATAAAAAACGTTGAAAAAAAAATTAAAAAAAAAAAAAAAAAATGCCTTCACGGCAACTTCCATACGTGTTTGATGGAGTATCTTGAGACCATGGCCTAGCTGAGCTGACACAAAAAATGAACCACTCCAAGGACTAAATGAGTTAATGTCTGCGAGAAGTGTAGTACAGTGCCTGGGACATAGCAAGGACTCCCTAAGGGTTTATAAAGTCAGCAGAAGGCTTCCCGTTCTGTAGGCTTTCACGGGCCGTGCCTCCCAAACCGCTTTCCCAGATTTCCCCTTAGCCCGGATCTCTCAAAGGATTGTTCTCCACGTGCGGCTTCCTCAACCTGCCACAGTCCCGCTTCTGCTGCCCACTCTTTGGAAACAAATGTCACTGAGGTCACCAGCAGCTGCGTGACAAGGCAGGTGACTTCCTTCAGTGTCTCTGCAGCGTTTGGTGGCTTCTGTTCCTTTGTGAAGGGCTCTCCTCTGTTGGCTGTCTGACTCAGTGTCCCCCTGGGTCGTCCTCGTCTGCTGGCCGCTGGCCTACGCCCAGCTCCCAGCTTACCTCATATCACTTGCTGGGGCATCTAATCACTTCGCACACTCCCACGGACCCCTGTGCACCCAAGTCCTGTTTTCTGCTCTCTGTTCCCGACCTTCCATTAGACATTGGCTGATGGATGTGCCTTAGGACACTCAGGTTCGACATGCCTCAAATTGAGCACATCCACTGCCCTCACTCCAGCATTTAAACCTCTTCGTTCCTGCGTTTCCTCTCTTGATTAAGGGTATCACGCACCAGACCATCGAAGTAGAAACCTCGGAGTTATCCCCACTTTATTCTTTTGCTTCACCTCTCCCCCTGCAGCCATGTGTGGTCCCTTCCAAAGTCCTGTTGCTGTCACATCAGCGTTTCTCAACCCTCCCCTCTCCTCTCCTTCTCTGTGTCACTTCCGCCTTGGTTCAGACTCTTCCCGCTTCTTTGACCTATTCCAGCAAGAGTCTGCCTGCCTTCCGCCTCTGCTTCCCTCCACTGGCTCTTGTGTATCGCTGCTTAGGTTATCTTTTAGGGGCGCCTGGGGGGCTCATTCGGTTGAGCATCCCGACTTCGGCTCAAGCCATGATCTCGCGGTTCGTGAACTCGAGCCCCACATCGGGCTCGCTGCTGTCAGCCTGTCAGCACAGGGCCTGCTTTGGATCCGCTGTCCCCCTCTCACCCTGCCCCGCCCCCACTTGTGTTCCCTCAAAAATAAACATTAGAAGAAACTTTGAAAGCACGGATCACTTCCCCTCGTGAGATGGTCTCTCAGCTGCTCGCGGTGAAGCAGTCCGCCCTCCTCCCGGCACAGCCGCTCAACGGTGTCATCAGAGCCAGCCCTGCCGGTCACTCGGCCTCACTTCCAGCGCCGACTTCTGCACGCCCACCGTTGCTCCCGCGCCGGACTGTTCACCCTCCCCCGGCTGTGCCTCGCTGTGACGGTGTAACTTCTCACATCCTATGGGCAGGATCTCAGTTTTGCAGTCCCTCTGTCCGTCCCCTAAACAGTAACGTAGCCCCCTCTCAGTTACAGTGTGCATATTGCAGTGACACTAGAAATGCACGGGGATGGGGCCTTGTAGTTTCTTGGTTATCAGGGCAGTTTAGTAGACTCTGATACAACATTTGTACTTGAGATGACTACATACAGGGGCGCCTGGGGGCCTCAGTCGATTAAGCATCCCACTTCTGCTCGGGTCACAATCTCACGGCTTATGAGTTCGAGCCCCATGTCGGGCTCTGTGCTGACGGTGCGGAGCCTGCTTGGAATTCTCTCTCCCCCTCTCTCTCCGCCCCTCCCCCACCTGCACTTTTTCCCTCTCTGTCTCTCAAAATAAATAAACTTAAGAAAAAGAGGTAGGATAACTTCTTAAAAAAAAAAAAAAGATGACTGGGGCGCCTGGGTGACTCAGTCGGTTAAGCGTCCAACTTCGGCTCAGGTCATGATCTCACAGTTCATGAATTCAAGCCCTGCTTCGGGCTCTGTGCTGACAGTGCAGAGCCTGCTTGGGGATGCTTTCTCTCTCCCTCTGTCTCTCCACCCCTCCCCCACTTGCACTTTCTCTCTCGCACAAAATAAATAAACTTTAAAAAAAGAGAGGTAGAATAAGTTGTTTAAAAAGAGAGAGAGAGATGGCTATATACATAGACAACAATGGTATACATACATAGAGAGAGAGACACTGCGATCACTGGTCCTTCTGAGGGAGCCACGAGGAATCAGAACTAGAGGACATGGGACCATGATAGTGGAAGCAGAGATCAGAGCAACGTACTTTGAATACGGAGGAAGGGGCCATAAGCCAAGGAAACAGGTTTTTCCCCTCAGAGCCCTCAGATGGAGCCCACCCTTCTGACACCTTGCCTTCAGCTCAGTGAAACTGACTTCAGACTTGACTTTCAGAACTGTAAGAGAATACAGTTGTGTTGTTTTAAGCCCCCAAGGCTGTGGTCATTTATTACAGGAGCAACAGGAAATTAATACGATTAAAGAAGTCCATGAAAATGAAGAAATGCGCATTGTTATGCAGCCTCTGAGATGTAAGATATCCAGTTTCTGGGAATAATCCCCACAGCATTGAGCCTTCTGCCATTGGGAATTCTTGTTGGGTAATTGATCTGTTTCCTTTTTTTTTTTTTAATTTTATTTTTTATTTTTTAAAATTTACATCCAAATTAGTTAGCATATAGTGAAACAATGATTTCAGGAGTAGATTCCTTAATGCCCCTTACCCATTTAGCCCATCCCCCCTCCCGCAACCCTTAGTTTGTTCTCCATATTTATAAGTCTCTTCTGTTTTGTCCCCCTCCCTATTTTATATTATTTTTGTTTCCCTTCCCTTATGTTCATCTGTTTTGTCTCTTAAAGTCCTCCTATGAGTGAAGTCATATGATTTTTGTCTTTCTCTGACTAATTTCACTTAGCATAATACCGTCCAGTTCCATCCATGTAGTTGCAAATGGCAAGATTTCATTCTTTTTGATTGCCGAGTAATACACCATTGTGTGTGTGGGTGTGTGTGTGTGTGTGTGTGTGTGTGTGTATATGTATATACATATGTATATACATATATATATATATATACGTATATATACCATATTTTCTTTATCCATTCATCCATCAATGGGCATTTGGGCTCTTTCCATACTTTGGCTATTGTTGATAGTGCTGCTATAAACAAGGGGGTGCATGTGTCCCTTCGAAACAGCACACCTGTATCCCGTGGGTAAATGCCTAGTAGTGCCATTGCTGGGTCATAGGGTAGTTCTATTTTTAGTTTTTTGAGGAACCTCCATACTGTTTTCCAGAGTGGCTGCACCAGCTTGCATTGCCACCAACAATGCAAAAGAGATCCTCTTTCTCTGCATCCTCGCCAACATCTGTTGTTGACAGAGTTGTTAATGTGAGCCATTCTGACGGGTGTGAGGTGGTATCTCCTTGTGGTTTTGATTTGTATTTCCCTGATGATGAGTGATGTGGAGCATTTTTTCATGTGTCGGTTGGCCATCTGGATGTCTTCCTTGGAGAAGTGTCTATTCATGTCTAAATGATCTTTTTAACCTAGCATCTACTGCAAAAAGCATAACTGCCAAATTCCTGGTTATAACAGATTGTATGTGTACACAGAAAAGCCAACGTTTGGCTAGTCATTCAAAAATAATCAAATGAGTTAAAATACATTTTCTGAAAACCTTAAGATTGGATGGACATTTCAAAGAAACCATGTTTTCTTCAACTTCCTCAACTCAGGAGAAGCTACATATTTCATAAGGTTGTTGTTTTTTCTACTGTTTTTTCCTTTACTATTAAGGTTTTTATTTTGTTATATTTAGTCAATAATATCATTCTTTAAATAGAAACTAAGTTATCTCTGGACACCTGGGTAGCTCAGTCAGTTAAGCACCCAACTTCGGCTCGGGTCACAATCTCACGGCTTATGAGTTCGAGCCCCGTGTCGGGCTCTGTGCTGACAGCTCAGAGCCTGGAGCCTGCTTTGAGTTCTGTGTCTCCCTCTCTCTCTGCCTCTCCCCCTCTAGCGGTCTGTCTCTGTCTCTCAGAAATGAATAAACGTTAAAGAAAATTTTTTTAAGAAATTAAGTTATCTTGGTTAAATAAAAAGTTCCAAGACTGTATTACCAGATCAGGAAAAAAGTAGGAACACATCTTAAGCATCTAACACTACTTACTAATTAGCAGCTACTTATGATTAATTCAAACACAAGAATCACTCCAAACCATTTTAGCACTTTAAATTATCTGCTTTTGAAGTAAATCAAAGTAACTGTAGTTCCAAACAGTCAAACAGCCACATACAGCAATCTGTGAATCCATTACAAATAATTGGGGCGCCTGGGTGGCTGAGTCAGTTAAGCGTCCGACTTCGGCTCAGGTAATGATCTCACTGTTTGTGAGTTCGAGGCCCGCGTCGGGCTCTGTGCTGACAGCTCAGAGCCTGGAGCCTGCTTCGGATTCTCTGTCTCCCTCTCTCTCTGCCCCTCCCTTGCTTGCACTCTGTCTCTCTCTCAAAAATAAACATTAAAAAAAATTAAAAAAAAAAAAAAAAAAAGAAT
Organism: Panthera onca; assembly: GCF_046562875.1. Lineage (NCBI taxonomy): Eukaryota > Metazoa > Chordata > Mammalia > Carnivora > Felidae > Panthera > Panthera onca. Next base: position 13,925,911 of record NC_138345.1, on the reverse strand, counting down.
TGTTCGCCCAAATCAGGGCCGGCAGACAACATGTTGCAAAGCTAAGAATGGTTTTTACATTTTTAGATGATTGAAGAAAGAATCGAAAGAAGGAAAGTATCTCATGACACATGAAAATTACATGAAATTCAAATGTAAACAACCCTCAATAAAGTTTCATTGGATGCTATGGACAGAATGTTTGTATTCCCCCTCCCCAAAATTCATATGTCAAAATCCTAAACTGCAGTGTGTTTGGAAGTGGAGCCTTTAAAAGGGGGTGATTAGATCATGAGGGTGGAACCCTCATGAATGGGATTAATGTGCTTATAAAAGAGACCCCAGAGAGTTCCCTCATCCCTTCCAACCTGTAAGGACACAGCAAGAAGACGCCATCTTTGAACCAGGAAGCAGGGTTTCAGGAGACATTGATTCTTACAGCACCTTGATCTTGGACTTCCCAGCCTCCAGAGCTGTGAGCCATGAATATCTCTAACTCATAAGCCACTCAGTTTGTTATTTTTTTATAGCAGCCCAAAGAGACTAAGATACTGGAGAATAAGCATACCCGTTTCTGTATGGTCTGCACGAGTGCTATCTCATTACACTGGGGGGTTGAGTAGTTGTGACAGAGATTGGATGTCCCCACAAACTGAAAATACTTACTTGTCTGACTTATACAGAAGACTGTTGTGATTCCTTGATCTAAAAGGCATTAACAGGGAAGCTCTTACCATTTTAGTGTTAGAATGCAAGTAGATTCAGGGCGCCTGGGCAGTTAGGTCAGTTAAGCGTCTGACTTCGGCTCAGGTCATGATCTCACAGTTCGTGAGTTCGAGCCCCACGTCGGGCTCTGTGCTGACAGCTGAGAGCCTGAAGCCTGCTTTAGATTCTGTGTCTCCTCTCTCCCTCTGCCCCTCCCCTGCTCATGCTCACTCGCTCGCTCTCTCTCTCAAAAATAAATAAACGTTAGAAAATTTTTAGAAAATGCAAGTAGATTCTACGCTCTGCAGGGCCAAAGTGGGGTGACCAGTGTGGCCACAGTACTTGCTGCTGTCCGGGTAGCCCTCCAGCATTTTGCCAGGAGGGCGTATGGATGCTCAGAGTGGTAACAGCTCGTTATAGGGCAAGACTTCAAACTCCGTAAAGAAAGATGAAGTTGTTTTTAGTTCCGTGGGACTTCTATTTGAAAAATACATCTGCATTTTGACACTAACTCAAATACTCCAATCCAGGACTGCCAGATAACTTAGTTTACTCTTAGGACAAAGACCAATCAGTGCTCCCTTTCAAACACCATTATTAGAGTGCAGTCAGTGTTTGGTGCCACCATTTATCACTGTGGCCTTCTTTTTATTTTTTTAATGGCTGCAATTGCCTTTTTTTTCCCCCTCCCTTTTGGAACAGGCGAAAATTTTTCCATGAACATTAGCATCTCCATGCTTCAACCCACACAGTTCATCAGAGGGTGACCTAATAGATCAGCACTCTCTTAGAGCATAAGTAAAGTTGAATTTTGTTTAGTCAGTCAGAGCAGTATGAACTGGGCCATTGTTACATGCGCTGTCCATAAAAATGGTCTTTTTTAGAAATGCAACTTGCAATATGCTAGAATTATACCTCGGCTGCATTTACATGCAGCAACTGAACATGTCGTGTAAAATGCCCTTGATTGTGTTGCAAGGGAGGACTGTGTAGTGAGCCTAAGTCTTTCTTTGGAGGAATTAGCGGATTTCCTTCGCTTATGATCTTCTGACTTTCTGTTGGAAAGTAGAACAATGCCGGTGTCAGGGGGACGGGCTAACGTGGACAGACACGGGTTCTCATCCATATGTGCTGGGGCGCACTTTGCCCTTGGAAGAAAGCAGTTTTCCTTCGCCGGTCTGGCAAACGAAGTGTCATTGGTCATGGTGAATGCATCTTAGCGGAGGCTTTCTGGGCAATGGGAGATGATTATGTCAGCTCGCTTTTGCAGGCATTTACTCTCTCGCCTATAACTGGGACAGCAGATGGCTGTCCCACGTTCCGGGTTGTCAGACCGTGATCTGACTCGTTGCCCTGGAGAATGGTCACTTCTGAACATGCAAACCAGGTCAGTGGTTTGGATTTCAAGCGACCGACTGACATTGACTGGCACAGAAATCAACATTCCGGATCCTGTAGGTGATGAGGTTCTGCTATTTAATGGTAACTTGGGTTACTGGCTTTGAATACGCTCATTCTAATGAGACGACAGAAATAAAAGCATCTTCTAAGCGGAGCTCCGTTGTAGAATCTGGTTTTAACTGCCTTCCCAAAACACGGCCTGCAGAGTGTGTGTGGGTTGCTATAGAAATGGCAGTTACCAAACCGCCTCTGATCATGTATGGTGTGTATGTATCAGGCACTCAGGATCCCCACTCATAACTGGCCTAGAGCGGATTTGTCTCCGCTTCAGATGGCGAACGTTACTGCTTATGCTGCGCTCTTTGAACTAGTCCATTTGGGTAAGTCACAGCCAGCCCACCCTTGAAGGCGGGGCTTGATTTAAAATATAGATCTGGATGTTTTTCCACTTAATTGTTTTTTGGGGGAATAGGAAGGGATGGGAGCAATGCCCTGGTCCTGTCATCCGAGGGGAGTGCCGTCAGGCCGAGGAACATGCACACAGTTGCCCGTGGGGAGAACGGATACACAGTGATCTCAGAACATGGCCATTTGTTTTTCAATGTTGCCTAGCAACTAAAAAAAAAAAAAAAAAAACATTCGTGTGATATCAGTCCATTCCTAGGAATCATTAAGCCTTTTGTGTTTGTCGCCACCCGCTAGCCCCAAAATGAGAATTTTCAGAAAATAATGCCATCACGTTAACATTAACCATATTGTAGTTGTGGTTCGGGGACCATATTTGTTTTAAAATACTATTACAAACTTAATCTCCCTAAAGTGTCATTTTATATACAGAACTAGAACCTTCCATGCTTGCGTTTAACTGAAACAGCTTTTGGCAAGCTTTACAAATGACAGTTGCCCACTTTGTGGTCTTAGAGTGTGGTATAGATCAGTATGTTCCCCTGGAAAGGAAATGTGTCTTACTGTCGACTTCTCATTACCACTTCGGGAATATTCACATTGTGGATTATCTGGGGCAAATTTGTATCCTCCTGCCAGCTTCCCGAACACCTAGAAACCTCGGAGCCCCCCGTGCTTTGCTGCCTCTTGGCCTGAGTTTTAAGCATGGCATCTAACATGCTCATTCTAAGATCAGCCTAGGTGAAGAAGAGGAAGGTGGAGCTGCCATAATTTACCTCAAAACCAAATAATAATAAAAATTAATTTTAATGTTTATTTTTGAGAGAGAGACAGAGTACAAGCAGGGGAGGGGCAGAGAGCGGGAGACACAGAATCCAAAGCAGGTTCCAGGCTCTGAGCTGTCAGTACAGAGCCCAATGCAGGGCTTGAACTTGAGAACTTCAAGATCATGACCTGAGTCGAATTCAGATGCCTAACCGACTGAGCCACCCAGGCGCCCCCAAACCAAATAATTTTAAAATGTCTTCTGTTTTCAGTTATCTCCACCGAAATGGATAATTAAAGGAAAAGGTGTGTGTGTTTTTTTTAGTTTATTTATTTTGAGAGAATGTGTGCATGAGCAGGGGCGGGGCAGAGAGAGCAAATCCGAAACAGCCTCCACACTGTCAGCATGGAGCCTGATGTGGGGCTCAGTCCCACGAACCGTGAGATCGTGACCTGAGCCAAAACCAAGAGTCGGATGCTTGACCGACTGAGCCACCGAGGCACCCCAAAGGGAAAGTAGTTTCGATAGAATACTACATTGGTAGTCCGGCATCTATCAGGAGTCGACAGGATATAGGCAGCATGAAGCCCAGCAGTTGAGACAGCTTGGACTTGGACACTGGTTCCTCCTAGTAACCAACTAAGTTACTAGCTGTGATGTTGAGCAAATCCTTTAACAGCCCAGGAAATGGAAACAGCAACTGGTACTCCGTAAAGAGCTCTGTGCAATTTCGCCATTATGATTATAATCATCACTGCTATCATGGGGCCCATATTTAGTTTGTGCATCTTAGGTGAAGCATGATAGAAGAAAGAAGGACAGGTACAGTGAAGGCCTAGCATCTTCAATATCCACTCTCAGCCAAGGCAGCGTGTAGCTGGTAGGCCCCAGGTATCCAACCTGATTGGTTGGTACCTCGTTTCCTGTTTCCACCAGTTGTTCCATGTTTTGAAGGGCATTGCTGTTTCCCTATTTCCAAATAACTCTTACAGTCCAGGATAGGTAATGCCTTTAGTTTGAGCAAAGCAAGAATAAATCCCCTGGTGTGCCGGGCAAGTGTTTGCCCGGGAGCAAGTCCGGCCCACTGCCTGGTGCCTGAACTTCAGCCCAGCCCTGATCTTCCTTCTCGCAGCCCCACGCCCTGGTCTTGACAGCAGCTCATGTTGTCCCCACTTCACAGGTGAGGAGGCCGAGGACGAGGGCTTGGGATGGACGAAGATCCCAATGTCCAGGCTTTCCTGAGTAAGATTCCAGGTTTTTCAAACTAGAACCTGTTGGCCCAGAGAGCTTCTTTTGGGGAATGGGAATTGTCCACAAGGATTTTTAAATCTGAGGCTTGGGTTTTGATGATAATCCTATACGAGGTAACATGAAAAATACTCTGTGTCATCAGGAGTCGGTACAGAATTTAAAGCCATCGGGTACTCTCATTGCCTGGATGCACACTTATGAATAGACTGTTGGGTAGGATAGAATCATGGAGAGAAAACTGAACCGGGGCAGCTGCTGTACATCAAGGACCCCACCATATTAAGGAAAAGTAATTTCAAAGTATGTTGAAAGAGGAAAATTTCTTGGCAAGTTCATCTAGAAAAAGGTGGCAGGAGAGTCGAATCGTAGGCACACCAACGCTCAAAAGAAGCCTCACCCTACGCTGTCATGTTCATGTTGCAAGTGATAAGTGCCCTTCAGTCATCAGGCACTACATTAAATTGCTGTTTTTATCTTAATTTTATTTTGAAATTTTACAGCCTGCTTCTATTTGTTTTATAAACTTGTTTTGGTTTCATACTTCTATATGAGCCATACTGTTATATTAGGATATTAATTTTAACACATAATTTTTTTAAGTTTATTTATTTATTTTGAGAGAGGGAAAGAGAGAGCTCAGGCACAAGCTTGGGGAGGGCCAGAGAGAGAATCCCAAGCAAGCTCCACACTGCCAGTGCAGAGCTCAACGCGAGGCTCAAACTCACAAACCGTGAGATCATAACCAGAGCTGAAATCAAGAGTTGGATGCATAACCAACTGAGCCCACCCAGGTGCCCCCCAACACATAATGACTTTTTAAACAAGTTGAACACATTGCATATGAATTTTTTTTTCCTCCTTCTACATTAATTTTGTACCTTAATCAGGTCTGGAAGTCATCGGAAGGAAAGATAGTCCAGGCCTGGTATCTAGGCAAAGCTTCCTCAGCATGCCACAGATTTAATCTTGGAAATATATGCATTCCTGAGAACACCTTTTAGCTAGGTCATTTTACCTTTTAGAATAAAATTCTACTTCTTGTGGCTCTGCCCCTTGGGAAGTACCACCCTTGGACTGAGCAAGAGGGATGGCTTCTGTAAGCACCCCCCTGCCCACTTTAGAGGACCTCACTCTGGCCCCCATCCAGCTGTGCCCTCTCCCCATGGGATAAGGTATCTACTGACCCAAAAGGATGTGGCCACCTGGAATCTGAGACCCCTTTCTAGAACACCCTCCAGGTAGCCTAGATCCTAGGGTTCCCTGCCCACACAGCCTAAGCTGATTTCCAGGCACTCTGCTCTATGCCCTTCTCCCAGGGGCAGACCTCTCCGCCCATCTACACGCGCCATGTGCATATCCTCAGGCCAGAGGGTTGGCCAAGGAGTGCCTTCTGGCTGGGGCATGAGCTTGGACATGGAGTTGGGAGTCCACATCCATGGTCATGAGGCAGGGTGTGAGTTGGGAAGGGGTATAGGCCGCAGACCAACTCTCCTCGTGCTCTTTGTTCCAGCATGTACTCTTTAAAGCACTGAAGAATTCTACCTTCAGCCCTAGCCTTTAGGTCCTATAAAGTTACAGTTGGGGAGGTAGGACACGTTTATTTAACCACATAATCACTTGCTCTGTAACTTTTAAATATTTAGATATGTTGTAATGGACATCCATTTATACTCCTGTCTTGAGTTCTGCACACGTTAGGGGTGAGCCTGTCCTTGGGAAAATCACTCGCTTCTCTGAGCCTAATGTCTGCAGCCTCAGATATAAGTTCTAGAATACCCACCTTTCAAGGTTGTAGAAGACTGAAAAGCGGTTATGTCCATAAAGCACCTAGCACGTCACCAGGCGTAGATGATGTCCTTACTCTGTTGATTCTTTTTGTCCCTTATCTTGAATCACCCTGTTAAAATTGTTTGTATCGGGGCGCCTGAGTGGCTCAGTCGGTTAAGCATCAGACTGCGGCTCAGGTCACGATCTCACAGCTCGTGAGTTCGAGCCCCATGTCGGGCTCTGTGCTGACGGCTCAGAGCCTGGAACCTGCTTCTGATTCTGTGTCTCCCTCTCTCTCTGCCCCTCCCCTGTTTGTGCTGTGTCTCTCTCGCTCTCTCAAAAATAAATAAACATCAAAAAAATTTTTTTAGTATTTAACATTGTTTGTATTTACACACGTGCACACGCATACACAGAACGCAGGCATAGAACAAACCCAGCCTACACAGGACGCGCGTCATTAGAGGTGTCTGCGGGAGCACCTTGCTCGCTCTGTGGTACGACGTGTAGATGGAGTTGTACGTGGCAGGCCCAGTCATTTCAAGTGTGCAGTTTGAAGTGAGCCTCAATTGAAGGGGAAGAAACATAGGATCATCTGGGGAAAGCCTTTTCTTCTCCCACTCATTCTTAGCTGAGCGTATCCATTAACAAAGCAGGTATTGCCCTGAGGCAACGTTTTGCATCGCTATTCTCAAAGCAGCCCGGGAGGTGGGGAGCTACCAGCTTTCTTAATAAGAAAGAAGCCAAAACTCGGCACACTCAGCCCATGCACAGCATCCCAGGGAGCGCAGAAGGAGAGACGCAGAACATGATTTTCTTCGGACTTCAGATCCCTTCCTTTTCTAGTATATCAGCTTTTTGTGCAATCCTGCTTCCATGCCAAGACTTGATGTGGCTTGCTAGAATAACGGACTAAATCTGGGAATGCAAAACACCCTGTTCCCAGGTGTGTTTGATTTGGCCCGTACAGTCGGTTTGGGGGCAGTTGTTTGTTTGCTGTGTTTTAATTTACTGCCAACATTTAAAACTGAAAGATTTCCCATGGAGTTGTTTCCTTGGCTTCTCTTTTTTTCAAGATCGAGCAGTCCATTCATTTTAGCAAATATCTATTGAACATCTTCTTTGTGCCATACTTACTCTGCTCCAGTCCCTTGGAATAAGGCAATGACGTACCAAGCAAGGGAAGGTCTCCATGGTTATGAAGCTTTTGTTCTAAATGAAGGAGACAGTGAGCCAGTTTGCTTCATACGACCTAAGTACCGTAAGACTGTTCAGTAGGGTGATGTCAGAGAGGATGATTGCTGGTCAGAGCCTTTGGAGCAGTGACATTTGAGCTGAGATCCTGTAGACATCTAGGAGCCTAATGGAAATATCTTGGGGCGGGCGGCAACATTCTGGGCAGAAAAAACACAAAGGTCTTCAGGTCGGAATCAATTTGGCCACATTAGCAGCCGGTTCCGTGAGTGGCGTTGCCTCTTCAGGCAAGGGCAAGACAGCATCTGTAGGCGTTTGAATTTGCCAACTGGCAGTCTGGCCGATAGTCTGACAAGTGACTAGATTATTTTTTAAATGTGTAGAAATATTTCTGAAGTGGCTTTAAACACGGGCTGCCCAGGTGACGCACCGTGGCAACATCATGGGAAACGCCATCGGGGGTTTCCTTGAAAGAATCATGATTTAGAGCTTTGCTACTCCAAGCGTGGTCTGCAGACGGGGAGCATGTTAGAACCACAGACCCACTGAGTCAGAACCTGCATTTTAACAAGGCTTCCAATGTCACAGGCTCTTTAGCAAGCCCTGCTTGGGAACACCTTGCCGCATCTGTGAAGATGTTTGTAAACTTTGTTATGCTCTCGTTCGTTTTGAGTGACTTTTCTAATGCTAGGGATTAGTGGCTGTGCCTTCTACGTCCCGGTCAGCTCCCCCAGCCCAATCCCTTCTGACATATAATTGCAAGGTGGATGTTGGATGTAGTGGATAGTGAACAAAATTTCTCTCCGTCTGGGCCTAATTAGCCTATACTCTGATACAGAGTATCAGAATAGAAATAGCTACTTTCTAGGAATTTATACATACCTGTTATAAATCCAAAATTCTCTCATTAAGTTTTATTAATGCTATTATGTATCCTAATACTTCTGGCTACCTATTTAAGGCATAGACCTTTCTATAACTTTGCCAGAATCTTTATGGCTTCCCATTACTGCTCTTTTCTAAAAACTCAGTTCTGTAAGTCTTCTGAATAGCCCAGCTAAAGCTTAAAGGAAGAAAGAAGAATCAGTTGCTTAAGGTTATTTTTAAGAATCTACTTTTCGGGGCGCCTGGGTGGCTTGGTCGGTTAAGCGTCCGACTTCGGCTCGGGTCATGATCTCACGGTCCGTGAGTTCGAGCCCCGCGTCGGGTTCTGTGCTGACAGCTCAGAGCCTGGAGCCTGTTTCAGATTCTGTGTCTCCCTCTCTCTCTGCTCCTCCCCTGTTCATGCTCTGTCTCTCTCTGTCTCAAAAATGAATAAACGTTAAAAAAAAAAAAAAAAAAAAAAGAATCTACTTCTCAAAAATTACCCTAAAAATACCCAGGGAACATGCTGTAGCTGAATACAGACTCATTTCTTGTTTTAATTTCTAATAATTCAGCATATCTCTCTGTCTTTATGCTTCAAACAGAAGGTCTTTGGTTATAGTGAGTTGCCTTTAATTTTATTCTTATTTAAATCAGTCCTGAAATGTACTTGCCTGAAGCTGTAAGAATCCAACCATCTGTACATAACTTTTGCTCTTCAGTTTGATTGCTTTCAACAAGAACAGTTGGATAATTGACACCAGGTAAATACATTGCTGTGTAATTAATGAGGACTGTATCCCCCTCACAAACTTCATGGAAAAATAATCCCAAAGAAGGAAACATAGCTACTCAAAGGCATGGGCTTGAATTTGGGAAAAAATGAGAAGGCTACTCCACAATATCATCAAAGTTTCTACTCCACTGGTAAATGTGACTTAGGGCCGATGGAGTTACACATTCTGTTGTATGACAGTGATCCTGTCATAGTTTTGTAAAAGCATGCAGCGAAGGTAGATTTTTGACCTTGATACTTCTATGCTATACGTAGAAAAGTATAATAGAGGTGATAGCCTTAGGTAATGCAAACTAAAGCCCTGAAAAGTAAGGGATTTGGATTGTAGAGAAATCCAGCATATTCGGGGATCAGGAAAGACCCTGTGATCAAAACTGGCAATAAAGGGGCGCCTGGGTGGCTCAGTCAGTTGAGCATCTGACTCTTGATTCCGGCTCAGGTCATGATCCCAGGGTTGTGGAATCGAGCCCCACATCGGGCTCCACACTGAATGCGGAGCCTGCTTAAGATTCTCTCTCCCTCTTCCTTTGCCCTTCTTCCCTGCCCCCCTTGCATGTTCTCTCTAAAAATTTAAAAAAAAAAAAAAAAAAACTAGCAATGAGCAGCGGCACTTGCTAGGGATCTGAAAGGTACCTACTTCTTAAGAAATTGTTCTCAAAAAAAAAAAGAAAGAAAGAAAAAGAAGATTCTTCTGAGAAGAGCCAGTGCCCCCGCCATGCCGAAGGCTGTGCAGGAGCTACCACAGCTCGAGTGAGATGATTACTGGCCGCGGCCAGCAGCTGAGGGGCAAGACGGCCATGTGTTCCCACCAGGAAATTCACGCTTGTGTCACACATACGTGTGTCTCACCTCTCACCATAAATGTTCGCAGATATCTCACGGTGAACATGTAGGTGGAAGAGTAGAAATAGCTATTTGGCAGCGTGGACACTCAATACTCACCTTTTGACCAGTAGAACTTCTCTGAGGTGGGTTTTCGGAGGGACTGTGGGATTTCTTCACGAGTGCCAGCTTACAGACCCGATAGAATTCACTCCGGTCTCTTTCAAGAGACACAGATCAATTAGAATATGTCAACTGACATATTCGTGCAATTGCACGAAGTAGAACACCCAACTACAAGTATGTGACTGATGAGCCGTTTCTCGTTTCCACGACGAAAGCCACGTGAAACAGCCCCAGGATCGCTCCCAGGGCTGAAAGGTCTCGCCAGCGCCCTTCAGGCCCCACTGCTGTGCCGTCCTCGGGACGCCCAAGTTCACGAGGTGGCAGAGCTAGAATTCACATACAGGGTTATGTTACGCTGGAAAAGCCGTCCGTGTGGTCAGTTGGCCCTTTATATGCCTGGCTTTTCTTCTGCCCCGGGTTCCGAGGTCTGACGCGGTGACAGTACCTCACCGTAAGTGCAATGACTTGTGTCCCTGTGCACTGCCTAACGCGCAAGGTGCCTACTTCAACTCGTAATTAGTGAAGTTGTGGGCTTTCATCTGCAGTTTCCTTTGCAAAATCAGTAGCGCTCCTAATATCAGGGCTTGATGCTTGTTTCCAAACGCTGAGATGAGTTAGCATGGCTGCTAGAATAGGGACTTGTGGGCAGAGGACAGACACGTAGCAGGCAAGGGGAGAGAGGGAAGTCTGAGCCCTGCAGGCTGTATTCAAACAAGACGTGGTTTGAGCCCTTTTCTCATGTTTCAGGGTTCTTTTCCCTTTTGATAGCCATTTGTTATACTTTTTAACTCACTTGCCTTTTTTTTAATATTTATTTTGAGAGAGAGAGAGCGAGCATAGGCACACATACGCATAAGGGAGGGGCAGAGAGAGAGGGAGAAAATCCCAAGCAGGCTCCTCGCGACGTGGGGGCTCATGAAATCATGACCTGAGCCGAAATCAAGAGTCAGACGTTCAACCAACTGAGCCACCCAGGCACCCTTTAACTCACTTTTCTTTATATTTTGCAAATAAAGGCTGATTTCATTACTGCTTAGGAACATAGCAAGAAGGCACCCTGGGTGATTGCTAAGAGAGCCCATCAGATCTTACAGACGAGCGGAAGGCATGTCTTTTTCTGCCTGTCAATAACTGTGTGTAATAATCTTTGTGGTTAAGCATAGCTTCCAAATTAAGAACTCACGGTGCTTTACGCACGGTGAACCTTGCCAGCTGAATACATAGCGAACTCATTTTTTAAAGATTAGAATGACTTTTCAACAAAGTATTTATTCCTGAAAATATCTCTAAATCTTTTCTATTGTGCAAGGTTTAATTCTAGAAAATGATAATTCAGACAAAAACTGATCTGAGGGTGTAGTGTCGAAGGAAGGAGATACTGAACTTGGATTAGAACACCACTGTTGGATAATTGCTTCTGTTCCCCAGTCCCTCAAACTGCCTGTGGACGTTACTCGGACACGGTTTTACTAAGGTGGGTCGTGTAGTTCTGGATAGGAGACCGCCCCAGTTATAGATGTTGGGGGTCTTGATGGTGAGGGAGAAGATCTGATAACAGAAACACTGATAGCATTTAGGAAGGGAGGGAAGAAGGAAAGGAAGGAGGAACCAGGAGGGAGGGAGGGACAACATGGGAGGGTATATCTAATGTAGGAGCAAACAATTACAGTCCTCAGCTGGGACCTAAGGGCATGATATTTTTTTTTTAATTTAATGTTTATTTTTGAGGGAGAGAGACAGAGTGCAAGCAGGGGAGGCGCAGAGGGAGACACAGAATCTGAAGCAGGCTCCAGGCTCTGAGCTGTCAGCACAGTGTCTGACACGGGACTCGAACTCACAAACCATGAGATCATGACCCGAGCCAAATTCGGATGGGGCATCAATATTTGAGAAGCTAGCATTGTAGTTGATCGTGATCATGGCCCTGAGTTATTGTGAAAAATCGAAATTGTATTCAATTTTATTTTATTTTTTGAAATTGCCTATTGACTGATGTATTTAATGTTCAGCTACGAATACATATTATAGCATAAGCTGGCAATTAAAATTTATTTATTTATTTGGGAGGGAGGGGCAGAGAAAGGGGGAGACAGAATCCTAGGCAGGCTCCGCATTGTCAGCAAGAGCCCAATGCAGGGCTCGATCTCACGAACTGTGAGATCCCAACCTGAGCTGAAATTAAGGGTCGGACCCTTAACCAGCTGAGCCACCCAGGTGCCCCTTATATTCAATTTTATAAGGCAGGAGGAGTAAATGGTCCTTTTTTAGACTATTTGTAAAACTTCGATTTCAAATTTTGGGAAATGAAACCCAAGTTGTATAGAAGAAGAACTTCCAGGCCCTGTTCAGGAGATGTCCTGGGGTTGCCACGGTGGGCAATGTCGGGGAAGGGGGGAGGGAAGGGGAGGGAAGGGGGGAGGGGTGGTGTTCTCTTCATCTTCATGCAGAAAGCTTATCTTCTATCTTTTATATATAAATTTCTGCATAAGATTTCATCAAAGGGAGAGAGTTCAAATACTTCAGAAAACTATTTGAAAACTACCGACCTAGAAGTTTCAGTAATGCAGAATTTCATTCCTTGGTGATGCCAGAGGGGTTACTATATAAGTTTCACCCACAGAGTCCCCAGTGATCGACGTGTCACAGACCTCAGTCACAGCAGAGAGGCGCCCAGAGCCGCCAGCCTGCTCCCAACAGACCCACTTAACAGCTGGCCAGGTGCTCGGTGCATTAGCAGCTGTGCGTGGAGCAGGTGGCCGCCTGGCTGGGCCAGTGGGGTGGGACGGGAGAAGTCCCAGGTGCCTGCCTGCACACCTTCACCAGGTGACCCGCCTTGACCCGGTGCATGTCCCAGCGGCTGCCTCGACTGCCCGCTTGTGAAGAGGATCCTGAGCCTAGCAAGGCCTCCACGGGAAGTGGCGGGAAGGGGCTGGAAGGAATAGGCTGGAGCGAGGAGACAGAGAAGCAGAGGCGTGAAGTGGATCTAAGGAAGCAGCCGTGCTGGGCTGCTTTGGGGACATTGGAGGCTTCTCTGTGTCCGGACCACGGACGCTGCCCCATCCAGGAGGCAGGTGGGCAGGCTGGAGATCAGGCAGCTGGAGCTTTCCTCTGTCCACACCGCAGGAGCAACCCAGGCCCTCCCGGTTCTGTCTGAGCAGCGCCTGAGACCCCCCCGCCCAGAATGGCGGGATCCCCACCCTTGGCACCCTGGTTGCAGGTGCTGAGCTCCCGTGGCCTCATGGAACAGAAGAGACTTCACAGAGGTCTGTCTGCTCTGCCGTCCGGTATCCCCGGCTCCCGGCCGGCGAGCACAAGAATCTCTTCCCATGTGTGTTGGCTCCTCGGGTGGGGAGGTCGCCCTCATCCCGCGGCACCAGGATCTCACCCTAACGAGAAGCATATGCTTCAGGGCACAGCTCGGTAGTTCTCTTCCCTGCTGCTGACTTCCTCCCACCGAACACAGAAAGCTTGGAAATGGCTTTTGCCAATAACAGCATGATTGTTGAGTCCTGAGATGGTGTCACCCTTTAGTCACTGAAGACGTGTACGTTTTGCAGGCAACGTAGGCCAAAATAAATGCCTCTTTCCCAGCTGGCTTTGTTCCCTTAAGTTTGAATTTCAGCACACTTCTGTAAGGATCCCTTTCCTGATGACCACACCCAGCTTTTCACAGAAGGTCATCCGACGCGACTTCTTGGGTTGCCTGCTGGGCTTTCACTCGTTCTCGAGTACTATTCAGCTGGTACGCCAACGAGATTTCTTGGTGCTGAGAAGACAAAAGGAATATAGGACCCAGGCCCAAACTCGCAGAGGCTACAGTCTGACAGAGGAGGCCAGACGTTGGCGACTGAGGCAACGTGTGATTTGGAAAAGAGATGCAGTGACACGTGTCCCAGGAGGACGAGGACAAGGAAGATCCTTGAGTTCTGGAGGGACTCGGGATAAGCACATGACGTGACTTGAATCTTGAAAGATGGGTAGATTTCTGGAAGAGAGAAAAACCATGTGAGGGGCGCCCGGGTGGCTCAGTCAGTTAAGCGTCCGACCCTTGATTTTGGCTCATGATCTCACGGTTCTTGAGTTCGAGCCCCGCCTCGGGCTCCGTGCTTACAGGGAGGAGGCTGCTTGGATCCTCTGTCTTCCTCTCACCGCCCCTCCCCCTCCTCTCAAATATAAATAAGTGTTGAAAGAAAGAAAGACCTTGTGAGATTAGAGCCGCAGTTGCCAGCAAAGCCACGGACTTGGGTGAAGTGCATACTGCGTGCTGGTGTTTGAGGAGCTCAGGGGCTGCGGGGATGGGTGAGGGGCGGGTGGGGAGGAGAGGTCTGACCACACCGTGCCTCCATTTACAGGGCCCAGTGGCTTCCATTTCTTTCTTCTTTTTTATTAAGTTCTTTATGTTAATTCCAGTTAGTTAACACACAGTGTCACATTCGTTTCTGGTGTACAGTATGGCGATTCAGCACTTCTGTACGTCACCCAGCGCCCGTCATGACAAGTGCACCCCTTAATCCCCGTTACCTATTTAACCCACCCCCCCACCCACCTCCCCTCTGGTAACCAGCAGTTTATTCTCTATGTAAGAGTCTGTTTCTTGGGGCGCCTGGGTGGCTCAGTCAGTTGAGCGTCTGATTCTTGATTTTCCTCAGGTCATGATCCCAGCGTCATGAGATCGAGCCCTGTGTCTGGCTCTGCACTCCGTGTGGAGGCTCTTAAGAGTCTCTCTCTCTCCCCCTCTGCCCCTCTCCCCTGTTCATGTGCTCTCTCCCTCTCTCCCTCTAAAATAAAATGAGGAAGAAAAAAAGAATCTGTTTCATGGTTTGTCTCTTCCTCTCTTTTTTCCTTTGTTCATTTGTTTTGGTTCTTCAATTGCACATATGAGTGAAATCATATGATATTTGTCTTCTTCGGACTGCCTTATTTCACTTAGGATGATACTGTCTGGCTCCATCCACGTTGTTGCAAATGGCAAGATTTCAGTCTTTTTTATGGCTGAGTAATATTCCATTGTGTATATATCACTTCCTCTTTATCCATTCATCTATTGATGGACAATTGGGGCTGCTTCCACATCTTGCCTGTTGTAAATAATGCTGCAATAAACAGGGGTGTGTGTATCATTTGAAATAACGTTTTTCTGTTTGGGGAGTAAATATCCCAGTAGTGCAATTACTGGATCTTAGAATAGTTCTATTGTTAACTTTTTGAGAAACCTCCATACCATTTTTAATGGCCCTAGAAGCCCTTCCCAGCCCTTCCCGGGCAGACAGCAAACTCCTTTCCAGCCCATCCCTTATGCCCCGCCGACCCGACCCCCACCTGCACCCCATCCAAAGCATCTTCCAAGCCCACTACCCTGTGTGCCTTCCTGCACACTGTTTCCTCCTCCTCCTCCTCCTCCTCCTCCTCCTCCTCCTCCTCCTCCTCCTCCCCCCCTCCTCACCCCCACCCCCAGCTGCCAATTCTTCGAAACTTGACTCATCCGGAAGCCTTCTCTACCCTCCCTGTGCTCCCAAAGCATATTCTCCAGTCACCGGCCTTGCTGGCTGTGGCCATCGTCACCACCACCGCTGCCAGGCAGGGGCCCTCCAGGCTGGACTGGGGGCGGGGTATAGCTCGAAGGGATTTTAGAAGCGTTTCTGCAGTTGATGTGCTTGTGTTGGAGAAGGCAGAAGCAACTTCGCAGTCGAGTTAGACGCTTTGAAGGAGCAGCAATCAGGACCCGTGAGCTTCAGGTCCTTCCACGTGGGTCCCTTCAGCCTGACGTAGTATCCGCTCCATTTGAAGAGCAGCAGTGACTCAAGAACCCCACCTGGGGAAAACCGCAGACCAAAGAGTGCACGCCACCTCCTGGCTGAGGCGGAGATCCTGGCAGGGCCGTGTTGTGGGGACAGCCAGGGGAGTGGGGTGGGGTGTGGAAGTCAGGGCAGGGGCCCAGCAGCGTGGGATCCCCAAGCGGAAAACTGGAACCGGTCACCAACAGCCAGCTCTCTACCTTCAGAGAAGCTTTCTTACCAAATAGGCAAAGTCTTTAGCTGAATGTGTCAAATGTCCTATGTTTTCCATTTCCTCAGTAGCTCTTGTTAAAAAACAAAATTCAGCAGAGTAAATTTGAATACCTAATTGACTTTATTAAATGATTCGTGAATGTGGCAGCATCCCATCTAACAAGTAGAGGGGAGGTCTGCTGAGCTAAACAAGAGAAAGGTTTTTAAAAGCAGGGAGGGGGGCGGGGGCGCCTGGGCAGCTCAGTCGGTGAAGACTCCGACTTCAGCTCAGGTCATGATCTCACAGTCTGTGGGTTCAAGCCCCGCATCAGGCTCTGTGCTGACAGGTGAGCCTGCTTCTGTTTCTGTGTCTCCCTTTCTCTCTGCCCCTACCCCACTCATGCTCGCTCTCTCTCTCTCTCTCTCTCTCTCTCTCTCAAAAATAATAAACATTAAAAAAAATCTTTTTTAAAAGCAGGGAGAGGGGCATAAATAAAAGAAGAATGGATTTTATTAGCAAGGAATGCATTGTTTGGGCAAGGTTGCCCTCCGAAGGGGAACAGAAGGGGTCAATTAGTAAATTCCCTGGTACTGACCAGGAAATTCATGTTGTCTGGTTAAAGGTTACGTGCCTGTGCAATTGAAACTGCAGTTAGTTTGGGTATCCAGTCTCGGTGTACCGACCGGGGGCCTTCCCCTAAGTGACACCATTTTGGGCCTTTGGTTTTGTTTGTAACGCTCTGTAGAACGGAGCGATGCTCTAAGTAACTAAATCATCTCTGGGCTGGGTGTTCTTCAGCAAATGAATCTGAATTGGGCATCCTTATCCTCACACTCACTTTAGAAACTTTCCCATTTGTATTCCTCTTGTCTAATGGGAATGGAAATCATCTCCAGCCGTGATGCAGCCTGTCTCTTGGGAAGGTCAGACAGTGCAAGGCGCCTCCTGATGCCTAGCCTCTCCCTTCTTCCTCCTGTGTTTGACGTCTGAGCAGTGGAGGAGGCGAGCAAGATCGGAGGCTTTGCCACCGGCTCCTTTCCACCCACTGCATTTCAGTGTTGCTATGGCAACTGGTAGGCCGTAGAAGCACCGCCAAATATTGTTTCCTTCTTCAACGGAGAACAATCCACCGTTGCCACCTCAGTAACGTGTGTGCACGGGAAGGGCAAGGGTTTAGGAACCAGAGGGGAGAATGGTTGGTGCACGGTTGGTGCATTTAGGCCTCGAGTGGACACAGTTACACATAAGGCCATTTCAGGTAGTGGGGATTATGGGAGCAGGCTGAGCGGTGGAGGGCGTGGGCCTCGAGGCAGGAGGAGCCCTGCGAAGCAACTTGACTGAGGTGTCTACACTGGTGGGCTGGGCGGGTGCCTGTCCTGCTGGGGGGCCTGGCCAGCACTCTCCATTTGTCTTCTGCTGCCGGCCGCCATCACGGGCCTCAAAGCAAGGCGCTCGGCAGGTGGACCAGGCAACAGGTCTGTGTCTGGAAAACTTAAAAAGTGAAAACGTCACGAACTGTTGGGACAGTTTATAGAAGAATGCAACAGGGTAGATCAGATCCTGCCCTGAGGACAGAGAGACAGGCGTAGGTCTGCTCCTGCTCTGCTCTCTACCCCTGAGGGCCCTTAGAAGAGTTCTGTACCTCCCCAGTCTCTCCAGTCCTTGTCCAAAAAGAAAACGAGTCCTACTCTGTGGCGGTGCTGTGAGAATTATAATGTGTATAAGACGCATCTGCTGTGACCAGCCTGTACGTAAGAGGTG
Organism: Panthera onca; assembly: GCF_046562875.1. NCBI lineage: Eukaryota > Metazoa > Chordata > Mammalia > Carnivora > Felidae > Panthera > Panthera onca. The sequence goes on along the minus strand of NC_138345.1, from coordinate 13,908,086 downwards.
CTCATTAACGTTAACTACCAATTAATAACTGAAAGACAGTTCAGACCTGGACATATCTGGTGTTTCCCAGTGTCAGAAGCAACTGGAAACTTTTTAAAATACTCACCTAAGCCAGGTTTAGTAGGCTAGAATTTGCAAAAATAAGACCAAGAAGTCTATATATTTTTTTTAAACTTTCCTAAGTAATTCTGATGTAACCAAGTGTATAATCTGGGGTAGGAAATTTGCTTATTGGCTTGAGAAAGAAGAGTAGAAACGGTTCTGGATTTCTCCCGACCGCCTTCTTTGTACTCCCCCCAACGCTTACCTTGCTACCTTTCTTCTACTTCTAAACTCCAAAGCTTTTGGGTAGAATTATCTGAGTTTGGAAGCAGGGATGTTTGAGAAAGTGGTTGAAAATAAATTAATCAGAAAAGCAAGAAAAAATCAAAGTTTCCCTCACCCCTGAAAGAAGTTGAAAAGAATCTATGGAAAGGTGTATGCAGTCCCTAGATGACATCTGGACTGTCTTGGCTACCTGCTGTGTTACAAAGATGACATTTAAGGTACAATATGTGTAAGCCCTAAATAGGGGTGTAGTGTGTGTCCAGCTCAAGTTTTTTCTGCACCCCACAGGAACGTGGCTGAAGAGTGGTCTGGGCCTCGTGCACCAGGAAGGTAGCCAGCGGACGTGGACGTACATTGCCCCGCAGCTGGGGTACTGGGTGGCAGCCATGTCTCCTCCCAACCCAGGTAACATGAAGCCAGCACCTGCGATGATGGGCGTTGAGTTCTTTGAGGGTTCAGGCTAAGTATGCTTTGGAAAATTACTTCAGCAGCGAGACCTCATCTTACTCAAAAATGGTAGAAAGGGGCGCCTGGCCAGCTCAATCGGTAGAGCATGTGACTCTTGATCTGAGGGCCATGAGTTCGAGCCCCACGTTGGGTGTAGAGATTACTTAAAAAAAAATGGTTAAAAGTCTGAAAATCAAATGATGAAACTAAGGTATTGTGTGGGGGTGGGGGAGTTCTGGTTGCGACTCTCCCGTCTAGGATAACAAGAATGCACAGAACATACTCCTGTCTTGTATCTGTTTTGCTCAGACAGCTGCCATAGGGAATTCCTAATCTAAAGCCCATGGGGGCGGTTTAGACCTCCTCCCTAATTCCTGAAACAGCTGTGGCCTGTTGTAAGAGAACATGTGGGGAAGGGCACTCCTTAGACAGGCTAACACAGTCACCACTGGAGCTTTCTTGGGGCAAAAAGCTTGTTTTGGCCTTTCCTGAAGGTTCAGAAACAAACCAGTTTGCTTTGTGTCTAAAACAATAATCATCTCTACTTAGGATACGTGAATTAACTCATACTTTTTTTAAATTTTTTTTTTTCAACGTTTTTTATTTATTTTTGGGACAGAGAGAGACAGAGCATGAACAGGGGAGGGGCAGAGAGAGAGGGAGACACAGAATCGGAAACAGGCTCCAGGCTCCGAGCCCTCAGCCCAGAGCCTGACGCGGGGCTCGAACTCACGGACCGCGAGATCGTGACCTGGCTGAAGTCGGACGCTTAACCGACTGCGCCACCCAGGCGCCCCTAACTCATACTTTTTAAAGCATGACTTAAAGAAAAGTTTTAACCTATATGCCCTAATTTATCCCAAGGAACATTCTAGAATTGTTTCTTAAAATAGTCATCTTCAGAGAATTCTTTCCAGTCATGGCTTCTGTCACTCAAAATGCCTTTAGAATCTGTATCACTGGGACTGCCTTCATTAGTGAAACGTTTTCATTGGTGGCAAATCTTTATGCTCCGAGGGTCCCTTTGATTCTTCTTAGACGCATCTAAAAGTCATGCACATCCTGGTCTGGTGAGTAAAGTAGGTAATTGAGCCAGGTCAGAAATGTGCTATGATTAAAAGCTGTCTCTCATCATGAAGGCAGTTCCAAAATGGGAGTCCAAGATATTTTAGCAGTGGAATTGTCACTGGAATGACACTCACGTTCCCATAGTAGCGGATTTGATGGAGGTGCTGAGAAATTGGCCCCAGACTGAGAAAATGTTGATTTCCCATTTCACAAAGGGAATTCTGTGTTTCCCTTTGTGATAGCGTTCTTGTAGCAATATAGGCACGAACCAGGTACAAAAATGCCCCAGGCTCCAAATCACAAATATCTAGAATATGAGTAAGAGTAAAGAAGGAAAGAAAAGAAATTCCTGAAGTACCCAAGTAGAGGCCATAAAGCCCATGCATTACAGTTAACTTTCATTTTAGATATATTTCGGGGGCACATGGGTGGCTCAGTCAGTTGAGCACCGACTTGGCTCAGGTCATGATCTCACGGTTCGTGGGCTCAAGCCCCACGTCAGGTTCTGTGCTGACAGCTCAGAGCCTGGAGCCTGCTTCGGATTCTGTGTCTCCCTCTCTCTCTGCCCCTCCCCCTCTCGCATTCTGTCTCTGTCAAAAATTAATAAACATTACAAAAAATTTAGATATCTTTCAGACAACTGTGATTCTCAGTTTGCCCATCATGCCACAGATTAATAGATGTTTTGTAAAGAGGGGAGAAAGAACGGCTTGGTATAGGTCTGCCAACCCTTCCGAGCAGTGAAGGAAGAGACAAAAATCTATAAAGAGCATATATGACAGAGCCCTGATGGCATTTAATGTACAGACACATATATTAGTAACCTCACAGCCATCCCCTTTATTAAAACAAATTACAAAGATGCTGTGCCTTCATGAGCCCAAAACCAACAAGAAAATAGTTAGGGTTTTTTCTTTCATTCTCCAGTTAAGAAGGAAATTGAGTACAGCTGTAAATTTTATAGAGTGTTCCATTGGCAGAAGTTAAGATAATAACATTTTAAGTACTTAAAGGACAGAACTTGAATTATTTGGAAATGATTTTTATGTGTACCCCGGATTTTTGGTGATTCCTGCCAAGGCATTGCCTAGGTCCATGGGGGTTGTCTCTGGGTAGAAAAAAAAAAAAATGGTTTCTCTGAATGATGAATGGAGTATACAGTTGTCAATTGTTTTTCCAACTTTGGGGCATATTAACTCCACACTCCCCCACTGAAGTGAATTATGTTTGGCAGAGAACGGTGTTAGCTTTTTCAGCTTACGTCATGTCACAATTTTCAAAAATTAGCAAACCTCTTTGGGTTTATCTAGCTCTTAAGTGGTCTGCTTCCAAAGATTTTTAAAGAAATCTGTCCCTTAAGATATCGAGAATCAGTAAGTAAATGGGTACCTGTGGTATGTAGTAATTATAACCATGCTAATCTGACATAACATAAAACCACACCCCTTCCTTCGATGCTTGGACACCAGTATGTCCCCAAATGTTATAAATAGGGGAGATTTTTGTTGTTGCTGTCGATCTGTTGTCAGTGCATTAAGACAGATTCTTATTAGTGTTGAACATAAACTTCGCCTTTGGATTCTTAACAACGTAAATTAAAAAGAAAATATATTTGTCTCTGATACTTTGTAAATTCTGAAGGAGGTCTGTGGCCACATACGGTTAGCAATTTTGAAGAGGCATTGTAGAGGAAGACTTTATTTTTACAAATGGAAGGCATTTGAGAAACACTTGAAAGCCCATAATAAGCTGTGGACTTTTTTTTTTTAAGTCCTAGCCGATTTTATATCATACATTTTAACTGTTCATTTAAGCAAAGGGCTCTCTCCACATAGTAATAATTATCCAGGGAAAGTGAGAATAAAATCTTGTGGGTTCTTTTTTTCTCCTGCAGTATAAAATCCCCAGATATTCAAGCCATCTCTCGTCTAAGAGTCTCTCTCATTGTGTTATCATGCATCCATTTTCTTGTATTAAAAGATCATGTATTTACAATGCTGAACCTGCTGCAAGTGCAGCTCTCTTCTGGGCTAAGGAGGGACCCTTAGCACCACATGGAGTGTTTGGGTGTTCACGCTGCTCCCGGCCACAGCTGCTCCCGGCCACAGCTGCTCCGGTGACGGTGACGGTCGTGGTAATCCCTTGTCATTGAGAGAAATTACAGTGATCTGTAAGCACATCATCCAAAGGGTGTTTGCCTCTGGCCCCTGCTCCGCACCCCAGCCAGGAAGAGGAAGAACATACGCTCTCAGCTAATTATCCCTCTTATCCTTTCAAGGTTTTCTGCAATCTAAAATGCCCTTTTCTGACCTTCTAGGTCCCGTTGCCACACAGGACATTACCACGTATCACACGGTGTTTCTTTTGGCCATTTTAGGAGGGATGGCTTTCATACTTTTGGTTCTGCTGTGTCTCCTTTTATATTATTGCAGGTAAAGTTTTACCTTTTTGGCAATATCTTTTTTAATTTGGAATTTCTTGTGCAGGCATTGATATTGAGGTCTTTTTTTTTTTTCTTTTTCTGAATCAAAGTCCTTTTTTTCTCATGAAAAAAAATCTCTAAGAACTAAAACATTTGTCCTTAAAGTTGCAAACAAATGAACAGGATGTGGGGGGGCATGCTGTTTATGAGGTTGCTCACAAGGGGAGTTCTTATTTCTTTCTTTTTTTTAAGTTTGACGGTTGTCATGATTCGTTCAGAATATTCCTAAACACTGATTAAGAGACAATATTCTCAAGGACAAAGCAGAACTAAAATTCTTTATTTTGATGCCTCGTCTTTTCGGTTTGTGAGAATGTTTGCTGTCAACTCTTGGGTAACCGCTTTTGAACGAATAACTCAGCTGTGCGTCTAAAACCCTGAAGGTGAAATCTGCAGATTGCGCTGCTCTGAATCAAAATAAGGCTGCGGGTGTGGGGTGAGAAGGCTTCTGGCTGCTGAGTAGTTGTTTTGTTTCTTCCTGTGGAAATTGAGAATTAGGATCTTGCTTGGAACCTTCTACCACTATGAGAGTCTTTAACCGTTGGGTTTGGATTTTTATCTTTGATCGCAGGCGGAAATGCTTGAAACCTCGTCAACACCACAGAAAACTCCAACTTCCGACGGCCCTCGAGAGCTCCAAAAGAGATCAGTCAACTTCCATGTCTCACATCAACTTGCTGTTTTCACGTCGGGAGTCAGAATTCCCCGGCCCGCTCTCTGTCACCGGCCACAGCCGCCCGGACGCCCCTGGGCCGAAGGAGCTGATGAGCGGGGTCCATTTGGAAATGATGTCTTCCAACGGAGAGGCAGACATGCACACCCCCATGCTAAAGCTTTCCTACAGCACCTCGCAAGAGTTCAGCTCGCGGGAGGAACTTCTCTCCCACAAGGAAGAGGACAAAAGCCAAATCTCCTTTGATAACCTGACACCAAGTGGGACGTTGGGAAAAGAGTATCGTAAGTCCGTGGAGATTTTCCCCTTGAAGTCCAGGAAATCTGTGGAAAGAGAAGGCCGTGAGTCCCCTGGCAACAGCGAGTACAGGAGGAGCTACAATGCCATGCTCTCGCAGCCCCTGTTTGAAAAGCAAGACCGAGACGGCCAGGCCTCCGCTAACCATATTTCCACGGGAAGCAAACTCACCATTCAGGAACACATGTACCCCACGCCTTCATCTCCCGAAAAGGAACAGCTGCTGGACCGCAGGCCTACTGAGTGTATGATGTCCCGGTCAGTGGACCACCTGGAGAGACCCACGTCCTTTCCGCGGCCCGGCCAGTTGATCTGCTGTAGTTCCGTTGACCAGGTCAACGACAGCGTTTACAGAAAGGTATTACCTGCCTTGGTCATCCCCGCGCACTATATGAAACTTCCCGGGGACCACTCCTATGTGGGCCAGCCCCTGGTCGTCCCAGCCGACCAGCAGCTGGAGATCGAAAGACTGCAGGCTGAGCTCTCCAGCCCTCACGCGGGGATCTTCCCGCACCCCTCCTCCCAGATCCAAGCGCAGCCCCTGTCCTGCCAGGCAATCTCCCAGCAGCACTTGCAGGATGCAGGCGCCCGGGAGTGGACCCCGCAAGGCGCGTCCATGTCAGAGTCCCTCTCCATCCCGGCCTCCCTGAACGATGCGGCCTTGGCTCAGATGAACAGCGAGGTCCAGCTCCTGACCGAGAAGGCTCTGATGGAACTTGGGGGTGGGAAGCCGCTCCCACACCCCCGGGCGTGGTTCGTCTCCCTGGACGGCAGGTCCAATGCGCACGTTAGACATTCCTACATTGATCTCCAAAGAGCCGGAAGGAACGGAAGCAATGATGCCAGTTTGGATTCTGGCGTGGATATGAATGAACCAAAATCTGCCCGGAAGGGAAGAGGAGACCCCTTGTCCCTGGCACAGAACCACCCGGCCGTCCAGGAGCATCCGCAGAAAGAGCCGCGGGCGGCGGACAGCACCTCCTACACGCAGCTCGTGTACCTGGACGACATGGACCAAAGCGGCAGCGAGTGCGGCACCACCGTCTGTACCCCCGAGGACAGTGCCCTGCGCTGCTTGTTGGATGGCTCAGGCCGGAGGAGCGGCGGCCAGCTGCCCAGCCTGCAGGAGGAGACGACAAAACGAACTTCGGACGTCCCCCCGGAGCCGCTAGCCAGCCCGGAGCAGAGAAGATCGGCCCAGGAGGACGACGAAGAGGAAGACGAGGAGGACCAAGGAGAGGACAAGAAGAGCCCCTGGCAGAAGCGGGAAGAGAGACCCCTGATGGCGTTTAACATGAAGTGAGCTGTCACAGCGCCACCCGTCGGCGGAACATAATAAAAATTGCCAAAAATTCTTTTCTTAGGGAAGCGTTTACTTGTTCGTGGAGGAGGTGGAGCAGCGGCAGCCGTGGAAGCGGACTTAAGCTGCATCACGGTTCACTGTGTAAATGTCAGAACGGAATTAAAGTTACCGGATGATGTTCGTGGACGCCTCACCGCCAGGGAGAGGGCTGAACAGGAGTGTCTGAATGTGGCTCCTGCGTCTGGGACGCGCCTCCCCCACCCCCACCCTCCCCACTCCCACCCCCACCCCCACCCCCACCCCCATCCCAGGACACTGAGAAACCACGAGTGATGTCGCTCAGCTCTGCTGATAACCTCAGTTCTCCCTCAGATTCTAGGAACAGATGAGACTCTTTTCACATTGCTTGAATCCATTTTATCACGATAATGCTCCTGTGACGTTATTATTGGGAAATTAGCGTAGCACTTAGTGTCTCGAGGTATGCGTTATCTCAAAGGAAAGCTATGCACCGCTGCTTCGTGCTCTTGGTTTGCTTAGGTGTTTTTGCTTTGGTTAGCTTTCGTTTCGGGTTTGCTTTAGAAAACACACACACACACACACACACACACCTTGGTTGTGAAAGATTTTATTTGTTGGTTTTCATCTGTTCTGCTTCTCGACGGTTTATTTCGGTGTCTCCTTTCGCGAACTCCTGAGTGTCATCTCTTAAACAAGCCTTTTAATGAAATCGTACTGAAGTTTTTTATCAGCTGAGAGCCCTTCAATTCTGGTCCCATTAACTCCAAGTGCCTTTTTTACAGTGACAACAGCAGTCCCCTCACCTTTTCTTCTTGTTGTTGTTGGTTTTTTTTTTTCCTTAACTCCTTTCATTGAACTGCCTGGATTTTATAAGGTTATTAAATGATTCCCCTTTTCTTTAAGCTGCATGCTGCCAAATGCCCGTTTCTGCTCCGAATTCTCATTTCAACGCAGTGTTCTCTCTAGTGCCCATGTGTGACGTGAATTCTGTTGAGCTAAGGTAGACTAGAGGACACTTTAGAGATCCCCTGCCCTCCTCCATCCCTTCGGCCACTAGCCACCATTATGGTTTCATTGGCTGTTTGTATATACGGTTATGTATTAACTCGGGAATCCTATGGGCTGACCTTGCTCACCAGACACAGAGTATGGACTGAGCAAGTGAATGTGACTATTACAGAAATCGTATGTACTATCCAAAAGTGCCAGAATGACTCTTCTGTGCATTCTCCTTAAAGAGCTGCTTGGTTATCCAAAAATGAAAATTCAAAATAAATGCTGAAGAAAAAAAAAACAAACTATCTTGTGGTCCTTTTCATTCACTCTGAGCCAGCCACTATTTGTTTCAGAGTCGCTATTACGAATTTGCTCTTTGTTCCTCGGCAGTCTGCTTTGCTGGTGGTTGGACTTCTGTTCAAAGACTCCGGAGTAGACACCTAGGAATTTACACCGAGGTTAAATCCCACCTTGTGTTTATTTAGTTTATTCAAGAACACAAGGTGACATTTTGTTGTGTTTCAGATAGGGAGAAATGTCTGCACATTACAAAAAACTCGTGTGTTCTTTGATGTTCAGCATTGATCCACTTGGAATCATACAAAAAGTTTCATTAAAATGACCAGAACCATCCCAGCTGCATGAAACTATTACTCACAATCAGTAATGGAGACATCAGAGCAGAGCAGAGAACACAGTAAGCTAGCTATGTATTCAGTAACAGCTTCATTACAAAATCTAATTTGTGAATTCCATGTGGACAGAGAACCAATCAAGTTGATTTTTATCACTTTAATTCTCAAATGTTGATACGTTTTGCTTTTCAAGGGGGAAAAAAGTTGAAATTCCCTGAAGCTTTGGGGCATTTAAATGGATGGGAGTCTGGGGCACCTAGGTGGCTCAGTTGGTTAAGCGCCATACTGTCGATTTCCGCTCGGGTCCTGATCTCCGGATTTGTGAGATCACACCGCACATCGGGCTCTGGGCTGATAGCGCGGTGCCTGCTTGAGATTCTGTCTCCACCCCTCTGCCTCTTAAATAGATAAACTTAAGTAATAATAAAATGATAATAAATACATAAATGGGAGTCTGTGGTTTCACAATGAGGGACTGTTACCTTGAGGGTAAACATTCTCATCAGTAGGTGGCAGGTGAGCCCATGCAGACTTCACTAATAAAGGCCAGTTGTCAATTGCCTCCCAAAGGAAAAGTAAGTGGCTCTCCAAGAAATACCCCAGGGCAGACATAGATGACTGGGAGACTCTCAGCCCTCTCTAGCCCTGCCGGAGGTTGCTGCCAATGCAATCATCTTTTTAAAGCATCAGTTTCCAGAAAAGCCTCATTTACCATGCGTATTACCTGTGAAAAGTAGGTAACACGTTTGGAGGGAGAGGGGCTTTTCTGCCCCTTTATTAGGCAGGACGTACCTGGGTTGGCCCCGGTTATGGAAAGTATGCACCAGCCAGCAGTGGTCACATTATGTGCCTAGGAGGACAAGGCAGTGGGTGGGTTTGCCAGAAGAAAACTGGTTCTGCCAGAGGTGACTCTTAACTCATTTTACCCTTGTCTGAAAAGAGGCTCAGAGGATAATGGTTTTTGCTCAGGGCACCCGTACTGATTACCAGACTGGAACTGTCTAGACAGAGCACTGTGACTATGGATTTAAACATTTCATTTATGTTCTTTCTAGCCTGGTAAGAGTAATAAAACACATCTCATTATTAGGAACCAATTGTATTGTCTGAAGAACTAAAGCCATCAAAGGCACCTTGCTTATGCCACCTAGTGGTGAGCTTTCATCTGCCTGTTGAGGAGACCAGACAGACCGCTGTCCAGGGCCAGCTCTGGGAACGTGGCGTGGGTGTGTGTCCACAGGAATGGCTCGGACACTGGTTCTGCCCTCCAGACAAGGTGAGGAGATGGGGACGGACGTTTGTTGAATCTCTACGCTAGAAACCATATCAGAAACAATCGTGCATTCAGTTCTCAAAATCTTGGGAGGAAGTGATGTTCCTTCTTTGTTTTACCTCTAAATAAATTGAGGCTTGGGGGTTAAGTAAGTGAGGCCGCTCAGCTAGAATCAGTGGGATGCTGCTTAAACAACCAGCCCTCTGGAAATGAATGCGTTTAAAGTCATAAGTGTTCCTGATAAAGGATGTATGGGACACAACTTGCACATCGTAATAAAATACGTAATTGTAAATGCCGTTTGACACTTGATAGCCACAGAACGCTTTTGTTGATTTTTGTCATAGCCAGCCTGTTGCAGTTGACAAAAGGGTATAGTTCTGACGTGAACATCTGTTGATTTTTTTTTTTTACATTAATGATTAACGTGAAACAAAGGAGGAAGACACACGTCAGAACTTCACTCGTTCATCGATCACCGAGTGACTTCTTTGCTGAGGCACATAATAGTGTTTGACTCCTGGGAAGGTATTCCCTCAATTTTCTGTGCTATTCTCAATGTAATGGTTCCAGACATGGTACCATTTTAAGCTTAATCTGCATTATTAATATCTCCCCATGTCTTTCTTTAAATCTAGCCAGTCAGCAAGTCAACCCTCTCTTGGGAACATTTGCCAGTTCCCATGGTGTAAATGCTCCCACGTGGCCAATTTCAAACAATAGAGTGACATCACCACTCTCAGGACTTGGGAAGGGGTACACAGTAGCAGAGCTATATTTCCACCAAAAAGGTACAATACAGGGAAATGACCCCAAGAGCATCGTCACATGTACAGTTGATCCTCATCATTTGGGGATTCCATATTTGCAAATCTGCCCGCTTGCTAAAACTTATTTGTAACCCTGAAATCAATCCTCATATGCTCTTGTGGTCATTCACAGACACGCAGAGCAATGAGAAGCATGAGAATACATGTATCAGATAAGCGTTGTTCAGGCATTAGTCAGAGGGCTGTTGGCTGGGAGTTCAATGTTAATGTGTCAACAACGTGTATTAAAGAAGATGTCTTTGAACGGAAACACCCATGAAGGTGATGTTTTGATCGGCTGATGAAAATGTGACCAGACACTTTCAGGAACGTAACCCTGTATTTCCCCTGATTACAGTGGTTCTGACACTGGACTCACAAAATCTGAGTTCAAGACAACTTTACAGAACATGACTACCACCGATAACAGGAATGGACTACAGTAAATAATTAGGACACGATGCACTTTAAGTAATTAGTACCTTTTTCTTTAAGTTATTTTTAATTAAATTATGTATATATTTTATTTTTTTAATTAAATTATTTGTAAACTTGAATATGCTTTTTAAGAAAGGCTCTAACAACTGACTCGCAAAACTCCTGACATTTCGAGGCACCTCTCAAAGGTCTGCCTGATGCCATCACCTGGTCTCTAGCTTTTTGAAGTTCATCTGGAAACCTCTACTTAGGACAAAAGAAAATCTAGGTGCAATTGCTTTCCAGGCTTTGGTCTAACTTAGTGCAAGGTGGGTAGTGTTTGCTAGAAAAAGGACCACATTCCTTCTGGGGCAGGTCTGGCTGCAGGACTTGGGAGGGATTTATGAAAGAGCATGCCCTACCCCATGCAAGGGAATATGCAACACCGCTTAAGTAACAGACCCTGTGCCTCAGAACTTTATTTCGTGTAAGCTAGCACAGATAAATGCTAGAACAGTGAGGCAGAACACCCAGAAAATAGACCAGAATCAAAAAGGAAATAGACCATAAAACCTAAAAATAACCAGCCGAACAAGTGTGATAAACTGTATAAGATTTCTTGCGGTTAGCCTCTTTTGCTTTTATTTTTTTATCTTTTATTATTATTATTTTTTAAATGTTTATTTGTTTTTGAGAGAAAGAGAGAGAGCACAAGCCAGGGGAGGGGCAGAGAGAGAGAGAGAGAGTGAAGACCTGACACGGGGCTTAATCTCATGACTGTGAGATCGTGACCTGAGCTGAAATCAAGAGTCACACTTGACCCACTGAGCCATCCAGGCACCCGGGATTAGTGGAGTTTATTTGATTAAAAAATTTTTTTAACCTTTATTTATTTTGAGAGAGAGCACGCACAAGTAGGGGAGGAGGAGAAAGAGAGAGAAAGAGGGAGACATAGAGTCCGAAGCAGGCTCCAGGCGCCGAGCTGTCAGCACAGAGCCCGACGTGGGGCTCGAACCCACAGACTGTGAGATCATGACCTGAGCTGAAGTCGGACACTTAACCGACTGAGCCACCCAGGCACCTGTTTATCCTTTTATAAATTTTGTTCTTGCTGACCTCTGTATTGGGGGGACATGGGGATTAAAAATGAGTATAGCTATAGATAGGATTTGTGATGAGTTTTCAACTATTTTGAAATTGCATTTTTTTTGTTTTAGATTTTTTTTTGAGGTATAACTGACATAGAACATTACACCCGTTGCGCAGCATGATTCAGTATCTGTATATATTGTGAAATGATCACAACATTAATCGAGTTCACATCCATCACCACACACAGTTACAGGATATTTTTTCTTGTGATGAGAAGTTTTAAAATCTACTCTCTCGGCAAGTTCCAGATATGCTGTACCGTATTAACTGCGGTCACCATGCTGGTGTTACATCCCCAGGACTTAATTTTCAACTGGACGTTTGTGCATCTTCCATGATTTCTTGTTGGCTATTTTGACACTATAATTAAAGCAAGTCGCAGTGATGTTTTGGGACTTTTATGACAACACCTGACATCCTGGAAGACCCATCCAAGTGAACTTGATGGTTTTCAGGATCCATGGAAAAGGAGAAGGAACGGTTGACGTAGCAGATGTGGGAGAGATTCAGCAGAGCTCTTTAGGTAAAGTAATCACAGCCTTTTCTTTTCCCCCCTGGTAGATGTTTTTGTCATTCTTAACAGAGATTGCGACCCCGTTGGTGCTGGTGTTCTGGTACCTGAGAACTGGCTAATAATTCCTGTAAGACCTTTTACTCTCCTGCAGGATGAACGGGAAGGAGCGCACGGGAGGACGTGGAACATGAGAGAGCCTTGATGACCTCGCGCGGGAGGAAATGGGAGCCAACCGTGATGAGATGACCACTCCACACCGTGAGTGACCACATGGGGCGTCTTAGTTGCTGTGACAAAAACACATAGGTTGGTAACCGGAAGTCTGAGGTCAGGGCCCCAACACGGTCACGTGAGGGCCCTTTGAGGGAGCTCTGTGAGGTCTGTTATAAGGGCACCAATCCCACTCGGGAGGGCTGTCCTCTCATGACCCAGCCACCTCCCAAGCCTCTACCTCCTGGTGCCATTACCTTGGGCGTTAGGATTCCAACACATGAATTTGGGGGAGGACACAAACATTCAGGCCAGAGCATGGGACAGGGTGCCATCTCCTGACTCCCAGTCCCTGTGTGCACCCCCCTCATCAGGCCACCTCTCGATCCCCTGCTCTTTCTGGCCAGCTCTTCTGCACTCTGCCATCTGTTCACCTTCTGTGTATGATGAATATTTAATCATCAGAGTAGAAGGCATTGTCAGCCATGCTAATCATTAAAATTTTAGGGCTGGGGGCACTTGGGTGGCTCAGTCGTTTGAGCATCCGACTTCGGCTCGGGTCATGGTCTCGCGGTCCGTGAGTTTGAGCCCCGCGCCGGGCTCTGTGCTGACAGCTCAGAGCCTGGAGCCTGTTTCGGATTCTGTCTCCCTCACTCTCTGCTCCTCCCCACTTGCGCCCTGTCTCTCTCTCTGTCTCTCTCAAAGATGAATAAACTTTTTTAAAAATTATTATTATTATCAAAAAGAAAAAAACTTTAAGGCTGTGGGAAGAATCCTGACTTGGACTCAGAGCACCTGGGGGTCAGACCCGGCCCTGGGAACAGACAGGTGACTGACTTCTACAGCTGTAGAAGGGGGACAGTGTTATCTTCCCTGCTTACCTCTCTGGGTGGGTTGCATTGAAATGAGCCAACAAATATTAAAGTTCCTTATAAACTGTAAATTGCAGTAAAATAATTATTCTGGGAGTCTTGTAGTCCCCTAATCCAGTTGCTACGTGGAACAATGATCATTTTTTAAATTATATCAGCTGCTTCTCAGCCTCTTTTTAGGACAGTGGTTGACAAAACAGCCCGATCTCTTCTTCGCCATGCTTTCCACTTTCCGAAAGTTTCAGCTGGGTGATCTCTCCCTTTTGTGCGAGGAGGATGGTTTTCCAGGTGTCTGACATTACCCAGAGGGCTCAGTGAAGATACCACCTCCTTACCTATCGGTCTAGAAATACGTATGAGCACACTGCTTACAAGGCAATAAGGCTGGGACAGGTGCCCCGTAACCATAGTTTATTCGCTACTGGCCACAAAGATGAATTCCTTTGTGATGCATGCCAGCAGCCTCTCCATTCCTTCATTAAGTTGCTCTAGTAGGAAGATCGTGTGCTTGGAACTTCCGAACAGTGGAAATCCAATTCAGATGCACATTGGGATCAGCTGAGAGCAGAAAAAAGTACTGACATATTCAGGCCCCACTGCAGCCGAACGGGACACAGAATCTCTGCAGGTAACACCTGGTGCTGGTGTTTCTTTGAAAACGCTTCCCCCGGCTGACGCTGATAACATAGGCTTACCAACCACTGCTTTAGAAATTCTGAAGATATTTCACAGTGTGAGAGCAGCTCCTGTTCTGTATTTCAGGGAATGACGGGTCTCCCCTTCATTTCTAGGGTAGGTCAGCCGCCCTGCCCTAGATTCGCGGTGGGGGAGGGCAGACATGTTCAATAACAGTCCCCACGCTGAGCGGCATGTGCCCAATACATGGCGATCAGGGCCCTGCTCTGCATTCTTCACACCATTTGTTGACGATCCAGATGCTGGGGCGCCCAGGGGGCTCAGTCTGTTAAGCGTCCGACCTTGGCTCAGGTCATGATCTTACAGTTTGTAGGTTTGAGCCCTGCGTCGGGCTCTGTGCTGACAATGCAGAGCCTGGGGTCTGCTTCCTCTCTCTCTGTCTCTGTCTCTGTCTCTGTCTCTCTCTCTCTCTCTCTCTCTCTCAGAAATAAATAAACATTAAAGAAACCCCAGATGTCGACCAACCCTGGGTTCTGTCCTCTGTCCTGCTCACACACTACACATTCCCCTTATTACCACACCCACAGCCAAGGACTCCCATCACTGGACCACCACTGTGTCTGCTGCCCAAACCTGCTGTTGATCAGCCCGGCTGCTGACGGGGCATCTCCATCCCAGATGACCCTCAAGCATCTCCGACTCAGCTTGTCCCAAGATGGAGTCACCATGCATCACCCCGTGAGCTTCTCTGCCTACCCCCTCAAAACAGCCCAGTTTTCCCAGTTTCCTCCAAATCTGCTACCCCACTGTAATGGTTTTACCGTACAGTTTCCCCAGCCAGAAACCTCAGGGCCAACCTCACCACCCAAATTCAGGCACCAAGTCCTATCAATTCCGCCTGCTATCAGGAAACAATGAATATTTCACGTGTCCAGCTGGCCAGGGCTTTCCGAGTAAAATTTACCGGTGTCCTAGGTTTAAGGATGAGTGTAACCATTCCTCAGAAGACAGAGATAGTGAATTACTTCAGAGAGATTTACGGGTGTATCTCCCCTCGAGCCACTTCTTTGCCATTCCTTTATGTTCATTTACCTGTGTTGTAACACATAGGGACCTTCTTCCCCTTCTCTCCCAAGATTTGTTTCCATTAAGAAGGTAAGGTTTCTGGGGCGCCTGGGTGGCTCAGTCGGTTAAGCGTCGGGTCATGATCTTACGGTGTGTGAGTCTGAGCCCCACGTTGCGTTCTGTGCTGACAGTGCGGAGCCTGGAGCCTGCTTCAGATTCTGTGTCTCCCTCTCTCTCTCTGCCCTACCCTGCTTGCTCACATGCACATGCTCTCTCTCTCTCTCTCAAAAATAAATATCAAAAAAATATATTTTTAATAAAAAAAAAGTTAAGGTTTCTCTTCACTGAAAGGGAGGAGGCAGCTATGCAGTAGATCCTATGAAGCACCAAAATTTATAATTTGGGGGTCCTCTTCTATAGCATGGATCCCCTTTATACGTGCAATCTGACACTTGCCCTCTGCATTGCCCCAAGGGGTGAAATGGGGCAGCGTGTAAAGATATTTTTTAAAGTAAATAGCCTGCCTCTGATCCAGAAACCTTGTTTTTGCTATCAGGATAAAATAACTACGGGTATAAAGACTTCTCAGATGCCAAGTGTGTCCCAGACCTGTTCTTGTGGTTGCAAATGACAGAAACCGAGCTCAAACTAGCACAAATAAGGGACTTCATCACTAAGGGAGATTTGCCAGCCAGATGACAAGGTGTGATATTGTCATTTAAAGTAAGAAATATATATGTGGCCTTTGTCCTTCTTCCTGGCAGAGCTCCTAAAACCCTTGTTATTTCTTAAGTGGTAAGAGCGATTAAGGTATCTTGGTATTCATAACAAATCCTTTCAGCCATACCTGAGTTTGTTCAGGAAGTGACTCTTGGACTGCTCCTAAGGATGGGGGCTGATTGCACGGAGACCCAACCATGTGACTAGAAAGTAGGAGCTTCAATCTCCCCCCCAACCCCCCTCCCGCCTCAGAGGACGAGGGAGGGGCTGGAGGTTGAATTGATTGCCAGCAGTCAGTGATTTAATCAACTGTGTCTATGGCAGGAAGCCTCCATAAAAACCCAAAAGGATGGGATTCGGAGAGTGTCTGGGTTGGTAAACCCGTGGAGATTGAGGGAGAGCGGTCCGCTCAAAGAGCATAGAAGCTCCACCCCCTTCCCTGCCCCCATACCTTGTCCTACACATCTGGTTCTTCCTGAGTTACATCCTTTTATACTAAACTAGTAAGCAAAATGTTTCTCCAAGGTCTCTGAACCTCTCTGGCAAATTAATGGCATGTGAGATTGGGGTCATGGAAACCTCTGATCTATAGCCAGTGGGTCAGAAGCACAGGGGACAATTTGGGACTTGTGATTGGCATCTGAAGTGGGGGGGGGGGGGTAGGGGGAGTGGGTAGGGTGACAGTCACATGGGACTGAGCCCTGAACCTGTAGAACCTGATGCTGTCTCCAGGTAGGTAGTGTCAGAACTGAGTCAAATTGTAGGACACCCAGCTTGTGGTGGAGAATTTCTTTGTGGTACTGGAAACCCAAACACATCAGAATTGGGGTCAGAATTGTACAAGGGTTGGGGCGCCCCGGGGGGCTCAGTCGGTCGGGCCTCCGACTTTGGCTCAGGCCATGATCTCACGGCTCGTGAGTTCGAGCCCCGTGTCGGGCTCTGCGCTGACAGCTCGGAGCCTGGAGCCTGCTTCGGGTTCTGTCTCTCCCTCTTTCTCTCTGCCCCTCCCCTGCTCACACGCTGTTTCTCTCTCTCTCAAAAATAAACATTAAAAAAACATAATACTAATTTTAGAATTGTACGAGGGAACCAAACCACAGAACACAAGGTGTAAAAATAAGGGTTTCGTGTTTATAGATGTCGTCCCTAATGCATTCTCTTTTGATTCTCACAACTCCCCTGTCATGACTAAAGCAGGTGATATTAACCCACTTTGATATCCAAAGATACCAAAATTGAGTGGGTTGCCCAAATGGTGGTAAAGACCCAGGATTTGAACGGACACCCAGATGCTTTACTCAGAAGTGCGGTATTCCCCCCATGACACGCAGCTGCCTCACAGAGCTTAATTCCAGGGATAAACAGCAGTGACACTTAGTACTTCCTCTGCTTAGAAGCAGGTTCCAAGCACTTCCCTTGGATCATCTCATGTAACCATTCTGCAGTGCTTATGGAAAAGTGTTACTTTCTTTAAAAAAATTTTTTTTAATGTTTATTTATTTTTGAGAGAGATAGAGTGTGAGCAGTGGAGGGGCAGAGGGAGGGAGACACAGAATCTAAAGCAGGCTCCAGGCTCTGAGCTGTCAGCACAGAACCTGACATGGGGCTCGAACCTACAACTGAGAGGTCATGACCTGGGCCGAAGTTAGATGCTTAACTGACTGAGCCACCCAGGTGCCCCCAAAGTGTTACTTTCTTAGGAAAGCGAAACATTATGTCTCCCAGCATGCTAGCAATTTGATAAAGAGTTAAAACAACTATATACATTCTTTTAAGAAGCATGGGGGTGGTTACTGAGGTCTTCAATGATCCTGTGTGCACCTTAGAAAGAAAACTCAATCCTTCCTCCCAAAGGTGGGAAATTTTGGAGTCCTGTGGTGTTAGTCGCTCCTTAAAGGCCAGGCAAGGAAGGAAATTTGGTTAAGAGAGATCAACTACCCAGTGGTGGAAATTTTCATGTTTTTTAAATTTATTTTTTAAGTTTTTTTTTTTTTTTTTTTTTTTTTTTTTTTTTTTTTTTTAGAGAAGGCACAAGTGAGCAAGAGGCAGAGAGAAAGAGAGAGAATCCCACAAGGGGCAGAGAGAGAGACAGAGACAGAGAGAGAGAAAGGGAGAGAGAGAGAGAAATGGGTCTCACCCGAAGCGGGCCTCAAACTCACAAACCATGAAATCATGACCTGAGCCAAAGTTGGATGCTTAACCCACTGAGCCACCCAGGTGCCCCGAAAATTTCATGTTTGTTATCAGGAGACACACAAAAGGGGGCAAAAGGATGACAAATATAATACAACCACTTGGAATTAGAGAATAGCTCAAATTGCCCTGGAGATCAGTTACATTTTTCCTTTTTAAACAAGGCCGGAAAGACAGATTTTCCTTTTCTTGAGTGAGAGCGGAGGATTGTAGAGGAAGTTTGCCTTTTGTCCAGGCTGGAGGGTGAAAGAAAAACCCGAGAGGGACATCTTCAGAGGAGTGCCACCGAGCGGAGAGGATTCTTGGCCAGAGACACTTACAGAGGTTGTTTTTGAAAAAGGTTGCTGTTCTCTAATACTGATGCTAGCTCCTTTCCAGTCAGCATGGGAATGAGACAGTATCGACCAATGAACAGCCAAGGGTGTCTCCATGAACGGCAGTGAAATGTTTTGTGCGAGCCTCTGCGGTCCTTTAATGTGCAGAGAGCTGTCCTCACTCCTTGTTCTGTGTTAACAATACAGCACACTGTCTGAACTTCACTTTTTCACAGGGCCAACAGAATAACGCTTGGACCTTCAGGAAAATCTTATGGTTGGGAAAAGCAAGTATACTTGCAGAGACGTGCATGATGCATCAATAATATGGGCTATTCAAGTAGAATTTTAGCTCACTGAAGTAGAACGTCAGGACGCAAAGAGGAAATGTAATTGCTTCTAGAAACAGAAACATCATCTTTCAATTATTTTGTAGGCAGAGACTTGCACAATGGTGTGTGTGCGTGTTTGTATGTAAAGGAGAAGAGAGCCAGTGCATATAAGAGCTGATAAGAAACACTAGCCACCAGATGAATTTATTTTAAAATTATGAAAACAATGTTACTGAACCATGTAGTGACTTTCGGTGTTTCCTCTCTTTATAAAACAAATTATTTGGCAGATGAAAAGCTGTTTGCTAAGTTCTCTCGATATCCTTTTTCCTTTACATTCTTAGACGTAGTACCAAAATGACATCTTTTGTGTGTTTAGAGGTATTTTCTCTGCCTCTTTCTGGTTAATAATCCGTTTCTTCTTTGCAAATGATGCCCAGTATACAGGGTGGAACCCAACGCCCTGTGTCTACTAGGGAAGTATAGTGATTGGTCCACATCCACAGTGATTGATCAATGTAGCAGCCAATCAGAATCCTCCTCTGCCTTTTTTTTTTCACTAGAGCTAGAAAAGGTAGGGCCAGTGGTAGAACAGCATATATGAACCGCTGAAGCTGTTAATAGTCACATTCCTTTAACTACTTGAGCCCCCCACTAACTTTCCAATGACATCCCCACTTTGCCAAAGGTAGCCAGGCCACAATAAGATCACATGAACTTGACACGCAGAGAGAAGGGCTGAGAGAAGAGCCCTGCTACGTTCAGGACTGCGGTTCCAGTTGCTTCCAAGACTCAACTGGAATCACTTTCATTCCTTTCACTTTATTATTCACCCCTTCCCTCCATTATTTAAAATATTCCAGGGGCACCTGAGTGGCTCTGTTACGGAACTAGGCTGGAACGCTGGCGGAAAAACCAAGCGGCACTCGGAGATCTTGGTGGATCGGAGATTTATTTAACACCGGCGGGCTCAGAGGAGACCCTTTCTCCAAAGATCTGAGCCCTGAATGCAAGTGGGGAGGCTAACTTATAGTCGTCAGCTTCCATATCTGTGGGGGTTTTCGCGTGCCCAGCAAACAAAGGAAGAAGAACCCGGAGAAGGGGTCTCCAAGCTAGAGACCAGAGCTTGTTTTAGTCCCATCAGCCATCTTTGGCCTACTTTATTCACTTCTCCAACAATCCTACCCAATTATTACACTCATAAGTCACCACGATAGCAATCATGAGACACCATGACAAGACAAATTCTCATTCTGCTGCATTTTAATGTTTATTTATTTTTGAGAGAGGAAGACAGAGCATGAGTGGAGGAGGGACAGACAGAGAGGGAGACGCAGAATCCGAAGCAGGCTCCAGGCTCCAAGCTGTGGGCACAGAGCCCGACGTGGGACTCAAACCCAAGAACTGTGAGATCATGAGCCAACCAAGCACTCCTCATTCTGTTGCGTTTTAGACGCTCTTCATTCTTTAAATGAGAACTAGAGCATTCCTAGCTCCCCCTGCCTCTGTATTATAGTATTTTCCCATTGGAGATAGGAAAGTATGTAAGAATCATGAATTGTGTGAATGGTAATCAAAATCATCCTGTTGACACAATCTCTGCCTTTGATCTTAAGGAGGGGGTGGGAGCAAAGTTTGTCATCAGAGCTGAGATCAGAACTGTCTGACAGAATAGAGTTTTAAATGAATTTACTTGTCTTTTATATCCCATGTTTTTGCATTGACATAACTTTTTAATTCATTTAAAAAATCTTCCCCACCTCCTTTTTTTATTTCCTCACTAACTCAGCATCTTACTTTTAGTCCCTACATCAAACCTTCTAAGACCTCGGCAGGCTCAGGGACAAATCCATTTGTGACTTTACGATTGCACGTTGCCTTAACATGCACCCATACTGTAAGCCCAGAGCACATAAAACAAACCTACAACCAACTCACCTGACTGACCCTCCTATTCCAAATGTCAATTTAGAAATAAATGCCTCTTGGGGCGCCTGGGTGGCTCAGTCGGTTAAGCGTCTGACTTCGGCTCAGGCCCTGATCTCATGGTTCGTGGGTTTGAGCTCCTCGTCAGGCTCTGTGCTGACAACTCGGAGCCTGGAGCCTGCTTCAGAGTCTGTGTCTCCCTCTCTCTCTGTCCCTTCCACACTCTCACTCTGTCTCTCTCTCTCTCTCTCAAAAATGAATAAACATTAAAGAAATAGATGCCTCTTCGACTGAGACAAGCCCAGAATAACAACCAAAATTCAAAGGTAAAATAGGTGAGGGTTGAAATGATACAGAGAGCCCGAAGAGTTGGCCTGGGAAGGTCCAAGGAGGAGGTGAGGCTTGCACTCAGTTTACAAAGTCAAGTGAAAGAGTTTTTCCAGACCAGAGAAGAGAGGCCAAGGTTAGGATGAGGTCAGCTTATTTGCCAGGACTCAGCTATCCAGCTCCCAAATTATGTTTCTCTGCGTGTTTATTCTCTGTGACCAAGACTCCAAACAGAGGTACCCACAATGATGAAGTTTCAGGGTGATGGTGGTGTTCGTGGGGTTCGGAGCTGACGGGCAAGAAAGAATTCTTGAATGAAGACGTCTTTGGTGCAAAAAGGTTATATTAAAGCTTGGGGACAGGACCCATGGGCAGGACGAGCTGCGCTGCAGTTGTGGGGGGTGACCATTTGATGGAGTGGGGTGGGGGGGAGATAAAGTCAAGTGGGAGTTTCCAAAGAGGCTCTCACATGCTAAAGACTTCCTGGAAGCCTAGCTATTGTCAAGCTAAGGTGGTTCTGCCTCCACCAAAGCATTAAGATAGTAGGGAGTTCCTGGCCCTTGGGCCATTGATGGGATTTGCCTTTTTCTGGTAAACTGGTGGAGAGTCTTTTGTCCTTTCCTGTTTTGGGGTAGCCTGGAGTGTCCGAGGAATATCACACATGTCTGAAGTGTGGGGGGGGGGGCGGGGAGGGACAGGGCGGGGCGGATGCAGCTTGTACTTTGCCCTCAGCCTGCCCCACAATCCCTCATCAACTAGATGTGGAGGTAAACTGACTACCCCATAACATCTTGAATTTTTCAACTATAGCTTAATTATTTATTTTACTTGAATGAAAAAAAAAAAAAAACTTTAATCCTGCCCTTTGCAGCAATATAGATGGACCTTGAGGGCATTATGCTAACTGAAGTACCCAGACAAAGGCAAATGCTGCTGGCATCACTTATATGTGGAATCTGGTTTTAAAAAGTCAGATTAATACAAACAGAGAGTAGGAGCGCCTGGGTCAGTTAAGCATCTGACTTCAGCTCAGGTTAGTGATCTCACAGTTCATAACTTTGAGCCATGCATCGGGGCTCTGCGCTGACAGCTCAGAGCCTGGAGCCTGCTTCGGATTCTGTGTTTCCCTCTCTCTCTGCCCTTCCTCCGCTTGCACTCTGTCTCTCCCTCTCAAAAATAAGTAGACACTAAAAAAAAGAAGAAAGCGATGGGACTGGGGAGGGGGGGAAGGTGAGAGGGTTGGAAAAGGGTACAAAGTTTCAGCTATAGGACGCATAAGGTCAGAGGATCTTCTGGAACGCAGGTTGACTATAGTGGATAACACTGTGCTACATAATTGCAATTGGCTAACGGAGCAGAACTTAAATGTTCTCATACATGCACAAAAAGGTGAATATGTAAGGTGGTGGATGTGTTAATTAAGTAAATGGTAGGAATCCTTTCACAAAAATGTTTCTATTTAACTCTAGCCTCCGGGACATTAGCTGTCAGATGATGACATCAGTTGTGAGTCAGAAGCTCTCAATTTTCAGGAATACCATAGTAACAATGTTCTTTTTTTTTTTTTTTTTTTTTTCCATTTGAGAATAACCTTTGGAATAATTAGAGAAATGCCTTTGTATGACTCCATGTTTTTTCCTCCCTCCGTCCTCTGAGGCCTGTAACACTGACCTGCCCTAGGAATCCTGGATTCCAGAAACCCTTGGTGGATTAAGTCAGCGCATTGTCGTTGAGATTGCTCACAAGTGTGATTACCCCTTATCTGTTTCCTTTGAGAAAGTCACTGCAATTGTTTCCATGTGTGAATCTACTGATGAAGCCATTACACGTCTGTCATCCACTCACACCCTCCTGTGCTGATCGCTGAGATAATGACAGGGTGGTGGTCCCACATGACTCAGTTCTTCCAAGCATAAGCAGCCCCAATATGAACGTTTTTAAATCGTTTAAAAGGAGTATGAACGAGAAATTCACATTTTTTACTGCAGGCTGTGGAACTCCTGACCAGTCCAGGGACAATAGCCCCCACCCCCCATCCCGAGCCACAGCATTTGCTTCTATGGCAGGCCCTCCAACCACTGTATCTGTAACATCGCTGTGATCCAGAAAGAGCCCGTTCCTTCCCCATGGGATGGAGGGCTCTCAGCCTTGAGTCTCCAGATAAACTTACAATTTTGCCGGGGAAGCAAATACACATACTTGAGAAATTAACGGTGCAAGTAGAAAGAAAGGATGTCAGCCTTTGACATCTATATACGCAACCCTCCCACCTGGAGAATGGCTGTCAGGCTGATTCCTCCCAGAAAAACGAAAGGGAAAGGGTATAGGTTCCATGCGGGTCTGAGGCCCTTCCCAGAAGACTGTGGGAAGAGTTGATGCGTTCCTAGGTGCGGTCACATGCCTCTCCTTTAAAACCACCAGGGATCTTAAAGTTGTGATCAGAGCAAGCGTCTTCGAAGGACAAATTCTGACTGTTAGAGAAAACGAGACTGTGGGCTCATTTAAAGTGGCACATCGGCTGCCTCTCTGTGGAAGTGACCACATAGCACAGGGCAGGGACCCCTTTTGCTAAACAGTGTTGCAGCCACACATGGCAGAGTGTGAGGCTTCGGGGAGGGCAGGGGCTACTACTCCCCAAAGTTCAGCCTCCGGTCTCTTGAGAATGAGTTGTCTTGTAAAGAATGCGTCGGGTGAATCAGTGAAAGGACTTCCCCAGAAGCTGATGCTGGGGTAGCAGAGCATCATGGGCAGAAACTTAAAAAGGAAATGTCCAGGAACTGGTCCCACAACACTTAGCCCACTTACAAAAGGGTCATGAGAGACAGCGGGAGCATTTGGGAAGATTTCTTTGGACAAAACAGTGCTGTGAACTCCACGCACAGGGCCAGACCCTGGGGAGGGGGCCAAGGCCACTGTGGGCAGAGAGGCTGGAGTCACAGAGGAGGGGCACTGACCACAACCCTCCCCTCTCTCTGGCCACATGTTCTGCGTTATGGCCAGCCCCATCGAGAAGAAGAGAAAAGACTGAAGGCTAAAACTAGAAGTTTTGCTCATTTATAGGGCTGAGCATTCTGACTGATGAATTGAAATGCATCTTGTCAAGACTGTTGACTGTTGCTCCTTGAGAGTGACCAGAAATGTCACCAACTTGACAGTTTTTGACGGATGGACAGAGGGAACTTCCCCCTGCCCCCAACAAAGGACAGCGGGAGAGAAAACCAGGTTTAAATTGCGTCTGATTATGCAACAAGTTTAGTAACTTAAACCTGGTTCCCTCCTATAGTTTCTCCTTCATTCTCCTCCAAGCACGTAGTAGAATCTCTTCCATTTCTTTGGAACACCTGGGTTCCCATCCTGTGTAAAAACATCTGCTAATTTAAAGAGTTTGTGTCAAGAGTGCTCTTGGCAGTTGTAGGGAGGAAGAATTATATGTGTAGGGACAAAAAGATTGACAATAAACAGAAGGGCCGAAGGAGACTGAAAATGCATAGTGAGACAGAGATGGCTCGTGTATGTGGAAGGATGCTGGGCCCTGGGCAACAAGTGGCCAGTCTCACCCAAGATACCCATACCCTAGCAAGACTCGGGGACTGTAGAGCCACTGGACAGAGAGGAGCCATATAGACCTGGATCACAATTGTCCAGCACAAGCTGCGAGGAAAGACGCTACCAAGTGCACTGGTGCCAATTAAGACCCATGGTGGGGAGATGGTCCAATAATGCCTAAGAGTGAATATCCTGCTAATCCAGGTGCCTGGGGTCTCAGACTCACATCTCAAAAATAATGAAATCCATTTGGATGTGCCTTCTGTAAGTTTGTAGCCTGAGATCCACACCCGTCACAATAGCAAGGAAATGTTTGGCACTAAGATGTGATGGGCAACCAAAGAAATAATCAGCCAGCAGGCAACAGACTGACATTTTCACCAACTTTTGATTTTTCAAATTCCAAGATTTAGGGGTTTTTTTGTGCTATTTAACAGATTGTTTTCTTCCCAGGAAGTATTTTTCTATGGTCATAATAAGTACAGTAAAACCTTGGTTTGCGAGCGTAATTTGTTACAGAAACATGCTTGTAATTCAAAGTGCTTGGATATCAAAGTGAATTTCTCCATAAGAAATAATAGAAACTCAGATGCTTCCTTCCACAGCTCAAAAGTATTCATATAAAAATGATTACAATACAGTAATATAATACAAAATCATGAACAAAATACAAAGTATAAAGAGAAATAAACAAATGAACCTGCACTTACCTTTGAAAACCTTCGTGGCTGGTGTGAGGGAGATGAGAGGAGGGTTATTGTGTAGGACAATTTTCACTATCGCTAACGGAATCACTGCTATCTATTGGTTCAATGGAATCTTTTTCTTTTCGTAACAAGGAACCTATCCAATGACATTTGCTTTTGTCTCCTTTTGAGGATTTCGCGGAAATGTGACATCTTATTGTCTTTAAACACATTCATTGCTCCCATTGCTACCACCTTATTCGGTGGTGGTGTTTTCTACAAAATTTTGCACTGTTTCCCACATTTTACACATCTCCCTAATCTCATTTGAAGTGAGGGATTCCTTTGCCTTTTTCTCTTCCTGCTCTACAGATGAGATGCAGACATAGACTTATAAAATCCTGCTATTTCGGCCACTCTCATCCCTCACTTGTACTTCTCAATGATCTCCTTAACTTCCACCATAATCATCTCCTTCTTCTTAGCGCCTTTCTTTTCAACCTTTTTCTGCATGGGGGCCATTGTATACACTTGCACGGATGTTGACTACATTACAGTATTAATAAACTCTGGTCATATACTGTATTTAATGTAACTGGCAATAAGGCAGCAGAGGGAAGGGTCTATATCCGCAGGCAGACTGACTAGAATGAAGCAAAGCATTCCTAAGTTTCATCTTGTATGGAAAAGCAAAGGACTGTGCATAGGTGCTTTGAAGTGACAAAAAAAACAAAAAAAAAACACACTCATGCTGGGCACCTTCTAACATTCTGAAAAATCACTGATTTCTGCCAAACATCAAGACCTGAGACCGAGCATCCAAGCCTGGGAGATGATCACCCACAATCCCGCAGTGAGAGAGAAAGAACCGTTGGCTCAGTTGTGATCATGTGACATTCAGCATCAGGTATGCCTCGTGTTACAAGACATCACTCGTTTATCAAGTTAAAATTTATTAGAAATATTTGCTCGTCTTGCAGAACACTCACAGAACAAGTTACTTGCAATCCAAGGCTTTACTGTACCTAAGTGAGTTGGCAGACAAGGCAATTTAAGGTGTTCTTTAAGAAAAGTGAGAGAATTGTGGGTTTTTTTTTCTTGGTGTAGTAGACAGCCCTGGGTTTGTCTGCCAGGAACCCCTTTCTAGAAACAGCCCTCTCGTTCCACCCAATCCATAGGCTGCAGAAGTGGGCTACTGGCAGACATGTTTTCAGAACACCACACTATCCCTGCAGTTGATTAATCCACAGGTTCTCCGAAGGGTATGGTGCCCGTGGTCCAGGTGGCCTTTCCGCCTCCATCCGTCCCTGACACTATGATGTAGCAGCTGAGCAGCTTGGGTAGGAATGACTGCAGAAGTGGGCCCTGACTGGCCAAGACAGTGAGCATAAACACATCCTCCTTGCCCAGTGAGTGGTTGACGAATGAGCACATGGTCTAAGTTGGTCTAATTAAAGTGAAATTAAAGGCTTTTGTGCACCCCTTGGAGGAAAAATAAATATTCTCTTGCTGTACAGTGAAGGCTGAAACTGCCTGGGTCCTTTTGCTATCAGGAAGAAAGGCAGGGAATGCACCTGACAGAAAGACGGAGGGCAAGCCAAAAGCATCACAGAGACACTGAATGGGAGTCTGGATCAAACCAACCCCAAAGCCTTCCAATGCCATCGGACTTTTGAAATGTGGTTTAATAAGTTCATTTCATTATTTAAGTCTGTTTGAATTGTGTTTTGTGCTGTATCCTGATCTGTAAAATTTGGTTCCATGAAGAGGGGAATTATAAGTAACAGACCCTAAAGTGTGATCTTGACTAAGTGAAGTAAGTTGAGTGGAAAACAATGAGAACAATGCTATTTTATGTAATGGCAGTCATAAATTAGAGTTCAGAAGATGTGCTTACCAAGATCTTAACACGAGATTTGGTAGAAAAATTCAACATGTTGGAGTGTCTTGATTGCTTATTGTAGCCTTCCATAAGATTCCACAAGAAAGAGATGTGCTTAGGCTTTAGAGAAAGAAAATATTATTTTGCTAAAATATAATATTAGTAAATGTCTTAATAGAGCCTGAAATTCAAGAGATCGGCAGGTTTCAAAATATGGAGTCTGATATGGTTGAAAAAGCCAAACTCTTTACTTCAGGTCAGCTGAGGAAAATCTTGCAGGAGAGACAAGCAGGGTTTAGGGAGGCATGATTCTGTCTGCCAAACATAGACAATGACTCTCCATGCACGGATGGTTGCAGCACAACATCAGGGAACAGAGTAGCTGTCCCTCCCCATCCTAACTCATTATTCTGAATTTTCCTGGGGGCAGAAGCCTAGGCAGAAGCAAGGTCATTAACCAAAGGCTAAGAATGGATGAAGTGGAACTAGAAGAAAGACAGTTCCCTCTCTAAAGGCTATCGGGCTTTGGGTATAAGCCCATGACATTGACTATATTCTTGTTATACTTTAAGTAGAATTTCTGTAACTGCCACCTCGTGCTATGATGTTGAACATTTCCTGTTCATCTTTCTTTTAACTGGATCTAGTTCTGGTAAAGAGATAGTTTTGTTTGACTCACAGTCTTTGGCTTCCTGCTCTCAGTATGTTTTTTCTTTATTTGGTTGGCCTGGGTCATAATGCCTCCCAATATGAATGGGAAAATGAAAGATCCCCCTAACAAAGCTCTCTTTTTATTTTTATTTTATTTTATTTTATTTTTAAAGTTTATTTATTTTGAGAGAGAGAGAGAGAAAGCACAAGCAGATGAGGGTCAGAGAGAAGGAGAAACAGAATCCCAACCAGGTTCTGTGCCATCAACACAAATGCAGGTTTCCAACCCACAAACTCTGAGATCATGACCTGAGCCGAGATCAAGAGTTGGTCGCTCAACCATCTAAGCCATTCAGGCGTCCCTATTTTATTTATTTTATTTTATTTTATTTTATTTTATTTTATTAAGAGAAAAAGAGAGTGCACACAAGCACAAGCAGAAGAGCGGGGAGGGGAGGGGAGGGGCGGGAAGAGAGAGAGAGAGAGAGAGAGAGAGAGAGAGAGAGAATATCTTAAGCAGGCTCCATGCTAAACCTGGAGTCCAATTCAGAGCTCAAGCTCACAACCGTGGGATCATAACCTGAGCTGAAATCAAGAGTTAGATGCTCAGGGTACCCAGGTGGCTCAGTTGGTTAAGTGTTCGAATTCAGCTCAAGTCATGATCTCATGGTTCATGGGTTCGAGCCCTGTGTCAGGCTGTGTGCTGACAGCCTGCTTAAGATTCTGTCTCTGGCTCTCTCTGCACCCCCCCCCCCACTTGTGCTCTGTCTCTAAAATAAATAAACATTAAAGAAATTTTTTTTTAAAAAGTTAGATGCTCAACCAACGGAGCCACCTAGGTACCCCCGAAAATAGCTGTTTCAAAAGTGCTTAATTTGGTCTTATTTCCTGTTGTCGTACATTTGTAACAGCTAAGGAAGCAGGTAGAATATTTTTGCTGATGCTTATTTTTTCCCATAATTTCTATGTCTTCGGTATCCTAAGCAATTGGTTTTTAGATAATTCTAAAGTGTTCTGGGGTTCCGTGAGGTAGGAAGCCAAGATAGGATCTTCTGATCTTTGCTGATTTGTGTATTATGGGACTCGTGTAATTACTTTTTCTAAAATGATTTCCCTTTTAAAAACCAGTAATAATGTTTGAAAACTGTTGTCCTAGGCACTGGCCACAAGGATCTGTTCTTAGCTAGTAGTTGTGTTGTTATAGTAAAAAATAAAAATGAAAATGAAAAATAATAATACTAATAGTACCAGAGGGAGAGAACTGGGTAGAAGGAGGAAGTGGGGGCATCAAAACACAGGAGGGTGGGGCCACCTGGGTGACTTAGTCGGTTGAGCATTCTACTTTGGCTCAGGTCATGATCTCGTGGTTTGTGAGTTAAAGCCTCCCATCGGGATCTCTGCTGTCAGCACAGAGCCTGCTTTGGATCCTCTGTACCCCTCTCTCTCTGCCCCTCCCCCAGTCACACTATCTCTCAAAAATAAATAAACATTAAAAAAAAAAACAAAAAAAAACGGGGACGCCTGGGTGGCTCAGTGGGTTAGGCGTTTGACTTCGGCCCAGGTCATGATCTCACAGTTGGTGGGTTCAAGCCCTGCATCAGGCTCTGTGCTGACAGCTCAGAGCCTGGAGCCTGCTTCGGATTCTGTGTCTCCCTCTCTTTCTGCCCCTCCTCAACTCACGTTCTGTCTCTCTCTCAAAAATAAGTAAACATAGAAAAAAAAAATTTAACAAAAACAAAACCAGAGGAGGGTGTTGCCCTGTATGCAGAGAGGGGCTCATACCCAGAACAGAAGTAGCCCGCCTGGATTCTGTGTCTTCTGGGGTAGCAGCAAGACATGTACATTGGCTCTCGAGGTAAGGATCAGGGAGAACAGGAGTTGCTAATACTGAGCCATTTAAGGGATTTAAAAAATTGACCTCTCGAGGACCTGAACGCTGTAACTCAGGAACGGGAGAAAAACATGCAGAGAGAGAGGGTCGCCATTTCTAGAGCTCATCGGATGGTTTAATGTCATCACAGAACAAGGAGCAGAAGCCCCTCGGAGGTCACGTGGTTCAGTCTTCTCATTGGCAGACTTAATGAAAGACTGGACTGAGGGAGGTTTCGCTGTCGGCCTAGAGGCGGTCTGCAGCTGTAACAGGCCGTGATGGCCGGCCAACCCTCTACAAATGGCTGTCCTCCTTTAAAGATAGAATCATTTGGGGGCCTTCAGAGATAACACATCAGGAACTTGATCTACCTGGTGAATTTCTTCCCCCGCTCTTTGCCCGACATATGGATTCCCTGGCACAACCTAGCGGAAGCATTCAGCAGCAAAGATATTTGGGGGAGTGATGGCTGAAAATATCTATGCATAAATTGTATGTTGCTATTTTTAAAGTGAATTTGCATTAACTACTCTCCCTCCCCTTCTTTATTGGAGAAGGCGGGTGAGTTCCGTTAAGCAATATTTTGCTGTCGAATAAGAGTTCGATGTAGCCCATCTTTAACTTTCCAGATTTTCTAATGATTCCTCTCACGTATATCTACATCCTTAGGGGCTGAAGTACCGGAGGAGAGACCCTCTAATAATTGTGTATCACGTTTTAGTTCATGTGATATCATTCAATCTTTAGCGTCATTTCTCAGCGGGCAGCGAAGAAAGGCCTGTGGTAACAGAATAATCACAACAGGTTTCTGTCCACAACGCTCCCTCACACCAGCAGTCATAGTGTCAAAGCATAACTTGCAGTTATGTTGGTGATCCTCTCACCTTGTTAGGACCATGAAAGGTGAAGCAGTTTTCCTGTGGGTTGGGGCTTTCCCTGTTGTACGTCGTTACAGCCGTGCTGAGGCGCAGAGCTCAGAGACAGACGTTTTAAGGCATTCCATAGAGCAAACCAGTCAGCCCAACATGAGCAGAGAAATGGACCGAGGTCTGGTATCCATCGGCATTGCGCTCCTATGTAAAAATGATATGGGGCAATAAAAGACAGGCCATTCCTGTCTGCTGTAATAGCCTTGGGGATGAAGGACCAAAAAGATGGGCTGGAGGACCTAGGACGTGAGAAGAGTTCTGTAGGAGGGCTGAGCCCATGCAGGGCTGCCGGCAGCGATGTCTGGCTTATTCAGATGAAATTTTGACCTTCTGTAAGAACCAAAAACACCACTGAGTGGAGGCTCAGGGTCAGCCAAGTCCTGGCTTAAGACAGTCATTGGTATTTCTGTATCCTTTTTCTCACCAAATCCCTCGTGAGGGAAAATGTCCAGCCTTTGAGGACATCCTACTGTGGGACCAAGGGTTATGAAATTAAAAGTGCCTATGTTTTCATTTGCAGTTTGCATCTTTTCCTTTTGTTCATATACGCTTAAATAGGCTTTTTCTTTTTCTAAAGCCTGGCGCTGAAGAACGCTGCGTTTGATTCAGTCGCTTGGTGTATGAGGGAGAAGTGATTGGAGACCTGTAAATCCTTCACGGGAGCCCCCCAGAAGTCACCCCGATGCATCGCAAGTCTGAGAGACGCCACAGTAGGGGAGTGCAGAATGTGCCGGGTGATGGGTCACACTGTCACAGCTACTGCAAAAGAAAATGGGCTGTGATTTAGGCTATCAGTACAACAGGTAATTCAGAAAATTCTGACGTAAGTAAACCTTCTTCCAGCCTCTCTATCCGCTGCGCCAAGGGTTTATCTTCATAGGCAGACATGAAGATTACCCTCTAGCTTGTAAAAGAAAGAGGAACTGAAAATAAGATGTAGGAACACAGAGCTCGTGGACACAAAAGATGAGACTGACAGTCCTTTCCTGGTAATCAGCAGAAGGAAAGGCATTAGAGCCAAAGGTTTGTAGAAGCAGAAACTGCCCCTTAGATATCCTACTTACTTGCAACGATTAAAGGTAGAGACCCAGTCAGATGCTCTCAGTTCTTAGAAGAATCACTTCAGTTGAATCAATGTAAGACAAGCAGCATCCACTGACTTAGGAGAAAGGTCTATAGGACCTGGCATCTTCGGCTTGGCAAAATTGCCTTCCTCGGGACGGTCCCATCTACATAAGGTGCTAAGGCCATATGAGAAAACTCACACCCCAATCCCTTCTCTGTGGTATTTAAACAGACCCGACAGACGGGTCTGTTAGCTGTGAAAACAGCAGCAACAACAACAACACATAGGAATAAAGGTCTATAAGATCTCTGAAATAAAATGACCGTGAGGATTGAAAGAAACAAGACCACAGTGGGTAGGCTACCGCTTTGGGTCAGGAGGGGGAAATCAAAGAAGGAGCACTTCTGTCCATGAGGTGGCAGAACTTCTTCTGGGGGCAGGCTGACATTCCAGGGGAGGGGTTGACGGAGACAACCCCGTGTGTAGACCCATCCTGTCAGCAGCAGCAGGGAACAGAATTTCCTCAGGGCACCCGTGGGAGCGGAGAGGTGCATTCTAAAGTAACCGACTTCCAAGAGGTATTGAAACATTCCCCAGCTCCCTGTTTGAACGCCGCCCCTCGGGCATGATGGGGTGGGGCAGGCAAGTCAGGCCCTGAGATTCCCAGCTACACATAGAGTCACATAGAAAGACTTAGAGATCAGGACAGGTTAGATCTTGTCCTGCTTGTCGCGTCACATGGGGTGGAGAGGGAGCATGGGGACCCTAGGCAGGTGGAGGGCATTATTTTGTAAATCTGAGCGGAAATAAACATCTTCGGGGACCCTTGAGATTTGGGGGTTGGGGCGAGTGGTATACTGTCTCTGATGGAATCCAAAGATGGAAATCTAGGATGCCAGGGGTGGGAAGGGGCCAAGGCAGGCTCAAGGGGGTCCCTTCTTCACATCAACATAGACCAGGGGGCGCAAACAAGGAGAGCCGTCGTTTATAACGCTTCATGCCGACCTGGAAACAGAACACGGCCTTCACAGCTGTTACCACCAGGCGAGCTGCGGGCGTTCTACCACTTCCTGGACACCTGCTCTCTGCCCAGGCTTCTGCCGATAATGCCGGGCCTTTAAATCCCCTCAAAGATGGGCCACAGGGACGCCTGGGTGGCTCAGTTGGTTAAGCAACTGACTTCGGCTCAGGTCATGATCTCACGGTTCGTGGGTTCGAGCCCCATGTCGGGCTCTGTGCTGACGGCTCAGGGCCTGGAGCCTGCTTCGGATTCTGTGTCTCCCTCTCTCTCTGCTCCCCCCCTGCTCAGGTTCTGTCTCTCTCTCTCTCAAAAATAAATAAACATTAACAAACAATTTAAAGAAATTTTGTAAATGTCAAAAAAAAAATTTTTTTTTAAACAATAAATCCCCACCAAGGGCTCATTTGAGACCTTGTACATACAGCCCATGACCAAGTACAGTCACTTGCACGGTGACTCACAGGGAGGACCTGAGGAGCCTGCACCTAAGAGAGAACTGTATTTGCTGGGACATGTCCAGTAGCCAGTTGCACGGCCAGCTGAGGACCCAGCGATGTTCCCTGGCCTGGCCTGTCAGAAAGCAAGCTGGAGAATGCAGAACAGCAGGGGGGATGCATCTAGGCTAGAAGAGCAGAAGCAAGGAAGCAGCGTAAGGTTCTGAAACCCAGGATTGAAGCCAGATGCAAGATGTCAGACGAGGATACACCAAGAAGCCAGGAGTTCAGAGCCAGGAATTAAATGAACCTGACTCCGGGGCGCCTTGGTGGCTCGGTCGGTTAAGCGTCCGACTTCGGCTCAGGTCATGATCTCACGGTCCGTGAGTTCGAGCCCCGCGTCGGGCTCTGTGCTGACAGCTCAGAGCCTGGAGCCTGTTTCAGATTCTGTGTCTCCCTCTCTCTCTGCCCCTCCCCTGTTCATGCTCTGTCTCTCTCTGTCTCAAAAATAAATAAACGTTAAAATTAAAAAAAAAAAAAAAAAAATGAACCTGACTCCACAGTCCAGATCAAGGTGTCAAGTCAGAGGCAGGCCCTGGTGAGGAAGCATGAATGCTCAGGCAGGAGGCAGGCAGTAAACGGAGCCCACACTTTCGTCTCCACTCATCCACTCAGGATCCCTACTCTTACCCAAGAATGAAGGATGGCTTAGCCAGAAGTTGAAAGGGAACTAGAAATTCAGCTTTCCTTCATCCCTTTGGTCAGGCTCAACTGTGCTGAAAGCAAAAGCAGGAATCTGGAAGTACCAGCCTGTTCCTCCTCTGCTAAAAGCCTGAACAATCAAAGGCTCTAGGCCACAGTGGAAGAACCCACAGGAGAGCCAAACAAAAGTCTGAGCTTCACCATGGTCAACATCTTTTTTTTTTTTTTAATTATAAAAAAATGTTTTTTAATTTATTTTAATCATTATTATTATTTTTTTTGATAGAGAGTGGGCATGAGCAGTGGGGAGGGGCAGGAGGAGAGGGAGAAGGAGATCCTCAAGCAGGCTCAACACCCAGCAAGGAGCTTGATGCAGGGCTCCATCCCATGACCCTGGGATCATGAACTGAGCTGAAATCAAGAGCCAGGCATTCAACCAACTGAGTAACCCAGGCGCCCCTCCACAGTCAATTTCACCTTTCTTTACTTTCTGTTATACTATATGTGAGAAATAAAGCCACTTGACCCATCAAAGGAGGGACGCAGAGACTCTAAGCACAGTGAAGAGAGGCTTTAATGAATGTTCTTGCAAGAGGGGGTGTCTGGTGGACAGACACATTCAGAGCGGTTACAGCAGGCAATTAATCTCCTAGCGTGAAGTCCCTCCTCTGATTCCTCATTGGCTGCGCACTACAGAGGTTCCGGCCTTACCAGGAAGTCGCCTATGCCCATGTAAGGCCATGTAAGCCTGATTGGAACAAATGTGCATTCCCTGAGGTGATGCAGACTTTCAGTTCTTTGGCACGTGCTCATTGCAAAGCCCGTGAAAAGTAAGCTGGCAAAATGGAGAGGGGAAGAGCCAGGAAGTAAAGTGTCTAAGGGTTTGGGACTCCATTTTGGCGAGGGAGGGGTTCCTACATATTTCCAATAGGTTGTAACCCTTTTGTTAACTAGACAGCACAGCTTTTATTTGGTGTTTCTGAAAATGAAATATCTCCCTTACTTTTCACACTATATTTGCCCTCCAGGGAGATCTGGTCCCTGAAAAATCTCTACAAAGTGACACCTGTCATCATTTCTTTGTACATTATCCAAGGAAGAAGCTAAGGGCAGAGACTGGCAGGGCAACTATATGGTGACTTGAAGAATGACAGCAAGAAAGGGCTTGATGTAAAATAGTGGGACGTAGAACATTCGGTCCAAAATCCACTGTTAAACTTCACATTGAAGGAAATGTAGCTTGACTCTTATGGTCTCAATAATTATTCTCCTAAGCCCCAAATATGCTCAGACACAGTTGGGGTGGTGGTATGCATACAAAGGTTGAAAGACTAAATACAACAAATGTACCAACCAATTCACTAAACATGGAAAGTTGTGTGATGTCATCCAAAAGGATGATCTGAAAGCAACGTAAAATTAAAAAGCTGACTTCTCTTCATGTTTCACCACTAAAAGGAGTCACAGACATACACATAACCATATAAGAAGGAGCTTTCTCAAATGGCCACACTTCCCAAGAGCTTCTGGCTTACTTAAATTTGTATTAAAGACTCTAAATGTTTCTTCAGTAATTTTCAAACATCACTGTCTGCATAGGCTGACCCAAGGAGTGGTGTCTGGGGACAGATATGATGACCCATTGGAGATAGTGGAGGGTGGGAGCATAATGGCCTTCAAGCTTCGAATTTCTTAACATTTAGAGAATAGTTCTTGTTATCACGCCATCTGAATATTTTCCCAAGAGTTGATGTGGTTTTCAGTTGCTATGTTCAACTACATGCGACCTGCCATGTTATTCTGTTTTGAAAAATAGAGTATTTTTAGAGTTTTCTCCCCAAAGCTCTGAAAAGTAAATATACAAAAGTTTTGGTGTTGGGTTTGATCTCTAAAAGATTTCCTTGAGTTCCCTTGTACCAGACAATAAATAATTTTAGAAAAATGAAGTACAAATTAAAGCATGAAGCATGACTGCAAGTGTTATATAATCTGATACACTGGTTGAAAAATATATGAAAAGATATACCTAGTTATATATATAAAGAATTCACTTAAAATTTCATCATGAATATTGGATGCACTTCTGACTTTAAAATGGTAGCATTTTGGGGCACCTGGGCGACTCAGTCAGTTAAGCATCTGACTTCGGCTCAGGTCATGATCTCACAGTGCATGGGTTTGAGCCCAGTGTCGGGCTCTGTGCTGACAGCTCAGAGCTTGGAGCCTGCTTCGGATTCTGTGTCTGCCCCTCTCTCTGTCCCTCCCCCACTCATTCTCTCTCTCTCTCTCTCTCTCTCTCTCTCTCTCTCAAAAATAAACATTAAAAAAAATTTTAATGGTAGCATCTTCTGCAAACATCAATAATCCATGAAAAAATGTATTTCCTAAACTCTTCACCATTAATTATTATAGCCATGAAATAATTTCTTTTACTGAGGAAAGGATTACATTTACTAGTAACTTTCTTTAAAAAAAAAAAAAGATTTTATTTTTAAGTAATCTCTTTACCTAACATGGGGCTTGAACTCACAACTCCAAGATCAAGAGTTACATGCTCCACCAACTGAGCCAGCCAGGCACCCTTTCTAGTAACTTTTATATGGTTGGTTAAAATGTCAGACCCAATGTCCTGAGTGGAGAGTTTATTTTATTTTATTTATTTGTTTGTTTATTTATTTAGTTTAGGTAAGCTTCATGTCCAATGTGGGGCTTGAACTCACAACCCCAAGATCAAGAGTTACATGGTCTACCGACTGAGCCAACCAGGTGACCTGAGAGGTTACATTAGACTTTGAGAAGTCACCCTCTCATTCAGAATCCTCCAGAGCTCTCCAGGTTTCATCCTGCTGTCCTCCCCCTCCTACACTTCTCTTCTAGGCCAACTGGTCACCTCACTGCCTCCTGGACCATCATGCGGACTCTCAGACCTTGATCTCAGGTCTCAGATACCAAGATTTTCTGACTGGAGAGCCCTTCCTTTCCCTGCCCTCTACTCTCCAAAGTCCTGAAGCAAACCAGCCTCTTAGGACAACTCATGTTCCTCCCTTTCTGGAACCTCTTCCGTACCTCCCAGCCAGCCCACCCACCATGGCATGATGCTTTATGACATAGTCTATTTCAGTTGGATGGCTTGCCTCCATGATAAGATGAAGCTCCCAGAGGGCCAGCGAAGTCTTATTCTTCCTCCAACTCCCCATGGTGTCCAGCTGCGAAGCCCAGCTTTGGTGCTTAGAAGGCCCAAGTTAAAATCCTAGCTCTGTCATCTCATGTATGACTTCCCTGAACTGGCAATTATTGACACTGTGTTATGTCAGCACTGTGTTCTCCTGGGGGGGATTGGAAGTTGAGTCAGATGTAGCTACCACTTTCCAGGCCCTCAGGACTGAGATGTGTCTCCCCCCATAGCCACCATACATTCCTATGGTGAAGCCAATATTCATATATCGAAGCCTCAACATCCCGTATGGCTGTATATGGAGATGGGGACTCAGAGGAGGCGATCCGGGTGAAATGAGGTCCTGAGAGTGGGGCAAGGAGAGGGCGTGGTCGTGTCAGTGGAGGGGAAGGCTGAGGCTGCTCTGAGTTCCCCGAGTCCCTGGCCTGGGGTTGCACGAACCTCAGCATCAAGTAAAGCTCAGGTGTTTTCCAAGAATCCAAGGTCTGCTTTCCTAAGCCTTTCAAGCTTAGGGAGCAAACAGCAGCGCTAACCTACCTTAAACAGTACTCTCAGCATGGGCTCGCTTAGCCTCCTCTCCCCTCCACCAATTCTCCCCAGAAACTATAAATGAAATTGAAAACAGGGGATCATTGTACCTTCAGTGGAGGCAGGGCTGAGGCCTCAAGCTTTTTCTATAGAACACGTAGTAACCTAGGACAACTGGCCCCCCACCACCTCTCACCTCCACTTATCCTACCCTCCAAGAGGGGTTGGAAATTTACGGATGGGTGGGTATTCACTGGAGTCCACCTTGACATGACTCAGCTTTTCTCTTAGCCTCCGGGGTTTTTTTTTTCTTTTCTTTCTTTTCTTTTTTTTTTTTTTTAATTTTCCACCCTGTGCTAAATGAAGAAAAAAAAAAAAATCTTCCCAAATCTCCAGTTCAAATTCCCAAAAGAGAGTCTAATTTGATTTTCAACCCCCCTTTTGAAGGATGTGTTCATGCAGTTGTCTTGACGGTCCTGCCCTCCGGAGGCAGCTGCCCTGGTCTCCCTGGCAGTAAGCTGTGGTCGGGGCCCTCTCCCTCCCAGTGGGTGGTGAGCATCCAGGTGATGAGGGACCATGAACCTGGCTGAGGACCAGGCACAAGCTAGCACCTCCCCCCACTGGTGGGATAGGCGTGACAGTCCTCAGGCACGCCTGGCTGCCCAAAAACAAAGGAAAGAAAAAACCAGTGGTTAACTGATAGGGATCACAGTGGTGCAGGCCAGGAGTCTCCATCAGTTTATGGATATCTTAGCCAATTACAAGAAAAAGCCAGCCTGGGGCCCCTGGGTGGCTCAGTCGGTTGGGCGTCTGACCTCAGCCCAGGTCCTGCATGATCTCACAGTTTGTGAGTTCAAGCCCCGCATCAGACTCACTGTGGTCGGCGCGGAGCCTGCTTGGGATTCTCCGTCTCCCTCTCTCTCTACCCCTCCCCTGCTTGCATTCTCCCCAAAATAAATAAATATTTTAAAAAAAAGAAGAAGAATAAAAGAAAAAGGCAATCTTATCAATAGCCTAATCTCCAGAAACCTAGAAGACTCTGTTTCCTGGAGCCCCTAATATCACCTTCCCCTCCATAGTGATGTGAGAACAGAGGCAAGAAGGAAAAAGCAGGTAAAATTAAATTTCCTTATAACCAGCAGCCCACTGACAAATACTTGAGGGAAGTTCAGAGAACATTTCTCCAGGAACCCCCTACCGTCCTGATGTTAATGCCTTACTAGCTGAAGAACAACCTTAGATTGACAATAGCAAGGCCTCAGGTATCTTAAGAGTCCTCTTGAGCATATCAACGTCCTTCTGGAGGCCTGCCTTTTGCCTCTCTCTCCCCCAACTCCATTAGTATACAACCAGTCACTCTTGCACCCCCAGTACACCCTTTCCTGCCCCCCGGGTCCTGTCCCGGTACTGGAATAAAAATCACACTTTTTGCACCAAAGACGTCTTCAAGAATTCTTTCTTGGCCATCAGCTCTGAACCCCCATCCCTCCAAAACCCCATCACAGGCATCCGGGGACAAGCCTGGCCTGCCCATATGGGATGGAATGCTTTCAGCTGCAAGTAACACGATATCCCAAAACAAGGAAACTGAAACACTAAGAGATTCTTTTTCTGCCCTGACAAGAGGCTGGCAGGTGGAGGTCCTGGAGCTCAGAGGGTCTGTGACCCCACGAAGACCAGGCTCTTCCCATCCTTCCCCTCTGTCAAGTGGCTTCACGGTAGTTGAATCAGCTCCATGAATATGTCACTCGTTCAGGTCTCCCCTGGGCCCGCAGGGGGCATCTTGATGTCTCACTGGTAAAAGGAGTCATAGTGCCCCTTCTGGCAAGGGTGAGTAGTTGCCATTTACAGTGTCACAGGAGCAAGTGGATGCTGGTGACAGGTAGAGGATGGTGCATTGTGGACGCAAGTATCTGCTCTCACAAGCAGACAACCGCACCAGTGCTGTGAGTGCTAGAAGAATTTGCTAAGACGCTATTTTGGATAAGTTACATAACCTCTGTGAGGCTCAGATTCCTAAATGGAAAATAGGAATCATCCCTACATGACAGAGCTGTTGTAGAGATAATGTGAAATAATATCTAAGAAAGTCTCTGCCTCTATCCCTGGCGTCCAGGAAACACACATTTGTTTCACCCTCCCCATCACCCACGGAGGAAATACTCCATAAATACTCGTTAACCACAGAAAACACTGCTTACCTGGGATTTTATCCTCTTGAAAGTTGTTGGATATTTGTTGTGAAAAAAAAAAGAAAAGAAAAAATCAATTTGACGTGCCAAGTAAAAGTAAACATGAAAAAATGCAAAGGCTGGCATGCTAGGAGTTAATTTAAAATGCAATTGTGCCTCACTGTATTTATAAGAAAGCCGGGTAACTACATTTAAGCATCCAACACATTTCCCCTGGATCATCTGATTGTCCATTGTCACTCTCCCTCAGGCACGGCACCTCCGAACAATCTTGCATTCAATCTTGCATTCGTTCCTGCCACCGGATCATTGCTGAAATTGAAATGTTGGGGGATTTTTGTTGTTGTTTATTTAAAAGTGTGTGTTTGGTTTTTATGTTTTGTTTTGTTTTGTTTTTGATTTTTCGTCTATTGCAGAGTCTCTGGGACAGACTGGGGTCGCTTCTCGTCTGAAACAAGTCAGAGTAACTGGCAGTTTCGCCTCCAGATGCTGTTCCTCATAAGAAGTTCAAGACATTATAGTTAC
This sequence comes from Panthera onca, assembly GCF_046562875.1. Taxonomy (NCBI): domain Eukaryota; kingdom Metazoa; phylum Chordata; class Mammalia; order Carnivora; family Felidae; genus Panthera; species Panthera onca. Next base: position 13,867,870 of record NC_138345.1, on the reverse strand, counting down.
ATCAATTTCCCCCACCTGTATCTTTGACAACATAATCGGTGGGTGCTTCTGCGGTGGATTCAATTTATTCACATTTGATTTCAAGACTCTTTATCAAATTATCCTAATTATATCACTTCCCAGATCCTTTCCCTGCCAATTATGCACAAGGCATGTGGTTTCCGTCTTTCCCCTTCAGTGTGTCATCAGAGGCTCCTGCTGTCTACCCGAGATTCAAGAATTCTTCCTTTTATTCAAAATTCATCTCAAAGCCCATCTCCTCCAGGAAACTCATACCTGCTAAGTGTGATGTTGTATTTGTTTCCTGGGGATGCCATAACAAATTACTACAAACTTATTTGGTGGCCTAAAGCAACACAAGTTTATTCTCTCCTGGTTCTAGAGGGTAGAAGTCCAAACTTAAGGTGTCACCAGAGCCATACTCCTTTTGAAGGCTCTGGGGGAGAATCCTTCCTAGCCTCTTCCAGCTTCTGGTATTCCCATGGCATAGCATTCCTAGGCATGGGACTGTATAATCCCCATCTCTGCCCCTGTCTTCACATGGCGTTCTCTCCTGGGTGCCCGTGTCTTCCTCTTCTGTCTAATCTCCCTCTGCTTCACGCTTAGAAGGACCTGTCACGGGATTTAGGACCCACCTGGGTAATCCAGGATGATCTTGTCTTGAGCTCCCTAAGTTAATTTTATCTGCAAAGACCCTTTTTCCAAAAAAGGGCACAAATATTCAGGGGCAAATTTTATGTTACATACATTTTACCATGATTACAATTTTTTATTTTATTTTTTATTTTTTGAGAGAGAGAGAGAGAGAGAGAGAGAGAGTAGGGTGCAAGTGAATGATGGCAGAGAGAGAGAGAGGGAGAGAGAGAAGCGGGGCTCACCTGATGCAGGGCTTGGGCTCGTCTGATGTGGGACTCGAACTCAAGAACCGTGAGATCATGACCTGAGCTAAAGTCAGATGCTTAATGCTGAGCCACCCAGGTGCCCTACAATCTTTTAATAAAAAAAATAATAAAATATTTTGTTAAATAATAATAAGAAAAAAAAAACACAATTGTTTCCCTAAGGTCAAGCTTCTTCTCCTGAGAAGTATACTTCTGAGAGTGCAGCCATTCACTTGCATCGCCCCTGTGGGACTTGGGGACAAGAAGAACTGACATAAATATACTCGACTCCTGCATCTTACTGTGCCGTGAGACAAAGTCCTTTGTCTCTGAACTAGGAAGCTCGTGTCTTCTGGCAGCAATAACACCGTAACAAGCCCACTTGTTAGCTTGTGAGCCAGGTAACATCTCAGACCGCTCGCAGTTCTTGACACATACTATTGCATTTCGCTCTTACCAAGGGGAAATAAAACTGTGTGTGCTGAGCCACGGAGCCCGTGCTCCAGCCTTGGAAATTCTGCTCACCAGTCCTTGCACATAGCTCTCAGAAAATTGTGCCTGTGATTCCTGGGGAAGACCACAGTGATGGAAGGAGGCTAAAAGTAAATTTGACTCAACAAAATGTCATTATGTGCCTGCTATATGCCAGGCCCCCTCTAAGACACTGAGAAGATGACCGACAACGGATCTCATTCTGAAGGAGCTCAGTGTCCTGGAGAAATGCAAACACAGGACAATACTAAAGTGTGATAATCACCAAGTCCAGAGTCAGCATGTTAGAGGGTGGCAACTGCGGGCCAGAATCAACTGCAGACTCATGCTCTCATTCACTACGTTATGTTTCTTGAGACAGGCATTGTTTATATTGACATATGATTGCTAAATATGAACACAAAAATGTATCATCTTTATTGATAAAAGAAATAGGAACTTTGGCAATACACTGTCTGGTGCTGCCCTGGTGGACAAAAGCTTGGATATATTCAAGGGATTGGGCAAGCAGTGTGGTTTCAAAGACGTTCCTGTTCACAGAGGTAAGGGCACCCTGTAGTTCATGGTATGGCATCATCTCTGCATCCCCTGGCACCTTCATTCACATCGTCCTCAAGTCCCACCTTGTCCTCCGGGAGGCAAGGCGTGAAGTTGCATAATGCAGCTGGTCTGCAGGGTTCACTGTGGTCCCACCCTACTGGTTTGAGCACGTATGAAAACTTTTCAGCAGAACGCTGAGCAGTCAGAGGTGAAAATTACAGAGTGCTCATCAAAAGTGCTTCTCAAATGCATGTAGTCATAGGTTACTTAACAATTAGAAAGGGAGTCACTTTAAAAAAAAAAAAAAAGAAGAAGAAGTGAAACAGGAGCCTGAAGAGAGCAGCTCTCAGGAATAGGCAGTACGATGCAAAAGTCATGGGCAGGGCTTCGGGGGCATCGACTGGAAAGCGCCAACTAGGGATCTGGCAGCATTTTCCAAACATCCCCTGTTATACAGACAGCAATCACAGCTGGAAAGCAGGACTGAGTCTGTCTTTAAGACTGCAAGTTCTGGTCCTTCTAGATTCCTTCCAGTGCTGCTTGCAAACTGGCAGCTTCTTTCCTTAGCTCATCTCTTTCTTGTTGAACCCTGTCACATGCAGTTAAGAGTAACCAACTGACACTTTGAATATTCGGCCTCGAAATGATCTTTCTTGAGTCTAACGTATATTAGACATATTTTCTATCTTGTAAGTTACTGAACACAAGAATTTTACCCAAATGTTTTGAAAATACACAACATGGGACACCATATTGTTTTTAGCCTTTTATGGTTTCCTTACCACTTTTCCAACCTTTGCTTCCTTCTTAATTGTAAAGCCAATAGCACACATTTAGTGTGGTAACATCCTATGTTTACAATTTTTTCTTTTTTTTCAGAGAGAGAGAGAGAGAGAGAGAGAGAGAGAGAGAGAGAGAGAGAGGTGGGGGGGAGGGGCAGAAGGAGAGAGAGAATCTTAAGCAGGCTCCACACCCAGTGCAGAGCTTGATGAAGGGCTTGATCCCACGACTTGAGCTGAAGTCAAGAGTTGGACGCTTACCTGACTGAGCCACCCAGGCATCCCATACATCCCAATTTCTGTGTCAGTTACCAATTGTCATGTAACAAAACACCACAAAATTTAGTGTCTTGAGAAAACACCACTCATTTCTCACAAATCTGAAGGTCTGCTGGGCGATTCTGCTCATCTAGGCTGAGCTCAGCTGATCTTTGCTGAGATCATGAGTGTATCTACAGAGGGCAGGTGAGCTAATGGTTGGTTCACGCTGGGATGGTCTTATCTGGAAGATCCCTATCCATGGAGTCTCTTATCCTTCTGGGAGGCTATCTAGGCTTGTCTTTGTTGCAGCGGCAGGATTTTGGGAGAAAGATTGAGAGAGAGAGAGGAATCACACAAGGCCTCTTGAGCCTAATCTTGGATCTGGCACACCATCATTTCCATCACATTCAAATGGCCGAAGCAGGTCAAAAAGCCCCAGCCCAAATTCAAGGGCTTTTCCTGGAAAGAGAGCCAAAGTCATACTGCAAAGGGTATAAATACAGGGAGAGGTTAAGAATTAGGTTCATTTCCAGGGCGCCTGGGGGGCTCAGTCAGTTAAGTGTCTGACTCTTGATTTCAGCTCAGGTCATGATCTCACAGTTTGTGGGATTGAGCCCCACATCAGGACCTGAGCTAACATCCGAAGTCTGCTTGGGATTCTCTCTCTCCTTCTCTATCTGCCGGCCGCCCCCCACCCAATAAATAAAAAAAAATTTAAAAAAAGAAAAAAATATTGCTGGTAACTTGATAATACATAAATCCAAAGGTTCATGGTTTTTTTTTTTTAATCAATGGAAAATACACTTCCATTACTTCCTCAAATACAGTAGAACCTTGGTTTGTGAGCATAATTCGTTCCAGAAACATGCTTGTGATCCAAAGCACTTGTATATCAAAACGAATTTCCCCATAAGAAATAATGGAAACTCAGATGATTAGTTCCACAACCCAAAAACACCCATATAAAAATCATTATAATACTGTAATTTAATACAAAATAATAAAGAAAATACAAAATATAGAGAAAAATAAACAAATTAACCTGCACTTACCCTTGAAAACCTTTGTGGCTGGTATGAGGGAGACGAGAGAAGGTTATGTCACAATCACTAACAGAATCACTGCTATCTATTGGCTCGATGGAATCTTTTTCTTTTTGTGCAACTTTAACAAGGAAGCTATTCAATGACCTAGAATGAAGCCAAGCATTCCTAAGTTTACTCTTGTATGGAGAAGCAAAGGACTGTCCACTTTAAAGTGACAAAAAATACACTAGTGCCAGTTCTGGGCACCTTCCAACACTCTGAAAAATCACTGATTTCTGCTAAACACCGTGGCCTGAGACAGAGCCTTGGAGCATGGGAGATGATCATCCATAATCCCATAGAGAGAGACAGAAAAACCATTGGCTCAGTTGTGATCATGTGATGTTTGGCATCACATACTACTCATATTGCAAGACATCGTTCGTTTATCAAGTTAAAAGTTTTTAGGGGTGCCTGGGTGGCTCAGTCGGTTGAGCAGTCGACCAGCTCAGGTAATGATCTCAGGGTCCATGAGTTCGAGCCCTGCGTCGGGCTCTGTGCTGACAGCTCAGAGCCTGGAGCGTGGTTCAGATTCTGTGTCTCCTTCTCTCTCTCTCGCCCACTCATGCTCTGTCTCTCTCTCTGTCAAAAATAAATAAACATTAAAAAAAATTTTTTTTAAGTTAAAGTTTGTTAGAAATGTTTGCTCATCTTGTGGAACACTTGCCGAACAAGTTACTCACAATCCAAGTTTTAGTGTACTATCTTCCTACATTCTTTGCTTCTGGAACTCCTTTTTTCTCCACTGTCTTCTCCCTCTGGAACTCATTCTTTCCTTCTGGAACTTTTGTGAAATGAATGCTAAATCTTTTTGTTCTATCAAGTACGTTTCTTAACTTTAAATTTTCCATCTTTGTATTTCTCTGAACTGCATTCTGGGTTATTTCTCAGGTCTATCTTCTGATTCATTAAATCTCTTTTCAGCTATATCAATAGTTTCCTCTCCTCTGAAAAAATGGGGTAGGTTGGGTCCTCCACTTACTACCCTTCCAAAATGAACCTTTAGATTTCGAGCGCAAATAACATGAACTTCTTGGGCTTTTCCTTTAGTCCTGTTGTCAAATTCTCTTAATTGCCTCTTTCCATAATCTTATTATAGTATCCTACAGTATCCTATAGTATACTACATTATAGTATCCAGAGATGAAAATAAGAGACAATATTCAAATATATCTTGAGGTTAAGTATTATGCGGTATTACTTTACAGCTAATGTGTAATCTCCTTCTAATGATAGACTGACTTATGTAAGAATTTTTTCATTGTAATTAAGGCATCTCTAAGTTATCTCGTATTATTTAACGGACCACAGTAACTATGTTCATTTTATCCTTGTAGTAGATGTGGTTTTACAATTTTTTTTTATTATTGTTTTGGTCTAAAAAAATGCACTTTACAAGCAAAAACAAGGGTTCTATATAAATCTCTGGTTATATCACCTCACACCCATAGGATTACTAGCATTACAAAAATTAGAAAATAACAAGTGTTGGTGAGGATGTAGGGAATTACAACCCGTGTTCACTGTTGGTAGGAACATAAAATGGTTGCAGCCGCTATGGAATACACTGTGTCAGTTCCTCAAAACACATGAAAAATGGAATTACCAGATGATTCAGTCATTCCCCTTTTGGATATATAGCCAAAAAAACCTGAAAGCAGGGATTCAAAATGCTGTTTCTCATCCGCTTTTATCGCAGCATTAGTCACAAGAGCAAGAAGCAGAAAGACCCCAAATGTCTATGGAAGGAGACCTGGAGAAACAAATGTTTATATCCATACAATGGGTATTATTCAGCTTTAGAAAGAAGGAAATTCTGACCCAGGCTCCAACACAGATGAACCCTGAGGATATTATGTTAAGTGAAGCCACCCCCAGCAGACAAATCCCCCATGATTCCGTGTATGGGAGGTAGCGAGAGTAGCGACATTCATAGGGACAGAGGGCAGAATGCTGGCTGTCAGAGAGGAAATGGGGAGTTGTTTAGTGGCACAGCTTCAGTTTCTCAGGATGAAAGAGCTCCAGGGGTTGGGCGCACAACATGATTACACATAATACTACCAAACTACACACTTAGAAATGGCTAGGGGCACCTGGGTGGGTCAGTCGGTTAAGCGTCCGACTTCAGCTCAGGTCACGATCTTGCGGTCTGTGAGTTCGAGCCCTGCGTCGGGCTCTGGGCTGATGGCTCAGAGCCTGGAGCCTGCTTCCGATTCTGTGTCTCCCTGTCTCTGCCCCTCCCCCGTTCATGCTGTGTCTCTCTCTGTCTCAAAAATAAATAATAATAAAACGTTAAAAAAAAAATTAAAAAAAAAAAGAAATGACTAAGATGGTATATTTTTTATTATGTGTATTTGACCCCAATTTTTTAACGTTTATTTATTTATTTATTTATTTATTTATTTGAGACAGAGAGAGACAGAGCATGAACGGGGGAGGGGCAGAGAGAGAGGGAGACAGAATCGGAAGCAGGCTCCAGGCTCTCAGCCATCAGCCCAGAGCCCGACGCGGGGCTCGAACTCACGGACCGCGAGATCGTGACCCGGGCTGAAGTCAGACGCTTAACCGACTGAGCCACCCAGGCGCCCCGGCCCCAATTTTTTAAAAACCAAAAAGTTACAATCGTTTAAATAAAATAAGACCAATTATACAGCTATGGTCTTGCATCTATAACAGGAGATGAGTTAGCAGGACAGGAAATTCTCCAGGGCCTCTAACACTAGTAGCTACTCTATGGTCCTCTCTTGCCCCACGTCACTCTTGGACCTGAGATTCTGGAAGATGCCCCTTGGTTCCAATTCCCCAAACTCTGGGATTAAGTCAGGGAAAGAAGCAAACATTTTTAGAAATAGTTTCTGTACATGACAATAGGATTTAGGAATCTCCCGGGTCATCTGCAAACTTTGCCCTCCTTCAAGTGATTTACAATGGCAAACATTTGTATTATATAATACCTCAATCCTGTACTGAACAGACGTCTGGGCCAACTCCTTTCCATTCTGGGGAACAGATGTTCCCTGTTTGTCATTGTTTTCCAGCGTTTAACTGATTTTTGATGCCCTCATTTTATTTCTCCAGGATTATTTTCTTATTCTTTTTTTTTTTTTTTCTTCTGAGAGGTTTTTAGTCAAAGCTTCTTGCAAATCCAAATAAATATGTTTGCTGAGTTTCCTTTGCTTTGTATTTTTACAATCTCTTCAAGAACCTTCCCGATAGGTTAGTGACGGGTCAGATACACTTGCTCCTGGTCATGATCCTGCTGGTCACCCAACGAGGTTACAGTTATCCCACTGTTCATGTTCACAGGCAAAAGCCGCAGGAAGCTCTGTGATCTACATTTGCCTTTATTCCAAAGTTTGAAGCCAGAGGCCACAAGTGACTTTCTGCCTCAGAAATAGTTGCAACTGTGAAAGATAGTACTAGATTTCCTTCATGTTTTGGCCCCTTTTTACACTTCTTACAGAACCTTAGCAGGCTCAACACCATCAGTCACAAAAGGCTGATGGGCTTTGAAATCGCTGTGCAATTTTTGTCTTTATATGCTCCACCTCAGTGCATTTTAAGGGCATAGTCTCCCTTGGGGGGCGGAATGGGGTGGGGAGGCACAAAATGCCCCCAATACCTTCTGCAAGAAAACTGACGCACACCGAAAATTTCAAGTGGCTTTTTAAAGTTCTATTTTGCTCGTTGATCAGTTTCTGATAACTATCCACTGACCGTCAAACCTTCCTGCGGTCTGGGAGGACTTTTGAACACCAACCGTTACGGGAAAGCAAAGGAAGAGCTGCTGTGTACAGACTGCGTACAGCAAATAAGAGCCCGGTTATGACTTCTCCTTGGCGGAGCCAAAGTGGCCTACGTGACACTGTCCAGTCCCCCAGCGCCACGGACAGGATTACCCCAATTCCCCCAGGATGGTTGTTGCGCTCTGAGCGGACTGCCTGTGATGTCCACCGAAAACAGGGGCAGCTCAGAATTTTTCTCTGTTAAGAGTTTTAGGCCTGCCAGTCTGTTGGAATGGGGAGGTGGGGAGGTGGGAAGCACTCTGTTTTGACTTTGATTTTACCGTGTATTGGAAAGACAGTTACAAGAAATGGAATTGTATGTCTGCGTGTATGTATGCGTGGGGGAGGTTTCTAGAAATCAGGAGCCTCGGCACGCCTATTCTTGGGTTGAAGATCCCTGCAATGGTTAAACGCGCTTCCTAACCTGTAGAGGTGTCAAATCGCGGGGACCGCGTTCCGAAACGAAGACCCACGGATTTGGGAGTCTGCGTGTTGCGGCAGAGATGAGGGGAGGGCGGGCTCGGGGTCCAGGGGCTCGGCGCCCGCGCCCTCCCCGGGGCTCGCGACCACCCCGCGCCGCCTGTCTCCGCCTCGGCCCCTCCCCCCGCCCCAGGCGCCGCGAGGCGTGCCCACCCCTCCCCGCCCCCGCCGCGGTGGGCGGGCCCAGGCCGGGCGGGGCCGGTGGGCGCGGCGCCCCGGCTCCTGGCTCCGAGGAGACGGCGGGCGGCACTAGGGGGAGCTGCTGGCGACGCCGCCGCGCCGGCCCCCCACGCCCGCGGCCCCGAGCGCCGCCTCCCCAGCCCGCGCGGCCGCGATGGCGGAGGACAGCGAGTCTGCGGCCAGCCAGCAGAGCCTGGAGCTGGACGACCAGGACACGTGCGGGATAGACGGGGACAATGAGGAGGAGACGGAGCACGCCAAAGGGTAGGCGCGCGGGCGGCACGGGGCGCGGGGACAGCGCGCGGCGCGGGCTGCGCTCGGACGCCGGGTCCGGGGGCGCGGGCGGGGCCGGGGCCGCTCTGAGGGGGCGGGAGGTCCCCAGGCCCGCTGAGGTCCGGCTCCCGGGGGCTCGCGGGCGGCGCGGCGGAGGCGAGGCCCGGGGTGGGCGGGGAGGCGCGGGCCCCCCGTGCGGGGTCCGGCGACGCCGCTGTCACCTGCCGCGGGGCCGGCCGGCCCCTGCTCGTCCCCGCTGCCTCCTGAGCCCGGCCCCGGCCCGCGGGTGCGACGTGCGGTCCTGGCCGGTGTGCGACTCGGCGGGACCTAGGGGAGGCGCGGTCCCCGTCCCTTTGTGGCGGCCCCGTTTGTGGGAAGTCGTCCCTTTCCGTTCCTTGTCATCCTCTCCTTAAGTCCTTCTAGACCTTCCCACCCCTCCCCCAGCCGCCGCCACCTCCAGAAAAAAAAAAAAAAAAAAAAGAGGAGCTGATGGTGGGGGCAGTGTTTTGACATTTGCGCCGGGTCGGTTGCTCGCTGGAGGCGCGGAACTGCGGAAAGTTGTGCTTCGCGGCCGCTGCCCCCTCCCGCCCCGCGCGGAGAGCCCCCGCGGACGCGCGGGTTTGCCACTGCCCGGCGTGCCTGCAGAGCTCCGTAAAGCAGGTCCGGTCCGCTGATTTGGGTTCAGGCTTGGGGGCCAGCTCCCGCTGGTCTGAACAGATCCTGCTTGCAGAGCGGGTGTTTGATCTCCGAAGCCAGAGGCACCAAGGATTTTAGCACCCGATCAGGTTTCCTCTGATTCCTTTTCACTGGCCGGCTCCCCTTTCTCCCCCGCAGACTAGATTTGCTCTCGCTTTGGAGAAAAGATTGCTTCCGGTTAAGGGTATTGAAGTTCTGTTTTTAGAGTCTGGGAGGGGGGAGGCGGTCATTTTAAATAAGACTGGTGTCCTGAAAGGTGGTGTTTGCATTACCCTTTTACCCCGTCGGCTTCACACTGCGCTGGTACCGAGCACTTCCTGCCGCCCCTTGGATGTGAGATTTTGCAAACCGTGGTGACTGAAGAAGTGGGTCAGCTTGAAAACATGATAGGGAGGCCTTAGACACAGATGGCTTATTTATTCAGTTCATGGAGAGGATTCTTTCAGTGATTGACGATTTAAAGTGTAAAGCATTTGCATTCTGTTTAACGTCTGCTTGGAGATTTGTTTAAGAAAAGAACTTTTACTGAGCTTTTAATGTGTTAGAAAATATTAAAAGAGATCAAGAAAAAGAAAAGCTGACTAAATCTTTCTCCCATTTGCAAGTCGGTTTTTTTTTTTTTTTTTGTAATGAATTCTTGGGTGGCGCCTCCAAGTACCGAATGTTACAATTCAAGTCTAGAATTTCTTTTTTTAAGAGGAAAGGAAATTCTTACAGAAATCTGAGCCTGAGTTCTGTTTATGCAGTGATAGAAATGTGCCTGTGATAGCTAGCTAAATATAAATTCGCTTTTGAGACCATAGCGTTAGTGCTAGAATGGGCCCAGGTGCACGTGGGACGGGTTACCCCAATAACTTCAGCACCTGTCCATTATCTTTCTGAGGAGACCCTGGACTTTTCTCTTCTCTGCTGTAATTTCTGTTATTAAGTCTTTGGAAGGTTTCATCTGTACCTCCTTGCCTACACAGTCCAGAACGTCCATGCTACAGAGAGTTATTTATCTGTGCGTCCACTGATCTGGGAAGCCGTGGCTCCCTTGGCTGTGTGAATTTCCCGGATCGGCACCCAGAGGCATCTCTCTGTCCCCTTCAGAGGTTTTCAGCCTTGTACATCCACATAGCATATATTAGCACAGTTACTCGAAATGTAGAGATGCCCAGTAGACAAGTGTTTTAACCAAGAACGGGTAATACAACAGCTTCTAGTGGTAAGAGATTGATATAAAAGGATTTTTTTTGGTAGTCTGTTAAATGTGAGGACAGCAGTAAAAATTCATGTTGCTGGGCTTGTTGGATTGCTTTTTTGGGGGGTTTGAATTTCGATGGTGTGTGCCAGATTTGGGGGTATTCGTGTTTTATTTGACTTGTGTCCTGATGGTGTGGCTCAGTGAAACCTGGATTTTTTTCTTACATCGCTCCAGTTTGTAAATGTTAACATTTGAAAAGAGGTTTTCTCTGCTTGACCTCTTCCTTCTCTACCAGTTTAAATTAAATTACAAATAAGGAGCCTTTGGAGGAATGCGTAGGTAAACACTCTACTTTTTAATGATGAATTGTTGAAGCGGCGCCTGGCTGGCTCAGTCAGTAGAGCCTGCCACTCTTGATTTTGGGGTCTTGAGTACGAGCCCCACGTTGGGTGTAGAGATTACTTAAGAATGATGAATTATCGCTTTGAGGCCGCGAGGTATGGGTCAGTACACAAAGCAGTGATTTACTAAATACTATCCTGGTGGCCAGAAGGAATTAATTTCCTCCCACTATTGAGTATGCAGTTGACACTTGAACAACACTGGTTTGAAACGCACAGGTCCGGTTATACACGGATGTTTTTCCATAAATACAGCACACTATGCAAATATTTTGTCTCTTCCTTATGATGTTCATAATAACATTGTCTTTTTCCAGCTGGCTTAATTGCGAGAATACCGTATATAATATATATACAAAATAGGTGTTCATTGACTGCTCATGTTATCAGTGAGGCTTCTGGTCACCACTGTGTCGTTAGTAGTTAAGTTTTGGGGGAGTCAAATTTATACAAAGATTTCTGACAGCGTAGGCATTCAGAACCCTAACACCCCCGATGTTCAGGGGTCAGCTGTCATGTATTTACTGCTTGTTTTAGACATATTAGTTGCAACTAGAGCCTTAGATAAAAGGAAAATACCAAATTAGATTCTTTTGCACCAAAATGTCAACATTACTATGTATGCTTTTCTTCTTTCATTTTCATGGAATTTTCTTTATGGACTTAAAAGATCATTGCATTTTTGTGGATAATATTTCAAGCCCATGAATGAAATGTTTTATGCTCTGTGAAAAGACCAATAAAGGATTACCTAGATTGTTTAAATAACTCCCTTGTAACCTATGCCTCACAATTAGGGGAAGTAACCTTGTAAAGAGCATGGAGGGAACTTGAAAACTGTCAAGCAAATTGGAAGTTCTAAAGTAATTGTGTTTGTACTGTAATTTTCTTAGCAAAGACTTTCTAAGTAGATGAAATTTTACTTCAGTCCAGCTTTCTATGTGAATAATTAGAAAGGGTTCAGATGACTGAAGGTTTCTGTTCTACTGGGGTTGACTGTGCTACTAAAGAAGTTCCCTTTAGGGTGACTTCCCGTGCAGCTTTCCCAGGTGGGTTTGAGGTTAGGTAAATACTCATGGACCTTTAATACTTCTCTCCGTTTGATGCATAGGTGGTTTCTGTTACTTTCTTCGGAAGGGATTTGGGGAAACTTTGAGGACAGGGCAAATTTCACTATTTTCTCATTCTTGCCCTTTTTTTTTTTTTTTTTTTTTTTTTTTAGTTTATTTATTTTGAAAGAGAGAGGGTGCACACAGGAAGGGTAGAGAGGGAGAGAGAGAATCCTAAGCAGGCTCTGCACTGTCAGCACGGAGCTCGATGTGGGGCTCGAGCCTGCGAACTGCCATGAGATCATGACCTGAGCTGAAAGTTGGACGCTTCACCAATTGAGCCACCAGGCACCGCTGGTCCTTGCCCCATTTTATGCATCTTTTCCCCATTTGTAAAGTACACTGGGTGGTGGTAATTATCTCTTACTCGGCCTGCCACACCTCACATGAAGCATAGTTATTGGCCAGTGTTGGAGGCATTGTCACACAATTGGCCCCAAATAAAATTAGCGTTCAGGTCGGCAACAAAACCAAATCCCTTTTCTGGCTTTACCAACACAGATTTTCACAATGCAAAAAAAAAAAAAAAAAGGAAAGAGAAAAACATTTTCCTAGACAGATTGATGGCTTTTATCTCCTTCCCACCAAGAGCGTTTTCCTCAATATTCAGTGTGGTGGAATAGGAGGCAGCTACCAGGAATATTTACCTAGGGAGTAACATAAACATTTATGAATATGCCGTTGTTGGCAGATGAATGGCCAAATTATTCCCTGAGGTAGATATGAAATAGCTGTAGTATTTGAGGGTTATTCTGAGACATTTTTAAGACTTTTTTTTTTTTTTTTTTTTCTCCTTAGAAAAATGAAGGTCTGGTATTTGGTAAAGATTAAATCTTTGGATTGAACAAAGAACAAAGAACGTAACCTCTCTTCTCCCACACCCCATATAGGGGGGACATTGAAGTTATTCTCTGCACAGTATATTGTTCTTTCTGACTTTATCTGTGTATCATTGAGACCGGCTGTGGGAACTTCGTAGGATAATTCAAAGCTGCCCTTTCTGAAATCTGATCTGTTATCAACTGTGTAGATCTAAATGGAAAGGTGTGTTAACAGCTTATGCCCAACAACTCCCTCAATTCCAGTAACAGTCTGAAATCATCAAATGTCTGCTCTGACTTGCATCTGAAATGTGATATCACTTTGGGCTCAGAACAAACTTTTTCCAGAAGTTTACCTAAACTCTGGAAAATATCAAGGTATGGGACACACTCTTCATCATGCTGAAGTTGTTTGTTAACACAAGTGTCCACACTAAATATATAGGAGTTAAAGTCAGTTGCTTAGTTAACTCAGGGAGTGGAACCAAATTCTGTACCAAGTTCAAGAAAAAGTTGGTTGATTTTTTTTTTGTTGTTGTTCTTGTATTTGAAAATATGTTTCTGACTTTTATTCATTTTAAGAGTAAAATATGCAGTATTAAAAATTCAAGCAGGGGTGCCTGGGTGGCTCAGTTAGTTAAGTGTCCAACTCTTGATCTTAGCTCAGGTCTTGATCTCAGGGTCATGAGTTCAAGTCCCACTTTGGGCTCTGCAGTGGGTTTGAAGCCTACTTAAAAAAAATTCAAACAATAAAGTGTATAAAGAGTTGAAGGCGCCTGGTCATCTTATTTACTAGAGAAACCACTATTGACAGTTTAATCCACTAACATTGTAATGTATATTAAAAAGTGCATATTTAACATAAATGAGATCAAACTTTACATGGACTCATTTGTTACCTTGTGTTTTTCACTGACTATTAGTGTTGTCTGCTAGAACTTTCTGCAGTGATGGGAATGTCCAATAGCTGTCACTAGCCACCTGGAAGGTGGTTAGTGTGACTAAGGAACTGAATTTTAAATTTTATTTAATTTTAATTAATTTAAATTCAAATGGCCCTTTCTGTGGACAACTCAGATCATATCCTACTTTTGACTTCTTGAAGCTTCTCTGGTACTCAGAATATTTCTTTATTCTTCTGTTGTCTTTCCTGGATATTCGACATTTCTTCCTTCTAGCTCTATACCCTACTTTTCTTCGAAACTCTGAGAATGATCTTTAAGTTTTGAACAAGTATGTTTTTATCGGTATTTCTCTATCAATGTCAAAAATTAACCATTATCTAAAATATTCTACCAAGACAAAACGCGTAGGATATTTGACTTTTCTTTCCTTTACATGTTCTAGGTTTTGTTGGAATAGTCTGGAATTTTAATTCCATGTAGCTTTTTTACTTTTGCCCTTATATTCCATTAAAACTTTTTTAACTATTACATTATACTCACATCCATATTGTCAAAAACTTCTTAGACTTTCCTTTTTTGTTGCTTATCACTATTCCTTGTAAACCATACCTTCTTTTTTTGAGTACTTTTTCATTTTTTTTAAGTTTATTTATTTATTTTGAGAGAGACAGAGTGAGTGGGGAAGGGGCAGAGAGAGGGAGACAGAAGATCCAAAGCAGGCTCTCTGAGAGCCCCGTGCGAGGCTTGAACTCATGAACTGTGAAGAATATGACCTGAGCCGAAGTTGGACGCTCAACCAACTGGTCCATGCAGGTGCCCCTCATTTTTTTTTTTTTATTAGAGTATGCAGATGATATATTTTCTGAATTCTTGTATGTCTGGAGATGTCTTTCTTTTGTCCTCATGCATAAACCACAGTCTGGGCATGCGTGTAATTCTGTAATAATCATTTTTCTCCAAACTCCACAAACGCTTTATTATCATCTGGCATTTAGTGGCACAGATGTTATTTCTCTGCCAATCTGCTTCCCTTTCTTGTATAGGAAACCTTACTCTTTCTTTGTTTTGAATTGTTTTTAGTCTAGAAGTTTCTAGGATTTTTCCCCTATCTTTCTATAACCTGAGGGTTTCTGCATCCTTTTACATCCTAGAATCACACTTTTCTTTAATATCTGAACACAGTGGCTCAAGCTCAGACAGGATGATTGCGGTTTCTTAGAGCCTGAGGCTTTCACGGTCCTCAGCCTGCCCATCACTAGCTCCAAATGCTTTAGGCTCCTTTCCATTTTCTCCTCAGACCTTTGACCCTGGGTCACTTTGTTGTCTGTCATCCCCTGCCCCCAAGAACCACTAAGGTAAGGCTGTTGTGCACACCATTGACTGAGGGTTTTGTGAATAATGAGGGGGAGAGGTTTGATTATAGCGTAAGGGCAGAAAACAACGTATTCGCCATCAGACATCACTGTTCACCAAAGGGATTGATTTCCTGTCCTTGCCCGTCCCTGGGCCAGGGCTTCGCACATGTTCTTGGGGGTCCTCTCTCCCCGAGTGTGTTCTCTACATCTTCCCACCTTTGCCTCCTTCTTCAAGTTCAAGGTCTGGCTAAGGTTTCCACTGAAGGTGATAATCCCTGCCAGAGGCCCTACAGCCCTTCCTGCCGCAGTGAGATCTGTGGTCCTTTTCAGAAAAGGAGATCATAAACAAGGCTGACACCTCCAAACATGTCTGCAGAACATGAACGTGTGTCCACCTGTCTGCTCACCAGTAGGCTGGGCACGGACGCCGTGCTTGCAGGCTCTGATTTTTGCCGTATCTGGTGCACTGAACATACTGGCGGCCTAACAAAGATTTATCAAATGGATTCAGTGGTTCTTAATCCCCCTTGACAAATTAATTTCTAATTTAAAAAGTTTCCCCCTATGTGCATTAGGAATATGTGAAGGATTTTTTTTTTTCTCCTAATTCTCATTGAAAGGACTTGAGATGTAGAATTCTCTGTTGGGTTCTGTGCTACAGAGGATCCGGTGTGTAAAATAATTGCTAATTTTTTGAACTTCTGGTATGTTCTTACTTCGTGTATACATTTTTCTTGTTGAACCTTTGTAGCAACAGATGAGGAGAAGGGGGCTTTTCCAAGTTTATGTAACTTGTGCAGGCCACATTTCAGATTCAGATGTAGGTGTTGGGCCTCTTGCCATGTGACTGTAAACTCTGGCCTGTGCACTAAACTGCATGGACCGTAAATCAATAAAGTAGTGATTTGTTTGATAGTGTTTCACGCTTATCTCCCTGGAGGTCAGAGATTACCAACCTGAGCACCTCTTCAGTCACTTTTCTCAAGTGTAATGAGCACAGTAAATGTCAGTGAGTTTAAAAATAAATGAATGCATTTCCTCGTTTAAAAAAATTTTGCAGCTTGATTACAGAGAGCCCTCTTGAATTTCTCTTCAGGCCCGTTAAAGGACTAATTTTAATTACAGCATCAGTGTAATTTGCAGTGAGATCTTTTTTCTTCTCTTCCTGTTTCATGGCTATCTCCTCTCCCTTCTGGACCAAATTCTGTAGCTGCCCCCCCATGGCCTCCTGCAGGCCAGCATCCTTCCCCTGGTGCCCTCTGCCTCCCAGCACTGCGATGGGTCAAGCCTCCATAGTCAGTTTACTAGAAGAAGCAAAACGTGTTCGGGAGTCTGGTGTTGAGCAGCTCCCGTGGACAGCACTGCTGGAGGAATCCACTTGAGCCTGTTGGTTCCCTCTGGTTCACACTGGTTCCCAGCCCCACAGCCCGGCTGGTTTGACACTTGAGAGGGTAGTGCTTTTGTGGGTGTTTTGGGTTGCTGTAAGTTAGGAAGCTCTTCAAGCCACAGGAGAAGATCCAATGCACACATCACCCAGCAGGCATCCCAAACAGAGGTGGGATTTTAATTGTACAGTTTCTCTTTTGTGAGCACATTGTGTTTCTGTTACTGCGTCAAACACACACACACACACACACACACACACTGGGGAAATATGGGCTCCTTTATTCCCACGGCAGTGTTCACTCATGTTCAAGTTCATGTAGTACATTCCCAGAATGGTGGTGATTCAGTTAATATGATAATTGCCCATAATTTCTTCATTTGGTGTTTTTGGGGCATGGGGGAGGGATACTTGCTGTTTACTATCCTTTGGGTGTTGATTAACATTTTGTAGAAACTGAAGAAAAAAACCAATGAAAGAAGAGATTTTTTTTTTTTTTCCAAATGAAGTTCACAGGTTGCCTGGGTGGCTCAGTTGGACTCTTGGTTTTGGCTCAGGTCATGATCTCACGGTTTGTGAGTTCAAGCCCTGCGTTGGGCTCTGTGCTGACAGTGCAAAGCCTGCTTGGGATATTCTCTCTCTGTCTCTCTCAAAAATAAATAAACTTTGGAAAAAACTTGATTTTGCAAAAGCACATCGTTGTTGTTTTTTAAATTTTTTTTTAATGTTTATTTATTTTTGAGAGAGAGAGAGAGAGAGCATGAGCAGAGGAGGGGCAGAGAGATGGGGAGACACAGAATCTGAAGCAGGCTCCAGGCTCTGAGCTGTCAGCACAGGGCCCGTTGCGGGACTCAAACTCACAAACTGTGAGATCTTGACCTGAGCCGAGGTCGGACGTTCAACTGACTGAGCCACCCAGGTGCCCCATCATGTCGTTTTTAATAGAGAATGTCAGAATGTATCATTAGGCAAAAAGACAGTTCCTTGGTATATATCTTAAAAAATGTGAATCTACTCTTCTTGTCCTGGAAATTCCTGTCATTGGGTGTCCCGGGAACATCATAGCCCTCGCTGGGTCCTGTGACACGACTGGCCGCTCCATTTTACGACTCGGTGGAGACTCATCATCGTTCACTCAGTCTGCTCTTGGGCTCTCGGTCCGCGGCTGCTAGGGGGCCCCTTCTCCCGAGTCAGCTCTGTCTCCTTCCTGCCGCCCGGAGTGTTTCCGTCCTCCCTGCCGCCGGCCGCGGTGTGTGTGATGGGAAGTCACAGGTGAACCCAGCAGACGTCCTGGGGCTGGCAGAGGACAAAGTAGAGGGAGCCTGGCCCCTCTTGTCACAGAACGTCCTTGTGGGGCACACGGAGACTCCCGAGAGAGAAGTGAGCTTCTGTGCCGGATGCTCTGGGATTTGGGACGTTACCCGACACAGCCCGACCCGTGTGGTAACAAATACAACGTTGGTGTATTAGCTGTGGCTCCGTATCCACCTTAATTTGTTAAATTAAAGAATATTTTGAATAGGTTGTTGAGCGTATGGTTGCGAGATCCAAGAGGCACAAAAGGGTGTCCCGTGGAAAGGGAGTCTCGCTCTCCCAGCACTGAGTGTCCCCCTTCAGGAGCAGCTGCTGTTGCCGGCCGGTGGCCTGTCCTTGCGATGGCGTATGCCGGTCCCACATACACAGGGACACGGGTGTGCGTGTGCAGATGGTGCTTACACGTGCCTGTGCAGATGGTGGCGAGCCGGACCGCTGCCGCACCTCGGTTTTCCACGTCACGGTGTATCTCTGAAATACGGATATCGGAGCACATAGACCAAGCTCTTTTTTAATTGTTTGAAACAATATTTTTTAAGTTTATTTATTTTCTTTTTTTTAATTTTTTTTTTTTCAACGTTTTTTATTTATTTTTGGGACAGAGAGAGACAGAGCATGAACGGGGGAGGGGCAGAGAGAGAGGGAGACACAGAATCGGAAACAGGCTCCAGGCTCCGAGCCATCAGCCCAGAGCCTGACGCGGGGCTCGAACTCACGGACCGCGAGATCGTGACCTGGCTGAAGTCGGACGCTTAACCGACTGCGCCACCCAGGCGCCCCAAGTTTATTTATTTTCAAGAGAGACAGAGAGAGAGCGAGCGCGATCAGGGAGGGGCAGAGAGAGAGGGAGACACAGAATCTGAAAGGGGCTCCAGGCTCCGGGCTGTCAGCACAGAGCCCGACGCGGGGCTCGAACTCACGGACCGCGAGATCGTGACCTGAGCCGAAGTCGGACACTCAACTGACAGAGCCACCCACGCAGGCACCCTGACCAACCTCTTTTTTTTGAAAGGCTGTATGGGGGCACCTGGGTGTCTCAGTCGGTGAAGCGTCCGAGTTCAGCTCAGGTCACGATCTCACGGTCCGTGAATTCGAGCCCCGCGTCAGGCTCTATGCTGACGGCTCGGGGCCTGGAGCCTGCTTATGATTCTGTGTGTGTCTCTCTCTCTCTGCCCCTCCCCCGTTCATGCTCTGTCTTTCTCTGTCTCAAAAATAAATAAACGTTAAAAAAAATTTTTTTTTAAAAAGGCTGTATGTTGGGGGCACCTGGGTGGCTCAGGGTGGCTCAGTCAGTGTGTCCAACTCTTGAATTCGGCTCGGGTCATGATCCCAGGGTCCTGCTGAGCATGGAGCCTTCTCAGGATTCCCTCTCACTTTCTTTCTCTCTCCCCTCCCCTTTCTGCTCCCTTCCTCTGCTCCTCTCCCCCGCCCGCATGCTCACTCTCTCTAAGAAAGAAAGAAAGAAAGAAAGAAAGAAAGAAAGAAAGAAAGAAAGACAGGGAAGCTAAAAAGTTGAATGTTGTATCAATCTGTCCCCTGTGAATAGATCATGAGGTTGTTTCTGTTTTTTTTTTTTTTTTTTTTGTGCCAGTAAGCAGTGCTGAAATTAATATCTTTGTATGTATATCACTTCTCTAAAATATTTCTTTTTTTTTTAAATTTTTTTTTAATGTTTTTTTTATTTCTGAGGCAGAGAGAGACAGCGCCTGAGTCGGGGAGGGGCAGAGAGAGAGGGAGACACAGAATCAGAAGCAGGCTCCAGGCTCTGAGCTGTCAGCACCAAGCCTGACGTGGGGCTCGAACTCACAAACCGTGAGATCATGACCTGAGCCGAAGTCGGTCACTCAACCGACTGAGCCACCCAGGCGCCCCTCCAAAATATTTCTTAATGAATATTTTAGTGTCTTTTTTAGCTAACAAGCATTAGAGAGGCCGTGTGGCATATTGAAATTAGTATTAAACCAGAAATCAAGAAACTTCTGTCACTAAGCCTCAATTTAATTTGTCTGAGCTCTGGGGTGCCTCTGTGCTTTTAAAAAATTTCCTTGTCTCTTTCCTCTACCAGCCCAAAGTGGACTGTGACCTTTAGCTCCCTTCTGGATTGGGGATGGCATAGCCCTCTGTGCTTGAGAACTCCCAAGTTCACTTTTGTGATTCCAGGTGATGGCCTCACCTATTGCTATGGCAGCTGCATCACTCCTCAGACACGGGTTTTCTCTCCACAGCCATGTAGATCTTGCCCCTCACTTCTTCATAGGATTTTTCTGGGGGAAGAGAGCAAAATATTTTGCCACACTCTGTAACTACAAGGATTTCATGTACGTATGGAATGTTTCTGTAATGAGAGATTTGATGAGGTCCGCGATCAGCATTAGGATACAGAAAAGAGGTAGAAAACAAAACTGTGTGGGGCGCCTGGGTGGCCTAGTCCGTTAAGCATCCAACTTCAGCTCAGGTCATGATCTCGCAGTTTACAAGTTCGAGCCCCGCGTCAGGCTCTGTGCTGACAGCTCAGAGCTTGGAGCCTGCTTTCAGATTCTCTGTCTCCCTCTCTCTTTCTGCCCCTCTCCTGCTTGCACTCTCTCAGTCTCTCTCTCAAGAATAAATAAACATTAAAAAATTGAAAAAGAAAAAGAAACTGATATGTAAAGGAATTTAGAAATAGGAATATCATTTGAAAAGCACACTGATATATTAACTTTACTGATGCATTAATATTAAATATAATAATGCTAATACAATATGGCAATGACTCTCAGCCAGGAACAAGATTTCTTTATGGCTTGTTAACTATATCTGCCTCTGAAAGGCCCAGAAATGGGAAAAGTCATGTAAGTAGGAGCTGCTGTATATCAGTTATTCTTTTTTAAATTTTTCTATTTTTAATTTTTTTATGAGAGAGAGAGAGGCAGGGTGTGAGGCAGGGAGAGGGCAGGGAGGGGCAGAGAGAGGGAGTCACAGATCAGAAGCAGGCTCCGGACTCTGAGCTGTCGGCACAGAGTCCTACGTGGGGCTCGAACTCACGAACCGTGAGATCATGACCTGAGCTGAAGTCAGGTGCTCAACTGACTGAGCCACCCAGGCGCCCCATATCAGTTATTCTTTCAGAAAAATACCGTGAGCATGAGTGAGAGAAGGTCATAGGAAATAGGTAATTTTTCACTAAGTTGGACTATCTTGAGGGATACACTCTGCCGACTACCTCATGCCTTTTAAAAATTTTTTTCCACTTATGTTCATCATTTCATCTTTAGGAACAGTTTTGGCCAAGAGACAAAGAGGTAAGCATTTGAGAAATTTGTTTGTTGAGGGGCACCTGGGTGGCTCAGTGGGTTAAGCATCCAACTCTTGATTTCAGCTCAGGTCATTACATGGTTTGTGAGTTCGAGTCCTGCATCTGGCTCTGTGCTGACAACGCAGATTCTCTCTCCCTTTTTCTCTGCTCCCCCACCCAAAATAAATAAATAAAAACTTTAAAAACAAAAAGAAATTTGTTGAATAGGTGAACAATTTGTACTTTGTCTTTTAATTTATGCAATAAGCTTAAAGATATATTTAAAAATTTCATTTTACATTTTAAATATTTCTTCCCTTACTCTGATTTTGGACTGTCTGCAGACAGGCCTTAACTTCACAAACTGTAAATCACACTAGACTAGTTTCTTGCTAATGCATGTTGGTAAAATTTTATTATAATTCACATTAACTCTTACCAGAATTGGGTTTTATAGGAAGTAGGCACCAGAATTGTTTGATAATAAGGAAATGATTATGGCCAGAGAACGCTAATGAGGACACATTTTCCCACATTTACATTATGGTAAGAGTTGAAAGACTAAAAAATTTGGAAGCAAGCAGATATGTCAAAAAGGGGGATTGTTTAGCAAACGGTAGACCAGGAGCGAGCAAAGGAGTCATCCAGCTGCTTCTACCCCAACTGGGCCTGGGTTGAATCTAGGGCTTACTGAAGTCACTGCCCTCCTCCTAACACCTGCGTAAACATTGACATTGTTGGCCGGTCCCACTGTGACCTCTACCCAGCTGCAGCCCCCTTGGCTGACCTTTATAATGATCTCTGACCTTCACTGGCCATAAACTTGGGGGGGCATCTCTGAGCCCTGAGCCTTCCAAAGGCAGGTCCGTGATTTACTGCTTGATTGGAGATAACGCCGCTTTGGAGAGCCTCGGACATATATTTCCTGCATCAGCCCCATGAGGAGAAGGAATGTGCTGAAAAAGGCACGAAGCCACCTAACTGATGAGGTGGCTGAAATCTTCAGGTCAGGCGATAACACAGCCACTTGATGGCAGCTGGAAGGGTGGTCGCTCTGGACTGAGTGTTACACTCGGGAAGAAAAAGGGTAAAGGAGTCATTCTTGGAACTGCACGAATGAGCCGCTGACCAGAACAGACTGACTCTTGAATCTGAACCGTGGGTCAAATCCATTATTGAACTGGGTGGCCACATGATCAACATTGGAGATGGCTGTCCCGATCCAGCATGAGGAGAGGCTTGAGGCCAGCGCACCCAAAGGATTTGACTCTACCTCGGCCGACTTCCCACAGCTGCGGGTGCGAATTCTCCTCTGTCTGCAGGGCACTGCTAAGCACCTGTGGGTTACTTGTACCGTTCCTAACCTGCATCCAAACCTCCTCATGCATTGTCCCCTGCAGTGCCTTTCCATCTAGGCATGGGATTTGGCATCCTGAACATAACGTACACACAGCACTAAACATCTGTTATAATTCATTGAAAAACCAAGAGGCTGATAAAAAATGTTCAAAGATCACGAATAGGCAGTTGACAAACGAAGACCTAAATATTGCCAGTGTATATCTAAAAAGATGTTCAGCCAGCGGAGATGCATGGAGGAGAGGCGTTATGGTGTAGTAATTGCGTGGGCTCTGGAGCCCAGACCGGCTGGACTCGCGACCTGGCCCTTCTTCTTGCAATTTTCATCAGGTTCCTTCATCTCTTTGGATTTCAGTTTCCTCTTCTGTAAGACGAGAAGATCAGAATAATAGCACTTGCCTTACAAGTTGTGACTGTGCACAAGGTTGACATCTGTGAGGTGTGTGGTTAGCACAGCACCTGGCACGGTGAGTGCCCCACAGAGCTGCTGCCGTGGCTGGTGGGGGCGAGGATGGCAGCCAGCGCTAGATTGTTCTCCAGAGTGGCTTTGTCCGTTCACGTTTCACCAGTGGTTATACGGGCGTTCCTTTACCTCCCATCCTTCTGACATTGTTAGACTTGCAAATGTTAAACAAATCAGCAGATGAAGAGTAGAATCTGAGGCGGTTTTGTTTTCATGTTCCTTCCTGCCAAGGAGGTGGATGGAGCATCTTGTTATGACTTTTTTGGTGGTTAGAGATTCCTCTTTTGTGAAGGGCTTACTCACAGCCCATTCTTCTGTCAGTCTTTTGTCTCTTTCTTACTGATTTTTTAAATTGATTTCTCATTCACACAGCAAATATTTATTGAGGATCTTTTGTATGTCAGACACTCCTTTAGGCGCCAAAAATACAAAGGGAAATGCTGTTTTGTGCATCCTATGCACTAGTTAGAGGAAGAATAATAAATACATAGCACAATTTTAGCTACCGGTAAGTTACGAGAAGAGGTAAAGCAGGGCAATCATAAAGATAGTTAACACTGAGTGATTTCTATGTGCCATCTACCATACTAAGTTCGTACATGTATTAATTCGTTTTCTTCTTGCAATTCTTCCTGTCTGTTCAAAACTCCATCCTTTTACGGCTGTGGAAACTGAAGCACAGACAGGTTAAGTAATATATTCCAAGTCACACAGCTAGAAAGTAGTGGAGCCAGAATTAAGAACCAGGTGGTCAGACCCCTAGCTAGTGCCTGCAATCCTAGCCTGGATGTTGTGTTTTCTCTCTGCTGTGCTGGAGAGAAAATGGGAAGGCCAAAAGAGCTTTTTTTTTAAAAAATTTTTTTTTTTTTTCAACGTTTTTATTTATTTTTGGGACAGAGAGAGACAGAGCATGAACGGGGGAGGGGCAGAGAGAGAGGGAGACACAGAATCGGAAACAGGCTCCAGGCTCCGAGCCATCAGCCCAGAGCCCGACGCGGGGCTCGAACTCACAGACCGCGAGATCGTGACCTGGCTGAAGTCGGACGCTTAACCGACTGCGCCACCCAGGCGCCCCCCAAAAGAGCTTTTTGTGGATTCTGACCATTGGTAGTATTTTATCATGTGCCTTATGAATATCTTGCCTCGTTATGTAGTTTAACATTTTTATTTATAATGGGTTGGCCACAAAATATTTAACTCCGACGTAGTCAAGTTATTGCCTTTTATTTGTGGTTTGTTTTTTTGAGTCCTTGCGTAAGGAATGATTTCCTTCACTGATGTTAGGAAGCTGTTATCTTATTCTTTCAGTTTTTCATTCAACAGGTGTTTACTCGAGCACCTACTATATTCCAGACACCATCCTAGGCCCTGGGTGGATGTTAACTACACTGACAAATATCACCGCCTTCAGTTTTAAAGTTATATTTTCTAACTTTGGGCTTTAACTCATTTAACATTTATTTATTTTTTTGAAGTATATTTCTTTTGAGAGAAAGAGAGAGAGCGAGCGCAGGGGAGGGGCAGAGAGAGAGAAGAAGAGAGAAAATCCCAGGCAGGCTCCGTGCTGTCAGCGCAGAGCCTGATGCGGGGCTCAGTCCCGCAAACCACGAGACCGTGATCTGAGCTGAAATCAAGAGTCAGATGGTTAACTGACAGAGCCAACCAAGCACCCCTAAAATTTATTTTTGTAGTTTGTGGGAAGTAGAAAACTAATTTTAGTTTTCTCCACAAAGGAAGTCAGTTTTCCTGATACTATTTACTGAAAGTTCATTTCTTCTTCAGTTGTTGGTGATGTGATCATTGTCATATAGCAGGTTCCTGTACATCATGGGTTGTTACTGGTCTGCCTCTGCTATTTCATTGATCTCTTTGTCTGTTATTGAGCTCTGTGGTATTTTTTAAATGTTTCCTTTGTAAAGGCATTGTGATTATTTTTTTTCAGTGATTATATTTATTTCCTTTTTATTGAAGAATACTTCACATGCAACATAACGAGTCAATATTTAAGTACATTACAAAATGGTCACCACAGTAAATCTAGTCACCATCTGTCACCATATAAAGTTGTTACGATATAATTGACTATGTTCCCTGTGCTGTACATTACATCCCCATGCCTTATGTATAACTGGAAGATTGTACCTCTTAATCCCCTTTCCCTATTTTGGCCATCCCCCTACCTACTTCCTCTTTGTCAACCATCAGTTTATTCTCTGTATCTATGCATCTGTTTCTGTTTTATTTGTTCATTTGTTTTGTTTTTTAGATTCCACATATAAAACGTACAGAACTTGTCTTTCTCTGTCTGACTTCTTTCACTTAATGTAATACCCTCTAGGTCCATCTGCCCTGTCACAAATGGCAAGATTTCATCCTTTTTTATGGCTGAGTAATAATCCATGGAGTGTATGTATCTGTGTGTGTAATGTGTGTGTGTGTGTGTGTGTGTGTGTGTGTGTGTGTGTGTGTATGGTCACTTCCATATCTTGGCTATGATATATAAAATGCTACAGTAAACATAGGGGTGCAGATATCTTTCTGAATTAGTGGTGGTTTGGTGTTTTTTGTTTGTTTGTTTTTTGTTTTTTTTTTTGGATAAATACCTAGAAATGGAATTAGCAGATCATATGGTAGTTTTATTTTTAACTTTTTGAGAAAACCCCATACTCTTTTCCACATTGGCTTCACCAATTTACATTCCCACCAACAGTGCATGAGGGTTCCCTTTTCTCCACATCCTCATCAACACTTGTTATTTCTTATCTTTTTAAGAATAGCCCCTCAGACAGGTGTGAGGTGATACCTCACTGTGGTTCTGATTTGCATTTTCCTAACGAAGAGTGATGTTGAGCATCTTTTCATGTGTCTGTTGGCCATCTGGATGTCTTCTTTGGAGAAATGTCTATTCAGGTCCTCTGCCCATTTTTTAAATTGGATTATTTTTATTATATTGAGTTGTATGAGTTCTTTATATATTTTAACATATTTATATATTAACCCCTTCTCAGCTCTATCATTTGTGAATATCTTCTCCCATTCAGTAGGTTGCCTTTTGTTGATGGTTTTCTTTGCTGTGCAAAAGCTTTTCAAGTTTGATATAGTTCCATTTGTTTAGTTTTGCTTTAGTTAGCCTTGCCTGAGGAGAGAGATCAAAAAATGATGTTGTTAGGACCAGTGTCAAAGAGCTTACTGCCTGTGTTTTCTTCTGGGAGTTTTGTGGTTTCTGGTCTTCTATTTATGTCTTTAATTCACTTCTAGTTTATTTTCGTATTTTGTATTTCATATATGGTGTAAGAAAGTGGTACAGTTTTGTTCTTTTGCATGTAGCTATCCAGTTTTTCCCAATACCATTTATTGAAGAAACTGTCTTTTCTTCATTGTATTTTCTTGCCTCCTTAGTGGTAGATTAATTGACCATAAAAGCCTGGGCTTATTTCTGGGCTCTTTATTCTGTTCCTTGATCTCTGTATCTGTTTTTGTGCCAATGCCATACTGTAGTGATACAGTAGTTTTATAGTATAATTTGAAATCCAGGAGTGTGAATCCTGCAGCTTTGTTCTTTCTTGAGGTTGCTTTGGATATTTGGGGTCTTTTGTGGTTCCTACAAATTCTAGGAGTATTTGTTCTAGTTCTGTGAAAAATGCCATTGGTATTTTGACAGGGATTGCATTGAATCTACAGATGCTTTGGGCAGTATGGACATTTTAACAATATTAATTCTTCTAACCCATGAGCATGGTATATCTTTTTTATTTATGTGTATCCTCTTCAATCTCTTTCATTAATGCCTTATAGTTTTTAGAGTATAGATCTTTTACCTCCTTGGTTAAATTTATTACTAGGTATTTTATTCTTTCTGGTGCAATTGCAAGTGAGATTGTTTTCTTAATTTCTCTTTTTCATAGTTTCTGGTGTACAGAAATGCAGCATTTCTTCTGTATGTTAATTTTGTACCCTGGAACATTACCAAATTCATTTATTAGTTGTATTAGCTTTGGAGCGGAGACTAAGGTTTTTTATGTATAGTATAATGTTATCTATAAATAATGACAGTTTTACTTCTTCCTTTCCGATTTGCATCCTTCTAATTTTTTTTCCTCACCTAATTACCGTGACTAGGATTCCAGTACTATATTGAATAAAAGTGGTAAGAGTGGGCCTCCTTGTCTTGTTCTTGATCTTGAAGGAAAAGTTTCTCTCAACTTTTTTCACTGTTGAGTGTGATATTAGCTGTGGGTTTATCATATATAGTCTTTGCTATGTTGAGATAAATTCTCTCTGTACCCACTTTATTGAGTTTTTATACTAAATATGTGTTGCATTTTGTCAAATGCTCTTTCTGTATCTGTTGAGATGGTCAAATGATTTCTTATTCTTTGTTTTGTTAATGTGCTGTATCACATTGAATCGATTTGTGAATATTGAACCATCCTTGCATCCCAGGAATAAATCTCACTTGATCATTCTGCATGATCCTTTTAATGGATTGTTGAATTCAGTTTGCTAATATTTTATCGAGGATTTTTGCCTCTGTCTCTATCAGGGATATTGGCCTGTAATTTTCTGTTTTTGTATTGTGTATGTTTGGTTTTGGTATCAGGGTAATGCTGGCATCATAGAATGAGCTTGGAAGCATTCCTTCCCTCCTCTTAGTTTTTGGAGTAGTTTTAGAACAGATATTAACTCTTCTTTAAATGTTTGGTAGAATTCACCGGTGACACTGTCTGGTCCTGGAAGTTTGTTTTTCAGAGTTTTTGATTACTGACTCAATTTCATTACTAATAATGGATCTGTTCAGATTTTCTATTTCTTCTTGATTGAGCCGTGGAAGATTGTTCTTTGGAATTTATCCATTTCTTCTATGTTGTCCAATTGATATATAATTGTTCATAGTAGTCTTTTATGACTCTTTGTATTTCTGTTGTATCAATTATAACTTCGTTCATTTTGTATTTATTTCAGTCCTCTCTTTTTCTTTTTTTTTAAATGTTTATTTTTGAGAGAGAGAGACAGAGACAGCATGAGTTGGGGGGTGGGGGGCAGAGAGTGGGAGACACAGAAACCACAGCAGGCTCCAGGTTCTTGGCTGTCAGCACAGAGTCTGCACGGGGCTCAAACTCAGAACCGCGAGATCATGACCTGAGCCAAAGTCAGACACTTAACTCACTGAGCCACGCAGGTACCCCGAGTCCTCTTTTTTTCTAGATCAGTCTTTCCAGAGGTTTATCTTTTCAAAGAATGAGTTCTTAGTTTCACTAACCCTTTCTTTGTTATTTTAGTGTCTAATTAATTTATTTCTACTCTGATCTTTATTATTTCCTCCTTTCTAACTTAGGGTTTTGTTTGTTCTTCTTTTTCTAGTTCCTTTAGGTGTAAGATTAGATTGTTTATTCGAGATTTTTCTTCTTTCTTGAAAAGGACTTGTATTACTCTAAACTTCCCTCTTAAACATGCTTTTGCTACGTCCCATGGATTTTGGAGTATTGTGTTTTCATTTTCATTTATCTCAAGGCATTTAAAAAAATTTCTTCTTTGTTGTTTTTTGTTGTTATTGCTGACCCATTGGTTGTTCAGTAGCATGTTATTTTGTCTCTGCATGTATGTGGTTTTTTGTGTGTGTGTGTTTGGTTTTTGTTTTATTTTTTTTCCAGTTTTCTCCTGGTAGTTGGTCTCCAGTTTTAGACTGTTGTGGTTGGAAAAGATGCTTGATATGGTTTGAATCTTCTTAAATTTACTGAGACTTGTTTGTGGCCTAGCAGCCTGTATCTCTCCTAGAGAGCATCCCACATATACTTGAGAAGAAATATGTATTCTGCTGTTTTTGGATGGAAGACTCTGTGTATATCTGTTAAGTCCATCTGGTCTAACATGTGGTTTAAGGCCACTGTTTCCTTATTAGTTTTCTGTCTGGATGATCTAAGTGGGATGTAAAGTCCCCTACGATTAATGTATTACTGGCAGTTTCTCCCTATTTATTAACACCTGCTTTGTGTATTTCGATGCTCCATTGTTGGATGCATAGATATTTACAAATGTTAAATCTTTTGTTGGATTGCTCCTTTTATCATTATGTAATGCCCTCCCTTGTCTCATGATATAGACTTTGTTTTAAAGTATATTCTGTCTGGGGCACCTGGGGGGGCTCAGTCAGTCATGCAACTGACTCTCAATTCTGGCTTAGGTCATGATCTCGCAGTTCACGAGATTGAGTCCTACATCGGGCTCTGTGCTGATATCCCTACTTGGGATATTCTCTGTCTCTGTCTCTGTCTCTCTCTCTCTCTCTCTCTCTCTCTGTCTCTTCCCCGCTTATGCTGTCTCTCTCTCTTTCTCAAAATAAATGAATAAACATTTTTTAAGAATTTAAAGTATATTCTGTCTGATATCTGTTGCTACCCCAGCTTTATTTTTGTTTCTATTTGCATGGACTGTCTTTAACTATCCCTTCACTTTTGGTCTGTGTGTGCTTTTAGGTCTGAAGTGAGTCTCATGTAGGCAGCATGCAGATGGGTCTGTTTGTTTGTTTGTTTGTTTATTTTCCATTCAGTCACCCTGTGTCTTTTTTCCTGGAGCATTTAGTCCATTTACATTTCAAGTAATTATCAATAGGGGTATATTTATTGCTGTTTTGTTTACTGTTTGCTGGTTGTTTTTGTAGTTCTTTGTTCTCTTCTTTGTGGTTTTTCTTTAGTGTTATGTTTGGAATTCTTTTCTCTTTATTTTTTGGATATTTATTACAGGTTTTTGGTTAGTGGTTACTGTGAAGTTCATATATAACAACCTATGTGCATAGCAGTCTATTTTAAGTTGGTGTTTGTTTAAGTTCACATGCATTCTATATTTTAACGCCCTCGCCACCCCCTTTTATGTGTTCGGTGCCATATTTTGTATCTTTTTATTTTGTGTGTTTCTTAAGTAATTCTTGTAGATTTAATTGATTTTTTTGCTTTTGTCTCCTAATCTTCAGACTACTTTGTGAGTGATTGGCCTCCGCTACCTTCTGGGTTGCATATCCTACTATAAGCTTTCCTTTAGCAGTGAGATTTTTTTCTAATTATGGCTTTTTCATTTTTACTTAAAGCAGTCCCTTTAATATTTCTTGTAAAGCTATTTACTGTGGGTGAACTGCTTTAGCTTTTGCTTCTCTGGGAAACCCTTTATCTCCCCTTTAGTTCTGAATGATAATCTTGCTGGATAGAGTGTTCTTGGTTTAAGTTTTTTTCCTTTCAGCATTTTGACTATATCATGACACTTCTCTCTGGCCTGCAAAGTTTATGTCAAAAAATCAGCTTGTGGTCTTATGGGGGTTCCTTTATATGTAACTAGTTGATTTTCTCTTGATGCTTTTAAGATTCTCTCTTTAATTTTTGGCATTTTAATTATAATGTGTCTTATTGTGGATCTCTTTGGGTTTATCTTTTTTCAAACTCTCTGTGCTTCCTGGACCTGGATGTCTGTTTCCTTTACCAGGTTGGGGAAATTTTCACCTGTTATTTTTCAGGTGAGTATTCTGCCCCTTTCTCTTTCTTTTCTCCTTCTGGAACCCCTATAATGTGAATGTTAACATGCTTGATGTTGATGTCCTAGAGGTTCCTTAAACTATCTTAATTTTTTAAAATTCTTTTTTCTTTTTGTTGTTCAGTTTGGGTGATTTCCATTACCCAGGCTTCCAGATCGCTGATCTGTTCTGTGTCCCCCAATCTGCTGTTGATTCCTGCTAGTGTGTTTTTCATTTCAGTTAATTGTATTCTTCGGCTCTGACTGGTTCTTTCTTATATTTTCTATGTTTTTGTTGACGTTCTCACTGTATTCACCCATTGTTCTCTCAAGTCCATTGGGCATCTTTATAACCATTACTTGGAACTCTTTCAGGAAGAATGCTTACTTCCATTTCATTTAGTTCTTTTTTGAGGCCTTGTCTTTTTCTTCTGTTTGGAACATATTATTCTGTATCTTAATTTTGCCTGACTCTGGGGGCGCCTGGGTGGCTCAGTTGGTTAAGCATCCAACTTCAGCTCAGGTCATGATCTCACGGTTCATGAGTTTGAGCCCCGCATCAGGCTCTGTGCTGACAGCTCGGAGCCTGGAGCCTGGTTCAGAATCTGTGAACCCCCTTCTCTCTGTCCCCTCCCCAGCTCATGCTCTGTCTCTGTCTCTCAAAAAATAAACGTTAAAAAAAATTTTATTTTTAATTTTGCCTAACTCTGTGTTTGTTTCTGTGTATGAGGTAATTCAACTATGTCTCTTGGTCTTGAAAGAATGTCCTTTCATAGGAGATGTCCTGTGGGGTCTAGAAGCTCGGTCCCCCTCACCACCGGAGCCAGCTGCTCCAGGTGTGTTCTGTGTGTGGGCTGCATGTGCCCCTCTGTTGTGGCCAGGCCTCCATTGCAGGGGGCTTGCTGCTGGGCAGGGCTGGCCTGCAGCCTGGGACTGCTGCAGGTACGCTAGGGATAGCAGCCTCTGGGCTGCGGGGTTTGAGGAGGAATGGGATTGTGCAGGGCTCTTAGCAGAACATGCCTCCTGGCCTTAGCAGTCCACAGGAACAGTTTCAAAATGGCGCCTGCTAGTGCCAGGGTCAGCAGAGCTGAATGGGGCAGCAAAATGGCTAATACCAGTGGAGGGGCCCAGCTGCCTCCTGCCTACCTTGGAAGCCCTCAAGATTAGTAAATGAGTCTCCTTTACCTATAATCTATGCACTTTTCATTCTAGAGCCTTTGTACTCATTTCCAGGTCTAGTGAGTCTATGCGTAAGCCCTCTAAGAGTGGGTTTTTCTTTCCCTAAAGTTGTATAGTTTTCCTGAATTTACTCCCTATTGGTTTTCAAAGCCAGGTATTAAAAAAAAATTTTTTTTAACGTTTATTTATTTTTGAGAGACAGAGTGCCAGCAGGGGAGGGGCAGAGAGAGGGGGAGACAAAGAATCTGAAGCAGGCCCCAGGCTCTGAGCTGTCACCAGAGCCCCATGTGGGACTCAGACCAACAAACTACGAGATCGTGACCTGAGCCGAAGTCAGACGCTTACCTGACTGAGTCACCCAAGTGCTCCTCAAAGCCAAGGGTTTTAGGGGCTTCTTGCTCCCGTGCAGGATCTAAGTGTTGGCATGCCTGGTTTGGAGCTCAAATCTCTTGTTCCTTAGAGAAAATTTTCTTACTGTTAAGACCCCTTCTGACTGTGGAGCTCCATGGCTGGGGGTGTGGGGTTTTTTCCCCCTTACTGAGACCGTATCTCTACCCCTTCTACCCATCTTCGTGCCATCGCTGTTGTGGTGGGTTCTCTGTCCAGTTTCTAGGTCTCCTTCTGTATGTAGATGAAGATTTGTTGTGTCAGTGGGACTCCTCCTGGGCTCCGTATCTTCTTATGCTGCCATCTTGAGTCCTTTTCCAGAGCCTTTGTTCTTGACCGTCTTAGGCATTGTAATTATTATAGATGATTTAGAAAATGCATGAAAGTACAACCAAGCATACCGATAATCCCATCATTTTCTGTGCAGAAATAGTAAATCAAGGGGAAGAATTTATAAAATAACTAAAATATCAAACTACTAATGGTTTTTGCGGGGAGGAGCTCAGTGATTTCTAGTGGAATCCTGTGAAACCTAAAATTGTTATTTCGGGGATTCACAAAGCCTAAATTAGTTCCTTTGATGTCTTTCTTAAAATTAATGTATCAGTTATGATAGGCTAAACTGCTATGTCAACTAGACCCTATTGTGTAATTCGCTCCGTGCAACCGAAGTTTCCTTATTCCCGTGACAGCCGCGGGCAGGTGTTCAGATGGGCGGCAAGAAGAGTCTCCTTCGTTCTGCCAGCCAGAGCCTAGAATTCTGCCATCACATGGCTCTCCCATCCTCTGTTGTCTCATCCTACACCCACGTCCCATCAGCACGTGGGAAGGGAGAACACCCAAGGGGGTCTCTGGGCCAGCAGGGAGGGGCGGAACCCCCCTCCCACTCCCATCCCACTGGCCAGAACTTAGTCACATGGCCATACCTGCCTGTGAGTGAGCTGCGAGATGTAGTCTGGTTGTGAGCTTGAGAGGAGGCAAGATGGATCTTGTGGTTCGCTAGCAACCTCTGCCTCACTTGTTTCTCCTGGAGCATCTGCAGAGCGTTTGCGTGGCCGTATTGCCCTGTTCATTCCAGTAAGTCCTGTCTGTGGAATCCTTGAAGATTTCCTTGAAGAGACTTGGCTGGCTATGCTTATGAAATATGTGCCATTTCTATGGCCGAGAAGGAGTTTATTGGTTTACCTCTTAAGGATAAATGGGGTTTGAACATGGCAAGGATTCTCTGTAGGCACAGACGGAAGTAGCTGTCCTTCCTGCAGTAAGAAAACGGAGAGGCTATTCTTTGTGAACCTTTTGTATGAATTCTTGGGGACCCAGGAAGCGCAGCTTCTGTTCTTTAAGAACCAAGAGATCTTTATATATTGTTTTTAATTGAAAAAAAAAATGTCTTATTTATTTTTTGAGACAGAGAGTGTGAGCAGGGGAGGAGCAGAGGGAGAGGAGGACAGAGGATCCAAGGCCGGTCTCCATGCTGACAAGCTGTCAGTGAGGAGCCCGATGCAGGGCTCGAACTCATGAATCGTGAGATCGCGACTTGAGCCGAAGTTGGACGCTCAACCAACTGAGCCACCCACGTGCCCCAGAACCGAGAGATCTTTATAAAAGGGCTGTGTGAGTTCCATGGCTAAACTGTGGGTCAGTGGTCACTCTCAAGCCCTGAGAGTCTGAGTCCGTTTTTCTTCATTGGATTTCCAAGAAGAGTCTTTTTTTTTTTTTTTTTTAAGTTTATTAATTTATTTTGAGAGAGAGAAAGTATGTGGGGGAGAGCAGAGAGAGGGAGAGAGAGAGAAAATCCTAAGCAGGCTCTGCACCGTCAATGCAGGGCCCGATGAGGGGCTCAAACTCACGAACCGTGAGATCGTGACCTGAGCCAAAGTTAGATGCTTAACTGACTGAGCCACCCAGGCGCCCTGCCAAGAAGAGTCTTCGTGAGCAGGGCTTTTTCTTTATTATTCTGAGGATCCGGCAGCATCTCTCCTACCCAGGGGCCATGACATCTGTGTGTCACACACTCCTCCTGGTCTGCAGAAGGCAGACCACAGATAACGCCACCACGGGCAACGCTTGATCTACGTGGGCCTTGACATCATCCTGACATCTCCAGCGACAGGAGTTTCACCTGCCAGTTTTTTTTTTTTTTTTTTAACAGTTCTGTTGAGATATACTTCACATACCCTACAATTCGCCTATTAAAAGTGTACAATTCTGGGGCACCTTGGTGGCTCAGTTGGTTGAGCGTCCCTCTTTGGCCCAGGTCACGATCTCACGGTCTGTGAGTTGAGGGCCCCGCATCGGGCTTGCTGCTCTCAGCCTGTCAGCACAGAGCCCACTTTGGATCCTTTGTCCCCCTCTCCTCCCCCCCCCTCCCCTCCCTCCCTCCCTCCCTCTGTCTCAAAAATAAAATATTAAAAAAAAAAAGTGTGGACTCTAACTGGACTTTCTGGCTCAGTCTGGGCTGTCCCACTTTTTTTTTTTCTTTTTTAATTTTTTTTTTAACGTTTATTTTTGAGACAGAGACAAAGCATGAACGGGGGAGGGGCAGAGAGAGAGGGAGACACAGAATCGGAAGCAGGCTCCAGGCTCTGAGCCATCAGCCCAGAGCCCGACGCAGGGCTCGAACTCACGGACCGTGAGATCGTGACCTGAGCCGAAGTCGGACGCCTAACCGACTGAGCCACCCAGGCGCCCCTGGGCTGTCCCACTTTGAAATAAGTCAAGTGTACAGTTCTGTGGCATTTCGTAGATTCACAGGGTTGTACAGCTATCCCACAATCAATTTTAGAACATTTTCATCACCCCAAAAAGAAACCTGTGTCACTTAGCTGTAACTCCCCGGCCCTCTTCATCCTCCCAGCCCCTGACAACCACTGATCTGTTTTGTCTCCATAGATTTGCCTGGTCTGCACATCTTGTGCAAACGGAATCCTTAGCCTGATGTTCTCAGGCTCCATCCACGTGTCAGTGTTTCGTCTTTCATTGCTGAGAAATATGCCATTGCATGGATGGAACACGTCTTCTTTATTCAGTTGTCAGTTGGTGGGCGTTTGGGGGCTTTCTGCTCGTTGGCTATTACAAATGGTGCTTCTCTGAACGCTCGTGGACAAGTGTCTACGTGGCTGGTTCACGTCTCTCGGGCATACACCTAGGAGTGGGACCACCTGGCAGTGGTTAGCATTTTGAGAAGCTGCCGGACTGTTTTCCGTTTCTGCCAACAGCGAGTGAGGGTTCGGCTTTGTCCACGTGCCTGCCGGCACTCGTTATTACCTTTGGGGATTACAGTTGTCCTTGTGAGTGTGAAGCTGTATGCCTGTCAGTTCTCCTCTCCAAACCGTAATCTGCCAGAGGCTTCTGGAAAGTGGAAAAGTAGTTCTTCCTCATTGAGGGGTGAGGAAGTTCTGCTGCTTATCACTGTGTCACTGCCATCAGATCCGTCTGGGAGTTTGGAGGAGGGGATGGCTAATTTAGTGAGAAGGAGAGGAAAAGGGGGAAAAAAAATTCTTGGTGAGCTAGAGTTAACAAAAATGATTGCCGTTTCTCCATTCTACCACAATAAGTATAATTTAAAAAAAACTTTTTTTAATGTTTATTTACTTTTGGTGGGGGGTAGGCAGAGAGAGAGAAGGAGACAAAGAATGTGAAGCAGGTTCCAGGCTCCGAGCTGTCAGCACAGAGCCTGACGCAGGGCTCGAACTCAGGGACTGCGAAGTCATGACCGGAGCTGAAGTTAGATACTTAACCGACTGAGCCACCCAGGTGCCCCTAATTTATCTTTTATAGAACAAAATTGACACTCAGGACAAAAATTTCTGGATTCTTCATTGGTGGAGAAATTTCCGTCCAATTGGGTAGGCAGGCATTCAGACTAGTTGTAATCTCTCACTCTCTGTCCCTCTGGATTAAAGCATTTTAGAGATTTGGAGATACTTTAAAGTAGGTGTATTAGACAGAAGAGGCTCCCAGTGGTTTCCAGAAAAGCCATAACCAGCAGAGTAAAAGAATTGAGGCAGGACAGGGATAATTCCCTGGATTGGGAAGCCAAGGGCATGTCTTGATGACTTTAGTTACCACCCCCCACCCCCTGCATCCAACAAAGTATTGAGCACATAGTAGATGCACAATAAAGACGTGATGATAGGCTATAGTGTTACAGCAGATACTCGGCACCCAGGAAGAGACAAGCGTCAAGCTCTTGGGGAACCAGAAAAGACTGTTTATTTCGCACTGCTGCCGGCCCAGCAGACTCACGTCCAAAGCTGAGAGCATCCAGCTTGGGTTTTACTGATCTTTTATACATAATGTGCTTCTGGGTTGGGCGGGACTAGTATAGTCAAGCTTCTGGTTCCTGGCTGCTGGCTCATGTCAGAGGCAAGCCTGATACAGAAGCCCAGAGCATGTTAAGGGAGTATCTGGCCTCGGACATTTGGCTGGCCCTTTTTATTTGCATTTACCAGCTTTTCTTCTCAATAGTAAGTTTACCCTGTAGGTAGGAGAACTGTAGCTTTCAGAGTTTTTTAACACCTGGCAATAGGTGATTAGAGTGATCTCAAGAGCCAGAATTATTCACTCATTGATTCAACAAGCATTGGTCATGAAAATCTACTGTCAGGCATTAGAGCGTCACAGACCTTAGGGATACAAACGTGAATAGCTTTCATCTGTTACACGCCCCCCCCCCCCCCCCCCCCCCACGATGTGGTACATCCATAAACCACACAGTCACAGTTCAGCAAGTTGACCACTCTACAAAGGTGCCAGCCATACCCTCTCTACGCAGGGACATTCCTGGAATATTCAGACTCCCAAATTAGAGAATTCGCAAAACCATACTTACCCGCAGCATACTTCCTGCGCCAGTATGTGGCTCTGATGTGTTTAAGCCCAGTTGCTAGTCAGATATTTATGGTTGTCTTTAGCCACCAGATGATTTGAAATATAAACATCACAATAGTACAAATGTGATGAAAATAAACCACTCATTTTGGGGTAGGAACGCGTGACTGTTTTTAGACCACTTGGCTGTCGTTTGGCTGGGTCTTCATGTTGTCTCCAAAAATGCGCACTGCTTTCTATTTCAGGATCAGGAACAGGGAGCTATGAGTCTGCATCTCAAGCACTGTCTCTTCAATAGTTTTTCTCACTATGGAAGGTACCTTTTATTTATGTATGTTTCTAAAAATTTAAAAAAAATTTTTTTAACATTTACTCATTTTTGAGAGACAGAGTGTGGAGTGGGGGAGGGGCAGAGAGGGAGACACAGAATCCGAAGCAGACCCCAGGCTCTGAGCTGTCACCACAGAGCCCACTGTGGGGCTCGAACTCACAAACCGCGAGATCCTGACCTGAGCTGAAGTCAGATGCTTAACTGACTGAGCCACCCAGGCACCCCACCCCACCCCAACCTCTTTTTGGGGGGTGATTTTTTTTTTTAAACGTTGGGAGATACCTTTTATATTTCAACTTTACAGAGGAGTGAATTGTCAATTTTAAATGGAAAAGTTTATGATTTTAATACATAATAACTGAAGGAAAGAAGAGTCCCTTTATGACCTTGCTATTGGGTGATAAGGCTTTGTTATCAATTAGGATACTCTGAGGTATCCTGTGGGTTAAAATAAAAAAAAAGCTCACAGTTCTGTTGTGTAGGTCGCCAAAGGTTTGTCTCCCACCCACACTGTGTGCGTGCAGGCAGGGTCCCCCACTCCTTAGAGGTATCAGGGGTGTCGCTTAGGTAGGAGGCTCCATCCGCTCCTGTGTCAGGGCTGCAGGGCTTGGCGGGAGGGTGAAGTCAGCAAAGAGGAAAGTGTAATGACTCTCCACCTTTCCCCCGGGAGTGACACCTGTCACTTGTTCTAACTTCCCATTGGCTGAGTGAACTGCCTATTCGCACATCAGTTTCCAGGAGATGGGGATGTATGTATATGTGTGGTACTTTCCAGTGCCTGTGGGGGAGGAGATTCAGAAATACTGGTAAAGAGAGTGGCTGGCTGTCAGTAGAGCATGCAACCACCCCCCTCCCCGCTTTTTTTTCCCTCTTTTATAAAGTAGGCTTCACCGAGGAGCCCAGTGTGGGGCTTGAACTCACAACCCTGAAATTAAGACCTGAGCTGAGATCAAGAGTCAGATGCTTAACCCACTGAGCCACCCAGGTGCCCTGAGCATGCAGCTCTTGATCTCGGGGTCGTGAGTTTGAGCCCCATGCTGGGTGTGGAGATTACTTCAGAAAAAAATATTGGTGAGCAGGAATAATGTTTACCACACATCTGAGTAGGAAAACCCTGCTCTCCCGCTGTGTTTCTCCTTTACCTTCCCACTCCTGCCACATCACAGCACTGTGACACCAGGGGTGTGGGCTTTCCACCTAGCTGCTCTGCGACACCAGCTGGGTGCCCTACATACTAACTCCTTTCTGATATTGTCTTCCTGGAGGTCATCTCACATGACTCCCCCCCTCCCCGCTTCAGATGCCAGTCTCAGGCCCCGGTCATCACCCCTGCTTCTGACCAACCAGTTATAAGTTGGGAGATTATACAACCCCTTCCTCAGGCTCAACTAGTTTGAATTCACAGAACTCAAGAAAACGGTGACTTACTGTTTACCAGTTTACTGTAAAAGGATGTGATAGAGGGTACAGATGAACATCCAGATGGACGAGATGCATGCAGCAGGGGATGTGGAAAGAGGCATGAAACTTCCACGCCCTCTCCAGGTGCCCCACCCTCGCAGCACCTCCGTGTACTCCCAACCTGGAAGTTTTCCAAATCCCGTATGTACGTTTGGGATTTTAATGAAGCTTCGTGAGTAGGCATGATTGGTTGTTAACTCCGTTTCCAGCCTCTCTCCCTTCTCTGGAGAATGGTGGGGAGGGCTGAAAATTCCAAGCTTCTTTTTTTCTTTTTGATTGTTTATTTATTTTTGAGAGAGAGAGAGAGAGAGAGCGAGCCAGAGAGCACATGAGCAGGGGAGGGACAGAGAAGGAGAGGGAGACACAGAATCCAAAGTAGGCTCTGGGCTCTGAGCTGTCAGCACAGAGCCTGACGTGGGGCTTAAACTCACGAACCGTGAGATCATGACCTGAGCCAAAGTTGGACACTTATCCGACTGAGCCACCCAGGCGCCCCTGAAAATTCCAAGCTTCTAATCATGGCTTGGTCTTTCTGATGATCAGCGACTGATATATTTTTTTCTACTATTTCATACATTTTACGGAGAAATGACAGACATTCTGTTCCTACGGAGCTTACATTGTAGGGGGAAGAGCAGATAAGAGCACCAGGTTAGAGTGTGCTACGTGGAAAGATGCTCAGATGGCAATGACAGGGGGGTCATTGCGTTGGGGACACCTAATCAGATTAGGGGAGGAGCAAGAAGCTTTCTCGGAGGAGGTGATTCTTGGCGTGAATCTTGAGTGGTAAGCAGTTTACCAGGCAGCAAAGGAGACACGGATGTCCTGGCAGAGAAAACAACATGCTTATCCCCGTAGTAATAGCAGTACCTGCTGCTTATTGGCCGGCTTTCTTTGTGCAGGCCGCTAGACTGCACACTACAGGCCCTGTCTCATTTAGCTTCCCGTGGGCCTCCCATTTGCATCTTACCTACTGCCTTAGGATGATATGCCTCATAAGACAGGACTTTGCTCTGTTTGCTGTTGTTCCGGTAACTGGTGCTGTGTAGCAAACAACAGACATCTGATTAGGCTCACAGATCCTGTGGGTTAGGAATTTGGAAAGAGCCCGGTTGCAAGGGTTTCTCACTGGGGCTCATGCAGTCCACGTTCAGATTTCAGCTGGGGCCGTGGTAAGCGGAAGGCTCCGCCAGACTAGACACCCAAGGTGGCTCACTCGTGTGGCCGGCGGTAGCTGTGGCTCAGCGTGTTCCTCCCTCCGCGTGCCCACCTCTGGCCCCCCCCAAGCAGGGCTGGATTCAGGGTCGCCTGACCGAAAGAGTTATTCCACAAGAAGTGGGTGGGGGCCGCTTGCCGTTCTCACTAGACTTGGAAGTCACATATTGACACATCCGTTGTGAGTGCTTGGTTGTCAGTGAGCCACAAGACTGTAAGTGCACACATTCAGGGGAGTGGGACTATTCCCAGGGCGCAGGGGTGCAAGAGCACCTGGCTCGAGGGGTCCCAAATAGACCAGGGTCAGTCCCTCACCACTGACAACATCCACAGGCAGAGAGATGAGTGGAGGTGAAACAAGAAAGGAATTTATTTCGGTGAGGCCTCAAAGAGTGTCTCCGAAGAGTGTCTCCAAAGTGCTTCCAGGTTTATTTAAGGAAAACATGAGACAGAGGTCGGCGGGTACATGCAGGGGGGCAGTCAAGGTCAGGTCGATCATTGTCTTAGGGGTCTCGCTGGTGTCTAGGGAGTCCCTATTGCTTGAGGAGGTAGTTTTGGTTCCTGTATGGGATGCTTTGCCTGCAGGGTCTTTTGCCTGACTTGACAGATAAGCTGGAAAGAAGAACTTAATCAATTAGGAAGTACTGACTGAGGTCAAAATAGAGGTAGTGGAGGTCTCCTTTCACATCCCCACCGGCAGAACAGCATCCCAGTTCTGTGGAAGGACAAGCCCGTTTCTTCTGTAGCCACTTCCTGCTGACCAGGGATGACGCAGGGATTTCAGACCGGAGGACTCTGACAGGGTAGGATTTCCTTTCCCTAGTCCCTCCTGAAATATACGGTAAGGGAATCTCCACGCTTGTGCGAATAGCATAGGCTCCCATTTGACGAATACAAAAAAGTCAAACAACAACTACAAAGAACAAGAAATATAGCAATGCTAAGCAGGGCATGTTTCCATTTGGAAGGAATCAAATTTAGCCAAGTACTAAAAGAATCTAGAGCTAGAGTGTTTACAGCAGTGATATGTTTGTTTAAATCTTCTGTGGCTTCAGTTTTTGGGTAATTTGGAGTGTAGACACAACATTCTGGTTTTTTTTTTTTTTTAACTTTATTTATTTGGGGAGAGCGAGCGAGCACAGGAGGGACAGAGTGGGAGAGAGAGAGAATCTCAATGCACGCTGATAACACAGAGCCTGATGTGGGGCTCGAACCCACAAACTGGAATCAAGACCTGAGCTACGTAGGCCCCCTGACATAACATTCTGTTTTGATGAGAGTATAGGTTTCTTCTTGGGCTACGGTCATAATATCAGGGGCCATGCTGTGTTTTGTTTTGTTTTGTCTTGTTTTTTAGAGTGCTAGCAGGGGAGAGGGACAGGGTGAGGTGGTGGGGGGAGAGAGGGGGAGAGAGAGAGAGAGAGAGAGAGAGAGAGAGAGAGAATGTCTTAAGCAGGCTGCATGCTCAACATGGAGCCTGATGTGAGGCTTGATCCCACGACGCTGGGATCATGACTTGATCCAAAATCAAGAGTCAGACTGAGTAAGTCACCCCGGTGCCCCAAGGTTCCATCCAGTTTTGAAGGACTGCTTTTCAAATTTATGTGGTTTCATCATTTAGGAGGGTGACTATTTGCTGGGTTTAATTAAAGGTGGCCACTGTATGCTTAGCTAAAGCCTTTACTTGTAATTCTACATTGATAGAGGCAGCTCCTGGGACAAAGGATCAAGGGATAAAACCATCAAGAAGCCCTCTTTGCCTGATGTCTAGCTTTAACAATGTCCTGATTACAAGGAATCACTGGCATGTAGGAGACAACTCCTCTGGGAGATATGGGCATCCCTAAGTGCATCATCCACTTTAATCATAAGGAAGGTGGGCCATCCACTATTTGCACAAGTCCATAGCTAACCCATGGAGTGGGGTTTGCTCCAGCTTTCGAGGAGCATTTTGCTATCCCAGCCATGTAGTAAGTAAGCCATGTAGTAAGTCACGGTGATAGTTGACTTATACAACCGTTGAGGAATCCATCCTATTGTCCAACTGTTAAAATAATCATGTGCCCATGGGGTCCTGTTATTATCCCCGCTGAGTAATAGGCAAGAAGATTGTCTCTATACATGAGCTATCGTGGCCATTCTCTGAAGTTTACCTCAAGTTGTCTAGCTTAGGCAAGCGACAAACATCCCAAAACCACCAAAGCTAGAATTTTATATCCCAAAAGGTGTGTTACTGAAATATAAATTTTCTCTCTAAAATCACCCTATTGGGGTGCCTGGGTGGCTCAGTCGGTTGAGTGTCCAACTTCGGCCCAGGTCATGATCTCACTGTTCGTGGGTTTGAGCCCCGCATCAGGTTCTGTGCTGACAGACAGTTCAGAGTCTGGAACCTGCTTCTGATTCTGTCTCTCTCTCTCTCTCTCTCTCTCTCTCTCTGCCCCTCCCCTGCTTTCACTCTGTCTATGTCTCTCTCAAAAATAAATAAGCATTAAAAAAAAAAAATTAAAATCACTCTCATTTTCATCAGAGATAGCCAAAGTAGACTAATCTGTAAAACAAGTCCAGTTTTAACAAACTTGGCCCAATTATTGGCATAAGCACAGCAAGAATAATCATTGTATAAGTTCTTATAAATCTGCTTTGCTGGGACTTTTTATAATGAATTAAAAAAACATTTTTTTAACGTTTATTTATTTTTGAGAGAGAGAGAGAGAAACAGAGTGTGAGCTGAGAAGGGGCAGAGAGAGAGGGAGATACAGAATCTGAAGCAGGCTCCAGGCTCTGAGCTGACAGCACAGAGCCCAATGCAGGGCTCAAACCCACCAACTGGGAGATCATGACCTGAGCCAAAGTCTGGCGGTTAACTGAGCCACCCAGGCGCCCCTATGATGAATTTTAGATTGAACTCCAAGGCAAATACTTGCCTTCAGATTTGCCTTGCAGTAGGGCACCTGGGTGGCTCAGTCGGTTAAGTGTGTCCGACTTCAGGTCATGATCTCATGGTCTGTGAGTTCGAGCCCCCATCAGGCTCTGCACTGACAGCAGGGAGCTTGTTTGGGATTCTCTGTCTCCCTCTCTCTCTGCCCCTCCCCAACATTCTCCTCCATTCACGTGCATGCTAACTCTCAAAATGAATAAATTAAAAAAAAAAAAAAGATCGCCTGAAATACCTATAGATTTGGACGAATTCCTCTTCTTGAGGTCCCCAAAACATCCTACGGTTTCCTGCAGCCATCAGGAAGTGACCTTCTTTACTCACCTCCTAAGACTGCTGGGAACTCTAAGCAGGGTCAGGCCACCATCTGCAAGCGCTCTGTTGGCTGCATGAAGTCAACCTGAATTAGTTCCTTGAAGCTGTGTGGTCATATTGGAGTCTGTGTGTGTCTCTCCAGTATGACATTCCAGTCAAAACCTTGATAACGTAACCAGCATTTCCAGTGGTGTCCTGTTACAAGGAGGACAGATTTTTATTGAACTTATGCAAATAATTTTATTTTTTTTTTAAATTTTTTATTTTTTCAACGTTTATTTATTTTTGAGAGAGAGAGACAGAGCATGAACGGGGAGGGGCAGAGAGAGAGGGAGACACAGAATCTGAAACAGGCTGCAGGCTCTGAGCGGTCAGCAGAGAGCCCGACGCGGGGCTCGAACTCATGGGCCGTGAGATCGTGACCTGAGCCGAAGTCGGACGTTTAACCGACCAAGCCACCCAGGCGCCCCTATGCAAATAATTTTAATTGCCATGAAGGAAAGAACGCTGGCTAAGAGTTTCCGAAATCTAGAGGGTTTGGGAAGGGAGGAAAGATAAATGTTTCAGTTTGTTCACAAAGGAATATTTTATCATGTTTATGCAAGTCATAGGTATGACAGTTTCCTTAAATCTGGAAGAGCAAACGTTAGAGAACCAGCTCAAACCAGAGTCACAAAACTGTTGTCATCTTCCTCAGTCCATTCAGTCCCTTGTTGCCACCTCTTGTTCTGTTTGAATGCAGCTTTTCCTTTAGTTCCAAAAATTCTTACCCAGTTTAATTTTACGATCTTAAAGATATCAGAAACCTGTAGTTATCAAAAGCCCTTTCAATGAATCTCCTTGAACATGAAACACACTTTCCAAGAGCAAAGGCAAAGTATAAATGACTCAAAAATGGCCATGTTTAAAGATTTGATGAGAGTTCATTATAATGCAGTTGACAAGGAAATCAGGTTATTTCTGTGACATGCAGCGTTTCACCAATTAGAATGTCAAGGGATGGGGCGCCTGGGTGGCTCAGTCGGTTAAACTTCCGACTTTGGCTCAGGTCATGATCTCGTGGTTCATGAGTTCGGGCCCCTCATCAGGCTCTGTGCCGACAGCTCGGAGCCTGCAGCCTGCTTCAGATTCTGTGTCTCCCTCTCTCTCTCTGCACCCCCCCCCCCCCCCATACACACTCTGTCTCTTTCTCTCTCTCAAAAATAAACATTAAAAAAAAGAATGCCAAGTGATGACCTTATACCAAGACATATTAAAACTTGAGAGATTTTATATAAGAACAGTGATACCATTTACCCATACAACATAACCTAAGAAGGTTTATCATCATTTATTTAACAGTGTTCCCCAAATAACATTCCAAATGAACATGCCTAATTAGTCAAAAAGACTTCATTTAGATTTGAATATTTAGGAACTTTTGTTAAAAACTTCAGAAGGTTTTAAAGCACATACCCAAATAGGATTACAGATCATTACAAAACTTAATATTTAATTATCTGTTTAACCAAGGGTGGAAGGGTACCTAAGTTGTTAGCAAAACTTAGGTCCTTTAGTAATGAGAAGTTTCTGTTCTCTTAAGTAATCAAAGACCTGATAAAGACAAAGCATAGAAACTTTGTTTTTCTGGGCAGATAAAGAAACAAAAGCTTTGTTTACAATCTCTTATCAAGAGTAGACCAACAATCCGAGAAAACTTTGTCTTTTTAACAGAGAGAAGAGCCAAGCTTCAGTCTTAATACAGGTGTCCTTTTAAAATTCATTCATGCCTG
Organism: Panthera onca; assembly: GCF_046562875.1. Classification (NCBI taxonomy): domain Eukaryota; kingdom Metazoa; phylum Chordata; class Mammalia; order Carnivora; family Felidae; genus Panthera; species Panthera onca. The sequence continues at coordinate 13,822,922 of NC_138345.1, read as the reverse complement.
CCTGAGTCCTAACCACACATAAAATTCTTTTCCAAAGATTCCCTTCACGGGGCTCCTGGGTGGCTCAGTTGAGCATCCAACTTTTGATTTGGGATCACGTCCTGATCTCACATGTCGGCATGGAATCCGTGTTAGGTGTGGAGCAGGCTTGGAATTCTCTCTTCCTTCCTCTGTCCCTCTCCAGCTCGCATGCGCACGCACGCTCTTTCTCTCTCTCTCTCTCAAAAAAAAAAAAAAAAAAAAAAAAAAAACCAAAAAGCAATGATTTCCTTCACAGACCTTCTACAACTTTCTTCTCACATTCAGATTTTGTTTTAAGTTTTCCCTCTTTAAATAGCCAGTCTCATTTTAGGACAAGTTACTACTTTTCCCTCAATAAAAATGTATTCCCATTCTTCATAACTTTCTTATAAAAGACATGTCTTACTTTCCCTGCATACAGAGTTGCTTTCCTGGTCATTTCTTGGCAGTCTCAATTACGTTGATCAGACCTTTTACTTTTAGAAACGTTAGTCTCCGGTGAAAACTAAGCAGTAACCAATTGTGAACTGTCTGTTACACCATCTTTCATTTGGAAGGAGTCTTAAAAGTGTTGAGTGCGTGTTGAAAACTACCACAGTCCATCTTCTGGCCAAAAATTATATTCTCCCATATGTGGACTACATTTACTCTCCCTAAGACCCTTTCCAGAATCATATCTGTGTTTTGGCTTATATATTAGGCTCAAGCTTTAAGTCTAGGATCTCATCATGTAAACTGAGTCTAGGTGTGATCATGCCCACTTCCTACACATCCCTTGTGAAATGGTGGACAGGTGTCAGAGAGCCCTGGTGGATATTTCCATCCCAGAGCGGGTTAGTAGAGAGCAAACCATACTCAATGGTCTGTGGCAGTTCTGAAATCCAATCAGGAGCGTATTGATGAGGTTTTGGGGTGATGGGTTTGTGAGTCCCAGAGCTGATGACCGAGAAAGAATTCTCGAAGATGTCTTTGGCGCAAAAAGGTGATTTTATTGAAGCTCATGGACGGGAACCATGGGCAGGAAGAGCTGCATCGGGGTTGTGGGGAGACATTGTTTTATGGAGTGGGGGGACATAGAGTCAAGAGGGAGTTTCCCAAACAGACTTTCACATGCTAAAGACTTTCTGGAGGCCTAGCTATTGTCAAGCTAAGGTTGTTTCTCCCTGTTGCAAAGTATTAAGACAGTAGGGAGTTCCTGGACTTTAGGCTATGATGGGATTGCCTTTTTCTGGTAAACTGGTGGATATTCTTACAGTTTAACCTTTTTTGTTTGTTTTTGTCCTTTCCTGTTTTTGGGTAGCCTGGAGGGTCCAAGGAATATCATACATGTCCCATGGTGAGGGGCAGGGGGAGAGGCTGCTGTTAGCCTGCACTTTGCCCTCAACCTGCCCCACGCTCCCTCATCAGTGTCTCCAGCTCCTGAATCCAAGTTCAGTCCCAGTCCTTGGGAGCTGTCCTCCGTGGCTCTGGTGTCTTGTCTTTCGGGCTCTTGGTGCTGGCTTTCCAATCACCCTTCCAAAAGAAAATGGACTTTGCACCTGAGTAACCTTTGCTTCCTGCCTATAAAAGGTTGAGGGTCCAAAGTCTTGTTTCCATTTTGTTCTGCTCTCTTTCAAGCGGGTATAATGCTTTTAGAAAGGTGTTGGGGGCTCTCCTGCAGTTTTCATTTTAATCCACTCTGTTAGACAAAAGCCACCCAGAATTCTCTTCTTTCAGATAAGCTTTTCTCTTTGTTGGGTTCCTGGTAAGGATGCTGTAGGAAAGAGATTCTTAGAAGCTCTGTTTACAGAGGATAGACAAGTCCCATCCTTCAAGAGATTTAGAAGGCCTTTTGTCTGTCTGGAACGTCCAAAGGCACCACCTTAGATCTTTCTCAGGTCCTCACAAAGGGTCATACAGCTCCACCCTAGTGTTGAGTTTCTGTCCTGAGGCCATTTCTTAATGTGCAAACCCCGTGCCTTCTGAAGATGCTGGGAATGAGGAACACTTATTTTTTAACCTACAAAGTACTGGGTGAGTTTATATGTTCTCTGACTTCCACTTGGAAACAGAATAGCTTATTCTTTCTTCAGTTGATCTCTCTCTTGCCATTATCAACAGCTGGGCAAAGCCAGCAGCTGCAACCCTCTGCTCAGAAATCTTTTTAGTTAGATCATCAGCTCGTAGGTACATTTTCTGTACATCATCACCGGCCACAGCTTTATAAATGTTCCTGTAGTATGTAACACGGGTCCCCCTTCCTCGATCAGATTCCATATTTGAAAATGAAAAAGTCACTGAAATAATCATGACATGAAACACTGTCTCCCTTTTTCTTGGCGCCCTTGCCTTGTGTTTTGGGGATTTATTAGAGTGGCCCTCCATTTCCAGGCACCGCATTTCTGATCCAGATTTATTGCTGTGTAATAGATCATCGCCAAGGCAGTGACACGGAACAGCGGTCACTTTGTTATGCTCGCACCTGCTGTGGGTAAGGAGGTGGAAAGGCAGTTTCTCACTTGGTGTCTTGTGCAGGTGCAGGCCTGACCGAGCTGGTGGTCCTGCCGGGCTCCCTCCCCCCGCCCCCGTTGCTGCCGGCAGCTGCCCAGAGGCCAGGCCGGTGCACTGTCCGCCGTCCGCTGGCCCAGCCCTCTTGGGGTGCTTGGACCTCTTCCATGGCTCCTGGCTGCCCCCAGAGTGACATCCTCAGGGAGCCAGGTGGAAACTGCATGGCCTTTTGTGACCTAGCGTCCAGAATCACACGGTGTCTCTCCTGCTGGGTAAAGAGCAGGGGTGACAAGCTTGCCCAGATTCGAGGGGAGGAGAATTGACTCCACCTCTTCTTGGGAAAAGTATCAAAGAATTTTCAGACATGTTTGGAAATTGCTTGCACCCGGCATGGTATCTGGCAAAAAGAGAAGCTCACTAGGTCATTGCATCCAATAAATCGGCCGGTCTGCCTCCCTTATTGTATTTGCTTATCAGTCTTTAGCAGGTGCAGTGTGACCCAGTAATAACAAGTTATGTTACAACGGGGCTTGTATTTATAATGTATTCTTGAAAAATAGAGACATGGTACTTCACACTTTTATTCCAAATGAATTAGAAAGCTAAATATTATTTTCCAAAAGTCATAGAGTCAATAGAGGGACAACACAGAAGGATGATTATATAGTTTTAGAATAGGCAAGGTCTTTCTAATAAGCAATGTTTAAAAGCCCCAGAAGCCACAAGGGAAAATTTTTTAAGTATTAGTCTCCACCAAAATGTTAAATGTCTGTACAGGAGAAGATACCATAAAAAATACACCGGGTAGAGTATTTGCAATCTAAATTATACACAACAGCTTAGACAGTGTGATGCAGACATGAAGCAGTATTGCACAGGGCCGTTGGAAGGATGAAAGAAAAGTGCCCGAAGTAAAAATACTTAACACCTGATAGGTTCCATCCACGTGGTTCTAAAGACCACCTACAAATCAACTTTTTAAAGACAGGGCTAACAGAAAAAGGATATGAGTGAGCAATTCATGGAAAACTAGAAGCGGTCCATTAACACGAAAAGATGTATAGCCGCGCTCCTGATTAAACAAAGAAAAATTAAATCTTCAGTGAGACTTTTCTACCTGTCAGAGGATCAGGGATGAAAAAGAATGGTAATATTTCAGTATTGGCAGAGAGGCTGGGACACTGACGTTCTCATCTACTTACACGGCTCTTTGTTCCTTTATAGGTGAGGTGTGTTTTGCCTCTGACTTCTTTCAGGGTTGTTGGTTTTTTTTTAATCTTTGATTTTCAGTAGTTTGAAAATGATAACGCCTGTGCTGAGGCGGAGTGTTTTTTGACATGTATCCTCCTTGGTGTTCTCCGAGCTTCCTGGGTCTGTGGTTTGGTGTCTGACAAAATGGGGGAAATTCTCAGTCATGTCACTTAAAATATTTTTTCTTTAATTTTTTTTTTTAACGTTTATTTATTTTTGAGACAGAGAGAGAGCATGAACAGGGGAGGGGCAGAGAGAGAGGGAGACACAGAATCGGAAGCAGGCTCCAGGCTCTGAGCCATCAGCCCAGAGCCCGACGCGGGGCTCGAACTCACGGACTCACAGACCGTGAGATCGTGACCTGAACTGAAGTCGGACGCTTAACCGACTGAGCCACCCAGGCGCCCCTCAAATATTTTTTCTTAATGCTTATTTATTTTTGAGAGAGAAAGAGAGTGCAAGCAGGATGAGGCAGAGAGAGATAGAGAGAGAGAGAGGACAGAGGATCCGAAGCAGGCTCCCACTGACGGCGCAGAGACCGATGTGGGGCCCAAACTCACAAACTGTGAGATAGTGACCGGAGCCAAAGTCAGACGCTTAACCCACGGAGCCGCCCAGGCGCCCCTGTTTCACATATTTGGTTTCTGTGCTGGCCTATCTGGTTTCTGTGCTTGGTCTCTTTTCCAGCTGTGTATTTGGCCTTTCAGTACGCCTTGTAATTTTCTCTTGATAGCCAGACACGAGGTACTTGGTAAGAGGAATGGCCGTAAGTGGGCCTTTGGTAGCATGGTGGCACGGTGTGGGCCGGGGAAGTTCCGTGGTCCCGCGATTGGGCCCCTGCTGGCCTTTAGTGAACCTGTGCCTCTGGACTGCAAACTCACTTGTGCTTTCTTCAGTTTTCTTCTCCCCGCGTATGTGGGACAGGATGCCACAGTGGGCTGGGGTCGGATATTTCCTTTCCCCATGTCTGTTAGGCTCTGGTCGACTGGTTTCTCCCGGGGGCAGGCCTTGTTGAGAACAGTGCACTGGCGGATTTCAGAACGTCACCTCTTCGCCTCCCACTGCCAGGCGTGTGTGAGGAGTTTTGTCTGGTATTTGCTGTGGGAACCTGATTGGGCTCCTGGAGGTAAAGTGTGGGTCCCCTTCTCCACACGCAGGGCCCAGCACTTGGTCTGTTACATTTGGGGTTTTCTTTTCTTTTCTTTTCTTTTCTTTTCTTTTCTTTTCTTTTCTCTTTTTCTTTCTCTTTTTCTTCTTTCTTTCTTTCTTTCTTTCTTTTTTTTAATGTTTATTTTTGAGAGACAAAGAGAGACAGATTGCAAGCAGGCAAGGGGCAGAGAGAGAGGGAGACACAGAATCCGAAGCAGGCTCCAGGCTCCGAGCTGTCAGCACAGGCTTGAACTCACAGACCGTGAGATCATGACCTGGGCTAAAGTTGGACGCTTAACCGACTGAGCCACCCACACGCCCTACATTTGGGGTTTTCTTCCTTGAGCAGCGGCTCCCATGGAGATGTGCACTCCTCTGGCTTTGCTCTGGGAAGCCTCAATACCCTGTATTCACCCATCCATCTCCAGTCTTGGGGCCTCTAGTTTGCCCGGTGCCCTTGCCTTTCTCTTGGATCCAGTAGGAATTGTTGATTTTTCAGTCTGTTAGGATGGAGCAGTGATTTCTAAGCTCTTTACATGCAGAACCAGAAACTGATTTACTGTTGGTGGAGAGGCTATTGGTACAGTTTAGTAAAGTGATCTTCATTTTCTTACTAAAACTAAAAATGTGCATGCTCTTTGACCTAGCATTTCCACCTTTGTGAAAGCATAAAGATGTAAATACCAGAATTTTTTTTTTTTGGCAGTAGGATTTTTTAATATAGAACTGGTTAAATAAAATATATATTTACACAATGGAATGCTCTCCACCTGCTAAAAAGAAATGAGGTAGCTCGGTGTATCCTGACATGGAAAGGAGTCTAGGGAACATTAAGTGGAAGGAGAAAAAAAGCAAGGTGGCAAATGGTATGTTGGTTTTTTTTAATGTTTGTTTAGTTTTGAGAGAGAGAGAGAGAGAGAGAACACGTGTGCACAAGCCTGTGTGAGTGGGGGAGGGGCAGCGAGAGGGAGAGAGGGAGAATCCCAAGCAGGCTCCACGCTGTCAGCACAGAGCCTGTCGTGGGGCTCAATCCCACAAACCGTGAGATCATTACTGAGCCCAGACGCTCTGTCATCTGAGCCACCCAGGGGCCCCAGCAAATGGTATGGTTTTAAGATTCAGTTTTTGTTTAAAACTTATGCATGATAGGGGCGTCTGGGTGGCTGAGTCGGTTGAGCATCCACCTCTTGATTTCAGCTCAGGTTATGATCTCACGGTTCGTGGGGTTGAACCCTGCATCCAGCTCTGAGCTGACAGTGTGGAGCTGGCTTGGGATTCTCTCCCTGTCTCTCTGCCCCTACCCTGCTCTCACGCATACTGTCCGTCAAAAAGGAAAAAAAGAAAAAGAAAAAAAAAAACCCAACTTATTCATAGTAAAAACGAAGCCATGCTTAGAGAAGAAAGAATATTTTGGAAGAATATATACCAGAAAAACCATTGGCTGCCTTTGAAGGACAATGTTCTAAAGCTGTTAATATATATCAGTTAATATATATCAGTAAGACTTGTGTCTTGTATGATGCATGTATATTTGATAATTAGGTAAAAATTCAAGAGAGAAAGCAGGCAGCAAAAGATAATTGAGAACAATAGAATGGAACTGATTGTTTCTATCACTTTTCCCTACGTCCAGGCAATAATGCGGTAGTAATCTTGGACTCTGAATTTTAACTTACCTTCTGGGAATACTTTGGTAGCGTAGATCCAGGTAACTGGAAATTGCAAATCTCTCTGTGTTTCTTTTGCTCTTTCAGAAGGTGACAGCCATAAGTTGACAAGAGTTCCAGACAGAAATGTTTTACCAGTGAACGTTTTTTTTTTTTTTCACATAGAATTTTTTGTTGTTCATTCCTCTTGTTAAATTGTTTATTAAGGACAATTTCCCTTCTGCAGAGAAGTGGTTTCTTTGGCTCTGTGGTGTTGAGATTAGTGGCTTGTTGTACCCAAGAGATGTTTATAATGGAGTTTTTTACATGTATCTCTCCCTTAAAGGGCTGACTGACTAAAAAAGTAGGTTAGCAGAGCAGTGATACATGTGAGAGCTGTTTGACTTCCATGATAAAATATGATCTGTATCTACAGTCTTCCTGCTCTAATGATATCTGAGATCTAAGCACCTGTACTATGACTGAGTGTAGACTGATGATTCTTTGTTACTTGTCCTGTTAACTTCGCATCTAAATTTCATTTCCTGCTTTACATCCTGTTGTGAGTTTCTGGATCTAATCCCATCCTGTGTGTGAGGGGGTGGGGCTTCCCACACGACACCAGGCAGTTATAGGTCACAAGTAGAATTCTCATACAGTTGTGCCGTGATACTATCTACCCAGAAGTAGTATCAGATTCCCTGGGGTAGGGGTTCAGTCCCGCCAGACTGCTCCCACCCCACCCTGTCCCCCCACTTCAGACGCCAGCTACAAACCCAAGTTGTCACCTGAACTTCTGACCAGCCAGCTGTAAATCAGAGGTTCCCAAGACCCCTGGTCTGATTTGATTTGTTAGAACAGCCACAGAACCGAGAGAAACATTTTTTTTTTTACTAGATCACCGGGTTATCAGAAAAGAAATCAGTCGCGCCCCATGGGAGAGATACGCAGGGCTGGGTGTGGGGAAGGGGTGTGGAGCCTCTGTGCTCTCTGAGCCCGCTACTCTCCCTGAACCTCCCCGTGTTCACCAGCCCAGAAGCTCTCCGAACCCTGCCCTTTTGGGTTCTTATAGAGGCTTCGATACGTAGACGTGACTAATGAAGTCATTGGCCATTCTGCTGCCCCTCTCTCCTCCCTGGGGGTTGGGGGCTGGGACTGAAAGTTCCAAACGTCTAACACATGGTAGGCACCGCTGGCAACCAGCCCCCATCCTTAGACGCTTTCCAAAAGTCACATCATTAACATAAGAGACATTTTTAAGCTCTTGTCACGTAGGAAGTAGGTACGAGAGCTATATACTTGGTCATCTGAATGGTCAAATATCTTTGTTTCTTATAAATCACGGTATCATGCATCCTGACAGCTTTTTTTCCCCCTGCCTGTGTCTAATTTGTGTTGTCCTAAATGATTAACTTTATATAATGATTTTTTGTTCTTGTTTTGCCCTCTGTAAATTTCCTAACAGAAGTCCCGGAGCAGACTTGGGTGCCAAAAAGAAAAAGAAGAAGCAGAAGCGAAAAAAGGAGAAACCAAATTCCGGAGGCACCAAGTCAGACTCGGCATCTGATTCCCAGGAGATTAAAATCCAGCAGCCTTCAAAAGTGAGCCCCCTGTTTTATTGTCCCCTCTGTGGTTTCTCACGCACGTGAGAGCTGGTTTGTGCAGCTCGGTGCCGTGTTGGGGCACCCTTAGGGATTTGCTGTGGCTGTATGCTGGAGGGCACTATACCTGGAGGCTATTTACAGCCTCCTGAAGCTGATGTTAAGTACCTGAATAACTAAGAGGTACAGACTGAGTTTTTGTGTGTATGTGCATAGAGCCTGCAATTTTCCTTTTTCTCAGAGCAAATTAGTACGTAGATTGTAGCGAAAGAAGTTAAGTCTCATTGGGAGCTTGTTAGGTGTGCTGTTTTTTTTTTTTTTTTTTCTTTTTTGAAGTTACACTTACTATTTAATTACTTTTAGTTCAGAAGATATTCACATTGTAATTTTTCTGGGTGTCTGTCTAATTACCTGAATAGCACAACACCATCTGGCAGCAGATTCCAGCGGGAGCAGCCACGGGTAAGTCTTCGTTGACCTTGGGTCTGACCAGTCTTCAGTGGCCGTTCTCAAATTCCATTGCCGAGGGTGGGAAATCGCTCCTAACATTCCCGCTGGAGAAACACCCATCCAGGACCAAACCAGCAGTTGTCCCGCTGAGCCCCGTGTTGGCAGATTGCCGGCCTCGTGGAGCTCTGGTGGGACAGATGGCAGGCGCCCCTTCCTGTGTGGCCAGCCGCGGTCCCCTGGCCGTGAACACAGGCCTTGTGTGCTGGCCACAGGGACGCACAGAGCCCTCTTGATGCGAGAAACTCACAGCGTGGAAAGGGGCAAGATTCGAAGGAGGACGAGGCAGAGATGTTGCGGACGGTCACAGCTCCGTGTGGGTTTCCTGGGTAGCGCGTGGTATAGCGGAAAGGGCTCGGGAGTGGACCGGGGAATGTGGGCTCACGAGACGCGTGGGTGTCACCCCCTTTGCGCCTGTGTCCTCACCTGCGGCGTGGGGGTCATGCCTTTTGCCTCCTGCCCCAACTCACGGGGCCATGAGGAGGAGGTTACAGTTAAATGATCTCTGTATTATAAAGCACTGCCTACATGGTGGTTATTAGCGCTATGCAAGTTTCGTGGGGCTGAAGGTTTTTTTCCTTGTGCACAGATGACACTTTATCACGAGAAGCGAATCTTGCAGGCAGTCTCTCTTGTTGTTACCGTTTTCCGCGTAAGGACCAGGAGTCACTGAGAGGATACTTACTTTGCCCAGTTTCCCTCTGTGGGGTGAGAAGAAAACAGGGTCTTCCCCCGCCCCTCGCTTTTCAGCTCGTCTCTCAGGTGATAAATACTCTGTCCACCAGGCATACTTTCCGAGGTCACTCAATTAAGGTGCACCGTAAACTCATTTTTCCCGTTCCTCAGTCGCTTCGTCGGATCCCTGCGGTGTCACTTCTAGGCCGCTGTGACCCTCCTTATTGCTTCTCCCATCACCGACAGCCCGTTGCCCTCTCCACACCCCCCAGTGGTTTTGCACTCTTCCTTTACTTCTGAAGGTCACTTACAAGAAACTAGAGCTAGTACCGCAGGAGGAACTGCTTGCATCATATGGTAGAGAAATTATTTTCTTTTTAGGTCGAGAATACATCACAATGTTTTAATGCGGGCCTTTTTCTCCATTGCATTTGTTTAAAAAAATTTTTTTTAAGGTTAATTTTTTTTTGAGAGAGAGACACACACAGAGTGTGAGTGGGAGAGGAGCAGAGAGAGAGGGAGACACAGAATCTGTAGCAGGCTCCAGGCTCTGAGCTGTCAGCACAGAGCCTGATGTGGGCCTTGAACCCATGAACTGTGAGATCGTGACCTGAGCCCAAGTCGGACGCTTACCCGACTGAGCCACCCAGGCGCCCCTCCATTGCATTTTGTTTTAAACTGGGGCTTCTTTTCCCTTACACTAGATGCTGGCTCTGGATAACCCTGTAAATTACAGCGGGTGGTGTTTCGGACATGCCCTCCTCTGCACTCAAGGGCCAGAATAAGATGGTATTTGTCTGGATTCTTTAGACGTCTTAGTGGTGGAGGGCCTGGACATTTTTCCAGGGTATTAAATTGAGAAAATAAAGGGCACTGTTGGTATTTAATATTCCACCGAGGAAAAGAGGTGTGCCCGACGTAGGGATATGGTAGCGGGAAGCTAACATGGGGTTGATACACATCCTCACCTCCCCTAACACCAAATCGTTTCCCCTTAGGTGGTGCTGCTGTGTGGAAGGTGGATGGATAGTTTTAAGAATATATCATAGCTAGGGATGAGCGCTGGGTGTTGTATGTAAGCGATGAATCATGGGAATCAACCCCCAAAGCCAAGAGCACACTGTATACACTGTAGGTTAGCTAACTTGACAATAAATCATATTAAAAAAAAAGAAGAAAATATCATAGCTGAATTTTCCTTGCTGCTTTATGACCATGGATTTGAAAATTGTGCTCACTTGTATCTACTTTAAGAAAGCACTTAAAATAGTGAGCATTCAGATATAAATATTTCATGAATGGTCATTTTGTGGAAAGACTGCTAGTCAACCTGATGAGGCTAATGAGGTAGGGTTGACACCACTCTGAGGTCTTTATGGAGCTGAGATAGGATTGGCTCCTTTGGAGCAAAGATGCTGATTCATGTCGGCCGCAAAACTGCTTGAGTTTGGTATGTTAGGGATTGAGAATTTAACTCCAAAATTAGGAAAGAAAAATTCGCATGACAGATTCAGTGCAGGCACTGTGTAGGTTCAAATTTGCTTTTAAAAAGATAAACGGGTGCGTGTTCAAGCATTACTGGTTGAAATATGCTGTGCTCTGAGTTCCTGGTTAAATTATAGGTCTTCAAAGAGACTGCTTTGTTGGGGGTTCAAATGCATGTAAATTTCATTTTGCTGGCAATCAGTCCCTCTTATGTTGGAGGTTCAGAAGAGACCAGAGCAAGAGAAATCTAAAAATACAATAAATGGGACTAGCCAAAGTATTTTTTCAAGTTAATGTGTGTAATTGAAATCTGATCTTCGTGACTTAGACCTCTATGAAAATACCAGATAAACAGCTTACAGAATTGTGGCAGTCCTGGGTGATGCCGTTGGACTTAGAAGTGGAGACGATACTGACCTCAACCCATCTCTGGTTAGACTCCAGCACTTTGTTTCCTTGAGTTATTGTAGTGGCAAGAATCCTAAGCAAACCCAGTGACAAATCAAAGACAGGGCAGTCTGTGTTAAATAAACCCTGTTTTGTACTGTGGCACATGGGTATAGCTTCCCAAGTCAAAGGATCAACTCCAGACCACAGACCTCAGATTCAAAGTTGAACAGAAGTCCAGAGCCACTGTTAATAAACCAGCGAGTGTCGATGGTACCTCTCCTTGGTGCCCATGGTGTGTTGACATACAGGAAAACCGAAGGGCTCTGAAATTCTCGTCAACCACTTCTGAACTACATGAAGAGCATTCTTCGTGTGGCATCAAAGTTCTAAAACTAATCATTTTGTGTATTGAAAAAACTCCGTGATTTTACTATTCAGCACCGCGTGCTCTCATTTTAGGAATAGTCTCATTTTCCATGTGGAATTGCATTATTTGAGGGATTAAAAAAAAAGAGCTGGGAATCTTCAGAGATAAGAGGAATGTTGGCTTCGAGGAAGGAACCTTAGAATTTAAAGATACGTTCGTTTTTCCAGACTGAGAATATGTTTTACTTAAAAAGGTTAGTTTCCAACACTTGGGTTGGGGAAAACAGGCTGTGGTTGCCAAAGAGCTAAACTCTCGGAAGAAACTGCTCTTTGGAAGGTTTTGTCTCTGGGGGAGGATCCGGGCTGGGAGAGGGCAGGGGGTGGTCCAGGAGGAAGGCGTTCGTAGTGAGATTTTCTTTCTTGATTAACTTCCTTCCCAGCTTAGCACTCAATTCACAGTTCTTTCTGTCTTCTTTTTCCCTTTTTTTTTTTTTGAACTAAAATTTCCCTTTTCTGCCTGGTTTGCATCCTAGCAGTCCTTTCCTTTGTCCCCACGTTGCTGCTGCCGAGCACTAACCCTAACAGTGACACCAAGGGTGTGCCTGACTGGCTGCTGTAGGGCAGTGACTCATGCGTGTGTGTCACTCCTCCCTGCCGCTCCTTCCAGATGAGTGATGGTGGCAGCCAGGTGGGACCCTGAAGCCAGCGGGTGGTTGGCTTTACCTCAGATTCCCAAAACCGTCAAAGCCCCATTAAAGCTACGGAGCTGTTGTGATCTTTAACATAACGCGTTCACTTCTGTTTTAGTGCGTTAGCGCTTGAGCCCAAGACCCTGACCAGGCTTAGAGGAAGATTGTGTTTTTGGTGTTGTCGTCTCCAGGGCAGATACACACGTGTCTGGCCCAGGTTTTGGAGCCACGTAAGCTTCCTCATCTTTGTGTCTGTGTGTCTTTGCTGTTATAGAATCCCACCATTCCAATGCAGAAGTTGCAGGATATCCAGAGAGCAATGGAGCTGTTGTCCGCATGCCAGGGCCCCGCCAGGAACATTGATGAGGCTGCCAAACACAGATACCAGTTTTGGGACACCCAGCCGGTACCCAAATTAAGTAAGCTTTTCTGCCTTTTCCGTGCCCCCCTCTCCCCCCACCCCAAAACACAGCTGGGTTGACAACAAACAAAAAACACAAAAGGAACTTCACTTAACATATTTGCTTTATGTCACAGATTAGAAATTTACACAAAAGTCATATTTTTCTTTAAAATATAAATATTGCGTAGTGATATTGGCTTTCAGCAGAAACAGTTTTAGAGTCGCATTCCTCTTCCTATAAAAAAACCCAGGTTTCTCACTTGAAACATTCGTATATTTTTAAAAATGTGTAAAAGGGAGCGCCTGGGTGATTCAGTTGTTTAAGCGTCCGACTCTTGGTTTCGGCTTAGTCACGATCTCACGGTTCGTGAGCTCGAGCCCCACATCGGGCTCCTCACTGACAGTGTGGAGCCTGCCTGGGAGTCTCTCTCTGAGCCCCTCCACTGTTTGCATGCCCTCTCTCTCTCCCCCAAAATAAAAAAAGTTAAAAAAAAAACTAAAAAATAAAATACATATATATATAAAAGTCTCAGAACCAGTTTTGGTTTTAAGCTTCACGGAAGAGTTTTCCCTGTACATAAATTTTTAGCCGTCTCACATCTCAGTTATTCCAAAAGACACAGGAAATTTGCCCTATTCAACCTAATTGAAATGGAAAATGTTATGCCTCTTAACAAGAGGATTCTGCACACTCACCACTGGTGTTAACTGTTAGCAGTGGGAGAACGTGGCAGCACAGCGAGGGGACGGGGCCCCTCGGGAGGTCTCCAGGGGCCCCTCGGGCAGCGGGCATCGCTCTGACTTTCTCCTGTTACGTGTCCATAAACATCATTTGAAGTGTTCTCTTTTCACAGTAAAAAGGGTGATGATATAAATGCACTAAAATTGTTTTAACTGCATAAAAAGCTAAACCCACTGCTTACTGTTATCCTCATATGAAGATAGATGATAATTATTTCTGTGTTTTTCCTTCTTGATTGTTCAGCTTCCAGCATCTGTGTCAGGTAAAGGGTTACGTGTCATCCAGATCTCATAATAGTTCACTGACGTACAAATAACCAGTTTTGTCGTATAAAAATCAGGGAACAATCGTCTGTGCCTTCAAATAGTGGTTTTCACACTTTTTAAAGTTACCGCTCGCCTCGCAGCCACACATGTTAAAAAGCACGGGATTTGGAGTGTGAAAGATAGAAGAAAGCAGTTATCCTCACTGGTCTTTTCTTTCAGGCTCTAGAAATAAATGTATTTGGTAGTGGAGGAGGGAGACTCTAGCATGAATTTACAGGATTTTAAATGCCATTGAATCGAGGGACCGTTAGCTAAAGCAGTGTAGGTCTATTGACTGAATGTTTTGGGTTCAGCTGAGTGCTGCTTGGCAAGCTGTTGGTGGTTTTTAGGTCAGTGCCCCGGGGGACAAGAGAGCCTCCTGTAGCCTGACTCTAAGCAGAGGTCCTGGAGGGACTCTAAGGGAGCAGCTGAGAACCTGACCACTCAGACTGGCTTGATGGAGCCTCAGGTATTCATAGGGGGGGTGAGCTGGTGGAGCGGATATAAAGAGGGATGTGACAAAGGCAGGGGTTAGAAAGAGAAAACGAAACCCCTTGTAGCTGGTACAGATCCTGTGGCTTCCACCCCTAAAAAGGTGATGCCAAGAACCTGTACCTGAGGGTCATTAATTCAGCAGGTATTTGTTCCTTGTTTTCCTTCCGGTTCTGTTTATTTATTCATTGGAGTATAATTGACATATAGCATTGTTTTAGTTTCGGGTGTACAACATAACGATAGGGTGTTTGCATACATTGTAAAATGACCCCCACAGCGGGTCTGGTTATCATCCGTTACCACACAAAGTTACAGTTTTTCTTTTTCTTATAGTAAGAACTTTTAAGATCTTCTCTCATAGCAACTGCCAAATAAATCACGGGCTGTACATGACATCCCCAAAATGAACTTGTTTTTATAACTGGAAGTTTGTACCTTTGACCCCCCCCTTCACCCATTTCACGCACCACCACCCCCCCCCCCCCCCGACAACCACCAATCTGTGTCTGTGAGTTGAGAATTTTTGGTTTTTAGGTTCCACAAATAAGTGAAATCATACGGTATTTGTCTTTCTCTCTCTGGATTACTTCCCCTCCCATGATGCCTTCAGGGTCCATCCATGTTGTCACAGATGGCAAGGTTTCTTTCTTTTTGACAGCTGAGTAAGATTTATCAGTTATTTGTTGAGTGTCCATTATTAAATGCCGTGGGCAACGTACCGGAGAAACAGTGATGGGAGAAAACGGTAAAAGTGGTGGCCAGGTGGGGGTGGAGGGAGAGCATCCTCCAGGCAGGAAAAAGCTTTAGTCAGGGAGAGATGCTGTGGGGAAAGCGATGTGTAAGCTTCTGTCTGAAAACACTCAAGCTGCCAGCCACGTGGCGAGCAGGAGAAGGGCCTCACGTGCAGGGGGAGGGAAGCCGTGAGCCATGAGCCTGAGGGTGGTCCCTGAGGATGGATCCAGAGAGCCAGGCCAGGTGGGCGGCCAGGTGGGCGGCCAGGTGGACGTCAGCCACGGGAAGAGCCCGGGTTCTCTTCCAGTTGCGTTGGGAAGCCGTGGGGAAGGAACCTGGAAAAGGGCGCCTTTGTGGAAATCGCTAGCGACGTTTATGACTTTGGCCGTAGTGGCAACATTCCAGGCGGAGAGCAGTGAACAGTCCTGAAATTAGTTGTAGATTTTGCTGGGAGGGGTCGGAGGTCACTGCAGCCCTTCCCTCCCCCGCAACCAGGTTTTTGAAATGCAGAGTAAGAGGACACCGACTCCAAGCTGTGCTGTGTGGGGGCTCTGTAATCTGGGGGTTGAGGCTCAGAAGTCCCTGTCATTTCATAATAAACACCTTGTCACTGCATGACAAAGGATTTCTCCTCTTATTTGATTGGTGAGATAACAGCCCTTCTCCACTACCCAGCTGCCCTGTTGTCACTCCAGAAGTGGCTGAAACGGTAGCATGGTTTCAAAGATTATATTCCACCCCAGGCCCCTAAAAATGGTGTCGTTTTACGGAACGGACCATTTTGGGTCATCCGAATACTTTGTCGTTGAATATTCTGTCCTTCTGCCTTTCTCTCTCTGTGTCCCTCTCCAGATGAAGTGATAACCTCGCACGGTGCCATCGAAGCAGATAAGGACAACGTGCGTCGGGAGCCGTATTCCCTGCCGCAGGGTTTCATGTGGGACACTTTAGATCTGGGTAATGCCGACGTGGTGAGTACAGGCCTTCCGTTCAGCACCTGCCTTCGCACAAATTGCTTCCGAGTTGGTTCCGAGCGCCATAGAAAGGACGCTCGCTTGATCTTGCAGCTCAAGGAGTTGTACACGCTGTTAAATGAGAATTACGTGGAAGACGAGGAGAGCATGTTCCGGTTCGACTACTCGCCCGAGTTCCTGCTCTGGTGAGTGTCGCTGGCGCCACGAGGGGCGGCCCCGGGCGCGGGCGGTCGGGACCGCGTGTCTCCGTCTCTCCCCGGGTCCCGGGACACTAACCGGCACCTGTCTCCCTTGCCTGCATGGACTTCAGGGCTCTGCGTCCCCCAGGCTGGCTCCTTCAGTGGCACTGTGGGGTCAGAGTGTCTTCGAACAAAAAGCTAGTGGGGTTCATCAGTGCCATCCCGGCAAACATTCGGATTTATGACAGGTACGTATTAAAGCTCGTCCGTGTCAGTTTTGATGTGTTACTTTTCCAGAATTGCAGTTCCAGCGGGCTTTTAAAATTACTCATGCAGATTGTTTACGGTGGGGGCAGGGGGTTACGGGAACTCTGCTTTCTGCTCAGTTTTGCCCAACCTAGAACTGCTCAAAAAGATAAAGTTGATTTAATCAAAGAAAACTGGACCGTGAACAACAACAAAAAAAGGGCAGCTCTGTGTCTCTGCCTCTCAGTCTCATACATGCAGACACTCTGATGTTATTTTTTTTGTTTTTAATTTTTTTTATAACATTTATTTTTTGAGAGAGTTTGAGTAGGGGAGGGGCCAAGAGAGAGGGAGTCACAGATCCTAAAGCAGACTCCAGGTGCTGAACTGTCAGCACAGAACCCGATGCGGAGCTCGAATTTGAGAACCTCAAGATCATGCCCTGACCCAAAGTCAGATGCTTAACCGACTGAGCCACCCAGGCACCCCACACACTCAGATGTTTTATGTGTGTATCTGAATAAAGATATAAATAGGTATTTCATACTTATTTCTAGAGAAAAAAAAATTATCTTAATAAATTTTAGGAGAGATTTTTAAAAAACCTTTTTATCCATTGGATAACTATGTTGTGTTTTTGCTCCGGTCTTTAGCCCAGAAAGTCAGAGAGCTAATCCATAACAGGTCTGTTTACCTTTCATTGTACTGGGTTACTTGATTTGCTGCTCAAAAACTTTTGATGTCAAGGTATCTTGGTGCCAAATGAAATGCCCGTGTATCTAGAACCAGCGCAGGAAATGGGCTTTGAAGCCCTGAAAGGTTTACCGTAGCTCAGAAAATTACCAGCTTCTGTCTGGCCAAGGTACCTGTTGGGGACCTAGGAATTGCATTAGATTCCAGTGCAACATCTTACCAGATTCTGCATCTGGGTGACCCCGTTCTTGTCCTCATTGCATACATTACAGGAAAAACAGATGTAGAAACTTGGAGGTACATCTTATCCACTTTCTAAAGTGAAAACTTACAAAAGATCAAAGTCCTCCAATGTCTTCAGGACAAGGGGGTCTGGGTCTCCATGGCCTATAGTGATAGTTATTTTGGCAGGGGATATATGGGGAATAGAGTATCAATCGGAGTTTGTGAAATGTCTGAACGATGGGCTGTTTTTCTTTAATATTCTGTTGAAGGAGGTCTCTCGGTTTCTTATTCTTTGCAATTTTATGGGAGTTGTCTTGTTTTTAAAAACATTTTCGTCTTATGTTTGCTCTACTTTTTGACATCTTTCTTAGTGTGAAGAAGATGGTAGAAATCAACTTTCTTTGCGTTCATAAGAAATTGAGATCAAAGCGGGTAGCCCCAGTGTTAATTCGAGAAATAACCAGAAGAGTAAACCTGGAAGGTATTTTTCAGGCCGTTTATACCGCTGGAGTGGTTCTTCCCAAGCCAGTGGCCACATGCAGGTAATAGTGCCACGCGCTCACCTTGAATCTTGCCTCCCGCCGTGTGGCTACCAGTAGTATTCTCCCATGTAACCGGGAAACTTTGCCTTACCTGTTCTTTTGTAGCTGGTTTGGTAGCAGAGGTGGAGACCAGACCCAAGCACCACTGAGACCAGTGTTCTTTCCATTCTACCATACAGCCACTTGGCGATAAAAAGAGGTTTTAACATTTTCCTGCTAACAGTGCCGGTTCTGTATTCCTGCGTCTCTTCTGTTGGAAAGACTAGTGCTGCCCCTACCTTGGGGAACCCAGGGCACCGTGGTCTTGAAATTCAAATGTCCAGAGTACTACCATTTTTCTTCCTTCCAAACGCTTAGATTTACGCGTTGTTCTGCACTGCTCTCAGGAACTGTTCCAGAAGTTTGGTAAACACCAGTTGAGAAGCCCAAACAGACTTGCTTGCTAAGAGCAGGAAGAGCTTAAGCTCTTTTTAGGAGTTCATCTGTTCTCATCACGCTTTCAGAGGTTAATCCAGGGAGAAAATGGTTTATCAGATTTCTCCCTCGACTAACCTGTTCGTGAAGCATCGGAAGGAGTTTCTCTCCCTTGACTGTTTTTGACTCAAATAAGATGAAATTTCCACTAAACAGTAAAAAATGTGAAACTGTAAAATGATTTGTCTCCCATTCAATTAGTTATATACTTCACAGGTAGATCTTAATACAAATCATCTGTCTAAGCTGGAATCACTTAAGAAACTCAAGGTCGTTTCTCAGAAAGTTGTTTTCTTTGATGTGCGTGATATGAAAGCAACGGCTACTCATTTAGAGGGGATGTTTTCATATGTTTTTAGAACTTCTTAGTTTGCTTTCTGTAGAATCAGCAGTGGTCGTTAAATACTTGCAGACCGGGCATTTTTAACTTTATCTTACAGTTTTATGATAGCTCTTTACTGGCAGAGATGAAAGGTCACAAACTACAAAGGAATGTAACTGGAAAGCAGGACATGTTTTAGATGTAAAAAAACCAAGCTAATTATACAAGAACAGGGCCAGCATCCAACACTGCACAGGGGGCAGCAAGGGTGTTCGTTAAATGCCTCTATGATGACTGAGCTGAGACAAAGAGTAAAAGCTGGTAGAGTTAGAAAATCGATGAGATTTTAAAACCTTCGTTGTATTCCAGATACTGGCATCGATCGCTAAACCCCAGAAAATTGGTAGAAGTGAAATTTTCTCACTTGAGTAGAAATATGACTTTACAGAGAACAATGAAGCTCTACAGACTTCCGGATGTAAGTAAGAATGTTCTGGAGTTTTTCGAAGCTGTAACAGCTAAAGCTTTCAATGTAGAAAAAGATTATTTGCAAGAGTCTTAAAAACTGGCTCATGTGTTTGAGGATGTGAATATGTAGCTTTTTAGAATTCTGGGTGAGGAAAATCAGGGAGCTTATTTGAATATACCAGGGTTTTATTTTGTTTTGTTTAAGGCTTTTTAAGTCTTCAGTTTGCGGTTGGATGGGATTGAACTCAAGACATGTAAGCTTTGAAATTTTGAGTGTTTACCATCTGTTACGTAAAAAGAAAGAAAAGTTGAGGCTTCTGATGCTGTCTTAACACAAAGGAACTAAGGAATAAGGCTTAGAGGAGAGGCCAAGGAGAGGAAATAGTATTTCATTAAATTATCTTTTTAAACTAGCAAATTCTCAACATGGTAAGTTGTCTTTTAATAGGGGAAAAGTTAAACGTGCTTACGAGTGTTGCCTTATTTGGGGCTTGGATGGTGTATTAATTTTCTATTGCTGTGTAACAAATTGCTGCAAGTTTAGCAGTTTATTTTATTTTATTTATTTTTTGAGAGAGAAAGTGCTAGGGAGGGGCAGAGAGAGAAAGTCTTAAGCAGTCTCCATGCCCAGTGCAGAGCCTGACGCAGGGCTCAGTCTCATGACCATGAGATCATGACCAGAGCTGAAATCAAGAGTTGGCTGCTTAACCAACTGAGCCATCCGGGGGCCCCAGTTTAGCAGTTTAAAACATACATTTATAATTTCCCAAGTTCTGTGGGTCGGGAGTCAAAGCCCAGCTTGCCCGAGGCCTCTGCCTCAGGGTCTCTCGTGAAGTTCTCTCAAGGTACCAGCCAGGGCTGGGTCTCATCTGAAAATTTGACTGGGGTCCACTTCCAAGTCACATGGCTGTTAGCAGGCTTGAGTTTTTGCAGACGGTGGGACCGAGGGCTTTTAATTCCTTGCTGGCTGCCAGTCAGAGGCCTCCCTCAGTTCTTTGCCAGATGGGCTTCCCCATAGGGCAGCAGCTGACAACATGGCAGCTTGCTCCATCCAAGCCAGTGAGGGAGAGAGAGTCTACAGATTGAATCTGCTCGCAAGATGGAAATTAGAACCTTATGTAGTCATTCATGAAAGTGACAGCCAACCACCGTTGCTGTATTTCACTGTTTAGAAGTGAGTCACAGGTCCCACCCACACTCAGGAGGAGCACAGGGGTGTGAACACCAGGAGGTGGCATCGCTTGGGGGCCATCTTGGAATCTGTCCATCACAGATGGGATCTTTTCATTTGAAGTTTTGATTTCATCAGAGCTCTTCTTTCTTTTGGGTTGTTAGAAAGTGGTTCAGCGAATATTTTAGCTTGATTGGGAGATTGGGAGGGCTTCAGCTGTCTGTAGTGGCCTTTCTGGGTTCAGTAGACCCTAGTTCCTTTTGTCATTTGGCCATTGCGTGTTTACCAAGTACATGTAATCAGTAGTTGCCACACGAATTGGTGTATTTTGTTTTGTTTTTATGCTTATTTATTTTGAGAGAGAGCAAGCAGGGGAGCGGCAGAGAGAGAGAGAGAGAGAGAGAGAGAGAGAGAGAGAATCACAAGCAGGCTCCGTGCTGTCAGCTCAGAGCCCGAAGCGGGGCTTGAACCCGTGAACCGTGAGATTGTGACCTGAGCTGAAACCAAGAGTCAGACGCTTAACCAGCTGAGCCACCCAGGTGCCCCTTGATGTATTTTTTCTGATGACAGACAGGAATCAACTAATTTCTGACCTTAAGCAGAATTTCATAAGGACAAAACCGGAGGGAGGTGAAGGAAACCAATCGCCAGAGATACCAAGATCATCATTCCAGGCTTCGCAACGTGGCAGAAGGATCAGAAGGCCTCTTCTTCCCTTGTCTTAACTGTTTTTGTAGAGAGTGGGGCGCAAGCCAATTAACTCACCTCCTCTGAGGCCATGATGGGAGAGGAAACATAGATCAGAAGAGAGGAAGATAAAAACTGCAGCAACGGGACAGGGGAGGGTCCACATGCCCCGGGGCTGGAGCGGCAGAAGGGAGGGTGGGCCCGCGTGTGGAGATGCCCGCACCCAACTGCAGAAGTAGGAAGACCTTCAAAGATGTCACACTGTCAACATGACAGCTAATGTTTACTGGCCAGGATTCTTTTGAAGCCAACCGCCGAGACCTGGAGTGACCCGAGAGGGACAGAGTCACGTAGAGGCGCAGGCGGCCGTGAGCACAGCACACAGCTAAGACGAAACACCCCCTCTGCGGGCACCGGCTGTCGTCAGCGTCCTCCTTCCAGCTGTTAGAAAGACTCCGCCGTCCGGGCGTTAGAGTTGGAAACCCGCAGGCGTGCCTACAGTTTTCACGGGGGGCTTGTGCTGTGCTGTGGTGGTCTCCCCAAATTTCATTTTTCTGAACCCAAAGCCGTCCAGCTTGTGTGTAAGGAAAGTGCCTGCTTACGTGTCGGTTGTAGAAGGAGTTTTAATACCTCTCATCGGGTTTTTTTCAGGGTGATTAGAATCTGAGCTGGTAAGAGGATTTTTGACTTTTGTCCTTCGTCCTTTACGTTTTTACACAAAAATCGATCAACTCAGGTAACAGTTCTAACAAGCTGGTAACAAGTCACTGACTGGTCAGGCACTGGGTTTTTGTTCTTGTTTTTTCCCAGTAAATTGAAGTTGACAGAGTGCTGTCACGCATGTCGTTCGCTGTGTTCTCACGACAGCCTTGTGAAGCTGGTGTGCCTCGTCTGCGTTTTCCTGTGAGAAGATGGAGGCCCGTGCAGGTCGACACGGGCCCGTCACCGACCGGTGGGGACTCGGGGTGCGCACCCCAGACACCCGCGTTTCACCTGTTAGACCCCTGAGCTCCTGCTTCCGTCACCTCTGACGCCCCCGGGGGGGCGGCATGGCCTGGTCCCGTCGGGCGTCCCTACCTGCCGTCACTGGAGCACAGGCACACACAGGAAAGGATGGTCAACAGGGTCCGGGCGGGAGCTCTCTGGTGTGTGTGTCAGTCTCCCTCCCTGCATCCCGTTACAGGGAAGGAGAGGAAAAGGGAGAGTAAGATAATGGCGGAAAGGAGGGCAGAAGGGGTGAGAGTACAGATAGTAGAAAAGTGGAAGGTGCCCACGGCAGCCACCTGAGGGTCTGCCTCTTGAGGGCCTGCTGGACAGTGCTGGGGCACCTGGCGGGCTCAGTCGGTGGAGCATGCCACTCTTGGTCCCGGGGTTGTGAGTCTGAGCCCCCCCGTAGGGTTCAGAGATTACTTAAAAATGAAATCTTTTTTAAAAAAACTTATTTATTTAAATTCAAGTTAGTTAACATAGTGTAGTGTTGGTTTCAGGAATAGAATGTGGTGATTCATCTCTTACATACAACACCCAGTGCTCAATCCAGCGAGTGACCTCCTTAATGCCTGTCACCCGTTTGGCCCATCCCCCACCCATCTCCCCTCCAGCAACCCTCAGTTTGTTCTCTGTATTTAAGAGTTTCTTACGGGTTGCCTCCGTCTCTTTTTTATCTTATTTTTCTTTCTTTTCCCCTATATTCATCCATCTTGGTTCTTCAATTACACATGAGTGAAATCAGAGGATATCGGTCTTTTTCTGACTGACTTATTTCGCTTAGCATAATACATTCTAGTTCCATCCACGTTGCAAATGGCAAGATTTCATTCTTTTTCATTGCCAAGTAATACTCGTGTGTGAGTGTGAGTGTGTGTGTATGTGTGTGTGTACACGTTTACACCACATCTCATTCATCCACTTGTCAGTTGATGGACATTTGGGCCCTTTCCGTAATTTGGCTGTTGTTGAGAGTGCTGCTGTAAACACTGGGGTACATGTGCCCTGTCAAGTCAGGAATTTTGTATCCTTTGGATAAATACCTAGTAGTGCATTTGCTAGGTCATAGGGTTTAAAACTAAAATCTTAAAAAGCAGCAGCGGCAGCTGGATACTGCAGTGCTTACCACACCACGGCCGCCCCTCCTAGGGGCCCAGGTGGGTGATTTTAAGCAATCGTGTGATTTAAGAACATTTTTGTACCATGGCGTGTAAGAAGAACCTTCCTGAATACACCTTTTGCTCTGGGTCAGTCTCATCTTCCGATTCGTCATTACTGTTTCCGCTTCATGTCTTATTTGTCGTATTCGTGGAGTTCTTAACACAGGAGCTAGGTTGTTATGGCGAGCGCGGTACTAGATAGACACCGCGTGTCCACGGCCTCATTTCTTACTCGGAACAGTCAGAGAGGGGCGGGGCGTTCGCCCGGTTTCACGGAAGAGAGCAATGAAATTGCTTTGCCCAGTCTCCTAGGTGGGAGAGAACCGCACAGGCCCATGCCGCGACCTCTGCTCTCTGAGATGCTGGGGCCTTCCCAAGAGTTAAGCCTGTCCCTGCCCTGTAAACGTTGGCTTGGTTTTATGTTTGCTGTCGGATATTTTTTTTTTTTTGGTCAGTGCTCCTAAAGGTGAAGGCACTTAATGTAGGCAAAACACTGGAGGCAGGTTAATGTCCCAGTGTCCCCCCTCGGTGCTGCTGGCAGGACACACTTAGGAAGACGTCCTGAGACCCAGTGTTCTGCCTTCAGTAGCCACAGAAGCGTTCTTTGCCATTTAGCACCCTCCTGCTGCCTTTTTAAAGCCAATAACCGTAATCACTACTTCCATCTCTGCTCTGGAATCTTGGCTCTAAGACAGTTTACACCACATAGCTCGACAGAGAACAACACAGCTTCTGTTTCTTAATAGAGCGCTGAGCCTTTTTTCTCTGATGTACTGATAAGCAGATTTTACACATATTTCAGTGAACAGAGTCCGAATGATGCATGTTAGTTGGACCCTGGGAAAGTAAGTCTGATTGAGACCACAGAGTTTGCTTATTGAAACGTTGGATTTTCTCAGTCACTAGAAATGTCTTTGTTTTTTATTGAATTCTCCGAAACATGACCACCTTACTCTTTTGGGTTATGCCTAAACTTAATCATTTTTTATCCAGGCTTAGCGTTCTCCCCCCCTCTTTCTGAGGACCACAGCTATAACTTGAGGGTTTATTTCACATTT
The DNA here is from genome assembly GCF_046562875.1 of Panthera onca. Classification (NCBI taxonomy): domain Eukaryota; kingdom Metazoa; phylum Chordata; class Mammalia; order Carnivora; family Felidae; genus Panthera; species Panthera onca. Next base: position 13,798,792 of record NC_138345.1, on the reverse strand, counting down.
TAAAATTTATTTCTTGCTTCTGTAGATGTTTTGGAGAGTGTGTGACTTTATGATGTTAGAAGCAAGTTTAGGGACTGAGACACATGGCCATTATGAGCCAGCAAAAATAAATATTCTTCCTCTGTTTTCTGGGATCTTGCCTTTTTTTTTTTTTTAATGCTTATTTATTTATTTTGAGACAGAGTGTGAGCAAGAGAGGGTCAGAGAGAGAGGGAAGGAGAGAATCCCAAGCAGGCTCCATGCCATCAGTGCAGAGCCCAATGTGAGGCACAAACTGTGAGATCGCATGACCTGAGCTGAAACCAAGAGTCGCTTAACTGACTGAGCCACCCAGGCTCCCCTTGCATTTTTCTTATAGCTGATACTGTCTGATGTTCCTTTAAAAAAAAAAAAAAAAATTCTGCATAAAAGCACTTGAAATGCTTACAAATTGCCCAGTGCATATACATTCTCTCTGCCTGTTTGCCCAAACACTGTTTCCCTGAGTTTTCCATTCTCAGTTCTACCACCCCTTATTCTCACCTTTGGAGACCTGAGTCAACACTTCTCGAAGTGTAGTCCTGGGACCCTGGAAGTCCTCGAGTCTGTTGTAGAGGAGTCTGTGATGTCAACACTATTTTTGTAATAACATTGAAACATAAAATGCATTTTTCGCTGAAATTATCCTGCAGATGTGCTGTGAAGTCTACCAGTGGTCGTATGGAATGTGTGCTCCAGTATTGTTTTGTTTTAAAATTTTCTCTGTTTGAATTTCTAGTATGATAGATATAGGTAGATAGAACCCACATAAGCAAAACTTTCTGGGAATATTCAATTTTTAAGAGGGTAAAGGGGTTTCAGACAAAAATATTTGGGAACTGCTGCTTTAAAGATGTCTGCCGGGGGCGCCTGGGTGGCTCAGTTGGTTAAGCGGCCGACTTCGGCTCAGGTCACGATCTCGCAGTCCGTGAGTTCAAGCCCCGCGTCGGGCTCTGTGCTGACAGCTCAGAGCCTGGAGCCTGTTTCAGATTCTGTGTCTCCCTCTCTCTGACCCTCCCCCGTTCATGCTCTGTCTCTGTCTCAAAAATAAATAAATAAATAAATAAAAAAAACACAAAAAAACGTTAAAGATGTCTGCCGGGCAAAAGATGTTGATTTTAGTGATTTTGCAGTATAAATATTCAGTGAATGAGAATTGTCCTGCAGAAGAATGTTCTGGTCTAGGAAGAAGCTGGCAAGCTTTTTCTTCATTTCTGAATGTCTGCTTAACAGATGCATGTATCCTGTTGCTTTCATTAGTGAATCTAATCGCTTGATCTTGTTACTGAACCAGTAGCAAAAGAAAAAGCAGTTTAATGTTGAGCAGGCTGCTTAAAAATTTATCAAGGTCATCCTCATGGAAGAAAATCATCTTTTTAAATGACTTTTTAAAATACATTCTTTCTAGGGGCTCCTGGGTGGCTCAATCCATTAAGCATCCGACTTGGGCTCAGGTCATGATCTTGTAGTTTGTGAGTTCAAGCCCCACATCGGGCTCTGCACCCACTTGGGATTCTCTCTCTCTCTCTTTCTGCCCTTCCCCAACTTGTGCATGCTCTGTCTCTCTCAAAATAAATAAATAAACTTCAAAAAAATAAAAATATACATTCTTTGTATATATATTTTAGTTTTCCTGTTAGCATTGAGAAATATACATTGATTAGGGGCACCTGGGTGGCTCAGTCAGTTAAGCATCTGACTTCAGCTCAGGTCATGGTCTCGCAGTTCATAGTTCGCACCCCACATTGGTCTCTGTGCTGTGACAGCTCAGAGCCTGGAGCCTGCTTTGGATTCTGTCTCCCCCGCCCCCACCCCCATCTCTGCCCCTCCCCTGTGCGTCTCTATCTTTCTCTCAAAAATAAATAAAACTATCTAAAAATATATATATGTATTGATTACATTTAACAGTATTTGGAAATCACATGGGTTCCATCTTCCCGTGAATCTGCAGTATAGAAATGCTACCAAGCACTAAAATTGGTTCAGGGGAAACAAAAGAAGAAAAGAATTTATGCCAGGCTTACGCATAAGTGCCAGGCAAAGAAATCTCATCTTTGCAGAGCAGACAGTGACTTTTTTCCCTGTCTGCAGCCTTCACCACAGCTTACTAGGTAAATGATTGTGGTACAAAACGTAGGAATTTATTCATTCATGCATTCATTCAGCACACATTCGGACCGTTATTGCCCTGCCTGCTTGAGGGGTTAAGCGTTCGTTGGAAGCTAGGACCTGGAGATTTCCCGTCCTTTCGCTTTGTGCTCCACAGAAAGGCCACATGAGTTCTCTACAGTGTTAAGGACTTACATTCTCTCAGTTTAGACGATTACACTGTATTTTAGCTGCATTCCTGTGTCTTCATAGATTACATGAATCATAACAGAATGGCACATAGTAAGGACATTTGGTCTGTAAATACAAAGAACAGATTGCTCAATCCCACTAATCAGTAATCAGTCAGCATTGTTTGTCATGGACCCTTAGAAACCTCAGCACAGCCACTGAGATGGGTCAGAGCCAGCACTCAGGATGAAAACCTATTTTCCACCATCGGCTTCTCCTGTCCTTCTAGACTAGGGCATGCAGGAACTGTAATGATCTAATTTTAGAGGCAGTATTTAATTTTAAAGTATTTAAAAATAACTTAGAATAGGAAAGGTAGACTAGCAGTATTTATATATAGTTACTTATTGGTTAAAATGTACTCCCTATTTAGGGGCACCTGGGTGGCTCAGTCGGTTAAGCAACTGACTTCAGCTCAGGTCATGATCTTACGGTTCGTGGGTTTGAGCCCCGTGATGGGCTTTGTGCTGACAGCTTGGAGCCTGGAGCCTGCTTTGGATTTTGTGTCTCCCTCTCTCTCTACCCCTCCCCTGCTCATGCTTTGTCTGTCTCTCAAAAATAAATAAAAACGTTAAAAATATTTTTTTAATGTGCCCACTATTTCTAAAAGAAAATCAAGTTAACTGGGCAAATGAAACTATTTTAATATTTTTAATATTTTGTACAAACAAGCACATGTAGTGGGTTTTCCCACTTCTAGGCTCAAGTGTCCTGGTGTCCAGGCAGTTCCTAGGGAGCTAAGTGATGTCTGGAACTCTTGGAGACAAGCAGTTGAACAAATCCACATGGTGACCTGTTCGGACCTTTAGGTTAATTCTGTTCCTCACAGAAATCGTGATGCTCTGGAATGATGGATTCAGTTGCCTGCTCTGATCACCTTTTAATCAAAAGATGGCATGAGAGGCCAGGGCCAGTACTCGGCCGCTCGCCATTCCCCTTTAGAAAATAGCTGACTGTTAAAACGCTCTCCCTTCCCATTCTGACCAACATGATTTACTTTTATTTCATTTTTGTTGCTCATAAGAACAAAATTCCAACAGCCTTTTCGCAGGCTATTGAATAAAGTAAGACTCTTAACTGTTTTCATCTGCATTTTCAACATGTCGGGCAGTTTTAAAGCACAGTATTCTAGAACACATGCTGATAAGATCGTTCTGCCCTGTGATGTGAGCTGTTAAAAGTCGCGGCTCTGGAACGCGGATCAGCTTGTAGTGTTCCCTTTGACTTTGGGCAGTATTGTCACGGGCAGTACTGACCAAAGAGCAGGCACACGGACAGAGGGAACAGTACGCCGTCGAACGTATATTCTCAGTCAGTGCTTCTCAAACTTGAATGTGTATACAGATCACCAGGGAATCTTGTTAAATTGCAGATTCTGACCCGTGCAGGTGGTGGGGGTGGTGCGCAGCACTCAGCAGTTCTGACAAGCTCCCAGGTGACGCCGAGACAGCTGGCCTTTTATTCCTCTTCTATTTAAACTTCCCAATTTGTTTTGTTTTTACTGCAACAAGGCCACCAAGACTTCAGGCTTGAGGCCAATGGAACCGAGAGACATCAAGGCGGTTCGCGACTTAACCAACACTTACCTGAAGCAGTTTCATCTCGCCCCGGTGATGGATGAAGAGGACATAGCTCACTGGTTCCTCCCCCAGGAGCACATTATCGACACGTTTGTAGTGGAGGTAAAGATGAGGTGATAAGATAGTACAGAGAAGTGTGAAAACACCATCTGGTCAGGTCTGTTTGCTGGAAGAATCAAAGAATGCCCCCCTCCCTTTCCTTCTTTCTCTTGTGTCTCTGCTTCTAGACCAGATTTCTGCTCACCCTGATAGAACCAGACTTTCTTCTTACAGTTTCCATTCCTGGAGTAGAGCACATTTTTACTAGTTGTTAATGGGAAATCAGGATGCTCTTCTGTTGGTCCCTGTGTGATCAATTGCTTTACCCAGTTTTGAAAATGCCAGTTTGGCTGACATACACTCCAAAGTTTAATACCCTTTTGTTTCACAAAACTGGCCTAACTGAACTGCTTTTTGGTTGAGATGGCCAAACTCAGCCACTTAACCCTTGTTCAGGAAGGAAAAGTGACAGTCTGGATTTTCTGTTGATTGGTTAGACAGATTTAACATGATGCTTTCTAAGCCCTCCCCTCCCCCCCTTTTTTTTTAAGCTTGGAATTTGTTGTTCAAATGACGTTTCACTTAGAACCTCTTTTGGGTGACATGGGATTAGGTTGGAAAGTTGAGATTTAATCTGGTAAGTACCTGGAGGAGAGGAGGAGTGAGGCGGCAGTTAGAAGTCCTGGTGGTGGCCTACTCACCCGTTCAGTTGCGAGCCTTGAGCCAGAAGTGTGTTGCCAGCCCTGTCGGGCATCGGTCCGGATAGGGGATGACAGCCAAGTGAGGGCAGAAGCGGCGAAAATGGACAGGGTGAATTCAAAGGACCTTTCTGGAGAACAGCAAGCTTTTATTTCTGAAAACCGCGCTGGAGTGGACATCTCGATACTCAGATCTTTATGCACTTGTGTAAGCTTCTCCAGGTCAGCAGTTCTCAAAGTTTTTTAAAATTTTTTTTTTCCAACGTTTTTTATTTATTTTTGGGACAGAGAGAGACAGAGCATGAACGGGGGAGGGTCAGAGAGAGAGGGAGACACAGAATCGGAAACAGGCTCCAGGCTCCGAGCCATCAGCCCAGAGCCTGACGCGGGGCTCGAACTCACGGACCGCGAGATCGTCGCGGGGCTCGAACTCACGGACCGCGAGATCGTGACCTGGCTGAAGTCGGACGCTTAACCGACTGCGCCACCCAGGCGCCCCAGTTCTCAAAGTTTTTGATGTCAGGACTTCTTGACTCAAGAATTATTGAGGACCCAATTTTTTTTTTTCTTTCTTTTATTTCTAGGGATAATATTTACAGATATTTATTACATTGAAAGTTGAAACAAAAATGTTTATTATTTTATAAAGCAGATAGAGAAAGCCAAATACTGTATGTTCTCACTTCTATGTAGAATTCAAAACAAAAACAAAAACACCTGACAGATGCAGGAAACAGCTTGGTGGCTGCCCAGAGTAGGGGGTGGGTTGAAGAGGGTCAAAAGCTATAAACTTCCAGTTAATAAAATAAGTCGTGAGGATGTAATATACAGCATAGTGTCAATATATTTGAAAGGAGCTAAGAGAGTAGATCTTAAAAGTTCTTATCATAAGAAAAAACAATTATTACTGCATGCGGTGATGGATTTTAACTAAACTTACTGTGATCATTTTGCAGTATATACAAATACTGAGTTAGTACCTTGTACACTTGAAAGTCATATTATGTTATGTGTCAGTTGTATCTTAGTTTAAAAAACAATAAATAATTGAAATATATGTATACTATTTAATAACAATAGGACAAGAATAAACATGTTACCTAAATAACATGATTTTCATGAAAAACACCTATTTTCCAAAGCAACAAAATTAAGAATGGTACGTTTTGTATTTCTGCAAATCTCTCTAACATCTGATTTACTAGAAGAGAGCTGGGTCCTCCCAGCTGCTTCTGCATCCCATCTATTGTGATGTGCTCTTTTGGCTGAAGCATGTGGGGAAAAATCCTTCACAGGAAGTATTGAAGAGAAGGGAAAGAATGAGTATTTTAATAGCCTGTTCAAATCATTTTGAATATTCTCTATCTGAAAGCATGTTAATGAACGGCTCATATTCTGTTAGATTAAAACCCACTGGTGCGTCTTGTGCTTTGATCATTCTTTCACCAGTGTATGAGTTTGTAATGTCATAGATTGGTCATTTGGGAAATAATTGGTTCGCTGAGTTACACATCTTCCAAACTCTATACCTTCGGGCTTTCTTTGAGACAACCTTTGTGTTTCCAGACGCAGAAGAGCTAGATGTTGCTTCCTTCCAGGCCATCACACAGGATGTTAGAAGGATGAGTTCTTAAGGGTCGAGAGCTAATACAATTAATAATTCTTTAGTCACGGACATGCTTCAGTGAAGCTTCTTTTTAATTACGAGGGGGTGGCGGTGAAGAGTAAAATGACCACCGTACAGCTTGGTGCCACTGCCTTGTATTGTGCTGGGGCACGGGGAGCTGCACCGCCATTGTTTCTGCATCCTCAGTGCCCATGTCCACACGGTGAAGAAGGCATAGAACTTCTTAGTGCTGTTACGAAAATCGTTTTGATTTCACGGGCTTCTGGAAGGGTCTCGGGCACCCACAGGTGTTCACAGACCACATTTTGAGAACTGCTGCCCTAGGATGCATACTCAGAAGTCTAACTGCAGAGTCTAAGGGTCAGACACGTCTTTAACCATCACTAGAGATTGCCAGATAGCTCACCAAAGTATCTCTTAGCAGCGAATGAGAGTTCCTCTTTCTGCACATCCTCACTAACACTTGGTTTTATCAGACTTTAAATTTAGGTTGGTCTGATGGATATCACATGGTTTGTTTTTAATCTGTTCTTATTACTGATGAATTTGAACATCGTCTGTTAGCCATTTGTATGCTGGTCATATACTTTGCCTTTTTTTTTTTTTTTTAACTATCATCTTGATTTCTAAAAGTTTTTGCATGTGTTGAATAATAATACTCGAATTGTGCTCTATTTCTGGGTTCTCTCTTCTGTTCCATTGATCTGTGGTGTCTGTTCCTGCCACCCTGTCTTAATTACTATAGCTCTGTAGAAGCCTTGATATGAGGCAGAGTGATTCATCCCACTTTATTCTTCTTTGTCAATTATTTTGATCTATTTCCTTGACCTTTCCTTCATAAATTGTAGAATAAGCTTGTCTTTGTCTACAGAATACCTTGCTGGGATTCTGATAAGAATGCATTAACCTATAAATTAATTTGGGGAGAACTGACAGGTCTTCCAGTCCATAGACATGATATGTCTCTCTTTAATCTTTTCAATTTTATTTTATCAGCATTTTATAATTCTAAATTTTCAAGTTGATAAGAGTAAAGTTGTTTCATTATTCTCACGTCCTTCTAATGGCTACAGGATCCATAGTGATAATGCTTATTACATTCCTGATACTGATACATTTGTGTCTTCTTTTTTTATGTTTGCACCAAATCAACTGTAATTGACTTTTTTCCACAAAGAACAAGACTTTTGTTTTATTGATTTTCCTCTGTTTTCCTATGTTTGGTGTCATTGATTTCTGATCTTATATTTATTATTTCCTTACTTTTGCTTTCTTTGGGCTTATCATACTCTTTCTTGTCTTGTCCCTTGAGGGATGGACTTAGATTACTGAGGCCTTTCCTTGTTACGTGTAAGCACGTAGTTCTCTAAGTGTCCCTCCCTCCACTGCTCTAGCTTCATCCTAGTATTTTAATGTGTCATATTTTCATTTTCGTTTGGTTCTATGTATATTTTTAAATTTCTTTTGGAACTTCCTCGTTGAGCCACGGACTATTTAGAATTCTGTTCAACTTTGACACGCTCAGAGATTTCCTATTGATTTCTAGTTTCATTCTATTATGGTTGGATAAGACACTTTGTATGATTTCAGCTCTCTTAAGGTTCTTGAGGTTTGTTTTAGGCCCATGTGGTCTATCTTGGTGAATGTGTGTGAAATGTGTATTCTGCTCTTTTGAGGTGGAGTGTTTGTTCTCTGTATGCCATTTAGATCCTTTTGTTATTATTCAGATTTTCTGCTTCTTGATGGTTTTCTTGCCAGCAGTTCTGTCAGTTGATGAGAGGAGTGTGAAAGTCCCCGACTATAACTTCGTATTTTGCCCATTTCTCCTTCCAGCTCTCTCAGTTTTTCTTGATGTATTTTGACGGTCTTGTTTGGTACATATACATTTAGGACCTTTCTGTCTTCTCAGGGGATCAATATTTTTATCAACATGTAATATCCCTCTTTGTTTGAGGTAACTTTCTTTGCTGTGAAGTCTACTTGATTGGGTGTTAATATAGTCACTCCTGTTTTCAAATTAATGTTTATACGGTATGTCTCATATAGCCTTTTAACTTTCAGCTTACCCACATCATTGAATTTGAAGTGAGTTTCTTAAAAACAGCATGTCATTGAGCCATGTTTCTTTATCCACTCTGCCAGTCTTTTCATTGGTGTATTTAGATCATCTACATTTGATAATTACTGATGTGTTCAAGCTTAAGTCTACCATTTTATTATTTGTTCTCTATTTGTTTCTTCTGGTTCTTATTCCTCTGTTTCTCTTCCTTGCCTTCCTGTGGATTACTTGAACATTTCTTTAGGATTAATCTTTATGTATTTATGATGCATTTGAGCATATTTATATAGGTTGCATGATGGTCGCTGTGGGCATGTCTGTGTGTGTGTGTGTGTGTGTGTGTGTGTGTGTGTGTGTGTGTGTATGTGACTTATCATAGGCAACTGGTCTCAACAATCAACATTTTACCACTTCAAGTGACATTACTTCCATCAGATCCCTTTATCTTGACTTTTTTTTTAAGTTTATTTATTTTGAGACAGACAGGGACAGTACGAGTTGGGGGAGGGGAAGAGCAAGAGGGAGACAGAGAATCCCAAGCTGGCTCCACTGTGCCAGCATGGAACCCCATGCAGGAATTCAAACTCCTGAAACTGTGAGATCATGACCTGAGCCAAAACCAAGAGCCGGACACTCAATTGGCTGAGCCACCAGGCTCTCCATCTTTTTGACTTTTAAATATTGTCTTGAGTATCAGATGGTTTTACAACTTGTGTTTCAGTCATCAAGTAGATTTATAAAACTCATGAGGAGAAGCATAGTTTACAGCATGTACCAGGATTTCCGCTCTGTTGTTCCTTCTTACTTCCTGATGCACTAAGATTCCTTCTGTTATTATTTCATTTCTATTTGGAGAATGTCCTTTGGCCGGTCTTAAAGGTAGGTCTACTAGCAGCAAATTCTTTTAGTTTTCATTTGTCCTAGAATGTCCTTATTTCTCCTTCATTCCTGAAGGGTAGTTTCACCAGAAGCAGAATTCATGGTTGATCGTTCTTTTCTTCCAGCACTTATAAATGATGTGCATTCCTCCTGCCTCTGTGGCTTCTGATGAGGAACCTGCTGTAATGTGAATCTTTTGGTAATGGTAATGTAATGGTATTCTCCTTGGTAATGTCTCATTTCTCTGTGGCTACTTTCAGGACTTTTCTTTGTCTTTAGTTTTCAGAACTGTAATTAGGATCCATCTTGGAGTGGATTTCTTTGGGTTTTTCCTGTTAAGATTCGCTCAGCTTCTTGAATTTATTGTGTGTGTTTTGCCAAATCTGGGAATCTTTTCAGTCATTATTTCTTCTGCTTTTGTAGCTCACATTTTTTTCTTTTTCTTTGATTTCTTGTGGGACTCTCCTGATAGGATTGTTGGGTCTTTTGTCTTTCTCCCACAGATCCCTGAGACTTAATTCTTTTTTTTTTTTCTTTTTCCCCAGTCTAGTTTCTCTGTTTTTTTTTCATACTGGGTAAATTCTACTGAATTCTTCAAGTGCAGTGATTTCTGTCCTCTGTCATCTCCACTCCACTATTGAGCCCATCGAGTGAGTTTTGTTTTTCAAGTGGAAGTCCTTATTAAAGCTGAAAATTGAGGTCTTTAATTCAACTCGAATATTGAGCTAGCTGCTAATAGAGAGCAGTAGAGAATCACTTTAGCAAAACATGGTTAGTTTCTTAATGTCCGAAAACCGGTTTCGTATATCAGAAGCATTAAGAAAAACAGTATATCCCTTATGGAATTTTCTGCCAAAAGAAATACTAGCAAGAACATATGTGTTGTCTAGTCTCTTCAGCTGTGTATAATTCAGGCATATCACAGTTTGAATTGTATGCCATCCGCATAGGCCACCAGAGCTAATGTAAACAACCCAAACAATACTGGCTAGCTTTTTATATTAAAAGGTATACCAGTGATGGTGAAATCAAGACCATTGTTTGGGTCCCTTTTGATTTTTGGTTGCTTCAGATTCACAGGTGTGTCTGCCTTTCACAAGCTTCTCAAAACAGCTGCTACACTCTGTTGACCTCACTTTAAGCTGATAAAATTCTTGCTCTGTGCCAAGAAGATGTTAGATTGATACAGTATCTTTTAGTTGGGAAAGATGGCCTTCCAGTCCCTGGAGCTCTTGTTTCTGCAAAAACAGTGAATCTGCTTTCATCTCTGTTCCAAGGGTCTAGGGAGACTCATTAGTCAAGCTAAGGGAAACTTTCCTGTTAGAACATTCTGCTTCTTAAGAAGGTTAGGCAAATTGCCAGCCAGCACTAGGTTAAGTAGGGTCTAACTCCATGCTGCTTCTCAGGCTCTACCCAACATACCCTAAGGGCCCCCCAAACCCAGACTGCTGACAGAGAGGTAGGAGGTGCTGCCTTTTTTCATAAAGTTCCCGTACAAGTCACAAATCAAAAAGTTCGCTTAAATGCACGGATGCAGCGTGTTCAAGGAAGGAGGTATTTACCTGACTTACCTTTGTCCTTTAGAACTCCAGTGGTAAACTAACTGACTTCCTGAGCTTCTACACACTCCCCTCCACAGTCATGCACCACCCTGCTCACAAGAGCCTCAAAGCTGCCTACTCCTTCTACAACATTCACACCGAGACGCCCCTGCTGGACCTCATGAGTGACGCACTCATTATAGCCAAGCTGGTAAGTGACTGACTCCTTTTTTGTCTGTTTCTCCATATCTGCGTGTCAGTGTGTATAAAACCTCTTACTGTATTTTCCTCTACACGGGTGCAATTCATTAGAGATTTTTTTTTTGATTTTTTTTTTTAAATTTTTTTTTAACGTTTATTTGCTTTTGAGAGACAGAGAGAGAGAACCAGCAGGGGAGGAACAGAGAGAGAGGGAGACACAGAATCCGAAGCAGGCTCCAGGCTCTGAGCTGTCAGCACAGAGCCTGATGCGGGGCTCAAACCCACGAACTGCGAGATCATGACCTGAGCTGAAGTCAGTTGTGTAACCAACTGAGCCACTCAGGCGCCCCTCATTTGAGATGTTTTTTTACTGTTGACCATCAGAGGAACAATTTTGATAAGAGTTTCTTTTAAAACTTCAGTGACTGTTTGCATCATTAATTCTGTTTGCAACTTAACCAAAAACATTTTGTGCAAATTAGAAACTTTTTTGTTTTTAATGTTTATTTTTGAGAGCAGAGAGAGACAGAGCACAAGCAGGGGAGGGGCACAGAGAGAGGGATACACAGAATCCAAAACAGGCTCCGGGCTCTGAGCTGTCAGCACAGAGCCTGACGTGGGCTCGAACTCACGAGCCTTGAGATCATGACCTGAGCTGAAGTCGGATGTTTAACCGACTGAGCCACCCAGGTGCCCCCAAATTAGAAACTGCTAACCCTCATATAAGAATGCATAAAACTCATAATACAAGGCATATAGGGAAAATACATGATGCTTGATATAAGGAACATACGTGTTTGTGTTGTAGTGAATAATTAGCAACAACAACCTTATTTTGGACTCAACTAGTCTCTGAATTTTAAAATAAAAGGCATTTTGAAAAATGAAAGGAATTAAATTCAAAATGTGCTGTCCTATATTTGCAGTATTTTTCTAGTTGTAGTAATTAGGATAATTGTTAAATTCTTGCTACAAATAAACATTTTCTTTTAAAAGTAAGTTGAGAGGCACCCGAGTGGCTCAGTTGGTTGAGTGTCTGACTCTTGATTTTGGCTCAGGTCATGATCTCACCATGGTGAGTTCGAGCCCCACGTCAGGCTCCACACTGAGCACGGAGCCTGCTTGAGATTCTCTCTCTTAAAAAAAAAAAAAGAAAGAGAAAAAAAAAAGTTGAAATTAGCTAACAGTTATTTTGATGTAATTATTAAACATGAGAAAATGTTATTTGTGAGAAACCGGGAACAACACGTGAGACATATCTGCATTTATCTGGCATTTGATAACTGAAAACATTTTTTTTTTTTAACATTGTACTCTTGGGTCCCCAAGTCAACATTATCCAGATTCTTTGATCCTGTTCTTTTTCAGCTACTTCCTCCCCCCCCCCCCCCCATAAAAGGCCGACAATAAATGATTTAAAGCAAAACCCCTGAGAAATAGAAATTTAGGTGCTTCATCTATACCACGTCTTTCATGGTATTATTACTTAACATTTTTAAGAAATTAGATTTTTACTAGTAAAATGTTACTAAATTTACTTCCCAGCAGCAGCCCAAGACAAGGATACACTTGAAGTCGTTAAAGCTCTAGCTAAGTCAGAACTTCAAAAGGCCAATAACTAACAGTTCTGGAGACAGAGCCATCTGGGCAAAATGTTCCTTCTAAAACAGGGACAGAATATTCTCGGAGATCTTCATAGATTATGTTAGTGTTAGCCAACATACTACCGATTTGGACTGAGCATTTCTGGGTAAGCCTCCTGACTCCGTCAGACTCGCTGCTAGTTTTATAAGACCATTTGAACTGAGTTCTTCACCTACACATAGATTATAGACATTAAACCTCTTTAGGAGAAATGCATATTCAAGCTGTTAGTAGATGAATTAAATATTACACTGAAATACATAATAGAGGAAACACTCTGGTCCTTTGAAATTTAAATTTTTAAATCCTTTTTATATTGGCAGAAAGGATTTGATGTATTCAATGCACTAGATTTGATGGAAAATAAGACCTTCTTGGAAAAACTCAAGTTTGGCATAGGAGATGGCAATTTGCAGTATTATCTGTACAACTGGAGATGTCCAGGAACAGATTCTGAAAAGGTAAGTGAAGTTGACACACCCTTTATAAACTTCATACATTTACCTAGGAAATCCCATACTTGCTTCCCTTAGGATTGGTAAGGTGTTTTTTAGTAGCTTTTAAAACATACAGATCTGTTACACTATAATTTATTTTTTCTTGCTTACCTGTTGTGTTTCTTCCCTCCCTAGGTTGGACTAGTATTACAATAGATGGATATTTCTATTTCTAAAACTCTGGCATCATCATTTGTTAATATTCTATTTAATGATTCCTGGAACTGCCATTCCAAAGAAGAATAAAATAAAAGCACAACTTCGGCAAAATCGATGTCGTCGGTAACAATCAGAAAAGATGAAAAAACACCCATACGTGACCAATAGTACATCTTTCTAGCTAGAATGTTAACATTCTTTTTTTCCACTGTTCACCTATTTGTAGGAGGGATGAAAGGGTACAAAGAGCACATTCCTCGAATTTTCAGACTTTTGGCTGTCTCCTGATGAAGAGAAGGGATTTTTCCTCTCTGTAGAAAAGGGACTGTTTTTCTAGGGATGGAACAGAAGTCACAGAATTGTGTAAGCACATCTTTGCTGTTGTGTGGAGATGAACTGCTGCATTTCTTTGATTAAGTGTTGGTCTGTTTGTCCATGTAACAGAATGAAGGATCCGTCCGGCAAATCGGTACTTCCCCACCTTGCACAGTGTGATTGACAGCATTTATGGAACCGGGACGTGTGTAACTCAGTGAGGAGTGGGGGGTGTCTAAGTATATAGTGAGATCAAAATGTACCGGGGACTAGTAAGTACATTTATTTCTCCAGGAGCAGAGGCGCCAAATAAGTAAACACATAGGTTTGTACTTTGATCTTCAACAGGTCAGTGGATTGGTTTCAGAAGCAAAGTTTTGTGCAAACACGGTCTCTGTGAGTCTACACCCATGGCTGACTAGACTTTGCTGCTGCTGCACATACTCGCTTCTTCTCGGCAGCAACAAGAGATGTGAGGCAAAGAAAATAAAAGCTCTAAAGCCAAAAGAAATGCTCAGTGGAATTTATTAGTGCTATCAGGACATTGATAGTTTGAATGTTTTTATTACTTATGCAAAATTGCACATGTTCCTTTATGCTGACTTTAATTTATCATGAAAGCTGTCATGCTAATGGAAAATGTTATTTGTAAATAAGTGTTCATAATTTTGTTACTGATGGTGTTTTTATCTAGAATTTGAAAACCAGTTTTCTCAGTGTACATATCTACGTGCATATTAACTGCCAGTAGTCCAGGAGGGGGAAAACGTGAACGAGGCCACGTGGAAACTGGCTTTGGCTCAAATACCACAAAGTAGATATACTTGTTCCTGCCTTTACTGTACCAGTGCCTAGGCTCTTCAGTCCAGAAAAATTGAATTTTCGACAATATGACAGTCTTTATGTTGTAAGTGGTCAGATGAAACTGGTCATACCTTATACCAGGCAGGACCTAGCAAACTATGGCCCATGAGCCAAATCCAGCCCATCACCTCTTTTTGTACAGCCCGTGAGCTAAGAATGGTTTTTACATGTTTGAATGGTTCCGGGGGTGGGGGTGGGGGTGAGGATCAAAGAAAAATAATATCTTGTGATGTGAAAATTATAGGAAATGCAGATTTCATCATCCATATATAAAGTGTCGTTGGAACTCAGCCACACTCACTTGCTTACGCATTTCCTGTGGCTGCTTCACACTACAAAAGGCAGAGTTGTGTTATTCTGACAGCACTGTATGGCCCCAAAGGCCTAGCGTATTTACTACCTGGCCCTTTACAGAAAAAAAAATTTTGTCAGCTCTGACTTAACACTAAAGAGCTGAAAGCCACTTTCCGCACAAGATTAAACCTACAGCCGTGGCAGCCCCGAGACCACCACTAGAGGGCGCCCGGGGGGCCACAGTAGTGCCTGAGGACGGGGATGGTTTCTGAAGACCAATGATTCGGACCCAACTGCACTACCCCATTCTTCCTTAACAGGAGAGTGGCTTTGGAAGCAAAACTGAACTAATTCATTGAAACACCAAGAATTAAGTAAACGGGATTTTTTTTTTAATTAAAAAAAATTTTTTTTAATGTTTATTCTTGAGAGAGACAGAGAGAGTGAGTATGAACGGGGAAGGGGCAGGGAAAGGGAGACACAGTACCCAAAGCAGGCCCCAGGCGCTGAGCTGTCAGCACAGAGCCCCACCTGGGGCTCTAACTCACGAAACTTGAGATCATGACCTGAGCCTAAGTCAGGTGTTTAACCACCTAAGTCACCCAGGCACCCCAAGTAAATGGAATTTTAAGTTTATCTGGACTCAAGGCTCTAGCTGGGAATTAGGGATTTTAATTTAATCTGGCATCAAGACTATAGTTGGGAATTATATTCCACTCATTTTTATGGCACAGTCTTACATGAAGCAGGTTTTCAAATAATTGCAGAATTGCCAAATTTTATCACAAGCTCCCCTCGTGATGAGACTATGGCACTTTTCCTTTGTTTACATAATTCAGTTGTAGAATTCAGTTTTCCTGTCATTTTTAAATGCACTAGTTAATAAATGTCACATTTCCCTCTTTATAATTTAGGCAGATTACCAGTAAATATTTCAAAATTGAAAATCCGTAAAATCACTTGTGTTGATAAAGTTATTAGGACTAAATTTTTTTTTAATGTTTCTTTTTGCGAGAAAGGGAAGGGAGGGGCAGGGAGGAAGGGGGACAGAGGATCCCAAGAGGGCTCCACACTGACAGCAGAGAACCTGATGCAGGGCTTGAACTCATGAACCATGAGATCATGACCTGAGCCGACTTTGGATGCTTACCGACTGAGCCACCCAGGCGCCCTATCAGTTTACTTTTTTTAATTCTCTTCCTGACTTATTTCACCTAATTACCGGCCTACTTTGTACCCATGTTATATTTCCAAGAAAGTAAGTTAGCCACGTAAAGGGGTGAACTTCAGCCATTCAAAATACCGTGTCTGGCTTTTTTTTATGAACATTAAGCCTTTCTCCCAAGCTCATGCATTTGCCTACCTACAAAGTTAAATCAACAGGAAGTTAAGAAAAAAAGATTTTTTTGTGATGTCTTTTTTTTAATTTCTATCTTAATGTTTATTTATTATTGAGAGACAGAGAGAGACAGAGCATGAGCATTGGAGAGGCAGACAGAGGGGGAGACACAGAATCAGAGGCAAGCTCCAGGCTCTGTGCAAGCTGTCAGCACAGAGCCCGATGTGGGGCTTGATGTGGGGCTCAAACCCGCAAACCGCGAGACCATGACCTGAGCCGAAGTCGGTCGCTTAACCCACTGAGCCACCCAGGTGCCCCGTTTTTGTGATGTTTGTGAAGACGATGTATTGTTTGGTGTTTGGTAGCTCTTTTAAAGCTGATGATGCATCTGCAGTCCGCTCTCACCGGCAGCACTAACTAGAACCTGTTTACTGTGGCACACCTTCCAAGCCTGCCAGAAAGATGTTAAGTGTCGTGGGATGCAGATTTTCTTGCTTACTAGCATTGGTACCAGCCTCTTGGAAAGTGAATTTATACAAGCATGGACATTAGTCGCAATAAACTTTTGTTACAATATTCGTACTTCTGGATATTTTCTGCACTTAGTGTTTTCAAGCGTCAGCCCATCCAGCTATACAAAGAGTCTTACACATATGAAACGGATGTTACTAAAAGTATTCAAGAATATACGTAAAAATAACGCATTTTATTAGTTCCAAGGCTTCTTCGTAAAGTGTCATCTTACAACTGTGTGAAACGATAAGTTGACCCAAGATTACTTTGAGGTCGTTTTTTTACCTTTGGGTGGTTTCCTTATCTTATTGGGGTTTGGAATCAGTTTCTTTATTTTAAGGGGTTGTAACACCACAGCCTGCTGACTTCCAACAAGCTTTCTTTTCTGTTTAGAGAGGTCTTCAAAGGACGTGTCCAAAATCTCTCTGTCTCGGCTTTCTGAGGACGCAGTGTCTAAACTTGCCCCGGAGTCCTCGGGTCTGCCTTGAAGCCAGGGCACGTGTAAGCTGGGTACTCGGGGAATTATAGCTCTGACTTCAGCGTCAAAGGCTGTGGTGGTCTTTTTGAACCCCAAGGCCAGGACGCACTTCAGGCCGATGACCGGTGCAAGCCTCTCGCTGAGCCGGGGAACCTGACAAGCGGGAACCGCCCGGCTCAGACTTAACTGAATCAGGTGCGAGGTGAGGATGGCGGGCTTGGCTGACCTGCACACCAGGACCAGCAGCAGCCCGTTCCTTTCCAGAGCGCGGGTGACTTCATTGATGCCAATGGCGAGCTGCTTCCTGACGTCCACGGGGGTCCACCCCGACCCCTGCTCGCTACCTTCTGGCGGTTTCTCCCTCGGGCCCTCGCCCTTCTCAACCTCTGTGCCACACCTGTCTGGGCTTGGTTTTTTTAAAAACTGCTTTCTCTTTTTCTTCTTATCCTCAATCTTCCGAAGCCCAAGAGATTTAAATCTGTCTTCAAGCGTCTGCAGTATGAAGTGCATGTGTTCTCTCTCGAGCGCGCTCCAGCAGATGGCGTAAGGGTTGTTCAGCAAGGTCTTTACGGTTAAGGGTCTCGTCTTCCGAACGGAGCCCCTCCCCGGTGCCTGAGGAGCCGCGGCCATTCCGAAAAATCTCTCGCGGAGAAGCAAACGACAAAGTAAAACTCGTGTTACTGGCAGTGCATGTCATAAGAGTATCCTGTCTGTACTTTGGTTCTCGATGGGCCACAGCAAGCCTCGTTCCGCAGAACCGATTACGTGACCATACACCAGACCTCTTTTAAGACTAAGGCATTTATTTTCCCCATTTTTTCATGACTTTGTCTTTATTCGTATACAGGCAATATATACATGTTTTTGCATTACTGCAATCACCGTGACGTTCTATTTATTTATTTCCTTTATTAAAAATGTTCCATGTTTCTACCCGTTCATGGTCATTCTTTTAAGGACTGCGTGGTATTAGTCTTACAATTCTGCCAACGTTTTCTAAGATGCTCTCCAGTCAGGCTTCATTCAGCAAACACTCCCTGAGCACCTCCGGCGTGCAGGCAGCGTTCCAGTCGCCGGGCTCGGCAGGGAACCAAAACCAAGTCCACCTGCACACAGGAAGCCTCTGCCATTCAGGATTACCGACCAGGTGTGAGTTACTCCACGCACACGGCCAAATACTCAAATGATAGTTTCGTTCTATGCCCTTTGAAGCCTCCCTCCCTCCCCAGACCCTAAGCTTCTGTGTGACCCTCCTCGAACATCTAGAGACACGGGCGTACATTCCCCCGGCCCGGTTATTCCAAGAGACTGCTCCTCCAACTGGCAATCTGCTGAAAATCAGGGGAATTTTGTCCTGAAACTTGAAAAATAGGAAGGCTCCTTCTTGGGAAGCTGTTGTAAACCACTGATGTGGGAGGCACATCCTGGCTCTCCTTCCCAGAGCAAGCACACTTCTCTTCCCTCACTGTTATGCCTCGCTTCTTCCTCGGGCTCAGCCCATAGTGACCTACGTGGCAAAGCTGAAGGGGGCTAAACAAGCCAGCCCCCGACGAGTCTGGCGTCTGGAACTGTCCCGGTTTTCAGGTAACCAGACGTTCTCCTTCCAGGCAGTCCCTCATTCCAAACCACGTATCCCACCGAGGCCTGCCTTCCCCGACATGCCCCCTGCACAATGAAGTCCGCTCCAGTTAAACTTCCACTCACCCAGGCTGGCTACTACTGATGGTGACAGGCGTCTCTGTGGAGCGTGTCAGAAGCGAGAAGGCACTTTCTCCATGTATCACTTGATCCTCACTCAACTCCCGTATGATTGCCCAACGTGTGGGTAAGAAAACAGCCTTGACTTTAAGCGCCTGGCCCAAAGTCACAACCGGTTTTCCGGACCCAAATTTGATGCCCTTTCAATCCTGGCTGCACCTCAAAAATAACCTGTTGCCTTTCAAAACCTACGGATGGGTTGGTCCTTATACCGCACGTACTGAACTGGGAGCCCTGGGAATAGGGCCAGGGCGTCTATACTTGTAAAAAGCTGCCCAGGTGAATCTGATACTGAACAGGGTTACGAACTGCTGGGGTAGGGCTGTGGAAAACTGGACGGCCTTGGGAAATGGCCTCCTGACCTCCACTGGTCACTCCTCCTCCTAAGTCACCTTCTAACAGAAATCCAAAATTCAGCTCCTTCAGGCAAGGTCAGACCCTGTTCGTGCCAGTTCTGCCGGAGCCTCTGTATCTGCCGCAGAAGCCCACTGCACAGCACTCCTCGTCCTGCGTTTTCCCCGTGTTCCCCTCAAGCTCCGGGAATCAGGAAGTAGGGACTGGGGGAGGCTGGCATCAGCTTGAAGGTGGTCATGAAGACGAGCAAGACAAATCTAACAGGGCTCTTGCCAAACCGCGAGTCCGTCCGCGTGCCTCGGTATTCGAACAGCACAGAATACTTAAATCCTTCAGTAAATACTTACAGTTATGTGCTCCGGAGGGGAGGCCAAGACAGGCGTGGGAACTCCCGCCTTCAGAATCTAGCGGGGGAGATGAGAACCAAGCAGTTCAATAAGCACAGTCTTAGGTCACATGATCCAGAAAACAAAGTACTGACTGATGAGAAGTAACAGTTTTGGAGGAGAAAAACAGGCCTTGCTGAGGTGCCTTTTGTGCTATGTCTTGGGGGCATCCACGACCTAGAAGATCAAGTGCAAACCCTCTAAGGTGACATACAAGGCCCTCCCCACTCTGGCCCCCTGTCTCCCCACCAGCCTTTCACCTTCTATGCCCCACCAGGCAGGATCACACCCTGCCACGGAACCACATATTGTTTAACGAGGCCTCCAGTTTCCCAGCTCTACATGTTCAGACACACTATTCCCTCTGCCTGCCTCAATACTCTCCCACCTTCAGCCCCACCACCACCGTTCTTTCTTCCGGTATTTCTGGATTACCCACAATGCACGGAGCCATAAAGTACCAAGTAAAAACCATTCCTGACCTCACTAGGCTTAGAGTCCATGAAAAAGACGTATCAGCAGGTAATAAAACAAGATGTGCACACTGAGGTCTGGAAACTGCAGGATAGTAAGCACGCGGCAGAAGCCTGACTTAATTGAGGGGGTCAGCAAGGAAGTCCTGGATAAAGTGACCTTTTTAACCCTACATCTGAAGAGTGCCTGCCAAAGGGAGTATGAAGCCGAAAGGGTATCGCAGGGAACACATTCACGGAAGTGAAGTAAGTTCAAGGTCTCTGGGGCAGAGATGCTAGAAACGGTGAGGTTATTAGCAAAGGCAGACAAAGACCACAGGGTGAAAGTCCTTGCAAGCCTTGTAATGAGAAGCAACCGTAATGTTTAAAGCAGAAGAGTGGAGTGATTAGAAAGGCAATGCAGAAAGATCTTCGTGGATTCCCGGCCTGGTGGCGTCCTCTGCCAGGAGTGGAAGGCGCAAAGAGGTTCCCAGAGAGTCGCCGCGGAGGGAAAGGCACAGAAATACATCCTAGCTCAAACAGTTAAGAGATAGAATCTACTCGGCTTAGTGTCATCAACCGGGAGTGGAGGAGAGGAAGGCCTCAGAAATGCCTACCGGATCCGGTAGCAGAGGGGAGGACGGCCTCAGTTCCCGGGGGCTGCATTCCTGTCCCAGAGTCACCCCTTCCCCGTGCATGCCCCCCCCCCCCCCCCCCCCGTATTTAGTACCCTCGTTCCTCACTACTTACCATACCGAACTGTAGTTACCTTGTGGTCCGTCCCCGCTTCTAGGCAGCGGAGCACTGAAGGACCAGGGTGGACTATGTCACGATTTCTCGTACCTACAGACACTTAACTCCAGGAGGACAGAGGGGAGTAAACCAAGGGCCGGAGGCAGGAAAGTACGCGGGTCCGGGCGAGGGGGGTGCGGCCCAGGAGACGGGGTTCCCGGGGAAGACCTGGGGAGCTCGCGAGCCCACCGCCCCGAGGCCTCCGCCCTCCGCGGCGCCCCGGGCTCGATCCCACCCGGCGCGCCCCTCCCGAACTCCGCGTCCCCCTGGTCCGACTTCCACTAACGACCGCGACCCCACCGCGCCCACGTGCGCCGCGACACGCGTGCGCAGAGCCCTCGCCCTACCCGGCTCCGCCTTCCGAACGCTCAGAGAGCTTCCCATCCCGTCATCCCGCCTTGACACTCACCGGGGAGAGAGTCTGCCCACAGCGTCGCGAGGCAGGAACTTGCAAAAAGCCTGAGTTTGGCTGGGAACGGGGTTGGGAGGCTCAGGACCGCGTCCTATCGCGTCAGTGCGCAGGCGCAATGTCTGTCTCGCGAGACATCATGGTTGCCGTGGTAACCCGCCGCTCACCGTCTCCGAGGCTAGGTCCGGGGGCTCTTCAACTGCAGTTGCGAGAGGGCTGGTTTTTCACTCGTCGCCCACGCCCTTCTAATCCAGTTTCTACCTTTCAGCGCCTGGCGGTGTTGGCTCTGTCTCTCTTCCCGCTTTTCTGTATTTGGCTTGCCTAAGGGGACGCAAAACCCTGGTCCTTGTCCCAGTGCCCCCATCTCCGTCGCATCCACAGTACCAGGAAAATCAAGATAAACGGGGGATGAGAGGTGGTTTGCGATTAAAAAAAAAAAGTGCTTACAGGCAACAATGTAGGCAATCATGAGCCCCCTGAAAGGAGAGAGTAAAGAAGACTTTGCGTTCTGCGACGGCGGCTCAGAAAAGTCCTCCAAATGTCCGCCGTAGCAACTCCGACCAGTGGAAACTAACGGTTATGAATGGAGTCGCTAGGAAGGCACGGACAACCGCAAAACAGCTGAAGGACGTTTGCAAGGTCAGGCCTCTGAACCTGTTGATTTAGCTGTGGCCAGAACTTAGAAGAAAGTAGGTTGCTTCTGACTTAAAGAGCCTGCTCCCTCCCCACCCCATTCCTTTCTCTTTTCCAGCCCAATTTAGCGCCCCTCCCCCACTTTACTTTTCCTCTCTCCATCTTTCTCAAAAATTTTCCGTCCTCAATCTCTTCACTGCTCGTTTTGTTTTCCATTTTTTGGATCTATTTCCTGTATTTTCAGTTTTTGTCACCTACATAGCGCCCGACTGGCGATAAAGTAAACAAAACAAAAAACTGTGTTCCCTTGGGTCAAAAATTATTGCAGGTTACACAGGGTTAAAGTACAGTTTGATTTTTTTTAAAAATCACAATTGAAAAGATTAAAAAGAATGAAGTTACAATGAGTCTGAGTGTAACAACAGGCTTTTGTTTCATAAAATGAATCTTATTGGTTCGTGATGAACTGCCAACATTCAGTTTTAAAGTAGTCTTAGATCTCTAGCTTTTAAGCTGTAAGAGAAATGCAGACGCACATACCTAATTGCAATGCTAGAGTGATGGGAAGGAAATGTGCATAAATTTTCGTCCCCCTAAGGTTCCAGACTGTGTAGTTAGATTTGTAGCATCTTCTCAGTTTGCATTCCCTCTGTGAGTATTACCTACCATTTACACCCCATGGCTCTGGAGCCAGGCTGCCTGGATTGAAATCCTAACTCCATCCGTGGCCAAGTATCTGACTCCTAAAGCAAGCGAATTAACCCTCTCCATGAAGTGATAAAAATAGTACCTGTTGTGCTTATTAGAAGAGATCATCTCTGTAAGATGATTAGCCCAGTGGCACAGAAAAAGTGCTGGATAAGTGTAACTGTGATAAATGTAGGGAAAATCTGAATTAAGAGTTAATAAAAATTAACAGTAGCCTCTATGATTTTAGTGCATGTGTTTTATTTTGAGACTGCCACTATAATTGCCACAAGAATTTTGCTAAAATGAACAACCACACTTCAAAGAAGTTGGATCACACAAACATTGCAAGAAAAAAACCAAACACTTCTCCCGTGACCCAATTACTTCAAAACACATTTCCTTTCAATGTTCCTTTCTGATTTGTTTCACATCTGTGCATGTATTTAAATTGTGAAATAATACAGATTAAATTTTGTATTCTGATTTTCTTTCCATATAACTTTTTTTAATGTTTCTCACATAGTCTTCAAATTATCAGTTTAACTCACGTGGTGTATATGTATATATATGTACATATGTATATAGAACCTTTTTTTAAATGTTTATTTTTGAGAGAGAGAGAGAGAGAGAGAGATACAGAGTGTGAGTGGAGGAGAGGCAGACAGGGAGGGAGACACAGAATCCAAAGCAGGCTCCAGGCTCTGAGCTGTCAGCATAGAGCCGGTCAAGGAGCTTGAACCCATAAACTGTGAGATCATGACCTGAGCTGAAGTCAGGTGCTTAAGGGACTGAGCCATCCAGGCGCCCCTGTATATATAACCTTGTAATGACAGCTATTACAGTTATTTTGCCCTGTAAAGCCTCAATTTGGTCTTTGAATAATGAAGTTTACTTTTTACATTAATTCCAGAATTGGACTATTGGTAGATTTATATGCTTGTCATGATGTAAGAGTGGTTTAAGGGCCTTGGTGATAAGTCATGTCATTAGCTATCTGTAGATACAACCTAAACGTGAGACATTTCAAGCCGTTAAGCGATCTCTAAGCAACAGCATGGTGACGTGCCACACATCCATAGATAAGGCCAGTAAGGAGAAAAAGAATCTAATTGGATGTAGGCCATTTATTATACTTCTGAGACAGCAAAAGCAAGATCAGCATGATTATCAGTTCCCTGCCTCCCTAGGCCCACGGGACATCCCTAGTCCCAGAGATCACTAACCATAGGTGTCATGAGTGATGAGGTCACTGCATTGACAAGCCAGCTTTAAACTTCAGCTGAGCAGTTTCATAGACTTACACAGAAACCTGCAGCTATATATACCCTAAGGTGGCGAGCAGAGAGGGCAGGGGGCAAGGTGAAAAGCATTAGTCTCCACTAAAACTAGGGAAATGGAAGAGAAACACCTTTTTTAAAAATTTTTTTAATGTTTATTTTTGAGAGAGAGAGTGGGGGAGGGGCAGAGAGAGAGGGAGACAGAGTCCGAAGCAGGCTCCAGGCTCTGAGCTGTCAGCACAGACCCTGATGCAGGGCTCAAACTCACGATCCATGAGATCATGACCTGAACTGAAGTCATACATTTAACCAGCGGAGCCACCCAGGCGCCCCGAAGAGAAACACCTTTGTGGGAGTCTTCCACAAGATAGGGACCCTCGCTGCAGAAGGGTTCTCAGGCATTCTGCCCCTGCAGTCAAGCCTTGCCTACATGGCTAGATGGAGACATGCAAGGTTGTCAGGGGGCCTTGGAGCAGAGCTGTCCTATTCAAAAAGAGATATTTGAAAGATCTTAAATGGTCAAAGAGCTGTCTGGGATGTTCTTTTTTTTTTTTTTTTAATAGATTCTATTTATTAGAGTTTTGTTTTATTTTTTGAGGTTTTCTTTTTTTTTTTTTTTTAAAGTAACCTCTGCACCCAATGTGGAGCTCAAACTCACAACCCCAAGATCTAGAGTCACACGCTCCACTGACTGAGCCAGCCAGGTACCCTCGTTTTGTTTTCTTTTTAAGGGCAGAGGCCTAATGTGATAGGAATCTAGGCTTTAGATTTTCTATAGGTCCTAAAGAGCCAGCACCAGTAATTTTGGAAATAAAGTGTCTGTATGATACAAAATAAGCTACAGGCAACTATTCACAATGTACCATAGATATACATAAACATAAACCTGTAATTTTAGACTTTTTTAAAGTAGACATTTATACTGGGGTGCCTGGGTAGCTCAGTGGTTAAGCGTCTGACTTCGGCTCAGGTCATGATCTCATGGTTCGTGAGTTCGAGCCCCACGTCGGGCTCTGTGCTGACAGCTGGGAGCCTGGAGCCTGCTTCGGATTCTGTGTCTCCCTCTCTCTCTGTGTCTCAGCTGGGCTGGGTGCTAAAAGGCCTCACAGAGAGGTGCTAGTTCAACCAAGACCTGGAGGAAGTGGAGGACTGAGCCAGGGAAGAGTGGGGGAAGGTTAAGGCCTTGAGGCAGGAGTGTGCTTGACCTGTTAGAACGGGGAAAGAGACCCAAGCAGCAGGGGGAGCCCTCGGAAGGAAGGTGAGAATGACAGGAGAGGAGAGAAGTGGCTCTAGGCTTGTAGCCCACACTAAAGATAATTCTTACCCTGAAGGCTTCCTGGAGGAGGAGGTGCGAGTCTTGAAAGAAGGCCTGGCAAGTTAAGAAGATGGGGAAGAGCATTCCAGACAGTGGGGTGGTAGCTAGCTATGGGCCTGGATAGCTGGGGGTGGGATGTGCATGTGAGGAAGGAGAGCAGTGAAAGATGAGGTCGAACAGGTCAGTAGGACCTGAATAATCCTGGACCACCACATACACTATGCAGAGGCTATTCTAAAAGGAGAGTTAGCAGGCGCCTGAGTGGCTCAGTTGGGTGAGCATCCGACTTTGGCTCAGGCCATAATCTTGCGCCTCTGTCCCCCTCTCTCTCTGCCCCTCCCCTGCTTACGTGCTCTCTCTCAAAAAATAAAAAACATTTTAAAATATAATAAAAATAAATAAAAGAGTTACCATTTTGCTTCAGACAATAGATCTCAGCCCTGCTGTGCCACTCCTGGTGCTTGCACCCCACAGCCTTTTTAACATAATCTCTGGTGGCAGGAATCAGGCATTAGGTTTGTGTCTGTGGTTTGTCTTCCAGATTAAATGCTCAGCCACAATTAAGAAGTGCTCATCTTGATAAATACTACGCAAAGTGACCTAAAGAGTCATTGCAATCCCTATCAAAATCCCAATGGGCGTTTTTGTTGCATTTAAAAAAATCCTAGGGGCGCCTGAGTGGCTCAGTCTGTTAAGCATCTGACTTCAGCTCAGGTCACGATCTCATGGTTCATCAGTTCGAGTCCCGCGTTGGGCTCTGTGCTTACAGCTCAGAGCCTGGAGTCTGCTTTGGATTCTGTGTCTCCCTCTCTCTCTGCCACTCCCCTGCTCATGCTCTCTCTCTCTCGAAAATAAATAAACATTAAAAAAAATTTTTTTTAAATCCTAAAATTTTCTCATGGTTCATCAGTTCGAGTCCCGCGTTGGGCTCTGTGCTTACAGCTCAGAGCCTGGAGTCTGCTTTGGATTCTGTGTCTCCCTCTCTCTCTGCCACTCCCCTGCTCATGCTCTCTCTCTCTCGAAAATAAATAAACATTAAAAAAAATTTTTTTTAAATCCTAAAATTCATATCAGATCTCACAGAACCCCTGAACAGCCAAAGCAGTCTTGGGAAATGAAGAACAAAATTGGAGGGCTCACACTTTCAGATATTAACAACTAACTACAAAACTACAGTAATGAAAACAGTATGGTGTTGGTATAAAGACAGACTTCTACATCAATGGAACAGAGAGCCCAGAAATAAACTCTCACATAAATGGTCAATTAACTTTTGACAAGGAGGCCGAGACCCTTTAATGGGGAAAGAGCTATTTTTTCAACAAACGGTGCTGGGAAAACTGGATATCCATATGCATATGAATGAAGTTGGACCCTTACTTATACCTCATGAAAAATTAAACTCAAAGTGGATCAAAGATCCAAACTTATGACCCAAAACCATAAAACTCATAAAACATAGGGGAAAATCTTTGTGACATTGCATTTGGCAGTGATATCTTGTATCTGACAACAAAAGCACAGGCAACAAAAGAAAAAAATAGATCAATTGGTTCTTCATCAGAATTAACGTTGTGCATCGAAAGACACCATCAAGAGAGTGAAAAGCCACAGGGGAAGATATTTTTGCAAATTATATCTGATAAGGGACTAATATTCAGAATATATAAAGAACAACAACTCAATCACAAAAAGCAAAAACAAACAAACAAAAAACCATGGGGTCCCTGGCTTGCTCAGTTGGTAGAGCATGCAACTCTTGATCTTGGGGTTGTGAGTTAGTCTCCCAAAAAGCCAACTCAAAAATGGGCAAAGGACTTGAAAAAGACATTTCTCCAAGGAAGATATACTAATGTCCGATAAGCACATAAAAAGATGCTCAACATCCTTAATCATTAGGGTAATGCAAATCAAAACCATGATGAGATACCACTTCACATCCATGAGGGTGGCTATTATTAAAGGAACAGAGGGGCGCTTGGTTGGCTCTGTCAGTTAGGCATCCAACTTTGGCTCAAGTCATGATCTCATAGTTCATGGGTTCAAGTCCCATTTTGGGCTCTGTGCAGACAGCTCAGAGCCTGGACCCTCCTTTGGATTCTGTGTCTCTGTCTCTCTCTGCCCCTGCCCGGCTTGCACTCTGTCTTTCTCTCAAGAAATAAAATAAACATTAAAAAAAAAAAAAGCAGAAAATAACCAGTGTTGGTGAGGGATACTGTGAAATCAGAACCCTACTACATCACCAGTTGGAATGTAAAATGATGCAGCTGCTGTGGAATACAGTTTGTCAATTCCTCTAAAAGTTAAAATGTAGAATGATGATATAACCCAGCAATTCCACTCCTACGATATACCCAAAAGAATTGAAAGCAGGGACTGAACAGATACTAGTATGACAATGGCCATAGTTGCTTTATCCACAAGAGCCAAAAGGTAGAAACAATTTAGATGTCCATCAACGAATGAGTGAATGTCATATTTACATATAATGGAATATTATTCAGCCATAAAAAGGAATAAAATACTGACACCTGCTACAACATGGATGAACTTGAAAAACATTATGCTAAGTGAAATAAGCCAGTTGCAAAAGGACAAACATTGTGCAATTATGCTGTATAAAGTCCCCAGACTAGGCAAATTCATAGATTAAAAGGTAGAAGAGAGGTTACCAAGGCTGGGGGGAAGGGGAGGAGAAGGTGTTTAATGGGCACAGAGTTTCTATTTAGGAGGATGAAAAAATATTGGAAATACTGGCGATGGTTAACACAGCATTATGAATGTACTTAATACCACTCTAAATACTATTTTTTCACTCATTTTTCTTTACTATTCCTTTTTTATCTCATTTTCATTTTTTTCTTTACTTTTTTCTCATTTCTTCCTTTTAATTTTTTTCTCATCTTTTCCTTTTATTTAGTTTGTTAGTGTTCAGTTTTGTTTATTTGTATGCTCATCTAGCATTGTGTTTTGATTCCATTACAAAGATCAGCTGATCAGGTGGACTCTGGAATTTTCCTTTGAGGTGACGTGGGCCAAGCTTCTCACCAACTTCTCCCAATTTTAAGTTGGCCTTGGGATACCTTGACTCCAAAGTCAACAGTAAGTCCAACATGCCCCTGGGCCTCTCTGCTGTCTCTGCTGATGAGGATCCATATGGCCAGCCACCAGTTCTCAAGACCATCATCAAGGGTTAACTTGGCCAAGCTGAAGTTGGCTCGATGCATCCTGCCTTAGGAAAGAGGTAGTCATTAAAATCATTGACAAGACTTAGCAGAACTCCTCCAAACTCAAGAGACTATCCTGTGAATAAGAATCAGGAAGGCCGTGAACCATCCCAAAACAATTATTTGAAGTGATGCAGACTCTGCCTTGTCCTGGAATACTCTAGTGAAAGAGAGGAACTTGAGTTCCTACTGGCTCATGGCAGTCTGCAAGAAAAGAAGGCCACAGGCAAATTCCATCAGATAATGTCTGTGGGGTATGGTCACCAGGAGTGTGTTGTCCGTAGATTTAAAGGCATGTTCTTGGATGCTGACATGGTAAGTTTGAAGACTTTGGCCTCAGTCACAATTCACCTTTGGCGAAAAGCTGGGTGTCTCCTTTGGCAACCCCCTCTCCGTGCTGTCCCAGAACTCCTCCAGGGTCAGATAAGATGGAACCGTGGTGGGTGTGTGGAATCTGAGGGTGTTCTGTAGACACTGGTCAGCGGACCCCTGCCTCCAAGGAGTACTCAGTGGAATATACCATATCCCCTTTTACACATGCAGGAAATGTGAAAAACTGCTCAAGAAATCTCTCATTGTCAGTCTCAGCAAGAGAGCACTTAAGAGCCCAAGATCTATGGATGAATACAGGTCATGGAGACGAACTAAAAAACCCTTATGTGGAGCCACTCCCTGACTACAAGGAAGCCTGGCTGAGTTGATCGTGCCCAGAGTCACACAGGGAAGAGATCAAGACTCGCTGATGGGCCGTAAGCACAAGGAAGCAATGACCTCCTGTTTGCTCCTGAGTTACGAGGGAGCCGAGCTGGAGGGCCATGTCGTGGCCCAGAAACCCCAGGCTTCGGCTGAGCTAACCAACAGCAGCATGCTTTTCTCGTCTCACCAGGTACAGCGTGGAGTCTGCAACACGGAGCGAGGTAGCCGTGAGCTGGCTGTTCTCACCTCTGATTCCTGCTCTAAGAGCGCTCAGCAGAGCAACACAGAACATGGGCCACCTGACAATGGTCAGGTGTCAGGGTAGAAGTTCCACCAGTCCCCCACCCTGCCTGGAGAGGAAGAGACCACCCTCACCTTCAGAAGCAGTGGCCCCTCCACCAGCACAAATCAACTTCTGAGTTCCCTGCTTTGGAAGGAGGCTGGCCTCGGCCAGGCCTCCATGCAGAAGGGCAGAGACAGCCTCACCCTGCCAGAGTCTGGGGCCTCCACAGCCTGTGCTCCCCTCCACACTCCACCTCTGCACCCCAGTCTCCCAACAAGGCCGCACCCGCAGGGACCCAAGTGCCACGGCCCAGTCAGGCCTCAGGGCTGTGCCCCCCAGACCTCTCAGGTGCCCCAGCCCAGCACAGACTCCCAATTGTGTCCCTTTGGCCACTTCTTCTGTCCACACATCAGAAGCAGTGGCAAAGCCACAGAGGGAACCAATTTCCTCCGGGGTGTGGCCGAAGGAAACCCGATCTACCTTGGCAACTTCCCACAGATGAGCCATTCCCGAGGCAAGGGGCGGCAGGGGACCACTGAGAACTTCTTCAGCTGGTTCAGGTTCAAGTTTATACTGAGACATCTGTGTTTCAGGTTTGCCAGAAGGAACCTGAAAGCAAACACTGATAGCAAACACTGAGACACTCAGACCTCACAGACTGAGAGCAGGAACAGTGATAAAGGAGAACTGTGGGGAGGCCAAGCAATGCTCATTACACTTGACATGGGGTAGAAAGAACGTGAACTTCATGCAGCCCAGTGAGAAGGTGCAGGAGACCGGCCAGGGGCTGCACACAAAGAGTGGCCAGTAGGAGCCGAGGAAGAAGTTTGCCCCGCTGTGTGTGCAGCGTACTCCGGCCAAGGGGATTTTGCACGGTGGATAGAAGGGTCTACGCGGTCACAGCCATCTCTCAGTGGAGTTCCACTTAAGTGGACAGCAGCACCTCTGCGGCATTCAAGAGCATTGCTTCCAAAACCACGGCAGCTTAACCTTTAAAAGGCTGCCAGGAGCCTCCAGGGAGACAAGGGGCGGGGCGGCCACCGGCACCCCTACCTGGGCAAGACTGCGGAGGCCCTGTGGCCTTCTTTGTGCCGGAGCCGCAAAGCTCTGCAGCGCTTGGCCCGCGGTTCTCGTGTGCTCATGGGGGAGGCCAGTTGGTGTTTCCACAGGGCAGTTTGGCAAGGCGTCAGAACCCTTAATGGGTTCTTCTGGGAAAAATCTCCCTGGTGACTTTCACCGAGGGCCTCACTAGCATTAGCGCGAAGTCTGCTGCCAAAAATAGTTTGGAGTTTATCATAAGAAAACTCGGCTGCCCCTGATATATGCACGCTTAATGCCGCTTGTGTTTTCGGATGCTCGTTCTGGCTGCGAGTTGGGGGATGGGTGGGGTGAGCATTAGACTCCCTTGTGCTTGGACAGTGGCTTTAACCTCAGGGACTGGAAGTGAAGGAGGCAGCAAGCAGAAAATCAGCCTGAGTGTCATTGGCTGCTGTGCGACCTTCTCTCATTTGTAATTTTCTTCATTCTACACAATTTATTCCAGAACGCAGAGACAGGAGGATGCTTTCCCAGCTCGTTTTATGTGCCGGCATAATGCTGATACAGGAAAAAAAACAAAACAAAACAAGACAGTATGAGGAAGGGAAGTTACAAAATAAAGATGGATGAAAAATCCCTCAAAATATAACTCACAGTCCAGTCATGTATTTAAAAAAAGAGAAACATTTCATCAAGTTCAAAATTAATAAGGAATGCAAGGTTGGTTTAACAATCGAAAATCAATTCATGTAAGCTCTCTTGAAAAGATTAAAGGGGAAATATATGATCATCCCAATCCCCAACAGAGACATTAAAAAAAGCTTTTGATGAAATTCTACATCCATTTATGAAAACAAGTTTTGCCAAACTACAAATAGGAAGAAACCTCCTTAACCTACTAAAACATGTATATCCATCAAAATAAGCCAGCTGCAGCGAACATATCACATTTGATGGTGAAACACTGAACACATTACCTTTAAAGAACCATATACTATTCCTAGCCATTATTATACTCAGGTCCTGGCTAGTGCAGAAAGGCAAGGAAAAGAAAGATTTGAGGAATGCAAAGGACTAAGTAAAACTATCATCATTCATAGACTATTGTTTGATAAATAGAAAACCCCAAATCGTTTACTGAAAAGTAATTAAAACTTAAGAGATCTATCAAGGCTGCTGGATAAAGAGTCAATAGACAACAATCAATTCCCTTTCTCTGTACCAGTTACAAAAGGATGAACAATGCAAATTTTTTAAAGACTCCATCTATAACATAATAAAAAAATTATAAAGATACTTAGAAATAAATCCCCTTAAGGGGCTCCTGGGTGTCTCAGTCAGTTAGGCATCGGACTCTTGATCTCGGCACAGGTATTGATCTCAGGATGGTGTGTTCAAGCCCCGAGGTGGGCTCTGCGCTGGGCATGAAGACTACTTAAAAAAAAAAAAAATACATATAAGATGTGTGAGACCTTTAATGGAGAAAATTGGAAAACTCTCTGAAAACATTACAGAAAAATAATTGAAAAAGATATGAGTCATGAATAGTGAAACTGTCACAAAAATATCTGCTTCTCCTCCCCCACCCAACTGATGTAGCTTTTCAATGCAATTCTAAGAAAAATTCAAGAATTTTCTTTTGTGGTACATGACTCATGGATGTTAGAGTTTAGAGGGAGGAGCAAAGTGCCAGAACAACGTTTTGTGAGGATGAACAAAATAGGTAGGATTTAATGATTAAGACAGTTTGACATGAGTGGAGGGATAAACAAAGGGAGAGTCCAAAAACCGATTATATAATTGCACCTTGTGTTTTCTTTTTTTATTTTATTTTATTTAAAAAATTTTTAAATGTTTTTATTTATTTTTGAGAGAGAGAGAGAGAGACAGAGTGTGAGCGGGGGAGACACAGAATTGGAAGCAGGCTCCAGGCTCCGAGCTGTCAGCACAGAGCCCAATGCCGGATTCGAACTCACAAACCATGAGATCATGACCTGAGTCAAATTTGGATGCTTAACGGACTGAGCCACCCAGGTGCGCCACACCTGGTGTTTTCTTAAACACACTCTAATCAGCCTTTGTCCCCCACCACTGCACTGAAACTTCTCTCTCCAGGTTGTCAGTGATCTTGACAATGACCAAGATCCAATCGATAACTCTCAGTCCTCCTCCACCCTGACATGCTTTCTCACTTGATGTGCTTTCTGGACACCACATTCTCTTGGTTTTTCTCTTACTCAATGACCACTTCTTCTCTGTCTCCTACACTCATTCTTCCTCTCCTTTCCAAGCTCTTAATGTTGCGATTTTCCATGGCTTAGTCTTCAATCCTCTTTCTTCATCTATATACACTCAGTTTCTAGAGTCACCCAGTCTGAGGGTTCTAAATACTATCTCTCTGTTCATGAGTACCACATTAATGTACCCCGCCCAAACTAGACTTGATATCCAACTGCCTATTTGACATCTCACTTGGATGTCTGATATCTCAAAACTCACATGTCCAGAACTAAACTTCTGATCTTTGCTCCCCGCCAAACCTACTCCACCAGTGGGCCTCCCAGTGACTCAGGTCAACACTCTTGGAACTATTCCAACTCCTCTCTTTCCTTCACATCCCATGTAGAATCTTTGAGGGACTACTGTTGACTTTACCTTCAAAATATATCCAGAATCTGAGATACTTCTCACTACTACCACCTGAGTTTGAGACACCCTGTAAGTTCTTCCCTGGATTATAATTATGGTAAAGATTCTGCTTCCAACCTTGTTTCCCTGCAATCTATTTTCAACACAGCAACAAGAGTGATCCCTTTAAAAAGTAGTGGTATCTTGGCAGATCGCACTCAAAACTCTTCAATGGTTCTGTTTCACTCCCATTTAACCCCAAATGCCTTTGTGCAAGGTCTTGTCCAGTTTCCATCTTCTATTCCCTGGCCTCTTCTGCTCCTCTGCTCTGGCCACACTGGCTCCTTGGTGTTCTTCACACCTGCCAGGGAAGCTCTCTCTTGAGGGTCTCTGTATTGGATGCAGCTCTTAGGGGGTCTTCCTGATCAGCTCTTTCACCTCCTTCAAGCTTTTACTCAAATGCCATCTTCTCAAAGAGACCTGCCCTGTGTCCCCTACTTACCATTGCAGGTTACCTCTTCCACCCCACATACCCACGACTGCCCATCTCAGCAATCAGAAAGAATGAAACCTTGCCATTTGCAACAAGGCGGATGCTGAGTGAAGTAAGGCAGTCAGAGGAAGAGAAGTATCATATGATTTCACTCATATGTGGAATTTGAGAAACAAAACAGATGAACATAGGGGAAGGGAAGGAAAAATAAGATAAACACAGAGAGGGAGGCAAAGCATAAGGGACTCTTAAATACAGAGAACAAACTGAGGGTTGCTGGAGGGGTTTGGGGTGGGGGGTTGGGCTACATGGGGGATGGGCATCAAGGAGGGCATCTGTTGGGATGAGCACTGGGTGTTATATGTAAGTGATAAATCACTAAATTCTACTCCTGACATCATTATTACATTATATGTTAATTAACTTGGATTCAAATTAAAAAAAAAAAAAAAAGACTTACCATCTCTTTTGCTCTTTTTAAAAATTGCACTTATCAGGGCATCTGGGTGGCTGAGTTGGTTGAACGTTCGACTCTTTATTTCAGCTCAGGTCATGATCTCCTGGTTCCTGAGATCGAGCCCCATGTCGGGCTCTGTGCTGAGAGCACTGAGCCTGCTTGGGATTTTGTCTCTCCCTCTCATGCTCTCGCTCTCTCACTCTGAAAAATAAATAAATAAACTTAAAAAAAATTTTTTTAATTGCACTTATAATCTAAAATCTTTTAATAGACTATAGAATTCACTTATTATATATGGTATTGTCTGCAATGCCCTACCAGAATGTAATGCAAGGATGGGGATTCTTGTTTGTTCTGTTGACTAATGTCTTTCAAGAACCTAAAACAGTGCCTTGCTCATAGTGGGCACTCAGTAACTATTTGAATGAATGAATGAGGAAGATAGGATATAATGGAATCAAGGGAGTCACAAAGGTAAGGATAATGTTCTATTTATTTAAAAAAAATCTTTAATGTCCACTTATTTATTTTGAGAGAGAGAGAGGGCATGAGTGGGGAGGGGCAGAGAGAGAGAGGGAGAGAGAGAGAATCCCACACAGGCTCTGCACTGCCAGCGCAGAGCCTGGAGTAGGGCTCTAACTCATGAGCTGTGAGATCATGCCTGAGCTGAAGTCAATTTAACCAACTGAGCCACCCAGGCACCCTGGTAATGTTCTATTTCTTAAACTGGTGGTAGTTTCATAAATGTGCCCTTTATTTTTAAAATTTTACATATATATGAGTGTATGTATGTATATTGATCTGTAATCAATATTTAACAATATAGTAAAAAAAAAAAAAAGAACTTGATTGTCCAAATTGATTCACTTCCTAAGGGCTCCAGAAAGCTGGGTTTTCACTGTACCTAGTATATTATTATCACTGGACAGAGACATCAATATATCCATTGTCTTTTCTTTCTTTTTGTTCCTTGGAACAAGGCACCATGGCTCTAGCCTCTGGTCAGAGGAGGGCAACTCAAGAGAACATGCTTTGAAAAGAGTTCTTAACATTAGATAATAAAACAGCACAGTGTACCTTCCCTTTCCCCTTTTCCTGATTTTTTAAAAATGTTTATTTTTGAGAGAGAGACAGAGACAGAGATAGAGCGCAAGTGGGGGAGGGGCAGAGGGAGAAGGAGACACAGAATCCCAAGCAGGCTCAGCCTGGGAGCTGTCAGCACAGAGCCCCACGCAGGGCTCGAACCCACGAACCTCAAGATCATGACCCAGAGGAGTCAGAGGCCCTTCTTTTCCTGATTTCTTATAATGACTGTAATGCCCAAATGTCTCAGCTACAGGTTCACACGGATACTGGCCCTCACCCCGTATTTCCCTACTGGAACACTTGAGGGCTTCCCCAGCTGAGAAAGCACTCACTGTCCTGAAGCTGCCTTTTGCCTTTGTACCCCACAGTGCATGTCCCATCACCTGGAAATTTAAAAACTAAAAACCAAAAAAAGCCTGGCCAGTGCGTTTTGTTAACATTAGCTTTTTGTCTTTTACTTGGAAATTCATTGATTACACCATGAAAAAATTTTCAAGGAGAAAATTTAAAAACCAAGGGATTTACACGAAAAAGACAAGCAAATATTTTTTTTAAATGTAGTTTTATGCAAAAACAAGCTAAAATGAAAAAAAAAAACAAGCTAAATGTTTTAGGGCCTATCTTTCCCATCTCTTGAATGGTTATATGTTGTATTGTTAGACGTTTCAAGTCAGTAACTTTCTAAATCCTGAATTTGTCAGTTTTTCGGGGCACCTGGCTCCATGAAAGTTTTTTTTTTTAATACTGTTTATTATTTTTTTTTAATGTTTATTTGAGACAGAAAGAGACAGAGCATGAACGGGGGAGGGTCAGAGAGAGGGAGACACAGAATCCAAAGCAGGCTCCAGGCTCCAAGCTTCAGCACAGAGCCGGATCCGGGGCTTGAACTCACGAACAGTGAGATCATGACCTGATCTGAAGTTGGACACCCAACCAACTGAGTCATCCACGAAAGTTTCTTTTAAATGAAGAGTTGGAGGTAGTGGTGGGCGGGGGAGGTGGGGTACCTGGGGCTCCGTGGGTTAAGCCTCTGACTCAATTTCAGCTCAAGTCATTATCTCACGGTTTGTGGGACAGAGCGCCTCCCGCCCCGCTTGGAGCATGGAGTCAGGTTGGGATTCTTTCTCTCCCCCTCTGTCCCTTCCCCACTTGTGCTCTGTCTCAAAAATAAACATTTAAAAATATATAAAAACATAAATGAAGAGTGGAAAATTAACTCCTCATATCACCAGAAAATGCTGTTCCAGTTCTTTGAACAATTAATGCA
This sequence comes from Panthera onca, assembly GCF_046562875.1. NCBI lineage: Eukaryota > Metazoa > Chordata > Mammalia > Carnivora > Felidae > Panthera > Panthera onca. Next base: position 13,762,466 of record NC_138345.1, on the reverse strand, counting down.
ATGTGAATCACAACCTCATTCTGTGTATCTGTAGAGCTGCGGTGACATTGGATTTGTTCCCCTGGCGAAAGGGCTCAAATTGAATACGCACGTGGTTTTGTGCCTTTGCCCTGAGAACTAGTTAGGGTGGTTGCAGCACGTGTTCAGAACGTATTTTTGCTTTTTAAAGAGAAGACGCCTTTTTCATTGCCGATGAACTGCACCTAGAGGTGGGAGAGGAGACGTGAGAGGTCTCAATATACTGCCTACAGTCCAGGTTTCTCGGTTTACGAGGGGGCGGAGGTATACATATATACACAAAAAGGAATCCCCGCTGATTTCCGTGCCCTGCAGAGACCTCTCTGGATTTCCTGAATACGGTCTCTTGAGAAAGAATTGGGGAGCGAGCCAAGAGCGGAGAGGAACTCATTTAAATTCCCAGCTCTTTCTCTTTCCAGTTCCAAGCTGCACCCTCGCTCGCAACTAACTACCCTTGCGAGAGGCTGGAGAGCCGGACCGCTGCCTCCTACACGGCAGGTGCGGCTCACAGCTCAGCCCCGCCCCCAGAACCAATGGCCAATGGGAACCATCCAATGGGAGCTGGTGGGCGGAGGCGCGCCGCTATTTAAGGAGTCGCGGGGCGGGGTCTGGGTGAGCGTGCGTCGGGAGTGTGGCTGCGGTTGGGTTTTGTGACCATGTCTCTGCAGGTAAGTCGAAGGCCGTGAGGGAGGGTTTACCCCCCTCCCCCCCCCCCCCCCCCCCCGAGGGAATCGCTGCAGTGGCGCGTGTGGCAAGCGTGACGCTCCTGGCCGGCGGGCCGCTCGGACCTGGAACTTGGGACAGTAGCTGCCTGCAGTCCTCTTGCCCCCGTTTCCTCGGAACCCTTCCCTCATCCCCGCTCCCGCCCGCCCCGAATTGTCCTTTGTGACCCCGAGGACACTCCCACCTGCTTCGCGAGCGTCCACTTAGGACAGTGGGGACCGCACCGGTGCCATCTATGGATGGCGAGCCGGGGCTCCCTATGGCAACGCTTGTGAACCCCGGGGAATGGTTAAACGCCAAGTAGGCTCACGTTCCCGGGAGGGCAGACACCGAGTTGCTCCGGGAGGACCAGGCGGCCCTGCCCCTCCAGTTCTTCCAATCTGAGAAATGGAGGCGAGGGCGGCTGGGGTCCCACCCGCACCGCCTCGCTCCTTGGTACAGCCAGGGGCCTCTCTCAGGCAAAAGTTGTTTTGGGCAGCAGAGAGCTGTAAAACTACAGTAAAAAATACTGTTTTGCTGATATGCGAAAAAAGTATATGTTCAGGGTGGGAACTTTGGGGAAAGAGAACAAATGTAAATAAAGGCCATCAGGAGTTCCTTCACCCAGGTGACAACCACTGCTAACACGATGGATTCGTTTCTAGTATGTGTGAAAAATGTGTATGTGTATATATATGCCTGTACGTGCTTGTACATACAGGTGCATATATACATAGATACATGTGCATGGTATAAGTGTGCATATACACACACTGATTCGATTATACTCTTATGTGTATACAGTTTTGTTCCTGTACCTATCACTGTATTATGAGCCCCCTTCCAAGCCCCTGTCCGTCCTTCGGGTGCTGACCCCTCGGGCTTGGGCTAAGCGCCATGTCCTCTGGGAAGGCTTCTTCCACGCCCGCTGACACTCTGTCCTCTGTGTCCCCAGAGTGCCTGCAGCTCCACCACTATAGCAAGTATCACGTGATCACTGTTGACTTGCTCATCTCCCACTGGAGCCCGAGCTCCTTGGGCGCCGGCTGCCCTGTTTCGTCCCCATGTGCCTGGCAAAGGCCTGGCGCATCATAGGTGTTCAGTACGTGCGTTAAGTAGTATGATCCAAGTGATGAGCTCTGGCTGGGCAGAGTCAACAGAATGAAATCAAGAATATGTGCTTTCTTAATGGCATTTAATCTTAACACCTTCCCCCTGAGGTTAATAGTATCATTTGCGGGGGGGGGGGGGGGGGGTGGAGTCTGAATCACAAGAACTTTGTTGCTAGCATAGAGTCCCATGGCATTGTCTCTCAAAGCTAGAATTCAAACCCAAGATCCTGGTGTGAGGCCAGTGCTCTTCCCACTTGAGCTCCTCATGGTTGCACCGGGAAGGGCCCCATAGAGAGGGTACATGGGAGCCACACCATGGAGCAGGAATGTATCAAGTTGTGGCACCACAAAATGGCACGCTGGATGGAAAGAATGACCTTGGTCCCTGCTCTGGAATGGGCTTCTCTACCCTGGAAGGGAGAAGAAAGGGGGATCCTTGAAGTTGTGTGTGAAACTGTGTCAGGGGCTGACCTCTTGTAAAGAGGGCCAAGCGTTTCATTAGGTTATCAAATGGTTCCATGTTCCCCCACATTATGAGGAATGCTTTTCCAGAAGTTCCTTCCTGGAAGGCAGGGACCTAGCATGGTTGTTGAGAATCCTTAGAATTCTCCTCAAGGCTTGGCTTGCCGAGGGGAATTGGGTTTCTGTCACTGGGAAAGGGCATAAGACCTTACAGCAAGCAAATCTGGAGGCAAAGATCCCTATGCCTCTGAATAGCCCTGCCCGGCCCTTAGGAAGCCGTGGGCACTTATGGAGCATTTTCATTTTGTCCTGATTATAGACACAAGAGGGGCACACTGTAGAACATTTGGAGAGTATAGAAAGTGGTAAAACACCAGAAAACTTACCAATAATCAGAGGCAATTACTGTTTGCATATTTTAGTGTACTTCTTGCTGGTCTTTATTTTTTCTACATGGCTTACAAAGCTGAGTGTATAAAGACAATTTGGTATTATTTGTTAAATCAACATATTTTTCATTGTGAATAAGTTTTCTCTAGAATTAGGTTGTTTTTTTTCCCACAAAGAGACTTAAAATAATAATGGTAGCCTTTGTTAAACACTCACCATGTCCCAGGCACTATTTAAAATATTTTATATGTGTTGGGACGCCTAAGTGACTCAGTTGGTTAAGCGTCCAACTCTTGACTTTCTCTCAGGTCATGATCTCATGGTTCATGAGTTTGAGCCCCACGTCGGCTCTGCACTGACAGTGTGTGGCCTACTTGGGATTCTCTCTCTCCTCTCCACAAACCCCCCCACCCCAAATAAATAAATAAACTTAAATAGCTATTTTACATGTGTTAACCTGATTAATCTTGCCAACAACCTTGTGGATAGGTGGTATTATTGTCCCATATTCTGGCTGAGAAAACAGACACAGGTTAAATAACTTCCAAGGACACATAGCTCTTAAGAGATGAAGCTGAGATTCTAATTGGGGCAGTCTGGCTCTGGAGCCAGTGTTTTGTTTTTGTTTTTGTTTTTGTTTTTGTTTTTTGAGAGAGAGAGTGCAAATGAGCAGTAGAGGGAGAGAGAATCCTAAGCAGGCCCTGTGTTCAGCACAGAGCCCGATGTGGGGCCTGATCTTACGACCCTGAGATCATGACCTGAGCCAAAATCGAGAGTCAGGTACTCAACTGACTGAGCCAGCCAGGCACCCCTAAAGCCTGTGTTCTTAACCATGACATTGTTTAAAGCAGTTGGCAACTTCCTAGAAAGAAACTCAGAAAGAGAAGGCAGGGTGTATGACCCTTGTCACATGCACCCATGCTTCTTAGACCCTTGTAGGGATTAATTAGGAGGCTGGGCCATTTTCCAGGTTATTTAGGTTGGAGAACCCAGTCTCTCTGATTTACAAGTGATTTTTGTTCATGACAAAACAACTGTCCTAGTTGTGCTACTGTTCTGTCTTTGGCGCTGGAGGAAACTTTATCCAGCACCTCTGCTGAGATCACTGAGGTTCTGACATTACATTGGGGCTATCCACTTTCTGTACTGGGACTTTGGATATTTGGATCAAAGGCAGCTCTGCATTGGAGAAAGAAAATGGGGGTGGGGGTGGAATGCCTTCTTGAGCTTTTCTTGTTTGATACCCAGGCCGGTGACATTTCCTGCTTATCCCTGATTTATTTTTTTAACGTTTATTTATTTTTGAGACAGGGAGAGACAGAGCATGAACAGGGGAGGGTCAGAGAGAGGGAGACACAGAATCTGAAACAGGCTCCAGGCTCTGAGCTGTCAGCACAGAGCCCGACACGGGGCTAGAACTCAAGGACTGTGAGATCATGACCCGAGCCGAAGTCAGCTGCTCAACCGACTGAGCCACCCAGGCGCCCCTGCTTATCCCTGATTTAAATAACACAAGGTAAAATAACGTTTATTTATTTTTTTTAAAGAATAGAAAAATTCTATTAAGGAAAATAGTTACCAAAGCCCTTTTTAGAGAAATAAAGAGGTTATAAGACAAGGAATAAAGCTAAGAGCACATAGGGGCCTCCTGGCTGGCTCAGTCTGTGGTGCGGGCAGCTCTCGATCTCAGGGTCATGGGTTCGAGTCCCACACTGGGGGCAGAGATTACTTAAGTAAAATATAAAACAAAATCTTTTTAAAAATACTGGGAGCCCATAGACATTCCTCTGTGCAGAATATGTCAACGGGGAGCTGCCGGCCAGCCTGACGATCTTTGGGAGTTGGGCAAAGAGGAACTAGGTGGTGAAAGCTCTAGACAAAGACTGGTTGGTAGCAAAGCTATTGCAAATGGCAAAGGGTGGATTTAGGAAGGAGAGGGGGAAGTGTCCACGAGGGGGATCAACAAAGCTGCACTAAGTGTAATGTTGTTTTTTTTGTTTGTTTGTTTGTTTTAACGTTTATTTATTTTTGAGACAGAGAGAGACAGAGCATGAACGGGGAAGGGTCAGAGAGAGGGAGACACAGAATCTGAAACAGGCTCCAGGCTCCGAGCTGTCAGCACGGAGCCCGACGCGGGGCTAGAACTCACGGACCGCGAGATCATGACCTGAGCCGAAGTCGGCCGTTTAACCGACTGAGCCACCCAGGCGCCCCTGTAATGTTGTTTTTAAAAAGTTATATTTGTATGCTTTAAACTTACAAGAAATGTGGGTTGAAATTTCTCTTGATAGATTTTTTTTGCCACCTTTTGACCACATTCATCCATTTCCCCCACCCTTCATCCCCACCTGTGGTAACTGCCAATCTGTCCTCCTTTTCCCTAAGTTTAGTGACCTTAGATTCCACATACAAGTGAGGTCCTTTAGTATTTGTTGGTCTCTGTCTGACTTCACCTCACATAATGCCCTCAGGGCCCATCCTTGTTGCTGCTCATGGCAGGATCTCCTTCCCTTTTATGGCTGAATGATATTCCAGGATGTGTGTATATGTGTCTGTATAATATTTTCCTTATCCATTCATCCATCATTGTAATGAGGGACCATAAGGCAAGCTGAGGGTCAAGCACAAGCTAGCACAACCCACCCCCCCTTGCCACCCCAGGTGGGATATGTGTGACATTCCTCAGACACTCCTGGCTGCCCAAGAACAAAGGAAAGGACAGAAAATAAATGGTTAGACTGATAGAGTCTCCCTCAATTTACAAATATCTTAGTAGTAATATCACAAGAAAAAGGCAATCTTATCAGTAGCCTAAAGTCCAGGAACTGCCTACTTTCCTAATGTTAATGCTTTGCTAGAGGGAAACACAACCTTAGCTTGACAATAGCTAGGCCTCAGGTAATCTATGAGTCTTCTTTAGCATCTGGAAATCCCTTTGCTGCCAGCTCAGAGCCTGGAGCCTGCTCCTGGATTCTGTGTCTCCCTCTTTCTCTGCCCCTCTCCTGTTCGCACTTGTCTGCCTCTCGGAAAAAAAATAAACATTAAAAAAAAAAAAAAAAACACTTCCTCTTGACTTTACCTCCCCCATCTCCATAGTGTATAACCAGTCACTGTTCAACACCCCAGTGCTGCTCTTTCTGCCCACAGGTCCCGTCCCCGTGCTTTAATAACAATCACCCTTTTGCACCTCTTCAAGAATTCTTTCTCTGCCATTGGTTCTGAACCCCCTCCATCACCCCCAAACCTCATTGATAGGGCACTCAACTTGTACTTTCCAAGTCTTGACTCTTGTTAAAAACAAAAACCAAAACCACTGGGCGTGACCGTGGGGGTGCCAGCATCGCTGTGAGACAGGGGCTTTGCTTCCGCCCAGAGGTAGAATTACTGGATCACGTGGGAGCTGGATTTTTAATTTGTTGTTTTCCACTGTGGCTGCACCAGTTTATGTTCCCAGCCATAGCGCGGGAGGGTTCCCTTTTCTCCAAGGTCTCACCAACACTTATTTCTTGTCTTTTGATTTTAACCATCCTAATAAGAGTGAGGTCATATCTCATAGTGGCTTTGATGTGCATTTCCTGGTGATGAGTGATGTTGAGCACCTTTCCATGTGTCTGTTGGCCATCTCTACGTCTTATTTATTTTTTCTTAATTTATAAAGGATTTATTGGATTTTTTCAGAAAAATTCTCTAAACTACATAACTAAGTTCTACACAGACAAGCTCTCATTCTTCATTTAGCCTTGATTTTCTTAGTTTTCATGTTTCTGATCATCTGCCATCTTTTTTTTGTTATCTCCATTTTATTTATTTATTTTTAACTTATTTATTTAAATTCAAGTTAATTAACATAATTTTTTTCATCCACTGTCTTTTAAACCATTTGGCATTTTGTTTTTTCCACTTGGCATTTTGTTTTTTCTGCGTTCCCCAAGCATTATTCAGCAACTGGGCTGCAGCCCTTCTCACTGGTAACCTCTTCTTTTCAAGAGACAGGCACTTATTTACAATAGTTCTGTTGGTTCTGGGACCATATGAAGAATTCTGTCTAAAGGCTTTCCCTGCTTGTTGTCTTGAATCTCTCAGATCCTGATCTTTCAGCCTTAGAGCAAGTAGCTTTCATTCTAGACTGTACTTTTTATACTTTCTCTTCAGCTTTCTTGGAATCGTTTCTTTTTTTGTATTTTTTGTTTTTCTTCTGCAAATGAGCTTCTTTCAACTTTCCTGATGACTTCTTTATGTTGTCTGGCCAGCTGTAGTTAACTTGTCTAGAATGTTATCTGGGAGGGGTTTTCTTTTTCTTTTTCTTTTTCTTTTTGCCTTCTTCTGAAGCCCTTTATCAGTGCGCACCACCGACGCCCCATCTGAAGCCCAACCACCGCTCCTCTTCTCAGCCTTCCCCAAAAGGGAGCTCCACTTGCTACCCTGCTGCTGGGCTGCGCCTCCTTCTCCTCCCCCAGGGGGTGCTCCGCTTCCCCTACCATCCCACCCCCCAGCCCCAGGTGATGCCCTGCTTCTCGGTCCTCCCCCAGAGGGTGCTCTGTGCTCCACCTCCTACGCTGGGCGGGCTGGCTCTCCACCCACATCACTAGTGACAGGTGCGAGAGGATCTGTGCAGCGTCGGACCCTCTCCATTTGCCTTCCTTTCCCATTTTGTTTAATTGATTTTTTTAAAGCTATCGAGTGGTATGAGTTCTTTATATTTTTTAAATATTAAGCACTTTTTATTTTATTTCATTTTTGCATTATTTTTTAATTTTTTTTCAATATATGAAATTTATTGTCAAATTGGTTTCCATACAACACCCAGTGCTCATCCCAAAAGGTGCCCTCCTCAATACCCATCACCCACCCTCCCCTCCCTCCCACCCCCCATCAATCCTCAGTTTGTTCTCAGTTTTTAAGAGTCTCTTATGCTTTGGCTCTCTTCCACTCAAGCCTCTTTTTTTTTTTTTTTCCTTCCCCTCCCCCATGGGTTTCTGTTAAGTTTCTCAGGATCCACATAAGAGTGAAAACATATGGTATCTGTCTTTCTCTGTATGGCTTATTTCACTTAGCATAACGCTCTCCAGTTCTATCCACGTTGCTACAAAGGGCCAGATTTCATTCTTTCTCATTGCCACATAGTACTCCATTGTGTATATAAACCACAATTTCTTTATCCATTCATCAGTTGATGGACATTTAGGTTCTTTCCATAATTTGGCTATTGTTGAGACTGTTGCTATAAACATTGGGGTACGAGTGCCCCTATGCATCAGTACTCCTGTATCCCTTGGGTAAATTCCTAGTAGTGCTATTGCTGGGTCATAGGGTAGGTCTATTTTTAATTTTTTGAGGAACCTCCACACTGTTTTCCAGAGTGGCCGTACCAATTTGCATTCCCACCAACAGTATTAAGCACTTTTTAAAGATACATGATTTGCAAATATTTTTTCCCATTCCATAGGTTGCCTTTTCATTTTGTTGATGCTTTTCTTTACCTTGTAGAAACTTTTCAGTGTGATGGAGTCTCATGTCTTTATTTTTGTTTTAGTTGCCCTTGCTTCTGGTGTCAGATCCGATCATTGCCGAGACCAGTGTCTGCCCCCTATATTTTCTATCTAGGAGTTTTATGGTCTAAACCAAAGGTCTTACTTGACCTTACTTTAAATCCACTTTGGGTTGTGCATAGTGTCAGATAGTGGTCCAGTTTCATTCTTCTGTATGTGGCAGTCAAGTGGTCCCAGCACCATTTGGTGAGGAGAGTGACCTTTCCCCCATTCTACATTCTTGGCTCTTTGTCAAAAATTAATTGACCATATATGCATGCTTTTATTTCTGGGCTCTCTGTTCTGTTTCATTGATCTGTTTGTTTTTAGGCCAGTACCATACTGTTTTGATTACTGTAGCTTTGTAATATATAGTAGTTGCAAGTCAGGAAGTGTGATGACTCCAGCTTTGTTTTTCTTTCTCAAGGTTGCTTTGACTGTTCTATACAAACTTTAAGGTTGTTTTTTTTCTATGTAAACTGTGCCATTAGAATGTTGATAGGGATTGGCTTCGACAAATCTGTAGATTGCTTTAGGTGGTAGGGACATTTAAACAAAATTATTTCTTCCAATTCATGAGCATAGAATAGCTTTCCATTTATTTGTGTCTTCTTCAGTTTTTAGAATTTTCAGTATTAAGAATTTTTAGTATTGGGGCGCCTGGGTGGCTCAGTCAGTTAGGCATCCAACTTTGGCACAGGTCATGACCTCAGGGTTTGTGAGTTCGAGCTCCACATTGGGCTCTGAGCTGACAACTTGGAGGCTGGAGCCTGCTTCAGATTCTGTGTCTCTCTCTGTCCGTTCCCTGATTATGCATGCGCGCTCTCTCTCTCTCAAAAATAGATAAACATTTAAAAAAAGAATGCTCATAATTAAGAACTTTATATAGTTGTCCCTATCTTATCTGTGTATCAGGTACCAGGAGAGGTATCTGTAAACGATAGCTCTGGTGGAGCCAGACTGTAATGGTTCCAATTCTGTTTGAAAGCTTCCTCTTTCTTTTTGAGTTCCCGGTGTTTGGTGGTAAATGCCCCCAAGACAGATGGGCCTGCCGAAAGTTAGTGAATGCACCATGCACCTTTTTTTCCTTTTGTTCTAGGCTGATTTTGATAGGATCGCCGAAGATGTGAAGAAGATGAAAACAAGGCCAAATGACGGAGAACTGAAAGAACTCTATGGGCTCTACAAACAATCTGTAGTTGGCGACATTAATATTGGTATTTCATATATATGTATATGTATATATATGTTAATATTTTTTAAATAATATATTTAAAAATAATGATAAGTTTCATTTGAACAATGTTTGTTAGAAGTATAGAGTAAAACATAACGTTGAAAATGTATCTGTCCTTCTTTTGGCAGAGTGTCCAGGAATATTAGATTTAAAAGGCAAGGCTAAATGGGAAGCATGGAACCTCCAAAAAGGTTGTTAATTCTTTAATAAGTGAAATAAACTTTCTTAATTGCCCGATACATCAGTGAGATAATCTGTTTTGTCTTTCTAGGGTTATCGAAGGAAGATGCCATGAGTGCATACATTGCTAAAGCAAAAGAGCTGATAGAAAAATACGGAATTTAAAATTCAGCTATGAGAAAGTTTTTCTTTTGAAACCTTCATAATGGTATCATGACCTAACATCTGGATAAGAAATGCACTGTTAACTCTACAGTGTCGTGAATATTTTTGCCATTAACATGAATTGTAATCCTTAATTAGTGGTACACTGAAACTGTGTTATGTAATGAAATTTTACTTGCCTAAACCAGATGATTGTAAAAGTTCTTTTAAAAATTTTTTTTTTGCTCTGGTAGTATGTGCACAAAAACATTAACAATTTTTTTTTTTTGGCTTACCAGTTTTTCTATAGAGAGTTAACATTATTGGTGTATAATCAAAACAGTTTATTAAGAACGAGTAACAAGGTTTTTCCTTTGTTGCACTGTGTAGCTTTGGGATTCTCACTGACCTGGGGCCTTCGTCAACCATAGACATCTGTAGTTCTTGTCCTTACTCTGTAATTCTTTACTAGGTGACTGAGGCAAATTATGTAATCTCGCTAATCAGCCTCCTCTATAGAGTAGGGGGAAAATCAGTCTCACAGTGTTATAAAAACTGAATGAGGAACTGTAATTATCATACTTTAAAGCACACGTTATGAAAAGCCTAACAACAAATAAGCTAAAAATTTTAAAAAGAAACTTATGAGTCGATGGCTATTCAAAGAAAAAAAAAAGCTACCAACTATTTTTTCTCTAAATTTCTACATTTAAGACAAACCAAAGAATCAAATGTAGTGTCTAGTGATAATAAACCTACAACTACTCCGCCTCTTAAGCTCAATTTGTATCATAGTGAGAATGCAGAGTCTGGAATATCATATTGGCCTAATCCTCAGTCTTTCTTGCGGGCACACAGCTTCCCTGGAGGAAGGTGGCCTTCTTTTAGCAGTTCTAGAACCTGTCTGAGATTGCGTAGGATAAACATCATCAAAACCAGTGTAACTCTATTCCCTGGATAAGGGTGTGCATTTGGTATGCTATGACCAGTGAGGGACAGTTCATTTCATGTGACTTTAAAAAAAAAACCAAGCAAACAAACAACCGAGGTTGACTAGATGAATTTCCAGGGAAGTGAAAAAAGCCAGTCTCAAAAGATCATGCTGTGTATGATTGCATTTATGTAACGTTCTTGAAATGGCAGACATAGAGGACGGAATAGTGGTTGCCACAGAGGATGGAGTAGGGAGGTAGGTGTGGCTTTAAAGAAAGGCAGAAGGGATCCTGTGGGGATGGAATGTTCTGTCCCTCGACTCACAGTGAACATCTAGCTGTAACATTACACTGAGTTTTGTACATGTTACCATTGGGGGCAACGGGGTAGATCTGTATTATTTCTCACAACAACATGTGAATATACAGTTATCTCAAAATAACAAGTTTAATGAAAAAAAAAATCTAGTCGATTCCTATTCCGGAAAATTTTGGAAAGTAGAGATGATTCTCATCTCTGCTAAATCTTCCCTAAAGATAGTCAGGAGTCTTCGATGATGACGTCAGCGTCCAAATCCAAGAAAATGAAGACGTCGGCAACGACGGGGCCGCTCCTTCTAATCGAGGGCCTGGAAGCTCCCAGAGCTATTCCCATGTGACTTCGCCTTCACCGGGAGGAGAGGCGGCCGAGAAGGCGCACCTCAACAGCCTGACAGCGGCTACATCATGCAATTCCCATTGTGGACCATATTAACTAACAGTTGTTCAAATGAATGATCACAAATCAAATGACTTTTGTGTCGCTCCTTCCATAGGGAGCCCTGGAGATGGTGTCTCGCCAAAGGGTAAAAGCACAGCAGGTACTAAGCACCTATTATGATTGGCTTGAGGCTATTTTTAGCTCAAGTTGATTACATGAATCCTAACTCCTCCCACAATGAATTTTTAATATATTTTTTAAAGATTTTATTTGTAAGTAATTTCTTCACCCAGTGGGAGGCTCACACCTACAACCATGAGATCAAGGGCCACACGTGCCACGACTGAGCCAGCCAGGTGCCCCACCCCACAAGGAATTTTTTATATTATTTGCTCTTCTGTTAGGAATGATCAACTATGAAAACTACGTCCTGTAGGCATTTTGCTCTACCTCATTCACTAACACAGACGTGAACCCCTATTATGGGATCGTTAGCAAACCGATGCTTTAAAATGGGACATTTTAATACGGTTCGCTGTGTTAGGCACTGGAAGCCTTCGGGAAGACACATCAGCGGCACCGCTTAGCGGGGTTTATCGCGAAGACCCACAGGACATGGGAAATCGGGTCTCTGCACCGACGGGGTTCCGGAGACAAACACTGACTTGGACTTGCCAGCCCCAAGCTTTCGGTGCCTCTTGTCCCGTCAGCAGGAGGCTGTGGTCCCACGTGCGGTGTTGTGCCTTCCGAGGACTCGGCTGGTTTTCCCTGTATTTCTGCATTCTCCCCTTTGAGCTCCTGTGTCCCCCGGCTGTTCTGCTTCCTCCCGGTGTCCACACGGCGTTGTCCCAGGGCGAGGCTGAGGCCTCGGGTCGGGCGTGGCATTCGCGCGTGGCCGCTCCGCACACCGGAGGCGGGATACCAGACTGGCTGTCCTCGGGAGGACTCCTGCCGGCCCGAGTCAGTCGTTGCAGGGCGCCACCGGGGCCCACGGAGCCAGCAGGTGCCGGGTGTAGGAGGGGCCCGCTGGGAGCGGCCGGGCTTGGGGGCTTTCTGAGGACTGGCCCGTGGAGACGGCGGTGATCGCTCGGGACTATCTTATTTTAAAAAACAGCAAGTGGTTACATGTTCTCATTGAAAGGGAGGACCCCACATTTCAAGCTATGGATCAAGCTTTGAACCAAGCGTGTTGATGAAACCATGTATTTTCTAGCATTCCCCCCCTATCATTTCCACTGTTAAGATAATTGAAGGGAAAAAATGGATGATTCACCAAGCAGAAATTTTGCTGACAGACGAGACGCCTCCCACAGATGAGTCTCAAATGAGATTCCCATGTGAAGATAAAGGGCCCTGCCAGAAATATTCTCTACCCATTTGTCTTTTGTCTCCAGATGCAGAAACTTGCTCTGTGAAGAAATACATTTCTGTATAACACATCACCCCTGATAGTAGCAAATGCGTAATTTTCCAACCTCTGAATAAAGCTAACCAACTACTTCTCCCCGGGGCACCTGAGCGGCTCAGTGGGTCCAGCCTCTGACTTCAGCTCAGGTCGTGATAAGGCGGTGGTGCATGAGTTCGAGCCTCGCATCTGGCTCACTGCTGGCAGCCCAGAGCCTGCCTGCCTCCAATCCGCAGGCTCCCCCCTCTCTCTGCCCCTCTCCCACTAGCGTGCTCTCAAAAATAAACATTAAAAAAAAAAACTAACAAACTACTTCTGAAAAATTGAAGAGTATCATACAATCACTTGGGGCTACCTTCAGACTGAAAGGGAAAATATCTAAAAATAGGCAAGTATCGATAGCTGTAGACACTTGGTTATGTAGTTCTTGAGGAAGTTCTTCTCCTTGGAAGTTTCCATAAAGATAACAGTGATTTCCCGGAAGGACATGAGTATCAACACTGGCATCAGTTACATCTTCCCAGGCCAAAAATGAACAAAATTACGTTTAACAACAACTGATGCCTACCACCGCCAACAAAAGATTTACTTCCAGACGCTGCCTTTCTAAAGTTGACACCGACGATAGAGTTACGTCTAAGGTCTCATGTTCTGTAAGTCCTGCGTTTTTAATTTCTCTAAGACCTATCGGTATACAGTGCTATTATCAGCATTCTCTCCGTTTACACTAAATAAAGCCTCGGCCAATCTTCTACTTACCGCAGTAACTGCTGGTTGATATTAGCTGAAAATCACCAAACAAATCCCTGGAAATACAGCAAACTATCAAAACAATTTCACCTTCTATATCCTTGGCTATATCTTCAGATCCAATAAAACGTGTTAAATCACAGGAAGGAACAGCTTCGGATGGTGGATCAAAGCAGCAAATCTTAAGAGCTGGTTAGTAACTTTTCATCATCGACGTCTCGGAACCTTTCCCTGTTAATGTCATGAAATGCGGTGCGTCTTCGCTTTCCAGCAATACAAGCATGTTTCCCAGTGCTACCTACACTTGCACCTGTCAGTACCTGCCTGAGACTCACTTGGGCCCGGCCATTTTCCAAGGTCATCTGACTTCTAGAACAATGCAGGTGGCAGGTGGCACGAAGACAGGCAGGCACCCAGTCCAAGGAGGCCAGTACCAACCAGTATCTTTAACTGTCATCCCCAGAAACATCAACCTATTTCCCAGCTCTCCAGATGGTTGCCACGTACAGAGCAAAAGCAGGTTCTGGAAAGCAGGGCTCCTGAGTGGTCTCCACCTGTTCTCAGCCGGCACAACAACAGCATTTATGAAGCTGGGTGCTGGGTGCTGTGTTCACCGTAAACAGTCTGATTACTTCAGCGGCTTAGACACTGGCTGGGAGGCGACTAGAGAGAGGCGTTAAGTGCTGCTGGGTTCAGGGTGATCTGTGAGCATGACAGCTGGGGTTGGGAAAGCGCCAAGCGAGGGCTCCCTGGGGAAATGGAGCTGGTTCTGAGGTCTGGATGGGTAAGGGAAAGGGTTGGCCGAGGGAGAGAGGCAGCAGGGGTAGAGGGAATAGAATGAGCACAGACTGTCAGCCGTCATTCAGAGAGCAAAGTGGGGATGGGGACAGATTGAGGGAGAGGGGGTAGGCAGGGGCCAAGTCTAGGCCTCCTAAGTGATTTTGGTCATCCTAAAAGTGACAGGAAGCCACCAAAAGGATTGAAGGCAAGATGTGTCACGACCAGACTTGTCTTTTATCCCTCTGGGTAGTGTGAGGAGTGGGTTGGAGGGGGACAGAGCATCTAAGACGGGGCCAGTCCAGCCAGCTCTTACTTTCTGCTTCCGCCTGGGATGGAGGCAATGAGGAATGCCACTGGGTCCCTAACAATGAGGAAAAATGTAGTTTGTAAACTACAAAATCATAACTTTTCTTGAACTTAGCTGAGTTTTGCAAGGCAAAGTAGAAAGCAAATTCCGAGGAGAGGCAGGCCCCTCTAGGGAGAGGTGGGACGTGTGGCTCACGTGGGCACAGCACAGGAGGAAGCGGTGTGTGCCGTGCATTCCAGAAGAAATCAGCTAAAATGTTAACAAAGCGCTGGCCATCCGGTGAGGGGCCATGTGTCAGATGGGACTCACACCGACTTGTGGGCTCTTTTCAACAGGCCTCCAGTAGGGGTTCAGGAGAGAGATGGGAGCAAGGCAGGGGGCCAGAAGAAGCCCCACCTGTGGGGCAGGCCGGCAGCAGGGAATTGGCTGTGGC